>NC_139347.1:139494556-140694556 GCF_055883805.1 Amblyomma maculatum
AAGTTTTATTTTTCCTTTGAGGGTTTGCATGATACCGACCCTCTAACGCGCGAGATTTCATTGCCTCATTTTCAGTGTAAGACTGACTCGATAATAAAAATGCAGAGATTTCGCGTTGTCTGAATGTATCTCTAGCTGCTAAGTTAAAATTGTGACAGCACTGTTCTTTAAATTGCTCATTCCGCTAAGTCGTTTCTGAGGAAGGAAAGAGGCCTCCTTTGTTCGTCGGTTTCCCCATGTTAGCGGCTATTCGCTTCTCGTGCAGGGCAGCCCCATGAGCAGAAAGATGCCTGCTTTTGCCAAACACAACCATATATCATGTGTGTTACTAAAAAAGCTAGAAACGAGTAACGAAAGCCACTACTTGTACTGGACAAGAAGCACGTTTCGTTCGCCGGGGCACTGTGTTGATTGTAGCCGGGGCGCACCTCAGCTGCACGCGCGAAAGCCTTAGCTGGCAACGTTTCGGCACACAAACAGTATGACACACTTAATTCGAGGCGATAAATAAATCTGAAAGCAAGCAAGTGTACATTTGTCAAGGAACCATTTTCAAGTAGCGCTACTGCGCATGCGCGAAGCACCTGAGTGTGAGTGCGCAAAGCACCTGCACCTCAGTTCGACCCGACCATTCGACCAGACTCGCCAGTGTTTACCTCTCTCGCCCGATGGAAAGTAAAGGGCAGAGGGAAAACGTTGTAGAAGCACAATACCCTCTCGTAAATACCCCTCGATTCAGGGAGTTTGTGGCGCCATCCTCGTAAGTTTTCTGAACTGCGACATTTTAGTGCACATGAAATTTTATAGGTGGCGCTACCTACTACATTTATCATACGTGGCTCTGTTATTCCACTGTTATTTGCTTTTTTATACACTTTGTAGTTGATAATTGTTAGCGGTTGAATAAAGGAACGAAAGCCCGAACCTTTAAGTTATATTCGCCAGAAAGAAACAAGCCATAGAGCATTTCAATCATGCTTAAAATATCTCATGAAGAGCTCGCGGGCTTCAAGTGAACCACGAAAAAATTAGCTGAAACCGATGCTTATCCTCTCACAGCGAGGTGTAAAGTTTTTCCACGCGAAATTTCAGCACAGATAAAAGCTTATTACTTGAACAGTTTAGCATTTACTTTTAGCCATTTTACAAAAAACGCAAAGTTTGAGCACCAATAACTTTTACACTAAACGAAGCAGAGAGATGATATTTTCAGGAAAAAGTGAACTATGTACGGCCTCCAACTGCGCAAAAAATCTCCGCAGCAGAATGCATATCTTGAAAGTTATTGTATGTATAATTACCTGTTTATACACTTTTCACAGGCGCCTTGCTAATAAACTATGCGATACACGGTAATAAAAAAGCTTAACTTTGTTCATTATTATCTAATCTCAAAACACCTCGAACGGCTTTTTTCTAGGTGCAAAAGATTTTGCACAATTTTGCTTTTCCCGAGACAAGCAGAGCTGAAAAGCCGGTTCTTACCTTTGTGTTTTCCTTTACAGCTTAAACATCGTTGCAGCTATTTATAAACCAAATGCACCACTAGAAAGGAGAGGAAATAAACTTTACAAATATATTAAAGTCACATTTATAAACTAAACGAGTGAGGCGCAGTAGGTGTATGAATATCACCAAAAATGTCGTCTCTTCCCCGCTGGAGTGGGACCGCCACCTTAAGCTCTCGTGCCGGCGCTGCTTCCTTCTTTTCAGCACGTGCCGGGCGCATGCCACGCGAATCGCTACAATGCCTTCAGAACGAAGCCTTGTGGTGCACCACATGTACTGTTCCCGTGCTCGGACCCAAACGGCTCAAAGACGTCTAGCTGCTGCCGTGAGGACAAGTGACCTTTAAGGAATTCAAATCCCTGTGATGTAAAGTACATGTCGCCAGGTTCATTAGCAAAATGAATTGTGAAGCTCTGCCGGAAGCCCTTTGTTATATAGAAAGTTAAGCTGCTGAGGGCCAATTATGTAACTTATTGGCATCAAAGAAGTATTTTAGTTTTTTTAATTACTTTTCCTCGATCGATCATCTAGCACATCCTTGAACAGACTAAGTACACTGTTTTTAGGTCTCAAGAATAGTCAGTAGTGAGCAGCATTTATGAGTCACTTTCGTAATATTGAAATTGTGAATAACTATAGATCCCCAAACTTCACAGACAGAAATTACAAAGCTTTGTTTTTTCTAGATTGGAAGTTATTCTGGTGGTGGTGGTGGTAGTGGTTGATTTATTTTTTTTTAAATAATTAAAAAGAAGGAAAACAGTATTGCCTGCCACGGCAACTGCTATCTAAAAAACTGAAGCACTTAAGCTGCGGCCGGCGGGAAGGAAAAGGGGATAGGGAGAGGATAGCGAGGGGAAGTAGAGAGGGGAGCGATAGGAAGAAAGGACAGGGGGAGCTTTGTAGATTATTTTCAAAGTAAAGACGGTCAACGAGTTCGCATCGCTCGCGCGCAAGTGTCCGAGCACTGTCCACAAATGCCTGCGCGCGAGCGGCCCCTGCAATTGTTTACAAAATATATACACACATATATGTAATACCATTGGTGTATATACATAGTCGCGCGCACGTAGCGTCCTGTCGCAGACAGATCGCGCGCGCGACACAATGCACGGGGTGGGGCGCCCGGCAGCATGTGTCCAAGGTAGCACACACGGAGCGTTCAGGTCACGCACGCACTACCTGGCGAAGAGCAAGCGAGGCTTCAAGCCTGCCCGCTCGATTCTAATCATAAGCTTTTTTTATTAGGTTTGGCCATCGTCGTTCTCTGCAGCCCATTCATTTTGCGGTTTTCTGTAATGCGAAAGCTCTGAGGGCAGAATAAGGCAATGACAGAAAATCACTCTAAGTATCGTGCTCATTGCATGAGGAGAGCGAAAATCTGAGCTATATGGTACACGCATTTAGAACGCCAAAAAAAAAAAAGAAGGAAAAAAAAGAAGAAAAAAGCTTGCTTAAAAAAAAACACATGCAAAGAGGCTTTCATTCACTTTGTCACGCGAAGACCACGTTTTTCGTTCTAATTGTTTTCTCTAGAAATTATTACTACAAGCATCGTTACGTTCCCGCTAATAGCCGACGAGTTAACTCGAGGCGACAGACTCCTTGTTTCGGTTGAAATGGTTGAGCAACCAGAAACAGGAAGTCTTCAAATGATAGGCCTCACAACAACTGGGTTCTTGCGTGAGTACAAACAGGTACGCGGTCGGTGCTTAATGTTCTTCGCGGAGGAATCAGGGAAGTGGCCTTTCGGGCGTAGCTCAAATCACCATCAACGAAGGCTGTGCCGCGGGGAACGCCGAAGCAAATAATGCCGTGACAGACAAGGAAATGAAGACGACGATATTTATTTTTCCGTGCGGTAAAAACCTCCACGGCGCTGTAGCAGACTCTTTAGGGTAACCGAGCTTATGCGTATGTTTGCCCATCTACATGAGGGGCTGATAGCAATCAGTGTGTGATCCCACGGCTTTCCAAAGGGTAAGCCGGCTACCAAGCGAGTGCGTGCGATTGCAATTAAAACAGAATATATACTCCGTTTCCGTGTGTCCGTAAAAGTGCTTAGATGAAACACGTGTGATGCAGGAGTGGGAAAGGGGGGGGGGGGGGGTCTTTAGATGTGCGCGCGTGTTCAAAAAGTATATGAATACGGATCGAATATTTGACGTTTAGTATTCGTATTAGATTTGGAAGCACAGCTTCTTATGTGTTTAGACTATCTGAAACGACATGATTATTAAGCTAAAATCGAATATAAAGGAACGAAATTGCAACATCGGTTATATCGCTCGCGGGCCACGCTTGACGAATCAGTTTCCAAGAGTGGCACTAATATGGCGTCTCCGTGCGCTGCGCTGTGGGTGTAACATTATTACGCAATGTGCAATTTTTTACGTGAGTATCATTTTAAATGACGGCGCATGGTACTACTGTGTCCTCCATTGTGGGCGATAAGTCAGGATTTCTGCAATCTGAGAACATAATTTTGTTTTACGATTATGCCAAGGCAGTCATTTTGTTATACATAGTGAGCATTCTTCCTTAGCCTCAGACATTAGAGACGTGAACATTGTCTAGCGCTAAAGCTTAATGATCCTTCATTGAAGAAAAAAAAAGTCAACTGTCCCCACGTGTGAGATTTATTGTAATTAAATTAAGTTACTTGAGCGATTAGATATTCTAAACTATCTGTACGTGCTCTGAAACTTTGGGAATTCACAGCACCCTTTGGCCGTGTGACTGTTAAAAGCGGCGTTTCATTTTCTTACAGAAACCCAGCGAACTGCAAGCAAACTGCGATTATATACTCTACAAGTTTACATTTGCTCGTATAATAATTTTAAGGACTCATCAAATATTGGATGGGCATGTAAAACGGATCGCAAATATTCAGCATGAGGCACCTATTACACTGCTTACGTGTAGAAATGCCAAGGCTACGGGTGAAATTTTTTCATGTGATGTTTTCTACGTGTATTAAAGTTCTTTCTGACCGTATTGTATTCGGTTCACGTGTTAGCGCATTGAGCGTAGACTGACATGCCGCACGCGGCGTTCGGAAGCAGTAATAACCGAAACCTCGGTTTGAAAGCATTCAACTGGAGGTGTCGTCAGTTCGAGTCCCAGTCGAGAGCTATCCTCCTGCCCGACTAGCAGATGCATGTTATGCGCACCCGAGAAATCGTACTACACAGACCCACAATCACAAAAATCACAAATCACAAGTTCGATACGAATGTCAGGAAAACGGCCGCCACATGACAATCCATCATTGATGGCGATGCCCACAGACGAACGACATGCATACCATTATCTGAAGGGACGTCCCCCCCCCCTCCCTCCCCTCTGTTGTAGGGTGGGGCTGTGTGACAAGAGTATGGTGGCATAGCGTTTGCGTCATACATTTGCTTGGTGACGTATTTGTCGAAACACCTGGGAGTGCACAGACTTTCCAAAGTCAGGGGAGAAAGAAAGGTGGCAGTGAAATTTATTGCGCGAGCATTTTCAATAGAAAGCCTGGTCGCTAGTATCTGATGGCCACTCGCGAAACTGACGTCACGAAAAACCTGGTTTCTCGATGACGTTTATGGTAGCAGAATGGATGGTGCACCGAGCGTTGCACCATCATGAATGCGAGCGCTGATAGGGAGGAATTATTGGAAAGTCTCCAGATTAGATTGAATTAATGTCGAGTCCGGGAGTAGTCTTGAAACTTGTTTCATGGTACGCAAGAGACCTTGACGTAAACGCATTACGGCTCTGGCGTGGCTGCACTCAAGCATCAAGAGAAGTGCGTTGCCGTCTGAGCGCCTCGATACACACACACACACACACACACACACACACACACACACACACACACACACACACACACACACACACACACACACAAACACACAAAAAAAAGGTATTTGACGTACGGACACCGCAGCAGGAAACGAATAAGTGACCTGCATCAGGGAAGCGTGCTTGACCAATTGAAAAGCTTTCAGATGAATCAATTATTAATGAATTCTTCATTCTTTTCTACAGGTGAATCCGCGTGAGCGACATGACGGATAGCAAGGCATCTTAATTTTCCCTGAGCAGTTTTCAGAAGATACTTTTTTCTGCTTCCAAAATAACTGCCTTCTACCGCAGAAAACTTGTTCACTAGTAGCCTGTGAAGAAAACTATATACAATGTCAACTCTTCCGAGCTAAAAAAAAGAGAAATGAAGGTGGCTGCGTTTTAATTGACTTCAGAAGGGTCAAATATTCTTTGAAATCGGATGAACTATGAGAATTACGCAAACCGCCGTCATCTTATCCCGTATCGTCGCCATCGGGCTTGAAGGTTTATGCTCTTGACGTCATTAGTAACAATAACACGAAGCTCAATGTAATGAAAAAGACAACAGCGCAAAAAGAAAAATGCTGTGGACGGAGACGAGTAGACAAGGACAAGCGCTTGTCTTTGGCTACTGGGATCTATCCACTGTATTTTTTGCGTTGTCCCTTTTTGGAGACAATGTACTATCCCGTGAATTTTCAGGATTAACTAATACTACTTCCTCCTGCCTTTTGCAGCAGGTTATTCCTGGGAATTACCGGCCTATCATCGGCGCGCGATTGTTGCCTGCAACGTTGAGTCATTCCAGCGTGATAGAGTTTCGCCAAATTTGGCACATTTTCCGGCCAGTTAAAAAAAAAAAAAAAAAATGTTCCAATTTCTCTACGATGCCGCCGTTTGCAACGGATCAAACTTGACACAAAACGTGGCAGCCTCTGAGGAGACTTCAACTTTCGTTTTCATCGCCGGCGACCTTGTACCGCCAGTAAACACGTTGTTGAGGCGTGTTGCAGTAAATGCATCAATAGTGGAAACCGCTGTATTATGCCTCATGCTTTAGGCTTCCACGTATTACTTTCGTTCTAATAGAAAAGTTTGAAATATTGAGATAGGCGCAGCGACAATGCGCACGCGTGGAGTGTTGCGATGAATAGGCGAGGGGCGAAGTAATCGCCCTTGGCAAGCGCACTGTTTGGGTCTCCGTATTTTAAAACACCCTAAGGAGTAATGCGATATCCGCCTCTACGGGAGAATATACGGTGCTGTGGAGAGCTCTCAAAGCTCGCCTCGCACTGGGAGCTAACTTAGGAGTTCAAAATGGTTTGTTGCAACAAGACTGAATGTAAGTTGCAAGAGAAATGTCTGAACGCGTCAAAGGCAGAACTACATAACGTGCGCGAAAGTTGCCACAAAATATGTACGCGGCCAGCGCAGCAGCCTCTGAGGACAGCGGATGGTTCCCGCGACTGAAAAGGAACCTGAGGGCAACACAAAGCTATTTTCGCTTTTGCATGAAAAAGAAAGAAAAGAAAAAAAGAAATGATGGTGTGTCCCTCTCTGGTTGTGTTTACGATTGTCCGACACCACAACATTGTCTCAGGTTGCGAAAAACCTCCGAGTTAGAACTCGAATTCCACTGTACCTTTTTCAAGTAGCGCTACTGCGCATGCGCGAAGCTTCCTCGGACGCCAATTTCGCCAGGATGCCACGCGAAAATAGGGGGAGGACTTCGCTGCATGTGCTTTTCCAGGAAGCGACGTCCACCGTTTCATCAACACCACCAACTGCTGCCCGATAATTGCGTGCGGTGTTAGCATATTCCGGGCCTTCGTAATGCACGCATTGTATTGTCCCCGCCTCCCGCAGCTTGCCTCAACAGAGAAGACGCGGCCAGGTTCGCCAGCCTCCTGTTGTCATTGTCATGGTTTAACAAAGGGGGAGGGGGGGGGGGTTAGTGTGTCAAGGTATGTTCACAGATGACTCACGTGTCCCTTAACAGGCTAGACGAGACCATCCCTGCACTACTGTTTGGAAAATAAGCTCACCCCACTACTACGAACAAATTCTTGGTTATCTGTCTCGTCAATCGTACTTCGCCTGACGTCCCCAAGAGGGGTGGGCTACTGGAAAAAACGAAGCCGCTCTAGCAGCTCTAGTCTAACCCCAGAGATCCGCGTTGATTGCTGCCGCGACGTCATCGCCTTTGGCTTCCAATGGAACGTCAGTTTATTGTAGCACTTATGTTGGTGTCGTGTTTTGTCTCATGTACGATTTTCAGTTATGTTGGGAAACCACCCATGGTGACGATATTTGGGTCTCGCTGCTGGCCTTGTGTTGGATTCATTCCCAATTAAAGTAGGCTGCGTGGCAATATACGCACGCGGAAATGTAACGATGCATCACAACTCCCATTTCTCGTCGCTGCCCATTCAAGTAGCTTCATTTTCCGTGTATTAACCTGTCATTCCTAGCCAGTAATCCCGGCCTAGCGCATTTTTCAACGTGATGTTCTTTTTTTTTATATATAGACGTATTTGTTTCTTGTATATATGCGTTATTATCATGCGGTAACGAATAACATAACCACGCTTCCTCTTTAGGAATTCTCGTAGTTTTCTGGTGTTTAGTGTCAACAACGCGCTCCGTTTATTTATTATTTTTTTTTATAGGATGATCTTAAGTCATCGGCGCTAGTGCTCGACAGTCCTTAAAAAGTAAGATTTTACTACGTGTCGGCAGGTTAGCCGATTATCGGCAACGTGTGCATAGCAGTGTCGTACAATAACCCAAAGCTAGGCGTATCGTCATTAAACGCGATGTCCTAAAAGGTAGCGGGACTTGCAGCAATTCTAAGCGACTTGTGTCTGCGTTGACCCGGTATAAAGCCCTGTGTGCCCGAAATCGAACACCTGTTCTCTGGAACGCCATTCTGATGCGACGCTCGCTCCTTTCTCATTCAGAAAAACAAAACAAAACAAACAAAAAAATCGCCTTTTGACTTTATTCGAAGACTTTTCTTTGTTTTTCCTCGGAAATATTCTCAAACAGGACAATCGTAAGTAATGTTTCAATGCTTATGGTTGCTTGCCGGAAATGCTGATTCCTGAGATATGTAATGAAAGCGCCGCGAACAAAAAGACTTCCTGCACATTCCCGCGATGATTACGATTTTTGGAGACACACAGAAAGCTTCCATGGGCACCTCCCTTCGGTGTCACGTCGGTGCACTGCCGAATCCGATCGAAATAACTGCCTGCTGCTTTCGGACGGGGTGCTGGCGCGAGTGGACAATGCGCTTTGGCTCTGCGCTTTCCGGAAGGCGACATGTGGAGGCCGTTATTTGGGACTCGCTTCCTGTATCATCTAGGTGCCCGCAAAGGATCGAGCCCGGCCTCTTTGACAATACGATCGGGACATACACTTTGCCCGGTCACGAAACAAAACAAAAAACGCGAACGCGCTAAACATTTTGCGCGCAAGTTTGTTAGGCAACGGCTGGAATTCAGAACCATTATGTCTGTGAAATAAAACTAAAACAATACTGAGCGCCTACTGACCCACAATGGACCAATGGTCATTCTAGATTCGTTGCTTCAAAAATAGTTCAGAATGGTTGACACTGCTTTGGCTAGAATATCGAAACAATAACAACTTCCTATCCCGAGCCACCGCTTCTTACGTCGACGGCCGCCAAAATGTGCATTACCGTCACGCTCACAGGACAGGCAGGAAGATTCGCCTGGATTGCCGCGTAAAAGGGACGCCACAAAAACGGCATTCATGTTTGGAGCACGCGAACATTATCGCTGTACGGGCCTAAACAGGAGCGCGAAGGAGAAAGTTGTCGTTTGGCTGGAATTATTAGAGCTTTTCTGGTACTATATTCAGTACAGGAAGATAGTACAGAATAGATACCGCCATCTAGCTATCATGATTGTGACTTTCTAGACTGCTGACAACGAGACGTCATTGCCATCCTGTCAGCATTACCACAGCTCGGGTTGCGAAACAGTCAGCGACTCGATTCGTTCTTTCAACCCCGCACCAGTCAAAACTTACGGTTGAAACCAACATTTCATTATGCCTAGCCATGTGACAAAGCAGGTGCCATTGCGAGAATAAGTATATACTTATGTTCACGAATTCTCATGCTCTAAGAACATCGCGGTATTACAGTAACTAATGCCATAAACTAATACAGGGGCTTACGATGATGAGTTTGCTACCTGAGGAATTGTGGACGGTGTGGATGAACTAACTTATTGATATTACATATATGTGCAGCAGCCTTAAAACTGAAATTCGAACGCTGGAGGAATCATCCAGAGTTAGGCGCTCACTATCAGTCAGGCTCGCAAGAAGCCATGGACTGCAGTTAGAGAAGAAAGAGATTTCGGAGGCCTTGCTTTAGTAATTACAATGCGGCAGCTAGTTGACCGATTTGAATCTGTCGCTCGCTAGGGTCGAGAATAGGAAAAGAGCGTAGCCTTACAGCGTGATCCACTTCTCAGGGAAGGTAAATTCTGAGAGGCTCATAACAGTGCAAAGAAAGCAGAACACCGTCGTTCGAACTCATCTCAAGCCGCATGCGACCGGCTGGCATATCGAAGACGATGACTTTCCCTCCCCGCTTTCAAAAGCATATATTTTTTTTTCTGAGTGCCGCAGCGCGCTTCATTTTGCATCAGCAGCAGCCATAATCTATCGAAAGCGGAGGTCATGAAGTCATCAGTCCTTACGAATCTTTGGACTTCTACTAAGGAGCTTCGCTAGCAGCTTTGAAGCAAACCCCTCGGGGACTGTACATACATTTAGAGCACTTCTGTGCGCTCATATTCAAAGTGGTGTCGCAGTTCATTATCATCATAAGGCTAGCGACGTTATTGCTAAGTAATTATAGAATTACTTAAGGTATAAGATGCTTCGTCTAGGGATAACATCGATATGAGTCGGCAATTTTAGATTCTGCCAACATTCGGCCGTCGAGACAGCACGTTCGTCTGCTGAATTAGCGCGGATAAGTTGGCCACCCAAACAGGCAGAGAAATAAGCATTGAATGTTTAGTGCCTGTGTTGGTTAATCACTTTATGGCGATGGTACCCAATTCATTTTTTTGGCAATGACATTATCATCGCCTTAGGGAGCGCGATGGGAAGACGCCTGGCGTTCATCGAGTGCGTCTGTGCGGAATCCTCGTCGGACACGAGCAACGCCCCAGAGACATATATATATATATATATATATATATATATATATATATATATATATATATATATATATATATATATATATATATATATATATATATATATATATATATATATATGAAGGAAAGAAGCCAATATATATTTATTCAAAAAAGCAATATTTGGCTTCTGCCCTTTTGATCGTCTGCTTTCCTTCGATCTCCGGTTCAAAGCCCTACCCCTCGCCTGAAGAGTACAAACTATAGTGGCTGGAACTTTTGCATGAGCAGTTGATCTGACTGAAAGCTGTTGTAGTGTGTTTGCGTTCGTTGAGCGGAAAAGAATCGCTGGGGCAACACAGGGCCTGGCAGCGACGTCAGCAGTTAGCTAACCGCAGTGCGCTTGGAAATTTGGTCGACGGTGCCTTCACCGCACCTTGGTTTCGAAGACACGTAAAGGCGGGGGCGTGAAGGATATCGAGCCACGATGCCCAGTGGTGGACGCTAAGGTGGCTTGGGCTTGGGCCAATGTATGTGAGCACCCAATGCGCTTTTTCTGGCTTTTCCCCGCTGTCTTTCGCATACAACAACGACCAAAAGATGGGCAAAAATGTAAGCGACACGTGCTGCTATAGACCCGACGATCAGCAATTACAGGCCACACGTTGCACGCTCAACGCCGAGAACCACACCGGGCGTCTTGCCGCTACCGAAAGGCCGGGAGAAGCTTGCCAATTTCCTGGATTCCGTGGAGTAGTACGCGCCCCGTCTTGGCAGACAACGGCGGCTTTACAGCATCATCATAAGTGCTCGCTTGCACCACAGCTGTTTTCGAACATGAAGGACAGAAAAGAAACTCGCACCGCCATCATTACAACGATGATACCGCCGTGTCCTTAGTAGAGCATGATCTTGAAAGCAGAGAGGAAACTAAAACAACACACACACGTTGAAAACCAGTTCACCTAACAGCCCAATTAGGGAATGATTAAGCTTTTCAATGGCTTGCTGGAATCATTTTGTTAGCGGTAAGAAAAACACGAGCACAAAAAACACGATACACACGGGGCACCCGCTTTAACGAAGTTTCCAACGGCAGTATGAAAGGTGGGTTACGTGCAATTTGTTGTGAGTACTTTTCTGCTTTATGTTTTTTCTGCTAATTGCCTGCTCGTAAGGGCCTGCGGTGAAGACTATTTCCTTAGAATAGCAGTAACGATTCTTATTAGCTGTTCTTTTTTCATTTCAAGTCGATAGCCTTTCTGCTCGATTATTATAAAATCTTGTATATATCCTGAAATCGTCAACATGAAGGAGGAAGTACTGACAGACTGAACTTTAACTTGTGTGTGAAGCAATTTGGAACGCGATTTTTGTCCCATAAAACTGGAGAGGCATGCGCTTGAAAATTTTACACAGGGTCGCAATGACGTCCACTTTATATTCGAAAGTGAGTATACATAAACCGAATAAATGATCAGCCACGCCAATCAAGCAGAGCAGATGGACTGCGCTCACTCGGGCCAGTGTATGTTTTCCTTTATTGGAAGCTGCGCGAAGCTTTGATTGCGAGCATTCCAGTTAAAGTTTACTTTCGCGCTTTCATGCCTTGTCTAGAGCTAAACGAGTGATACGGAGTGAGCACGAAATACTGAAGAAAACAAAAACTCCATACAAACGAAAATTAAAAAGAATCCGGTGAATCACGTATTCACTGGCATATATTCGATTTCGAAGCACGCGTAATGTTTTCCAATCTGCAAAACGCTACAAGTTTCCCATTTTTCTTCCTCAGTTTTACGCGCGATTTGAATCAATCGCTTGAATTATTTCGCTTATTTGGCTAGATCATTTTTCTTCTCTTGGGAGGGTTGAAGTAAAATTGGCCCTGATTTAATCAATATTTCAGTGATGCCATAAAAGAAAGTATTTCCACACTACGCTCGTGTTTATTTATGAACACTTCATTGGGAAGGTCTATCGAACTTGGCGCCCCTATCTTCAGCATCCGGCAGCTCCTCCGCGATAAAAACAGTTCTTCAGCCGAACACCGGAACGTGTCTTCGACTGCGGGATGCGGTAGCGTGTATCACGCGTCAAATACAGCTGCATAAATTGTCTCTGTCCGCCTCCACATCTCGGCCTCGAATACCTCGGACATGGTTGTTGCGGAGTTGATACGTTACTTTGGTATTCGTGCGATGCACCACGACTGCAGAGCTTTAGAACATGCATTCAAACCCTCGCAACGCATGAATGGAGCTGACTGCGACCTCGTACCTTGCCTGCGGTGATGCCCGAGGCAGGCGCTTTTGATGAATACGGCTCAAAAGACAGAAATGCCCATTGCAACGTCCAAGTTCGTTGTCCGAGAAGAAAAAAAAAAAGTTGAAATGTGCCGAGAATCGGATACCCGGGCAGTCTAGCTTCCCACTTCTACACCGACCCTACCCTTCCTAGCGCAACGAAACGCTTCGCAGCACCAACTGGTGACTTGCACGACCCATCCCAAATTATCCTGGAACCATGTCCCCTCCGCTGCAGCTGCAAGGTTTCCTCTCAAAGACGGAGCTGTAGACAGGTGTGAATGCCAGTGCTTACTCACCCCTCCTTTTCTTCCGCTGTTTGATGTCTACATTTCTGCACAAAACGGATACGTCTCGGCCTCCAGTTAGGAGGACGTGTCTGTTGCCTCCTTGGCGTGCGCACTGATGGACTGGTCACCAGTGGGTCAGCGTTGAAAGAATACACGATCACTAGGCTTCCGGGCGTTGCTACGCGGGAACGCGGGGCAGCATCCAAGAACGCGAATGGCACATACTTTCAAAATCACGCGAAGGTAATTTGCTTCTCGGAAGAGATGGCAAAATGAACTTTGTCGGATACTTTTTCCGGGCTCCACGCGGGCACGTATTCGCGAGTCTCGCGATGACGGAGATGTCACCGGTGACGGGAGGAGGCGACTCACCGATCGAGGATGGAGCAGCTGCGCCGTACTAACCCCGTCGGCGTCCGGGTGTCTTGTGCCACCGCTCGGGGCCAACGCCGACTTTCTCCGCCGCGGGGGCGAGGGCAGTCTCACTTTCAGCCGCACCGGAAAGAAAAAGGGTCACCGGGCGAGCAGGTGAAGTGCCCGCCAAGGAAGGCTTTTCGCGGCCGACCGACCGTCCGCTCTCTGTTGTTTCTCCGACGTCGTCTCTCCGGAAGGCAGCTCTTCGGTCTGCTGAATAGAAGAAATGGAAAGTGCCTTCCAGGGAAGCGTCGCGTAGACAGGAAGGATATGCGATCCCTTACCAAGTTTTCTCGCTAACTGAACAGTAATAGCAGTAGTAATTCCTGGCGTAAAATGGGAGGAATGAAAGGGAGTGCCAGCCTCTGCAACCGCTTCGCTAAAAGCACGCGCCGGAGCATGCAGCCGTGGACAGGTGAAAAATAGTGGTTAGGAGAAAGGATAGGCTCTGAATATTTTAGCTAAGTGGCTACCGTGCAGTGGCAAGGGAAGTGATGGGAGTGAGAAAGGTAGAGAAGGAAAGTTCAGCCGTCGTGTCCAGTTGGTCCAGTAAAAAAGAAAGATGCGCGGAATAGACGAAACGCAGCCTTATCACCACCTTGCATTCGGAATATACTGAGTGTTCGAGCTGAATTTACCAAAAAAATTGGGAGGGTCGTAGCCCAAGGGGAACCAACTCAGGTCTGCTGAAGAGTCAGTGGGCTCTGACTGCAGTATTTTCCTTCTCCAAACGTATTTGATGTGCAAAGTCTAATAGCTAACTTTTTAATTGTTAATGCCAAGAACAGTGCTAATATTAGCTTGGCAAAAGCAATGCTTAGCACTCATTTGGGCAAGTTTTCCTTCGGGTAGGTTTGCTTTGCCAGGTCTTGCCACGTTTATTTAAGTTTAACTTCGTTTGACTTCTTATTATTTTTTTTTTTTGCAGCACCGTCATTATTCATTGGAAGGCGGTTTATGCAGGACCACTTCGCTTTTCCACGTCTTGCCATATTTAGCTATGTATTAACGGGCGCTTTTGTTTAAGGACATAGTTTTCAGCGCAAAGGCACGCAGCCAAAGGAAAGCCCAACTAACTCTAGTGGGGTGCTTTGGTCTTTTATTAGAATGAAGGGGGCCTAATTAAGGCCCTTAGTGAAACTGACAGAACGGATAAACATGATGAAATCCGAAGTGCAGCGTGTTAAACTGGCAGCTTAGCTCCTGAAGAAGAAGAAGCCTGCTAATTGAAAGACAGGCGTGGCTGTAAAACAAAAATCAGCGCGCTCTGCTTGTTACTGTAGGTTTAATGATGACAATGATTGTGTCGTTGCTGATATCAATACGTCCTTCGTGGGCGGTGGGGGGGGGGGGGGGAGGGGTCGAATCAGAAATGGGCCGGAGCCTGTTCGCACTGTTCTGCGCCGAGACTCCAGTGCCTATAACCTGCAGCATTTCAGTGAAAGGGAACTGAAGGTTTTGACCGGCACCCGCCGACGCACCAAAAAGTTCACCCACGTTTCATGCAAAGGTCAAGAAGTGACGATGGAAACTGCTGGAGAAGACCACACTGACGAAATCAAACTCCTGCTCGATGATATACTTGGAAGGCAGTGCTGTGAGTCAACGGAACCTACTGTGCACTATCAAGTGTACCACATTGGCCAATCTTCTACCACATCCAAGACCGGGAGGGGAGCAACAGAAGAGCATCATCGATATCTTCGATGAGCGGCTGCATCCGCTGAGGAAAAAACCGAGCGGGATGGCAACCGAACCATTCACCGCTTTCTGAGCACAACCTTCAAGCAGCCCAGCTGAACGTCGAGTGTGCCATAATAGCCCTTCTTTAGATCGAGCGGCTGGTCCCCTACGCTGAGGACATTTTGTCCGACAGTTGTCTGTGGGCGGTCCTTGGTGCAGTATGGGTTGACCATGATGTTTACAATGTTGACTACTGCCAGATCTACAAGGAGATCCCTGCGGAGGATATGAGTGATCTTGAGTGCCAATATTTGGAGCTGCTTCAATTCATCATCAGTGTACCAGATAGGTAATGTTTATGTAAGTAGTATTTTGACTTAAGAACTCTTGCTGATCACAGCAAGCTGGCTTTCCCATCGGAGCCGTTGAGTAAAAAGACTGTTCAGAAGCCATCTTAAAAAGTGGCTGAAAGCCCCGAAATTCGACAATGTCGAGGGTATGTAAGAAGGATCTGGGTGAACTCTGAAGGAATTGTTCCGTAAAGTGGTACAGCATCGACATGAAGGATGTTTATGTTCGCAGGAGTACATCGACTTTGTCCTGATGATGCCATCGTCCATATTTTCTTCCCGTCGACAAATGCTTGCCAAAGCGAGCTTAGTGCAGAGGATTATAATTTACACATTTTAGCTCTTCTGGTGGCGCTGAAACTGAAGATATTTGTTTCTAAAACACGCAACAAGATGAATTATGCTTAGATAAGATTGCGCTTGATAACAGCGTATAGGATACTGTACCACACTGGCGTCTGGTTTCACAAAGTCAAGAATTATGATTTCTTTTTTTTTATGCGTTTTTTTTTACGACAGCCAAAGCGAGACCTCGGGTAGCCGCAGCTAGGCCGCGAAGAGGCGTAGCTACGGTGTCCTCATAAAAAAAAAAAAAAATATCAGCCTGCCATGAGATTTGAATTCGCGTTACCCCTATGCCATGGGTAGGATGTGCCAACTGGGGTCGCTCCTTCTATATGGGAGGGGGATATCAGAATCAGCCTTTCAGCCGTTTGAATTCTCGTTACCCCTACGACACGCAGGCACGTCCATAGTGCTTGGTGGAAGCGTGACTTTATATGTGGGCTGGTATAGCTTACGCTCTCGCGTCATACCCTTGAAGGGTGAGCTTAAGTGTTCCCAATAATGTAGCACATTACACTGATAGGGCTTGATAGTGGAATAATGTAGCAGGCAAAAGAAGCTTCCGCCGTTGCTGTCGCAATTCAACTAGGGTTAACCACAGCTAAACGAAAACGAATTTGGTTGTTTTGCTGTTATAAGACGTGACATAGGCTCCTTTAGACATGACTATCATATCTGTGCTCTATGTTTCATTCCCCATATTACTGGGATAGAAGGGAGAATCCTCAGATTGATAGAAGGAAATTACAGAAGAGACTTGCTTGTCATGTTGGGCCGATAAAATTTTATTTACGGAGCGGTTAATCCAATTTCTTCGTATGGATTGCAATACTTATACATATTTGATTGATACAGACGTGTACCGTCTTTGCCAAAGGTAACAAGGCTGCTCCGAAGGCTGGCGGAGCAAGCACGCGGCCGTGTGGCGGCGTTGCGCTCGCTGTGGCTTATCGGTGCTCGCCAGCTCCGAGGGTGCAACAGCTGACGTAACTTCACACCCTCACTCTCGTCCGTTGGATGATAAAAACTAGGCACGTATGATGTGCTGGCTGCGGTTTCACGTGTGCAAAGCCTGGTTGTGCCCAGCGAGGGCGTTCTCGGCAACTGCGCTGAAGCAGATAGCACAAGTCGCGTTTCTCGCTATATTACAATTACGCTTTCCTGCGTGTTTGATGCACCTGTACATTAAATAATGATAACGCACCTCAAAATTTCGATATGCTTTCTCCGAGGTGCCTTGCGTACTGCCATTTTACGGGCCGTAACTCCGGTACAAAGATATGGGAAAGCTTGTGAACCCTTTCAAGCCACCTTACCTCTCTTTTAGGCTTTCAAAATTGTGTTAGCCCCTTGGGGAGGCTGCCTATAAATAAGTGCAATGATTGATTCTAACCAATTCTTGCATTTGCTTGTAGGTAAGTTTTGATTTAAGTAACGAACGATAATGTAACCTTCCTCACACTTAGCCATTATATGCACAGGATTGCTTTTTCGTTCGCGGAACCCTTATTTCAGGGCAACACTCTCTGGCAAACATAGTACGTATTCATCCAACAAACGAACAACGGAAGCTCACCGTGTCTACTATCACCTGCATTTCTGTTTTCCGTAGTTGCCGAGAAGAGCGAATAGCCCCATCGCTATATTAGAGACTTTTAGTATAGCGTATGGACGCTTTCGTACGATAAACGCTAGAAATTTATGGGACGATACTCCGTGTGTTGCATCGGCGCTTTTAGTTGGCCGTACGAAAGCGCTAACGCAAACTACAGTGGCGACATCTAGGTTTAGAATAAGAAAACACATTCGGGCTTTTTTTTTTACTCGCAAGCCAAACCTAGCCAAGTCGCACCGGAGCCAGTTTCTTTGCTGTGGCAGTTTTGTTGTACTCCCTAACGCTGGTATTCCTGGGCTGACGACTTTTACCTTGTATTGCCGTCATGCTGCACAACGGCCTCCTTTCAGCCCCGTACCATGCCCGTACTGCCAAGCATATTTTTACGGATACACGCGTGTAAGCAGTCAAGCCAAGACCATTCACTTCATGGCGTTGCCATACCAACAAAGCAACGCTACTCGTCAGGCTTAGGGACTGCGCTGCCGCGGTGCAAAATGAAAAATAGAGGTAAATATTCGCTAATTATTTGTGCTCAATGCTACACGAGGCAAAGCGAAAACCCCGTGTGCCATTTATAGGTGGCAGCGCGCTCAAAAACGCGGTAACGAAGACAAATTCACTCTGAAGCGGGCGGCCTGGACGCCGCCATCTTGTCAACGCTGATCTCGCATCGTACGTGAGGGCTGGGTACGATAAACTCAGGTTTCAGCGTACGCTGGCCTATCGTACGAAAGAGTTCGGTCTCGGCTATCGTATAGCGCATGCGCAGTGCCTGTCACGATATTTTTGGCGTGCGCTATTCCTTTGCGTGTGTCTGTGTACGCTATACTAAAAGTCTCTATTGAGCGCCCTCGCTGGGCACAACCAGGCTTCGCACGCGTGAAACCGCAGCCCGCACATCATGCGCGCCTGGGTTTTACCATCCAACGGTCGAGAGTGAGGGTGTGAAGTTACGTCAGCTGTTGCACACTCGGAGCTGAAGAGCACCGATAAGCCACAGCGAGCGCAACGCCGCCACACGGCTGCGCGCTTGCTCCGGCCGCCTTCGGAGCAGCTTGGTTACTTTTGGCAAAGACGGTACATGCAGAAAAAGAATATAAATCATTTCTTTAAGAAAGGAGGTAGCGCAGCGGTCTTACGCAAAGAAAAGCGCAGTGTATTACTATGACCTGGGCGGGAAACCCACTAGAGGGGCGTTCTTTTTTTTTTTTTTTTTCATTTTTATGAACGGTTGCTAGACGGAAGCTTCACAGCCATATCGCCGAAGTAGGACAATGCGGATAGTAATGCTTCAGCTTTAAAAAAGCTAGCTGCAATATTTGCATCAATGTGTCATTTGAGGTCAATAGCTAGTAATGCCATAGTATGAAAACCCTCATCACGGAAAAATGCAGCGTTGGTCAGATTCCCATCAGCTCGCGAGAAGTGACCTCGCCAGATCGGAAGTGATAAGTATGTATCAGCTACGTCCGTGTTGTCACCGCTAGGCACCTTCGGATAAATATTTAACCAACAGTTAGATAATCTAAATAAATATCTAGATAGGGGCCAACAGCCACATTCATGAATGACACAAAACTAGTTGTAAAGGCTTCAGGAGCTTCTAATTCTTTCGTGTTCCAAACATATAATGTAATTTTGTGTGCCGGAGATTTTCTTCAAATTCGCCTTAAAAGGTAACTCGCGAAATCCTAAAGATCCCGCCTGACCGTGGTCCTATATCGGCGTCCCAAGGCGCGCTCTTTTCGCTGTACCCGATCAAAGCCTACCCGATGCGGGTTTCGCGTGTTCACTGGGCGGAAGGTATGCGCCAGAACCGGATCACGTGACAGATGTCCTTTAAAGCCAGGCTGCATAAATGAAACCTTGATTGATGCAAAAATATCAGTCAGCTGTTTTTTCAAGACAGCATGCATGTTTTGAAAGGACGTTTTTGGTGGTGGTGGTAGCAGGGCAGCTATATATATATATATATATATATATAGATAGATAGATAGATAGATAGATAGATAGATAGATAGATAGATAGATAGATAGATAGATAGATAGATAGATAGATAGATAGATAGATAGATAGATAGATAGATAGATAGATAGATAGATAGATAGATAGATAGATAGATAGATAGATATTGTTACGGTGAAATAGTAAAGGGATTTCTATTTACAATGCAGATGGGAGCAGAACAAGGTGAGGCCTAATACCTCTAAAGCACTCCCGCTTCCTCCTTTTCTTCTCATCTCTTCTGCCACGCAATACCTCATCGTCGTCGGTAGCGTTACATTTCTCCCTACTCAGCCTAAGCCCTCTGGGCGTGTTCATAAGTCGTGCGAGGCTGATACGGCTTTAAACGGGCGACGTGGCACAGTTTATTTTTCACAGACCGACGACCCGCGGCGGTCAGGCAGACTATTTCTAAGTTAAATCACTTTGACCACCACATATGGGCCGTCATAGTGGGCCAAGAGTTTTTGATGTAGGTCGCGGCGCCGAATTGGACGCCCAGCCAGACGAAATCACCTACAGAGTATGTGACACGCCGGTGACTGGCATCATATCGTGCTTTGTAGCGTTCCTGTGAAGGACCAGACCGTAAGTGGGAGATTCTTCGAACTTCTTTTGCGAGGCAGAGGGTCTCAGCAAGGCAGGGACCTTCACTGTTTGAGAAGGGCAGGATAGTATACAGGGAGTAGCGTGGTGGCCTGGCATACAGCAGGAAGAATGTGCTGTACCCAGTCGTCTCATGCGTGGCGGTATTAAACGCTTATGTAATGAAGGGTAGTATGGTGGCCCAGTCCTTGCGCCCTGCATCCATATGCAGGACTAGCATGTCGGTAAGCGTCCTATTAATGCGCTCAGTCCAGCCATATGTCTGGAGATATGGCGTTGAGTGTCGGGAAGTTACGGCGCACAAATGCATGAGCTCTTCAACGACATCAGCCCATTTAGTAAAACACCGATTTACTATTTCATCGTCGCAATATGTAAAAGAAAGCACAAAGAGTAAATATTACTACCTGCAGGGCCCGAGGTTCGGCCGGCGGAGATAAAACGGACAGGGATACGATAGCAGTTGTACGTGGCAGGCAATTCACTATTGACAGATCAGATTAAGCGAGTAATACTGCCACTGTATGCGGTGTACGTACATGCATCGTTTTTTATCACCGTGTCTAGCAGCGAAGGAAACGAAAAAAAAAATGCCAACGATTACTTTATTTTCTAATGCGAAATTTGAGCGCAGCACATCAGCTGTTTCACCTTTTCGATAGACGGAGGCAAATAATTCTAGCAAGACACATGTACAATTACAGACAACTGCAGGCGGTTCGCAGTGGCGAACGGAGGCGGCTATGCGTTTCGACTCGGGCGGTGCACATATCGAGATCCACCGCCACCGATCCGGCGCTCTGATTGCAGCTGCACAGGGATGGCATTGGAAGAGGAGCGGAGAGAGCTATTAAGTTATCGGGAGGTCACGAGAGGCAGCGCGTGGGCCCATAAGAACGTTGCGCGGCCAAGGGATAGCAGCGACTGACTGATGCCGCTGACGCCGCTAGCGAGTCAAGTCAACTTGGCTCCGAATTTCGGCTTGGGACGCACGCACCGGGATCCCGCTGATGCCGAACCGGCGCATCGGCAACCAGAGAACACCGTCCCTGCCACGAAGGAAGAGGGGGGGGGGGGTGTACACGCATTGGCAGGAGCTCGCGCTGCCCTGGCTGCGGAGCTGGTTACGAGGGACAACGGCGACGACGACGCGAAACGCAGTAACGGGCACCAAAGAGCTGTGCTCTAAAACGACGGGACAAACCTACTTATCGATGCGCGTTTGGATTGCATCACTGGGTTGTGGCTTGTGCGTACCATTCACAACGCTGATATTTTTCCAAATATCTGCTGTAGGCAACGTGCGGGGCTCAGGGGGCACAGCAGCTGTATACTACTGTGCACCTGAAACTGCTGCCGACAGCCCTTAGCTCGCGATAAATGCTAGAGCACCGTTGGGCGAGATAGGTATTGTTAGGCCATGACAACAGAAGATCCGAAGTCGTGGTTTCTTGAATCCTGTGCAATCTATACAGTCCTATACCACAAGATATGACCCACACAATACAAAAGTGAATGTGTCTGGTATGACGGCACTGCTATACTGTACCACGCAATATGGGATGGAAGTAGTCCCATAATGCCTAAAATAGATAGCCTAAGTCCTGAGCAGTGGGAGGACCTTCTAGCCGACTCGGACGCGCAGCATCAGCTCATGCTGGGGTAGCGAGTGTCGTGACGCTGGGGCTAAGTCGACCCGGCCTTCACTTGGTAGCGTGCAGAGACTCCGGGTTCATGAAGGATTGAATCTTCGAAGTTGGTAAAATATATACAAGCAGGTTTAATGGCACTTTGAGAAAACTTATTTACATGATTATTTACATGAAAAAGAAGGGTACATCAGCAAAATGGCAAGCGTTAAGAGTTGATAGCGAGAAGCGACTGGATGAGCCGTTTACCCAGGGCTCAGAGCGTCATTTCGTGCTCTGCAATGTCCTTAAAACCCCCTATGTCCAGCCCCTCTCTGAAGATGCTGACCAACCAGTTCCAGGGCACGCCCCTCAGATATTGGCATCCAATCGAACACATCACTGCACTGATGGTCTGATGCACTGACTGGTCCGGCATTGTTTCGTTGGGCGTGGTCACTTGTTGGCGGGAAGAGCTTGGGAACGGCGAGGAGGTACATTTCTATTCTTCAGCAAAGATTCGATATGCTGGTTCCGGTAAGTGGATTTCCTTCTCAGAAACCCAAGTGCACGTGCGCGCCGCATACTGCTCCCAGCATTGTCCCGTTCCAACAATTGCAAATCTTTCCTGCATTCCCGGGAAATCCTCTAATGGCCGTAATCACCTTGCTCCTTTCTTGTCCTGTACGTCAGCGGACGTGTAACTCTGTCGTCTCCTTTGGACAGTAGGCATTCCTCACTGGACGATAGCGCTTCTCGACGGGAAGGGTGAACAATTGAACGAAAGCACTTCTAGCTATTTCCCGCAGGGGGACATTTCTTGGTATTTTTCTAGACGTTCCCTTGACAGGGCCAATTTGGCATTTGCAGGGTCTCAACATAGCAAAACAGGCTTACAAAAATGGATTCATGGAAACAGGCTCACTTAGAGCCATTGTACCAACAGCACATATCCACAGCACTTATCCATGCCCACAGGCGAACAATAGAGCGCGCAAGTGCGGATGATGCACGGTCATAACACGAGCCAGAGCCGCAGCTGAGGCCAATGGACTCCTGGAACAAGGACTGCCACCATTGTTCCCTCGCCAACTCTTTCCTAACCCACTTCCCTTAACCACCAATTCTTATTCAATCAACTAATAAGTCAATCAATCAATACTACCCACTCAGTCAATCAACGTGTGTCTTTAAAGAATGCCCGCTTCTTTTGTACCCTGGGGCCTTCCCGCAAATGTTTTGATGGTAAAAGATTTAGGTTACGAAACAACGAGTATACACGCGATCGCTGCTACAATCCAATCGTCAAGCTGAACTATTTTGTCGTTCCAGATTATGAACCAACTAGCCCGACAAGTTTGTTTACCTTACGAATTCACGCTTTCTTTATTTTATTTGTTTGCAAATAGTGTTGGCCGTGCTACCGTTACAGTGGTGGGACGTAACACGAATTTCATTCTAAACATTTAAAAAGAATACAAATTTCAGTCATATTGTATGCAACGTAATATTTCAAACAATGATTGTAACAGTTCTTCGACTTTCAACGCAAGTGCAGGCAAATCACACAATCAGGAGAACAAAAAGTGAGAGTACATTTCCGGTGCACATTTGCAAGGGCATACAATCCCCAGCGCTGTGCTTAACAATACATATTCAGTGTAAAGCAGAAATAGTTTTTTCAAATGTTGTTAAGTAGCGCCCTGTAACAGAGATGCTGGTAAATAATTCTATTCTGCTATAGTGCTCGGGAAGTAAGGATTGGCATATACATTAATGCGCGGATTCGAGGCTTGGTATCTATATTCATGACTTGCTGTCAGGTGCTTAACTTGTTTGGGAACCGATTAACGGGAACTGTTGGTACTCAGAAAGTTTCCTGAAAGCTGGAACATGAATTTCAATCTGGCCAACCACCGACGCTCGCTTAGAGGTGGCACATTAAGAAGGCGCAGCATCTCTGTGACAGAGTCGGTAAATCGAGCTGCTATTCGCTGTACACTTTCAAGTTTCTTTTTATTATTCCATTTTCAGCGGGATCCCATATAGTACCTGTATATTCTAATATTGGCCACACATAAGTTAAATAGGCAGTTAGTTTGGCAGCTTGCGATGCCGGCTTTAATCTTTGACGTAAAAAACCAGGGTTTTTTATTTCAATAGCCGAACAAATTTTCAGAATATGATTTTTCCAGTCTAAATATTGAGAAATGTGGACTCCCAGGTATTTAAGTGCATCGACTGTTAAGTACGGTAGAGCCGAGTTTATTACGGTAGTCATAGACATGTTTGGCGCTACTCGCGGCAGCACTGCTTTTCCTCATTTTCTTTCATTTTCCATCTTTAACACCTCTTTTGAACTGCTGCGACAGCATTATTAAGCATTACACAACCACCTTAGTTTGTTTCACTGTCCAATGCCCCGTTGAAAGTCCTCACGTGGGCAGGTGAAGGAGAGTAAGTTAAGCACGTAACAAGCATGGAAAACAGTGAAGGCTATACCGTCGGTGAATGGATAATGCGGTAGCGTCTACCCGGAAGTGTACACTTAAAATAAACTTCGGCCCGCTAGGCCTTAAGCCGGAAGGATATTACAACAACCGCACGTACGGCGACAAACCGAACAAACGCACGCGAAAAGCAGGAAAAGCCGGGGCGCGTGTTTTCAGATTCGAGGTCACGGTTACGGCGTATCTCAAGTTTATATCAGGGAGGAGTGCTTCGAAGTAGCCTTCCTTAACCACTTAACCGCGATACGAACTGCGTGCTATGTAGCAATGCCTACTGTAGACAGGCAAGATCTGGACACGGCCTGCTCTCCACACCACTCACGTCTCACATTACATCGCTTTACAATAATTCAGTGATCACTGATATAGAATGCAACAGAGGTGGTCGGCGTCTCCATTTCGGTGGTTGCTTCCCAGACTTCGAAAAGATTTCTTCTGCGGTTGTCTATCGTGCCTTGGAAACTAGAATGAACCTAGGCCCTGTGTTTTACCTTAACATGTATTTCAATTTAGGGGCACATCTCCTGGCTCTCGATAACAAAAATGCAACAGCTCTAGATTTTCCATCAGATTAGGAACGAGAATGTAGTCGCTGCATGATTCGCTGTGAATCAGACGTCCGTGACTGCATATCTCCAACAATAAATTTTTTTCTGGCATACATTTGTTTTCGGGACTCTCAACACACTGTGATGTGGATAAGTGAAAACAGAAGATTTCAAGCCACTACGGTGTTCCTATTATGCCAATCGCCTGAGGAGCCCAAATATGCAAAATATTCTTTGAAGTGAAACCGCGCATCGGGGCACGAAGAAAGGAGGAAAAATAATTGCAACATGGCGCTGACTATCGAATGATAGTTTATTTGAACTGCTACTCATGTACATGCACGCCAGCATCTTTTATGCACTGACGAAAAAAAAAAAACAAGGAATAGAATATAAAAAGCTGGCTACAAAGTACATCTACGCACTGCTAGGCGCACAATAGCAGCATGGCGCGAAACAGAGATATACAGGGTATTTTTTAAACTGTTCACAGATAGTTATTTGAAATCCTATGAGAGATAAGTCAGTGTTTTCTGTGCTGGCTGGTTGTACAGAAAGGCGGACATTGTGTATGTGATGGAGCTCGGTGACTAAATTATTAAGTAACTATAGAATTAACTAACATTTTGTACCTTTGACATTAAGGAAAGCATTATATTAAGGATTCGAAGCCCTTCAGCAAGTAGTTCCAAGTAGAACTCTTATTTGGGCTAGTTGGACATATGTTGTTTCAAAAATAACACGGCGCGAGGGACGAGAACAAAGAAGGCACACAAACGACGATGACGACGAGGACACAGAAGGCGTCCTGTTCTTTCTTTGTCCTCGCCCGTCACGCCATATTATTTTCGATTCAACACGAAAGTTTAGTCCTGTTTTTATATTTCCGGTATCGGCAATGCAGTTCGAAATATTAAACGTGAATTGTTCGCGCTTTTTTTTTTTAGCTTGGAAAGTTGGCATACAGCAGTACACATTTTTGAAACAGCGTTGCTTTCGTTTCTAATGCAGCAAATATGAAATCCGTTTGTTTATTTTACAGTTACATAACTTCCGCGACATTACTACGTCTAGCGACTCCATTTTTAAAAATACGTGTGCCCCGCCGTGGTGGTTCAGTGGTTATGGCACTCGCCTATTGTGCCGAAGGATGTGGGATCGAATCCCGGCCTCGGCGGCCGCTTTTCGGTGGAAGCGAAAAGCAAGGCGCTCGTGTGCTGTGCAATGTCAGTGCACGTTAAAGAACCCCAGGTGGTCTAAATTTCCGGAATCCTCCACTACGGCGTCTCTCATAGCCTGAGTCGCTTTGAGATGTTAAACCCCACAAACCAACTCAAACCTATGTGCAGTGTGAGAAGTCAGCATTGCGAGTTAAAAAGTGCGTATTCTTGACGTTAGATATGTCGAAATCCATTACCGATGACGAAATTGTAAAACCTGTACCCAACTACTATGTTGTTGGCCTTACTAATGTTTTTAATATGTTGGTCCTTGAAATCAAAAGTAAAAAGTTTATCGGGTAATTTTATTAATTAATAATTTCATAACCGAGGCCTGTCGCGTACATGGTGTCGGTTTTGCTGTACAACCAACCTGCCTAGGCCAAACCGGCGTATCTCTCCTAGGATTGTAGAATTACGCCCTGTAAACGTTTAAAAAAGGAACACCCAGTAGTGCTCGTAGAAGAAGGAGGGCGAACAGCAAGGCTGCCTCTAACAGTGCATTTAATACCCGACTGTACCTGGCTCTCGACGTGCCAACATGGCGTTCTGTCTCTCCCACGCGCTAGTCGCAAACCTCGTCTTCGTCCTCTTCTGAAGCCTCAAGCGCCAACCTTCAATAGTGTTTTAAAGCAAATTGCATGCACAAGCGTGCACTGGTTCATTAAGAAAACGAAATCAGCAAGTGCATTTTTTTCAGTAACAGGGACACCTAGACAGTCTAATCGGGATGATAAGTTGCTTTGATGGAGCCGGTTTGTAATATGAAGCTACTGCTCTCACTAAGCAGCTGCTAGAATTCGCTGCCCTTTTCTGCATGCAACCACACACTTTTCTGTCTGCGGCTTCTGTGCCGTTATATAGCGTCATACAGACCTGTCTAATCATCTTCGTTTAGCGTACCCATCGGGTACTCCTGCTGCAAAATCTAAAACTAGAAATCGGTCTATAGGTGTCTCCTATTCCAAAAACGCAGCGATGTGGCTCCCACACTGCCCCATTTTTGTTTTTTATAATTATGTTCAAAGCTTTGCAACTAACTCTATGGGTGACAAGTAAGAGTGTCCTTAGAGAGCAGGCATAGAAGCGTTTTTCGGGGCAAATATAAGTGGCGTCAGCGCCGTTGCAAAGGAAGCAACGATTCATTTAATAATAACGATCATCATTTTCCTAATCGCACTGTGCATGTGTTTTCGCAAATATCAGTATTGCAAAAAAAAAAAAGTATACAGAACGCAAGCAGAGAACAGTTTAAAGAGCAGCACTCTCAAACTAGATTTTAAACAAGCCTGGTGACTGCACAACTGTAGCATTTCGAGCATCAGACGAATAAATGCGAGCAAACATACGTAATTCTCCGTTATCGCGGCGATAATCTTTACTCGCAAGGTTTTGACACAGGTGGAGGAAAATGTACGCTTTTTTAAAGCCAGAGCGTTAAAGAAATATAAACACCTAATGTTTGGGTTCGTGTTTTATTCATTGTAATAATGCCCAAGGCAACTGTGCACGGATCAACACGGGATATCCGCCTACAACTGCTGGGTAATTTATAATCGTTCTTCTTTTTTTTTTCCCAATTTCGGTTTCAGTTTCAACCGTCGAGTGGTAGCTATGACGTCAAAGTCAAGTCTAGGTCACGTGAGGGATCAATAAAACAATGATGTAATCGTTCCAGTGTCGTTTGGATTTACTACAGAGTTAAAGACAGCCTGTCTCGAACAGGGATCACCACAAGCGAAGGGTTGGGGATCATATCGGTGTTTTTTTTTTCATGCCGTCGTGACCTAGTATTGATTGTGACGTCACAGCCATCTCTCGGCTGCTGCAACCGAAACTAGCGAGAAGAGAAAATTCAATTAAAGGTTATTTAGAGGTCATAGGCAAAAACCGCGTGGTGGTCGGTACACGGGAATGTCTTACGCATCATTAACAAGAAGAAAAATGCCACCAATATTTGGTATCTATACTCCTTTAAATGCCCCATTCACCAGCGTCGGCGGCCGTCCGCCGGCGTCTTTCTTTTCTTTCACGTGGAAGGGTAATATATCAGAATTAACCAGCCAGGGCCCTTTCATTCACGTTACGTCTAGGCCACGCAGGCACGTTCATACGGCTCTGTTAAAGCGGAGCCTTATATGTGGGCTGGTAACGTATACGCTATTGCGTATTGCCCTTAAAGGCGCTGCCTCTTAATTTTGCATATCGTATTGCAACACACAATAAGAATATTTAGCCCAGTGAAAGGTGCGAACACGGTGCGCTAGTATTTCCTCTCATGGATGAAAAATATCCCATGACAATTTCCAAGTCTAACACACTACACACAACGAGCTGTAACTGGGAATTCGATTAACAGCTCAATAACTGATGGATAGATTTGATTTCGAATATTCCACTCAATTAAGCTGTTCACGCCAACAAAGAACGGACAGCAGGCTCTGGTACAGGCAGGCTGTTTCACTTCAGTTCCAAATACTTTCACACGGGGATACTACTTGACTACAAAGTGAGGGGCTTCTGTCTTCCCAAGAGAAGCAGGTAAAACGCCAGAGCACATTACCTCATACCGTTTCTTTGCTTTCATAACCATTCGCTCGCGCACAGAGCACCACTACTTTGCGCCCGCATGAATTTACGCGTCGCTTCGTTGCCTGCTGTGAGGAAATGAGCGCCGAAACGTTCAATCAGGTTGTGATAAAAGCGCCCTGGATTTTCGTCAGTCGACGAAAACGAGCATAGGTTCTTCGGGGAAAAAATTTCGGCATATAAAGAGAAGCACCGAACGACACAGGCCGCGGCAGAAAAATTAGCTAGGGTTTGGCTTTAGTTAAATCTGGTAAGTTGCGTAAACAAAGCCGACGTTATAGTGCTCTAGAAGATCTTTCTGTTCTTTCTTATTCTTTTTTTTTCTTCGCCTTTTTCTCCTTCTTCTTTTTCTTCTTCGCCTTCTTCTTCTTCTTTTTCTTCTTTTCTTTCGTCTTCTTCTTCTTCTTCTTCTCCTCTAAAGGTCAAACGGGGCTACCGGCCGGGTTTACGCGACGGGCTGAAACATCGCGTAGTTTTGCATACGCAATAAAGATAATGGAAATCGACTTCGCGGCGTCGTTTCCGTTTCCTAGATGCCGCTCGATTTCCTCTGACCACCTTCCTTCGTCATTGGACCGTTGTCTTGGTCTCCGTTATTTAGGTGGCAACGGCTATTTACGCTTAGAGCTTTACAATTTATGCCAATAAATCGAATCTAACTCAAATAAAAACGCATCGAAAAGAAAAACAAAGGATGACAAAGGTGCTGCTGCTTTTATGGCAGTGACAGATAAGTCTTTTTATAGTATACATTAAAGGTACGTGGCAAGAGACCAGAAATATGAGAGCAAGCCAGCAACTGACAGCGGTCACGGGGAGAAAAATTGGATTCCTTTACAGTATAATCATTGCAGGTTTTCTTTTCAGATCCCCATCTCATAGAGGTTTCGGCTTCAAGACAACAATCCAGTCTTGTAACAATCATCTGTTACGAGATGGAAACATGGGCTTGTTGGTTCTGACATTTATAACCATCGTCCTAGCGCACACCACAATGACCTATAAGTGGTTGGAGGTTAGTGCTGTGTGTGTGTTCTCTCGTTCTCACACCTTGTCGTGTGTTGTGCCACAATGATAGTTAAGCCATTTCTTAGTTCGCGATCCCATTACATGTCCCGCTGATGCCAATTTCTTCCCCTTAGTTTAGGTTAGAATATCGTCAACTTTCGTTTCCTCTCCTCCTCCCTCTGCTGCTCACTCCCTCTTTCTTAACGGGGCATACGTGATTTCCCTTCTCAGAGCTCGCTGCGTTGCTTCAATTTAAACTGAACCCTTTCCGTCAGTCTCCACGTTTCTGCCTCAGAAGTACTGTCGAGTTACGGCGTTTATACGCTTTATTCTTAATTAAGGAAAACTACCTACGCTCTGAAGCTTGAGTTAGTCATGAGAATAATCCCGGTCTTAGGAGTCTACCTTTATGTGTGTGCAAGTATTCCAAAACGTGGTTGTGGGTGATTCTTGCGTACGCTGAGCTGCCACCTGGTGCTCGGCGCACTATTCGCGTAGCTGTCGCCGTAACCACAATTTTCTGCAGCCCTGCTTAGAATAGACTTGGAACAGTTGAGAAGAAGCCGAAGCAGCCCGTTTTAGAGGCAGGTTGTAGGGCGACCAGGTCATACCAGAGCGCTCCCGTAGACGTACCACACGTGAATTAACTATGTCAGAAATACTAAATCACCGAACCGCTTCTTTCACGTTTTCTGCGCACGCGCTCCGCTCAGCCTTGTCGTCCTCAGTGCTGGCCGAGAAGACAAAACACCTCCACCCACGCGACCTTTTGCTGTCTGCGCTGCAACCGTGGCTTACCGCGAGATATACAACACGCCAGTATTGCGAGCCCGGTGTCACGTACATACGCGCGTGGATCACGATAGTGTTCGGGTAACTTAAGCTTTTTATTATTTTTTTTTCTCAGTGGGTACTGCCGAGGAGAACGTGAGTGTAGCTACTTCCTGGGTGTCTTTTTGTGTGCTAATTTGTTTGTTTCTTTTTGTATCGCTCTGAAAGCTCCGTTACCAGTACGTGATCTTACACAAACGACGTTCTATTCTTAGAATTACTCGCTACGCATACACATACATTTTATCGCGCTTCATTTTTGGAAGTGAAGGTAATAATATTAATTGGTTCACAGGAAATGAAAGGCGCAGTATACTGTCATACGTGTTCTGTGTACACCTGAACTGGGGGGGTATTTGGTAGGTACAAAAGGGTTTTTTGTGTATAAGCATATAAGCATATATGCAGATAGAAATTAGCACTTGGATACGCGCAGAATTTATCATAATTTTAGAGCCCGAGGTATTTGCATGCATCTAAGCGGCGAAGCATACACTACCCATTCTCTCGACGTCTTTCTAAGTACCAACAGGTAATGTAAATATTCTCCCTTGCAGTAATTAACGCAGGCAGCCTCAGAAATAAGTAATTGAGGCTAACCTTGAGTCATAAAATGCCGATTTGACATATCAAGATCTGGTACAAATCGTAGAGCGATGTCACACAATTACCAGTCTATGACTATAATTCTGTACTTACTCAAAAGTACCGGTGCATCTTTGCAGATTAATAAACAATACAGAATATAAAGTCGTTCCGGAGTGCACCTTACTTTCTAAAGATATTCAGATAATAAATTGGTGCGATGTATCGTAACGCAATTATACTTTACTGAACTCCTTGTAGAATGACGGACATGTTTCCTTTTTACTTTAACACTTTTTTAAATAAGCTAGTTCCGCATAACACCATGCCATAATATTCGGCGACCTGAAAGCCGACTTGTCAAAAATACTGCCAGTCGTCAGGTAATGCGGCTTGGCCTGATCGCTGTATTATAGGAATGATAATGTTGTAGAAAGCCGATGCGAAGTACTCAACGTTCAGGAACGCTAATAGATCGTTGCTTTGCTATTTGACCCGTAAATAACATCACATTTGGCGTATTTTTGACAATTTATTTCCATTCTTTGACGGAAGAAACCGATAAAAAAAAAATTTACTCTACGAATGATAAATTTAACCAATGATGCATGCTACGTCCAATAATGGGTTCAGTTAGAGGTGTTATATATTGTGGAACAGACCCGTGTAAGGCGTATGAACGTTTTTGCTAGAGAAAGTGATTCACCTTTAGATTTGTTCAGGCATGGTTGTAAAAAAAAAATATCCTAGAGGGCACTTTGGACCACGGAAGTGTGATGAGGCGAAAGCCATTACGCGGTGGATCGCAGCCCTCCGCTACGGCACCTCTATCTCCCTCTCTTCTTTTAGACCCACCTTCCTCCCTTCCTTTACGGCGTCGTCCGCGGAGAATTGTGAAAGATACAGCGCCTTTTCTATCCTGTAAATCAATTTCAAACGCCGCTGATGACTGCTGTGTGGTGCGGCGTTCGAGGAAACAGCAAATGAAAGATGCTGCACGGACGCCTGGATCGGACGCCCGGCGGGGTCAGCTTCGTATATGAATGAATGCAAACTTTTATTTACCACCGAAAAGGGGCCCTCCGTTTCCCGCCCGCGGCACGCAGGCCAGGGGGGTGGGTCTGGAGGAGCCCTGCAGACTAAGGACTAGTGAAGGTATACAGGAGTTCTTCGCGGCCTCAGCCGTGAGGCGGGTGGCCTGCTGCTGAACAGTGGGGTCTCCGCTCCGCAGCCAAACCTCCGCTTCTCTAAGAGACTAATAACGCGCATCCCGGGCGCAATCTAACAAGACGCGAGGCCGTCCAATGGCGCAAACTACAAAGTGGCAGCTTTCCACACCCCATCTTATACAGCAGGATCTTTCCGTAACAGATAGCCCCCATGTGAAAACACTGCTCAACTCCGGCCACTCTCATACACATGGCGTGGACTTGTACACACTAAAACATAGACAACTCAAACACCCTAGAGACGTGGGAGCCAGTAGACTAACGCTGGCTTATCCAGCGCACTGTGGAGGCCGCGGTATCCCAAGGGATCCCCGCCGACCTCATCTAAGCCAGCGCAACCGGTCCTGTGACTGGTTCTCTGTTTTTGGGAGCAATAAATGAGTTCACCACCACCACCAGCACCTGGGGAATCAGCGCATTCTCAGATAATGTGATCTAGTGTGCCTTCTTGGCCGCAATTTTTGCATTTCGAATCTTCCTCCCCGGTCTGTGTCAGGAATATTCAGACCGGGCAGGTGTAGTTTCCGGCTTGTAACCGCCCCCAAATGCGTGCCTCATTGTTAGATAGATACTGATCAGGGGGTGGGTAGCTCTTTCGATTTATTTGTAGAATTCAGTGTTTGTATATTATGGCACAATCTTTTATTACCCTGCAGTCGGGCTGTTAATTGTCGCCGGATGGTAGAGATCTTGGGCTAGCAAGTATGCAGCTTCGTTGCCAGGGGCTGATTCATGTGCAAGTATCCATGTGATGGAGATTGTTCGATTAATGGGGTTAGCAAGGAGGATCATTTTGGCATCCTCCGAAACCCTTCATTTTCCGGAATTTCAGACAGCTGTTTTGCTGTCGCTAATGACTAATTTTGCCTGCGCGCCAACGCAAACGAGCGCTATTGCAACCTCTTCAGCATGTGCTCGTGTCACGAGTGCGTGTCGAGGCCGCAATTTTGGGTACGCCATTCGCATCATGTACCGCCGAGACTGCCCGCTCTATGCCTTTCGCACGATGCGTCGACATATGCTACGTCTTCACCTGCCTTGTGCTTCATTCTTTTTGCAATAGCTACTGCTCTATGTTCTCTACGTTTTTTATTATGTTCCGCAGGTGCATGTTTTTCGGCAGAGGTGTTACCAGCAGGCGTTTCCTTGTGTCGGGTGGAATAGATGTTTTCTCTTGTGTGCCTCTGTCTGGTTGGAGGCCAATTCATTCAAGGATGGTCCTCCTTGTCTCCTGTTGTCTTAATCTTTCTAGCTGTGCGATGCGGACAACCTTAGTTAGCTCTTGCCGTGTGTTGTGTATCCCCATTTTTTCCAGCTTCTCCGTCGAGGTGATTATGGGGAGACCTAGTGCTCGCTTGGCGCATTTCCTAATTATGGTGTCGATTCTGTCACTTTCAGCTTCCTTGATGCTGAGGAAAAGGTGAGGAATAGCATATGCGGCTGATGACGTAAGCCTTGGTCTTCCTCGGTAAACTGCGTTCTTTGAGATCGTGGCCTTTCAGCGCTACTCTCTTGAAGATGCCCGTGACTTGTGCCGCGTAATTCTCCAGTTTCTTCATTGGTGTTCTGGCCTTTCGCTTGAAGGACCATTCCTAATATTCTGATTTCCTCTACTTGAGGTACCGAGGAGTTTCCCACATTTATCTTTATGCCTGCTTTACCCTTCTTATTTTTCGGTTTGTATATGAAGAGATCCGAGTTTTGCGGCGAGCAGGATAGGCCTCTTTGGGCAGCGTACTTGACTGCCTCGTCCGCTGCGGTTTGTAGTTTACTCTCTATCTCAGCGTCGCTGCCCTTATTTATACAGAGATTTATATCGTCCGCGTACATGCTGAATTTTAGGTCTCGTATCTGGTTTAGTAAAGTGGGCAATCCCTTTATCGCTGTGTTAAAAAGAAATGGGGACAGGACGGAGCCTTGGGGTGTTCCTTTACTTCCTAGTGTGACTAGAGCATTTGATGTTTTCGAAACTCATGGTTATCTCCCTGTCCGAGAGGAAGTTTTTTTTCCCTTATTTACAGATACTGCCGTCTCAGGTTCGATACATAACAGGTTTACATACAATATAAATGAAATCACAACACATGAAAAGGCACTTGTTTGACAAATTGCGCCGGTGGAAGCTGTCGCAACTCACAATCAAGTGAATTCCACATCTCAACTGTGTGCGAAAAAAAAAAAAGAAAACAATTTATGGCAATCGAGAAAAGATCTGAATGGTGTGATGTGCATGAAATCCGTCTGGCGGGTCACACGGGCAGAACGACTAGCAAATGAGAGGGGGGCAGCTAAAGAAACGGATTTGTGCACAATTTTGTGAAGCGTATTACAAGCCTGGGGGGGGGGGGGGGGTCCCATTTTTGTTGCTGCTCAATGGAGTTCAATGATAAAACATGGTAATGTTGTGAAGGGAAAAAGTTGTGATCGTACCGGTTAAAAATGAATCTAATCGCTTTTTTCTGCATCGACTCAAAAATCCAAAACAATTTGGATCGCCGACCTCGATCCAACAGATCTGGGTAGGCGAAAAAATATTACATCAGCTTCGTATATGCATGAATAGCCTGGTGACGTCATGATCTGTCGTAACGGTACATCACGCGCCCCTTGTCGAACACAATTAGCATTTCATGAACGCATCATAGTTCACCGGCGTTCCACCCCGCTCTTACAGACCCCTCCTGCACCCTTTGCAACCACCCCACTGCCACCCTCGCCCACATTCTATTCCAATGCCCGGCGGATCCTCCCCCGCGGGGTCTGGAGCACTTCACCACCTGGGAGGAATGGGAGACCCTGCTACGCTCTAAGGACCCGGTCCGGCAAAAGACCGCCACAGACCGAGCTGCCGACGTCATGAACCGTAGGAACATGAACGTTTGAGTGTAGTGGGGCCGTGCGGGGGCCCAGGGTCCTGCGCGCCCCGATCTCCTCTGTTAAAATAAATGTTTCTACTACTACTACTACTATAATTCGTTTACAGGAAAGGAAAGGCGCAGTATCTGTCATTCGCGGAATCCCGCTATCATCCCCACGGTAGACAAGGGAAACAATGAAGAGCGCTTCCCGATCCGGGGCGTGGCGCAGTGGTAAGGCGCAGGGCTGGGGATCCGAGGGGTGGAGGTTCGATTTCCTGCGGAGAGAAGGTTTTTAATGCGAAAGTATCACCACTACGTTCACAGATTTCTGTCCGCAGACCGCCTCCGCAAAACCGTGTCCGCAGCTGTTGCGAGTAATTGACAAGTGGTAGAGGTTAATGAATAATCTCAATCGATAGTGGGTGACGTTATGTTGTTGGCGAGAAAATAATTAGGCCAAAAGGTCAATTACGTAATTAATTACAGGCAGAAAATGTAAAAGTTGTCCGCAGCAGTTGTAATTGAGAAGTGATAGAGGTTAATGAGTGGGGTCGATCAATAGAGAGTGGCGTAATATTGCGTTCGAGAAAGTAATTAGTCAATAAGTTAACTAGGTAATTAACTAGAGGGGAAATGTAAAAGTAAAGGCAAAAATGGTCTCATTAGCTTATGGCTTGGCGCCACATTTGAATGCATCAAATAATAAAATAGTTAATTAAATCAGTCATTTAAGATGAAGTCAAGGATGTGATGTCACGCAACCTGAAGTCGAGCCAAAAAAGGGCATAGGAAGAAATTGGCGCGCAATTTGAAAGTACCAGAGACTAAAGTAGTTAATTAAGGCCGTCAATTAGGGTGACGTCAATGATGTGACCTCATGCAACCGGAAGTAGAGCCGAAAAAGGGCATAGGACGGGATTGGCGCGAAATTTCAAAAAGTACCGAAGACTAAAATGGGTAAACAAGAAGTGAATTAATGTGACATCAAGCAATCGGAAGGAGAGCCGAAAAAGGGCATAAAAAGGTATTGGCGCAATATTTGAAAGTACCAAAGACTAAAATGGGTAACCAAGAAGTGAGTTAAGCAACTACAAGCAACTAGAAGCAAACAGAAGCAACCAGAAGCAGCCAACAGCAGCATTCGTGCTTTCGCATTACTCCAATGTAGATTCTGCAGTGCTCTTTAATTTTTAACTTATTTTTAACTCTCGCTCTCGAAAGTGTGACACCCTCTGCCGACAGCTCCTGCTGACAACGATGACAGCTTAAATGCTTTCAACTTAAAGAAAGGAAAAAAGAAGACATAAGATAGCAAGGAAAGAGTGCCCTGCTCCAGCTTTATGCGAAAATTGGCGTTCTTATTACAAACAAAAGACCCGGCTCATTGCCAGAATTCGAGAGATTCCGTAACAAATTAGGTGCAGATTTTTAAAAAAAAGCAAAATAAGCTTATTATGATAAAACATTTCATCAGTTATCCGCAGTCATAAATATCTATGGCAAGTAGGCGACGCCATTATCACAGGCGGCAAAGGGGGCAAGGCATTGACATTCCGGACAAATGCAAGTCAGATGTAATACTTGCAAACAAGTACGTTAACGCTAGCAGACACTCTCAACAGTTAAAGAATGGCGCAAATGTTAGCTCCTGTCCATTCATACATTCATTGGTACTGCAGCTACTCTTTCTCTTTTTCTTTTTTTTTCAGCGGCAGCGTCGTCGTCTTTGAAACGATCGCGCTTCGTCGTCCTTTAGCGCTAGATCATAAATACATTCTTGAGTATTCTTGAGCGCCTCGCGGCATTCCAGAATCATGACTATATTGTCAATTTCTGCTCAGAAAAATGGCTGCAATATTTAAACTTGCGATCCTATTTCCCTCACTAAGTGTTATAAATAATTTGCTCATTCTTCTACAAAGTGCCCTGTTCCAGCTTCGGAAATTCGATATGATATCATAGAGACAGAATTAATAATGATATACTGTTAATAAACGAATATGCAATTGATTATTCAATAGTATTCAGCTTGATCCAAGTTTTTTTGCTTTCAATATCTGATTTTCCGACAGTCACACTAAACTGACGAAAGAAGCTTTAGCGCCTGTGGATAAGTGGTAACGCATTGAAAACGATCAGTGGAAATCAAGCACTCGCCACGGGTGTCTGCGTTTCTCAGATTGTCCGGCGCTCTTCTCAGAGATGCCCCTACAACAAGCACAACCCCGTTGATGGTTTTACGGAACACAGTTGCTCTGAAGGAACTTATTTCGAGACACCAAATGCAAAGCACCACCGTACACATGAAATAGTCCTAAGACTGCATGTGTCTCATCTAGGTTGCGTGTACGAAATTGGGCCTTTTCGTTAAGCCGCGTTACGTAAACTGCTCATTGCGACCGTAAGCATAGCTTCATCGACAAACCACCATATATGTCCCTGTCTCAACAAATGTTTTGATGACACTCCCAGCCTTTGTGGTTGTATAAAGGACCGCTTCTCGATGACGAAAGCGTGTGTCTTTGTACCTATACGGATGCTTGTCGGAGATGCTCCTTTTGAAACAGACATACCGATAGAAAGTCCATGACTCGAAGATGGTGCGTTTTCGCGGAGGTGTAGCCCATTTCGAGGTGCAAGTATCCAATATCCAGTGCCGGTCCAGTACCTAATTCATTATGCCATGTGCCTTGACAGCTATATGAGGCTCGCGGTTTGGGCCCAACATATTGCAGTTCTGTCTTTTAGTCAGTCAGGACGACGTCAATAGCATAATCTCTAGTGACCCTAAGAATAATACAACCGCTGTATATAAGGCAATGCTCCGCGGCATACGAGTCCATTTTCTGTGGCATTTCCCGCGCCGTGCGTGCAGAAAAAAAAAAACAGAAAGACTTCTTAAAGCGAACCACGTTCTTTCATCCCGTTTCGCAGAAACGAATCCTTGCACCGCTTTTCCTTCTTATGATAACGTAGGTACAGCCCGACATTTCTTCTTAAGTCTGTTCCCCCATTTCTAGCAGATTCAGGGAAAATAAGTAGGGCAAAAGTGTTTACATATCTGACTCCTTCAACGCTTGATTCTGAGATGCCCAACTCCTTGAGACCAGCTGGTCGATTGTTCGTAACCACCGCCGTAGCGTGACAGGCTTGCATTTAGTAATAATATATGGACGCGTCGAAGAACAACTACGGTCTCATGCACGCTTCAGCTGGACTTCCCGCGCATTAAGGAGGGACCGTCTACACGTGCGCAGGGTTTACAGGAAAAACACGCACTTCGATTCGCTCCAGCTGAGATCATCGATACCGCGGCACGCATTTCGATTGGGCGACCCGTCAGCAAAGACAACTTTAGGGATTGTCAGCAATGCCATCGCTATGCTGTAATCCTTCATTATGAAGATAATGATAAGGAAACGTGCAATAATGATGGCAGTGATCACGATAGCCTTGGCTCCTATCGCGGTTATAGTTGAGTCTGTGAGTAGTAGTGCGAGAAACTTGCATAGAGCATGAGCTTTACATGATTTTCTATATCCTGCCTTATGGAAAGTTTAAGAAATAAAAACCGTCAACAGTGAGTGAGTGAATTACTGCTATAAGAGGCGAGCGAATACAATCCGAGTTCGCCGATCTCGGAATGTCGGTAACAGTTCGTTATGAAAATCGGAGGCAGGGACGATAATTGTTCCTTAAAAAAATGCGTACCTTGCATTTTCAAATATTTCTTTTCATTTATTTTTTAATAAAGGTTTGACTATACACTTTCTACACATTGATGTGGAGAAGTGGAGGGAATTCGTATAAACACACATAGCACATTTTGTTTTTTTTTGTTTTTTACAGTATTTGCCCCCCTAAAAATGGGAATGTTGAGGGGTCTTGCTTGTGCTCTATGAGGTGTAACGCTTAGATAACTTCCGGTTTCTGCCCCACGCACGCCAGAGAGACAAAGCAAACCACCACAAGGCTTCAGAAAGAACAAGGCAGAAAAAAATTACCTTAGCCTGGTCAGTCTCAGTCTGCGACACGCGTGAGCGGTGCAGCGCGCACGCTATCTATCACTTGTTTGGCGGAAAGACAGCGTCCGACTCACTGGAGGATGACACTTTCATTTTTGGCTGCTCGAGCTGCATGATGCTTCAGTGGCGAAGAAAGAGCCTTGTACTGCACAATGCAGCACATTAAAACAAAGTGCGGCACAGTGTGGCTCTGTGCAGCATAGTGTAGCGCAATACAGTGAAGTAAGGTACAGCGCTATTTCGTGGAACAAAGTATAGTGATGCAGGAGAGACGCAACTATTTTTCTGTGTTAGCCTCATCTTATGCAATTTGTGGTTATGGAAGACTCAGCTGCCGCCAGCTGCCATAAGGGAGAGAATATTCGAAAACATGTTGCAGTATTCAAAGGTCGAAGGGTGCAACGTAATGGCAATAAAGCATTTGCAGTTTCGAAGCTGGTATGTAGCTAACGCTTGCGTAGCCGTTCCGAACGGCCCAATCTGTTCAGGAAAACTGCAGTAAAAAAAAAAAAAAAGAAGAACGAAGAATAAAAGAATGAAACACTGGGGATTGATTTTGTCGGAAGAATAAAAATTATGCAACGTAAAAAATTTTAAACCATATTGTACGCAGTGTGTTTTCAGTTGAGTTGCAAAGTGAGCACGCGGCGCACATGTTAAGCGATTGCTTACATTACACGCCTGTGTCTCTGGTTCTTCTTCGTTAGTCCTTCGTCTTGCTCCCTGCGCTGTTTTTAGATTACTTACATCTCTCTCTCTCTCTCTCGTGACAGCCTCCCACAGCGTCCCGTTGTGGAGTCTGGTGCATCTGCCATCCTCAAACAATATTTGTCGCAGTAGCTATAAAAAAAAAAACTGTGTATTTTCGTCGAGAGTACAGCTGAGAGGTCACGTATTAGTGATAGTAGATAATTAATTGTAGTAGATCAGAAATAAAGAAAGCCGAATGTTTCACCATGGCCATTGATGCAATGTTGCACTGAGATATACATTTATTAGCAGATAAATATTTTACCAAGACCACGCCTGAAGTCATAAGCAGCCGACTTGACCACGGCAGCAGCTTTTTTTTTTTTTTTTCGTGCTTTAGATTTGCTCGCTGACAAAATTAAATTGTCCAAAATTTTGTTATTGGCTTGAAAACATATTTTGAATGTGGAAGTTGTAGCCCACGTTAGCAGAGACGTCGGTCCGACGTTTTTTCTTTTTTTTTTTTTTTAATGTAAATTTGGCGTGGTGCCTTTTCAGTCTGAAATAAAGCCGACTGGTATTAAAAACTGAAAAGTGACCAGTGATTTCCCGACCCATCCTCTTTTTTTTTCTGAAGGCATTCCCTTAATTCGCAACGAATGTATTTTTGTTTACACTGCGAGGAACCTTTTTTATTTTTAATTTTTACCGCGCATAAAAACGGGCATGCATTTTGAGGGTTATTATCAGTCCGTAAATGGGCTGACAACGTCCAACGTGCTGTTGTCGATTTTATTGCTAAAATGTTGTAATATTGAAGCAGGGAAAGATGGTGATTGTACTGTTCGGAGTGTTGGTTGGTTGGTTTGTGGGGTTTAATGTCCCAAAGTGACTCAGGCTATGAGAGACGCCGTAGTGGAGGATTCCGGAAATTTCGACCACCTGGGGTTCTTTAACGTGCACTGACATCGCACAGCATGTGGTTGAGAATGCGCAAATTTATTTCTGGCGGTTTAGTATTTGTATGAGTAGGATATACACAGATAGCCACGCCTCGTTTATATTTCTTTTACTAGTTTATTTCTTGAGTGAATGGTCGGGACGAGCATATGCCTGTGCTCATACACATTTTACCAATTCTTGCTTGTATACCATCTGTAAATTGATATCTGTATGTGTCTGTGCCATCCAAATCATAATGGATGATATCAATTAGTTCCGATATACCCCTTCCGCATGGGTGTGCAGTGTTTAACATAATTCTTTATGTGTGCTCACTTTTTGTATTTATCGGTTATACTGTTACGGACGAGGAAGAAGCGGGCAGTGGCGCGGGAAGGAGCGCTCGCGCTCGGCCCACCACAATTATTTAAATCACCTCCCAGTCATCGCACATCATCTCTCTGTTCTGTGTTTGTTTATTTATTTATTCAGCCACATGACTACTTTGAAAGAGACACAACCAGACCTTCCAGACATAAAGATAGTCATAGCGTCAAGCCAATATTTGCCCGTACTAATTTGCTCGAATTTTCGTTCTTCCCCAAAACAATATCTGATTGGAATTCCTTGCCTCAATATTCACCTCTCCTTAATTCACTGTTGTGACCTCGTATGCATGTGTCTTTACGGTTTAAACTATGGTTATGATCTGTATTACCGAGTGCTTCCTCGTATTTGTGACCATGATTACGGCAAAACGAAGAGGCGTCCGTGTGCTGTGCGATGTCAGTGCACGTTAAAGAACCCCAGGTGGTCGAAATTTCCGGAGTCCTCCACTACGGCGTCTCTCATAGCCTGAGTCGCTTTGGGACGTTAAACCGCACAAAACTGAAACCAAACCATGATTATGGGATGTCTTTCCTAACAATGTACTTTTTCTGCAACTGTCTACTTGTGTTATTATAAACTATTGTTATTTTTGTTCCCAAAGAATGATTTTTGTTAACGAATGTATGTATCCTCTCCTGCTTGGACCGTTTCGGTCCGCAGTATTGTGTAGATATAAATAATAATAAATAAATAAATAAACATGATGATAACGAGGTGACTAGCATATATCGTGCACATTTTCATTCGGCGCGCAAGATTTTTGACTTTATCGAAGCCAGAGTCAGTGATCTACGAATCAGAACAAAACATGTATTTCAAGCATGTCGACACTCGCACGGTTTTCGATCTTATTCATGTTGGGGCGCACAAGAGTAATTGCTTAAATACGACTTGCTCTCTCTCTCTATATATATTTTTTGCATTACAAAACGCACTTTGCGAAGATCGATTAGTGCAAGCTTGTAGGCAAATCTATTGGACAGGTCAACATAGTTCTTTTAATGCTCCATATTAACTGAAAAATAAACGTAAATTGCCTATTTTGCATCATTAAGTTTGAAATTAGGACTTTTAATCTAAAAATTCTAGGCCGTGCAGAGAAAATCCTGTATCACTTTCTCTTTAAAAAAAAAATTGCAGTTGTTCCTATTTGGGAGTTTAGGGTAGAGAAATTAAATTCTAACTGAGAAATAGGGGTAGAAGTAAATAATATATGGCGGTAGAGAAATTAAGGAGAAAAGTAAAGTTGAGAAATTCCTGCGCGATACAGGAATTTCCGTAAGGCTATGTATTCCCCCACCGTAGTGTTATGTATCCTCCTGAAAGCAGGGACATCGGTTATGCAATGTCAAAGTAAACCATTGATTTAGTCCTTTGATGACGCGGGCCTTTCGCTCTGCTTGAATCATTATACTGTATCAGAATGGCGACCACACCATCACCGTTTCACGAGTAGTGGCAACTTTTCACACCTATCAACATGAACAGCTATAAATATAATTCTAACAAAGCAAAGCACCGGCGCTCATCGCTGAACTAGAGCATTGTCACTTAATGGAGTTTCTCAAGAATTGAAATTAGGAGAGGTGTCTAATTTTCTATAAGAGGAGGGAGGGAGTGGCTGCTTCGGCTGCCACTCCCTCCACAATATATATATATATATATATATATATATATATATATATATATATTGTTACGATGAAATAAGAAGGGGTGTTTATTTACAGTCTCGATGTAGCGGAACAAGATGAAGCCTACTAGCGCCCAGAAACCAAAGCTTCTTCCTCCTCTGCTGCCACACCACCACAATCCTTCATCATCGTCAGTAGCGTGACATTTCCTCCCTACTCAGACGAAGCCCTCTGGGAGTGTTCGTGAGTCGTGCGAGGCTGACACGGCTTCAAGCGGGCAACAGTTCGGTTTGGCAGACCGGCGATCCGATGCTGTCAGGCGGGCTATTGCATAAGTTAAATCTCTAATGCATTTGACAACCACATATGGGCCGTCATAGTGGGCCAAGAGTTTTTGATGTAGGCCATGGCGCCGAATTGGACGCCACAGCCAGACCAAATCACCTACAGAGTACGTAACTCGCCGGTGACTGGCATCGTATCGCACTTTAGAACGTTCTTGTGAAGCACCAGACCGTGATCGGGCGATTCTCCGAGCTTCTTCGGTGAGACAGAGGGTCTCAGCCAGGCAGGGGTCTTCACGGCTTGTGAAGGGCAGGATAGTATCCAGGGAGTAGCGTGGTGGTCTGGCATAGAGCAGGAAAAATGGACTGTACCCAGTCGTCTCATGCGTGGCGGTATTAAACGCATACGTGAAGAAGGGTAGTATGGTGTCCCAGTTCTTTTGCCCTGCGTCCACATACATGGCTAGCATGTTGATAAGCGTTCTGTTGACGCGCTCAGTCAAGCCATTTGTCTGGGGATGGTATGGCGTCGAGTGTCGGAAAGTTACGGTGCATAAACGCATGAGCTCTTCAACAACGTCAGCAGTGAAATGTCGGCCCCGATCAGTGATGACAATTCGTGGCGGCCCGTGTCGTAATATTTTTTTTTATTTTTTTTTATTTATTTTCTTTATTTTTCTTGAAAAATACAATAAAGATATGTCCAACACTGTTTGGACCCGTAGCCATAGGCTAGTTATGGGTCCAAGAAATGAGATACAATGATGCAGACACTTCGTCTCGTGCACAATACAAACCAGGAACAGCGGGGAGTAGGATGTATACATCAATACAAATTCTAAAAACAAGCAGAACAATGAACAATCGCTTCATTTAAAAAAAAAAAAAAAAGAAAAACATCGTGCGTGCTAAATTACAGTAATATATCAGATGCCAACGGTGCACAGTATTAGTATCACATATAATGAATGCGCTGAAAATATGTTTTAGCTGTAGACGCGAAAGTTCGAGCGTATTTTATTTCTTGTGGTAGAGTGTTCCATATTTTAGCACCTATGAAAGACAGCCGTCGTTCTCCATACACATTATGGGTGGGCGGTAGAATAAAGTTTCCTAATACTGCATTTCTGGTAGTACGTGATGATGCATGAAAAAGGGATATATGGAAGGGGTGGTTATATCTTACGATGCTGTTAACTACAGTTGCTGTTTTTAGCTGGCGCAGTGAATCGAAGGGTAGTATCTGTAGGTCGCGGAATAATGGTTTGCTGGGGTGATCCAGTTTAGAATGTGTTATGATTCGTAACGATCGTTTCTGCAATTTTCTGATCGGCTCGAGATAGCTGTCGTACGTCCACCCCCATGATTCCAGACAGTATGAGAGATGACTGTGGATAAAGGAGAAATATAAAATACGCAGTGTATTGGTGTCAAAGAAGTCACGTGCTTGCAGTAGTTTATAGCACCCGGATGCCACCTTCGCCCCCACTGCTAATACATGATTTTGCCAGTGCAGATGCCTATCAAAGATTACACCAAGATATTTAAAATAAGGTGTATATTCTAGTACGGAGTTGTTAATGCTAATGCTAAAAGAGTTGGTATCTACTTGTTTGCTACGAGAGTGAAATATAGTATATTTTGTTTTCTTGACATTAACAGAAAGCTTGTTAGCTAAAAACCATTCAGAAAGGTTTGCCAAATCGACGTTTGTTTTAGCCTGTATTTCCTCGATGCTATTGCCTGTGATTATTATAGCGGTGTCATCTGCATACATCAGCATTTCTCCGAATTTTAAGGCACGTGGAAGGTCGGAAACATATACCGAAAAAAGCATTGGGCCCAGAACAGACCCTTGGGGCACGCCTGTACGTATAGGTTGTGGTGACGATGAGACATTATTCATGACAACTACCTGATGACGTTCATTAAAGTAACTTGAAAGCAACTCGAAAATCCGTTCCCTAAAACCATAGTGCTTTAGCTTGTACAGAAGGATGGAATGGTCGACCGTATCAAAAGCCTTTTTTAAATCTAGAAAGACTACAGCCACAAGTTTGTTATTATTTAAAGCACTGTTTATAATCTGGGCTAATGACTGCACAGCTGATGACGTTGAATGATTCGGCCGAAAACCGTGTTGCTGTTGGCAAATTATGTTGTATTTCTCTATGAATCTATTAATTCTGTTTGCAAGGATTTTCTCGAAAAGTATATTAATGGCACTGAGCACAGATATTGGTCGATAACTAGAAGGGTTTGAGCGATCACCGTCCTTGTATATCGGGGCAACTCTGGCTGTTTTTAGCGACGTTGGGTATTTGGCGGTTTGCAGTGAGTGGTTGAGGACATGGCACAATATAGGACCGAGGATATCGATGTTTTCTTTTAACATACGTACTGTAATTTCATCCATACCTGCAGCTTTATTACTATCCATAGATACCAACGTTGAATGAATTTCGTTAAGTTCAATGTCATCCATAAAAAAGGAATTTGGGAGTGGGTTCGGTAAGAAAGAATTTATATGTGTGTCATTTACACTGGTACCTGAAGAAATTCCAACGGTAGTAAAATATGAATTAAAGCTGTTTACAACATTCTGATCAACCACGTCAGGAAACGTCTGTTTGTGTGGTTTGCCTATAACACCGTTCACTATTTCCCACAGTTTTTTAGAGTTACCGGAGCTCTGTTCGATTAAATGCGTGTAGTATTCTTTTTTCCGTTTACGCATGAGTGCCACTGATTGATTGCGCAATTTTTTATACTGACCAAGGTAATAGCTATTATCCTTATGCTGTTTCCATTTGTGATACCAAAAGTCCTTCTGCTGCAGTACTGCTAAAATCTGCCTCGTCATCCAGGGCGATACGGGTGCCCTATATGAGCGAACGGATTTTTTACTACTACTGTTAATTTTTGCGCGGGTCAAAGTGTCAATTAGATTGGAGAATTCGGTGTCAACGTCATCGTGGTATAAGGTACTAGTGTCGATTGACTGGATGTTCGATCTCAGTAATTCGTAGTCAATCCTCGAACTTACTTTGGTGTGTTTTAATTTTGGTTTGGGGATGTTTCTGACCGTTACATATGTAGGCAGATGATCTGAAATGGGTTGGCTGTATACCCCTGCAATAATTTCCGAGGCTATATTCGTTAAAACATGATCAATGACCGTTGCAGATGTACTTGTAATTCTAGTTGGAGTAGTGATCAAGTTTTGAAAATTAAAGGACTCCAGTAGATACGTGTAGTCACTATGGTTTGCGTGACAGGTGTCTATGTTAATGTCCCCACTAATTACAACCGGACCCTTGTGTCCTGATACTAGAGTGAAGAATATAGATTCAAGTTTTTGAAGAAATAAAGCTGCAGGTGAATTAGGGGGCCGGTACACGACACCTACGATAACAGAGTTGTCCAGTCTGATAAATAATGCTTCAATATCTGGTGTGCTGCAAGAAAGGTTGGGCAATGCTGAATAGGCGCGACTGTTGTGAACAAAAAGGGCTACACCACCACCACGTGAAAGGGAATCACGCGGATAAGAAATTGTGAGATAATCAGGAATAACAACATCTTCACCTTTTTGGAGCCAAGTTTCTGATATTGCAATGACATCGTAGTGTTTTTTGTGCTGACAAAGATAAGCAAGAAGCGAATTTAAGTTCCTTCTTATACTACGTATATTGCTGTGGAATATGTGCAAGCTACTGTTGTCATTCGTCATGAATGCCATATCTCTGCCCTGGGGTAGCCGTGGCTAGGAATCAGCTACTAGACAATTTTCGCAAGATCATCTTCACATGTCACATGTACGACTTTCGAGTTGTCTGCTTTCCTCGCCATGATTTTACCATTAGAGACCCAGGCAAATTTCCAGCCTTTTTCTTTTTTCAGTTGGATGGCCTTGCCTAGCAGGATCTTATTTTCAGGGCAGAGGTGGTCATTCACAAAAATTGGGTCGTTTTCCTCAAAACCAAGCATCCTGGTGTTCAACCGGTTTGTCTTTGCTGCTTGAAAGAATTTGTCCCTCACACACCTTGAGTTGAACTTCACGACTATATTTGGCAGCCCTGATCTTTTAGTTGGAACTCGATGCGCGACATCTATATCAGAAGCAGAGAGCTCTACTTTCAGGCACTTGGCCACCTTCTGGACTGTGTCATCTATGCTCTCATTCTCTGTCTCTGGTACTCCTTTTAGTTCAATGTTGTTGCGCCTACCATATTGCTTCAATTCAACAAGCTCCTTTTTAAGGTTCCCCAGGTCATTCCTTAGCAACTGACAGTCTCCTTCGCTATCTTGACTCCGTTTCTTCAGCTCCGTGAGCTCTTGGCGTAGATTCCGAATTTCGCTCTTGAACTCATCGAAGCTGTCACTGTTGTACTCAACTGATTCTTTCATAGCCATAACGTCAGTCCTAAGCCCGCCTACGGCTTCAATAAACTTCGCTGTCAGTTCAATGAATAGTTTGGCTAGTTCCTTAATGGAATTTGGTGTCTTTTCAGACATGGATCTTGCAAAATCCTTTAACTCATCCATAGTGTGGAAATTCGGTTCGACAAGACGATGCAAACAAGGAATAAATTACAAATTTTAGACCTCGTTCAGAGCAGACTGGTAGCTACGAAAATAGGTATATCATGACAAAATGTCTCGATAGCCCACCTGCGATGCACAAGAGCGGAAGGTTAGCAGTCCTTGCACAACGGCCACCAGCCTGCTCTGAAGTGTGGTCCGTCGGTGTCCGTGCAGTTTTTATACGCGTCGGAAACGCCCCCAGTTGCGCAGGTATCCCGTGATCGATGATCTCGGCACGTGCTGAGAAGCCGGGGGTAGTGCGCGTGCGTGCAGTCGATGAGTCCTTTTTTTCCCGCCGCTGCCTTAGCCTGCTGTCAGTAGCTGTGTCTCGTCAGGAAGGCCTGCGATGCACAAGAGCGGAAGGTTAGCAGTCCTTGCACAACGGCCACCAGCCTGCTCTGAAGTGTGGTCCGTCGGTGTCCGTGCAGTTTTTATACGCGTCGGAAACGCCCCCAGTTGCGCAGGTATCCCGTGATCGATGATCTCGGCACGTGCTGAGAAGCCGGGGGTAGTGCGCGTGCGTGCAGTCGATGAGTCCTTTTTTTCCCGCCGCTGCCTTAGCCTGCTGTCAGTAGCTGTGTCTCGTCAGGAAGGCCTGCGATGCACAAGAGCGGAAGGTTAGCAGTCCTTGCACAACGGCCACCAGCCTGCTCTGAAGTGATGACTGAGTGCAGCAAGGAAAGCGACACCTGATGCGCCATAGCAGATGGAAGAGCGGCGGTTTCACAGTAACGTGTGAGATAGTCCACGCAGATTACAATCCAGCGATTTCCATCCACGGACTTCGGAAACAGACCTACGAGGTCAATGCCTACTTGATCAAACGGAGCTGTCAGGGTCTTCACAGGGTGCAGCAAGCCAGACGGAGTTGCAGTTGGACGTTTGTGGCGTTGACATTGCTTGCAACTGGCAACGTATTGTTCAATAATCGAGCGCATTCTGGGCCAGTAAAATCTTTCTTGAGCACGGTGGAGTGTTCGAACCGATCCCAAATGCCCAGAAGTTGGATCATCATGCATAACACGCAATACGTCCGTGCACAACGTCTTGGGAACTACGAGTAGGTATCGCTGGCCGACAGGCGAATAACTCTTTTTCCATAGGAGGCTATCATGCACACAAAAACGGCTTGTAGGTACGCTGACTTGGGCAAAGAGAGGCTGCAGACTGGTATCATTTTGCTGTTCCGTTTTGAAAACATTCGTGTCAGGGAACGCTGGCTCGAGGGTCGATATATAATTGTCGAAATCGTCGCTTTCAGGTCCAGTCGTGGCCATTGGCATTTTAGAAAGACAATCTGCGTCTGCATGACGCCTCCCGCTTTTCTACACCACGGCAAAGTCATATTCCTGTAACCGGAGGGCCCAGCGTGCGAGGCGACCACATGGGTCTCGAAGGTTCCGCAGCCAACAGAGTGAATGATGGTCAGTTACGATAGTAAACGAACGTCCGTACAAATATGAACGGAAACGCTGCACAGCGAAAACTACAGCTAGGCATTCCTGTTCGGTGACTGTGTAGTTTCGCTCCGGCTTGCTCAGGGCACGACTTGCGTCCGCTATAACATGCTCTCGTTCATCGTGCCGTTGGACAAGGACTGCACCAAGACCGATTCCACTAGCGTCCGTGTGTCCTTCTGTCATTGCAGTAGGATCGAAGTGACGTAAGATGGGTTTCGATATTAAAAGAAACTCCAATTAACGGAATGACGCGTCGCAGTCTGGTGTCCAGTCAAAAGTAGTTTTTGTGGAGAAGGCACGTCAATGGGTAAGCAACGTCAGCAAAGCGATGTATAAAGCGTCTAAAATACGAACACTACCCTAGAAAACTGCGCAACGCCTTCATTGTCGGCGGGGGTTTAAAAGACTCAACAGCGGCAGTTTGCTGGGGATGCGGCATTACACCATCACCATTGACAAGGTGTCCTATCACCAGCGCTTGGCGCTCTCCAAAGCGGCACTTTTTCGAGTTTAGAATTAGGGCGGCGTTGTGCAGACAATTCAAGACACGTACTAGACGGCCATTGTGTTCTTGGAAGGATTTCCCAAATATGACGACATCGTCTAGATAGCAAAGACAAATGTCCCATTTTAAGCCGCGCCAACTTTGTCCATAAAGCGTTCAAATGTGGCTAGCGCATTACACAGCCCGAATGGCATAACATTAAACTCATAAAGGCCATCTGCCGTTACGAAGGCTGTTTATTTCTTATTCGCAGGGTCCATTAGAATTTGCCAGTAGCCAGATCTGAGATTAAGACAAGAAATATAGGACGCACCAGAGAGGTAGTCGAGGGCATCGCCTATGCGAGGAAGAGGATACACGTACTTTTTCGTAATAGAATGTAGACGCCAATAATCGACGCAGAATCACCACGAACCGTCTTTCTTGCGTACAAGAATAACAGGGGCAGCCCAGGGGCGAGATGACTCCTGTATCACCTTTTTCCGTAGCATGTCCTCCACTTGCTCATGAATGACTTTGCGCTCAGATGGGGACAAACGATATGGCTTTTGACGAATGGGACGAGCCGAACCAGTGTCGATGCTGTGATGGGTCCGATGTGCAGGGCGAGAGGTTGGTCCATCTGTTTGAGAAAAGTCAAACATAGGCGAAAAAGGTAGAAGAATATCCACAAGAGTTCGGCGTTGAGGTGAGCTGAGATCGACGCTGATCATGCGGTAGATCGAAGTTTCATCAGCAGGCAGAGGTACGGTGGCACTCGTAGCATCTGTGACCAAAGCAACGACGTGGGGCGCATCGGGTCCACAGGAGGCAAGCTTCAATCCCGTTGGTAAAACTGCGGACTCGGACGATGGATTGATTGTCCATAACGAGGCCCTACCGTGATGCACGGAGATCATATAGTGAGGGATAATTACATTTTTCTTCAGGCATGCTGAGTGAACTGGGTGCACCACGGCCTGGAATGAAACCTGCTCAAGAAGTGGAACGGACACGGGGACGAACATGGCAGACAAGGGTGGAACTACTGTGTCTTCGGTAATAATAAAAACTGTTTCTTCATCACGGCCACTTTCAAAAAGAGTCGGCAGATGCGAGCCATCAAAATGAACCTCTTGACTTCGGCAGTCCACGGTAGCGGCACAAAACTTCAAGAAGTCCATTCCTAAAATGATGTCATGCGTAGAGTGGGGTAAGACTACGAATTCGGCTTGAAAAATTGCACCACCCACAGACACTTGCGCACTACACACACCCAGTGGTCGCATGCCTCTCCACTCACACCACAAAACGTTGAAGCACGGTCATATTCAAACATCACTTTGCGTCCAAACAAGCGCCTAAACTGATTACTGATCACAGACACAGTCGCACCCGTATCTACCAAAGCTAATGTACACACACCATCAATGAACACACGAATTCTGTTTTTGAGCATTGCAGTTGGAGGGATGTTGGCACACAGCACATTTCCAGCGGCCTCACCCCCATCGGTCGCGCTGGTTAGTTTTCCTGATGGGGCGACATGGAGCGCCGCCGCGGTGATGAGGAACGACTTGCACGGAAGGCGGGTGGAGGAGTAACACTTCGCTCAGATGCTGGGGAATGGTCGCCGAGATTCCCGTTCTGGATGTTACCGAAGTATCCACGGGGAGTATTGAATTGCTGGAAAACGGGGCTGTATTACCGATGGTTGGGTACTGCTGGAGGCACCGTGCGGTTATAGCGTGGCGGGAACCTACTGCGGCAGTACCTGGCAATGTGACCTTCGACGCCGCAGCGGTAGCATACTGGTTGGGAAGGTATAAAATGCTGTTGTGGATAAGAGCCAGGCACAACAGGGTGCATCGTAGGTCTGGCTGACTGCTCACACTGCACAGGAATCCTGTAGATCGAATAGACGATCTAGGTGCACTTGAGCTGACGTCATACTTGGGGCTTCAAGCATCGACGCAGTCGGGTTGGCAAAATGCATTGGCGGGTAATCAATAGAAGCTGCAATTTCAGGAGCTTGGGAGAAAGGCTGCACTTGAATCGCTTGTGGTGGTGAAGACGGCCGTCTAGAGGCGCTCTGGACCGAAACCTCAGAAGATTCATGCAGGGGAAGTTCTTCGCGCACGATTTGCCGGATAGTTGACGGAAGATCTAGTTGGGCATGGTCATCAAGACTGGCCACGGTAGGCATGTTGGCCAGCCGCCCAAATTCCGGCGCAATACGACGTGTTTTAAAAGCTTGAAACGCGCAGATGTGTCTAATGACATCGGAGACAGTGTCAAGGTTGTCTTTGGCGATTAAGAAGTTTTAGACGTCCGCCGCGATACCCTTCAAAATCTGACCGACTCTGTCTTCCTTGGGCATGTTGGAATTGACACATTTGCATAACTTGAGGATCTCTTCTGTGTAAGTTGTACAAGTTTCATCGGGCAATTGAGCTCTTTGAGCAAGGGTCTGCTCAGCCCGCTTTTTGCTGGGAACAGAGTCGCCAAAACGCAGTTTTAACTCGGTGGCGAACCATTCCCAAGTCGTCAAGTTATCCGCGTTATTCTGAAACCAGGTCATAGCCGTGTGAGTGAGAAAGAAAACGACGTTTGCTAACATGGTAAGAGGGTCCCACCGGTTGTACCGACTAACTCGTTGATAACCAAGTAGCCACTTCTCAACGTCCTCACCTTCTTCTCCGGCAAAAGGTCGTGGTTCCGGGTAAGGCTGGGACGGAATAGGGCTGGAGTGGGCATGCATGCTGCCAGCCTGGCCTGCAGCGTCGCGCCTTGCACGGTTTGAGTCAGTGCGGTCCATGATGGTCGTGAGCGGTGGCAGTCCAGCGATGTGGCGACTACGCCGAAGCTCCAGTTGGTCTTGCAGCGCGTACAATATATATATGTGTGTGTGTGAAGGAAAGACGCTAACAGTCGGCGAGGCCAATGAAAGCATTGGGGATTGTACTTTGTCCTATTCTTTTTTTTTATTTTTTACTTCGATAATCACATAAATTCGTAATGTAATCTGTTCAGGGGAAAGGTAATTAAACGCAAAGTAAAAGAAAAAACAACGTGCCGATGGTGGGATCCGAACCCACGACCTCCGAATATCGCGTCCGGTGCTCTTCCAACTGAGCTACATCGGCCGCTGTCTCCCCTGCTACTTTCTTGAGTATTAATGTTGTCTGTACACGAACCTTGAGAGTGTTCACCAGCGCCACCCTCAACCAAAGCGGCGGACGTGGAACGTCCTGTGTTACCGCCAGCGTAACCACTGGCGGTAACACAGTGGCCGGGTGAATAAACCGGCGGTGGAAACTAGCAAAAAACGGCTGGAAGATTGGTGGCTTAAAAGCAGAGAAGTGTCATAATGTTATTAATGTAGGAGCAAAATTTAATAAATAGAATGATGATTTAGTTAACCATTCTAAATCAATAATTAAGATATATGGAGAAAAATGAGCATGATAGCTACTGCTACCACCCCGTTTCAAAGGGGACGCTCCTATATTCCATCCATCCATCCAAGGTTCGTGTACAGACAACATTAATACTCTAGAAAGTAGCAGGGGAGACAGCGGCCGATGTCCCTCAGTTCGAAGAGGACCGGACGCGATATTCGGAGGTCGTGGGTTCGGATCCCACCATCGGCACGTTGTTTTTTCTTCTACTTTGTGTTTAATTACCTTTCCCCTGAACAGATTACATTACTAATTTATGTGATTATCGAAGTAAAAAATTAAAAAAAAAAGAATAGGACAAAGTACAATCCCCAATGCTTTCCTTGGCCTCGCCGACTGTTGGCTTCTTTCCTTCATGTATTATAACGAGTACCCTCATTTCCCCTTCATATATATATATATATATATATATATATATATATATATATATATATATATATATATATATATATATATATATATATATATATATATATATATATACATATATATATATATATATATATATATATATACATACATATTTCTGTCGTTAATGCGCCCGTGTAGGACTATCTACGTTTACGACTCCGTTACTCATTGGAAAGGTTCCGAACAATTACTTGAGCTTACGCGAAGACAGCGGTCGGATTTATGAACAAAAAAAGCTAGAAGAAAAAGAACTGCATGCATAGAATACATCGAGAATCTACGCGACAGTTTAAGCTACAAGCAAAAAACATTATCAAAGAGCAGCTTACTGTTCGATCGCCCTCGTATAATGCAGATATAGAAAAGCTGTAAAACACGGACACCTTTGCACTACAGTATTGGTACGGGCGGCAAGCCGATGAACACAGAACAAAGAACACAGAGATGATGTCCGATGACTGTGAGGTGATAAATAAAATCAATTATGTGATGCTAGCAGGCATTTCCTTCTTTTTTTGGTACGAAATTTAAATACCACGTGACCTCTTAGTATTTTGCTCTGTATTTTTAAGGAGAATCTGTGAGTTTGGTTTTATGGAATTTATGTTTCGAGTCTCCAGACAAAAGATAACCACTTTCCATGGCACGGCCAACTGTTGTAGATCCTGCTAACCAGGCAGACACAAAACAACTTTGACATGAAATAATAAATACCAAACCCTCAAATATTGCGATCATTCACCCCTTGCAGGTCCAAGAACGTTAAAGACGCAGAATAACAGGCTATCGTGGTCCTGGAATGAAGATTCCGGCCTTGAGAACCTGTCCCCCAGTCACCTGTAGAAGAACGGTTGATTGGGCGACTTGGTGAACCATGATGGACAGTAATATAAGTGCGCAACAAAGACGAGACAAAGAGGAGAAGTGGACAACAACGGCACAGATCATTTTCCACTTCTCCTCTGTCTCGTCTTTGTTGCGCACTTATATTACTGTCCCCAGTCACCGTTATTTTCAAGTAAAGTTTTTCGCCGCCACCACCCCAGCAGTGTATACTTTGCCCTGTACAAAAACGGTGCTTTTCACTAGCATGTGCATGGGCGAAGTATTAACATCTGGGCTCTGCCCTGAAGTACTTCGTTGCTTTTTTTACTTTAGCTCCCTCTCCGGCAGCGTGCTGCACTACAGGACAATGCATCCAGTTTGAGTAATGCATATGCTCGCGCTGAACGGGCACTTCGCTGCAGCCGTTCCCGCCATACAAAGGGCCGTACGTCTGCTGCTGCTGCTGGTCGCCATCGCACTGACCTAAATGTATAAAGATATAAAATGAAATTGCGCAATAGCCCTCTCTATGTATAGAATGCGTTTGCGCCCGTTTCCTGTCGGCGTCGGTGGTTCAGTGGTAGAATACTCGCCTGCCACGCGGGTGGCCCGGGTTCGATTCCCGGCCGACGCAGTTGACTTTTTGCTTCCAAGTGGACCACTGGTGCGTGCACACCATACTGATTAGGTTATTTGACTCTTACGGCACTCGCTCATCCACCCCATTGTATGTCATAGCCTTGTGTCAGTACTGTTTCACTGCACGACGCTGTATCTACGGTGATGCAAGCGCGTCGGTGGTTCAGTGGTATAATACTGCCACGCGGGTGGCCCGGGTTCGATTCCCGGCCGACGCAGTTGACTTTTTGCTTCCAAGTGGACCACTGGTGCGTGCACACCATACTGATTAGGTTATTTGACTCTTACGGCACTCGCTCATCCACCCCATTGTATGTCATAGCCTTGTGTCAGTACTGTTTCACTGCACGACGCTGTATCTACGGTGATGCAAGCGCGTCGGTGGTTCAGTGGTATAATACTGCCACGCGGGTGGCCCGGGTTCGATTCCCGGCCGACGCAGTTGACTTTTTGCTTCCAAGTGGACCACTGGTGCGTGCACACCATACTGATTAGGTTATTTGACTCTTACGGCACTCGCTCATCCACCCCATTGTATGTCATAGCCTTGTGTCAGTACTGTTTCACTGCACGACGCTGTATCTACGGTGATGCAAGCGCGTCGGTGGTTCAGTGGTAGAATACTCGCCTGCCACGCGGGTGGCCCGGGTTCGATTCCCGGCCGACGCAGTTGAGCGATCACTGTCTCGTGAGTGCAGTGTTCGGTAGGGCAGGAAAGAAATCGCGCTTTAACTGGTACCTATGGAAACTGAATGCCAAGCTTCTCGCCGATGAAGAGTTCCTTATGGAAGTTAAGACCGAGTTTCAAGATCGTCTGGCTATGCGACCAGTAAGTTTTGCAGCGGAATGGGACAGCTTCAAAGAGTGGGTCAAATTGAAATCCATAGAAAAGAGCAGTAAGGTGCGGCATAAAGAGAAAGAAAAAGAACTGAATGAACAACTCGAGTTTCTTTTGAGCATGGAAAGTTCAGTGCCAGGGCATTTCGCCAGTAAAATACGAGAGATAAAAAGTGAGTTGGAAACAATCGACAGCGAAAGATACACAGCGGCTGTTATACGTTCAAGGGCTGAAAAACTTTGGGCTGGAGAAGTGCCGACAAAACGAGCCCTAGCAGACGAAAAAAGATACGCCTGCCAGAAAGAAATAAGGAGTATAAGGTATGCCGGCCATATCACTGAAGATGCTAAAGATATTCAGCGTGCGGTAGCAGAGCACTTCGAAGAACTGCTTAGCGCTAAGCTTGAGGCTGTAGGCGGCTTTCAAACAGATTTTCTAAGACTGATGCCTGCACTGGATGACGAAAGTAAAGCGCGCCTAGAAACACCGATAACGTTGCAGGAGATAGAATCTGCAATAGATAACCTGACACCTGGGAAAGCACCTGGGCCGGATGGTCTAAGCGCTGCCTTCTTTAAAACTTTTCAGCAGTATGCGGCTCAGTTTATGCTCGATGTAATCACTGAAGCTTATGAACGTAATACTGTTCCATTGTCTTTCGCTACATCGCACATTGTGCTAATACCCAAGACAGATGATCCGGAGAAACGACTGTTGGTGGGGTCATATCGACCGATTAGCCTCACCAATGTTGACTACAAGGTGTATATGAAGGTTTTAGCAAAAAGACTGCAAAGCGTAATAAAAAAACTGGTTGGGTCTCATCAAACGTGCGGCATCAAGGGTCGATCCATTGCCACGAATATACATGTCGCAAGAACCGTACTAGAATTTGTTGATGCACTCGGTGGTCAGATAGCCATGATGCAGTTAGATTTGGCGAAAGCCTTTGACCGTGTTTCTCGCGAAATTCTTTTTTCCATTTTGGAGCATTCTAACCTTGGAAAAGTCATAGTGGAGGGTGTTAAAATGGCTTACGCGAACTGCACGACCCGTATTATAGTGAATGGTGAACTGACTGACAGCATCGCAGTACGTTCATCGGTAAGGCAGGGCTGCCCGCTCTCACCCCTGCTTTTTGCACAGTATTTAGAGCCACTTTGCTTGGCTATCATTGATAGCGATCGCATTTTAGGGTTCAAGCTGCAATCAGCACACGTGAAAATGCTAGCATATGCTGATGACATAGCAGTGTTTTGTGCTACTAGAAAGAGCATCTGTGAAGTTACGGGTGTCGTCCAAACATTTTGTGATCAAACCGGATGTATGATCAATTGGGAGAAAAGCTCTGGGTTTTGGCACGGTGATTGGGACGTGACACCTGATTTCTTCTGTAAGCTGCGATGGTCTGCTCTCCCAACGCGATATCTAGGCGTGCCTTTAGATTGTTATCGAGATCCCAACGTGCACTGGATGGAAGAAACATCCAGAGCGAAAGAAAAAGCGGATGCGTGGCAAGGAAGGCAACTCTCAATGTTTTCGCGAGCTTCTATTTGCAATGTTTTTCTTATTTCGAGGCTGTGGTACCTCATGAATGTGTTGTGTGTCTCACGAACCTCAATTCAGAAAATGCACCGCGTTTTTGCTGTTTTTATTTGGGCATCCACATGGGAAAAAACCGCCCGGACGAATTTGTTTATTTCTGTTAAAAGGGGCGGGCTTGGCCTTGAACATCTGTTCTTGCGTCAGGTGGTCTCGCGATTTATATTCCTGCGTGATGAAAAAGATACCTTTCTAAGAACTGTGATGCAAGCGCGATTGCAGAGGCTGCTCCCTGAATGGATTGTGTCATGTGAAAGCATGCCTGGTACTGTGACTGGCTACCTGCGCGAGGTTGTTTTTTCGTGCAAGTTGCTGGAAGTGCGGTTTTCTTTTGATTACCTTTTCAATGTTCCCAGAAAAAAACTGTATAAAGATCTCATTGACGTGATGCTTCCGGTGCCTTTTTACCGGGCATTACACTGTGGAGGCCCAGGGCAGGACGTTTTGAAAAGAGTCAAGAAGATGCCCGTGAGGCCATCTGCTAAAACTTTCCTTTTCAAACTTCACTCTAATACGCTCCCTGTTAAAACCTGGCTGAATGAAAAAGGTATCTTCGTCCCATGGACAACAAATTGCCTGTTGTGCAAAAAACCGGAGACAATTGAACACGTCTTCTTACAGTGTTGGGATGCTGTCTTTCTATGGGACGTCCTCCAAAGGACAATTAAAAAGGAGCTTCCCCTAACTCCGTACGGTATCAGATTCCTACCAGTGCAGAACGATGATGCACCTTATGATTTAATTATGCTTCTTGGCCTCCATAGTTTGTGGAAAACACGAATGCAGGTGCGTCACGCAGATATAAATACACGATCTGCGATTGAAAACTTCATTGAAATCGGTGTATATACGCGAAACTTTCAGGATGCAGCAGGATCCACCACAATGGCAATGTCTATTTGATGAGTTGGTGAACCTGAAAAGATTTTAGCCGCGTACGCGTTAGCTCAAGTGTAGTTGACGTGTTTTATCGTGTGTATTTTTGGTTTGTGTTTCACGGCAATAAAGAAAAAAAAAAGCGTCGGTGGTTCAGTGGTAGAATACTCGCCTGCCACGCGGGTGGCCCGGGTTCGATTCCCGGCCGACGCAGTTGACTTTTTGCTTCCAAGTGGACCACTGGTGCGTGCACACCATACTGATTAGGTTTATTTGACTCTTACGGCACTCGCTCATCCACCCCATTGTCTGTCGTAGCCTTGTGTCAGTACTGTTTCACTGCACGACGCTGTATCTACGGTGATGCAAGTGCTGTCGGTGGTTCAGTGGTAGAATACTCGCCTGCCACGCGGGTGGCCCGGGTTCGATTCCCGGCCGACGCAGTTGACTTTTTGCTTCCAAGTGGACCACTGGTGCGTGCACACCATACTGATTAGGTTTATTTGACTCTTACGGCACTCGCTCATCCACCCCATTGTCTGTCATAGCCTTGTGTCAGTACTGTTTCACTGCACGACGCTGTATCTACGGTGATGCAAGCGCGTCGGTGGTTCAGTGGTAGAATACTCGCCTGCCACGCGGGTGGCCCGGGTTCGATTCCCGGCCGACGCAGTTGACTTTTTGCTTCCAAGTGGACCACTGGTGCGTGCACACCATACTGATTAGTTTTATTTGACTCTTACGGCACTCGCTCATCCACCCCATTGTCTGTCGTAGCCTTGTGTCAGTACTGTTTCACTGCACGACGCTGTATCTACGGTGATGCAAGTGCGTCGGTGGTTCAGTGGTAGAATACTCGCTTGCCACGCGGGTGGCCCGGGTTCGATTCCCGGACGACGCAGTTGACTTTTTATTTGCTTCCAAGTGGACCACTGGTGCGTGCACACCATACTGATTAGTTTTATTTGACTCTTACGGCACTCGCTCATCCACCCCATTGTCTGTCATAGCCTTGTGTCAGTACTGTTTCACTGCACGACGCTGTATCTACGGTGATGCAAGCGCGTCGGTGGTTCAGTGCCAGGCGATTTGCCGGGGTTCAAATTCCCAATAGCGCATTTCACTTCGTCCTCCGTGATGGGGGTCTCTAGCACACGTGTCGTCTTTTCGTCGAGTTGTGGCATTAAAGGCAAATAAACTCTCTTGAAACTCTCGATATCAACTGCACATCGTGCGAACTGCTGACGATAATGCTCGAAGAAAGCTTGCTGGATTTCTTTCTTTTCGTTGGTAATGGTCCCTTGGTATTCAATTTCATCTATCTTATTCCTTCGAGCGTGCCACTTTTCTGTGCCTAACGCCCTTTTTGTCGGACCTTCCCCCCTTATCAGCCGTTCGGCTCTAGCTCTGACAAGGGCACCGCGATATCGGTCAGCGTCGAGTAGTTCAAGCTTGCCCTTAAGTGCTCGTATGTCGTCTATGAACAAACCGGGGTTATTGCTTTCCACATCGATTAGAAGCTGTAGATTCACGCAAAGGGACCTTTCTTCGGCCCTTTCTTGTCTGGCTATAGCGCTCGATCTTTCCAATGCTGTCATTTTGACATTCTGTTTAAAAACCTCCCATTTAGCCCCTAACTTTGTTACGCCTTTGTCATTCATATTTGCTATATGCCTTTCAACGTCGGCTTGGTAACTGTCATCAGATAATAATTTTGAATTTAACTTCCACATTTGCCAGTCAAATCCTGGACTTAGCGCCGCATTTTATAAAGCTTTCCAGGATTTTCTCTCGCCGGTACTGGAAAAAGTGTATAATGAAGCATATGACCTTAATGTGCTGCCGCCGTCCTTTGCATCTTCTCATACTGTGCTAATTCCCAAAACGGAGGACCGAGGTCAATTATGCAGTGTTACCTCTTACCGGCCGATTAGTTTAACCAATGTCGACTATAAAATTTTTATGAAAATACTAGCTAAAAGATTGCAAACAGTTATTAAAGATATTGTTGGAGACCACCAAACATGCGGTATTAAAGACAGGTCCATTTTTACGAATATTCACATCGCGAGGGCCATTCTTGAATGTTGCGATGCTGGTGGACTTGGAGTAGCAATGCTCCAAATAGATCTTGAAAAGGCTTTTGATAGAGTGCCCCACGACTTGCTTTTGTGTATATTAGACTATGTCAAGGTCGGATGCGTCATCAGAGAAGGAGTGGCTATGGCTTACAGTGCTTGTACAACTAGACTAATTGTGAACAAATCTGTCGGTGACAGTATTGCTGTCTAACGCTCAGTTCGTCAAGGTTGCCCCCTTTCACCTCTTCTCTTTTGTATCTATCTTGAACCCTTATGTTTAAGCATTATCAAGCATGAGAAAATGCGGGGCTTCAAGCTGCATCAAGCAGAAGTGAAGCTTTTGGCTTATGCCGATGATGTCGCGATGTTTTGTGTAGACTACGAAAGCATCGTAGAAGTTGTGAAAACTGTAAAAGATTTTTGCGCTGTAAGCGGCAGTGCTGTTAACTGGGGCAAGTGCCTGGGCTTCTGGCACGGTGACTGGCCAGCGACCCCAGGCATTTTTGCTAACATGAAATTCGTTACCAACCCTGTCAGCTACCTTGGTGCCCCTCTTGAATCGTATCGGGACAGTGACCCATACTGGAAAAACCAAGTCGGTAAATTGAAAGATAGTGTGGACAAATGGAATGGATGGCAGTGGTCGGTGTTTGCGAAGGCCACGATTTGTAATTTGTTTTTAGTGACAAAAGTTTGGTACGTGCTTCAAGTGTTATATTGTTCAAGAGCTAATGTCCAAAAGATGCATCGTATCTTTGCCGTCTTTGTGTGGGGGTCTTCGTGGGAACGGACAAGTCGGACAAATCTCTTCCGCCGGGTGAAGGACGGCGGGCTTGGTTTGGCACATCTGTTTCTGCGCCAGTTAGTCAATCGTTTCATGTTTTTGAGGAATGTGAAAAATCCATTTCTTCGTACGGTCTGTCAGTTACGCCTGGGTCAAGCTCTCCCGGGAATTGTCGTTTCTTCTGACCGCATGTCAGGAGGTGTCCACGGGTATCTAAGGGAAGTGGTCTTGGCGTACAGGTTCTTGATGGTGCGGTTTATTTTAGACTATTTGTGGAGTGTAAACCGGAAAAAACTGTATAAAGACTTGTGCGATGTGGTGCTTCCAGAACCGTTGTACAGAGCTGTGTACTCGTCTACCGGGGGCAAAAATGTTCTTAAAAGAGTGAAGAGGATGATGGTGCCGGCAGGGATGAAAACGTTCTTTTTTAAGCTGCACACTGGAACATTGGAGGTAAAGAAATGGAAGGAACAGAAAGGGCTTCTTGTACCCTGGGGTGTCCACTGCATAATATGCAGGAAAGAGGAGACGATTGAACACGTGTTTCTCGAATGCTGGGACGCCGTATTTTTATGGGACGTGCTCCAGAGGACGCTTAAAAAAAGGAACTACCCATAAGCCCACATGGTATTCGATTCTTGCCAGTAGAAGCGAACAATGATACACCGTTGGATCTTTTGATGCTACAGGCTCTCCACAGCATATGGAAAAGCAGAATGGCTGTAGAGCATGGTGACGTCGATGCACGTTCAGCGAGACAGCTCTTTAGAGAGAGCATACGGGCATATGTGGATGAACAGAAAGCGTTAAAACTAGAGTCAGAATGGTTGGTTAGTTTTGAAGGGTTGTCACATATGAGGGATTTTTAATCAGGCAACTTCAGCTAAGGAAGGCCGAAGCTTTAAGTCAATGCTTGATCTTTTATTTTGTCATGTTGTTGATGTCACATGTGTCTTTTTTGTGTACGTCCTCGGTCAGGAAATAAAGAAAAAAAAAGCGTCGGTGGTTCAGTGGTAGAATACTCGCCTGCCACGCAGGTGGCCCGGGTTCGATTCCCGGCCGACGCAGTTGACTTTTTATTTGCTTCCAAGTGGACCACTGGTGCGTGCACGCCATACTGATTAGTTTTATTTGACTCTTACGGCACTCGCTCATCCACCCCATTGTCTGTCATAGCCTTGTGTCAGTACTGTTTCACTGCACGACGCTTTATCTACGGTGATGCAAGCGGGTCGGTGGTTCAGTGATTCTGCTTCCGGCCACGCCAGTGAACGGACGCAGGATGCAGGGCTCCTCAGGAGCGGCATCAGCGGCCATGTCAGGCCGCGGTAACAAGACTGCTGAACAGCACAATACTTACCAGGTTGTTTTGCCTGCACTGCCAACAGGTCGGTTTGTTTTGAATACCGTTTTTTTGCACGCCGATATCAGGGCCCGCCCGTACCGGGTGGAAGATTTCCGGGATGCTTTGGCGCAACACTCGCTAATCCCCGACGTTATCGCAATGGGGGCGTATCGGATGAGCCACGTCTGGGCCGTCACCCTCAAAGATGCTGAAGTGGTGAACAAGATTGGAAGTGTAGGTGAGCTGTGTGTAAAAAACGGTCGCTGCTTGGTGATTGACCCGGCGAACCAGGACGTGCGACTCAAACGGCACTAAGTATATAAGTATTTAGGTGTCACCTTGTGTAACGACTTATCCTGGAGTGCACACATCACTAATATTGTCTCAACTGCTAATAGAACACTAGGTTTCTTACGACGTCATCTCCGCCATGCCCCCGATCACGTAAAACTGCTAGCATACAAAACACTTGTCAGATCAAAATTAGAATATGCCTCACCTATTTGGAGCCCTCATCATGCTTACCTTATCAACGCATTTGAAGCAGTACAAAAGAGAGCAGCCAGGTTCATTCATTCTTCATATTCCTACGACATCAGTGTGTCAGGGTTGAAAGATAAATCAGGGTTATCACTCCTCTCAGTTCGTCGTCGTATCGCCAGCCTTTGCTTATTCTACAAATTTTATCACAGTTCACTTTCCTGCGCGCCCTACATCGTCCCGCCAACCCGCATATCTCATCGCACTTGTCATCCTTTTACAGGTTTCTCGTCCACGTGTCCGCACGGTTACTTTTGCAGCCTCATTTTTTCCCCGTACCATTGTTGACTGGAACGACCTTCCCAGAGACATTGCAGCCATCATGTGCTCCGCGACCTTCGCTGACAATCTTCATGCTCATTTTTCATCGTATTAACACTTACCGCCTACAATGATGTACCCACCCCTTATGTAATGCCCCTCACAGGGCCTTTAAGGAAAATAAATGAAATGAAATGAAACTTCACTGGCTGCTACACAACGTGCCAGACGAGGATGTTCGTGCTGCATTTGCGCCGTACGGAAAGGTGTCGGAGGTTTCCCGGGAGCGCTGGCGTGTTAAAGGTATGCTAGAAAAGAGCTCCACCACTAGACTCGTCACGCTGAAGCTGAAAGCTGGCTTGAAGCTCGACGACCTGCCGCATCAGTTGAACGTTAGCGGCGAGCTGGCGCTAGTGATTGTGCCAGGCAGACCCCCGTTGTGCCTATGCTGCCGGAGTACGGGTCACATCCGCAAAGAGTGCCGGGTTCCTCGCTGCGGAACCTGTCGACGGTTCGGGCATGAAGACAGCCAGTGTGCACGAAGCTACGCTAGCATTGCCGGACCTGGGACCAGGGAAGACTCGTCCGAATTAATTATGGACGAGGCGGATGCGGAGGAGGCTGCTGACATTAGAGGTCAGTCAACAAAACAGGACGCGCCTTCCATGACGGTTTTAACAAAGCATAAGGTGACGGTGCCCAGTCAAGAGAGTGAAACTCGGCAAGCCTTGCAAGATCCGTCACAGGACCATGAAGGCGAGTCAAAGGAAGCATCAGAAGATGTAATCAATTTTTCTGACGCTGAGGAGCATCTCAGCACTGAGCCTTCCTTTACTGATGCCATGGAGGTTGGGCCGGAGACAGCAGCCTTTATTGCTGCGAAACGTCCACACGAGGAAAGCGTCGAGGGGACTCAGCTGCCAGGTGGTGTTTGTGGTGAGCCGCCGCCGAAAACTGCGGGCATCCGAAGAGCAACTTTGAGACCGAAGCCGAACTTCTCGGCCGACACGCGGCAGGCGGGGAAACCGCCTCCGTAGTTTTGTGGTGTCCTGAACGATTTGCGGGTCGGCTGCCTACCGACCAGCGTCAGGAACATTCTGCAACCAAGAGGGGCGTGTGTGGAAAAAAAAAATGAAAGACTGTGCTTGGACTTCGTTTGAATGCAGCCCGATGTTCTGCCGGGAGGACATTACATGCATACATACGCCGCTGTTCTTCAGAAGCGGAGGCCACGCAACCATGAAGGTAGGCAACATGCTGGTACGGGCGTCTCTTTCTAATTCATGACTCTTAAGCTTAATTCGCCGTTACACGTAGCTACTTTGAATGTCAGAGGGCTGGGAGCGAGAAGGCGACAATGCCAGCTCAGTCGCCTCCTTTTGGATAATGATATAGATATAGCAGCTGTGCAAGAGTCAAAGATTGAGAGCCAAGAAAGCACTGACCGTATGGTGGCTTCTTTTCAAGCAAACTTTTATGTGTGTGTATGCCATTCTGTTGGTGTATTGGGTGGATCTTTTATTTATACGTAACACGCTGGGAGTAAGCGTAGAGTCCGTTTTTGCCTGTCCAAGTGGTCGGCTTTTGGTTACTGATCTTACCTACTGTAATTTATGCTGGCGTGTTGTGTGTGTGTATGCTCCCAATTCAAAATGCGAACGTGAATCGTTTTTTGAGTCTATTGAATTGTGGCTGAAGACTGACAAAATCTTGCTTGTACTTGGTGACTACAACTGTGTGTGCTCAGCTGTGGACCGAGCGGCGAAGTGTAAACCTCGAACAGACAGAAGCTCCGACCTGTTGAATGCACTTGTGCATGAGTATGGCCTTGATGATGTTGGCAGTGTGTTCTCCACTGGAAACCAGCCAGAGTTCACACACGTTCAGCAAGATAGCCATGCTAGATTGGACAGGGTGTATGCCTCGGTTGATCTTGTTTCCCTATGTACTGCATATGAGGTCAAACCTGTGTCTTTCAGTGATCATTGTCTCGTGAGTGCAGTGTTTGGTAGGAAAGGAAAGATAGCGCGCTTTAACTGGCACCTATGGAAACTGAATGCCAATCTTCTCGCCGATGAAGAGTTAAGACCGAGTTTGAAAATCGTCTTGCTATGCGACCAGTAAGTTTTGCAGCAGAATGGGTCAGCTTCAAAGAGTGGGTCAAATTGAAATCCATAGAAAAGAGCAGTAAGGTGCGGCATAAAGAAAAAACTGAATGAACAACTCCAGTTTCTTTTGAGCATGGAAAGTTCAGTGCCAGGGCATTTCGCCAGTAAAATACGAGAGATAAAAAGTGAGTTGGAAACAATCGACAGTGAAAGATACACAGCGGCTGTTATACGTGCAAGGGCTGAAAAACTTTGGGCTGGAGAAGTACCGACACAACGAGTGCTAGCAGACGAGAAAAGATACGCCTGCCAGAAAGAAATAAGGAGTATAAGATATGCCGGCCATATCACTGAAGATGCTAAAGATATTCAGCGTGCGGTAACAGAGCACTTCGAAGAACTGCTTAGCGCTAAGCTTCAGACTGTAGGCGGCTTTCGAACAGATTTTCTAAGACTGATGCCTGCATTGGATGACGAAAGTAAAGCGCGCCTAGTGTGATGTTATATATGGGCCCAGGTCCGTTCAGGAGCTCTGGGCAGGTAGCAGAGCAGGTTCACAGACACACGGACGCTTTTCTTTTCTTGACCAATTAACGTAACTGGCACAGACATGCATACAGCCTAGCTTCTCCCAATAGGATATGTCCCAACACAAAACCGTCCTACTTCTGGTTTGGGACTTCCAGTCGCCCGAGGACTCGGTAGCGCGGCAGGCCACGCTCCGGCGTCTGTATCCGGCGTCTGCTTCACAGTCCGGGGTACTGCGGTGTACCGCGGGGTACCGCGTCACGCCCGGGTACTGCAAAGTGCGGCATCAGTGCGGCAGCACAAGTGCGGCGGCCAGGCACGCTGGAGCGGTTGAGCTGTCTCCGCAAGCTGTTCGCCGGATGGCGAAGCGCTGGGCAGTACCAGACCTCGGACCAGGTGCCCGACAGGTGCTGGCGAGCCGGCCTTGAACGCCAGGCCCAGGACGATGAACTCCGCCGCCAGCGACGCCCAGGAGCGTCCAACCCGTTCGCTTGCCGGAACAAACTCACGCGCACTGGCCCGCCCCGCACGCGGCCACACTTCACTTCCTTTCGAGCCACCCGCACACTCGCCACAATCACCATCATCACAACCTCCCCCCGTTTCAAGACAGTTTCTTGCAACTGTTCTGGCGCCGGGGAGGGGGAAAACGTGGCGGGGAGAGAACAAACTACAACAATAATAAACCCAAATCAGAAGCACACAAAACTTCACAATGCAACACACGAGTTCGTTTTTTTAAATTTTTGTTCGGACACCAGAAACACACTCCCACACCTTTCACACGCTGCTCATGTAACATAGACACAGGACTTAAACACTAACACAAGGAATACAAGGCTGCAGAATGCAGGCTCAAGTTCACACACGGCTTACGTAGTCAGCGCCCACATTGTCAGTTTCCTTGACATACTCTTTCGCACTTCATATGGAAGCAAGTTCCCATAGTTTGCGACACCTAAGCATCAATGGTAGTGCGTGGCACAAACTTAATAGCGGGATACAGTCACTGTAGTCACATTTCTTGCGACAGATGGGATGTGTGTTTGACATGTTTCCTTCTACAGCGGCGACAGCCACGGTGGGGAAACTGGTACGCAGTTTCTCATATTTTTTCAGCATGTTGATGTGGAATTGTTCCTTTGCACCTCCCAAGTCAGTGAGGTAGTTAACCTCGTTTCTCACGCCCACAACTTCAAATGGACCTCGCCATTACATGAATAGTTTGTTTGAATAGGCCAGCAGGAAGATGAGCACTTTCTCTCCAGGCTGTAGCTTCCCCGGCCGACTCTTGCGGCCGTAGTATGTCTTGTTTTGTGCGAGCCCTTTCTAGGTGGTGGTGGTGTTTTGATGCCAAAAGGCATATATCGAAAGTGGTACAGTCCAGAAATATTGGAAAAATCCGTTTTTTTTTCCTGCTTCCAGCAACCATAGTGACCTTCCAATGACGTACCCTTCGTAAAATTGAACTTGGAGAAAAACGTTTTCTGTCCTGCAAGGATGAAGACGGCATCAATGCGCGGAATGAACCCACAGTCAGACTTCAGGACGTTATTGAACTCCCGGAAGTTACTGTACAATCGTATGCGTTGTCTGACATCATAACAAACACAATTGGCGCATGGTAGAGAGATTTCGACTTCTCGATAATTCTAAGACGCAACATCCTCCGTTATTTCACAAGCTGCTTTTTTCCGGCAGTGAGTACGATGCCACTGTTTTATGGCATGTGGTTTCATTTCCGTCCTTGGCTTAAACCGAATGTGCTTGCGGAAATGAGCTTTGCACGTCGAGGTTCTTCGCGCACTTCTGCACTTTCTCGCACAGCTTGCTTCTCGTAGGGGGTGTTCTTTCCGGCCACCAACATTCTTCTTGAGATGAACCATCACTGATTTTACGGCTTTGGGAACATGGAAGATCTGCGGCCAGTCTTTCGCCTCCGCCTGTTCTCCAGATAGTCTAGAAACATCAGAATATGTACTTTTCTTGGTATGCCTCGGTCGCCCACCTTTCCGGCGGCGATCCTCACCAGGCGTGTGAGTCGCTGCAGCTGTATCTAAAGTAAGATAGCCATCTCGACGTTCCGGAGAATTTCCAGTGCTGCTCAACAGTCCATTTGCGAGCTTCTCACGCTCAACATTTCGTACCAGCCTTATATAACCTAGGCCAGCCACAGTCTTGACTCTTAAACTCTCGTTATGCATTTTCTCATCTTCACGCATGCTCACATTTCTGCTCACAACGACTTTATTCTCAACCTTCTCATGGATGCATGGTCCTTCCCTGTGATCCTTTATCAAGGTGCTTACGTTTTCAGTATTACTGTGACAGTCAGTAAGGCCCCTTTCCATGCAGACATATGTCCTTATGGAGCTCTTAACCTCGTTAAGAACAGAGGTGAACATATTAGGACGGTGTCCAACTGTATCTATGTCAAAACAGAGCACATGTAGCGCTGAAGGCTTCGTAAGGTCTTTCACAGCTTTGTACTCATGCTCTAGATGTGGTCTTACACTACTAGCAGGTGCTGCGGCCTGTAATGCCCCATGTGCTTCATTAAACAGTAGGGTCACTTTGTCAGGGCTGCTCTGATCCAACCCAGTAGCTCTATCTATGTAACATCCAACACCATGAAACGAGGCGTTTTTCTCCTCCGCTGTCACGCGTTTTCGAAGCTCTAATAGTGTTTTTTCGGTCGCCTTCAACCACTGTTCTCTTTCACGGAGTTCTGTAACCTCATGCAAATGCTTGGGTTCGGCATTAGGCGTAAGCCGCCCATCCATTCGCGTTTCTGCCCAGTCCGCTTCTAATTCCTCTTTGTCAATGCTAAGCTGTTCTTCGTACCAGCCGAGGAATTCTTTAAGCGTCATACCTAGCTGCTCGCTCATCAGCACCAACGCCTCGAGCTCCATCTTTGCTCAAACGTCGCGATGCGTGTGAACCCGTCCTCGACTCTCTGCCCTCTCTCTGAATGATTAGTTCCTTGAATCTACTAATTTCTAGGATCCTGGCAGGCTCGCCAAATTGTGATGTTATATATGTGAGCCCAGGTCCGTTCAGGAGCTCTGGGCAGGTAGCAGAGCAGGTTCACAGACACACGGACGCTTTTCTTTTCTTGACCAATTAACGTAACTGGCACAGACATGCATACAGCCTAGCTTCTCCCAATAGGATATGTCCCAACACAAAACCGTCCTACTTCTGGTTTGGGACTTCCAGTCGCCCGAGGACTCGGTAGCGCGGCAGGCCACGCTCCGGCGTCTGTATCCGGCGTCTGCTTCACAGTCCGGGGTACTGCGGTGTACCGCGGGGTACCGCGTCACGCCCGGGTACTGCGAAGTGCGGCACCAGTGCGGCAGCACAAGTGCGGCGGCCAGGCACGCTGGAGCGGTTGAGCTGTCTCCGCAAGCTGTTCGCCGGATGGCGAAGCGCTGGGCAGTACCAGACCTCGGACCAGGTGCCCGACAGGTGCTGGCGAGCCGGCCTTGAACGCCAGGCCCAGGACGATGAACTCCGCCGCCAGCGACGCCCAGGAGCGTCCGACCCGTTCGCTTGCCGGAACAAACTCAAGCGCACTGGCCCGCCCCGCACGCGGCCACACTTCACTTCCTTTCGAGCCACCCGCACACTCGCCACAATCACCATCATCACACCTAGAAACACCGGTAACGTTGCAGGAGATATTACCTGCAATAGATGACCTGACACCTGGGAAGGCCCCTGGGCCGAATGGTCTAAGCGCCGCATTCTTTAAAACTTTTCAGCAGTATGTGGCTCATTTTATGCTCTGTGTAATCACTGAAGCTTATGAACGTAATACTGTTCCATCGTCTTTCTCTACATCGCACATTGTTCTAATACCCAAGACAGATGATCCGGAGAAACGACAGTTGGTGGGGTCATATCGACCGATAAGCCTCATCAATGTTGACTATAAGGTGTACATGAAGGTTTTAGCAAAAAGACTGCAAAGCGTAATAAAAACATTGGTTGGGCCTCATCAAACGTGCGGCATCAAGGGTCGATCCATTGCCGCGAATATACATGTCGCAAAAACCGTACTAGAATGCGTTGATGCACTCGGTGGTCAGTTAGCCATGATGCAATTAGATTTGGCGAAAGCCTTTGACCGTGTTTCTCACGAAATTCTTTTTTCCATTTTGGAGCATTCTAACCTTGGTGACGTCATAGTGGAGGGTGTTAAAATGGCTTATGCGAACTGCACGACCCGTATTATTGTGAATGGTGAACTGACTGACAGCATCGCAGTACGGTCATCAGTAAGGCAGGGCTGTCCGCTCTCACCCCTGCTTTTTGCACTGTATTTAGAGCCACTTTGCTTGGCTATCATTGATAGCGATCGCATTTTAGGATTCAAGCTGCAATCAGCACACGTGAAAATGCTAGCATACGCTGATGACATTGCAGTCTTTTGTGCAACTAGAAAGAGCATCTGCGAAGTCACTGGTGTCGTCCAAACATTTTGTGATCAAACCGGATGCAAGATCAATTGGGAGAAAAGCTCTGGGTTTTGGCACGGTGATTGGGACGTGACACCTGATTTCTTCTGTAAGCTGCGATGGTCTGCTCTCCCAACACGATATCTAGGCGTGCCTTTAGAATGTTATCAAGATCCCAACGTGCACTGGATGGAAGAAACATCCAGAGTGAAAGAAAAAGCGGATGCGTGGCAAGGAAGGCAACTGTCAATGTTTTCGCGCGCTTCTATTTGCAATGTTTTTCTTATTTCGAGGCTGTGGTACCTCATAAATGTGTTGTGTATCTCACGAACCTCAATTCAGAAAATGCACCGCGTTTTTGCTGTTTTTATTTGGGCATCCACATGGGAAAAAACCGCCCGGACGAATTTGTTTATTTCTGTTAAAAGGGGCGGGCTTGGCCTTGCACATCTGTTCTTGCGTCAGGTGGTCTCGCGATTTATATTCCTCCGTGATCAAACAGATACCTTTCTAAGAACTGTGATGCAAGTGCGATTGCAGAGGCTGCTCCCTGAATGGATTGTGTCATGTGAAAACATGCCTGGTACTGTGACTGGCTACCTGCGCGAGGTTGTTTTTTCGTGCAAATTGCTTGAAGTGCGGTTTTCTTTTGATTATCTTTCCAATGTTCCCAGAAAAAAAACTGTATAAAGATCTCATTGACGTGATGCTGCCGGTGCCTTTTTACCGGGCATTACACTGTGGAGGCCCAGGGCAGGACGTTTTGAAAAGAGTTAAGAAGATGCCCGTGAGGCCATCAGCCAAAACGTTCCTTTTCAAACTTCACTCCAATACGCTCCCTGTTAAAACCTGGCTGAATAAAACAGGCATCTTCGTCCCATGGACAACAAATTGCCTGTTGTGCAAAAAACCGGAAACAATTGAACACGTTTTCTTACAGTGTTGGGATGCTGTCTTTCTATGGGACGTCCTCCAAAGGACAATTAAAAAGGAACTTCCATTAACTCCTTACGCTATAAGATTCCTACCAGTGCAGAACGATGATGCACCTTATGATTTAATTATGCTTCTTGGCCTCCATAGTTTGTGGAAAACACGAATGCAGGTGCGTCATGCAGATATAGATACACGATCTGCGCGTGAAAACTTTATTGAAAGTGCTGTGTATATACGCGAAAGTTTCAAGATGCAGCAGGATCCGCCACAATGGCTTTCTCTGTTTGATGAGTTGGTGCACTTGAAAAGATTTTAGCCGCGTACGCGTTAGCTCAAGTGTAGTTGACGTGTTTTATCGTGTGTATTTTTGGTTTGTGTTTCACGGCAATGAAGAAAAAAAAAAAGCGTCGGTGGTTCAGTGGTAGAATACTCGCCTGCCACGCGGGTGGCCCGGGTTCGATTCTCGGCCGACGCAGTTGACTTTTTGCTTCCAAGTGGACCACTGGTGCGTGCACACCATACTGATTAGTTTTATTTGACTCTTACGGCACTCGCTCATCCACCCCATTGTCTGTCATAGCCTTGTGTCAGTACTGTTTCACTGCACGACGCTGTATCTACGGTGGTGCAAGCGCGTCGGTGGTTCAGTGGTAGAATACTCGCCTGCCACGCGGGTGGCCCGGGTTCGATTCCCGGCCGGCGCAGTTGACTTTTTATTTGCTTCCAAGTGGACCACTGGTGCGTGCACGCCATACTGATTAGTTTTATTTGACTCTTACGGCACTCGCTCATCCACCCCATTGTCTGTCATAGCCTTGTGTCAGTACTGTTTCACTGCACGACGCTGTATCTACGGTGATGCAAGCGCGTCGGTAGTTCAGTGGTAGAATACTCGCCTGCCACGCGGGTGGCCCGGGTTCGATTCCCGGCCGACGCAGTTGACTTTTTGCTTCCAAGTGGACCACTGGTGCGTGCACACCATACTGATTAGGTTATTTGACTCTTACGGCACTCGCTCATCCACCCCATTGTATGTCATAGCCTTGTGTCAGTACTGTTTCACTGCACGACGCTGTATCTACGGTGGTGCAAGCGCGTCGGTGGTTCAGTGGTAGAATACTCGCCTGCCACGCGGGTGGCCCGGGTTCGATTCCCGGCCGACGCAGTTGACTTTTTATTTGCTTCCAAGTGGAGCACTGGTGCGTGCACGCCATACTGATTAGTTTTATTTGACTCTTACGGCACTCGCTCATCCACCCCATTGTCTGTCATAGCCTTGTGTCAGTACTGTTTCACTGCACGACGCTGTATCTACGGTGGTGCAAGCGCGTCGGTGGTTCAGTGTCAACAAGATTGTCAGTGTAGGTGAGCTGTCTGTGAAAAACGGTCGCTGCTTGGTGATTGATCCGGCGAACCAGGACGTGCGACTCAAGATTCACTGGCTACTTCACAACGTGCCAGATGAAGATGTTCGTGCTGCATTTGCGCCGTACGGAAAGGTGTCAGACGTTTCCCGGGAGCGCTGGCGTGTTAAAGGTATGCTGGAAAAGGGCTCTACAACTAGACTCGTCACGCTGAAGCTGAAAGCTGGCATGAAGCTCGACGACCTGCCGCATCAGCTCAATGTTAGCGGTGAGCTCGCGCTCGTCATTGTGCCAGGCAGACCCCCGTTGTGCCTACGCTGCCGGAGTACGGGTCACATCCGCAAAGAGTGCCGGGTTCCTCGCTGCGGAACCTGCCGACGGTTCGGGCATGAAGACAACCAGTGTGCACGAACCTACGCTAGCATTGCCGGACCTGGGACCAGCGAAGACTCGTCCGAGTTAATTATGGACGAGGCGGATGCGGAGGAGGCTGCTGACATTAGAGGTCAGTCAGCGAAACAGGACGCGCCTTCCATGACGGTTTTAACAAAGGATAAGGTGACGGTCTCAAATGAAAAGAATGAACCTCGGCATGTCTTGAACGTTCCATCCCAGGACCATGAAAGCGAGTCAAAGGAAGGGTCAGAAGACTTAACCAAATTTTCTGACGCTGAGGATCATCTCAGTACTGAGCCTTCCTGTACTGATGCCATGGAGGTTGGGCCGGAGACAGCAGCCTTAATTGCCGCGAAACGTCCGCATGAGGAAAGCGTCGAGGAGACTCAGCTGCCAGGCGGTGTTTGTGGTGAGCCGCCGCCGAAAACTTCTGGCATCCGAAGAGCCACGTTAAGACCGAAGCCGAACTTCTCGGCTGACACGCGGCAGGTGGGGAAACCGCCTCCGTAGTTTTTGTGGAGACCTGAACGATTTGTGGGTCGGCTGCCTACCGACCAGCGTCACGAACCTTCTACAACCAAGTGGTGCGTGTGTTAGCAAAAATGAAACAATGGGCTTGGACTTCGTTTGAATGCATCCCGACATTCTGCTGGCAGGACATTACATGCATGCATACGCCGCTGTTTGTCAGAAGCGGAGGCCACGCAACCATGAAGGTAGGCACCATGCCGGTACTGGCGTCTCTCTCTAGTACATGACTCTCAAGCTTAATTCGCCGTTACACGTAGCTACTTTGAATGTTAGAGGACTGGGAGCGAGAAGGCGACAATGCCAGCTCAGTCGCCTCCTTGTGGATAATGATATAGATATAGCAGCTGTGCAAGAATCAAAGATTGAGAGCCAAGAAAGCACTGACCGTATGGTGGCTTCTTTTCAAACAAACTTTTATGTGTGTGTATGCCATTCTGTTGGTGTATCGGGTGGATGCCTTTTATTTATACGTAACACGCTGGGAGTAAGCGTAGAGTCCGTTTTTGCCTGTCCAAGTGGTCGGCTTTTGGTTACCGATTTTACCTACTCTAATTTATGCTGGCGTGTTGTGTGTGTGTATGCTCCCAATTCAGGGCGTGAGCGTGAATTGTTTTTTCAGTCTATTGAGTTGTGGTTGAAGGTCGACAAAATCTTGCTTGTACTTGGTGACTACAACTGTGTGTGCGCAGCTGTGGACCGAGCGGCCAAGTGTAAACCTCGAAGAGACAGAAGCTCCGAGCTGTTGAATGCACTTGTGCATGAGTATAGCCTTGAGGATGTTGGTAGTGTGTTCTCCACTGGAAACCAGCCAGAGTTCACGCACTTTCAGCGAGATAGCCATGCCAGATTGGACAGGGTGTATGCCTCGGTAGATCTGGTTTCCCTATGTACTGCATATGAGGTCAAACCTGTGTCTTTCAGCGATCATTGTCTCGTGAGTGCAGTGTTTGGTCGCAAAGGAAAGAAATCGCGCTTTAACTGGTACCTATGGAAACTGAATGCCAAACTTCTTGCCGATGAAGAGTTCCTTACTGAAGTTAAGACAGAGTTTGAAAATCGTCTTGCTATGCGACCAGTAAGTTTTGCAGCGGAATGGGACAGCTTCAAAGAGTGGGTCAAATTGAAAGCAATAGAAAAGAGTAGTAAGCTGCGATACAAAGAGAAAGAAAAAGAAAAAGAACTGAATGAACAACTTGCTCTTTTTTTGAGCATGGAAAGTACTGTGCCAGGGCATTTCGCCAGTAAAATACGAGAGCTTAAAAGTGAGCTGGAAACAATCGACAGCGAAAGATACACAGCGGCTGTCATACGTGCAAGGGCTGAAAAACTTTGGGCTGGAGAAGTGCCGACAAAACGAGCCCTAGCAGACGAGAAAAGATACGCCTGCCAGAAAGAAATTAGGAGTATAAGGTATGGCGGCCATATCACAGAAGATGCTAAAGATATTCAGCATGCGGTAGCAGAGCACTTCGAAGAACTGCTTAGCGCTAAGCTTGAGACTGTAGGCGGCTTTCAAACAGACTTTCTAAGACTGATGCCTGCACTGGATGACGAAAGTAAAGCGCGCCTAGAAACACCGATAACGTTGCAGGAGATAGAATCTGCAATAGATGACCTGACACCTGGGAAGGCCCCTGGGCCGGATGGTCTAAGCGCTGCCTTCTTTAAAACTTTTCAGCAGTATGCGGCTCAGTTTATGCTCGATGTAATCACTGAAGCTTATGAACGTAATACTGTTCCATTGTCTTTCGCTACATCGCACATTGTGCTAATACCCAAGACAGATGATCCGGAAAAACGACTGTTGGTGGGGTCATATCGACCGATTAGCCTCACCAATGTTGACTACAAGGTGTATATGAAGGTTTTAGCAAAAAGACTGCAAAGCGTAATAAAAAAACTGGTTGGATCTCATCAAACGTGCGGCATCAAGGGTCGATCCATTGCCACGAATATACATGTCGCAAGAACCGTACTAGAATGTGTTGATGCACTCGGTGGTCAGATAGCCATGATGCAGTTAGATTTGGCGAAAGCCTTTGACCGTGTTTCTCACGAAATTCTTTTTTCCATTTTGGAGCATTCTAACCTTGGAAAAGTCATAGTGGAGGGTTTTAAAATGGCTTACGCGAACTGCACGACCCGTATTATAGTGAATGGTGAACTGACTGACAGCATCGCAGTACGTTCATCGGTAAGGCAGGGCTGCCCACTCTCACCCCTGCTTTTTGCACTGTATTTAGAGCCACTTTGCTTGGCTATCATTGATAGCGATCGCATTTTAGGGTTGAAGCTGCAATCAGCACACGTGAAAATGCTGGCATATGCTGATGACATAGCAGTGTTTTGTGCAACTAGAAAGAGCATCTGTGAAGTTACGGGTGTCGTCCAAACATTTTGTGATCAAACCGGATGTAAGATCAATTGGGAGAAAAGCTCTGGGTTTTGGCACGGTGATTGGGACGTGACACCTGATTTCTTCTGTAAGCTGCGATGGTCTGCTCTCCCAACGCGATATCTAGGCGTGCCTTTAGATTGTTATCGAGATGCCAACATGCACTGGATGGAAGAAACATCCAGAGCGAAAGAAAAAGCGAATGCGTGGCAAGGAAGGCAACTCTCAATGTTTTCGCGCGCTTCCATTTGCAATGTTTTTCTTATTTCAAGGCTGTGGTACCTCATGAATGTGTTGTGTGTCTCACGAACCTCAATTCAGAAAATGCACCGCGTTTTTGCTGTTTTTATTTGGGCATCCACATGGGAAAAAACCGCCCGGACGAACTTGTTTATTTCTGTTAAAAGGGGCGGGCTTGGCCTTGCTCATTTGTTCTTGCGACAAGTGGTTTCGCGATTTATATTCCTGCGTGATCAAAAAGATACCTTTCTAAGAACTGTGATGCAAGTGCGATTGCAGAGGCTGCTCCCTGAATGGATTGTGTCATGTGAAAGCATGCCTGGTACTGTGACTGGCTACCTGCGCGAAGTTGTTTTTTCGTGCAAGTTGCTGGAAGTGCGGTTTTCTTTTGATTACCTTTTCAATGTTCCCAGAAAAAAACTGTATAAAGATCTCATTGACGTGATGCTCCCGGTGCCTTTTTACAGGGAAATACACTGTGGAGGCCCAGGGCAGGATGTTTTGAAAAGAGTAAAGAAGATGCCCGTGAGGCCATCTGCTAAAACGTTCCTTTTCAAACTTCACTCTAATACGCTCCCTGTTAAAACCTGGCTGAATGAAAAAGGTATCTTCGTCCCATGGACAACAAATTGCCTGTTGTGCAAAAAACCGGAGACAATTGAACACGTCTTCTTACAGTGTTGGGATGCTGTTTTTCTGTGGGACGTCCTCCAAAGGACAATTAAAAAGGAACTTCCCCTAACTCCGTACGGAATCAGATTCCTACCAGTGCAGAATGATGATGCACCTTATGATTTAATTATGCTTCTTGGTCTCCATAGTTTGTGGAAAACACGAATGCAGGTGCGTCACGCAGATATAAATACACGATCTGCGCGTGAAAACTTCATTGAAAGTGCGGTGTATATACGCGAAACTTTCAGGATGCAGCAGGATCCACCACATTGGCAATGTCTATTTGATGAGTTGGTGAACCTGAAAAGATTTTAGCCGCGTACGCGTTAGCTCAAGTGTAGTTGACGTGTTTTATCATGTGTATTTTTGTTTTCTGTTTCACGGCAATAAAGAAAAAAAAAAAAAAAAAAAAAGCGTCGGTGGTTCAGTGGTAGAATACTCGCCTGCCACGCGGGTGGCCCGGGTTCGATTCCCGGCCGACGCAGTTGACTTTTTGCTTCCAAGTGGACCACTGGTGCGTGCACACCATACTGATTAGGTTATTTGACTCTTACGGCACTCGCTCATCCACCCCATTGTATGTCATAGCCTTGTGTCAGTACTGTTTCACTGCACGACGCTGTATCTACGGTGATGCAAGCGCGTCGATGGTTCAGTGGTAGAATACTCGCCTGCCACGCGGGTGGCCCGGGTTCGATTCCCGGCCGACGCAGTTGACTTTTTATTTGCTTCCAAGTGGACCACTGGTGCGTGCACGCCATACTGATTAGTTTTATTTGACTCTTACGGCACTCGCTCATCCACCCCATTGTCTGCCATAGCCTTGTGTCAGTACTGTTTCACTGCACGACGCTGTATCTACGGTGGTGCAAGCGCGTCGGTGGTTCGGTGGTAGAATACTCGCCTGCCACGCGGGTGGCCCGGGTTCGATTCCCGGCCGACGCAGTTGACTTTTTATTTGCTTCCAAGTGGACCACTGGTGCGTGCACGCCATACTGATTAGTTTTATTTGACTCTTACGGCACTCGCTCATCCACCCCATTGTCTGTCATAGCCTTGTGTCAGTACTGTTTCACTGCACGACGCTGTATCTACGGTGATGCAAGCGCGTCGGTGGTGCAGTGGTGGAATACTCGCCTGCTACGCGGGTGGCCCGGGTTCACTTCCCGGCCGACGCAGTTGACTTTTTGCTTCCAAGTGGACCACTGGTGCGTGCACACCATACTGATTAGGTTTATTTGACCCTTACGGCACTCGCTCATCCACCCCATTGTCTGTCATAGCCTTGTGTCAGTACTGTTTCACTGCACGACGCTGTATCTACGGTGATGCAAGCGCGTCGGTGGTTCAGTGTGTTTTGTGCAACTAGAAAGAGCATTTGTGAAGCCACGAGTGTCGTCCAAACATTTTGTGATCAAACGGGATGTAAGATCAATTGGGAGAAAAGCTCTGGGTTTTGGCACGGTGATTGGGACGTGACACCTGATTTCTTCTGTAAGCTGCGATGGTCTGCTCTCCCAACACGATATCTAGGCGTGCCTTTAGAATGTTATCAAGATCCCAACGTGCACTGGATGGAAGAAACATCCAGAGCGAAAGAAAAAGCGGATGCCTGGCAAGGAAGGCAACTCTCAATATTTTCGCGCGCTTCTATTTGCAATGGTTTTCTTATTTCGAGGCTGTGGTACCTCATGAATGTGTTGTGTGTCTCACGAACCTCAATTCAGAAAATGCACCGCGTTTTTGCTGTTTTTATTTGGGCATCCACATGGGAAAAAACCGCCCGGACGAATTTGTTTATTTCTGTTAAAAGGGGCGGGCTTGGCCTTGCACATCTGTTCTTGCGTCAGGTGGTTTCGCGATTTATATTCCTCCGTGATCAAAAAGATACCTTTTTAAGAACCGTGATGCAAGTGCGATTACAGAGGCTGCTCCCTGAATGGATTGTGTCATGTGAAAACATGCCTGGTACTGTGACTGGCTACCTGCGCGAGGTTGTTTTTTCGTGCAAGTTGCTTGAAGTGCGGTTTTCTTTTGATTACCTTTACAACATTCCTAGAAAAAAACTGTATAAAGATCTCATTGACGTGATGCTGCCGGTGCCTTTTTACCGGGCATTACACTGTGGAGGCCCAGGGCAGGACGTTTTGAAAAGAGTTAAGAAGATGCCCGTGAGGCCATCAGCTAAAACATTCCTTTTCAAACTTCACTCTAATACGCTCCCTGTTAAAACCTGGCTGAATGAAAAAGGTATCTTCGTCCCATGGACAACAAATTGCCTGTTGTGCAAAAAACCGGAAACAATTGAACACGTTTTCTTACAGTGTTGGGATGCTGTATTTCTATGGGACGTCCTCCAAAGGACAATTAAAAAGGAGCTTCCATTAACTCCTTACGGTATAAGATTTCTACCAGTGCAGAACGATGATGCACCTTATGATTTAATTATGCTTCTTGGCCTCCATAGTTTGTGGAAAACACGAATGCAGGTGCGTCATGCAGATATAGATACACGATCTTCTCGTGAAAACTTTATTGAAAGTGCTGTTTATATACGTGAAACTTTCATGAGGCAGCAGGATCCGCCACAATGGCATTGTCTCTTTGATGAGTTAGTGCACTTGAAAAGATTTTAGCCACTTACGCGTTAGCTCAAGTGTAGTTGACGTTTTTTTATCATGTGTATTTTTGTTTTGTGTTTCACGGCAATAAAGAAAAAAAAAAAAGCGTCGGTGGTTCAGTGGTAGAATACTCGCCTGCCACGCGGGTGGCTCGGGTTCGATTCCCGGCCGACGCAGTTGACTTTTTATTTGCTTCCAAGTGGACCACTGGTGCGTGCACACCATACTGATTAGTTTTATTTGACTCTTACGGCACTCGCTCATCCACCCCATTGTCTGTCGTAGCCTTGTGTCAGTACTGTTTCACTGCACGACGCTGTATCTACGGTGATGCAAGCGCGTCGGTGGTGCAGTGGTAGAATACTCGCCTGCCACGCGGGTGGCCCGGGTTCGATTCCCGGCCGACGCAGTTGACTTTTTATTTGCTTCCAAGTGGACCACTGGTGCGTGCACACCATACTGATTAGGTTTATTTGACTCTTACGGCACTCGCTCATCCACCCCATTGTCTGTCATAGCCTTGTGTCAGTACTGTTTCACTGCACGACGCTGTATCTACGGTGATGCAAGCGCGTCGGTGGTTCAGGATTCCACTTCCGGCCACCGTGCGTGACGGACGTGATTATCATGGGCTCCCAAGGAGCGGATTCAGCGGCCCAGCTGGGCCGTGGTATCAGGAACACGGAAAGGCCTGCCAAGGAATATGAACTGGTTCTACCGCATCTGCCTACAGGTTCAAGTGTTTTGCATACTGTTTTTTTGCACGGCGACGTAAAAGCCAGGCCGTACCGGGTGGAGCACTTTCGAGACTCCCTCGCTCGTCTTTCACTGCTGCCGGAAGTGGTTGCCCTCGGCGCATATCAAATGAATCACGTATGGGCGGTAACGTTTAAAGGTGAAGAGGCAAAAGCGAAGATTTTGCAAGCTCAAGCTTTTGAAGTTAAGGAACACCGATGCGTGGTCATTGACCCCTGTAACCAAGGGATCAGGTTGAAACTTTTCTGGCTGCTTCACGGCGTGCACGACGACGATGTGCGAGCAGCGTTGGCGGCTTATGGAAAAGTAACGGAAATATCAAGAGACAAGTGGAAAGTGCAAGGGTGTGTCGACAAGGCTTCAACGACTCGAACGGTCACGCTGAAGCTAAAAGTGGGCGTTACCATCGAGGACCTGCCGCATCAGCTTCGGGTCGCCGAGGACGTCGCACTCGTCCACGTCCCAGGCAGAGCCCCGCTTTGCCTCCGGTGCCGCGGGAAAGGACATATACGTCGTGAGTGTCGTGTGCCGCGCTGCGGGCTGTGTCGTCGCTACGGCCATGACGAGTTCCAGTGTGTGCGCACGTATGCCAACGTTGCAGGCCCCGTGCCGAGTGAAGTGGCAGGCGAGCAATTGATGGACGCAGTGGACACCGAGGAAACTAGCAGTGGAACCAATGAGGATGCAGAGCTGAAAGAAGAATCCTCTGAGAAGACCCCTGCCCTTAAAGAACCCTGTGAGTCAGATGTGATTGTTCCGTTGCCGAATGTTGCTGGGTCCGAGACACCCACGAAAGAAGACGGCAATGCCAGTGCTGCAAGCCCAGCTTCGGCTACGCAACACAGTGAGGAACAGGGGGACACTGAAGCTGAGATGCCAGCTGCTTCTACCTTGCCTGTGAAGCGGGTGCACGAAGACAGTGTCAACGAGGAATCAACCCAAGGAGGAGCGGAAAGCGGACAGCCTCCACTGAAGGCGGCCCCCCTTCGCCGGGCGTCCTTCAAGCCAAGGCCAAACGTGCCCCCAGACCGGAGAACTGTGTCACCTGTGCCTCCGCCATAGCGGGGGTACCCTTTCCGGTCGAGACGTTACAAGCCCGGTCCATGATCGGGAGCAGCGCTTGGAACGACGGACGGACTCGCCAAAAAGGAAGAATGGTCATCCCGTGCAACAGATCAACCGCAATGATGTCTTTCTGCAAAAGCGATGTGAGTGATATATGTTTCGCGATTTATAATTTCTTGAGATGGCGACCAATTTAACCACTAGCTTGCGCGTAGCCACACTAAATGTGAGGGGGCTGTCAACGCGTCGGAGACAACTGCAGCTGAACCGAATTCTGCTGGAAAATGAAATTGATGTACTAGCAGTTCAAGAGAGCAAAATGGAAAGCGAACAACAAACAGAGAAAATGGCTGAAATATATCGTTCTAGATATAGTGTTTGCGTTTGTCATGCGGTTGGAAGATCGGGGGGATGTGTCATTTTCATTCGAAACTGCATAGAGTGTGTGCAGTCTGTGTTCTCGTGTGAGAGTGGTCGGCTTTTGATATGTGATTTCAGTTTTTCTGGATTGGACTGGAGAGTGATCTGCGTTTTTGCGCCGACTAGAACGTTTGAGCGGGAAGAGTTTTTTCACTATATGAAATCCTTCCTAATACATGAGAGGCGTGTTCTCCTGCTTGGAGACTTCAACTGTGTCTGTAGACCGGAAGATAGAACAACAGACCGTGTCCTTCGTGACAAGAGTGCAGAGTTACTTATTGACATTGTTATTGAGGCAGAGCTTGAAGATGCTGGCTGTATAATGACGCATGAAGGCCAAGCAAAGTTCACGCACTTTCAAGGTAGCTGTCATGCAAGGTTGGACCGAATATATGTTCCCATTGATTGTGTGCCCTTGTGCTCGGAATATGAAACACTTCCCATGAGCTTTAGTGACCACTCCCTCGTAATGATTACTCTAGGCATGAAAAGTAAGGCAACAAAGTTCAATTGGGAGCTATGGAAATTTAATGAAAAACTGCTGCTGGATGAGGAGTTTACCACTAAAGTTAAAGAATATATTAAGCATATGTTACAAAATGACTCTAATTTTATACAAGCATGGGAGCAGTTTAAGTGCGAGATAAAGATAGCTGCTATTGACCGAGCATGCACTCTCCGACGTAAAGAAAGAGAACAAGAAAAAGAACTTCGTAGCACACTTGAATACATGCTTAGCATGGAGACCGTTAAGCCTGGCTTGTTCGCCCAAGATATTAAAAAGATAACAACCAAACTTGAGGTGATGGACGAAGAGAAGTATCGCGGTGCGGTGATAAGGGCACGCAGCGAAAAATTGTGGCTCGGCGAGACGCCCACGAAAAGGGCACTTAGTGACGAAAAAAGGTACGCAGTGTCAAAAGAGATAAAAGAAATCTGCTATCAGAACGTAGTTACCTCGGAAAAAAAAAAACGATTGAACGGGCGTTTGTAGAATTTTACAGCGAATTGTTTAGCCTGAAAACACCGGACATTGAACGCTTCAGAAAAGACTTTCTGTCGCTGATGCCAAGAGTAGAAGACGAAGTGGCGCAGACACTTGAAGCAAGTATTACTTGCGAGGAAATTGAGGCCGCTATCGGGGAATTAAATTCCAATAAGTCACCTGGACCAGATGGTCTTGGTGCTGCCATATACAAGGCCTTTCCAACTGAAATGGCTGTTTTACTGGAAAGAGTTATTAGTGAATGCTACGAAAAGAAGGTACCTCCTCCGTCTTTTCGAATGTCACACATTGTACTAATCCCGAAAACAGATGACCATGTTAAGCTTCAGTCTGTAGCGTCTTACCGTCCTATAAGTCTAACGAATGTTGACTATAAAATTTACATGAAAGTATTAGGGCGACGACTCCAACATGTAATTACTTCTCTTGTAGGCCCACATCAGACATGCGGTATAAAAGGAAGGACCTTTTTTACTAACATACACGCAGCAAGGAGTGTACTCGAATGTTGTGACGCGATGCATGACCACGTAGCCATGATGCAATTAGACCTCCACAAAGCATTTGATAAAGTGGTACATGAAATTTTGTTCTCTGTTTTAGAGTATGTCAGTGCTGGTTCCGTGATTACAAAGGGCGTGAAAATGGTTTACGAGTGCTGTTCAGCGAGACTGGTCGTGAATAAGCAGTTAACTGATCGTATACCTGTTCAGTCGTCAGTAAGGCAGGGCTGTCCTCTGTCTCCCCTTTTGTTTGCGCTTTATCTGGAGCCTTTCTGTCTAAGATTGCTTACAAGGCCAAACATACGCGGTTATAGATTTTTTCAAAGTGAAGTTCGGGTTTTGGCATACGCGGACGATATTGCGGTTTTTTGTACTGACCATGAGAGCGTGCAAGAAGTTGTAAAAGAAGCCACTGCTTTTTGCATTTCAAGTGGAAGTGAAATTAGTTGGGCAAAGTGTTTAGGATTTTGGCACGGAAACTGGCAATACGCGCCTGAACTGTTCTCCAGTATGCAATGGACAACAACGCCAGGCAATTACCTTGGTGTGCCACTAAAGCATTACCGTGAAAGCAAGGAATGTTGGGCCGGGGAAGTTGAGCAAGTGAAAACCCAAACAAACAAATGGGGAGGACATAACTTTTCTATGTTCGCAAGAGCTACCGTTTGCAATATGTTCCTAGTTGCAAAAATTTTTTACATGTTGCAAGTGTTATCTATGTCAAGAATCTCTGTTCAAAAACTGCATAGGGTATTTGCCACGTTTGTGTGGGCTTCAACATGGGAGCGTACCAGTCGATGCAATCTTTTTCATACGGTGCATAACGGTGGACTAGGCTTGTCACATTTATACTTAAAGCAGATTGTAACAAGGTTCTTTTTTTTGCGCGAACAAAGCGATGTTTTTCTGAGAACGGTAATCCAGGTGCGATTGCGTGATTCACTGCCGGAATATGTAGTTTCGACTATGTCTACAGGGACAACGGCTCTAAGTGCTTTTCTTCGCGAAGTTGTCGCGTCTTTCCAAATAGTGAAGGCGAGATTTTCAAATGAGTATATGTGTACTGTTACGCGAAAACGGCTGTACAAAGATTTATTGGAAACCTTTTCACCTGTGCCTCTTTATCACGCTGTATATGCTTTGGGTCCGGAGCGGGACGTGTTGAAGAGAGTGAAAAGAATGCCCATCAGATCGTCCGCTAAATCTTTTTTCTATTGCATACCGGCACTCTTCCGGTGAAGCCATGGCTGGAAAGCAAAGGCCTTTTCGTGCCTTGGTCTGCTGACTGTTTAATTTGCAAAAAGCTGGAAACCATAGAGCATATTTTCCTTGATTGTCACGATGCGGTTTTTTTGTGGGACGTGCTACAGCGTACTATTAAAAAGGACTTACCAATAACGCCGTTTGGCATACGCTACCTTCCATGCGCCCAGCCAGGAGAAGTGCCCAGGGATTTATTAATGGTCTTGTGTATGCACAGCATATGGAGAACGCGGATGGATGTTCGCCATGAGCATGTTGTCGTACACCCAGCCCATCAATACTTTGTTGAAAGTGTAATGTACACGCGTGATGTTTTCGGAGGGCAATCTGAACCCCCAGGTTGGCTGCCAGTCTTGGACAAGCTCATGTCACCTAATCCATTCTACCACAAGAAACCTGTAAGAAAGTGACTTGTGTTTTTAATTCCATGCGACTTTTCATCGTTCTTTGTAGCTGCCAAGTCGGTAATAAAGAAAAAAAAAAGCGTCGGTGGTTCAGTGGTAGAATACTCGCCTGCCACGCGGGTGGCCCGGGTTCGATTCCCGGCCGACGCAGTTGACTTTTTATTTGCTTCCAAGTGGACCACTGGTGCGTGCACACCATACTGATTAGTTTTATTTGACTCTTACGGCACTCGCTCATCCACCCCATTGTCTGTCATAGCCTTGTGTCAGTACTGTTTCACTGCACGACGCTGTATCTACGGTGATGCAAGCGCGTCGGTGGTTCAGTGCCAGGCGATTTGCCGGGGTTCAAATTCCCAATAGCGCATTTCACTTCGTCCTCCGTGATGGGGGTCTCTAGCACACGTGTCGTCTTTTCGTCGAGTTGTGGCATTAAAGGCAAATAAACTCTCTTGAAACTCTCGATATCAACTGCACATCGTGCGAACTGCTGACGATAATGCTCGAAGAAAGCTTGCTGGATTTCTTTCTTTTCATTGGTAATGGTCCCTTGGTATTCAATTTCATCTATCTGATTCCTTCGAGCGTGCCACTTTTCTGTGCCTAACGCCCTTTTTGTCGGACCTTCCCCCCTTATCAGCCGTTCGGCTCTAGCTCTGACAAGGGCACCGCGATATCGGTCAGCGTCGAGTAGTTCAAGCTTGCCCTTAAGTGCTCGTATGTCGTCTATGAACAAACCGGGGTTATTGCTTTCCACATCGATTAGAAGCTGTAGATTCACGCAAAGGGACCTTTCTTCGGCCCTTTCTTGTCTGGCTATAGCGCTCGATCTTTCCAATGCTGTCATTTTGACATTCTGTTTAAAAACCTCCCATTTAGCCCCTAACTTTGTTACGCCTTTGTCATTCATATTTGCTATATGCCTTTCAACGTCGGCTTGGTAACTGTCATCAGATAATAATTTTGAATTTAACTTCCACATTTGCCAGTCAAATCCTGGACTTAGCGCCGCATTTTATAAAGCTTTCCAGGATTTTCTCTCGCCGGTACTGGAAAAAGTGTATAATGAAGCATATGACCTTAATGTGCTGCCGCCGTCCTTTGCATCTTCTCATACTGTGCTAATTCCCAAAACGGAGGACCGAGGTCAATTATGCAGTGTTACCTCTTACCGGCCGATTAGTTTAACCAATGTCGACTATAAAATTTTTATGAAAATACTAGCTAAAAGATTGCAAACAGTTATTAAAGATATTGTTGGAGACCACCAAACATGCGGTATTAAAGACAGGTCCATTTTTACGAACATTCACATCGCGAGGGCCATTCTTGAATGTTGCGATGCTGGTGGACTTGGAGTAGCAATGCTCCAAATAGATCTTGAAAAGGCTTTTGATAGAGTGCCCCACGACTTGCTTTTGTGTATATTAGACTATGTCAAGGTCGGATGCGTCATCAGAGAAGGAGTGGCTATGGCTTACAGTGCTTGTACAACTAGACTAATTGTGAACAAATCTGTCGGTGACAGTATTGCTGTCTAACGCTCAGTTCGTCAAGGTTGCCCCCTTTCACCTCTTCTCTTTTGTATCTATCTTGAACCCTTATGTTTAAGCATTATCAAGCATGAGAAAATGCGGGGCTTCAAGCTGCATCAAGCAGAAGTGAAGCTTTTGGCTTATGCCGATGATGTCGCGATGTTTTGTGTAGACTACGAAAGCATCGTAGAAGTTGTGAAAACTGTAAAAGATTTTTGCGCTGTAAGCGGCAGTGCTGTTAACTGGGGCAAGTGCCTGGGCTTCTGGCACGGTGACTGGCCAGCGACCCCAGGCATTTTTGCTAACATGAAATTCGTTACCAACCCTGTCAGCTACCTTGGTGCCCCTCTTGAATCGTATCGGGACAGTGACCCATACTGGAAAAACCAAGTCGGTAAATTGAAAGATAGTGTGGACAAATGGAATGGATGGCAGTGGTCGGTGTTTGCGAAGGCCACGATTTGTAATTTGTTTTTAGTGACAAAAGTTTGGTACGTGCTTCAAGTGTTATATTGTTCAAGAGCTAATGTCCAAAAGATGCATCGTATCTTTGCCGTCTTTGTGTGGGGGTCTTCGTGGGAACGGACAAGTCGGACAAATCTCTTCCGCCGGGTGAAGGACGGCGGGCTTGGTTTGGCACATCTGTTTCTGCGCCAGTTAGTCAATCGTTTCATGTTTTTGAGGAATGTGAAAAATCCATTTCTTCGTACGGTCTGTCAGTTACGCCTGGGTCAAGCTCTCCCGGGAATTGTCGTTTCTTCTGACCGCATGTCAGGAGGTGTCCACGGGTATCTAAGGGAAGTGGTCTTGGCGTACAGGTTCTTGATGGTGCGGTTTATTTTAGACTATTTGTGGAGTGTAAACCGGAAAAAACTGTATAAAGACTTGTGCGATGTGGTGCTTCCAGAACCGTTGTACAGAGCTGTGTACTCGTCTACCGGGGGCAAAAATGTTCTTAAAAGAGTGAAGAGGATGATGGTGCCGGCAGGGATGAAAACGTTCTTTTTTAAGCTGCACACTGGAACATTGGAGGCAAAGAAATGGAAGGAACAGAAAGGGCTTCTTGTACCCTGGGGTGTCCACTGCATAATATGCAGGAAAGAGGAGACGATTGAACACGTGTTTCTCGAATGCTGGGACGCCGTATTTTTATGGGACGTGCTCCAGAGGACGCTTAAAAAAAGGAACTACCCATAAGCCCACATGGTATTCGATTCTTGCCAGTAGAAGCGAACAATGATACACCGTTGGATCTTTTGATGCTACAGGCTCTCCACAGCATATGGAAAAGCAGAATGGCTGTAGAGCATGGTGACGTCGATGCACGTTCAGCGAGACAGCTCTTTAGAGAGAGCATACGGGCATATGTGGATGAACAGAAAGCGTTAAAACTAGAGTCAGAATGGTTGGTTAGTTTTGAAGGGTTGTCACATATGAGGGATTTTTAATCAGGCAACTTCAGCTAAGGAAGGCCGAAGCTTTAAGTCAATGCTTGATCTTTTATTTTGTCATGTTGTTGATGTCACATGTGTCTTTTTTGTGTACGTCCTCGGTCAGGAAATAAAGAAAAAAAAAGCGTCGGTGGTTCAGTGGTAGAATACTCGCCTGCCACGCAGGTGGCCCGGGTTCGATTCCCGGCCGACGCAGTTGACTTTTTATTTGCTTCCAAGTGGACCACTGGTGCGTGCACGCCATACTGATTAGTTTTATTTGACTCTTACGGCACTCGCTCATCCACCCCATTGTCTGTCATAGCCTTGTGTCAGTACTGTTTCACTGCACGACGCTTTATCTACGGTGATGCAAGCGGGTCGGTGGTTCAGTGATTCTGCTTCCGGCCACGCCAGTGAACGGACGCAGGATGCAGGGCTCCTCAGGAGCGGCATCAGCGGCCATGTCAGGCCGCGGTAACAAGACTGCTGAACAGCACAATACTTACCAGGTTGTTTTGCCTGCACTGCCAACAGGTCGGTTTGTTTTGAATACCGTTTTTTTGCACGCCGATATCAGGGCCCGCCCGTACCGGGTGGAAGATTTCCGGGATGCTTTGGCGCAACACTCGCTAATCCCCGACGTTATCGCAATGGGGGCGTATCGGATGAGCCACGTCTGGGCCGTCACCCTCAAAGATGCTGAAGCGGTGAACAAAATTGGAAGTGTAGGTGAGCTGTGTGTAAAAAACGGTCGCTGCTTGGTGATTGACCCGGCGAACCAGGACGTGCGACTCAAACGGCACTAAGTATATAAGTATTTAGGTGTCACCTTGTGTAACGACTTATCCTGGAGTGCACACATCACTAATATTGTCTCAACTGCTAATAGAACACTAGGTTTCTTACGACGTCATCTCCGCCATGCCCCCGATCACGTAAAACTGGTAGCATACAAAACACTTGTCAGATCAAAATTAGAATATGCCTCACCTATTTGGAGCCCTCATCATGCTTACCTTATCAACGCATTTGAAGCAGTACAAAACAGAGCAGCCAGGTTCATTCATTCTTCATATTCCTACGACATCAGTGTGTCAGGGTTGAAAGATAAATCAGGGTTATCACTCCTCTATGTTCGTCGTCGTATCGCCAGCCTTTGCTTATTCTACAAATTTTATCACAGTTCACTTTCCTGCGCGCCCTACATCGTCCCGCCAACCCGCATATCTCATCGCACTTGTCATCCTTTTACAGGTTTCTCGTCCACGTGTCCGCACGGTTACTTTTGCAGCCTCATTTTTTCCCCGTACCATTGTTGACTGGAACGACCTTCCCAGAGACATTGCAGCCATCATGTGCTCCGCGACCTTCGCTGACAATCTTCATGCTCATTTTTCATCGTATTAACACTTACCGCCTACAATGATGTACCCACCCCTTATGTAATGCCCCTCACAGGGCCTTTAAGGAAAATAAATGAAATGAAATGAAACTTCACTGGCTGCTACACAACGTGCCAGACGAGGATGTTCGTGCTGCATTTGCGCCGTACGGAAAGGTGTCGGAGGTTTCCCGGGAGCGCTGGCGTGTTAAAGGTATGCTAGAAAAGAGCTCCACCACTAGACTCGTCACGCTGAAGCTGAAAGCTGGCTTGAAGCTCGACGACCTGCCGCATCAGTTGAACGTTAGCGGCGAGCTGGCGCTAGTGATTGTGCCAGGCAGACCCCCGTTGTGCCTATGCTGCCGGAGTACGGGTCACATCCGCAAAGAGTGCCGGGTTCCTCGCTGCGGAACCTGTCGACGGTTCGGGCATGAAGACAGCCAGTGTGCACGAAGCTACGCTAGCATTGCCGGACCTGGGACCAGGGAAGACTCGTCCGAATTAATTATGGACGAGGCGGATGCGGAGGAGGCTGCTGACATTAGAGGTCAGTCAACAAAACAGGACGCGCCTTCCATGACGGTTTTAACAAAGCATAAGGTGACGGTGCCCAGTCAAGAGAGTGAAACTCGGCAAGCCTTGCAAGATCCGTCACAGGACCATGAAGGCGAGTCAAAGGAAGCATCAGAAGATGTAATCAATTTTTCTGACGCTGAGGAGCATCTCAGCACTGAGCCTTCCTTTACTGATGCCATGGAGGTTGGGCCGGAGACAGCAGCCTTTATTGCTGCGAAACGTCCACACGAGGAAAGCGTCGAGGGAACTCAGCTGCCAGGTGGTGTTTGTGGTGAGCCGCCGCCGAAAACTGCGGGCATCCGAAGAGCAACTTTGAGACCGAAGCCGAACTTCTCGGCCGACACGCGGCAGGCGGGGAAACCGCCTCCGTAGTTTTGTGGTGTCCTGAACGATTTGCGGGTCGGCTGCCTACCGACCAGCGTCAGGAACATTCTGCAACCAAGAGGGGCGTGTGTGAAAAAAAAAATGAAAGACTGTGCTTGGACTTCGTTTGAATGCAGCCCGATGTTCTGCCGGGAGGACATTACATGCATACATACGCCGCTGTTCTTCAGAAGCGGAGGCCACGCAACCATGAAGGTAGGCAACATGCTGGTACGGGCGTCTCTTTCTAATTCATGACTCTTAAGCTTAATTCGCCGTTACACGTAGCTACTTTGAATGTCAGAGGGCTGGGAGCGAGAAGGCGACAATGCCAGCTCAGTCGCCTCCTTTTGGATAATGATATAGATATAGCAGCTGTGCAAGAGTCAAAGATTGAGAGCCAAGAAAGCACTGACCGTATGGTGGCTTCTTTTCAAGCAAACTTTTATGTGTGTGTATGCCATTCTGTTGGTGTATTGGGTGGATCTTTTATTTATACGTAACACGCTGGGAGTAAGCGTAGAGTCCGTTTTTGCCTGTCCAAGTGGTCGGCTTTTGGTTACTGATCTTACCTACTGTAATTTATGCTGGCGTGTTGTGTGTGTGTATGCTCCCAATTCAAAATGCGAACGTGAATCGTTTTTTGAGTCTATTGAATTGTGGCTGAAGACTGACAAAATCTTGCTTGTACTTGGTGACTACAACTGTGTGTGCTCAGCTGTGGACCGAGCGGCGAAGTGTAAACCTCGAACAGACAGAAGCTCCGACCTGTTGAATGCACTTGTGCATGAGTATGGCCTTGATGATGTTGGCAGTGTGTTCTCCACTGGAAACCAGCCAGAGTTCACACACGCTCAGCAAGATAGCCATGCTAGATTGGACAGGGTGTATGCCTCGGTTGATCTTGTTTCCCTATGTACTGCATATGAGGTCAAACCTGTGTCTTTCAGTGATCATTGTCTCGTGAGTGCAGTGTTTGGTAGGAAAGGAAAGATAGCGCGCTTTAACTGGCACCTATGGAAACTGAATGCCAATCTTCTCGCCGATGAAGAGTTAAGACCGAGTTTGAAAATCGTCTTGCTATGCGACCAGTAAGTTTTGCAGCAGAATGGGTCAGCTTCAAAGAGTGGGTCAAATTGAAATCCATAGAAAAGAGCAGTAAGGTGCGGCATAAAGAAAAAGAACTGAATGAACAACTCCAGTTTCTTTTGAGCATGGAAAGTTCAGTGCCAGGGCATTTCGCCAGTAAAATACGAGAGATAAAAAGTGAGTTGGAAACAATCGACAGTGAAAGATACACAGCGGCTGTTATACGTGCAAGGGCTGAAAAACTTTGGGCTGGAGAAGTACCGACACAACGAGTGCTAGCAGACGAGAAAAGATACGCCTGCCAGAAAGAAATAAGGAGTATAAGATATGCCGGCCATATCACTGAAGATGCTAAAGATATTCAGCGTGCGGTAACAGAGCACTTCGAAGAACTGCTTAGCGCTAAGCTTCAGACTGTAGGCGGCTTTCGAACAGATTTTCTAAGACTGATGCCTGCATTGGATGACGAAAGTAAAGCGCGCCTAGTGTGATGTTATATATGGGCCCAGGTCCGTTCAGGAGCTCTGGGCAGGTAGCAGAGCAGGTTCACAGACACACGGACGCTTTTCTTTTCTTGACCAATTAACGTAACTGGCACAGACATGCATACAGCCTAGCTTCTCCCAATAGGATATGTCCCAACACAAAACCGTCCTACTTCTGGTTTGGGACTTCCAGTCGCCCGAGGACTCGGTAGCGCGGCAGGCCACGCTCCGGCGTCTGTATCCGGCGTCTGCTTCACAGTCCGGGGTACTGCGGTGTACCGCGGGGTACCGCGTCACGCCCGGGTACTGCAAAGTGCGGCATCAGTGCGGCAGCACAAGTGCGGCGGCCAGGCACGCTGGAGCGGTTGAGCTGTCTCCGCAAGCTGTTCGCCGGATGGCGAAGCGCTGGGCAGTACCAGACCTCGGACCAGGTGCCCGACAGGTGCTGGCGAGCCGGCCTTGAACGCCAGGCCCAGGACGATGAACTCCGCCGCCAGCGACGCCCAGGAGCGTCCAACCCGTTCGCTTGCCGGAACAAACTCACGCGCACTGGCCCGCCCCGCACGCGGCCACACTTCACTTCCTTTCGAGCCACCCGCACACTCGCCACAATCACCATCATCACAACCTCCCCCGTTTCAAGACAGTTTCTTGCAACTGTTCTGGCGCCGGGGAGGGGGAAAACGTGGCGGGGAGAGAACAAACTACAACAATAATAAACCCAAATCAGAAGCACACAAAACTTCACAATGCAACACACGAGTTCGTTTTTTTAAATTTTTGTTCGGACACCAGAAACACACTCCCACACCTTTCACACGCTGCTCATGTAACATAGACACAGGACTTAAACACTAACACAAGAAATACAAGGCTGCAGAATGCAGGCTCAAGTTCACACACGGCTTACGTAGTCAGCGCCCACATTGTCAGTTTCCTTGACATACTCTTTCGCACTTCATATGGAAGCAAGTTCCCATAGTTTGCGACACCTAAGCATCAATGGTAGTGCGTGGCACAAACTTAATAGCGGGATACAGTCACTGTAGTCACATTTCTTGCGACAGATGGGATGTGTGTTTGACATGTTTCCTTCTACAGCGGCGACAGCCACGGTGGGGAAACTGGTACGCAGTTTCTCATATTTTTTCAGCATGTTGATGTGGAATTGTTCCTTTGCACCTCCCAAGTCAGTGAGGTAGTTAACCTCGTTTCTCACGCCCACAACTTCAAATGGACCTCGCCATTACATGAATAGTTTGTTTGAATAGGCCAGCAGGAAGATGAGCACTTTCTCTCCAGGCTGTAGCTTCCCCGGCCGACTCTTGCGGCCGTAGTATGTCTTGTTTTGTGCGAGCCCTTTCTAGGTGGTGGTGGTGTTTTGATGCCAAAAGGCATATATCGAAAGTGGTACAGTCCAGAAATATTGGAAAAATCCGTTTTTTTTTCCTGCTTCCAGCAACCATAGTGACCTTCCAATGACGTACCCTTCGTAAAATTGAACTTGGAGAAAAACGTTTTCTGTCCTGCAAGGATGAAGACGGCATCAATGCGCGGAATGAACCCACAGTCAGACTTCAGGACGTTATTGAACTCCCGGAAGTTACTGTACAATCGTATGCGTTGTCTGACATCATAACAAACACAATTGGCGCATGGTAGAGAGATTTCGACTTCTCGATAATTCTAAGACGCAACATCCTCCGTTATTTCACAAGCTGCTTTTTTCCGGCAGTGAGTACGATGCCACTGTTTTATGGCATGTGGTTTCATTTCCGTCCTTGGCTTAAACCGAATGTGCTTGCGGAAATGAGCTTTGCACGTCGAGGTTCTTCGCGCACTTCTGCACTTTCTCGCACAGCTTGCTTCTCGTAGGGGGTGTTCTTTCCGGCCACCAACATTCTTCTTGAGATGAACCATCACTGATTTTACGGCTTTGGGAACATGGAAGATCTGCGGCCAGTCTTTCGCCTCCGCCTGTTCTCCAGATAGTCTAGAAACATCAGAATATGTACTTTTCTTGGTATGCCTCGGTCGCCCACCTTTCCGGCGGCGATCCTCACCAGGCGTGTGAGTCGCTGCAGCTGTATCTAAAGTAAGATAGCCATCTCGACGTTCCGGAGAATTTCCAGTGCTGCTCAACAGTCCATTTGCGAGCTTCTCACGCTCAACATTTCGTACCAGCCTTATATAACCTAGGCCAGCCACAGTCTTGACTCTTAAACTCTCGTTATGCATTTTCTCATCTTCACGCATGCTCACATTTCTGCTCACAACGACTTTATTCTCAACCTTCTCATGGATGCATGGTCCTTCCCTGTGATCCTTTATCAAGGTGCTTACGTTTTCAGTATTACTGTGACAGTCAGTAAGGCCCCTTTCCATGCAGACATATGTCCTTATGGAGCTCTTAACCTCGTTAAGAACAGAGGTGAACATATTAGGACGGTGTCCAACTGTATCTATGTCAAAACAGAGCACATGTAGCGCTGAAGGCTTCGTAAGGTCTTTCACAGCTTTGTACTCATGCTCTAGATGTGGTCTTACACTACTAGCAGGTGCTGCGGCCTGTAATGCCCCATGTGCTTCATTAAACAGTAGGGTCACTTTGTCAGGGCTGCTCTGATCCAACCCAGTAGCTCTATCTATGTAACATCCAACACCATGAAACGAGGCGTTTTTCTCCTCCGCTGTCACGCGTTTTCGAAGCTCTAATAGTGTTTTTTCGGTCGCCTTCAACCACTGTTCTCTTTCACGGAGTTCTGTAACCTCATGCAAATGCTTGGGTTCGGCATTAGGCGTAAGCCGCCCATCCATTCGCGTTTCTGCCCAGTCCGCTTCTAATTCCTCTTTGTCAATGCTAAGCTGTTCTTCGTACCAGCCGAGGAATTCTTTAAGCGTCATACCTAGCTGCTCGCTCATCAGCACCAACGCCTCGAGCTCCATCTTTGCTCAAACGTCGCGATGCGTGTGAACCCGTCCTCGACTCTCTGCCCTCTCTCTGAATGATTAGTTCCTTGAATCTACTAATTTCTAGGATCCTGGCAGGCTCGCCAAATTGTGATGTTATATATGTGAGCCCAGGTCCGTTCAGGAGCTCTGGGCAGGTAGCAGAGCAGGTTCACAGACACACGGACGCTTTTCTTTTCTTGACCAATTAACGTAACTGGCACAGACATGCATACAGCCTAGCTTCTCCCAATAGGATATGTCCCAACACAAAACCGTCCTACTTCTGGTTTGGGACTTCCAGTCGCCCGAGGACTCGGTAGCGCGGCAGGCCACGCTCCGGCGTCTGTATCCGGCGTCTGCTTCACAGTCCGGGGTACTGCGGTATACCGCGGGGTACCGCGTCACGCCCGGGTACTGCAAAGTGCGGCACCAGTGCGGCAGCACAAGTGCGGCGGCCAGGCACGCTGGAGCGGTTGAGCTGTCTCCGCAAGCTGTTCGCCGGATGGCGAAGCGCTGGGCAGTACCAGACCTCGGACCAGGTGCCCGACAGGTGCTGGCGAGCCGGCCTTGAACGCCAGGCCCAGGACGATGAACTCCGCCGCCAGCGACGCCCAGGAGCGTCCGACCCGTTCGCTTGCCGGAACAAACTCAAGCGCACTGGCCCGCCCCGCACGCGGCCACACTTCACTTCCTTTCGAGCCACCCGCACACTCGCCACAATCACCATCATCACACCTAGAAACACCGGTAACGTTGCAGGAGATATTATCTGCAATAGATGACCTGACACCTGGGAAGGCCCCTGGGCCGGATGGTCTAAGCGCCGCATTCTTTAAAACTTTTCAGCAGTATGTGGCTCATTTTATGCTCTGTGTAATCACTGAAGCTTATGAACGTAATACTGTTCCATCGTCTTTCTCTACATCGCACATTGTTCTAATACCCAAGACAGATGATCCGGAGAAACGACAGTTGGTGGGGTCATATCGACCGATAAGCCTCATCAATGTTGACTATAAGGTGTACATGAAGGTTTTAGCAAAAAGACTGCAAAGCGTAATAAAAACATTGGTTGGGCCTCATCAAACGTGCGGCATCAAGGGTCGATCCATTGCCGCGAATATACATGTCGCAAAAACCGTACTAGAATGCGTTGATGCACTCGGTGGTCAGTTAGCCATGATGCAATTAGATTTGGCGAAAGCCTTTGACCGTGTTTCTCACGAAATTCTTTTTTCCATTTTGGAGCATTCTAACCTTGGTGACGTCATAGTGGAGGGTGTTAAAATGGCTTATGCGAACTGCACGACCCGTATTATTGTGAATGGTGAACTGACTGACAGCATGCAGTACGGTCATCAGTAAGGCAGGGCTGTCCGCTCTCACCCCTGCTTTTTGCACTGTATTTAGAGCCACTTTGCTTGGCTATCATTGATAGCGATCGCATTTTAGGATTCAAGCTGCAATCAGCACACATGAAAATGCTAGCATACGCTGATGACATTGCAGTCTTTTGTGCAACTAGAAAGAGCATCTGCGAAGTCACTGGTGTCGTCCAAACATTTTGTGATCAAACCGGATGCAAGATCAATTGGGAGAAAAGCTCTGGGTTTTGGCACGGTGATTGGGACGTGACACCTGATTTCTTCTGTAAGCTGCGATGGTCTGCTCTCCCAACACGATATCTAGGCGTGCCTTTAGAATGTTATCAAGATCCCAACGTGCACTGGATGGAAGAAACATCCAGAGTGAAAGAAAAAGCGGATGCGTGGCAAGGAAGGCAACTGTCAATGTTTTCGCGCGCTTCTATTTGCAATGTTTTTCTTATTTCGAGGCTGTGGTACCTCATAAATGTGTTGTGTATCTCACGAACCTCAATTCAGAAAATGCACCGCGTTTTTGCTGTTTTTATTTGGGCATCCACATGGGAAAAAACCGCCCGGACGAATTTGTTTATTTCTGTTAAAAGGGGCGGGCTTGGCCTTGCACATCTGTTCTTGCGTCAGGTGGTCTCGCGATTTATATTCCTCCGTGATCAAACAGATACCTTTCTAAGAACTGTGATGCAAGTGCGATTGCAGAGGCTGCTCCCTGAATGGATTGTGTCATGTGAAAACATGCCTGGTACTGTGACTGGCTACCTGCGCGAGGTTGTTTTTTCGTGCAAATTGCTTGAAGTGCGGTTTTCTTTTGATTATCTTTCCAATGTTCCCAGAAAAAAAACTGTATAAAGATCTCATTGACGTGATGCTGCCGGTGCCTTTTTACCGGGCATTACACTGTGGAGGCCCAGGGCAGGACGTTTTGAAAAGAGTTAAGAAGATGCCCGTGAGGCCATCAGCCAAAACGTTCCTTTTCAAACTTCACTCCAATACGCTCCCTGTTAAAACCTGGCTGAATAAAACAGGCATCTTCGTCCCATGGACAACAAATTGCCTGTTGTGCAAAAAACCGGAAACAATTGAACACGTTTTCTTACAGTGTTGGGATGCTGTCTTTCTATGGGACGTCCTCCAAAGGACAATTAAAAAGGAACTTCCATTAACTCCTTACGCTATAAGATTCCTACCAGTGCAGAACGATGATGCACCTTATGATTTAATTATGCTTCTTGGCCTCCATAGTTTGTGGAAAACACGAATGCAGGTGCGTCATGCAGATATAGATACACGATCTGCGCGTGAAAACTTTATTGAAAGTGCTGTGTATATACGCGAAAGTTTCAAGATGCAGCAGGATCCGCCACAATGGCTTTCTCTGTTTGATGAGTTGGTGCACTTGAAAAGATTTTAGCCGCGTACGCGTTAGCTCAAGTGTAGTTGACGTGTTTTATCGTGTGTATTTTTGGTTTGTGTTTCACGGCAATGAAGAAAAAAAAAAAGCGTCGGTGGTTCAGTGGTAGAATACTCGCCTGCCACGCGGGTGGCCCGGGTTCGATTCTCGGCCGACGCAGTTGACTTTTTGCTTCCAAGTGGACCACTGGTGCGTGCACACCATACTGATTAGTTTTATTTGACTCTTACGGCACTCGCTCATCCACCCCATTGTCTGTCATAGCCTTGTGTCAGTACTGTTTCACTGCACGACGCTGTATCTACGGTGGTGCAAGCGCGTCGGTGGTTCAGTGGTAGAATACTCGCCTGCCACGCGGGTGGCCCGGGTTCGATTCCCGGCCGGCGCAGTTGACTTTTTATTTGCTTCCAAGTGGACCACTGGTGCGTGCACGCCATACTGATTAGTTTTATTTGACTCTTACGGCACTCGCTCATCCACCCCATTGTCTGTCATAGCCTTGTGTCAGTACTGTTTCACTGCACGACGCTGTATCTACGGTGATGCAAGCGCGTCGGTAGTTCAGTGGTAGAATACTCGCCTGCCACGCGGGTGGCCCGGGTTCGATTCCCGGCCGACGCAGTTGACTTTTTGCTTCCAAGTGGACCACTGGTGCGTGCACACCATACTGATTAGGTTATTTGACTCTTACGGCACTCGCTCATCCACCCCATTGTATGTCATAGCCTTGTGTCAGTACTGTTTCACTGCACGACGCTGTATCTACGGTGGTGCAAGCGCGTCGGTGGTTCAGTGGTAGAATACTCGCCTGCCACGCGGGTGGCCCGGGTTCGATTCCCGGCCGACGCAGTTGACTTTTTATTTGCTTCCAAGTGGAGCACTGGTGCGTGCACGCCATACTGATTAGTTTTATTTGACTCTTACGGCACTCGCTCATCCACCCCATTGTCTGTCATAGCCTTGTGTCAGTACTGTTTCACTGCACGACGCTGTATCTACGGTGGTGCAAGCGCGTCGGTGGTTCAGTGGTAGCATTCTACTTCCGGCCACCTGCGTGTACGGACGGTGAATCATGAGCTCCGGCGGAGCGGCGATTGCGGCCCAGGCTGGCCGCGGTAACAGGCTTAACGCAAACGATGATAAGGAATATCAGCTCATTTTGCCGCATCTGCCCACCGGACGTGTTGTTTTCAACACAGTTTTTTTGCACGGCGACGTCCGAGTGCGACCCTTCAGGGTTGAAGATTTCCGGGACGCCCTGGCCAAGACTGGTACGCTCCCAGACGTGGTGGCCTTGGGGGCCTACCAAATAAACCATGTCTGGGCGGTGACCTTGAGCAGCTCTGAAGCAACCAAGCGGCTGCTAGCCTTCAAGGAGCTTCTAGTGAAAGGCCGACGGTGTATCATCATTGACCCGGAGGATCAACAGGTGAAGCTACGGCTCCACTGGATGTTGCATGGCGTGGCGGATGAGGATATCAGAACTGCTTTTGGGGCTTTCGGTGAGGTGACCGAAGTTACCCGTGAGCGGTGGCGCGTCCAGGGCGTTCACGAAAAGGGCTCAACAACGAGAGCCGTACTCATGAAGTTGAAGCCAGGGATGAAGATAGACGACCTACCTCATCAGATAAGAGTTGCAGGGGAGTTGGCCCTTGTTGTGGTGCCTGGGCGGCCAATGCAGTGCCTGCGCTGCCGTGGGACCGGTCATGTGCGCCGGGAATGTAAAATTCCGCGGTGTTCGACATGTAAGCGTTTTGGCCACTCCGAGGAAGATTGCGTACGGACGTATGCAGTGGCCACTGCACCGACAGCGAGGGCGGACATGACGGAGCACCAAATGGATGTTGCAGAGACAGAAGAGGCCGCAAAGGGGGTCGGTGAAGCTGAAGAGCTAACAGCAACTACAGGCATGTTAGTGCCCCCGGGGGGCGGTGACGAGATAATCAGTAGGCCAGACAAGGAAGTCACGCTACCGAACAACGGACCGTCAGAGGAAGAAAGGGTGAGCGATGCCGAGAGCTCAAAAACTGAAATTCCGGAGTCTGCGGGCCGACAGGAAACCCTTGAAAAGAGCAGCGGCCGAGCGACCAACGTCCAAGGCCCTGCGAAGCGTGCCCACGACGAGAGCACAAGTGAGACAAGCAAGGCAGAAGCAGCTAGCAACGACGAGCCGCCGATAAAAACGCCAATAGGGAGGAGGGCGACCTTCAAACCAAGACCGAATGTCTCGACGGACAGGAGAGCTGCCGAAAAGCCGCCCCCGTCACAAGGTCTGCCAGTCCAACCTCATGGCTCTGGCGTCAACGAAAGCGTCTAGCGCCATGCTAGACGTGAAGGGTAAGCACCAAGCTCTTGGCCTCTTTTCACTCTAAGAAAATGGCTTATGTACTGTCACTAAAGGTTGCGACCCTTAACGTGAGAGGTCTAGCAGCAAAAAGGAAGCAGAGCCAGGTCCTGCGCCTTTTAAATGAAAATGACATCGATATACTTGGAGTTCAAGAGACAAAAGTCGAGGGTGAACAAGAGACCGAGAGCATGGTGCAACGTTTCACGTCGCGGTTTTACGCAGTTGTCAGCCATGCAGTCGGTACTTCTGCTGGATGCGTCCTGTTTGTGAAGAAGTTGCCGGGTCTTGTAGTGCAGTCGCATGCTTCTTTTCCGTCGGGTCGGGGTGTGGTCCTCGATTTTAGTTTTTGCTCGGCTGAGTGGCGTGCTGTTTGTATATATGCACCTACGGTAGTTGATGAGAGGGCTGCTTTGTTTGATTTTGTTGAAGGGTATTTAAACACGGATAAGCAACTTGTCTTTCTGGGGGATTTCAATTGTGTACTGAGCTCCGGTGACAAAACTAGCCTTCGTACATTTAGGGATCGTAGCACAGAGGTGCTTTCGCGCTTGATTGACGAGTTTGCACTGGAAGACGTTGCAGAGTGTCTCACGAGCGAGCGACGGGTTCAGTATACGCATTTTCAGGGTGCTAGCCACGCCCGCCTTGACAGAATTTATGTGGCCGCAGAACTGGCTCCAAAATGCCAGGATTATTATGTTTTGGCGGTAACGTACTCAGATCACTGCATGGTTCAGTGTACAATTGGACCAAGAGAGGGAGGTAGCGGTTTTAATTGGGAATTGTGGAAGTTAAATAATAAACTGCTGAATGACGAGCAATTCACCAGACTAGTAGAAGAAGAAATTGGTAATATTTGTCAGGAGGACACCCACGAACTGGGTCAAGAATGGGAACTGTGTAAGCAACAAATTAAAATCAAAGCTATAGAAAACGCCAGCTGCATACGGTTTCAAGAAAAACAAAATGAAATGCATTTAAGATCTTTGCTAGATAAATTGTTAGCCCTGGAGTGTAACACGCCAGGGTTATACATGGACGACGTTAGAAAAATAAAACAAAGACTTCAACTGAATGACGAAGATCGTTATCGCGGAGCACTGGTGCGTGCGAGAGCGGAAAAATTGGCCATGGATGAGACGCCGACAAAAAGATCGTTGGGAATAGAAAAAGCAAATGCAAGGCGAAATCACGTGGCAGAGGTAGATTGGGCAGGACGCACAGAAACCGATAACGAAGGAATCGCGGAAGCTTTCCGGGAGTATTATGAAGAGCTATTTTCGTCCCGAGAGGTTAATTTGGACCGTTTTAAAGAATCCTTTCTTGACGCGATGCCAAAAATTGATGACGAACAAAAAGAAAGACTGGAGCGGCCAATAAGCGAAAAAGAAGTACAGCAGGCAATAGAAAATTTAAACCCTGGGAAATCACCCGGGCCTGATGGCCTGAGTGCGGCTTTTTATAAAGCGTTCAAGCAACAGCTATCTCCTTTGTTGTGTGCCTTATTTAATGAAGCGTATGAGCTGAAGGCACTGCCTGCGTCTTTCGGATCGTCGCACACAGTACTTATTCCGAAAACTGACCAACCAGATAAGCTTAGGCAGTTGTCGTCTTACAGGCCCATTGCTCTGACAAACGTTGATTACAAGATTTATATGAAGGTGCTTGCTGGCAGACTACAAACGGTTATATGCGAACTAGTGGGCCCTCACCAAACGTGCGGTATCAAAGGGCGATCCATCTTTCAGAACATTCACAAAGCGAGAAGTGTGCTCGAATGCTGCGATGCAACTCATGCGTGTGTTGCTTTACTGCAGTTGGACTTGGAGAAAGCTTTTGATTGTGTGGCGCATGCTATTCTGTTCAGTATATTAGACCATGTTAATGTCGGCTCTGTTATTCGAGAGGGAGTGGCCTTGGCGTACCGTAACTGCACTACGAGATTAATTGTCAATAAGTCACTGGGGGCCCCCATCAACGTACGACGTTCGGTGCGCCAAGGTTGCCCCCTCAGCCCTCTTTTGTTCGGCATTTATATTGAAACATTGTGTTTAAGCATCCTACAAAACAATGACATTGATGGTTTTCGACTGCAGGAGTCAGAAGTCAAATTGCTGGCTTACGCAGACGACGTTGCGGTTTTTTGTGTGAATAAGGAGAGTATAAAGAGGACAGTGGAGGTGGTAAAACATTTTAGCAAAGTCACAGGGAGTAAAGTTAACTGGGGTAAGTGCCTGGGATTTTGGCACGGAGACTGGCAGCTGACCCCCGACACTTTCGCTAATGTGTCGTGGGTTACAACGCCTGCAAAGTACTTGGGTGTGCCCTTGGAATTTTACAAGGAAAGCGAGCCTTACTGGCTAGAGCAGGTCAGAGAAACCCGTGAAAAAGCGGAGAAATGGAAAAGCGCTCAATTATCAATATTTGCAAGAGCCGCAGTTTGCAACCTGTTTTTAATTAGTAAGTTATGGTATGTAATGCAAGTGTTGCATTGCTCCCGTGTAAATGTGCAAAAATTGCATCGAGTTTTTGCGGTGTTTGTTTGGGCCTCGAGTTGGGAGAGGTGCAGTCGGACAAATTTGTTCCGGCAGGTGAAGCATGGAGGGCTTGGTCTGGGTCATTTGTTTGTGCGACAGATTGTCAACCGGTTTATGTTTTTTAGGGATGCCAGTGATCCATTCCTGCGCACAGTGTGTCAACAAAGACTTGGTCGAGCGTTGCCTGATTTCGTAGTTTATACGCAATGTATGCCGGGATCTCTTTTTGGATTCTTTAGGGAAATTGTTTTGAGCGTGAAATTCTTAAGCGCACGTTTTTCGAAAGAGTATTTAAGTAATGTTAACAGGAGAACATTATACAAGGATGTTTGTGAAGTGGTGTTCCCGGTGCCCTTGTACCGAGCTTTATACTATGGAGGCACAGGAAGTAATGTATTAAAACGCGTAAAGAAAATGCAAGTTGCTACGGGAGCTAAAACTTTTTTCTTTATGCTACATACCGGTACTTTGAGTGTAAAATCATTTATGGAGGAAAAGGGTATTTTCCTGCCGTGGGGGGCCCAATGTCTCATCTGCAAACAGCCAGAGACAATAGATCACGTGTTTTTGCATTGCTGGGAGGGGGTATATTTGTGGGATGTTCTGCAAAGGACAATTAAAAAACAGTTGCCACTTGATTCCCATGGCATTAGGTATTTGCCATTGGATAACCACGATGATATGCCGTTAGACCAGGTTATGTTAATGTGCCTCCACAGTATATGGCGCGCACGAATGGCTGGTTATCACTGCGATCCAGATGCACGGCCAGCCCGCATGTATTTCCGTGAAAGTGTGCAGCGATGGCTCGACGTGCTTAAATTGCAACCATGTGCTCCTGAGTGGCTGTTAAAGCTGGAACCTTTGACGGTGCTCAAGGAATTTTAACATGACAATGCCTGCCCCTCAGTGGGTGTTAGGCAACGCTAACTACCTTAGTGTACATATATTATTCCTTTGTTCATGATGTTTTGAGTTCCAATGCGGTGTATTTGTGTCAAAGCCAGGCAATAAAGAAAAAAAAAAAAAAGGTGGTTCAGTGGTAGAATACTCGCCTGCCACGCGGGTGGCCCGGGTTCGATTCCCGGCCGACGCAGTGGACTTTTTATTTGCTTCCAAGTGGACCACTGGTGCGTGCACACCATACTGATTAGTTTTATTTGACTCTTACGGCACTCGCTCATCCACTCCATTCTCTGTCATAGCCTTGTGTCAGTACTGTTTCACTGCACGACGCTGCATGTACGGTGATGAAAGCGCGTCGGTGGTTCAGTGGTAGAATACTCGCCTGCCACGCGGGTGGCCCGGGTTCAGTTCCCGTCCGACGCACACCTTTTTTTTTTTTCTATTTGCTTTGAAGCTGGCACTGCCAAGCGAGGACGACAGGGGCTGTGGAGCTCATCGCTACCGCCATAGTTTTAATACGAACAAGACTAGAGCGATGGCGGCACTCCCATGCAGACCCTCTCCACTCTTTTGCAAATCGTGTTCGTTGCCATCATGGTACTTTTCGCATAAGTTTGATTTTTGATTTCTGTGGGGTTTAATGTCACAAAGCGACTCTGGCTATGAGAGACGCTGTAATGGAGGACTCCGGAAATATCGACCACCTGGGGTTCTTTAACGTGTACCGACATCGCACAGCACATGGGCACCTTGCTTTTCGCCTCCATCGAAAAGCTGCCGCCGAAGCCGGGATTCGATCCCGCAACTCGGGAACAGTCGTCGAGTGCCGTAACCACTGCGCCACACCGGCGGGGTCTTTTCGCACACTACAGCTGCGTACAGCCAGGGCCCTCGAGATTTAGGTACAGCAGATGAAATGATAAGAAACTATCGCAAGTACGCTTTTATTAGACATTATATATCACTTAAATTTTACAACTTTAAGAAAAAGAAACAAAATGTGAAAACATTTTTATGGACTGTAATGTGTTACAGATTTACTTTTTAGAATTTTTTGTGCGAGTAAAGCAAAAATAATCATTAGGAGGGCCATCATGGCACTACACAAATGTAGCACGACCTCCTCGCCGCGCTTTATCCCCGCTCGTGTCTACGGTGTACGATATAATGCTCGAGTCCGGCGCCGTGGCATTGCTAAGCGCTTGCGGGGCTACCCTCTTGTTATTCGCATCTGAGACTTCAGGCTCAAAGCGGGCTTAAATGTGTCCCAGTGGCGCGAAGTTTCCAATAAAGGGACGCCGTTCGGTACTACTCATTTATGTGTAGCCTCAGTTACAGGAGCGAGGCGGATGTAAGCGCGAGCGCGCTATGATGGTTGAGAGGGGGAGGGCTGATTGGCTAATGTGCGTAGCGTGCTCTGTGAATTGAGATCACTGATAACGATAACCGGTTTAACTAATACAGGGAGACAACAGCCGCCGACCCAGGGAGAGGGTACGGGAATATTTTGTGTCGATCAAAGGGAAACGATTATAAAGTAGACGAAAAAAACTACGTGCACTACCGGTGGTGTTCGAGCCCACGACCTCTGAATGTCGCTTCCGGTGCTCTACCGACATGGCTATCTCATAATGAGCATCACTTTCACTATGTTTATTTGCCGATTCCCCTCCATCCCGATAACAATGCGCTCAAGGCGGTCGAGTATAAGGCAGTCGTAGAATGAATAAACCGACTCCTCAAAGAAAGGAGGTGCCGTTAATATTCCGATGCACACTCTCTTGTACTTTTGTTTGTTTGTTTGTTTGTTTTGCTTAGCGTACAGTAGCAGTAGAACCCTCGGCGGTGAAGCAGGCATACGAAATCAGGGGGTAGACGAGCCGTACGTGAAAGTACTGGAAGATATATATATGTATAGTCGCTGCACAGCAACCATAGTTCTACATAAAGAAGGTAACAAAATTCCCGTAAAGAAAGGTGTTAGGCAAGGAGACACAATCTCCCCAGTACTATTCACAGCTTGCTTAGAGGAAGTATTCAGACACTTGGAATGGTAGCAGTTATGGATAAGGGTAGATGGAGAATACCTCGGCAATCTGCGATTTGCTGATGACATTGCTTTGCGAAGCAACTCGGGAGATGAACTGCAAGTAATGATTGACGACCTAGACAGAAAAGTAGAAAAGTAGGCTTGAAAATCAATATGCAGAAGACTAAGGTAATCTTCAATAGCTTCGGGAAGGAACAGCAGTTTACGTCAGGTAGCGAAGTACTGGAAGTAGTAGGCCAATATGTCTAAAAGGTAGTAACCGCAGATCCGGACCATGAAAAGGAAATAAGAAGAAGAATAAGATTGGGATGGAGCGCATTTGGCAAGCACTCGCAGATTATGACTAGCAACTTACCGGTATCGCTCAAGAGGAAAGTATACAACAGTTGCATCTTACCTGTACTCACCTATGGGGCTGAAACGAGGAGGCTAACCAAGAGAGTTCTACTTAAGTTGAGGACAACCCAGAGGACTATGGAACGAAAAATGGCAGGGGTAACATTAAGAGATAGGAAGCGTGCAGAGTGGGTCAGAGAAATAACTCAAGTTACTAACATTCTAGTGGAAATCAAGAAGAAGAAATGGGCATGGGCAGGGCATGTAGGGCGAAGCGAGTATAACCGATGGTCGCTTAGGGTAACAAACTGGATTCCAAGGGAAAGAAAGCGTAGCAGAGGGCGGCAGAAAGTTAGGTGGGCGGGTGAGGTTAAGAAGTTTTCAGGGGTCCAGTGGATGCAGCTAGCACAAAACCGGGTTAAGTGGCGAAATATGGGAGAGGCCTTCGCCCTGCAGTGATTATAGTTAGGCTGATGATGATGATGATGATGATTACAGTAGCAGTCATTTTTGCGATCTCTTCTGATAGCGAGCTACTACTCTACGGAGAAAAAACAGGATTGCACTCAGCTTTTCATGAGAGCTTAACGACGAAAGCCAGTAGCGACGCATCATAAATAAGTGTTCTTTTCCCCCAGTATAGTCGCTCGAAGTTAGCGCTATGTGTGTCCACATCTGTATCCGCCTCTTTCTGTCTGCGGCGCTACATCCTCTCAAAGTATTGTCCAACAAGCCCCAATCTCGAGATTGACCTCGAGTCTAGCCTTATGCGTGCACCTAATAAGTCTAACCTCACATTTGAACAGCTTCGTCTATTATCGAAAAATGGTTTGCATGCGATGTTTAGTTGAAGAAAAAGTCTGTTCCCTTTCATCCAACTTCATATTGGTTTTGTGTTGCCTATCATTGGTTCTAGTCTTCCCCATGTCTTGAACGTACAGCCTCGTCCACTTCTAGATACGGCGGCGCTGGCGACAGCAGTGACTTCCGTGATGTAGGCAAAAGCATGGGCCGTCTGCATTGGATGCGTGGCGCTTGCTGCGTTTTTGAGCATTATTCCCGGTATTCCTGCAATGTAGGGTGCGGGTGGTTGCGCCAAAAGGCACAAAAAAGAAAGTGGTACCTGTTTTCACTTGTTTCTTGCGGTCGGATGAAGATGAGAGCGAATGACAGAGGCGTTGAGCGCGACAATTGTAGACCCTTCGGCGACGAATTGCCTTGGCAGCTAACGTGCGTTGCACTGCTGCTTTGAAACTTGATCAGTTCGTTTGCAACTCTTAATTGTAATTGTTTTTCGGCCACACGAAGAATAGCGCAATAACAAATGCCTGCAGCTCGTTCATGTTTTGGTGTATGTACTACCAGGCCACAAGAAGGTTAGACGTGGTATTCCGTGCACGTATGATCTTAATCGAACGCAGCTAGGAAACCGCGCTGTGAGTTTCATTCATCTGCGATACTACACGTGCGCATTTTCGTACAGAAAAGGACACAAAAGCTGCTGCTAAGGCAACTGCAGTTACCTTGAGCGATCACTCCAGCGCGATCATTGGCGAAACAGGCCGAGAGAACTGTAAAGTAGTTTTTCTTTGTTTTCGCTTTCCCGAATTTCAACGAGTGGCGCAGTCTTCATCAACGGTCCTAGAAATCGAGTGAACATCGTTATGATCCGGACAAAGTCAAGCAGCACTATTTCTCAGAGAATTATATTTTATTTTCGAAGGCCATTAAAATTATAATGAACGAATTAACCATACAAGCATGCTGTGATTGATCAAGATATTTAATTGTGGTATATACGGTACATTAAGTTTAAAGTCTATGAGAGATGAAAAATAAGCAGAATAATATGACGCGCATTTGAATAAAGTTTTCCCAATATATTAAAAATGCTGAGCAGATCATGTAAATTGCGCTGCAAGTGATCGTGGACATCATGGAGAACATTGCATTTGCGCTCATAGGAAAAAAAAAAACAGAAAATACCAGCTTTCATTTATATATTAACCCGTGAATGACCCTGACTACGTCTATGCGATTAAACAGACGTCGGACGTCTTTTTATCGAGCAGGATAAAACAAGTTGGCAGCGCGCCCACTAGGCGAATGTTACAAAGAACTAGAAGATTGAGTTCTTCTTATTCAGTGAAAATCTATGACTTAGGTTGCTGGTACAGTGAGCTAAAAATATGATTTCTAGTTCAGTATGGTTGCCGGTAATATTGTTCTTTAGAGTGAAGGTGCTTGGAGCAGCAGAAAAGGTACCCATCAAAATAGTCGTCATATGAAAAACACACTTCCACTCATTCATATCATCGTCACTGCATTCGCTAACAATAGACCAGGAAGCTGGGCAGTATTCACAATATATTAGCTTTTCTTTTACAATGTGATTTCTCGTTTTCATTTATTTAATCAGTCACTATACAATCCAACGTTTCTACAGTCGCCCACCGTAGCCGCGCGCTGTTTAGGCCACGGAGAAGGAAGCCAATGCAGCACTCTTCTTCAGGTAATTCCAGCAGTAATCGGCTAGTAAAGAGCTGAACTACTCTCCAGGCATAGACGAAACTATTTCTACGCACAAGCAAAGCTTACGCTTCAGAATATTCGCACGCGCGAACTGCTTTTGAAGGCGGCTTCGCTTGGCGCAGTGCAGGCACGCTGCGTTTTTGCCTACACCCCTGTCGCTGCCGATCGCAGCGCCACCTTTGTTTACAAACATGACGCTTGCCTATAACATGGTCCCAGCTTTCAAAGCGCCACTGCATCCGACCTGGCCATGCAATGAAGATGAGTAGCAGGTGATGGCAAGCATCGCCTCCGGTTCCCCCTGTGCTTGCATCGCTTTGCTTGGACGTGAGTCTGCATCGGACGCAATGTTACAGCTAGAAGTGGGTGACCCTGTACATTCAACCCTTTATGTTCTTGAGCTGTTCTTTCTGTCCTGAAGGAGGCTATGGTCCTGCTTGCCAACTTTGAGGGGAGGCGGGCCCAGTCAAGCTGGATCGCACGCAGCTTTTTCCCCGCTTTCCTCGCCACATGTAGTTTTTTAAATCTTGTGTAGGGTCGTCCACTTCTAACTAGAACACGGTCACTGCTTTTAAAGCAACATTGTATCTGACGCAGGCAGATATCGATGCAAAGCGATGCAAGCACACAGAGACACGGATGTGCTGCTTCACATGGCCAGCCACTTTAGATTACTGCGTGGCCGGGTCGGATGCAATGACACCTTGAAAGCAGTGACCGTGTTCTAGCTAGAAGTGGACGAGGCTGTACATGTGTACTTAAAATAAACAGAAACTGAAATAAGCTGAAACTGAAAACATTTCTTGCCCGATCAATGTCGCATTCACGAGCATGTCTTTACGAAGCGACAGGCGCCCGTGTGCTGTGCGATGTCAGCAAACGTTAAAGAACCCCAGGTGGTCGAAATTTCCGGAGTCCTCCACTACGGCGTCTCTCATAGCCTGAGTCGCTTTGGGACGTTAAATGCCATAAACCAAACCAAACCAGAAGAAAATAAGTGAATGGTTTCTACGCCAGGATTGGAACACCTACCCTCTGGTTCCCTAGCCTAGCGCCCAAATCACTACTCTGCGACGGCATCCTGGCAACCAGTCCACAGTTATCCCTGTCAAGGACGCCGGAGAGCGCTGAGGAGAGAAGAGATAAAATAACAGATAATATGCTGAAATAAACAATCATAAAAAAACATAAATAACAAAAACTAGAGAATAAACCGAAAACTTGATGAAGATAAATGAAGCAAGTAAAGTAAAAGTCAGGTATAGCACGCGTTGGAAAAGCAGCGAAACACACAGCGAGTTGATAACGGAACTATAGCACGGAACTCTCAATGATTTCGTATTTCCGCATGTAAGGAGACTCAAGTGAACACCTATGATTTTTTTTTTTAAGTGGCAGATATCGTCTGTGATCATAACGGGAAGCTGAGGTCCGTTTTTCAAGCAATGGGTGCACTAGCCACGATCTATCTACTTCTCTAGAGGTTAACGTCGCAATCCGCTTCTTTGCGAGTTCGAAATGTTAATAGGTGCGCTAATTACTGAACGACCTCACTAAAATGCGGGTGTTAAACGGGCGCTGGGCAAATAATGCAACTAAAACAATAACAAAACTTAGGAACAAAGTAGCGCTGCTAATGGATCTACTGGATCATCCAATTGCGATGCCCGGTTTGAACAGACTGCAGTTGGAACTTCTAATTAGTTCGGCCATCCCACGTGTGGAGACCAAGAGGAACGGCGAACTGTTGCTTTCATTTAGAATGAAATGGTTTCCTTAACGAGAATTTGCATATTGCTTCCTGCAAGCACAGAACAGTAAAGTAATTACCTAGGTTCTTGTAAAAGGGTTATTATTAACACAATTTGCTGCACGCATTTCCTAATTTACTTTATCACCGTAATAGTGAAAACAAAAGAAAAGATGTAATGACTTCGCTGAGCAGACACACGCCACAAGTTCCCAAAAGAGGGTTCAGTGAACGCGGTCTGTAAGCGAAGAACCACTGCCGTGTACACTGTTCCGCTCTCAATTTTATAGTTTGTGCAATGTAGCAGATCTGCCTGTGGTTTAGTTAGAGCTGGCGCTTGAGATGGGAGCTACATATAGCAGTTAATCTTTTTAAAGGTGATGCAATTAGTTTGGTTTGGTTTGGTTTGGTTTATTGAGTTTAACGTCCCAAAGCGACTCAGGCGATGGAAACGCCCTAGTGGGGGATTCCAAAAATTTCGATCACCCGGGGTCCTTTAGCGTGCTCTGACATTGCGCAGCGCACGGACGTCTTGCTTTTCGCCTCCACCGAAACGCGACCACTGCGGCCGGGATTGGTGCTTAAACTGCAGTCTGGAAAGAGAACACCCACACATTCCTGCCGGAGCTTTCAAAGCTTTCAATTGGTTCTAAATACACAATTGAAAATTTGCTGTTGGAAACAACGTTTCTTCTTCTTTTTTTTTTCTTGGTGGAGATGAGAGCTTGCCACCGCTCCTTGCAAAAATGGAACGAGCAAGTTTAAAGGAGACATTCGTGTGCTTTCGCAGGGTTAACAAAACGAAAGGTTTGTGGTGAATGGAAATTAGTAGGTTCGTGCTGGCTATATTGCTTACTGAGACGGAGACGATGTTCTGAGAAATGTCGTAACACACAATGACAATTTCTGTTGTGTAGTAACCATTTTTACCGTTCATGTACTTGGCTTCATATACGTTTTTGCCCCTCAGGAAGGCACACGGCGGTGCAATCCCGAAGTTTATCTCCTTTTAAGGAGTCAGTGCGTTCATGTGCGCAGGCTAAAATGGGTAACGGGAAAACGTTCTCAGTCTCCCGTTCTTGACCGATGACCCAGAGTTCTTTCCTGTAGTGCAGAAGAAAGGTCGACAGCAGCTGATTGGCTATATTGTTAGGACCAGCTCTTCAACGACGTTGGCGCGCTGCCTAGGTCTGTCCGAAATTCTCTGAGTCGACATGACGTTCATTATGGAGGAGGTCGTGAGAAGAAAAAGCAGCCTTATTCCACACTAATTGTGCACAAAATTCCTCTGTCAAGTCAACAAGGCACTGCTGCATGCACAAAGTGAAAGTTTCAAAAGCTGTTGTGCGTGAAATGTGTCAGCAAACACCTCGGTTGGGCCTTGAAGGATTTCCATTGCATTTTTCAGCCATTTTATAAGCCTTGTTAACATGGGTTTTTAAAACGGCTGTCCTTCTCTATCCAAGAGCTCATTTAGTAATAATATATATGGGGTTACTGCACGAATAATAATTAATGTACGTGTAGACGCAGTTCGATCGTTAAAAACCTTTCGAAAAGTTTAATCATTCATGCTTCTTACTCTTTCATCCCTGAATGTAATCCACTGTTCTGACTGTCTACAATATGTCTTGATCGAAAGCCTGCATTTTGTATGTGCAAATAAACAACCTCGTGTATTTAAGTGCCCTGAAACCTGCGGGCAACAGGCGTGCAGTGTGCGAAAAGAGTCTCTGTTTTAGGGTCTCTATTCCTTTGCTTTCACATTAGCGATCTCCAAAGTGATCTACCTTTCGCCACTCGTTTGTTAGCGAATGACTGCCTCATCTACCTGATGATTACTAATTGGAGGGACTCTCACCGTCTGCAGTGTGACTTTAAACTTGTAGAACATTGCTTCCTTAACTGACTGACGGCCTTCACTAAAACAGCCCCATCTCCTGACATTGTCGCCAGTCCTATATACAGAAAGCTGCATCATATGAGGTGTGGCAGTATTACCCGCATGCAAATAAAAAAGCATAAGTTTAACACATCATCTCTCTTTCACAGCCCCCAGGAAAAAAACGTAACTCGAGGAGCTGGCCGTGTTTTCGGTTATTTAAAACGTAACGCGTGACTCATTTCTTCCGTGATATTCGTGTTCTTTCTGGGACCACCTATAAAATGATACGCCAAAGCTCTTCCCCCCTTTCGAAGCCGCCCTGATTACTGATATTGTAAAAACTTTACGGCACCGAGAGCAAAAGCTAGCCGCTTCAGCCTTGAATATAACCGGAGAATAACCAGATTTTGTTTTTTCGACAAGGGCTCACCTCCGAGTCATTCCGTCACCACCTCTCAATTTGTGTCATCCATCGAAGCCATCTATTTCTGTCAAGCGTGCTCTTCAGCGCACCTCAAATCATCAGGGCTTTTCCTCCGCTGAGAGCAGCTGAGTGGACTCCCAGCTGCTCTCTCGTCTAAAGCGAGTGTAGAGGAAGTCACATGGCTATCACATGGCATAAAGCGCCATATCCGCGCGATCTGTTTTTTTCGCTCGACTCGGCGACGCTAAAATGGCGGCTGCAAAGCTTCTGCGCTCGGCCAGCTATTCGGAATCAAGCGAATTTGCGTCAGGAGAGAAAAGCCTTGCTCAGGTACTGTATGCATGTTTGAGAGTCGCTGCTGGCGTCGAAAGGACCAAAGGAGGCAAATCGCTGCGCTGTGAGTACAAAGGCATACAAAACAAGCGGTTCTTCACGGAGCGTTGGCTCTCCCCTGGTTTCAACTACCGCCACTGTGGGCAGGCGGAGAATGCTCTCGACACGCAGAGAGCGTTCCCGGGGGAGGGCAGTTACACCCTCGCTTGGCGTGCTCTTGTACTGCACTGCAATGTTCGGTGCCTCTGCTATCGTCCCCTTAATCGAATGCTCACTAAAAATGCTCGTCGCACGCACGCCAACGCTCAATTTAAAGGCGGCAAGGAAACATCGAGATAAATCCGCAGACCGTGACTAGCGTAATCTGGAACATAGCAGAACCACACGCGAGTGGCAGGAATCTTCGATTCCTCTCGACGAATCTTGCGCGACAAAGGAAATGATAAAACAGCATCTCGCGATAACGAGCGAGAACAAAAACAAAGGACCGACTTGATCCTCGCGCTAGAATAACTGTGATAAGGCCGGCGGCTGTCGAAAAATCACAAATAAAGACCTGAACCATTCGCTGTATTACTCCTTCCATAAAAGATCATCGCCTCGATACTTACAAAATAAACACAGGAAGGTAAACAAAATAGTACAAATTAAAACTATACTGTCATTTAAGGCGCGAAATTAGGCTTCGGGCGCACCACATGGTCGATTTCTGGATGCGCCCGTCGCCGCTGTGATGTGGTCGTGCCGTCGGGGATGATTTCGTAATCAGGTTGTCCTATGCGCCGAAGGACTTTGTATGGCCAAAAGTGTCGGCGTCGTACACAAGCTTGTCGCACACAATCCTTGTCGTACACAAGCTTGAACGGGGTCGCTCTGGTTGTCTCCTGGATGGCCGTGTTATACGCGAAGATCATGTAAGGCAAGATTGCGTCCCGGGTATTGTGTTCGGCGTCGACGTACATGGCGAGAATGTCCGGTATAGTTTGATTCAGACGTTCCGTGAGTCCGTTCATCTGCGGTTGGTAGACGGTCGTCCTCCGGCGGCTTGTCTGGGCTGTACTTCAAGATGGCTTGAGTGAGCTCCGCTGTAAGTGCTGTCCTCCTGTACGTGATGACCACTTCAGGGGCGCCGTGTCGCAGTAGAATGCGCTAGGCGAAAAACTGTGCTACTTCTTCTGCAGTACCATTAGTCAGTGACTTTGCTTCAGCGTAACGAGTAAGGTAATCGGTGGCTAAGATGACATACTTGTTACCTGTAGATGAGGTCGGGAAGGGGCCGAGAAGATCCATTCTAATTTGTCGAAACAGCTTGGTCGGGAGTGGTATGGGGTTCAGGACATGTACACAACACAACGCAGACAATTCAGCTACAGTTGATGCGTGAGAGTCCCTCCTGCGTACCACCCAGCTTGCCCAACAGCGCCAGCTCATTTTGCGTGCGTTGGAGGCCTTAGAGTCACAATGAATCCCTGCTGACCTTCTTTAAGCAGTGCAACCAGTCTTTCGGCTGGTTCCTGTATTTTGGGAGTAAATAAAGAGCTTATCATCATCATCATCATCATCATCAGTAGCCCAGCAGATCTGGCTGGAGGCGTCTTGCGTCGCTGACATTCACGGCACGTTTTCACGTAATGTGCGACGTCGGCAGGCAGCCGCGGCCAATACTACTTCTCCTTGTACTCGATGCAGCGCGCGTGCCATTCCGAGATGTCCTGCTGTCGGCTCATCGTGAAGAGCCTGCAAAATGTTTTTTCGTAGTTCCTTAGCCACGACAAGAAGATATGTCGTTTTGTTGAGTGCGAAGTTCTTCACTAGGACGTCGTTGTGCAACTCGAAGGCTGACAACTGACGCCTAAATACAGTCGGAGGGGAAGCGGTCTTGCCATCTAGGTATTATCAGCATCATCAACATTTTTAGTTTCCACCGAAATGAAACTCCTTTTTGGACCCCCAGCACGCAAGGCCGTTGTCGTAAGGAGGCTTTGTTTCTGGATGGTGAATATCGATAGTGCTACCTTGAGTTTCTCAAAGGTGTTATAGATTCTTCAATTCAGAACCTTCTCTGTGGATGTCTGAATGGGGAGGGCCAGACTTGTTTTGAAGGCTCCCCTGATGAGTGTGTCTACAGCTTTGAGTTCCGCGAGGTTAAGGCGGTGGTATGGTATAAACTGTAGGCGAGATGAAGTACTACAAGTTAATTCGTTAAACGAATAATGTCTTCCTCTGTCAAGCCTGTCTCGGTAAAAAGAAGGACTAAAATGTAGCGGTGTGCAACAAACAGCGCTTCGCGCGGGGCAAAATCGACTCGGCCATTAGCCGTCACGCGTGTCGACTGACTTGCCTTGGCAGAGTAACAAGCACTCGTGCAGATCAGCAATGTTCTTTTGCAGTCAGCGTTAAAACAACAACCAACCTTCGAATAAAGTCAAACGTTTTGCCAGGCTCAGTTCTGCGAGATTTAAACATAATTTTCTAATGGCGTACTTTCTGTTTATCGTCGTCGTGAGATATTCTCTCTTGGAACATTATTCACATATGTTTGTTGTCTCCTAAGAAACAAATATGCGGCGCAGGGCTTGTGTACAGATGTTTTTTTTTTTTTTTGCTTTCCTTGTAGATTCAAATGCTGCTCAAAATAACAAAGATAAAAGTTATTCGATATCTAGATCAGATCCTGTTGAAATATTTCGGGGATCACTGTTTTCCCAAAGGTGTCTTCAGCATGCTCGCTGTGGATGCAAGATTTTTCAATCATTAGGGCCATCCCAAAAGGGCATTTAGTTTTTTTACTTGGTAATATCGCCGATTCCCAATCATTTTGTATGCGTCCTAAAATGTAGAATGTTAACTTAGAACCAGGACTCGCCATTATTCGCGGTTCTGTTGCAGAGTCATACCTTGATAATGTTCGCTACCTGATGTTACCTGCGACGTCACCAAAGCATGTGTGAAACTGTTTTGTTGTTGCCTCTTTCTTGTCGATGCTTCGTTCTTGCTTTTATTATACTCATGCTTACTTCTTTCTTTTGGTTTGTGTTGTAAGAGACTGCGCCATGTTAGCCGTTCGAAGATTGAATGTGATATGGTTTTTTCTGTGATCTACAAGGTCCCCTTCAGCAAATACCGGCGCTGTTCTTTGCCGGGCAGCGTGCGTGAAGGTCACAAGGTCGTGAACCTCAGCAGATGTAATAACGAGAGCTCATGTACATGTACCTTGATTCTGCTGAAATAAATTTAATTTCATTTCATTTCATGTAGATAATCTGCGAATCCAGGTCACGGTTCACAAAATTGTATTCAGTCACCCTTTTCATCTGTTAGCAGCAGTCAGTTCACCTCCTCGACTACCGGCACTGCGCGCGGGAAGCCAGCAGACATCGCTAGGACAATTCATGGCGGAATGGTTCGACGTCGACTAAACCTAGAATCTGAGCAGTGTTTTCTGTTAATGAGCGACAAAGTGCGAGCTTCATTTCGTTTATTTGTTATACAGATAAGGTAGACTCGGCAAACGTAACGGCCGTCTCTCATCGGCGTGAAGGTCTCGCTCAGGCGTTGATACTTGTGCACAGGCGACATCTTGCGACCAATCCACCGACGACCAGCGCGCTGCGTCGCTGTTCATAGTATGTCATTCTACAAGGTCGTGACGTCCCTAGGATTAGATATCATGTTACATTTGGTTTTCAATTACGAGCCTTTGCATTTGGGGATTATTTGGAACTAAATAGAAATGTGTTTTAAACATTTGTTGAACGCAGTAGTTAGCAAAGAATGATTTTACACAGAGAGGAAATGTATACCAGGCTCTTTACTGCCTCACAATTTTCGCCCCATCCCCTTCAAATGACGTCCGACAGCCATTTCGATTGGGCGTGCCAGTGGAAACGCCTATCATCATGCCTTTCTGTACACAAGGAAGTCGATCACTGAGCAGTCCTCGAGTCTAATGATCTCCGCAGTCTCCTTTTAGTAATCGAGAATGATCTACGTTCGCTGGGGAAAAACAGGTCCGACTTAAAGAGCGACATTCAAGTGCAAGTTGTGCTTTGAGGCGCGCTGCGTGTCCCAGTACTTCGGAATGGCTCTACTTATCCCAGACTACGTCTTCTCTGTTGTGTGGCGACTAAGCAGGTTTACCAGTCAGTCCCGTGGCACACGGAGTGGGCTCAAAGTGCCAGGCGTCTCTTCTGAAACGTACATGCTGCGCTCGACGATTCGTTTACAGTCAGAGCCACTGAAGTGCTATTCTTTACAGATGCAATCACAGACAGCGCAGAGGATGAATATCTTGGATGCGTATCTTAGATGATTATCTTGCTTGCAGCATGGAATAAAATTTTCTCCATCTGCTTCTGCTCTGCTAAAGTGCGTGCTCATGCGAGCAGTATTTTCTTGAGTTAGGTGAAAACAATAATTAAACGAAATTCACGATAAAGCACGCATGCTTTCACCGTCACACAGTCACAGAGTTGGTATGACTCTCACTCACTCACCGCTCACTGTTACCAGTACACACGGATATGCCGTAAGCTCTGGCATATAGCTGCGGTCTATGCGTCGCCTGCAGAGTCCCACTTCGTGCCATACTGCGAACGCAGAAATTTATAGGGCGCATTGTGCTTGATGATTGCATGGAATATGTTCTTTAAATTTACAATGCACGCTACGCAAATTGCTGTGAAACTATCACCTCACTAGTAATTAACTACCTCCTGACGTACTTATCTTAACGCCTAAAAAAATGTGAATATAAAATTTTCGGTAGTGCACTGAAGTCTGGTTGCGAACAAATTCGAAAGCGTTGCGAGTTTCGTGCCTGGCTCATTTATGAGTTCGGTATTTAGTTGCTTAATGACGTTGCTTAGTAGATTCGGACAAAGTCAAATTTTTGCCTTTTGCAGTTGGCCTTCCCAAATTTGGAAGTCACCATTGAGTAGGCTATACTAAAACTAGCCTAGCCATCAGTTTTGATAGCATTCAGACGAATTCAACTTTCAGGGGTTCATAGGGCCACATGCTTGCTATGGCCCGCCTAAATTTGCAAATAACCACTGAGTTAGCCATATGCTAATTAGGTTAGACACAAACGTTGGACAAATTTAGGGGAAGTCAAATTTCGAGGGCGGTCCGCGAAGTATACAGGTCACTTCTGAATTGGCCATACTCAATTACGATAGACCTCACTTTGGGTCAAATTCTGACGGTGTGAAACATTGGTGGTGCAGTAGTAATTTAAAAATTACTTCAAATTAATTTTAAATTAATTAATTTCAAAAATTACTACTGAATTAGCCATACTCGAATTATGTTAGACGTTAAATTTGGACAAATTATGAAAAGGCCAAATTTTCGGGGCGCATTATAGGTGTCCGGGGGGGATGGGGGGCAAATTATGGAGGTTTTACATTTCCATTTATAGGTTGCCAGTGAATTGAACATATTTTAATTTAGGTTAAACATTGGTTTCGGTCAAATTTCGACAGCGTTAAAGTTTGGAGTTGAAGGGGTCGGATTTGGCGGTGGCCCATCCAAATTTGGAGATTATCATCGAGTTGGTCATACTAGATTTAGATTGTTCATCAAATTTTGTCAAATTACCTGGTTATTCGTGCACATACCCTCTGTCCACAAGCTGTGATGACGAGCTCTGCCCACGCCATTATTGACCCAACAAATGCTTTCGCATTAAAACACATGGAATCAGTGCTGAAGGTCTGCGCCGTTATTTACACAGCAATCTAAAAGCAGCAAGAGGAAATAAAATTAACCGTTCGCGCGAAAGTTCTTATTGATCAGCAAAAATCGACACAACGCGTTTTTATGAACTCATACCTTAAAGCAGAAAAAAAAAAACGAAAATGCAGATGCGGAAGTAACAATGCCAGCCGTGAGGATATGCCTTTAGTTTATTTTAGAGTGCGGTCCAAAAAGTATGATATATAAATGTACTTTCTGCACCAGTACCCTCACACTGGTGTATTGCGCATCTGTGTTTCTTGTAGTTTCCTCTTTGTTTATAAGCTTTTCTTTTTTTCCAAAACGCACTATGTAAACTACAAACTAGTCCAGCTTGAAACCCTCCTAACCTCTGATGTATTGGCTGTACAAGTTCAAATGCAATATAGATCTTTTATGCATAAGCTTTAAAATTTGCCATTTCCCCTTGACACGTATAGTATCAACTAGTGCGAGTCTGATGCAGCTACTTTTTCTTTTGCTAGCATGAGCCTTCCCGGGTTCCTTCATGATAAATGTGTTTGTTGCCACATTTAAATGCAACGTCGAATTGGGTGCATCACAACGCGTACGATTCAGCGATTGTTTTATTCACTAATTTATGACTACTTTTCATCCTCTGCTTGTTTTCTCTTTGCTCCGTCAATATGATGCTTGGTAGGCAAAATGGTTGGTTGGTTGGTTCATAGGAAAGGAAAGGCGCAGTATCTGTCACACTTGCTCTGTGGACACCTGAACCGCGCCGTAAGGGAAGGGATGAAGGTGGGAGTGAAAGTGGATAGAGAGAAAGGGGGGCCGTAGTGGAGGGCTACGGAGTAATTTCGACCACCTGGGGATCTTTAACGTGCGCTGACATCGCACAGCACACGGACGCCACTTCGTTTCGCCTCCATCGAAACGCAGCCGCCGAGGCCGGGATTCGATCCCGGGAACTCCGGCACAGTAGTCGGGCGTCTTACCACTGCACCACATCAACGAGTTCGGGTGTAGAAATTCTGACAAGACAGGTTTACTAATAGGGTTTAACGCACCAAAGTGGCTCATGCTATGAGGAATCGAAGACACTATACTATAAGGCTCGATGGATAAGATAAGCACAACTACACATTCAATTAAAGAAAAGCGTCTCGGATGATATTTAACAAAAGGCAAGTGTTTAATTGAGAAAGAAATATGAGCGCGCAACTTACAGTACAGTCATAATGATTCAGACGCTGCCTGAGCGTGAATGTGATAAGGAAATAATAAGATGGACAATTGGGCGAGTTGATGGTAGTCAGAGCTCGTAGTAATAATAATAATTGGTTCCCAGGAAGAGAACAGCACAGTATCTGTCACATTTGTTTTCTGTGGACACCGTAATCGCGCTGTAAGGGAAGGGAGGAAGGTGGGAATAAAAGTGGAAGGCGAGAGAAAGACGAGCCGTAGTGGAGGGCAACGAAGTAATTTCGACCACCTGGGGATCTTGAACGTGCGCTGACATCGCGCAGCACACGGACGCCTCTTCGTTTGGCCTCCATCGAAACGCAGCCGCTGGCGGTCGGGATCGAACCCGGGTACTCCGGCACAGTAGTCGGGCGTCTTAACCACTGCACCACCGCGGCAGAGTGAATGAGCTCGTTCATGTGCTCTTTCTTTAGTCTTTAGTCCTTTCGTGGTGCTCCATCCAAACATGTATACAAAGAGGAAGGTCAAGACCTCGGCATCGACAGGGAGTGGTGCGCACATAATCTTCATTTTTTTTTTTACGTGTCAGCAGCCACACTGATCAGATAGGGGAAGGGAGAGAGTGAATTCCGCTGAGATACCTGGGCCGTTCGCACAACTTCGGTTTCACCTGAGCGAAAGCGGAATTGCGATTTCTGATGAGGTAACGCGAGGACTATCGTCCTTTGTTTGTGTAATTTATACTGAAATCAGTAGGTACATAAGCATTAGTTCCTTCAAATAAACTGTCATTTGGAAAGCAACACTTGTATGTAAACTCACCTCTCTGTGTTTTTTTTTTTCTTTTCTGAGTTCAGTTGCAGTCCTTTGTGCCGGGCATGAGCACTGCTTAGAAGCGCAGGACGACATGACAATTTTGCCCGAAAAACTTCCGATTCGGTGAAACTAGGTTTTACGACAAATGAAGACACCACGTCGCGACCGCGGTAAAAGAACCAGTCTGCAATATTTGCTGTGCTGGACCAAGTCTAGAAAGGCGTTTATAGAGAGTGAAATATTCAATGAGTGTTAATGATTTCAGGCAGAGCTCATTTATGGAGAGGTGAAGTATGGAATGATCGTGGAAGGTATACCTTACTCCAGGCGGCTTGGCCGGTAGTTGTCCCCTATTCGACTTGAGGTGTGTAAGCATGTCTTGCTCGCTAGCGCTTCGAGGGCGACGTACGGCTCTATAGCCGAACGTCGCCCTCGCCGCCATCAAACATAGGCCGCTCTATCGCGCGTGTAAGAAGAGAGGTTGAGATAACGTAGTAGGATAAGTCGACCTCCTCGCTCCCTTCCTTCCGGTATATGTTAATGAGATAGACAGCATAGGACTTCACGAAGAAAGGGGCTTATTGGACGAACATGCACAACACGAGGGAAATAAAATCCTTTTGGGTAGAGGCGATAGCAAAAAAGGAGGGGCGCTTGTGTTCTCTTCAGAATGGCCGCTGCTATTAGTCCCACTGCACTATTAAGGCTGACCTGCATGCTCCAACTGATCCCATTTCTGTGAATCGCCATGTGCCACTTTTGCCGCTGCTCGAGCACGAATGCGATAAGGGAAATAATTGCCATTGAGCCTCAGCAGCGACAAGTGGCGAGCCCTGTTTTTGTGTCCCTTAGTTTTTCCGGCGCTGAGGATTTCACGTTTGTTCCACTTTCTTGCGTCTCTGCTGTAAACAGCGTGTGAAGCGGCGAATAGGTCGGCCCCAGCGTGGCAAGAAATGTCGGAATATTCAGCGCATTAGGGGAACGTAGTATATATTCTCGCTTATCACCGCCGGTGCCAAAATCGCTGAGTACCTGTCTCCGTCCGGATAGTGGCTGCCAGCAGCGTCACTTACGTGTACATAAACTAAAGGGAGGCGTTAAATGGGAGAAGAGTGTTTAGCAGAGCTTTACCCGTATTGACAGTTGTACTAATTATACTCGAATCGACCGTGTGCAAACCCAGTTGTTGGCAAAACACAGAGGCGTTCACAAAATACGCGCAAGGAAACTAGCTTCTCGCTGCCTTCAGAAAACGGGGCTTTTTCTAAGGAATATCGCCCCGATGCTGATTACGAGACCAAAATGAAAGTAGGTTAGGAAATACGGAAGAGCAGTAATGATTACCGGCCATTTGCAAGCGTAGTGCGCGTCTAGGCGTTGCGCGGTGTTACTGGGCCGTTGTCACTGTGTCGGGAAGGAAATCATATAGTGGACTTCTCCCAAACGGGCGGACAAATGTCGCAGTAAATGTTCAACTTTCAGCTCATCCTCAATTGGGCAACCTGTACTCATCCACTGGACCTGGAGAATGGGTACGCTTGCCACGAAATAAACTTAATCGGTGTATCCAAATAGTACCCCGGATATGCAACCAAAACTTCCAGTTAACAATTCGTTAGTCCGTGATTTTTTTCTTGATCAATGTGAAAAATAGATTTTTTCTTCTAACGCGCTCGCACCTCTTAAACCCTCTATTGACTGTAGTAATTATTCATTTTAGGTTCAACCCAAACATTGGTAAGCCTTCAAGGTGGTGCTCACATCAAGAGAACATAAAATAAAACAAGGTCACGATTGTGTAGCTTCATTTTCTAATATTGTTTTTACCTTTTATCACGCACTGTGGGTAGAGATAGATTCCTCAGTTTATTTACTTGAGGCGTTTATTTTCATCGGGACTTACCATCATCATCATCATCAGCCTGACTACACCCACTGAAGGGCGAAGGCCTCGCCCATACTTCTCCAATTAACCCGGTTCTGTGCTAGCTGCATCCACTTGACCCCTGCGAACCACTTAACCTCATCCGCCCACCTAACTTTCTGCCGCCCCCTGCTACGCTTTCCTTCCCTTGGAATACTGTTTGTTGCCCTAATCGACCATAGGTCATCCTCTCTTCGCCCTACATGTCCTGCCCATGTCCATTTCTTCTTCTTAGTTTATCAGCCGCGGGAAAACGAAAGCATGTAGAAAGTATTTATTTCAAATGAAACGTTCACAATGAATATTTCGGACATAAGTTTGAGGCAGTAATTTTCTACAGCGTTCTTGCCAGAAAAGTTCCCGCCATTTATAGCCAAAACGCAGAGTTTAACTTGCGCGGTGCAGTATGTTGTAGACGAGTGTTTCTAGACAAGAAACGCTATGTATACAGCAGCGCAGTGACTGGCGCTTCGTCCTGCTTTGGGAAGTCTTGGTGAGCTAGTTGGTCAAGCATCATTAGGCCAACAGCGCGAGCTATGAACACAAGTTAGGACGAAGGAACAGATGGACAAAGCGCTAGCTGACAACCAAAGTTTTATTTCTGTGGTGTTATGTTATGTACAAGTACACAGATGGCGTCAGTCTTAGCATGCCGACGGAAGCGTATTTATTTTTTTCATGCATTATAGGCTGCAAACCTACCGATGTTGGCGCAGGTAGGACTGGAATGTGCCGTGCTGGGAAGATGGAAACATCTAGTAGGGAAATTACTGTAATTGTGAGCCCATTTCGTGACGCAGTAGTTTGTGAGAAAGGTTTCCAGGCTTGAACCAAGAAAAAGAAAACAACAATCAGAGCTAAATAAGGTTGGAGGCCACAGACACCAGGCTCAGTTGAGATTGATAGTAGAAAACTGGGCAATAAATTCTGAAAATAATTGAAGCTGGAAAGAATCAGAAAATTTGTTAGTTTTCAATAGATTTAAGAATTTGTTGTTTTCATGCATCCATCTGATTTGCATACACGCACTCGGCTTCAACTATTAGTCACCTTGAAGTTACGATGTCACTTGACGAGGACAAACAACTTGCTCTACAGGAAGCCTATACTGAATGTCACCAGCATCCTCACCTCAACAGTCATGTGAAATATTGCAAAAATATCATACAGCCAGCCCTTTCACTTTAAGAGGATATACACCGAGCCTTCGATGGCTGCAACTGTGTATAGCTTCCACGCGTTCTTAGTAAATAAAAATAGCTAGCATGTATGACTAACTGGGCAGCGAAGCATGCAGATGCACTCGACTGCGAGTTGTTACTTTGAACCACCCTCTATAAACCATTCATGTGCAGCGGTTGCTGAAAAAATACCCTGTGTCCCCCGTCGGTAAGGCTGTCCTGAATTTCCATGTAATGAAATGTCAACCAACTTCCCTCTAACACACTCATCAAATGTACCACGCGTTAGCAATGTTACCAAAATATCCTATCATTTCTAAACAGCCACCAAGAACACACACACACACACACACACACACACACACACACACACACACACACACACACACACACACACACACACACACACACACACACACACACACACACACACACACACACACACACACACACACACACACACACACACACACACACACACACACACACACACACACACACACACACACACACACACACACACACACACACACACACACACACACACACACACACACACACACACACACACACACACACACACACACACACACACACACACACACACACACACACACACACACACACACACACACACACACACACACACACACACACACACACGCACGCACACACACACACACACACACACACACACACACACACACACACACACACACACACACACACACACACACACACACACACACACACACACTCGTGCGCGCTCGCTCGCACGCACGCGCATCCTTCCTGCCGCTTCAATTGTTTTCTACAGCTCTCCTTACTCGCCACACCAAACGCACATTGGTAAACACGACTTACACCCTATACATTATCGCACACAATGTATGAATGTAGGTAGGATGCATACACACATATAGCTCTTAAACGCATTAGAATACTTTAACAAAACTTGTCCTTGAGCGAGATGGTGCATAGGTTTCAAAGAATGATTAGAATATTGTTACGGAGCACAGTATATCCAGACGACGACGACGTGCTGATGTGAAGTAGTGAAGAAGACGACGCTCAGGCCTAGCTAACTTCGTTCTGTGGTGTGCGGTGTGTGGTGTGCGTCTAACAGTGAACTAGCGTTTATCGCTGTGTTCTTTCCTTAACAATATTTCATCATTCCGTGACTGCCACCTGAAGGTCTCTCGCTCCTCTCCAACAGAAGACGAAAAGACAATAGCCCTCTCACTACTCCGCCACCTGCCAACCCTAGCAGGCCGTTGCTGGCATTTTTGTGCAGCAACCTTGGCCGTAGGTAGAATAGTATTCCGAAAGCGATACTCCGACAGCCAAAGCAAGACCTCGAGTGACCGCCGCTACGCCGCGAAGAGGCGTAGAGCTACGGTCTCGTCATAAAAACAAAAAAAAAAAAGCAGCCTGCCGTGACATTTGCATTCACGTTACCCCTATGCCACGAGCAGGAGCTGCCAACTGGGGTCGCTCCTTTCATATGGAAGGGCGATATCGGAATTTGCCTGCCAGAACAGTTTCCATTCTCGTTACCCCTACGACACGCAGGCACGTCCATACCGCTTGGCTTATTTATTTATTTATTTATTTATTTATTTATTTATTTATTTATTTATTTATTTATTTATTTATTTATTTATTTATTTATTTATTTATTTATTTATTTATTTATTTATTTATTTATTTATTTATTTATTTATTTATTTATTTAAAATACCCTCCAGGCCATAGGGCATTGCGGAGAGGAGATGTTATACAATGTAATAAAAAACTAAACATAACAATATGAGCATAGTTTTTCAAAATGTTGCTGATTATACATTTTTAGCAAGGCGTTCTTGAAATAAACGGTGTTTCTTAGTTACTGCCAGTGATGCGGGAAGGTGATTTCATTCGTCGGATGTACGGGGTAGAAATGAATGAAAGTCGGTTTTTGCTCTGCAGAATGGTACTCCAACTTTGTGGGAGTGATCCATCCGGGCTGACACGTACTGTGGGGGTGAAATAAGTTCTTCGCGCAGGTGAGAATGATGAAAAAGTTTATGAAAAAGACTAAGACGAAGTGTTTTGCGACGAGACGCGAGGGATGACAGACCGAGGCTGGCTTTCATGCTGGACGTGCTGTTCTGTTATAGTTTATGTAATAATTTAGAGGTTAAACCGTACAGAAATATTTTGGATCATTTCCAGTGAGTGCGTTAACTTCTGCTGGTAAGGATCCCTGACTTTATATGTGCGCTGGTAGCTTACACTCTCACGTCATACCCTTAAAGGATGAGCTAAAGGGTCCCCAATATTGTTGCACCTTACACTGATAGGGCGTGATAGGGGAATAATGTAGCAGGCAAAAGAAGTTTCCGTCGTTGCTTTCGCAATTCAACTATGGTTAACCAGTGCTAAACCACAACTGATTTTTTTCCTGCAGCAGTTACCTGCCGGCTTATCCTTCCTCTCGTAGAAAAGACAGGGATTGCTTTCTTTCTCTCTCTCTCTACTTTCCACCTGCCAGCTGGGGCAGGTAGCAGTTCGCATCTGGCTATTCCCCACACCAATCTTGGCAGATACAGATGGGAAATATGCGGCTTTTCGTCCCAGTGGGGCTCTTAATTGATAAGAATGTTTCATAAATTCGAAGGTGTTCTCTTCGATTCACAAGAGGAAACGTCCCACACAACGCACTCCAAGGAAGCGTATGTGGAACACCTGTCCCACCTTTTCCGAAGAAAAAATTCTCGGCTAACTTCCGAACTTGCAGAGAGTGAAATTAATCAGAGATGAACGTACACGTGCCCGGAAGGAAAGTTGCGCGCTGAAAACCATGAAAAAATATTTTTATTGGTTCTTTTAGTTTAACTTGTACGGCGGCATAGATATAAGTTTCAAAATTTTGAGATGTCCCCTGTTAGCTTTCCTTGTTTTGTGAGTGTGATTGTATGTTCAGGGACACGTCATAGGTAGACCTTCGTGAGTAAATACGAGGGTGTGGGCTATTGAGGAAAACCTACTAGCTGCGTGCGTAGCGTCACGAAAGAAGCGTTCCAGGAAGCGTTTCGTTCGAGGCGTGACCTTCAAATTCTGTGCTACGACAGTGGAGGGGACCGTTTCGAAGGTCGGTAAGCTGCTAGCTTCTGTACGCAAGCGAAAGCAATCTATATTCGCTCAATTATGGAAATTTTATAGGCGAGATTGTATGCTAGTAGTAAATCACGTTGATTAATGAACGGCGGCTGATGTATTCGTTCTAGCAGGTGAAATGCATGAGCAAGATGTAGAAAACAATGCATGATCTTTAGTGTGCACTCGAGAATATACAGAGACCAAAAATGTACAAGCCAGATTAGAGAATCACTATTGTATCGTTTGGAAAAACGCCCCGCTTTTTGTACCCGCGTCACGTATAAACGGCGACATGTAGGTGGCCGTGGCATCATCATACGATGTATGATGTCATTTCGGAACTTCGTGATCTGCGTCATTTCGTTCTGATTGCATCGGTATGACAAAGTATCAGTTCAGTTCAGTTCAGTCGTTCAGTCGTGTCCCACTCTTCGTGACCCTATGGAATATATCATGCCACGCTTCCCGGCCTCTCACTATCTTCCTGACGCCACATAACTTCATCTGCGGCGCATTGAGGATGCCATTTAACCATCGCGTTCGCTGCCTACCCCTTTTCCGGCGACCCTCAACCTTTCCCAACATCAAATCTTTCTCCAGCGACTCCTCTCTTCTCATCAGATGAGCTAAGTAGCTGAGCTTTAACTTTAGAATTTGACCCTCCAATGAGCAGTCAGGATTTATGGTCGACAATATCGACTGATTTGATCTTCTGGCAGTCCAAGGAACTCTCAAGAGTCTTCGCCAGCACCACAATTCAAACGCGTCAATTCTTCGGCGGTCAGCCTTCTTCACAGTCCAACTCTCGCGTCCATACATCACAACTGGAAAGACCATACACGAGTTATACGGATCTTGGTTGACAGTGACAAAGTATCCCCCGATATAAATCTTTTCGATTCAGTTCAGTTTGCCTTTTTGTCATTGAAATAAAACAGATAACAGCGCTATTTACCCTCGTTGTCGCATTGCTACTCCGTGAGTTCTGTATTGCTTAACTATTAGCACATTGCAGTGTTCTTTCTGCAAGGCGCAGGGGTAGGCCGCATGGGACAGTGGCGAACGTTTTTCTCGTAAGTGCTGTTTTAATCCACCAATTTGTTTGCTTCGCGAGGCACTTCAAGTTCCCACTTCTTTGCACGACTGTACTTCATATGAAGCCCGTTATACTATGTGGCACGGGCAGAGGCTCTTTATTTTTCTTTCCTTTTCATGCCTCAACATAATATATGTACTTCATATGACGTCATGGTCAAGGGCTGGAGTATGCCTTCGACAGACATGCCCCTCGGCTCAGGTTGGCACGTACAAGTGTGTTCATTCATCGAAGGTGTACCTACCTCTGTTGCATCATCTCGCTATTGGCAGCATGGTACACGTGAGATACAGCGATCAACTTTACCGCACGCAAATACGTTTTCCTACCTTTGTCGAAATGTCTCGACTGCAATATCCCAATAAAGTTTACCGTGCACTGCATTCACATCCAACCGTTATGGTAGATTTTTTGCAGGGGCGTTCCGGAAATGGGGGCGAGTGGCTAAAACGGAGTCTCGGTGACGTCATAATTACTCCTATGATTCCACCAGCCGCCGGCGTTTGTCTGCAGAACAATATATGAAACAAGTTAGCGACTTCCTTTTTTTTTTTTTTTCATCATGCGCGGCTCCCTTTCTTAAATTTTCTTTTGAAAAAAAAAATATTATATTCAAGGAAATACAGAACATATATACAACCAACTCAATATTGAGCAAGTCAACATTCACTGGCGGCAGATAAATTGGAAATTGCACAAAGTGTTCCAAACAGGTGGGCTTAAGGCCACAGTATGAAAAATAAAGTCCGGGAACACAAAATAAAAAATAAAATTTATCTTCTAAGACAAAAAAGACAGCGCTGGAAAGAACAGTATAAATCATAACGACGATGCATCATGTGGACGTGCGTTTCCATTCAGACTGCGCTTTCGTATAGAATTCATCATCATCACCAGCCTGACTATGCCCACTGCAGGGCGAAGGCCTCTCCCATATTCCTCCAATTAATCCGGTCCTGTTCTAGCTGCATCCACTTGAATATAGAGCTGTATTTTTTTGTCGGATTTATATGCCTATTGATGAGCGGGGAGCGTATCATACTCACTATTTTTATTTTATTTACCCAGTGGATATTAACTAGAAGCACACTCACACTCCTCTTCAAGCCTTGACAGTTCTCTACAATGGGGCTTATTTTTTTCTCATGAAAAGTGCCGCAAGAAGCGCAACATTTAAATATTTATATTTTTATTTGCTACCAAAGAATGCAGCGCGGCTGAGCTTAAAGGGATCATTTTGCAAACGGCGCTAAAAAATGGGGTCGACCCAAGAAAAGGTGGCACTGCATCAAGCAGGAAGCTTTGTGTACCGGTAGCTTGAGGAAAGAACGGGCAAATGACTGCAAGAAACTGGAGGAAAGAACTCACAAAAGACGTCACCTAATATAAACGTACAGCACAAATGGTAAAATTATGGGGCTAATTTAGCGGGAAAAACAAAAACGAAACGATATGCTTCAAAACAACTAAGAAAAGAAGAAAATCTCAGAAATAAAATGATGACTGCGGAATTATAAGACGACGCTCAAAGAGAACGCTGGTATGTTGCAAAAAGCACTCGTAGTAAGCAAATCCTCTGCATGTATGTGCTGCTTCGCATTCTTTCATTTTTGTAAGGGCGTGACCCATAACGAAATCGGTATTGTAGGCTGGCTATATTTGTTACTTACATCGTTAATTTTAAAGCTGGAAACATGTCCCTATTGAAGTTGTAAAGAAATGGATATACTAAATTTTGTTTGTTTGTTCTTGTCTCTTCTTTTAAGGAAGCGTGCTATTTCGTTAGGAAAAGTCGGCACGTAGAAACTGAAACTCAGTTTCTTCCATCCTTTGTTTCGGCTTCGAAAGCCGAGTAGGGAAGACGACATGAAGATTTTGTTCAAGACGCGTGAGGAATAAAAATAAGGCGCAGTATGATTCATATTTATTCATGAGTTGTCGTTCCACCTTTGGGAAATGCTCGCTTGAGCTGTGTAGTTATTTAAAACGCCGAGCAATGATTGTATCGCAGATATTTCTTCTTTCGCCTCAGGTGACTTGTATTGAACGCTGACTTGACAGCGAACGCTAATTTGGAGAAGATTTTCATTAATAAATAATTGATATGGTGTAAGTAAACTGAACGTTGTGACTTGCGTGTATAATGTCTTAAGGATTAGTAAACATTGTATCGATACTTTTTTCTGCGGGGGGGGGGCATGAGTTGCTGTGGAACCAAAAGGTTGTGTTCTATTAAATTGTAGCCGCTTGATCGCACCGGAGGAGCTTCGTGAGGTAACTTTTCCTAATATTTGTTGCGAGATTTTCATAGCCTCCAGTTATCAAATTCGATTTAACTCTGGCGCTGCGCCCTGATATAGTGCATTCTTGGCAGTTCGGGAGGTGCACTGCATGATTGGGACATAAGCTTCCTTCGCATGATTCGGCTTGGAAATGCCTGTTTAATTTACACTGATGCCATGTGACATTTTATAAAGTCCCGTCAGCGCTGCTGTGGACTTATTTCCCGTCAGTCGCAAGGTCCACGGGTTTATATGTTGAAACATTGCAGCGCAAGGCGCACCAAAGTATTCAGGCCAGAACAGATTTGCCACGAATCGAGATTTCAGCCAACTGGCTTGTTTTTTTTTTCTTCTGCCTTTGACCTTTATCAAAATGAAGCGCAACTCAAAGTTTGCAAAACGGTTTTCTCAGCAGTATTGCGGCATGCGCGAAATCTCGTATAACAAAATACTACTCAAATGTTCGTCTAATTGTTCCCGCATTCGTGACAATATCTGCATCGCCCCTTTTCGCTGCTGGTTTTGTTCCGTTCCGCGTAAGCGCCGCTTTACCTAAAACCGTCTGCAGTGCTTATCCGCGTTGTTTGGTTACTGCTCAGGATAACCTGAAAATGCGGCACTAAGGGTACCTTTTTATCGGCAAAGCCCTCTAAACTGGTAGCCTCCCCCCTCACTATTTCTGGGCCTCAATTACCAAGCAGCAGGCATTCAACATTATTTCCTTGCGCCATTTCAATCCATAAAAGGCAGACTTATTTCACGGCTCCTATAGCAACAGGGAGCACATTTTATGAGCGCTTAATTATATTGTTATGTGGAAGATCTATGCAGTCTGAAAGCTCTCCGCACAGCTAACGTTGATGAGGGCACCGATTTCACAACACTCAGCGTCGTCGTCTTCTCCGAGTCTGTTTGTTGCACTTCTTCATGTTACAGCTAAGTAACAATATTTTCATGAGCATAGTAAACGTGACTTAACCCCCCTCCTTCTCCCACTCCGCAACTTTGTAATTCTGAAATTATTCCGAGCGCACTAAGCGTAAGATCAACGAACTTAAAAGTAGATTAGAATTCTGTTCAAGCGTCCGTCCAGATGCGTCATCGCCGCACCAGATAAGGATGAGAAGAAAAAAAAAAAAAGCTGACACATGGCCTACAGGGAAGCCATAGGAGCGTAGTGTCCACAGCTAAATGAAAGTCCCCGTGACGGAAAAGTGAGCTAAACTACTGCTCAGTACCACTACACAATCATTATCAGACGTTCAGTTACCCCGCTATTATCACACCCTTATAAAGGCAGCTGAGAGCCTCAGCAGTTTTAATATTTGACAGAGGACGCTGACTTGTCGTTGAGCGCACCTATGTGCAAGTAAAAAGATTAATGGAAGCTGTGAGCACCGCCGCATATTTATTCGTTTAACTATATTTCCGAGCTGGCAAAAACAGAAGAAAGACAAATCTTCAGACATTCAACCCTGAACAGTGTTTGTACAAGAACGTAGGAAATTTTGCTCGAAGAACGAGCATTAATTGAAATCCACATCCAAACGCAAGCACCTATGAAATAAGTACTCGTGGAGTCAAGGGGCTTCACTTTCTGTTTAGAGAATTTACATTACATTGCAAATTGAGAATAAGCGTATTAGTAAAGGCAGCGAAATTTATCTCCGTTAAAATGGTAGGGGATGCGCTATCGAGGTACCTGCTTTGAGAAATATAATCCACCATGTTAGCTTGTAAATTTCTATTGGCGAAATTTCATTTGCAGAAGAAACAAGCAATGCGAAAAAGTCCATATGATCAATTCCAAGGCCAAAATATATATTTCAGTTTTGATTAAAATCTGTGGTGTTAAACTACTCCCATTGTAGGCTGTTGTAGAAAGGCATTACTCTCGGTCCCAGCAGCACGCCATACCAGGCCTGCGAGCGTCGATCATTCTGGGTTTCGTACTTCTTGCTGGCCGCTTCTTCTCTTACGTTTATCTAGAAGTATTTAAAGCTTTAACTGAGCGCTTAACTTTTCGAGGTCAATTGCATGCTACGCGAGTCTCGGTGCATCTCGTCTTTCGTGTCAGTCATTAATATTTATATTTATCGGATTTGTAGATAACTTTGTACTTGGCTTGGATTTTGGGGATTAAAGCTCTGCATCATGGCCGGAAGTTATGCTGGACGCCTATAATATCGCAAAGAAAAGTTTTAGTCCTCTTTAAAATGCTACATGATCACTTCAAACGCCTTTTACGCACTCTGATGTCAATTAACAGCAGCATATATTTCATTTCCGTCATTTCCGAATGACTATGCAGCATCGAAAGAAACCGAATGATATTCGACGCATCGGATGCCGTTTGATCCAGATGACCTTAAATCTTCAGTATGAAAGAGAAGTGAACAAAGGGCTGATCACAAGTCTCAGTTCGCAAGCCAAGCCGACGTTTAGTTCGACAGTGGTATAAGCTCGCTTGAAACGAAGAAATCTCTGCTGGGTGCTGCACACCTTTGAAAACAGTATGCGAGTTCAGTATGCGTACGAGCTCAGAATGCGTCTTTGGCTGAAATTTGCTACAATGTTTACAATTGTGGTCCCTTTTCTGGTGTAACGGCTGAAAGTTAGCTCATGCGGTAATAAAGTTACCACTTTATACTTGTCGACAATATTCTGTGGTTCTACAGCCAAGGATAGGTAGGAGACGGTAACGGGTCTTTGTCCCCGTCGCCCGGATTATGGGCTACATCACTCAACTCCTCCTTTCCCACCACCGCACCCTTACATCAACACTGAAAACTTAAACTTTACTCAAAGTTCACTCAATTTTGTGTCCGCGGGCACCGCAGCACGCTTGAAGCCAAGCCCAACGTAATCTTAGCAACAATAGACAATTCGGCAGGTAAACCGAGGGCAGTCGGAAGAATAAGTTGAGCAGGCGCTATCGCCCAACTTTTTCCTTCTGCTTTTGCAATGACGCTCCGTTTGCAGTATATGGCTGTCAGTCCGTAAAAGCGCCCCGTGTCTGGGTGTGGAACTTCAGGCCGCAGGAGTGAGAGGAAAGAAATAGGAGAGGGTATTTATTGCACTGTTCGGGCAGAAATCAATGAGCCGCCCTACTAGTTTGCACCTTCGCTCTCAGGATGGGGGCGCTCTTCGTGCCACACCGCAAAGCCGTTTTCACCATTGAGTTCCACGGGTCGGTCACGTACTACGCTCGTGGCGGGATTTTTATTAATTGGCGCGGAGACCACAATAATGTGCATGAAATGAAAACAGATGGCAGCAGATGGTGTGTTTTTCTCGCGGCAGCAATGATGTAGCGAATTGCAGCATGTTTTGTGCTCGATGCAGTCGCTGCAACCGAACGGCAGTCGACGAGCTATCGCAGACTGCTTTACGCAAATTGTGCGACACGTACACTGCATGGCAATATGCGGATATCTCGAGTTTACTATAGAAGGGCATTTTCAAGCAACAAGTGATCTTAAAACCCATTAGAAAGTTTCTGGTCTGTGACTTGGTGTTAAGCGGAAGCTAAATTTAGGTTCGGGAATTGCCCGCTGACAGCGAGAAGTCAAAACACAGCACCTAATCAGACATCTTACTCGCTACATAGTATCTAGTGCTATGACTTTTTTACGAGGTGATGGCGAGCTTAATATGGTCTCTGGTGGTGAACGCATATTTTCGCAAATATCCATTTTACCCACCTTTCCCAACCGTTCTTCCAGAATTTCTGCAATTGTGCAAGGCAGCCAGTGTCTACACGTGAGCAGAAAAATTGGGAAAAGGCGTTGAGATATATACGAAAGAAATTTGATTCACCGGGCAGTTATATCGTGTAATGCGCGTTTCTCCGTTGTTGATTTGAGCGAATAACAGCGAATGAGAACAAGTGCTTATGATAAACGGATATCTTTTTTTTTTTCTGTAAAAATAGGCGGAGGGGGTTAAAAACCTAATCGACATTTTCTGCATAACCGCAGCTTTATTTTTAAATGTGCCCTGGAAGATCATGTTTTGATTTGTAGAGTTCATCCCTCCCTCTAAATTATGAAAGTAGAAAATTAAACCGTAAAACTAACGAAGCCCGCCGCCCTCCTGATACTCTTGCACATAAGGGGAAACAAGTATGTATGTATATACTTCGTCTTTGACGAAATAGGAATGTGTTGATCCCACCGGAATGGCGCAGTGGTTAGGGCGCTCGATTACTGTGCTCAAGGATGCGGGATCGAATCCCGATCCCGGCTGCTGCCTTTCAGTGGAGGTGAAAAGCAAGGCGCCCGTGTGCTGTGTGTTTCAGTGCACGTTAAATAACCCCAGGTGGTTACAATTTCCGGAGCCCTCTAATACGGCATCTCTCATTGCCCGAGTCACTTTGGATATTAAACCGCATAAACCTAACCAGAACTTCGTTTAAGATGCATCAAAGCGCACATAATAGTTTCTTTCGTCTATACATTCTTCCTCACTAGCGTTGTAAACAGAGAAATAAGCGATTATGCAAGCACGCCCGCATTTAATTGCGTGCGCTTGCGTGCGCGCGCGTGCGTACACAAACACGTTCGACGTGCGAAAGAGTAAGAGAACCTTGCAGCCACTGGCAGTGACCCGCTGCAGAGCTGATCTTCGGCACCTGCAATGTAACCGGGATGCCGCGCTCCATAACTAGAACGCGGCCGCACGCTTTGTTCTGCACCCTGTGCTGCACCCTGTAATTGGCGGCGCTAATCGGGCGTGAAAACTTTGCTTCTTTTCCTCTGCTTTCCCCGCGGGCAGGGGAAGAACTGGTGCACTCGCCGCCGAGATGTTATCGGCGCCGTAGTAAACCGAGTCTGCTGTACGCGGGCCCGATGCGTTATCTCGAATGATAATTAGACGAATTGAAGGGCGCGTCGCCTCGGGGGCCACGTAGCAACACAGCCCGGTTCCACTTAGCCCCCCCCCCCCCAGCACATCTTTTGCCGTGCAAGGCGGCCGACGTGCTTGCTCGGCTTACCAAAGAAGAGGATACTTTGGTCATCTGATGAGAAGAGAGGAGTCGCTGCAGAAAGATTTGATGTTGGGAAAGGTTGAGGATCACCGGAGAAAGGGTAGGCAGCGAACGCGATGGTTAGATGGCATCCTCGAGGCACTGCAGATGAAGTTATGTGATGTTAGGAAGATAGTGAGAGACCGGAAAGCGTGGCGGGACATGGTCTATAGGGTCACGAAGAGTCGGACACGACTGAACGACTGAACTGAACTGAACTGAAAGGCAGCCTAAGGAGTACCGCCTCTCAGCCGAAGCCTTCCGTCGGCGGTTCAGAAAGGCAGTGAAACGGCCTTCTGAATCTATTCCGGATTTTGCTCACAATCTCAAGGCAAATCTTATCGAATGGCTCAAAGCCACCGAGGTCTATGATGAGCGGGAAAAGGTCATCAATGAAATCTGTTTAGAACTGTTTTACAATTGTCTGATGAGGAGACGCGGCTGTGGGCGTAACATAGGCCCGAAAAGAGGAGGAGGAGGAGGAGGAAACAACTTTATTTAATGCATTGCATTAAGCGTCAAGAATTTCCTGGGCCAGGGTCACCAAGGCCAACTGATCTTGCAGCTGGTCAGAGGCTAACCAAGCCCGCCACGTTGGGGGAGGAGGGTGTGGAAAGTGAGGAGATTGGAGGGCGACAGGGCATGAAAAGATGCAATGCTCCAAGTTTGCATAGTGTTCTGGGCAATTTGGGCATGCAGGGGAATGTATGATTCTGTATAGAAAAGATTGGGCAGGAGTAAGCAGTGTATTTAGTTGTATGCGTCTAAGAATGCGGATTTGCGTGGTAGTGAGAGATTTATCAGGAAGAGGAAGTGTACGCAGTGTTTCTCTAATGTTGTCGTAGTGAACGTTGATTTCTTTTTTGTAGTGAAGAGTAGTGTCCCACGTTGGTGGATAAGGCCAGGGAATCCCAGGCGCCCGGTGCTGAAGTTCGCGGGCGAGGCGATGCACTACCTCATTGCCTGGGATTCCAACGTGACCAGGAATCCACCTCAGTGTTACAGTGTGGGGACGTTGTTTGATAAGAGCTCTGTGTAGATCATCGTGTAGTTCTTCAGGAATGCGACCCGTGTGAATGGCGCGTACAGCTTGTATTGAATCAGTGTATATGGCATATCCTGAAGGGTTAGGGGGTGCTTGTGCGAGGTCTTGAATACTGGTAACTATTGGTAGGGTCTCGAGAGTCGCTGTAGGAGGAGGATCTATGTAAGGACCGAGGGTATGCGTCACTACATCGCTACAGCTCTGAATTGAGTAAGCAGCCGCTCCGACGTTAGTTCGTGATGCATCTGTGTAGATGATCGTGGAATCTGTCGGGTGAACATGGTTGGAAACGCGAGCGGAACGTCTGCCTGTGTTAGTGTCGGGTGCAACGTTTTTTGGAATGGGGATTATTCTGAGGTTATCCGGGAGCGAAGAAGGAGGGGTAATTATAGGGAGGTCTATAGGTTTGAGTGCAACCTGCTGTAGTATCCAATGTCCTTGTTTGGTGCTAGAAAGACGTGCCATTTGCCGGTCGCGATGTTGTTGTATGAGGTCTCTCAGGGGCAAGAACAGCCCCGTAGAGTATAGGCGCTCCGTGGACGTATGTACAGGGACGTTAAGGGCGGCCTTGTACAATATGTGAAGCGCAACCTCAATCTGATGTCTTTGGCGACAAGTTAGTGTAAGGTAAGGAATCGTATATAAAATTTTGCTAAGTGCTAATGCGTGGACAAGCTGCCTGACTTGACCCTCGCGTAGCCCGGCGTGCTTATTGACTATGCGGCGAACTAGATGCGTAAGCTGATTGCAAACTTTAACGGTTGTAGATACATTGGCCTGATTGGTTGACTCATGGATATGAAGTCCGAGGATCCGGCAGGATGATACACGAGGGATAGGGTGACCTGCCATTGTGAGATTGATCAGCTGGTTATGTTGGCGTTGATAGCGAGTTTTTGCAATCAGCAGCAATTCGGATTTTTCAGGTGCGGGAGATAGCCCTACTTTATCAAGGTAACTAACGACTGCATCGATACCTTGCTGTAGGGTCTCCTCTACTGCTCCAGGAGACCCAGAAGTGCACCAAAGAGTAAGGTCGTCTGCATAGAATGTGTGTTTTAGGTTTGGGATAGACGCTAAAGTACGAGATAGGGGAGCCATTGCAAGGTTAAAAAGGGTGGGTGACAGAATAGCGCCCTGAGGAGTACCACGTGTGAGGGGGAAAGGATCAGATATTGAATCGGGGAGACGGAACTTGGCCGTACGGTCGCGAAGAAATGCTGTGAGGTAGCCATACATCTTTGGACCACAGCCAGTAGAGGCAAGGATGTTTAATAGAGGATCGTGGGCAAGGTTATCAAAAGCTTTTCGCACATCAAGGGCCACTATGGCTTGGATCTGGGAAGTGGGCGGAGGGTCAAATTCGTGCATGAGGAGAAAAAATAGGTCCTGAGTAGACACACCTTTTCGGAAGCCAATTTGTTGAGGGGGAAAGAAATCTATGGATTCAAGATGAGTCTCGAGCCGATTGAGCACCATCCGCTCCATGGTTTTTCCCAGACATGATGTTAAAGAAACTGGGCGGAGGTTTTGAAGCGCAGGTTTTTTGCCTGGCTTTGGAAGTAGGGTTATAAGTGATTGTTTCCAAGATGCTGGGAGTGTGCTTTCTTCCCAATGTAAGTTTGTAATGCTGAGAAAATGTTCTTTGTCCTTGTCAGAGCGATTTCGAATGAGTGAGTATGTAATCTGGTCTTCACCTGGGACTGACTTCCGCTTTAGCTGTTCTAGCGCCCAGTCGAGATCCCAGAGGGTAAACGGCTGATCGAGTTCTACATTGGAAGCACCAGTGTACGGAGTATAAAGGCTGGGCAGGGGAGGAGGAATGTAGAGATCGCGGAGTTGGGCTGTTAAGGCATCCGCGCCTAGTTGAGAATAGTGCTTCTCCAGAGTGGGAACAGGCGCCGGTTGAGGCCCGAGTAGTTCTCTGAGTAAATGCCAGGTTCTTTTTTGATTTAGTGTGCCGTTAATGGTGTTACAAATTTTGTTCCATTGATTGGTGTCAAGTGTAACGCAGTGTTCTTTAACCTGTCGCGTCAATTCGGTGACTCGGTCGGAGAGGCGAGCATTGTTGGGCTGAGTGCGAAGAGTGCGCAAGAGTCGTTTCCGCCTCTTCCAGATGCGTACAAGGTAAGGGTCTGGATTATCTGACGGGGCTGAAGGGGAACTCTCCTGCGTAGCTTGTTTCTGAGCATGTTTGAGTGCTTTTGTCCAGCTCTGAAGACTGCCAGTAGTATGAGAGGTGTCGCGTATAGTGCGAAAGGTATTCCAGTTTGTGTGAGACATTTTACGTTTACGCGGACGGGTACGGCTAGGGACAGTGATGTTAATAATGTAATGGTCGCTGAGCAATTTTTCATCTGTAACTTGCCAGGTGACCTCTCGCAGTCCGCGGCCCACTGTGAGGTCTGGCATGGTGGATTGTTGGTTCCTGTAACCTTCCCGGGTAATGGAGTTTGGGGTGTTATAAACAGTTAATTGAGCTCCGTTTAATGCGTCGTTGAGTATACGGCCAGGTCGGAAGGTGTGTGGGTAACCCCAGATAACGTGCGGGGCATTAAAATCCCCACCTATCAAGAAGTCGGAGTCTCGAAACAATCTTGAAGTAAAGTGCATTAGCGGTTTGAAAAGCGTGTACTCTGTAGGAGGGTTATAAAAATTTAGAATGGACAAAGGGCGAGATAAGTGATCAGAATACAGTGTAAATGCAATAAGGTGACGTTCAAGACGACTGGGGACTTCAATGGCCTCAAATCAGATGTCCCGACGAATATAAGTGCTCACTAATGGGGCACAGTCGCTGTCATGCGCTGCATGCAGGGCACGGTATCCCGGAATACCTTTAAGAGCACGCGATTCTTGAATGAGAATGACGTGGGGCTGCGAGGGTAAAGTCAGGAGCCATTGGATAAAGAGTGTCTGATTGGTACGCAGGTTTCTGCTATTCCACAGTACAATGTGTATGTGATTGTTCCCTGCCATTCTTAAGCTACGTTAGCGCGCTTCTCGGGAGGGACAGAAGAGGATGCAGCAGTTGCTTCAGGGGATGTAGATGGACGGGGCCGTTTAAGAGAATGATTTAGGAAATCCATGCGTTCGTCATCCTGCAGGAGATTGCTAAGGAGGATATGCATGAGTTCGAATGCTTGGCGAATGGCGGAAATTTCTTCTGCAAGGTACCAGATAATAGGGTCATTTCGATCTTTTATGTGGCGCATATAATTCTCAGATGTGATAACTGGTGTGGAATCGGAAGATGTATAAGAGAAAGGTTTGGGAGGGGAAATGGGAAGTGGCGGGCTCGGCTTACCCGGTGGTGGGAGCGTAGCTGGCTTGAGACGCGGACGTGGGGCAGCTGGCAGTTCTTGAACTTCTTGATGCCAGACATTGGTCCGAGGGGGTGGTGCCGTCTCTTGATTTGCATGTGACAGAGGGGGGAAGTCCTCGCGAGTCGGAGGATGAAGGGGTTGCGTGTTCTTCTTGCCAGGGTGACCAGACATTTTCTGTCGCGTAGTCAATAGTCGTTTTGTAGTGGGACGTTGGGAATTGGATGGCTTTTTCTGGTCTTGGACAGAAGGTTCCAGCTGTTCCCTGAGACTCTTCCTTCGGTCATATGCAGCCTTGTGACTGTTTTGGTCTTGTTGTTTCTGTACAGGGCAGGTGATGTCAAAAGTTGGGTGGGTTCCACCGCAGTGGAAGCAATAGGCGGAGCAACGATGTGGTTCATCTTGTTGGCTGAGCTGGGCTGAGCAGGTGGGGCAGCGTTGATATGTCGGAGGGTGAGGGCAGTTCAGCAGCCGATGACCATATTCACGGCACCTGCTGCACTTCAAAGCATTTGGTCTTTCAGGCTTGCATCTGTACAAGACGCGGCGGAACAGAATTTGTCGAGGTACATGGGTGCCTTCAAAAGTTATTAATACAGACTCGGTCTGTCCCATCATACGAGCGGACAGGATCGCCGCATGCCACGATTCAAGGCTTTCTAAAAGTTCGGCTTCTGTAAGGCCTTTCTCGATTCCATGAATTACGCCCCGGCACGATGCCACCGGGGCCGTCATGTAAGATTGGATGTTATGAGAAAAGCTTGGAACGCGCCGCCGAACTCGCTGAGGAATTTCAGGTCAGGCACGACGTGCTTCGCTATACGGGCAGTCATCCTACGCCAAAACGTGGTTCCTTGTAAGTGTTTCACAGGGCAGGCGAAGAGGATATTTGTTCTATATGATACCTTCACCTAGTTATCGGTGGCACGATGACGAGTGCATACGTCACACTTCACTAGGCGAGGTGACCGCAGCTTGCATGAAGCGCCCCTTGCAGGATCTCGTGGCTGCGAATATCTCAGGTGTCAAGGAACTAAAAGATCCAACCGCAACTGAAGAACCGCAAGCGAAAGAGAGGCTGATGCGTCACAAATTTCCTATAATTAGGACCGTCTTGGGAAGCTAAAGAATTGCGTTGCAGCCGTGACCAAGTCACCAGAAAGGAAAACTCCGCTGTACGTGCGAACTGTTCAGCTATGTAACCTGACGAAGAGCCAGTTAGTTCAAGAGCATCGGAAGGATCCACCGTCACCATAAACTTGCCAATGTCCGTCCTAGTTGGAGGTATGTCCCTGTGGACTTCTTGGAAGCAAGCAGGGCCTGCTTTATATATGTCGCTTCGCCAAGGGAGTACTTCATCTTAAGGCAAAGGCATTTACATGGGCTCGTTTGCGACTATCCTGTGCATTGTGTGTGTGTGTGTGTGGGGGGGGGGGGGTCGTGAAGACATTGTGCATACCTTTAAGCAGTGTCTCCTCCCTGCTGCTTTACTGTGACGTCTAGCTCACCTGTTCCAGCTTCTAGGTTTGCCATATCGACAGTCTTATACCTTCCGGTTCCGGACAGTCAGCTTACCGGAGTTGTACGGATGATTATGGGTTGAGGAGTTATGTGTGACTCCGGGGCAGGGCCTTTTAGGGGTACCAAGTCCTCTTTTCATTTGACAACGGTGACACTAAAAGGGCTATTTTCTAAGATACATAAGTAATTTCGATCAGGCAAAGATCACTCACCCTACTTCCGTGAAGAAGATTACTACATGGCGTCTGGCGGAATATTCAAGCAGGTTGTTGTTGCCTGAAAATTAAGGCAGCTAGTCTTACAGATGGCGCATGAAAATATTGAAGCCGGATGGTACGAGAGGATCTTATTGGCTTAGCATACACAGAGATTTCGAGCAATTTTTAGGTCCTCCGATAAGTGCCAAAGACTGACATCAAATCGCGACCAACCAACTAGCACGAGCACGCCTGTAGCAAAAAAACGTACTACCGCGGGAAAAGGCATCCCACAGTTAAGGTACGATGAACTCAACCCTCAGGCTGTGCATCCAGCACCATCCGCTGCGGAACTTGACCATATCTCACTAGCCCTTGAGACACCTGAAGATAATGATTCTGCAGAGCTGCCTTTTGTGAGTCTGCGTCGAACTCGGTATATATATATATATGCCGCGGACATTGCGGAACGCCAAGTTATCAAGGCATGCATGCACCGGAGCACCGTCAGAAATAAGCCCGGTGGTAATTATCGAGCTGCGTGTGAATCGATGCAGTATTGTGTTCATGATGGTTAATTGGTATCTTATTGGACAATAAATGTCACAGGCCGCGACTTTATGCTAGTGCCGGGTACAGGGACGTCATTTACTTTTACTAAGGAGTCTAGTGACCTCAGTTGTTGCTATGAACTCCTGAAAGGGGAAACGCAGCCTTGTGTTCACGCTGTGAACGAATATTCTTTTTGTTGAGCACTTCCCTGTAGTACTCCTTATATGTCACTCCCTTAATTTACTACAGAACCGAACTGTCTTAGGCAATAAACATCGCAAATAAAAACAGAAACTGTCCCTTCAATATCCGCTGACTATATGGGCCATCTGATATCCAAATATGACCTTCTTCCTCACCCGTCTAGACTGCGCGCCATCCTCATGTCATTCTCTACCTATGTAGAGGGTGACAACGTGATTCTTGTTTGTTAGTTGCTGAAGGTGATCATGCGAACAACACTTTTCCACGGGTTATATGAGACATGATCGCGTACAAATTGTCACAGAAATTTATTTATTGAGTGCAGAAATAGTTTAATTTGGTTTCAGATAACATGCTATATAGAGCACCTGAATGAAAACAGCCAAGGAAGTAAACATCGGCTTTCATTGTACGTTGAGGAATTTTTGTTGTTTGCTTATTGGTGTTATAAGGTGATCACCTCCATACGTCATTAATTTAGTTATATTATATACACGCTTAGGCTTCAATTAGAAGTGATTGCGCTTCCTTCCCACTTTTAGGAGGTGCGTTCGATATTTTCCTTAATGCTACCAAAATCCTGCGTGTCGCAACTATGCCTTGACGTGACGGCACACCCCACAGAGTCGAAGAGGTTTGATATTTACGGAGGAACGTGATAAACATGGCTGAATTAATTTTTTGTTGCGTCTGTTGCTACTTGCGCCAAATCCACAGCCTCTGCGACGCGGCAACAGAACGCGGTTGACTTCCTGGCTTAGTCTCCCCCTCTCAGTGTCGTAGCAGCGGTAGTGTTGCGCTTTAGCAAAAGGGGAAAGTTTTGAACCGCGCCGTTTGTAACAGTAGATCCGGTGGTCAATTATAACCTCAAATTAAAATGCACGAATTTCACTAACACAGCTGCAACATATGACGGCACATCAAACAGCCCCAGCATAATATATTACAATTGAATGATCAGTCACTTCCGGATTGCAGTTGTAGGTGGCCGCCTTTACGGCCGGCGGCCGTTTGCGCTATGCTGCCGACCCGAAAGGGTTGTTCGGAACGGCCAACGCGGAAAGACGGGCAGTAAAACGTCTAAGTCGACGGAACCAGTCAAGGCGTAGACATCGGGGAAACTAGAACGACTCAGCAGTGGGCTGGAGAGGGGAGTGGATGAAAAAAACACAGCTTCCTGAAGGACGTGGCAGATAGGCCGGAATAATCGCTAGATCGCCGGCAGTGGTTGCGATGCGCGACCTTGGCCATTGCGCTGGCGCCAGGAGATGAAAGATGTCAGAATCCACCAATACGTTCCTTCATATTCTGCCCGAAATGCGCAGTTAGTCGGCGCAAGGCGCCAACACTAGAAGGATGGAGCAATAAATTAACAATAATTAGAAGCACCTGTGAACTCCAGTTACGAAAGCAGCCATCCGCGCTGCCGATATTTTAGCTCCACTTTAAAGAACGCCCGTTCCAAGAGTCTTTCTTGGTGAGAAAAATTACAGTTCATTTGCTGTGATGTAACTGCGTTTTTGCACTTTGTTATCTTTCGGTTTACGTTGGTGTTAGAAATTCTCATGCAAATGATTCGCCTCTCTATTACATTGTTCATCATTGCTTATTTTTATTAATTACATTTTCATGCACATGAATGAACACAGTTTGGTGATCTGTGTAGTACAGTCGAACGCCTCTACAGCGACATGACTTGTATAACGAAATGTGTTGTAGGTCCCGGTCGCATTCCTATCTTTCATATGTATTGTGAATATCTCTACAACCAAATCGCTTATACAACTAAGAAATTTGGGCCTTCCCAATGACTAATTTTCTCCTTTACAACGAGCTTATGTAGCGGCACAGTCATTGCCTTCGAAGAAGTCGGTGTGTGCAGCGGCGGATTTTGCCCCGTTCCAATTTTGCATTCTACGAAATGACGTAATTTTCGGACGGTAACACATGAATTAATGTTAAATAAAGCTTTTACTGTTCTGAGCATGATTAACTTGCTCTATTGGATGCGGTATGGTCCGTGACTTTAACACCGAAGTCACGTGTATAGCGAAGGATTTTGCAGGTCCAAGGCTGCGTTATATAGGCATTCGACTTTGTCGGCTTCAGTTATAGCGACGCCAATCTGAAGTGCAGCGCAGCCGCGTCCTGAGCTCTTTTCCACCCTCTGCCAGGGTTCTTATCACCGAGCCGCCCGGTGAGCGGCTCGCAGCCGGGATCGAGCCCCTGTTACACGGGCGTTTTCAACGGCAGTTCAGTTGGCGGTCAGTTGAACTGAACGGTAGTTAGCGATGTTACACGGCAGCGCCAACTGCAGTTGAAATCTCAACTGCGGTTCAGTTCAACTGAGGTCGGCGGTCCCAGTTGAACCAGTCAACTGACAAGGTGGATGTCAGCGGACGCGCCGCATCGACCAAGTCGGCGGCATTTCCAACCGCTGTGCGTTCTAAAATCACATGAAAGGTTGCTGCCTTAGCTAACGCAAGTCCCAGCCTGCAACTTTAAATACTCAAACGAGTGTCAAAACACAAGCGCGCGAAGCGGCACCAAAAAAAGACAATTAAGCAGCGAAGCCAGACGCACCTCAAATGGATTGACTTGGCTTTGTGTCGAGTTCATTTGTTCCATACTCGATAAAGAAAACGCGTGCAAAATGTGCAATTTAATAATATAAAGTGTGCAAATGTTGTACAAAGTAATTTATATATGAAAAATAAAGCACTTTTATTAGTAAGAATTGCTTGCATGTGGAGGATCACGTGATTCTGGGGGTCAACTGAGGTTCGCGATATGTCCCGTGTAACTACAGTCGACTGCCGTTCAGTTCAATGTCAGTTAGAACTGTGATTTAACTGAACGGCAGTTGAAATTGCCCGTGTAACACGGGTAACACTTCTGCTGTCTGTGAAGGACGAAGAGCGACTAACCACTGGCGAGAAAGTCCGAATTTGAGGGTGTTTGAGCGACACGAGTTACTCAGTCCGGAGTAACATGGGCTTATACACATTTCCCGGTGACTGCCGCGATGGCCACGACTGTGATACGCGCCACTAAATCATTGGCTGCAGCTTTGAGGCCGCTAGCTCCGCCTTCTCATTGGCTAAGACGCGCGACGCGGACCAATAGGCTCGTGGCGTCGCAACTGTCTCCTTCGCTTCCCAACCTCACAGACAAAGCAGGCGTCGAACCGCCACCAGCGAAATCCGTGTAGCGACCAGAAGCGCTACGCAATAAAATCACTCGACTAAAACCTCAGGCGTTTGGTTCTCTGTCATCGCCTACGAACGCGCGACGCGGACCAATAGGCTCGTGGCGTCGCAACTGTCTCCTTCGCTTCCCAACCTCACAGACAGAGCAGGCGTCGGACCGCCACCAGCAAAATCCGTGATAGCGGCCAGAAGCGCAATAAAATCACTCGACTAAGAACTCAGACGTTTGGTTCTCTGTCATCGCCTACGAAAGAATGCGCGCGATAATACTTACCTCCTTTTTTTTTTCTTAGTGCATAAGGTGACTCTCCACGGATATCCTGACCGCGTTTAGGGACGAATGTAATCTCCATGTACTAGCCTGCGAAAAGCGTGGTGAATACTGCCCCGGGATCCTATCCTCAAGACTGGTGCACAAGACAAAGTAGCGTTTTGCTTTACGTGCTTAGTTTTAGCAGTAGTTCACATTTACACGACGTTAAATAATATAAAAATTTCCCAATTTTCCCGGCTCTTAAAATAAACTGAAAAACAATTAGATCGCTCAACAGCTTCAGCCTGCAAAAACATACTAACAGTATTCCATAGATGAATGAACTTCACATTGCCTACTTCTGGACAGTAGGAACGCAGCACTCTATCTGCTAGCTAACACACGATTCATATGTATTCATATCATCAGGACTAGTGGGGGAGACGATGAATCTTCCCCAATCCCTTTTCAAACAGTTGAATTGCGAGAAGCTTAGAGTATGTATGTATGTATGTATGTATGTATGTATGTATGTATGTATGTATGTATGTATGTATGTATGTATGTATGTATGTATGTATGTATGTATGTATGTATGTATGTATGTATGTATGTATGTATGTATGTATGTATGTATGTATGTATGTATGTATGTATGTATGTATGTATGTATGTATGTATGTATGTATGTATGTATGTATGTATGTATGTATGTATGTATGTATGTATGTATGTATGTATGTATGTATGTATGTATGTATGTATGTATGTATGTATGTATGTATGTATGTATGTATGTATGTATGTATGTATGTATGTATGTATGTATGTATGTATGTGCGTGCATGCATGTATGCGTGCGTGCGTGCGTGCGTGCGTATGTGTGTGCGTGTTTTGTCCGTGGGCGTGTGGCAGATCAACATAGTTTCTTTTTGGGGTAATAATGCATTACAATTCGTTCTCCTTTGTGGCACTATGAGTAAGGTACAGGTGTGAGCTGAAATCTAGAAAGACAATAACGAAGAACATAAACAGTCCTTTTTAATTACGGTACTGTGCTAAATGCAGGATTTAATAAACAAGCACCAGTCCTTGTTACTTTTGAAAACCTTTGAAGAGAAACAAGGCAACGAACGGCTGAAAAAAATTAAAGAAATCTTAATGTGCAGTAATTTGTAATGCCCAAGGCGCCTTAATTTCTGCATCTTATGGCAGCCTCAAAGGTCGCTCCGCGACGCTGGCCGTTACGTAATGGGAGGCCGACGGCGGCCAGCCGGAAGTTTCCGCTCCTGGAATCGGGGCAAGGCTCGCAGCAAGGAAGCGGCCTTTGTTTTCGGCCATCGGCGAGCGTGGCTTTTCCGCAACATTACGCATCGGGGCGTCCCCCTCCATGCGCTAATGGATGGGGACTTCCGGAACCGCGGCCTGCAGTTCCGGCGCCGCGATCCCGGAAGAGAAAGGTGCTGGGAAAGAGTCGGTTGTGTGGAACCGGCTATCGCCACCACCAGCAAGCAGCGTACGACAGTATAGCAGCAGGAGGACCATTATTACGATGCCGCCTTTTCTTGTTCATTTTCGGCCCCCTTTTATCCTAAATTTTTTTTGCGCGAAGCTCGTTTTATCGGCGGCGGCTGTTTTCCCAGCGGCCGGGCTTTCCTGATTCGCCGGCGGCCTCTCGGACCGTGCCTGGCCTCCAAACGCACGAGACGTGCCACGCGAGGGGACGAGCAGGAAGAACGTGCGCCGCTTTCGGATTGTTTCCCCTTACGTAACGCGGGTGAACGGCCCCACCACTGACCGCGATTGGTACTTTCTCTCCGGAAACGAGCGGGTAAGGTTACGCGCCCGATTAAGGCGCCGGATAATGCCGGATTATTCAGTCAGTGGCGCCTAGAGCTACACGGCCACGCAGGGTGGCACGCGATCGTGCCGGCATGTGGGGCGAAGGGGAGTCGGGTGCTGTGGTGGCCTAGTGAGGTCGAGTCTTCCAACACGAGACCACAGGATAGAGTGACGGTATATGCTCAGCTAAGTACGCGACAGTGCAGTACTAACAATCGTGCGTCTGCTGAGAACCTTAAAGAAAGAAACAGAACTCCGTAACTTTAAATCAGAATCTTTCGGAATTATGACTCGACATGAGTCATAAATAAGAAAGCAGGCGACTTGCCCGTATTTGGTCCACGCTACGTGATAACTATCGACTCTTTACACCGCTGTAATATGCATGGGTGCCCCCGTATTTGGTTGATACTGTTCCAGCGTGACATGGTCCATAGGGTCACGAAGAGTCGGACTCGACTGAACGACTGAACTGGCTGTTCCAGCTGAACACTCGGATGGCTTTGCCATCTGTGGAGCCGAGTTCGTTTTGTAATTTCTATCTCATTTGGTCCGTACGACTGTACCCGACGTATTCATGTAAACATTTATATACTGGACGTACAACGCGCAGCACTAGTATGTGTTCTATATCAGGAAATATAGACAGCCTAACGTATAAAGTTGTATCGACCAGTTGCGCCATCACTGCCTCAAAATTAAATTAAATGACAGGGATTGGCGCCTTTATATAAGAGTCTCACAAATACAAATAGGGGACACTGTGGGAATGGCAGAACTTTGCTAATTCTATTCCCCCCTATCTCTGTAGCTGCCGCCGTAAATTGCAAGTGATTTCGGTAATTTCGCAATTCAGCTTCGCTAGCCATTGCACGACAGTGCTGCGCTATCGAGCTCTCCCCGCCTCCACTTTTCAAACCCTTCTCCCTCTTCTTGACACTGGTGGAATCCAAAGAGAACACACACCGAGCCCCAGTCCGCCTGGCCGTGGATATGCCGGACGTCTAAATTAAGATCGACAATAACAATGTTTTGCTCAAACTCGGGCCGCAGTTCTGGACATAGCGTTTTACGAATTTTTTCGTTTCCCTCAAAGTGTCCGTTTTGCTCACTAGAAAAACTATATTTGGTAGCCAATTACCACTTTGTTTACAAAAATGTGTGTTTTTTTTTCACTGTGCCAAACAAAGCATGGCGCAATTCGATGGTCTCGCCCACAGATGGATGGCAGCCCGGGCCACAATTCGATATTCGGCGTCGTAGACACTCAGCGGTACAGACTTCGTGAATTCCTCCATGGCTGCTCTTCTGTACTCCCTTTTTACAGCTATTTGTAGCACTACGAAAAGTAAAGCCAACCTAGGCCATTCAAGGTGGCGCGTACTGCATGAATGTGATCCTGCCGCATTTGATCGAGAGGCAAGTATAGAAACGCAGTAATTCAATGTGCATCTTAGTTAATGGCCCAAGTCGGCTTCCCCTTTCAATAAGTGCCGCAAACAGGTTTTGAAACTGAGTATATGCGGCAGTGAGCCACAGCGTATACTATATAGCGTGATTCCACATATTTGTGGCTTATATGTGCATATATGTACTTCGTATACCTTGAACTCTTGCGCTTGCGACCGTGGTAGGCTGTTAACGCACGTATAGTTTACATGCAGCAACGGCACCAAATGGAACGCGAAAATGGTAACTGTAACACGTATCAAGAATAGAATTGCCTCATGCTGCTGGAGAAAAAGGATATATGGCAAGGACCATTAATAAGCCCTCGCTGAAGTCATCGCTTCATCGAAATCGAACTAACCTTCACCAGTATCCCGCAATTACAATGTTCTCGTTTTGCTGTTTCCGTTTCAGTTGTCTAGTCCTTATTTCTGTCAGGATGAAGGTACAGTCCCGGCCATAATAATACGAAGTACGCCTCGGCAATAAAGACATTTGTCACTTGTAACTTAGCGAGTATTAGTCAGTACTTTATGTGCACATTAGCGCGCGGTGCCAATGCGCTCGCGTACGGACCCAAGTTCTACGGAATGGATGATAAATTTTCGATCACCGCAATAATGTTCCGTATTATTTTGGTCGCATCTCTACATCCCGGTGTGCGACATTTGTGGATCAAACTTTATTTCATTTTTTTTTTAGTAGACTACTTCTTTCGTCTCTACTCTGCCAGACAAAAAAAAATACTGAAAATATTCTGTTGTTACGAAAGAATTTCTGCGCGCTTTTTGATAGGAAGACTGTTGGGACAAAATAACTTTCTTTATTACCATCAAAATGTTTTGCACTAACTACAACAGGAAAGTACGGCACAATTACAGACAACAGACAAGTGCTTCAGAAAAAAAAACTATAGAATTACAGAAATGTTCCACAGAAATACAGAAGCATATGACGTTTGCTACAGAACTATAAAATAATTTGTCCTATGCTCAACACGGTTCTGTCGTTTTTCTTTTTTTTCGACTGGTAGCTGTCGTATATACTAGTGCCTCTTTCTTTTATCTGTTGTTCTTCTCCACCCTTTTTTATTAGCCACTCACCTTTCTCCGCTGCAAATGGCGGCTGTAAAGAACCAGACTGCAACTTTCTATTTTCCATTTTTGCCCAACAAGACCAGCCATAGATAGTTCCGCACAGCAAGCAACAGGCAGCGGAGATGTCCACCACGCGTCCCGTCGTGCGCGGCCGCTTTGTTCGTCGTTCCAGACACGGAATCTGTGTTCGCATTTGGAGCCCGTCAAGCTTCCAGCAACAGCCAGAACTAGTAGCACTCACATCCCTAGCAGCGAGGCATGAGCTCTTATTCCTCCCTGCTTGGTCAGCGAAGCGTGCGGTGCAGCGAAGGGGGGATCCGGAGCAGCGCCGGGCAAGAGGTGTGGGTGCTTGGCTCCGGGAGTCATTTTCTCACCCGAAGCAGAACTGCTTGATGAAACTTCTAAGAAGGGCAACCTAAATAATTATAGCTTCCGGAGCTTTGTGTCTTACAATTTTACTCGAACCAACCGCTTCGCCGCGAAGTTCCCTGTCGTATACGCGGTCGAGGCGTGTGCTTGCAGCTTTTCTCGAAGTTCATACAGTAATGGAAAACATGCTCCAGTGACATTTTCTTTCGTGAAAAAAGTCATATCAATTTTTGTACGGGTTATTTTTCACGAACTTTTGACATGAAATCAGAGATGGTGCAGACCAGATTCCGGTTTAGGATGGCCGAACCAGGCAAGTCAAAGCCCGCTTTCGATACCGACTGCTCGCTGATGCGGCCCGTGACCACAACACATCTTGGGGCATTTCCAAATGCACGACAGTGCAAGGGGCATAACTTACGGCAGCCGCTCTCCGCGCTAAACACATTAACAGGGTCGTAGTCCCGTTACGCATCTCCTCTCGTTTCGTGCAAACAAGGGTTGAAAGTACGCTGCAAAGCTCATCTTTGCGATCAATGCGATCGCTTTGTTCAAAAATCAAAAACTCAAAATTCAAAAACTCTCGGGAATAATTGTGTCCAAAGCGACATTTCCAAACATTTGTTTTCTCCACACTATAAGAATGGTGTAATATGAACTTGTCACAGATTTATCACAAAAAAAAAAAAAAATGAGCTAAATAATGTCATGCAAAAGTACGTCATCATCATCATCATCATCATCTGTTATCGGTTGCGTCTTCTCTAGAACAAAGGTTTTTCCCTGTCATCGCTGCGCCACGACTGCTACTTCGAAACCTAGGTCGTTCACCTTCCAAATCTAACAATAACCCTTTGCGACACACATTGGGAAATACCCATCAAAAAAATTTCAAACTCCCTGTGCATGCTCTCGACAACCAATATTTCATAAGGAAGAAAGTTGGGCGAGTTGGTATATAGACATGATTGAAAAAATCCACTGCGCTATAAGAAAAGACGACGACTAAGTACGTAAAGATGAGGACAGACACTCGTCCTATTCTTTACTTGTTTAGTCGTCGTCTTTTTTTTTTTTAGCGCTGTGCATTTTTTTCAATCATAGTTTAACAACAAAAGAAAAGACGACACACATCCACCACCAAAACAAATTTGAGATTGCTTACAAGCGATGAATGCGAATTGATAGTTGTGATGACGCTCCCCCCCAGTCGAGGAAAATGTTTTGTGATAAGCAGCATTTGTCCATGCGAGGAACTAGAAAATGTATGTCATCTCAAGCTGCACGTTTAGGGTTCGCTGCTGTCAATAACTTAATAAAAAGGCTTAACTGGCTTATCATATAATAATATTTAAAAATTGTACGGACTTGCTAACGCTGACATAATCAATGAAAAAAAATCTGCTAATTTTTCTCCAAATAATGCTCGGAAAGTTCGGAATTACTTCCTAGCATCAAAAAATGAATTTGCCTATCCGTGAACTTTTGTGCAACTTTGCGGTACACCTGCCTTCCCCTGGAATACGCTTCTTAACGTTAATGAGCCATCGGTTAACCTGCCTTCGCATTACGCTACCTGCCCGTCTCTGCTTGTTGGCTTGGCTCAGCTAAAGATATTTTTATCTCGCGTTTGCTGCCAGACCCACTCTGCTCTCTTTCTGCCTCGCATTTTCAGCCGATCACTTCTATTTCCATACCGCTCTGCGCTGACCTGAATTTAAATTGAGGCCTTTTCGTTATTTCACGTTATAACTCCACTTCAGCGGCACTGGTAGGATGTAATACATAAAAACGCTTTGTGTTTCGAGTATGCAATTTGGTCCTAACTAAGCTAAAAGATGAACTGGAAACGAATCCTGGATGCGATGTGGGACAGCCAACATTGTTTTATTCTAGTGACATGTGACAGTACCTTGAAATACTGTAATTCCTGGGCTACAGTCCGCATCCTGTGAACAGTCCTCAGGGCGCGATTCTCTATCGAAGCCAATTTTATTTCAGAACTGTTCGTACCAGGTACATGTGTTGTCGAAAGTTTAGAGTCCAAGGTGCCTGCTTCTATTCTATGTAGCGGCGCTCCTTTAACATTTTCGTTGGAGGCGATAGGATTTGCCTTGGGTGACTTTGAGCACATGGTATGCATTACGAGTCACACGGTGTGGCTCAGAAGCAAACTCTTTGGACTCTAAACTTTTGGCAAAGACTGTACATATCCTGCATGGACCATGTATACAGTCCGCGAGCGCTTTTTCTTTTTCTTTAGTAAATGGCACATACCCACGAAGGGGGATTGGCCAGGGTATCGCGTCCTCTAGAAAGATGCCTGCAGCTGTGCCTGCAGCTGTGCCTTCAGGTGCCGGCGGTCGTCGAAAGAAGGCGCCAGATACGCCCCTATCTACGCCCCTATTTCGAAGTACGGGAAGGTCAGAGTTAAATATTGTCACGTAGTTCTCAAGGAATGTCACACAACTCAAGTCAAGGAAAGTCACACAGTCATCGGAGAGGAATGGTCCAAATCCCCGCCTCCAGGCAAGCCTGTCAAGCACAGTCAGCGAACGCGGCCGCATAACACTAGCACGAGCCCGACATCATCGTCTTGTTTTGGAGAGCCGTGCGCCACCTGGCAACGCTAAGTGGCATTATTCCCCCTCCGAAAAAAAAAGGCATCGCAGTTGTGCCACCAACATGGTAGGGACGCTAGGTTTTAAAAAAATCAAAGGGAGAAAAACGGGCCACTCAGAACGGAGGCCGGAGAAGCTGTTACCGCGTATAGTACGGCTTAAGCCGCACAACGTGCACAATATCAGAGCTTGGCTTCCGAGGACGCTGCGATTGCGTGACGCCGTTAGGAAGCACTTCATAGTTAACAGCACTGACGCGTTGCAGCACTTTGTAGGGGCCGAAGTAACGGCAAAGTAGCTTCTCGGACACGCCCTGGCGATAGCCAGGTGTCCACACCCAGACTTGATCCCAGGGATTGTAGTCGACCTGTCGGTGGCGAAGGTTGTAGCGGCGGGCATCAGTGCCCTGCTGTTGGCCAATGTGCAAGCGCGCCAACTGAAGGCTTCTTCGGCGCGTTGGGCGATCTCTTCGGTGAGAGCTGGTCGTCCTCAGCGGGGCACGGCAGCATGGCATCAAGCATGGTCTGAACTTCACGTCCATACGCGAAGCGAAACGGACTGAAGCGCATAGTTCCTGGAGGGCCTTGTTGTACGCAAATGTTACGTACGGTAGCACCTCATCCCAGGCCTTGTGCTGGACATCCACATACATTGAGAGCATGTCCGCAATGGTCTTGTTTAATAGTTCAGTTAGTCCGTTGCTCTGTGCATGGTACGCTGTGGTCTTGCGATGGCCAGTGTAGCTCAGCTGAAATATCTGGTCTAGTAATTGAGCTGTAAACGCCGTCCCTCTGTCAGCAATAACGTACGAAGGGGCGCCGTGTCGCAAGACGACGTTCTGCAGAAGAACTGAGCAACTTCTGAAGCTGTGCCACGAGGAATTGCTTTGGGCTCGACGCAGCGTGTCAAATAGTCAGTAGCGACTACAATGCACTTGTTGCCGGCCAGCGGCAGAGGGAAAGGACCGAGGAGGTCCATCCCTATTTGGTCAAACAGAGCACGAGGTACCGGAACGGTCTAGAGAAACCCTGCTCGCTTACACGAGGGCGTCTTCCTGCGCTGGCATTCACAGTAGCTTTTGACGTAGTGTTTGACATCGGCAGATAGCCTGGGCTAGTAGCACATGTTTCGTATCCTCGCAAGTGTTCGGGAAAACTCCAAGTGGCCAGAAGTGGGCTTATCGCGGCATGCTAGGAGAATGTCAGCACAAAGATCGTCTGGGATCACCAGAAGATGAGTTCTGTCCTGGCCCCTCGAACTCTTATAAAGGATACCCTGGCGCAAACAGAAAAAGTCAAGACGACGAGAGAAGTGTCGAGGTAGAAGTGTGGCGCAACCTTCAAGGTGATCAATCAGAGGTCGGATGTTCGTGTCAGTCCGCTGCCGAACCATTATGTCCTATGTGTGCAGGATACCGAGAAAGCCGCTGTCGTCATCAAGTTCTGGTTCTGTAGTGTGGAGTGGTGCGCGCGACAGCCTGTCGGCGTCTTCGTGTTGACGGCCCGACTTGTACATGACGGTAATGTAGTACTCCTGGAGTGGCAAGTTTCAACGGGCCAAACGTCCAGACTGGTCTCGTAAATTAGCTAGCCAGCAAAGGCAGTGATGATCCGTTACAACTTTGAAGGGGCGGCCGTAGAGGCAAGGGCGAAGCTTTATGGTGGCCCACACAACAGCAAGGATATTCCTTTTCGGTCGTCGAGTAATTTCGTTCCGCACGAGAGAGAGTGTGGCTAGCATAGGCTATAACTCTCTCAATGCCCTCTTGGTTTTGCACAAGGACAGCGCCAAGACCGATGCTGCTGGTGTGAATCTCAGTATTACCTGTTCGCCAAAATGCGCAAGAACGGGAGAAGCCTGAAGGCGGAGCAATGAGAAAGCCGCCTCTTGTTCTTGAGTCCAAACAAAGAAGGTGTCATTTCTTGTAAGGCGCGTCAATGGTTCCGCAACGTGGACGAAGTCAGAAAAAAAAAAAAAAACCGTCGATAATAAGGACATAGATCCAGAAAACGCTGGACAGCTTTCTCGTCAGTAGGAGTAGGGAAACTAGCGACAGCTGAGGTCTTGCCGGGATCGGGACGAACTCCGTCAGCTCTTACAATGTGACCCAGAAACTTCAACTCTTTGTAACCGAAGTGGCATTTCTGGGGCTTCAGCGTAAGGGCAGCCGAATGGAGCGCTCTGAGAACAGCCCACAGGCGCAGCAGATGTTGTTCAAACGTTTCAGAAAAGACATCATCCAGGTACACAAGGCAACATTGCCACTTGAGGCCAGTGAGGACAGAGTCCATCATTCGTTGGAACGTTGCCGGTGCTGAACACAAGCCGAAAGGAAGCACTTAGAATTCATACAGGCCATCGGGCATAACGAATGCGGTTTTTTCGTGGTCCCGTTCGTCCACTTCAATTTGCCAATAATCGCTCTTCAAGACAACTGATGAAAAGTAAAGTACTTAGCGTGCCGCAGTCTGTCCAGGGAGCCATCAATTCTTGTCAACGGGTAGACATCCTTTTTGGTGATATTGTTCAGTTTGTGATAATCGACACAGAATCGAAGTGTGTCGTCCTTCTCGACTAGAACGGCAGGAGAAGACAACGGGCTTTGGGAAGGTTGAACAACACCATCTTCAAGCATCTTCGAGAGCGCCTCGGTGACGATGAGCGCGACTGCCCCGCCGGGGTGGTGCAGTTGTCACGGTTGTCAGCAAAGGGGCATGGCAACCACGATCTTTTACTGATGTATTTGTACCAATTCATGCAATAAAGAAAAAAAAAGGCGGGGTGGGGCAGTGGTAAGACGCCCGACTACTGCGCCGGAGTACCCGGGTTCGAACCCGACCTCGGCGGCTGCGTTTCGATGGAGCGAAACGAAGAGGCGTCCGTGTGCTGTCAGCGCACGTTAAAAATCCCCAGGTGGTCGAAATTACTCCGGAGCCCTCCACTACGGCTCCCCTTTCTCTCTTTCCACCTTCACTCCCACCTTCATCCCTTACCTTACGGCGCGGTTCAGGTGTTCACATAGCAAGTGTGACAGATACTGCGCCTTTCCTTCCAATAAATCAATCAATCAATCAATCAATCAGGGAGCGCGACTGTCTCTGCGGACGGGCAAGACGTTGTTGGTCCGCAAGGAAGTTCTCGATTCCCGGAGGGCGCTGACCGACACGGGGCGTTGGAGAGTCTACGCGGAAGCTGCAGGCCGAGGTGCCAGTAAAAACAATCCCGATAAAGATGGTCCGGCTCCCCGCAGTGAAAGCAGAGTGGCCGCCGGTTAAATGTGCGTCATATGTCAGCCTTCCGAAAAGGCGTTCGTTGATCATAATACTGCACCGGCTGCACTGATGGGAGCGAGGCTAGAGGAGCGGCGTGAGTGGGTGGCGGCGAAATAGGAGCGGATAGTGGCGAAGCGGGAACAACACGCCGTGTAACGTTGGCGTACGTGGGACGGTGGTAGGCATCAGACATATGTGGCATGTCGATCGCATGAGGAGGGCCCTGGAATGCATGTTGCACCTCCTCGCGGACAAGAGCTGAGCTGGAGAGGAACGCAGGTTGCGATGAGGTGCACACTTTCTGCAGCCTTTCATGCACAATCGCATGCATCAGTTCACGCAGTTCGTCGGGGGGGTGCCTGACAGGAGTAAATGATGATGTGATGGCAGTAGCATGCACGGGCTGTTCGTAGGTGGCAGAACGCTGTAAACCTTTTCCATCGTTGTGGCCTCGGTAAGGAACGCAGCCACGGTCGTTGGTGGGTGGCGCGCGAGGTCTGCGGAGAGCTGCTCCTTAACTCCACGAATTAAGTGTTTCTTTTCCTCGGACATGGCTCGATCAGCTTGTCCAAAGAGGCGCCTCATGTCCTCGACGTACATACCTTTCATTCGGAAGCTGGGCGCGGGAGTGGATGGCACGCTCCGCTCGTTCGCGGCAATCAACGCTGGTGTAGGCCTCCAGCAGGCGACGGCAGATCGAACTCTCGCCATGATGTTAAAACGTCCTCGTGGTTGTCAAACCAGGTGCGCGCTCCATCCTCGAGGCTAAAATATACATTTCGCAGTTTCGAGGCGTCGTCCCACTGGTTGAAGGCAGCTGCCGTACGTTCGAAGTGAACGAATCAGTCATCCACGTCCTCGATAAGGTCCCCGTGTAACTACTTGGGAACCCTCGGCGTCCGCAGAAACTGCTGCGGTCTCCGCGTTTGCTGTAATACGCACGTTGGAACCGGCAAAGTTCGGTCGCTTTTACCGCTTGCGTCAGACTGCTGAAGCTATCTGCATTCTCAGCTACTATGTCGTCGCCAGCGCTAGTCGCTTCACGTCTGCCGGAGTGCCAGTTACGCTGCCGTAGCGCCGGCTGCTTGCGTAGGAACAACAGCGGGTGCTGTCAGGGCGGTCTCTGATGGTGCAAGCTCCGGAGGGATTCCTTGGAACCTCCGGCTGAAGCGGTGTACCGGGGTGTCAGTCGGTGCAGGGATCGCGGAACGGCTAAAAGTTAAGTTAAATTGGTTCACAGGAAGGGAAAGGCGCAGTAACTGTCACACTTGCTCTGTGGACACCCGAACCGCGCCGTAAGGGAAGGGAGGAGGGTGGGAATGAAAGTAGAAAGAGAGAAAGAGGAGCCGTAGTGGAGGGCTACGGAGTAATTTCGACCACCTGGGGATCTTTAACGTGCGCTGACATCGCACAGCACACGACGCCTCTTCGTTTCGCCTCCATCGAAACGCAGCCGCCGCGGTCGGGTTCGAACCCGGGAACTCCGGCACAGTAGTCGGGCGTCTTACCACTGCACCACCCCGGCGGGGCCGCGGAACGGCTGCCTGGAGGGGTTTCTTGCATGGGCTAGTTTCACCCACCACCTCCACCAAACTGTCGCATTGTTTTTAAAGAAAGGCACACAACTGTCACGTAGTTCTCAAGGAAAGTCGCACAACTCAATTCAAGGAAAGGCACACTGTCGTCGGAGAGGAACGGTCCAAATCCCCGGATGCAGGCAGGCACAGTCAAGCACATTCAGCGAACGCGGGCGCAGAACGCTAGCACGAGCCCGACGTCATCGTATTTTTTAGAGAGCCGTACGCCACCTGGCAACGATAGAAAGCAATATTATATGAGGAACGCCTGAGGAATTGGACAGTAACAGGTGGGCAGCTAAAGTATTTAAATAGCTATACCTAAAAAGCGTTGACTCACAATTGAGGAAGAGAACTAGGAATCTAACTAGTAAGTATGCTGGTCACAAGGACGAAGAAATAAAGAGCGTTAAGCAACAGGTGAAAAACACACAAGGAAAAAATTGGATAAATTCTATGGGAAAGAAACAGAGTGTGGAACTATATCGAAAGTGGAAACGGCAGATCTGGAAGGAAGCTTTCTTTGATAACACAAGAGGCAGTGCCCCACTTTTTGAAGCTAGATCAGTGTGCCTTAGAACACGCAGCTACAATAAGAAATTTATCAATGAGGATGATACATGTGCAGTTTGTGGTAAATCCAGAGTAACAAATAATCATATCTTATACTCGAAATTGATGGCATCCATTCGGAAGTCGATGCTTGCGTAATCACTCTTCCTGAGGCCCTGGGGTTTAGAGATACCAGTGGCCGGGTGAATTAACCTGCGGTGGACGCTAGCAAAAAACGATTGGTGGATTGGCGGCTGAAAAGCTGAAAAGTAACATACTGTTAGTATGCAGAAACAAAAATTCAATAAATAGAATGATGGTATAGTTAACCGATCTAAACAATAATTAAGATATAGCGGAAAAAATGACCATGATAGCAACTGCTACCACCCCATTTCAAAGGGGACGCTCCTATATTCCATCCATCCATCCATCCATCCATCCATCCATCCATCCATCCATCCATCCATCCATCCATCCATCCATCCATCCATCCATCTCCGCAAAGGAGTTGGGGGAGGGTGTGGTGTCGAAGCGGGAGCGATTGTCCGCAAAGCGCATGCGCAATTGCTTGCTGGAGGCGGGCGCCGGGACTGAGAAACATAGATCCCAATTGTGTTATTGGATTTTTTAAATATAACCTTCTCTGATGTGGAAACCTTTGGCAAGCGAGAAGGAAATGCTCAATATTTTCAATCCCACCGCAAGCCTCACAAAGGCTTGTGGGACTGAACCCGCATCTCCATAAGTAAAGATTTAGACGGGGGATCCTGCATCGCATAAGATTCAGCGTTAACTCACACTTCCGTGATTTACATAACGAACTTTCCGTGAATACATGAGATGTTGGTATTCTGCTGTAGATAACAAGGGATCATTGCATAAGGCGACTATGTATTGATAGCGCTGAAAACGGAACATTCCAAAAATGATAACTAAGTTTCCCTTACGGCGCGGTTCAGGTGTCCACAGATTGAGCGTGACAGATACTGCGCCTTTCCCTTCCTCTGAACCAATTATTATTATATTATTAGGCATGGTACATAAAACAGGCGCATCAAGCGCTGATTCAGTCAAGAAGTCTGACGCTCCATTCTAGAAAATACCGCAGTGACCTGTGACCCAGGTGAAGTGGGCTTCTTTCACCCATCCAGGTATGAAATACTTTAGTGAGCGACTCAAAAGAGCACCCCGCGTTGACTCCAATGGTAGCAAAAAAAGAGAAACAGTCTGATATAAAAACTATTTTTGACTCATTGTAGGGAACATTTAAATGTGCAAGACCAATTGCCATAAACTCTAATAAGAAGAATGGAGTGTAATCCGGGACACGCACAGAAAACCCTCAGAAAAAATACTCTAAAAAATTTTCAATCGCTGCCTTCTTTACGGTCCCAGAAGCATCAGTGGCGATTACAGTGCGCTCCAGAAACTTTTCAAGGAGATCAGAGAGGAGACTGGAGATTAGACTGGAAGCTAAGTGATGCACATTAGATGAAAAAATAGAATCAAAATTGATATTCGCAGTGGACGCGTGTAACCAATAGGGCATACTGAACCGAAGTCCACACCAATGTTTGCTGAAATGCTCTGAGTGAAAACTTAAGGGGAGCAGAACCTCGACCACAACGATACCTCAACGTCAACGTTTTCTGTTTTCTTTTTCAAGTGAATATTTTTGTTTTATTTTGAGTCACAAAAAAAGAATGCACGCAGCCTCCTCAGAACTTCCAATGATCATTCTTATCTAGGTTGCTCGATCAAATAATGTCTACTGTTTTTATGTCGCAAGAAACTGAACTGAGGATGCGCGCTCCTGCGAGACAAAACCTAGAGATGCGCATTTCAGTCGATTGTGATTCCAAACAGAAAGAATGCGATACTTTAGTGATCTTCTATATCGGTTTCCGATACCGTGAATAATTTTGTGTCCGATAGGGATATGATAAAAAACGGTATATAACTGTGATCGGCGATAATTATAACATTTTTGGCGAAGCCAGAAGAGCAAAAAAAGGAAGACAGAGACGTGAGGGACACAGAGGACACAGCGTGCAAAACTACCAGCTAGTCCGAGAAACAGCTTTACTGATATTTATAAAGCGTTCATTGTGATTAGCTGATTTTAAATTTTTCTACGTTATTTTGGGACTGAACTCTTCAAGGAAAAGTTAAACTGAATATGAATTCATTGCTTAGAAAGGCGAGCAGATCGGCTGAAAAGAAGAATATCCGGTCTATTACTCTGCGTTGGGGAAAGGGAGAAGAAAGGGCGTTGTGACGGGTGACGATGTGATAAAAAAATACGCATGCATAGTAACCTGCACAAAAATAGCGAATAGGGTCGCATGTCACTTAAAGGGAAGCTGAAGCGGTTTTCAAATTGCATGAAATGCCGTGGTTGGGAAGAAAAGACCTCGAAAATCATATGTGTAAATTTTTTCTCGATTCTGTCCGTTAGAACAGCCGCAATCGCCTTTTAAAAACCCGCCGCGGACACGCCCCCGTCGCCTCCGGAAGCGCCGGGTTGGGGGATGGCAAAATTGGAGAGCTGGCGGAAGTGACGCCATTCACGGGGAGCCGGCCAGCCGTCCTGCCCGTCCCGCATTGCTTGCTCCGCTGCGTCTCGCGCTTTGGCGTGGCGAACGACGATTCAACGTAATCCTTTGCTAGTGCCGTTTGGTTTTTCTAGTTCGAGCGTTCTGTGTGGAGTGGGTGTAGCGACAAGGGGCCATCATGCCGTCGTTCTGCGCAGCATTCGGCTGCGCGAACACTGGCGGTCGGGACGATGTGGTGTTTCACACGTTTCCAAAGGACAAGAAACTTTCAGCGCGGTGGGTCTCTGCCGTGAAGAGGAAAAATTTCGTACCTACGAAATCAACTGTGTTGTGCTCGAACCATTTCCGTGACAGTGACTATTATCGGAGCTTGGGAACGATGCGGGCACTCGGAATTCCAATTAAATCAGCGCAACTGAAGCCCGGAGTCGTTCCGTCAGTGTTCCCGCACAACAATAACGCCTCGCCACCTCCAAGAGCGGCCTCCTGGCAGCACTAGCAGTCCTCTTCATTATTCATCAGCGCGCAGCACATGCAGCTGCACCTAATAGAACAAAATCCGATTATTTGAACTTATAAATATTTGAGCAATGCAAACAATTTGCATTCGTGAACGCTTGACAAGACTGATGATCAACAGTAGTATAGCGTTCGTGCAAATTTTTCCTCGAATAAAAATGGCAAACTCGTCGAGCCGCGGTATGCATATACCTGTTGTAAGTCATTCTGCTGGCTATCTCGCTGCGCAACACCACCAACTACATCCTGCCGAAACATGACCAACGGAAAGCCGCAGACAAAAAGAGGTGCACAGGACGACGCGGCAAAAATCTGCCTCGTTTTCTAGCTGGCTTTACTTGTTTAAAATGTGCCAATCCACCTAGCTCTCCACTCTACTACATCTCGTAGGACGACAGAAGAAAAAAAAATACAGGGGCGCACTTAATAGCACAGACGAATAGCTTCCTCTGTCATCTCGTTACACTGCAGTCCAGCAGTGAACTCACTAAACAGGTTTGGCGCTCTTTCGTAGTAATAAAAGGCCTTCGGATGTAACTAGGCACCGTGCTCTAAATAAATGAAAAAGAAATGCTTTACCTCACGTGACTCGTGTAAGCATGCCGGCGTTTTGAATTCGATATTACAGGTGTCTGGTGTTTCGGCTGTTATGCAGCAGCCAGTAAGCAACAGCGTTTCGACGTGATTTACTTTATTACCACTTGCACATCTACATCGCAAAGATATGTAAAAACAAGCACCTACGCAAAACATACGTACCAGAGGAGATTTCAAACCCGTGAAAATGTCGCGGCGTCACTTTCTCCATCGGCGCACTCCGCGGCGTCGTTGGTTCCGCCGTTTTCTGCAGCCGCTGATGGCTCGAACATATATGGCGAGAGTCCAAACTGTTCACTACTGCCCGCACTATCCATAATTTTCAAGAATAGGCCTTCCAGCCAACTGAAGCAACGCGCTAGTAACACCCGCGGGACGCCCGTAGATGACGTCACGACGGTCCCGACCACTCACAAGCGACAGTGGCGTTCGCTCGGCGCCCTGAGGCGCTGGCGCGCGTTTTCTTCTAAAAAACAGCTGTTTGCGTTTATTTAAGCCCTTTTTTCATGCGATATTCTTGTTCAGTGAACCAAAAACAACTAAATGCTGCCAAAAACTCAATTTTTTCGAAAAGTGCTTCAGTAAGAAGCAGCTAAAAGCCCGTGTAGCAGCGCCCTCCCTGGACGATGAGAGGGATGGAAAAAAAAAAAAAGGCTCGAGCTCCGGTGTTGGTACTTAAAGGCAGAAGAGTAAAGTCTTTGGTTCAGTCAACATGTGACTGGTCCGGGTCCTGTGTCCTGACGTCGTCAGCTGACCACGATAGGCAGCTGAAACATGTTGGAATGCCCAACATTTATATTAAGCAAACTTACTTGTTTCATTTTTACATGCTGCGCCTACTTGTTCATGTCTGGCCACAGAAGAATGACACACTCACAGAGAGGTACATTCTCAAACCACCGATACGAGACGAAACTGAGATGGTATGTCACCTGACCAGTAACAGAGGCAATGCCATCCCTCCATGCTGGTGCATTATGCAGCAGAAAATTGAGGCTATAAAGAAAGATATCTTGACCCCACTTACTTGCAGCAAGCTTACCTCGACATTATGCAATGTATTAAGTCCACAAGTCGCCAACTCTAGGCATTGAACTTTAAGGTTGTCTTGGAGGTGAGGCTGAAAATTTTTCATGGACTTGTTTACATTAGGACCATCCGTGGACTATAGTGAGCCATTTTCGCGAATGGCAAACACTCCATGCCATCAAAAGGCGTTTGCAGTACTATTCTCCATTAAAACAGATGTCTAATACCTGGTAGATAGATTTTCAGGAACCGCATCCCAGTATCGCAAGTGGAAGTTCATTATCTTTCACTGCAGGAAGTGTCCTTCTGCGAATCGCCGAAAAGGACCCAATTACAGTCGCACTGTTGTATTGCCTCACACGAGAGAAAATAAGGCCGCAGCCCGTGACAGCGGACGTACGCACATTTATTATTTATTTCCGATACGCTCATGACCCTTGTGACATTATTGAGGGGAGCGGTACACACACACACACACACACACACACACACACACACACACACACACACACACACACACACACACACACACACACACACACACACACACACACACACACACACACACACACACACACACACACACACACACACACACACACACACACACACACACACACACACACACACACACACACACACACACACACACACACACACACACACACACACACACACACACACACACACACACACACACACACACACACACACACACACACACACACACACACACACACACACACACACACACACACACACACACACACACACACACACACACACACACACACACACACACACGCACGCACGCACGCACGCACGCACACATACACATGTATATATAGATATAAGGAAACTGGTAAAAAGGAAGTATCGCATACATACACACTCCAACAAGAATTGAAAGAAGCTGCAAGAAAATACATGTTTTCGAAAAGCTAAACGATACAGTAATTAAGAATACTTACGTCACAAGAGAAGGAAATCGCGATTTCGCCGCGTGGGAACATTTTTTCGCTCACCAGTGTACGTTGATGAACTTAAAGTAGTGGCAAGTTGGCATCTTTATAGTCCGCGATACCACAACGTCTATAACAAGCTCAAGCTCGTTCGTTCTGCACGTACGCCGTAAGTCCTATGAAGTTTAAAGCAAGGCCATGGCGCTGTCCATTCATTCATTGATGGCGGCCACTGCGTAGTTCCAAATAGAGCCATTTTGCGCGGCTATTTTTGCATTTGCCGCGTGTTTTGCACTTTTCATGTGACTTTTGAGTGCCGACTCCCCGATGGGCGAAACGTCGAAGGCGCAAGGTGCCCAAGGCCATGACCGCTGAAAACTGTACTTCACAGGCATGTGAAAAACTCGCCTTTCTTCGCAACCATGAAAACGCTCACACTTCTACCAGTGCCGAGCAAAGCTTAGGGGATTGAACTGCCAGAGCTAAGGCAATGAATAAGCAGCTCCAACAGCGTTCGGGTTCGAACTGTTTTTTAATGCGCTGCTTGCGCTGAGGCGCCTAGTGCCAAACTCTTCTGCTTTGTCCAGCACCGTGCCATGGCTTACGATAAGAGCGCGACGCGAGGAGCCCTACAGAGCTCCCTCCGGATTGGATTGGCTTTCGATTTTGCAGTGTGACTAGGCACAGCCGAAACTGCTAAACCTATCAGCGTGTAAAGTTCAAAGACTCTCAACCATAGCAAGCAAGAAAACCGCAGAAACGACCGGACAGAGGCAAGGAGAAAACACAGAGCAGTGCCCCTCTCCTGTCGTTTCTGCGGGTTTTTTTAATCACGATTCCCACAAACTGGCTTATAACCATGCGCGCTGTATTTACCTTTAAGTAGATCCGTATTTATCGAGGATTTTCAAGGACTTGAATGAGTTGCTTCAGAAACCAAAAGTTCTCAAGGATTTCGGGGATCGCTTCGGACCCTGTGCAAAGGCAGAAAGCGATCACCCGCCGCGGTGATTCAGTGGTTAAACGCTCGGTTACTAAACCGGAGTAACCGGATTTGAACCCGTCAATTGTGGTAGTGAAAACCTGACAGGAGAGAGAACGAAACGACGCACAAGCACACAGGGTTAAATTTTATTAATGTTATTGGGAAAATGCTCATCAAAATATTGTTACGAAGCAAGCCGATGAAGACAGGAGACAGAACATGACCGATGACGATGGTAGATGACGTTTAATGAATGTTCGCGGGCCTAGCGCGAGTGCTCCTCTCCCGCGCCACTGCCCGCTTCTTCCTTGTCGTCCGTAGCAATATATACATGGTGGGCTAAATTTGGCATTGCATTAACGAAGATTTGTTAAAAAGCGTTCAACAGTCGACAATGCCTACTCATTCATGTTACACCGCAAGGGGGGTGTGTACAACTTGCAAAAAACTATATTTTAGGGCAGCAACTGAGAACATCTTATTGCATATCCTATTGTTGTAAGTTATTTTTCGAAATAAAAAAATTAAAATAAATAAGGTCCACATTTGTTTGGTTTTGTCGACTGTTAGAACGTTTCCGTATATTACACGTTTCGTGCTGTCGGAAGTCTGCCGTCAATATTCATTTTCAAAATTCCTTGCGTACTCCTAAATGTTCGTTTTAAAGATAAGCAGGACGCTAAAGTTTCGCCTTGAGAGTATAGACGTGATAGCCCCTTCAACATCGCTTTTTCATTCCGTAAATATATTTATATTTTCAAGTTATTTATTGAGGAAAGGAAGGCACAGTATCGGTCTCGCTTCTCAGCGGACGCCTGCAGTTATCAGAGGCTCATATGTGTTGTCGGTTCGAATCTCTGTTCCAAACTAGCCTCGAAGTTGACTACAAGACAGACAGAGAGAGAGAGAGAGGAGAGAAACAACTTTATTTGCTCGAGCTAAATACGACGTCTGCTTAGACGCCGTCGATGGGCGGGGTTCCCTCTTCACGGGACCCATATGCATCCCTGGCCGCTTGGCCCCTGGAGATCAGGACGAGCTGGTCTTCTACTGCGGGGCTGGTTAGCAAGGTCTCCCATCGCTCGATAAGGGAGGATGAGGGATGGGGTGGTGGGGTAGTGGGGCAGGTAAGAGGTGGGGCGATTTCCTTGATGAAGTTGCATACTCCAATGACATGTTGGAGCGTGCCTATCTCAGTCTTGCAGAAATAACATTCCTTGTGGTACCTTTCCGGGTACATCTTGTGTTGAAGGTAAGGGTGCGGGAAGGATCCTGCCTGTATCTGCCTGTAGATCGCTTGCTGTTCTCTGGTAAGCGATTTGTGAGGGTCGGGGTAACGTCGCCTCTCCGTCTTGTAATAGTTCGTAATTTCCTTATAACTAGTAATGGACTGTGGCTCACCTTCCTCTGCCCGGTGTTCCATCTCTCGGGCGAACTGGTGGGCAAGCTCGCTGCCCTCCAGCCCACAGTGAGCCGGTGAATACAATATGGACGCTAAATTGGAGGCAAAATAGTACGACATCACACTGAACGCTGTACAAAGAACAGTTGAGTCACAATCTCGAAACAAAATCACACGCATATTTTTGCCGACACAGTTTTTCTTAATTATGGGTGACGGTGACGCCTTTTTACACCGAATGAGCTACGTAGTCTTGGAGTAACATATTCAGCAAGAAATAGCTTTTATGCAGATTGTTTTTCAGGGAGATTCTCAGTAGTATATAAAGTTCTCGACCATTTATACATCCTGGAAGTATTTATGCTTCAGAAAAGGTTTGTTTCTAATTTTCCAGCCGTTTTGCAAGGCTCATAGCTTGCGCCCCTTTGGCCAGACACGACGGCCTGAATATGCAGCCAAGTTCATACAGTAGGCTCATTGTTTTACCCTCCACCAGCTACATCGGTGTAGCAAACCTCCAATACCTCCAATGGTGTTTTGCTACACTGATGTATAGCTGGTATTGGTTAAAAAAAAATAGCCCTAGCGTGCGTGTATCAAGTGTAGCTTTCTCTCGCCAGCGAGGCAGGTATTGACAGTGATGCGGGACAGTGGTTGATTATGAAAAAAAGGCGAGACCGCACCGATAGTTCAGTCATTCCTCGAGCGTGTGAGAACCTCTGGGAGTAACAAAGAAGTGATGCCGAAAATCCCATTGTTCGTATAGAGCATTTGCATCATAGTTTGCCAGGCTCTATTTCAAGGGGTGCCTGTAATATTGGCAGTGTGTGTCTTCTCCCGTTGGCACAGCTAGCAATGACGAGGCCAATTGTTAGCTCGTTGTGCTCGAGGTGACACTTCCGAGGTTTTGTATCGCTTCGATGATGCACGACTATTCGTCCACCGTCGCTTTCGCAAACGACATCCTGATCAACGTGTCGCTTGTCCAGTTACACACCATTTTTATCTGCGCTGCCTTTTTTTTATTTCGGAGTCTTTGTGACCGCTTTGGATAAGCGGCGGGTTTATATTGGGCACGGCTGAGTACCGAGTATCTACTTCCATGCGTACAATTCTGTTCAGACGTGGTCTCATCTAATTTCAGTGTGACCGAATTTCCCTCGCAACGTGCACTTCGCACATTATACCTGTCAAACGGGGTTAGCTCGTGGCACAATGAAGGATTTCTTTCTTTTTTTTTCGCGTAAATGTGCATCTCGGCGTGACAAGGCGCATCATGCACTCTTTTTTTCTTTTTCCTGAGCGGCCGCATAACGGTGTCCGTTACGACATTAGCGTTGCTCTTTCCCTCACCCACTTGTGAACCGTTTCTGTTTTACGATTTCTGCACGTTGAGTTATTTTTGTGCCTGAAAGGGGGGGGGGGGGGGGGGAGTATATACTTTCTCACGTGCGGCTTGTTTCCTGCATTCTTTTCCGCTTCATGATTGCCGCCGCATAAGCTATTTCTCTCTCCTTTTTTCTATTGCCGCATTCCGTTGGTGCATCCCTTCCCCTTCCCTTGGGCGCCCAATCATGGACTTTGTCATCACCGCCGTGAGAGCTGCCAACTTCGCAGCGGTCAGATGTGAATTGAATGTGACACGGAGATCGAATCCGAAACTCTTGAATCCTGAATCAGACATGTAACCTACATATGTGCCGGATGGTATTTCGTATCAGCTTGCGAACGTATGATGCTTGTTTCAGGTGACGCGTGATATAAAAGGGCACAAATTAAGGTATTTTTGATTTTGTGAGTACCAAAATGCATGAACAGGAACGTAAATCGTGAAAGGTGGCTTCGGATAGAAGCCATTAGCATTGTCCCAGCATGAACGTAAAGGCGGGGCTTAAGAAATGCGCAAATTACACTCGTTCAAATATTTGCGCACAACAGAAATGCACCCACGTCAGGCCGCTCGTCGAAACACTGCGGTGGTGCCGGCAGGTGCTATGAAATTGCCTCATTTAGAAAAATAGAGAACTCGAAAAGGATTGAATGCCGTTTGATGTATGGTTATGAGGGGGGAGGGGGAGGGCAATGTATACAGCAGGCTGAGACTGCACATATATAAAAACATGCCTCTTTACTTCAGCCTATTGCAAAACTAAAATGTCTGGAAACAAGTTTAGCATACCGTGCATCGTAATCGTCGGCCATATTTTTGCACTTTATTTCTGTCCGCCGTCATGTCGTCAAACGCAGTAATAATAATAATAATAATAATAATAATAATAATAATAATAATAATAATAATAATAATAATAATAATAATAATAATAATAATAATAATAATAATAATAATAATAATATTATTATTATTATTATTATTATTATTATTATTATTATTATTATTATTATTATTATTATTATTATTATTATTATTATTATTATTATTATTATTATTATTATTATTATTATTATTATTATTAATAATAATAATAATAATAATAATAATAATAATAATAATAATAATAATAATAATAATAATAATAATAATAATAATAATAATCCCCAGAAACCTGAAGCATGGACGTTCTCGTTTTATGTAGTAGGCCCTTTTTTACCCCATCATTCCTCTCCCCAGTGCAGTGTTGCAGACCGGAACACCTTTCTGGTCAACTTCCTTACTTTCCCTCCTCCTCTTTATCTTAGCTCTTATGTTATTGATTATAACCCATGAGGGCAGCTTGGCCATGTCGACGTTGCTCTGTGAATCATAAAAGTAAGTATAACATAAATCACCGCATTATGATGACTAATGCTTCCTCCGACATATTGTGCTTAAAATTAAAATCGCTCTGTACGCTGCCGAGGCCCTCGCAATGCGAGTATAAAATTTAATCTGTAATCTGTAATTTAATCTGTAATCTAAGCAACCCAAATAAAATCACATTTCTTCGAACCACATCTAGAATCTTTCAAGAACCAACTTGTGAAAAAGAGAGACAACAAATTTTCTATACATTGTTAACCTTCGTTCCCTTTTGCTCCCTGCATACCTAAAAATCAATTCGCTAAATATACTACTAGAACCGAAAATAGAACCTGTGGAACCACTAAGAAGGCAGAGAAAATTTGATGGATTATTCGTCGTTAACAAGAGACCGACAACTACGCAATTAATTACATAGTGAAATTTTCATAGGTGGAGGGCGCGTATTGTTTTCAACCCTTATAGATTTATATCATAAAAATACGATAAACACGTCTGTTCGGTCTGTGGGATGTTCCAAGCTGACATGATCTAGATGACAGATATAAGATACTAGATTAAGGATTACCCAGAATACACCAATCAGCAATTATTATTTTAAGGGGCGATATTTCATTGCGAGATTGACGGCCGTAAACGACAAAATTAGTTTTCTTTTCTGTTTTCTGAATCGGCAATGTGGTTCGAAATGTCCAACGTTAGAAATGCAAATTCGAAAGCTCGTTGAGTTGATCTTCCCGCATTGCATGTTTAGAAGATGGCGCCGCTTGCACTTTTATGTATAATAGGGAGACGCCATTTTTGTATCCGATTAACTAGAAAGTAGCACTACCACGTGCAGAGATTATATTTTATAAATGCGCAAAGCGGAAAAGCCTGTTAAAGAAGCTTTAAATTGTACATCTTCCGATATTTCTAAAAACTTAGCCAACTAAAAATAAAAAGAAACGGGTCATCTACACTGTTCATGGCCTTAACTTTCGCAGTAATACGTTGCCCTTAAAAAATCAACAGCACTGCAGAATCGGCATTGTAGTAATTAGAAAGCACGAATGCTGCTGTTGGTTGCTTCTAATTGCTTAGTTCACTTCTTGTTTACCCATTTTAGCCTTTGGTATTTTAAAATTGCGCGCCAATCCCTTTCTATGCCCTTTTTCGGTTCTACTTCTGGTTGCGTGACGTCCCATCCTTATGTCACATTAATTCACTCCTTGTTTACACATTTTTGTATTTGGTATTTTCAAAGTGCATGCCAATCCCTTAACATGCTCTTTTTCAGCTCTACTTCAGGTTGTCTGATGTTACATTCTTGATGTCACTCTAATTGACTGACTTAATTAACAATTTTAGTATCTGATACTCTAAAATATAGCGCCATTTATTTATTTATTTATTTATTTATTTATTTATTTATTTATTTATTTATTTATTTATTTATTTATTTATTTATTTATTTATTTATTTATTTATTTATTTATTTATTTATTTATTTATGTCGGAAATACTGCCAGCCTTCACAGCAGGCCCTAGGCAGGAGTGGGATTACATGCATTGTTAAAGAATAAAACACTCAGCAGAAAAGAAAAACCAGCTTAACAAGAGGAAAACCTAAGAAATAAAAAAATCATCATCCCGGTGTCAACCTGCCACCAAAAAAAAAAAAATGGATTAAAAGACTCACACATCAACACGCTGTTGGTACAGTGAAATTGACCACCAGAAAAAAATAAAAGATACATTAAAAGCGGACATATGAAACCACATGCGCAAGGAAATGATAAGAGCAATACAGGAGCAAAATACCCGAACATATAAACAACGGCAAAGCACGTGTACGAGAAACGCCAACAGTAATAAAGTAGCACTACACGTGAATATATCAAGAACAGTTTTTCAATTTTGATAACAGCGACTCGACGGTCGCGCATTCTGCAAATCAGCAGGAAGTGCGTTCCACTCGCTGACTGTTCTAGGGAAGAAAGAATTTTTAAACACGTTGGTTTTGCAGGTGTACTCTTTCATTTCTTTTAGAGTGATTTGCACGCGTATTGCGCCGAATAACAGGTTCGATATATAGCTTCTGGTTTATTCCTAGCTTAGAATGGTAGAGAAGATGCATGTACTTCAGTCGTTCATGAAAGCGAAGTAACTGCAGAGGATCTAAATTAGCGTTTTGCACTAGAGCAGTTGCGGAAGTGTGCCAACTGTACGAACTATAAACAAATCTTGCTGTTCTTTTTTGATGTTTTCGAGTTTTTTTAATATTCCTCTTAGTATAGGGATCCCATACTGCTGAAACGTATTCAAGAAGTGGCCTGATAAATGTTTTGTAAGCTAGAAGTTTTATTTCTTTAGTAGACTGGCGTAGGGTTCTTCGCAACTAACCAAGTTTTTGCATCGCCTTTTTTTTTTTTTTTATGCAACACACATGTTCATTCTATCTGAGATCAGAGGTTAAAATTACACCTAAATATTTATAACTTTTAACGGCAGCTTTTCGGTGGAGGCGAAAAGCAAGGCGTCCGCGTGCTGCGCGATGTCAGTGCACGTTAAAGAACCCCAGGTGGTCGAAATTTCCGGAGTCCTCCACTACGGCGTCTCTCATAGCCTGAGTTGCTTTGGGACGTTAAACCCCACAAACCAACCAACCATAACTTTTAACGGATTTTTTAGTTGACTATTAATGGAGTAGGGAAAGGCTAGGGGCTTCCTTTTACGAGTGATTGTCATTGCTACTGTTTTCTTCTTATTTATTTTCGTTTGCCATGTTGTGCACTAGTTTTCTATGTTAGCTAGCGATAAATTTAACTCAGACTGGTCATTTGGATGTTTAATTTCATTGTCAATAATGCAGTCATCTGCGAAAAGTTGTATTTTCATGGACACATTGCTGATGATATCGTTAATAAATATTAAAAAAAAAAGAGGCCCTAGAACAGACCCCTGCGGAACGCCCGACCGGACCGGCCCATAACTGGAACACGCACCTTCAATCGACGCGCACTGGTGCCGCGACGAAAAATACGCCGCTATCCAAGAAAGCAATGTGTCATTTCTAAGTATTGGTTGCAGTTTTAATAACAGCTTTTGGTGGGAAACGTAATCAAACGCTTTCTCAAAATCTAAAAAGATAATATCTATTTGGCTGTGTCTATCTATAGCTGCCGCAAAATCATGTACTGCCTCAAGTAGTTGTGTGACCGTTGATACCCCCCTGCGGAAACCGTGCTGCCGAGGATCTATGTAATTGTGTAATGAGAGAACTTTTGGGTATGTGCAAAGTGATGATTTGCTCATTTGGTTGTCATTTGTTAACAATATTCATACTTACAGCCAATTTTGATTTGGAGGGTGTTGTCCTCTTGGTGTCATCCAGCATCCTGTCATGTTTTCACATAATTGTATTGATCCCAAGTCATGGTGTTGATGGGTCTGCTTTGTACTCCGGTACTTGACATGTGACCTTCGGGTGTAATAAAACATTTTCTTTCGCCTTTACTTTTACATTTTTGCCTCTAATTAATGACCTAACTAACTTATTCACCTAATTAATTTTTCCGGACACAATATTACGTCACCCTCTATCGATTGACACCACTCATTAACCTCTACAACTTCTCAATTACAACTTCGGTGGACAACTTTTACATTTTTGGCCTGTAAATAATTACCTAATTATCTTACTGGCCTAATTATTTTTTCGGACACAACTTTACGTCACCCTCTATCGGACACCCTCTTTACGTCACCCCTACTTAACCTCTACCACTTCTCAATTACTCACAACTGCTGCGGACGCGATTTTGCTGACGCGGCCTGGGGACGCGGTCTGCAGACAAAAATCTGTGAACATAGCGATGCAATGTTTTCGAATTAAAAATTTTGATTCGCCTTGATAGCAGGCGCGATCGCCTTTAAAACCGCCGTTATATTTTAGATTTTAAACTTTTTTTGTTTCAATTTTTTTTTCTAAACTGTCATTACTGTAACATTAGCACGCATCCCACGCACACGTTAATACGTCTTATCATAACCTCCTATATTACTCACCGCCTGTCATGCATGAGCACAAAGAATAGTGCGGCGTCGGCGCGCTGCATCACGCTGGGATAGCGTGCGCTGCTAATGGAAGTACGTTGTTTAGATAACTACACTTCCGCCGATTCTGTTGGTGTTCCTGCGAGGAAACGGCCCGTGCGCTGAAATTTCGCCACCTGTGTCTACAATAAAGCACTGTGAATATTTAAACATGCCTGTTTCACTAAGCTGAGCGCCTAATTCTAGTCCTGCTGCGGTGGGACAGTGTTTAGGGTGACTGTGCCCAAGGATGCGATCGAATCCCGGCCGTGGCGGTCACTTTTCGATGGAGGTGAAAAGCAAAGCACCCGTGTGCTGTGCGATATCGGTGCACGATAAAGAGCCCCAGGTGGCCCAAATTTTCTGGAGCTTTCCACTACGGCATCTCCTAGAGTCTGGGTCGTCTTTGAACTCTAACACCATACGCCAAACCAACCAAACCAGCCTAATTCAAAACAAGTACGAGTTTTTTTTACCGTCTTTTAGTGTCCGAACTAAAATTCCTAACGCAGAGGCGCGTGTCGTGTGCTCGACCAGTGGATACAGAAGGCACCGCAGGAGACTCCAGTGGTCGGTTGCTTCATTTGACAAAGATTATGCATCGCCAAGGAAAACCCTGGTTTCATAATCGGCAGCTGAGCTGACGGGTATATAACAATGTGCAGGACCAACTCACGTATACTCAACTCCAACTGCAAATTTGTGTGATCCGCTGTGTGTGTGCGCGCGTGTATGTATGTGCGCGTGCGTGTGTGTGTGTGTGGGAAAGGGGGAGAGAGAGAACCCTTAAATAAAAACAGGGAATTTAGCCGGTGCTTAATAATCGCCGACATACTACTCTGCGTAGGAAAGGGAATTGAGCCGTGAAAAAATGAGAGCAATCCGCTGTCATCAGCTATTAAAGTGATCCGCTGTCTTCAATTTTTGTGCATTTGGCTGTGGCAGGAAAGCAGAATTATGCGCTCGCATGGGAAAGAGCGCTTTATGTGTATGTTGCTGCAGTCGCGGATACGCGCCCTGCAAGGAGGTGTTATTACGCAGATCTTTTGAAGCCGCAATACGAAGCGCAGGGCTATGATCAGACATGCCTCCTTACTGAAAAAAAAAAAAAAGCCAATAAATACACTCGAACATGGCATATGCATTAAAATTAAGCGCTTCGGTGCATGATGCTGCTCCTTGCGGCGGCGCCGTGCGTAGAAAGCTAACAAAATGCGGCTCGCGGCGCTTTCGGACCGCTAATAGAGGCTTTGCAAAAGTTAGCGCCATCTAGTGAAAGAAACAGAAACTGTGCGCGGCGGCCATGTTTTGCTGAATCCGCCCGCGCCTCCCATCGAGTACGCTGTCAACGTGCGCCTTCGTAGAACCCGTGCATGCACCGAAAGGTGCATTGGAATGATCACAAGCGATTGTTTCATTTTTTAACATCACAGCAGTCGCTGTTAGCTCCAAGGTCTATTCGGAATGAGGCCAGTATGTTGTTGCGTGCCCTTCTGCAGCCAGCGCACCGTCATAGACTCGCACGGAATCAAGGTATACGCGTGTATGCGAAAGTTCGTTTGCAGTCCTAATCGGCTTTACAAGGGTCACTTGCATCAGGTAAAGCATTACTGCACGTCCCTGTGACTGGGAGCTAGCTCACAGAATGTGCTATCACCTAAAACAGCAAGGCTAATTGTTTTGCGCGCTATGGAGCCTTGTGAACTTGAAGGATAAACTTATGCTGCGATGGAGGACACGGGAGAAGGAGCAATGCATGTTTAACGAATGCTATTGTGCAAGTATACGTTCTTTGAAACATTTTGTACGTAGGTTACATTTACCATTGTGTATTTGATTTAAGACACGGGCATGATTACCGAAACTACTTTTTACAGTCGTACGAAATGGTAGTGCTTGGTGCAGAGAGCAATACGGTTATCTATAGTGCGCCCGAGGTGCGTGTTTCACGCTGCAAAAGCAAGCGGCTGCCAAACCCGCGGCGTCTAGAAAAGCAGGAAAAGATGACATCCCTCTAGTGTGTTGTAACATGCTCACGTACAGCCCGTTTCGACCGGTCCACGTCCGGAGCGCGCAGCTCAGGTTTTATACCTGCCAGCGCGGCCGATAAAATAACGAAGCGTGCGCTTCACTTTTGTGTTTTTTCGAGTCACCCTTTGGTTCGCTAATTCACAGCTACCTGAAATTCACTGGAATTTTTAAATATGCCGATTTCTTGTTTATTCCCTCTGTCAGAAAGCAAACATTTGAAGCAGTAATCTCATATGAAAGCGCTGACATTGGAAGCTTCGAGGAACTCGGGGGAGGAAGAACTCGGCTGAAACGAAAAGAAATTTGAAAAGTCAACTCACATTACTGCGAAGTGTTTGTGCTTTGTGCAACTGGCTGTGTTCATAAAATGAGATTTATATTATATCATATCGTTATAGAAAAATTAAAGGGTCACTTAAGCTCCGCCGTTAAAGGTATAACGCGATAGTGCTCTCTCTCATACATACACACGCACGATGTTTTTTCTCTTTGCGTGTTATATTTTAGCTCTTTTATTTATTTTATTTACCAAATACTGCAGGCCCTAACTGGGCTCTAGCAGGAGGGGCTTAAAGAATACAATGCAGTGAAATATGAATTCATCAAAAGTAACATACTACACACAAGTGTAGTATGTTATATGTTGTTATGTATGTTATATTTCTATTATTTCTTTATTTTTATTTTATTTGACGTTTTATATTTTTATACACCAATACGCATGCGTCAGCAACAATCTGCTTTCCATTCTGAGCAATTTGACACTTTTGAACACATTCTTCAATTATTTCAATTAATCAATTACACATTCTAAATTTTCTTCCTTAGCCTCACCAAGCACTGGTTTTGCATTCTGACACCTTTAAACCCTTACTTTCCAATTTTTCTTTTTTTTTTCGTTTCTTTATTTCATCAATTGATCAATTAATTACAAAGATTTTATTAACTCGTCATCGCCTATAGCACACCAATCAATATTCAATCACTGGAAGCACAAATTACCATTTGTGCTTCCATTTACGACTCGTATAGCAATTTGTAACTGCGCTCGGCAGCGCAGCCGGTGGGCCCCGCCACGTCTCGGCTGTCAACATACGCTTCTAGGTGTCTCTAACAGAAACCGCCAGGGACCGAACAGAGGTCCGAGCACAGCACACTAGGTTAAAACGTGAAAAGCGCGAACAGAACGGCGAGCGCTGACGGACGGACACGAAGCGAACGGATGGAGCGAACAAAATATGGCGGCCAGCGCGGGATCAGGGTGCCGCTCACGGTTGCCAGACGTACTTTTGTAAACCCCCTATTCCACCGAGCGTTAGGCGAGAGCTGTTTCGCGGTGGAGCTTGACGTCACGAGCTGACGTCACAAATCAACAAATTACAGCAAACTTCTTGAAGTACGTGTTAAGCTATTTTAAATGAATTTATTTTTATGTGTTTATATCTTTGTGCTGTTTGATGTAAATATTTGTTAAGCAAATTACTACATCAAATTGAAGGCTGCCGTTCTGCCGCGCCGGGAATGATCGTAGCTTCGGCCGATCATCGTAACTTCTGTTACAGTGAACTAAAATTTATTCTAGTTCACTGTACTTCTGTTGCGCACTGATGCTTTGTGGCTTGGTTATGGTGCGGTGCTGTAACAAGTGCGCTGTGTTCATCCAGCATCTGTTGGCAGTGGTTCTGCACGGAATGGGGCACGAATGCCAATCTGTGGGCTGTGCATACAGGTTTCTGGCTGGAATTTCCAAGAGCCTGTACCATGCATCGCTCGTGAGTCGTGACAACCTGAGCTATCTGAATCTGCTGCGATCGCACCTAGCAGGGTAACGAATATGTGTGAGACGCATCAGGACGGTTAGGAAGTATGGCGGCATTTATATTCAGGTATCAATAAGGATGACGGAAACGTCTGTTACTCCTAAAGCAGTATTTCACAAAGCTATCCCGTTGGCTTTCTTTGTGGCAACACAGATTGCATTCTGTCTTGAAGACTGGCTAAAGGAAGCGTTAGTGCAGTGTGTGAGTCAGAAATTAAATAGTATTGTGCAGTGCACGAATTCCGAATTTTGGCATACCCACCTAGAAGGTAGCTTTCTTGACGTGCTTCGGCATGTGCTTGATTAAACGGAAATAATGAAGGAGGCACTAACTTGGAGTTCTTGAATACTCGCATAGAGGAAGCCAACGTCCAACAGTTTTCGGTGACCACGCAGACTGCAGTGATTAGAGTTCACAACATTCTCTGAATGCAACGTAGTGAAACCAAAAGTGCTTTAACGTCGTACTAACTTACATGAGCGCTTTCTGTTTCCTAAACTAAAAGTGACCTTATGAGCCTTCCAACTTGGTGAGGGACATCATTTACGTTTAGATGTCGCTCACGTTGGAATATTCTGCGCTTCTTTGAACACTTTATTTGTAATGGGCAGATTACAGCGCAACATTTGTGCACTCACTGCTTCTCTCGTGTGACTGGTTGCTGGGAACATAAATCATTATCAGAATGAAAACAAAAATAGTCGGTTAATCACTGCCCGCAATACGAGGACAAAAGGCTGTCGAGAAGGAGTTCACAGTTATGTAACTATAGAGCTTTAATTTCAAAGATATATGCATGTGTAGAATGTGAAGTATGCACTTTTGCCCTTTCCTCGAGTAAGTATGCCATTTCCGTCTGATGAAGTTAGGGAGTGTTGCTTTAAATAGATTTCACTCAGTGACTCATTTCACAGTGAGGCAGCAGCTGGTTAAAGTAAAATTTGTATGCCATTTCTTGCGAGGCAAAATTCATCTGTACATGCCGCATACACGGAGCTATTGAGAAGTCATAAATACATGCTCTACTCAATGAATTCGGTGCCTGTTGTATATTTTCAGATGCACTTGCATGGAATATATTGTCCCTTATACATGGTATGCAACCCTCGTCATCAAATATGTAGTTTTCAATGCAGGGTCCATTCTTCCCCAGTTATTTGAATGAAGACAGAGCTGAAAATTTGTGAAGGCATGTCAGTGCGCTGAAATCTGGTGTAGCTTTCTTCTTTCCGATAACTGGATGGACATTTAACTTCATTTTAGAATACATTGGGGATGTCACAAAGCTGTATGGTGGTTGATACTGGCGGTGATATCGGTGCTGCATGCAGTACTTGTTCTCATTCAATTCAGTTCAATTCAATTTATTTGCCATCCTGGTACAAATGATGGCGGGAGCCCGGGGTAAAAGCTGCCGTTTGACAGCTTGACAGAGCCACGGGCCCCCACTTTGGCAGCACCACAGTAGTCAGGCATATATAAAAAGCACATGTCATGTGAATTTAAACACAGGGTAAGGAAACATTGAAATAATAAATACAGCTCTTGTCAGTGTACAGTTATGAACGCAAAGTACACAATGAAACAAGCAGATAGAAGCCCACACTTATGGCGAGAAAAAAAAAGGGTGAGGAAACATTGGGATAATAAATACAGCTCGTGTCAGTTTACAGTTATCAACGCAAGGTACACAATGAAAACAAGCAGATAGAAGCCCACACTTACGGCGAGTAAAAAAAAAAGAAAGAAAACAGGTTAAATCAGTCATGAACAAAACCGTTCTATTGAATGCAAAAAGTACTGAAACAAATTCCGACGTGCAGCCCTGGGAAGAAAGATATTGCTTTGTGCTAAGTTGTTAAGCAGTCGGGGTAGTCTATTTGCTAATGTTTGTTCACCAAACGAAGTTCTGTAAGTTTTTACACTCCACTGCTCAGCATTTCTTATATTGTATGATGACTCTCGTTTTTCTAGCCCAGCTAATTAACAAAGGAAAGAAGTGTTGTTTGAGATCTCGTTTTTTATAGCCTTGCTTAAGCAGTAGTCATAAAGCTTGGTTATTGGAAGTATACTGTACTTTAAGAAAAGAGGTGTCGTGTGGTAAGTTGGTGGAACATTTTCAAGAATCCTTAGGAATTTTTTCTGTAACACTTGCAGCATCTGAAGATTTCCTGCTGTTGTTGTACCCCATGTTAAATGACGATAGTTCAGACGAGAACTGAACAATGAATGGTATACCATCAACATTACGTTTCGTGGTAATACCTCACGGTTCCTGTATATAAGGCCAATAATATTTGAGTATTTTTTTACAAGGAAGGTAACATGTTCATCCCATGGCATTTTTTCATTAAATATTATGCCTAATGTTTTAAATGAAGCCACGATTTCTAAGGGCACAGACTATAGGTATATATTCTTGGTAATAAAAACTGGCTTGTTGTTTCCTCTGAAAACAACGGCTTTTGTCTTAGTTGCGTTAATTCTTAACAAGTTCTTGTTACTCCAGTGTTCTATTTGCTTAAGCGTATTGCTTGCAGTATCTGTCAGTTCTGATATGCTATCTCCGGCAAAAAAAAAAAAAAATGCTGGTGTCATCAGCATAGATAATAAATTTCACGAGTGGAGCTGTGCGGACGATATCGTTTATATATATATTAAAGAGAAAGGGACCTAAAATACTTCTCTGTGGAACGCCATAGCCTACAGAATGCATATCTGATAAAAAAAAAACATTTATTGTTACTGCCTGTTTTCGATGCATGAGATAGGACTGCACAAGCGATAGTGCATGTCGCGGAAACCATAGCGCTGAAGCTTACAAAGAAGTATTTCGTGGTTAAGTAGGTCGAACGCCTTAGAAAAGTCAAGAAATATGCCATTAACTATCCTATTCTTTTCAAGTTCGTTCAATATATATTCCTTTTGCTCTAATAATGCAAGTTCAGTAGATCGGTGCCTACGGAAGCCATACTGAGCCGCTGTTATGATTTGGTGCTTTTCTTCAAAGCGTAAAAAATTTCCAAGTATTACTTTTTCCAGTATTTTAGAGAATACGGGTAAGATAGATATTGGCCTATAATTCCCAAATTCATTTTTATCACCTTTTTTAAAGATAACACTTACAAGCGCGATTTGCATTTTACGAGGAAATACAGCAGTGATGACACAAAGGTTTAAGATGTACGTAACATATGGTAAAATGAGATCAAAAACATGCCTAACAGGCTTTATCTGGATGCCATCAATATCAGTTGATGTGCTACTGTTCAGTTCTTGGAAAGCTGACGTTAGATCTTCTTCATCAACCGGTTCGAGAAATATAGTGTCACAAATGTGGACAACTTCACTGGTATCAGTTTGCGGAGCCATATTTCTGGAGACCCTAACAAAGTGTGCGTTAAACGTGTCTGCAAGTTCTTTTCCGGATATGTTCACGCCGTTAATATTTAGCGTACTTAAATCACCACCTTCACTACTTCACCCTAATATAGCGTTTAGTCGCTTCCACGTAATGTCGGCACGACCTCGAGTAGACGTAAATTGATTTTTGTAATAGGTGTTTCTGACTTTTTTTTTAAATTCGGCATTCAAACGATTGCGATATTTTTTAAATGCTGCAAAATCGCATTCAGCTTTGGTTTTATTAAACTTGTGATATAGTCTGTTCTTTGCATTTATCTTTGCCCTTAATTCTTGTGTGATCCATGGCATGCGACTGTGACGTCTTTGTTTTCTAGTTACTATCGGAAAGCAGGACTTGTAAATTGGCTTTAGGATGTTTAAGAATGCCTCATACGCATTATTGGCATCATTTTCTAAGAGAACAGGCGTCCAGTTGCATCTTTCGATCGCAGTTCTAAATGTGGACAGAGTTTTTTCAGAGACAAGTTGAAAGGAGTGTGCAGGACTGCGTTCCTTTTTATAAATATTTTTAACGCATATAAATATCGGCAAGTGATCGCTGATGTCAGAGATAATTACTCCAAAACTGATCATACTAGGATCATAATTGGTAATAAACAGATCTATGAGTGATGAAGACGTGGCAGTAACACGCGTTGGTACTTCAATTACATTCATAAGTCCATGCGTTCTAAGCAAAAAATTTAAGCTATTTTGGGATGTGTCTGTGGATAACATATTAATATTTAAGTCACCACCAAAACAAGGTTTAACTGCTGACTGGCAGTAAAAGAAATCAGGGTTTCAAGAAAAACCAGGAATATAGCTACACAGCCCTTTGGCGGCCGATAGCATACTGCAAAAAAAGTATTGTCTATGCATATTGTTAAGATTTCATAATCGCTCAAAGAAGTTGTGAACTGCTGCAGTAGTTCAGGGTGCTGTTTCTTCTTCAATAGCATTGAAACGCCGCCGCCAAGGCCAGTGTCACGATTTAGAAAAAAGGTCTCATAACCAGGCATTCGCAAAACATCACAATCATTTGTAGACCAGGTTTCGCTAATCATGATGGCATCAATGGGCACATCTAACTGTTGGAGGAGAGTCTCAAACTATTCTTGCTTATATCTAACAGACCGAGCGTTGACATGAAGGCATTTGAATGACGTGTGAAAAACCGGACCAAGGTAATCTTTGAAGTCGTTGGGTAGTAGATCTTTCGTTGTAGTCTGCATAACTGGTTGTAACACACACAAAAAATCGACTACCCCTTCTTAGTGCAGCTTTTCAAGATCGCAATAGTGCTGCACGACTCTTGCTGACGCACCATCAGTTTTTCTTATCAAAATTTTTCCGTTACTGTGCCAGACATACTTGAACTTATTTGCCTTTGCCCAATCCTTCACTTCCTTCAACAAGTCTCGATTTCGCCTGGTCAAGTTCTCCAGCACGTGAACATTTACATCTGCAGTTGTCAGATCCCGCCTGCTAGACCACCATTGGTCCCTCATGCTCTGTCTTGCGAAACGGCAGATTATGCCAGGCACTGGGCCATGTTTAGGCGGCAACCGGTGTAGTGCTGTGATATCATGTTCTGACAACTGGGGTAACGCACTTTGACTGGCAATAGCGTTAATTTTTGACAAAAAATTTTCATTGTCCGTTAGTGGTACATCATGAATTTCTAGGTTCAGTCGTCGGTTGCGCCACTCGAGGTCATCAAGTTGGACGCTCAGCGATTCAAATTGCTGCTTGGTCACTTCCATTTGTACGAGCTTCGTCTGGATTGCCTTAACATCTCGCTCATTTTGTTCTGTCCGCGTCACCAAGTCTGAAATTTGGTCAGACAAACTGCACTGAATGTACAATTCCGTCAACGGTTTCTTTCAATGGCAAGAGAACATCAAGCTTCCGGTTGATCTCTTAAAGTACAATCCACATATCCTCTACTTTCAAGGGTGTTTCTTTGTCATCCTGCTTTGTAAGTGGCATTTGTGTTCTACATTTTAAGCATTTCCATTTCTGGTAGGCTGACCTGTTAGATTTTATCGTAGCCGCGGATACTCCAGCGCAACTCCCTACATGGTATGCCAAATTGCATGCTATACATGATATACTGTCTTTGGGATCTGAAATTTCCTCTTCACATACAACACATTCCATACTGAGAGAAAACAAGTTAACTACTTTGGCAGCAGCAGTGGGAGTGGCAAAACGGCAACACGGTACTTTGTGAAAACCCACTAACCTGTAACGGTATGGTAGAATGCTTAAAAACGTCCTCCCCTCGCCACCACTGCTGCAAAAGTCAGGGAACATGAAGGGAACAACCTTGGTTAGCCCATTCTGTGTAAACAACCAAACTTACTTTGTGCATTTCTCATTTTCTCGTGTGATAAAAATTTGGAATAAAAACATACAATATACAGAGGATGGCTTTGTGATAGTCAACCAAGTTTGCTCAACACGGTTTTCATGGTAGCACTAATGGGTGGTAAACGTTGGATCACACATCTTTACCTCTGGCGTAACATTGCTATGTCCGGGTTATTAGTGCCTAGTTTTGAAAGAGCGTGTATACCAGAGCACGGAACGCTGGCTAGATTTTTGTTGGCTGGCTAGATCAGAAAGTAAAGGCTGTCAAGTGGTCCAACTTGAATTCCATAAGAGGGCGAATACGGACTGGTTGGTACATGATCACGAATGAAAAGAAACAGCGCTGCTAAGACGAGACAGGAGAGCAGACAGGAGCGCATGTGTTTTGTCTGCTTTCTTGTCGTCCCGCCTTAGTAGCGCTGTTTCTTTCCGTCCAACCTGAGTTTATGTTATTGACGACAATGGGTGGTTTTTTTTTTCATCAGTTTTCATAGTTTCATTGAACCGACACTGCTTATGCTTTACTTGGAGGTAATTCATTTATCTACAATATGTGAGGGTGCTGCATGAACGCAATATGACGTAATTTTTTTTTAATTACAGAAATATTTTTGTGGAATGCCATGGTGCACATACAGGCCTGCCCAAGCCAATAGGGAGCTTGTGGAGCAGTGTTCAGCAGAGCATACTCCACAATCAGTTTATGTAATGAAAATAAGTGAGTAAAGCTATAGAATGGGCAGGAAGAAAAACAAAGGAGAAGAGAAAGAAACTCAAGCATACACATTTAGGAAAACGGGCTTCACATTCTTCTGGCTGCGTGAAGAGAAAATACGAGTCGGCAAATTATTCAGAACCCTTGGCAAATACAAAGCACAGACACGTTCGCCGTATCTAGTTCGCATTGTGGGCAAAATAAAACAAGCATGTAATTGTGATGTTCGAGCCCGGACATATCAGGAGGCAGAATTCAATATTTAACAGCTGTGTCTAAGAATAACGCATTCTTCAAGTGACAGTGCAAACAAAGCCATACGAGAAAATACTTGAATTGTTTTTAATCAGCGTGCCTTATAGCACAGCACAAATTATAGATTTTAGTAGATGATAAATGTTGTTGTGCAAGCGTAAGTAAAAAAAAAACTCCACATTGCAACACACTATACGCCAATGCATGCACTATAGTTTTCCCTACTTAAATTAGGTAGAATGTGTTTTTAGGGTATATCAGACAAGCTATTTGAGCAGCCAATAACAAATATTAACCAAATGACTGTTCCAGGACATGGTGGAACTAATATTGACACTGAAAGTATGGAATAGAAGAGTAGGCACTATTATTATGCTGCGAAAAATGAAAACTGCTTGGTGACTAGAATAAATTTCCCAGAATCACATAGAAACATACTAATTGTTTTATTTCGATTGGTAGAATTTAAGTTACAGTGCCAACTCGCAGCACATACTATGTCAATTTGTAATTTAGCCAAGGCTTGATGATAATTATTGGACGGGATACTGAAAGCGCGTCGTCTCCATACTCGAAAACCTCAGTATGAAGAATGGCTTGACTGAGATCGTTGATATTTAAGTTGAATAAATGGGGGGGGGGCTTAAATCTGTCTCTGAGAAATTCCAGTGCTCAACAGTCTTGGCTTGCTTCTATTTCCAATCATTACTAACTGTGTTTGACTGGGCAAATAAATATCGAAGAAAGCTAGGAAAGGTCCTCGGCAGCCCTAGCTGTGGTGTTTATGAATTAAAACATAATTTTTATGAAGAGGAAGGAGAAGTGCAGGCGATGCATGTACATGCACACGCGTGAAAGAGGAGTATATAACACCTTGCTACTGTGTTGCGTTTTCGTGTTGCTTCCTGAATTCTAGGATAACATTTTGACAACGAGGGTGGCTGTTTAAAGAGCCTTGAAGTAACCTTGTTACATGCATCATGGGTATCCCTGGTCTCCAGCCGCCGTTCCTATTGGCTCCTGATCGACCTGCTGTTTCATGGGTGCAATTGGAGCCAACATTCCTGAATTACATGATGGGGTCGAGTACTTCGACATTAGCCGCAGACCTACAGAAGACCATCCTGCTTAACTGCTTGGGCAGTGAAGGTCAAAGCGTCTTGTACCCCCTGCTGCCGTTGTCTACTGCGACACCATCGGCAACGTCCTCGCAATCCTGTGACAAAGCCCCTCATCCTGACTAATTCAATGAGGTGCGGTTTCTCCTGGCGGCACGCTACAAATCTTCTGTGACCGTGATCACCACTGTGTTCAAGCTTCTGGCGAGACAGCCGATGAGTACATCTCTACCATTAGTAACCTTGCTGATGAATGTGGATTCGGAAGTCTGGTGGATGACATGATTCTGGACCAACTGGTAGAGGGGACACCCGGTCACCATTTCCGATAAGACCTTCTCATGGAAAGAATTCTTCTTTGACTTTTTCACGCGCTGTGGCTCTTGAGCGACAGTGTGAGCAAGCTTCCCGTGCAGCCAGGAAGCTGTCTCAGGAGGCTGCTGCTGCACCAGTTCAGCATGCTGGACCCGATTGCATATAACAACCATTGCTGCACCTGCCATTGGCAAAAACCCACTGCATGTGGTGTTCGTCCAAACCACAATACCATTTGATGGTTTGGTTTGTGGGGTTTAACGTCCGAAAGCGACTAAGGCTATGAGAGACGCTGTAGTGGAGGACTCCAGAAATTTCGAACGCCTATGATTTTTTAGCGTGCACTGACATCGCACAGCACACGGCCGCCTTGCTTTTTGCCTCCAACGAAAAGCGGCCGCCGAGGCCGGGATTAGATCCCGCATACTTGGAAACAGTAGTCGAACGCCGTAACCACTGCGCCACTCCGGCGGGGCACAATATCATTTGAAAACAGGTGTTGCTACCATTGTGGGTCCACTAAACAAAATGTGAACAACCCTGTCTGCAAAGTGCATAAGTGCAACTGTTGTTGGCGCAGAAAAGTTGATCTGGACACCATTTGCGATTAATCTGATTGTCCAGTCAAAGTTCAGCGATTTGCAGGCAATGCTGACATGGTGCTTATAGGGCAACGGTAATAGAGCAGTGGTTATTGTATATGCGGCCGGCTGGAATACCAGAATCTTGACCTCTCCTAATTGAAAGAAAGCCTATCCTCTTTTTAACTGAAACTGGCTCATCCATGTCCATTCTTACTGAAGAGCTTTACCAACAGCATTTCGCTTCTGCCCTATTGCAATCAGCTACCATTCAACTCTGACTAGTCTAAGTCTGGGATAATAGTGCAAGGATGTTTTCTGGTGACAGCTGACTTTAATGGATAACCCATCTGTATCCTATTGTACTTTGTCTCGGGAGGAACTATATGTCACTAGGCCTGGATGCTATCGCGTCTCTACAAATGAAAATTGAAGGTTCAGCTTTGGAACATATTTCACTGCTACCTGACGTATTTGCGGCGGCCTGAGGTACGTTCGAAATTCAAGCATCTTTTCACCAGGGAACTCTGAGTTTCTTGCGGCTTTGTGGATATAGAGTACGGGAATCTTTTCTTCCGGTTTTTTGCTCAAGCCATCATTCAACGCTTCCCTATAGTTGCTGATAGATAAAATGATATCTCTATTTACATCTGCGTAAGTCAGATGAGGGTATCATGATAGACAAATTGTTCCTGCCACAAACGGAAAAGCATCTGCGTAGCCTGGCCAGGTTACAACATTCCTCGAAATTGGACCCCGCTTCAGCCTATCACTATGTTTCGCTCAACTCTGAGAGTCGGGAATATAAAACTTTCATTGCCCATGATGAACATTATGGCCTTCAGTGAGATTTATTCGAACTAGCATCGGCGGCGGCTTTCCAAAAAAAGAGGATGCACATATATGATGATGCAAGGCGGTTATCCGCTACACCGACGTAATCATCATTCATGGAACCTCCCGGCCAGAGCATCTGAGCAACTTTCGTCCAGTACTTAAGTCCTATCCCCAAGCCAGCCTCAACCACAAGTGTGTCTTCGGTGTCTCAAAGCTCATGTTCTTGACACACACCAGAGGTGAATACCTCTTTCCACTTTCTTCGACCAGCGAGGCGATTATGAAGTACGAACGTTCAAGTAACTTTATTGCTAGCTAATAAAACGTTACTGTGTTCATGGGTATCTGGAATTTCGTAGCTATACGACAACCATCCTTTTACGTAAGTATACTGTCTGTTTGTAAACATGAAAAAAGAAGAGTCCTACAGTTGCTCGTGGGAACCAAAGATGTCAAGCTTTCTTTCATCACCAACTTCTACTTCCGACACCGGTTGATATCGAAATCAGCCTAATGTGACGATAAAAAGCTGCACCTGAACAACGAAGTGATCGGACAGCATTTGCGCTGCAATGAAACTGAAATATCTGCTCGTTCTCGATACAAACATCAACATGATATATAGGCTTGAATAAGACACAATTGACGCACCCAAAACCTAAATATGTGGTTGAAGGTTGATCATCATCATCATCATAATCAGCCTGACTATACCCACTGCAGGGCGAAGGCCTCTCCCATATTTCTCCAACCAGGTGCTGTGCTAGCTGCATCCTCTTGACCCCTGCGAACTTCTTAACCTCATCCGCCCACCTAACTTTCTGCCGCCCCCTGCTACGCTTTCCTTCCCTTGGAATCCAGTTTGTTACCCTCAGCGACCATCGGTTATCCTCTCTTCGCACTACATGCCCTGCCCAAGTCCATTTATTCTTCTTAATTTCTACTAGAATGTCGGTAACTTGAGTTGTTTCTCTGACCCAATCTGCACGCTTCCTATCTCTGAATGTTACCCCTACCATTTTTCGTTCCATAGCCCTCTGGGTTGTCCTCAACTTAAGTAGAACCCTCTTGGTTAGCCTCCATGTTTCAGCCCCATAAGTGAGTACAGGTAAGATGCAACTGTTGTATAATTTCCTCTTGAGCGATACCATTAAGCTGGTAGTCATAATCTGCGAGTGCTTGCCAAATGCGCTCCATCCCAATCTTATTCTTCTTGTTATTTCCTTTTCATGGTCCATATCGGCAGTTACTACCTGTCCTAAGTAGACATATTCGCCTACTGCTTCCATTACTTCGCTACCTAATATAAACTGCTGTTCCTTCCCGAGGCGGTTGAGCATTACCTTAGTCTTCTGCATATTGATTTTTAAGCCTACCTTTCTACTTTTTCTGTCTAGGTCATCAATCATTATTTGCAGTTCATCCCCCGAGTTGCCTAGCAAGGCAATGTCATCAGCAAATCGCAGATTACTGAGATATTCTCCATCTACCCTTATCTCTAACTGCTCCCATTCTAAGTCTCTGAATACTTCCTCTAAGCAAGCTGTGAATAGTACTGGGGAGATTGTGCCGCCTTGCCTAACACCTTTCTTTATGGGAATTTTGTTACTTTCTTTATGAAGAACTATGGTTGCTGTGCAGCCACTATATGTATCTTCCAGCACTTTCACGTACGGCTCGTCTACCCCTTGATTTCGCAATGCCTGCATCACCGCCGAGGTTTCAACTGAGTCAAATGCTTTTTGCGTAATCGATGAATGCTATGTATAAGGGCTTGTTATATTCCGAGCATTTTTCTATCTCCTGATTGATTGTATGGATATGATCGATAGTAGAGTACTGTTTCCGAAAACCTGCTTGATCCTTTGCTTGGTTGCAGTCTAAGGTTGTCCTGATTCTATTAGCGGTTACCTTAGTAAATACCTTATACGTAACAGACAGTAAGCTGATTGGTCTGTAATTTTTAAGGTCCTTAGAGTTCCCTTTCTTATGAATGAGGATAATGTTTGCATTCTTCCATGATTCCGGTACCATCGATGACACCAGACACTGCGTATACAGGGTGGCCAGTTTTTCTAGCACGATATCCCCCCCCGTCCTTCAACAAATCTGTAGTTATCTGATCCTCTCCAGCTTATTTCCCCCTTTTCATAGTTTCTAACGCTTTCTTGACCTCGTCCTTCGTCACTGGTGGAACGTCTGACTGTTTTTCCCTACCGCCAATTTTATTACGGTCCTGACTACTTTGGCTACTGTAGAGATCTGTATAGAACTCCTCGGCTGCTTTGACTATCTTGTTCATATTCGTGATGAACGTTGCCCGCCTTGTCCCTTATCGCATACATCTGATTTTTGCCTATTCCCAATTTCTTCTTTACCGCTTTAAGGCTTCCCCCGTTCTTTACAGCATGCTCAGTTTTCTCCATGTTATACTTCCTTATATCGGCCACCTTGTGCTTATTGATTAGCTTTGATATCTCGGCCAATTCTACTTGGTCTGTTGGATTAGAAGCTTTCATACTCTGGCGTTTCTTAATCAAATCTTTCGTCTCCTTAGATAGCTTACCGGCTAACTATCATACCGCCTACTTCTACCGCGCACTCAGTAATGATATCTCTGAAATTATTGTTCATTTCTTCTAAGGTAATCTCGCCATCCTCGGTTAGAGCTGAATATCTATTCTGTAGCGAGATCCTTAACTCTTTTGCCCTCCCCCTTACCGCTAATTCGTTGATGAGTTTCTTTCTTACTAACATGTTGCGTTCCTTTTTCAGATTTAGGCTAATTCGTGACCTCACCATCCTGTGGTCACTGCATGGTACTTTCCCGATTACCTCTACATCTTGCATAATGGCGGGGGTTGAACACAGTATGAAGTCAATTTCATTTTTAGTCTTCCCGTTAGGACTTTTCCATGTCCCTTTCCGGTTCTTCCGTTTGCTGAAGAAGGTATTCATGATTCGTAAGTTATTGCGCTCTGCAAACTCAACTAGTAACTCCCCCCTGCTATTTCTAGAACCAAAGCCATAGTAACCTACTGCCTGGTCTCCTGCCTGCTTTTTCCCTACTTTTGCATTGAAGTCGCCCATTAGTACAGTATACTGCGTCTTTACTTTTCGCATTGCCGATTTTGCATCTTTGTAGAAGCTTTCAACTGTCTGGTCATCATAACTACATGTAGATGCATAAGCCCTACAACCTTCAGTTTATACCTCTTATTAAGCCTAATTACGATGCCTGCCACCCTCTCATTAATACTATAGAATTCATCTATATTACCCAATATATAGGAAGGTTGATAGTGGCCTCTATTCCAACGTCAGCAAGCATGTTGAAGTATTCAGCCGCAGTGGGCTATTTTTTCTTCAGCATGCCAATCCCCTATCACGTATCATGGACAGATGGGATATGCAAGTAGACACAATTCACTCACGCACTTACTGACACGTTGATTTGGAGATCGAGAATGATGAGAAAAGTGACGGCAAAGGATTATGCGTGAATACGACTTGCTAGTGATTCAGCAGTCAAAATTTGCTAACTCGCGCCATCCTGACAGAACAATCTGTACATCATAAGTTTACTTCAGTTGCAGTGTTTTCAATGTGAATGCCCAAATGCAATTCATATTTTTGTTTTAAGCTTTTAAGGTGTTTTTTTTTTGCAATTTCTTGCTTATATACCTACAAATGCTTTAAGGTGAACATACACCTTACAAGGTCTTGTAAGGAGTTCATACATAAAGAAATATTCTTGTTAAGGGTGCAAATGGTCTTGTGATTGCTTTGTTATCACAGTTACAGCCTGGCACGATGACAGGAAGTGGAAGAAAGAAGCTATTGGGGAATGTGAAGTGACTTCACAATTTTGACATCTTGTAAGCTTCTGGGTAAGCTTGGGCATTGCTGTGACAGTGATCATAGCTTGCTGCTGTTCCTAATATGGTAAGGCTGGCAACATGTGAGTGACAAGAAACGTTTCTTGCAAAATAGGCCATAGTAACCTGCTTGCTTAACATTAGTTGCTGCTGCAGAAACTGTTTCTTTCACATGTTGATGGCTGCTATATCTTTACCAAAGTGTAACGCTGGCTGTGAATTAGGATCAGTACTAGCTAATAAACCTCATCATGGTCACTTTTCAAACAGCTGCAAGACGTGCATTGAACTAGAAACAAGCCCCGACATTTCCAGATAGGCAAAGCACACAAGACTGATATGAAGGATGCCCCGTTTTTGCATTCACGTAGATGTAAGTTTAAGTTTTCCCTCATGTTCTGGGCTATCGGTTTTCACTTCCAGAGTACGAAGACGGCTTATCAGCTGAACGAACCGAATGCGCTATCTCGTAAAATCAGAAAGTTTCTCAGTTCATGTTAGTTAATTATTCGTCTAATACTTAGGCTGTAGAAAATAGTGTCTTCCTCGCTGTGCTACCATCTGCACAGATTGTGTAGACGTCTCAAGCAGGTCATCGAAATAAAAATCTGCAAACGCTAAAAAATCGTCAGGCTTTGTTTCAAAGCCTTATAAGCACCAGTAGTAACTCACAATATTGAAATAATTAAAAGTTATTTCCGGAGGTCGCTTCGGCTGTGAATAAAGCAAAAGGCAGTTGACTATTCCAGTGACCGCCTTCAGCCGTCACCACCGAGTATCTAACAAGGCCGGTGCATGACCTTCTTTCCCAGCAGTGAACGTCACGACTACTGGACGAGCGATAAAATGGTCCGAAATGAGTCTGCGCGGACGGGCATTGGTTAAGTGGCGAGGGGACACCCCGTCATTCGACTCCAATCTGTGCTCGCAGCTTCATTTCCTGGCACTTTATCCCCCATCCATAGTAGTGACGTAGGCAGTTAGAGGGCGCTGGCCTTGTGAAGGTCTCTGAGGAGACACTCCAGCGCGAAATATGGAAGAAACAAACAGGTGAACACAGAGCACAAAGAGCTATGCGGGAGATTCAGAATTAGCGAGAAAAAATTGTTGGCAGCATCTGCAGAAACAGTCTCGGATAGTCACGTACGCGTTAGTTCGCAAACACAATGAAGAAAAGAGTGCGGAAAAGAAAATCGGCAGTTTCCAATTTTGTACCCATAACGGCATTGCAGGAAATGTTGACTTATTTGGCAAGGGGATGCGCACTAACACTTTAGTTGTGATGTGAGGTATAAATCATAAATTTTAGAACAGATGAGCTGCCTTTTGAATATCACACAGTTTTTTCCTCCTTCTGAGAGGGAGATATATGGTTTAGTTAGGATAAACTAGAAGCTGACAAAAACAGAACACCTGCTGCGGTCCAAGTTACCTTTCTCGAGAACAGATTATACGTCCCTAGTGGCACTCTTAACTGATTGTGCAGTCTTGTCGTATGGACGAACAAGGGCGAATTTACCACGATAATTACAGAGGGTGCCGGTGAGGAGAAAGGAAGAGTAGCAAGGCTGGAAAGTTGAAATATTTTCAAGCAGCAATGTCAAAACCGTAGCCAACAATCGAACACACTTGGATTTCATTGAAATAAACTCTTTATAAGCTGACGCGCGCCATCACAAGAATTAAGCAACTCGGCGGCGGTGACAGCAGCAATCGTGCTCAGCAGTCGTTGAATTAAGAATGCTCGTTGTATTCGTCAACAATCAATTTGAGATGTGGGAAGAAGCATCTAAATAAGACTCGAAAAATGTCTAGCATAACATCGAACATTGTAGACACATGCGCAAGAGGCCACAATAATTCGAGATACACCTCGGAGCATCTTGGCGAAAATGATAAAACCGCGTATCGGTGTCACTGAGCGTGAGTAAACAAAAGAACATAAAATCGTTTCTTGCATGGCGAGCACAGTGATAAGGGCGCACGCCAGCAGCAACAGACAAACAATGCAAGCGTTCGGGGCAATACACCAGAGGGTGAGCTACCAAGCTCCAAGGTAAATGTATTTGTCCCCTACATAATAGTGTTAAAATAAAGCGGAAGTTATGCCACATCCCGAATTATTACATGCGAAAGCCAGAGGAAGCACCAAAGATGAGACGAAACCTGGAAGCAGCAAAGAGAAAATTAGCGATAGACCGGATCCGGATGTGCATTGTAAGTTGCTGCAACATCACTGCCAAAGATTAGGGTACTTTCAGGAAGGATGAGAACTATACACCGATTTCGCAGTCGTCAATGCATGGACAGCTTTATTTTTAGAAACGGACAAATCGACAAAATGCTGGCAGTAATCTAACAGCTACGGAGCGTTCGGATGCTGTCTATGACTGGGAAGGCAGAGGGGCAGGAACTCGGCAGTCTACTCTAGCCAGCTTCATTATGTTGGTGAGTCAGGGAAGAAGGAGTAAAAGGACCTATACGGGACTCGAAGCGAAGACAAAGAGAACATTGAAAGGATTTGTTAGACAGGCTTCCGATAAGTGCGGCTCTTCAAAGACCGCGCTGCGTTTAGTCTGGCCGAAGGGTTCCTTAGTAAGCTGTCAGTTACGCAGACAGGTAGGGGCTAACGTATACTACTGATGTCCCTATTCGTGATAAGCCCTAATTACATCGTGCGCTGGTTCCGGGAGCTTGCGCAAATCACAGTCTTCGACACCAAACGGCAGAAAAGGTGTACTTATGCCCAGCAATCTGTAAACTACACTGCCATGTGGTAGCTTCCATTTGGAAGTCTCAATGACGGGACGGAACTAGGCTGAAAGATTGCGGCGATAGTTGGGTTCTGATCATTCATCGTGTATCAAGCAGGGTATGGGAGTGTCAATCAAGGGGTTTGCATCTGCTTATAAGAGACATGAACGTGTTAAAAAGCCATTTTTCGCCAACTTAGGTTACAGACCAAAGGCCTTTCGGTAGTCAGGACGAAGACCGAGCTCCTAGAAAGAGAATTCCACAATCGTTTTAATTCGAAAAATAGAATGTTTGATTTAGTCAACAAGACAATTTCTTTCTACCTCGGCTATGGGCACCAATAAAATGTACCTCATGTTTGACAAAAAACATAAAACCACCTTTACGCCTCTGTTTTTCTGAGGGCACCTCCTTGATTCCTAACGATTTGTTTACACAGTGCCGCGAATTTGGTCTAATAGAGCCAAAAGACGATCTTGTAGTGTACATGAGGGGACACATCATCCCCATGTGTTAGTACCCTGAACAGCCGAGTAGCTTTTGGAAACATTTCACATAATCCTTGTTCTTATTTATTTTTTTGTTTTGTTTTTTTGTTCATAAAAGCGACCTTTGTCCTTGTGGAAGGGAAGTAATAGTTTGCAATGTTTCTCATGAGTGTCGTAGTCGTAAGGTTGCTAGTCCTACGTGAGACATCAATAAATAGATTCAGCTTGCCGGAGATGCACTAGTGTATACGAATAATATATGTATACGTATACCGGTTCGCGGACCCCTCCCGCGCACGCGCTTTGACAGGAGTGGGTGAAGTTGAAGCCACTGCGCCTGCGTGGAAGGGGTGTGGCAGGACAAATGTGGCATATACTGCACATTTCCTTTTACGAGAACCAATTATTATTATTGTTATTATGACGATTATTTTTATTATTATTATTATTATGTAAATTGGTTTACACAAAAGAAAAGGTGCAGTACATGCCACACTTCTGTGGACACCTGACCCGCGCCGTAAGGGAAGGGAGCAAAGTGGGAGTGAAAGTGGAAAAAAGAGAAAGAGGAGCCGTAATGGTGGGCTACGGCTCCGACTAACTGGGGATCTTTAACCCGCACTGACATCGCACAGCGGTAGGAGGGTGGCTGCTCCTGGCCCTGATGGGGCTGGGACAGTTAAGTCACCGCCGCTTGCTTTTTTTTCTTTATTGCCTGTCCTTGACACATTGCTTTTCACGAGAACAAAATCAACAAAAATCACTCAAATGCTATTTACATACGCTATTTACGTATGACACAATAAAATTCACACAAGAAGGTTCTAGCCTTAAGAGCCACTCGGGAGGTTCTGCTGCAGCTTTCTGGATTGCCAGAAACCTGTCCATGCTTTCCCGAATGCTTGCTGCGGTGGCTACCCTGCCACCGAATGTTTATCTATTGTAGGCCGTCATTGTACCCGCCACCGCTTAGGTGGTGGACGATGGCTGCTGCGGCGAGCGTCTTTCTCTTTCTCTCCTTTTTCTTCTCTATTTTCTCTTCTGTCCGCACGAGGCAGCGGAAGCCCGGCGGGGTGGTGCAGTGGTAAGACGCCCGACTACTGTGCCGGTGGTGGTGGTAAAATATTTAATGAAGATGTTTAGGAGGTTGTAGCGGCGGTTGGAGTCCTCTGTCCGGAACCTCATTGGCGTAGGCTGCTGTCCGCGCTCTTTCGATGAGCTCTTTTTGACCCCTTGCGTCCGAGTTGGTCAGAGCTGCCTCCCACCCCTCCTGCGTTGGCTGGTTATTAAAAGTGACAGTCTGATTTCGCTGGCATGCCCACACCATATGGTACAGGTCCGCCTTCTCCCCGCAGAATTTGCATTGTGAGTCAAGTGACTCTGGATCTTATTGCACGTAGTTTTCGTGGGTTGTTAAAAGTGTTGGTCTGAAGCTTGCGGAGGTGTGCCTCCTCCCCTTTGTCTAGTGTCTTTGCCGGTAGAGGGTAGACCCGGCGAGATAATCTTAAGTGCTGAAGTATTTCATTGTAGGTTAGCAATGGGGTAGGAGGTTCCACGAGATCGGTATTGGGTGCCCGGGGGAGAAATGCTCGGGCTGAGGCGTATGTGCTCTCGTTCCTTGGGATGCCCTGGCGACCTGGTACCCATACTAAGTGTTTATGCGTGGGTTGGTAGCCACGGGTGTAACTATCGTGCGGGATTTTAGCTGCCAGCGTTGCAATCCTGCCCCTGGGGTAATTACGATATGCTGTCTGTGAATCTGTAAGAAAGTATTCTGAGGTAGTGTGTGTTGCAGCTAACGTGCCGGAGTACCCGGGTTCGAACCCGACCTCGGCGGCTGCGTTTCGATGGAGGCGAAACGAAGAGGCGTCCGTGTGCTGTGCGATGTCATCGCACGTTAAAGATCCCAAGATGGTCGAAATTACTCCGTAGCCCTCCACTACGGCTCCTCTTTCTCTCTTTGCACTTTCACTCCCACCTTCCTCCCTTCCCTTATGGCGCGCTTGAGGTGTCCACAGAAAATAAGTGAGACAGTTACCGCGCCTTTCCCTTCCTATAAATTAATCAACCAATCAGGCAGCGGAAGTGGCTCAGCTACAGAGTCAGTAGCAGGCCCGTGCATTTTCTTTTCCTTCTTCCTACAGCCACAACAATGAAAACATCGCACAGCACACAGACACCTCTCCATTTTGCCTCCATCGAAACGCAGCCGCCGGCGGTCAGGTTTGAGCCCGGGTATGCTCTAGCACAGTAGTCGGGCACCTTAACCACTGCGCCACCGCGGGGGGGGGGGGGCACAGTCTTTGGGTGCCGAATTTAGATTGCAAAGAAATAAACACACTAATACCTGTAAAAAATAAAAAATACTCTACTTTTCAAATGATGTTTCATACTTTCACAATCAGCTCTTCACCAAAAGATGAGTTCGCAGGAGCAATGTTTTTCCTTTCCTTGTATTGCTATATGGACGCTAAGCCTACTTTTCACGCCCAATCGGAGCTTCGTTTCTGAGCACGAAATTGGGCGACTACCTTCAAGGATGTTGGGCCTGCGGTACCATCCCTCAGGAGTGGATATGCACCATCTAGCCCTCATCCCCAAACCGGACAAACCACCAATATTGGCCAACCTTCTTCCCATCTCTATCACGTCTCTATTGGGAAGCTGATAGAACAAGTTATCTAGACCAGACTCTTACCATACCTCGAACCACCTTCTACCATACATACTGTTCATCTTCCGCCCTCCTTTAGCGGCCCCAGACATTATGCTTCTGCTCCATCACCAGGTAGTCATGAGTCGCACGCTAGATATGAAAGTCATTGCCGGCCTCGATGTTACCAAGGCCTCCGACAACATCCTCCACGGACCAATTCTTTAACTTCAGGCTCTCGGCGTCGGACAACACACGTATTCGTACGTCCGAAATTTCCTCACCGACCGCACAATACAACTTAACTCCAGCACGGGTGGTGGTGGTGAAAACGTTTATTGAAAATAGTTACATGGAGGTTGCTTTGGGGTTAGGATTAGTGCCCTTCACCTCACGAACACTAGGTGGAGTCTCTAGTATGGGACCCCAGTGGCTTTTGCTGCCGCCATTGCTCGTTTGACCAACGCCTTTTTGGTTTTCAGGCCGGAGCAGGCGACTAGAGTCGCCTCCCAGTTTTCCCGGGTTGGGTTTGGATTAGGTGCAAATGCAGGGTTTGAGGGGCACGCCCACACCATGTGGAAAAGGTCCGAGGACATTTCCTCACAGTGCGGGCACTCCCCGGAGAAGCACGGGAGATCCTTCCATCATCTCTCCAGGAAACCGTGGCACACCGCAAGACTGCGTGCTATCGCCGATGCGCTTTAATGTTGCACTGATAGGTCTGCTAAAGCTACTGACCGACATCCCCCACCTAAGTTACATTTATGCTGACGACCTCACTCTGGATTAGGCACAGCAGCGACGATCAGATAGAAGAGACTTGCCAGGCCACCATCGATCGGATCGGAGATTATCTTAGTGCAATTGGTCTCACTTGCTCAGCGACAAAGTCAGAGTATATCATCATCCCATCCCCGGAATGACACCCTCCGCAGATACTTCCTGAGGCAAATCTCCAGGTGCGAGGCAACCCCATTCCTCGTACAGATACATCAGGATTTTGGGCCTACACCTACAGCAGAAAAATCATACTCCAACGTATCAGTCTGTCAGTAGTAAAGATTGTATTCTTCCTTAAGCGAGTCTTCAACAAGCACCATGGCATGCGAGAATCCAACCTCCTGCGCCTCGTTCAAGCTTTCACCTGCTCCCGCATAACCTACTCCGCACCCTACCTACGTCTCACGCGTGTCGAAAGCGAAAGGCTAGAGGCGTCACCTGGAAAAGAATACGAGACAATCCTGGGTCTTCCCATGTCCACAGCTACCCGTAAGCACGTGGCTCTTGGGATCTCCAATACCGTGATTGATCTGATCGAAGCAACCATCACCACCCAATATGAGCGGCTCCCACTCACACATGCTGGCCGAGCGGTATTGTGGAAGAAGCAAGCGAATAAGGCTTACGCAGTCACCTCTCTGTGATAATTTAATGGTTAACAAATGTTTTAACCACCACCACCATCAACTACGATGCCGGCCGTATCTCTTGCGAGGCGCTACATATTATCTACTTTCTACTCCACCCTCTGCTACCTCCCGCTTACTCTTTTGGGCTTCAGCCCACGAGTCTCTCAGCGGAACACCAAGGCTTACACTTTCGCCCGAGATTTCAGCTGTCGAGCCGAATGTGTGATCCGCCACGCTTCTTCTTCTGACACTAAGATCTCACGCTCCTCTACTCACTACAGGCACGTAGCGTACCCCCCCCCCCCCCCCCCCCCGAATATTGCATGTGAAAGCTCACGAGGGTTCTGTTGCAGGCTAGTTCGTTTAACATTGCTAAAATGGGGAACAGCCTAAAAACAGGACGAAGAGAGGAGCGAATAACACAGTGCCTTGTGTTTCTCGTTCCTCTCTTCGTCCTGCTTTTGCGCTGTTCCCCCTTTTTAGGTGGAAAAGTACTCCTTCGCTAGGTCTAACCGGACTTATAAAGTTGTGCATTGTAATCAGCTAACCGAGTCGGCAGGAGCTGCAAACTCGGGCTACCAACTTTCAATCAGTACTAAGGTGGATATATATATATATATATATATATATATATATATATATATATATATATATATATATATATATATATATATATATATATATATATATATATATATATATATATATATATATATATATATTGCCGCGTGCCTCTCTGAAAAGGGGACAAAGAAGAACAGAGGACAAAGAGGACGAAACTGAGTGTAACGCGTGGAACTGTGCCGATCAGTGATCGCTGCCTTGTACTCGTTACATTTTCTGGTGGAGGTGCTGGGTACGATTTCCCTTTTTGCTGAGTGCAACCCCTCAAGGGCAACCGAGAGCCACCACGGATTTGACACCGGTCCATCGCAGTTGCAGCCGCCGCCTTCGAGGTCAGTCGCCAGAGTTCGGGCCTCTTTCCTGCACGCCTGTGGCCAACATGCATAGATCTAACACGAACATTGCTGCTAACGGAGAGTCTTCACCCCAGTTCGTCGTCCTACAGTCTCGAACGCCAGCGTCCTTCCATGGCGAGCTTTATGAGGACGCTGAAGACTGGCTGGACCAATTCGAACGGGTCGCCAATTACAACGGCTGGGATGAGCAAAGGAAGCTCTATAACGTCTACTTTGCTCTCGAAGATTCAGCGCGGACGTGGTTCGTGAACCACGAAACGACACTATCAACATGGGACCTCTTTCGTCGCCAGCTGTTGGCGACCTACACCGCCAACGACCGAAGAGAGCGTGCGGAGTCGGCGCTGAAATCTCGTATCCAAGCCCCAAACGAGAGCATTGGAATGTTCTACGAGGACATGATCCGCCTTTTTAGGCGTTCTGATCCAAATATGTCAGAGGAGAAGAAAGTGCGCCGCCTAATGCGCGGGGTGAAGCAAGAACTATTTGCTGGGCTTGTGCGCAATCCACCTGGCACGGCATCAGAGTTTCTAGCGGAGGCCACCACGATAGAACAAACACTTCGACACAGGGCTCAGCACTATAACCGTAACGTGTCCGCCATGTCACCGGTCGTCTACGGTTCCGGCATCAACGGTTCTGATGATGCCTTAAGGGAGCTGATTCGATCTGTGGTCAGAGAAGAGCTGAGACATATTCAGCTACAGGGTCTAACATCGTCGTCGAGGCTTCCATCATTCGCGGAGGTCGTTCGCGAAGAAGTGAGGCAAGCCGTCTCGGAACTGTCTGTGCCTGGTGTGCGGCCACCGCCACCGAGTGTGCCAACGTACGCGGCCGTGCTTCAGCAGCATAACCTCTGTGATCCTCCAAGAGGGAACCCCACTGTGCCGCATCCAAACCAGCACCATAGTGGGTACGGTTCTCCCAGAGCCAGAGTGAACCCCCCTACTCCTGATCCAAGCCCACGCCATCCTCCTCTTCTAGCCGAGGCACGACTTCGAAGGACTAACGTCTGGCGTGCTCCTGACAATCAGCCTCTTTGTTACCACTGTGGTGAGGCCGGTCACATGTTAAGGTTCTGTCCGTACCGTCGAGCCGGACTTCGTGGCTTCCATCCGCGTGCACGATGTCCTCGGAGTGGTGAACGACCGCCCGAAATCGAGGAGTACCTGTCGACGCATACGAATCCTCCGGACGTCCCACAATACGGGTCCCGCGTCATTACTTCTTCCCGTTATCGTTCTCCAAGTCCACGGCCCTCTACATACCGCACTAGCCGCTCGACGAGCCCCCGCTCCCCGAGGCTTCGGGAAAACTAGGAACAGCGACCTGCGGAGGTGAGGCCGCTGACGAGCGAAGTGCTGAACATCCTCCATCAAGTTTAGTACAAGATAACGGCTATCAGACGGCGACATGTAACGATGATCCTGAGTGCGCAGTTTCGGACATACTGGTTTCTATCGACGATTGTCTCATTACAGCTTTAGTTGATACGGGGGCGGACTATTCAGTTATGAGCAGTGGGTTAGCCAGGAAATTGAAGAAAGTTTTAACCGAGTGAACTGGGCCTCAGATCCGCACTGCAGGGGGACACCTTATTACCCCGGCTGGAAGATGCGTTGCGAGAGTTGCAATTGACGGATTTGTTTATGTTTGCGACTTCATTGTACTTACCCACTGTTCGTGAGACGTCATACTCGGCTTGGACTTCTTACAGGCTAATGGTGCGATAATTAATTTGCAAGAATCACGAGTGACATTTTCGCCGAGCCAAGCCATTGCGAGATCTAGCGTCGACGGTTTATCAACGTCCGCCTTACGTATTACAGCTGCTGACGTTACGGTCCCGCCACAGTGCAGCATTATGGTCTTGGTAGAAAGCGACTCACCATGCGACCGAGACGTACTGGCAGAGATGAACGTGGGCTTGCTTCTTGAGAAAGGGATCTGCGCTGCAAGAGGACTTGTTCGCTTACGGGACGGTTGTGCGAAGCTCTGGAGTACGAATTTCGGGACCGAGTTTCAGCACATTGCGAAAGGAACGGCCATCGCGTATGTTGCCGACTTTATTGAGCCAGGGAACATCTGTACTCTGGCGCCGCCGTCGCCAGCCAGATGTAATGCACCCGACATTCTATCAACTGTGGACATTAATGCCAATCTGTCGGTGGTTGAGCGGCGGCGACTCCTAGACCTTCTTCAGGAATTTGCTGGATGCTTTGCAACGTCTTCGAAAGTTGCGCATACCCCAGTAGCCAAACACCGCATTATGGTTGACGCGGAGACCAAGCCAATTTCCCAACACCCATACCGAGTGTCGTCAACGGAACGAGAGGCTATTCGAAGACAGGTGCAGGAAATGCTTACCGATGACGTGGTACAGCCGTCTACAAGCCCCTGGGCTTCGCCTGTAGTGTTGGGAAGAGAAAATACAACACCTTGCGTTTTTGCGTCGATTATCGTAAGTTAAATCAGGTAACGAAACGGGACGTATACCCGCTCCCACGTATCGACGACGCATTGGACCGGTTACGCAATGCCAAATATTTCTCGTCGATTGACCTCAAGAATGGCTACTGGCAGATAGAAGTGGACGAAAAGGACAGAGAGAAAACAGCGTTCGTCACCCCCGACGGCCTTTATGAATTTAAAGTGCTTTCTTTCGGTCTCTGTTCTGCACCAGCAACCTTCCAGCGAATGATGGACACCGTTCTCTCTGGACTGAAGTGGCAAACGTGCTTAGTGTATCTCGACGATGTCGTCATTTTCGCGGCTAGTTTTGAGGAGCACCTTGACCGACTGCGAATGGTACTACAGGCACTGCGTTCAGCCCAACTGACGATAAAACCACAGAAATGCCATTTCGGATTCCAGGAACTCCGCTTTCTTGGCCATGTTATTAGTTCTGAGGGCGTGAAACCAGATCCCGACAAAACTGCTGCTGTGAAAAATTTTCAGCGCCCAACCGACAAAAAGTCCGTTAGAAGGTCTTTGGGGCTTTGTGCCTATTACAGGCGTTTCGTAGAGAATTTTTCAGTGATTGCCGAGCCTCTTACGCGTTTTACCCGAGACAATGTTCCTTTTGCATGGCAAGATGATCAAGAGGATGCTTTCAACGAGTTGCGCCGGCGACTGCAGGCCGCCCCTATACTTGCCCATTTTGACGAAAACGCCGCTACGGATATCCATACCGATGCCAGTAATTTTGGACTCGGTGCCGTTCTGATTCAGTGGCAAAATGGCACTGAGAAAGTTATCGCTTACGCAAGTCGCTCTCTTTCAAAAGCAGAGACAAACTACTCAACCATGGAAAAGGAATGTCTCACGGTAGTTTGGGCCATAACTAAGTTCCGACCCTATATTTACGGCCGACCTTTTAGGGCTGTGAGCGACCACCATTCGTTATGCTGGCTAGCCAACCTCAAAGACCCCTTTGAACGGCTTGCAAGGTGGAGCCTCCGTCTCTAAGAATACGACATTACGGTTGTACACAAGAGCGGCCGTAAGCACAGCGACGCCGATTGCTTATCTCGTGCACCAGTTGATGCTGCCCCTCCCGACCGAGAAGACGATGACTTCCCGTTTCTTGCTGTCGTCACGACCACCGACATGGCCCAGCGTCAACGGGCTGACCCCGGTTTACGCCCGCTTATTGAGCATCCCGAAGGCCTTGATGTAGCTGTTTCACGTGCTTTTGCACGGGGTTTATCCTCCTTCAGCATTCGCAATGGCGTCCTATACAAGAGAAACTTTCAGCACAACAAGGAAACCTTTCTTCTCGTTGTACCGTCCGACCTCAGGCCAGAAATCTTGCACGCGTGCCACGATGAGCATTCGGCTGGACATTTAGGAGTCAAGCGAACATTAGCACGCATTCGACAAAAGTACTATTGGCCTAAGTTGCTGCCTTCAGTCCAGCACTACGTGAGAACATGCCGAGATTGCCAGCGGCGAAAGACACCTCCGCTGAAGCCTGCAGGGCTCCTTCAGCCGATACCTCCGCCAACAGCCCCTTTCCAGCAAGTGGGTATGGATCTTCTGGGCCCTTTCCCAACGTCCGCATCAGGGCACAGATGGATAGTAGTTGCGACGGACTACTTAACGCGATACGCCGAGACACAGGCACTTTCCCGTGCAACTGCTGCAGAAGTAGCCCAGTTTTTTCTTAAGACCATCGTACTGCGCCACGGTGGCCCATCAGTTATTATCACTGACCGCGGTAAAGCCTTTGCGGCTGAACTAATGCAGGCTCTCTTCAGTCTTACCCGCACAAGTCATCGTAGGACTACTGCTTACCATCCGCAAACAAACGGACTGACTGAACGCCTCAATAGAACGCTTACAGACATGATTTCCATGTACGTCACCGTTGAGCATCGCACGTGGGATGAAGTCCTTCCGTATGCAACTTTTGCATACAATACGGCTGAACAGGAGACGACGCGTCTTGCGCCATTCCAGCTAGTCTACGGTCGTCCCGTCACCACAATGTTGGACGCTATGCTACCCATAAGTCATGGCGACGATGTCATCAACGCCTATGCAGACGTCGACATATTTCTACAGCGGGCCGAAGAAGCGCGCCAGCTCGCACGATGCCGTATTCAACAACAACAACATCGCGATGCCAGTCGGTACAACCTCCGACACCGAGACGTTCACTACCAACCTGGCGATCTTGTATGGGTGTGGACACCAGTGCGCCGTCGAGGACTCTCCGAGAAACTACTTCGCCGTTACTTTGGGCCATACGAGGTCATACGGCGTCTTAGTAACGTGACTTACGAAGTTCTTGCTCGGAGCCAACGACCTTCAACACGGCGGCGCTCAAGTGCTGAAACTGTTCATGTAGTGCGGATGAAACCGTATTATGAGAGGCAGTGATCTTTTGCGCGTGTGTAGCTTTGTGTTCCCTGCTTCTCCCGTGTGCATAATCTGGGGACATTCCCAGCGTCGAGTCGCCGCTTTCGAAGAGGGGGGGTAATGCCGCGTGCCTCTCTGAAAAGGGGACAAAGAAGAACAGAGGACAAAGAGGACGAAACTGAGTGTAGCGCGTGGAACTGTGCCGATCAGTGATCGCTGCCTTGTACTCGTTACAATATATATATATATATATATATATATATATATATATATATATATATATATATATATATATATTGTTCCTACCAACGCGAACACTGTATGTCACGGTCCTCCTCACAAACATGCCTCTGGCAGGTGGTGGTAGTTGGCAGGTGACATGACTGGGCGGTTCATGGTATGAGTCATAACTGACTTGGCCCACATTCAAAATTTCACTGGCCCACCCCCAATATATAGTTGTAAAATCTTAAATGTGAATGGACAGTCAACATTTCGAGGCGGCCCACAGTACTGTGTTGATCAGCAGAGTCAGTCCGTGTCTTATTTTTTTTCAGACCCACCTATCCTGGCATGGATTTCTGAAGCACCGCCATATCATTTTGCAGCTATTCGCAGGCGTTCGCCAAGGCTTGGAAGCGATCGCTAATCGGGCCGCGAGTTACCAGAAAAAACAGAAGTATGTGCGTACAGTAGCTAGTGGGAAAGAGAGAGAGAGAGAGTGAAGCAGTATTCTTGAAGGGAAATGACACAGAACTGGGAGTGTGAAAGAGCGATACTCTCAGCTAAACATTGCTTCATTATTTTCGACTTTCTAATTATTTGATTGCTTTGAAATATTACGAACCTCCTGTTGGAAAAGCCTGACGGGATCTTTCAAACTATATACGTTTCACAGTCCATCCACAAAAATCGAAACTTGTGATCTCGCTATGTTCGTATGGCATATGTGCAGTACCTGCATGATGCGTTTTAGTCCGCCAGAAATCATCACTGCCGAAGCTTTTGCGTTCTTAGCATTGACGTTGTTACCGCATACCATTGTTCTACTTGCGTAGCTCAAATACAGTCTTTACAACTGCTGCAGGTTGCACCGAATTTTTATCTGTTGTAGGCCGTCATTGCACCCGCCACCGTTGAGTTGGTGGACGACGGCTGTTGCAGCGTGGCGTATTGCCATTCCCTGAAAACTGCAGCAACGGAAGTGCCGGGTGGCGTTACTAAAAAATAAAACACAAAAAAAGAAAGTCAGTAAAGCTATATGTTTTTTTTAGTACACATTGCACTGCATAAACTAAAATGCATACACCAAAAAAAAATAGTTTGCATGATTAAAATTGCTTACAGTAATACTCTGATCATGCCAGTTGCGTCCGCCGCGCCATCTTTAGTACGTTTAATGAAAACGATAAGAGGGCATTTAAAGGCTGCATTTCCCGTCGTTCTCTCCCTCTTCTTTTTCTTTCTTCTCTACTTAACCTCTTCTGTCCGCACGAGGCAGCGGAGGTGGTTCAGATTTGGTCATCAAATTTTGAACCGATTCGACGTGATTACCTACTCAGACTTGTTTGTGTAGGGGGGCTCGGCTTAGTGCATCTGTATGTAAGGCAGTTATTTACCCCTTTCTTCTTTTTTCATGATTGTTCACATCCGATTATTCGAGTATACAGTTAATTTCATGAATTTCCTTCCCGACTTAGTGGTTTCTTCAGATTTTACTGACCGCCCACAATTACTAGGATTTATGACGGAAGTTTATGCTTCGGTGAGGGTTTTGACACTATGATTCTCGAATGAGTACTTTATGCTCATTAAAAGTTTTCTCTCTCTCTCTCTCGAATGAGTACTTATATTGTTTCGCGCAAGAGACTATACAATGAATTGATAGCAATGCTTCTTCCGCCACCACTGTACCGGTCTTTATACTTTGGTCTTAAGGGTGATTATGTGCTAAAGATGGTGCGCCAAATGCAGATTTCTCCTTGCACGAAAACATATTACATTAAATTACACACCGAAGCTCTTCCTGTTAGCACATGGCTCCATAGAAAAAATGTTTTAGTATCTTTCGTAAACTGCCGTCTGTGTGATGTGCCTGAAACAATTCAGCACTATTTAATTAATTGCAAAGACGCAATTCTCTTCTAGGACGTGCTGCAAAGAACTCTGAAGAAAGACTGTTCTAAATTCGTACAGTGTGCGGTATCTTGCTATTACGCAATCTGATTACGAACCATATGACATGTGTTTCCTTATTGGACTTCATAGCTTGTGGAAGACACGCATGTTGGATCGTAACGCTGGATCTGTTGCTCCACCTAGACTGCATTTTAGCAGAATGATGCAGAAAATGATGAAAATGACTTTCAACCTGATGGGTTTCCGCTGGTGACACGGTGTTTATCTTTGCCTGCCTTTGAGTTGTGTTTTCTGTGGTGCAGCTCAGCAACGGCTTAGTTGTTTGTAAATAGTCTGTGTATATAACCCTTTCTGTACATAAATACGTGTAATAAATATTATGTCAGAAAAAAAAAAGCTTCACTGGCGTAATGGATTCTTACCTGAGCACTGAGCATACAAAACATCTGTTCAAATCCTGGAAGTGTAACATTTTTCTGATTCCTTTTTTTTTTTAATTCAACATAAAAATAAGCTACCAAGATCTTTTGAGGGGGCTCTTCCTCTTTAGGTTGCATTATGTGATGTTTTTAATTCCTAATAGCCGCAAAACCAGCCGTGAACAGAACCACCAGGTGACGGCATTGCAACGGCAATTAGCTTCACCGTAATCATTTCCTGCCTTCAGTGAGTGTATGTTACCTTTAGGTTGAGCTCACAGACACCTCTCGGTAACCACCGTTTAACCCGCTCAAAGGCAATCAGTGAGGAGAAAGAAGTTGCGGGACCCTACCGTTGAGGAGACTGAATTACGTCTCTCGAGAATGGTTCGAAGTTAGCTCGCTTGTTTAAAAACGTGCCGGGGAGAAGTTTTCATCATGCATGCAGATTGCTTCTCAGTCATTGCTATTCGATAGGGTAGTTCGCATGTTTTAATTCGGCCGTTTTTTCGTTCATACGTGCGGCCGGCGCTAAGTCGTTTTGCGCTGTTATAAGTGTTTTGCGCTTATAAAGTTGAGCCCGTGACATGCGAAGGAATGGCGCACTATGCAACATCGAGGACTCTATACCGGCGCTGTCACACCTCATTGTTTCCCGCAGGACGTTCACACGTGAACTACCATCTATCTGCATGTGTAGGCTGCCCTACGTGTGTGCATTGGTAACATATATTGGTCAGTATTGGCTTTGTTGTACATTTTGTTGGCATACTTTATCACTGCTTGTGGCTTTCATATAATAAACCACTAATACTTTCGAGCTGTATACTTGTTCGGCACTTGCGAATTATGCGCTTGCGATAGCGCGTAGCAGTTCATGCTGTACAAGTGGACTGGCCTGCCTCCTTAGAAGAGGTGCTGGTTTGTTGTCTTCTTGTGCCGAATCATAATTGCTGGATTCGATTGCCAACTGCCCTCAAATATCAGGATTCGACCACAAAACCGTGACAAAGGTTGACGAGCCCTGAAAGGCGCCCTTCTAAAGGACGGCCTCGAAAATACGGCAGTTCGTGCCATTGTTATATGTAGGCCTGACGTCGTTCAACGTCACTAACTTTAGTTGGCCCTCCAGTTTTCAGGGGCGCTGAAGTGCCCATGAGCCGCAGTATTTTGAACATATTGCCACGTGCCTATCGCCGCGCGGCCGCCGTGCTTAGTGCCGACGACGACGAAGCGGTTGTTGGCTCGAGAGGCGCGCTGGTGCTGGACACTGTAATCGGAGCTAGAAGCAAACCTGATTCTCGGGTCTTACCTTCACGGTACCGCGTACCTTCACAGCTCCCTGTGGCTTGAGTCGTGACAATATAGGTGTTTATAGAACGAAATTCCATTCTCTCAAAGATTGGGTCCCGCGACTTCTTCCCCCTTACTGGCTGTCTCTCAGTGAGTGAAAGGGCGATGGCTGCTGAGAGCTGTCTCTGAACGGAACCTAAAGGTAACATACACTCACTGAAGGCAGGAAATGATTACTGTGAAGGTAATTGCATAGTATAAGAGGTGCAATATCATCACCTCCTGGCTCTTTTCATGGCTGGTTTGCTGCTATTAAGAATCGAAACATTGCATAATGCAACCTAAAGGGCACGGCGCTATATAGTAACTCTTTTATGGTGCCTTGATGCGTTCGCCCTGGCCATTGAGGCACCCTAACTCTTTCTAAGCGACCAGGCCACTGTCGCGTGACGGAACAGAGCCACCCGCAAGAAAACGCGCGCCAGAGGTAGCCAAGCGGCGCTGCCGGTTTCGTTCGACGAGGCGTTGTTCTGCGGTGGGGCTTTCAAAGCTGAAGTAATCGCACGGGTTTTTTTTTTTTTCTCACCAGGAGATGCTGAAAAAGAGGAGCGTCATCCTTGGAAGGAAGTGAGTGTTTTCAGACGCATGAAGAGTATTCCTCTCATATCAATCAATCAATCAATGAATCAATCAATCAATTTATTTTCCTATAATAGAGAAGGAGACATGATTAAAAGTTCGGAAGCTCGACAGAGGTCCTTCCCCCTTTTTTTACATTGGCATTGCATCAGACAAGTAGCAATACATTCTGCGCTTTACATTATAGCACAAAAGAAGATAACACACCTTGAAAAAAGAAGCAAAAAGTACCAACGCAAAAACACATGCAGCATCATCACACAAACCTGTTCAGAAAAAAATTCTTAATAACAGTATTTGAATGCTAGAAAAGGTAAAACATTTCTTTGTTTAATTTATTAATATCATTGGCAGCGTGTAAGAGATAGATTGTTCTGAGTAATATGCTTCAGGTGTAGGAACTAACCACATTTCTTTATTTCCGCCTTGTGGAATATGTTTTTTTTTTTTGCGATTTCTGCCAAATTACCAACATTATTTTCATTGCTCCGCGAAGCACTTTTGAAGCTCATTAAAAGTCTATATTCGTTTAAAGCGAACACTGGCAGGATTTCGCATTTTAAAAAGAGGTCACTCGTAAGGAAACAATAAGGAACACCAGCAATGCATCTTACAGATCTTTTTTGGAGAAGATGCAACTTGGTCATGTTCCTGATACCAGTGGCACCCCAAACGATAATACAATATTGTAAGAGAGAGTAATAAGGAGTTATACACCAACAGCCTAATTTTGACAGGAAGAATGTTCCGCAAGCGCGATATAACTCCGACAGCTGAGGATATTTTAGATCTGATATAATCAACATGATCATTCCAAGTCAAGTGCTTTGAAAACATGACACCAAGGATTTTGACAGAATCCACTATCTCCACAGAATGACGGTTTAAACATACATTGAGTGGCCTAAAAACCTTCCCTTTCGGCAAGTTCAACACTATTTCAGTGATGCCGGGAAATGAACGAGGAATGCCTTTGAAGACGACTTCGCTCACACGGCCTGCGCCTGCACTGCACGGCAATCTCACTCTTTCTATTTTTAGTAATCCGCCAGAAAACATAATACCGCCAGGCCCTGAAGCGCTAACGCCGTATAAGTGATACTTGCCATGATCATCATCATCAGCCGGACTGCCCGCTGCAGGGCGAAGATCTCTCTAATTTTCCTCCAATTAAACCATTCCTGTGCTAGCTGCATCCACTTGACCCCTCCGAATTTCTTAACCTCATCCACCCGCCAATTTTTTTCCGCCGCCTGCTACGCTTTCCTTACCTTGGAATCCAGTTTGTTACAATATGCGACCATCGGTCCTTTCTCTGTCCAGGTTATGCCCATTTCTTCTTCTCGATTTCCACTAGAATGCCAGTGACTTCAGTTATTTCTCTGACCCACTCTGCACGCTTCCAATCTCTTAGCGTTACACCAACCATTTTTTGTTCCATAGCACTCTGCGTTGTCCTTAACGTAGGTAGACCTCTTTTCCTCAGCCTCCGCGTTTCAGCCCCATAGGCTAGTACCAGCAGAATGCAACTGTTGTATACTTTCCTCTTGAGCGATACCGGTAAGCTGTCAGTCATAATGTTTGAGTACCTTACAAATGCATTCCATCCCAACCTTATTCTCCTAGTTATTTCACTTTCATGATCCGGATCTGCGCTCACTACTTGTTCTTAGTAGGCATATTCGCCTACCACTTCCAATGCTTCGCTACCAATTTTAAACTGCCGTTTCTTTCCCAGGCTGTTGAGCGTTACCTTAGTCTTCTGCTTCTTAATCTTTATGCCTACCTTTCTGCTTCTCCTGTCTCAGATCATTAATCATTTGTTGCAGTTCATCCCCAGAGTTACTTAGCAAGGCAATGCCATCATCAAATCGCAGATTACTAAGGTATCCTTCATCTACCCTTATCCCTAGCTGCTCCTATTTCATGTCTTTGAATACACCCTCTAAGCAAGTTGTAAATAGTACTGGGGTGATCATGTCTCCCCGCCTTACACCTTTATTTATTGGAATTTTATTATTTTTTTTATTCAGAACTATGGTTGCTGTGCAGCCGTAATAGATATATCCTAGTACTTTCACATATGGCTCACCTATACCTGATCTCGCAATGCCTGCATGACTGCTGAGGTTTCGACCGAGTCATAAGCTTTCTTGTATAGTGAATGAATGCTATGTATAGGGGCTGGTTATATTTCGAGAACTTTTCTGTTACCTGTTTTTTTTTTTCGAAAAGTTTGCCACATGGCATAAGTTGAGAAAGGGGGAATGGGATGCAGGAGATAGAAAGCTAAAAGAAGGAGTGAAGTCCAGTTGCGCTTAGGTATTCGCAGAGGTTGGCAGTGTAGCGATTGTTCATTGTCCACTTCTCGTAATCACAATCGCAATTCCACCGCAGGCCCACCTTCATGAGTATCCGTTGTCTAATGTGAGTCGTTGATGGACACGTCCACAACAAGTCAGTCACTGGCAGATCTTTATCCCGCCAACGATGTCGTACGGATGGAGTCAGAGCCGCCCCTGCCCGAATCCCCACAAAACTTTGCCTATAGGCTCATTGGATGGTCCCTCCCCATGGTAACCTTTAGTAAAAGGCGAAATATTAGTACGCCAGTTTGAGGAGGTTCTGTTACCCGTTGATAGTGTGGATGTGATCGATGGTAAAGTACCCTTTCCTAAATCCTGCTTGATCCTTTTGTTAATTAAAGTCAAAGGTTGCCGTGACCCTATTAGCGATTACCTTAGTACATACCTTGTACTTAACAGGTAGTGAGCTCATTGGTGTAATTTTTACAAGTCCTTAGCGTCCCCTTTCTCATGAATTAGGATATTGTTAGCGTTCCTTCATGATTCAAGAATCAAGGATTTTTTAAATGATAAAACAAAATATATACTCAAATATTTGGACCAATCGTCAATGAGGCTAGTCAGCCATCCAATACAAAATAACATGAAGCTCAGCCGTTACAAACACACTGAAGAAAAATTAATTTTGTAGCCTCGCTACGATTCCGAAAATATGTCTCCTGCATGTCAGTTTGAAATTCCTCACTTGTTTTATTTCAATTGGCAACGAGTTACAAATTTTCGCTCCAGTAAATTCTATTCGCATTTCACCGTACCCATTGCGACAAACGGGAAGATTAAAATTGCCATTGGTGGCTTGCATAGTGCTGCTGACCGGAGTACTGAATATACTAAGAGGTAAGGGGTAGTTGGTATTTATATTTCTCGGCGGCATTTTTGATCTCGGTCACGGATCCCTGGGCCAAACGTCCGTCGGCACACATCGCATCGATACTTGAGATGACCGCCCTATTCACCGACGGTCTTACAGAGTTGCCCTTTCCGAACGCCGGGTCATTCAGGAAGAAGTGGAGAAAATGTTTGCCAGCAACATTATTGAGCCGTCGAGCAGCCCCTCGGCGTCTCCGGTAGTATTCGTCAAAAAGAAAGACAACAGCTGGAGGTTTTGCGTCGCTTATCGACGCCTAAACAAGATAACAAAGAAAGACGTGTACCCTCTTCCATGGATCGATGACGCCCTCGACTGCCTGCATGGTGCCAACTACTTCTCCATCGATCTCCGTTCTGGATATTGGCAGATCTCTGTTGACGAAAGAGATCGTGAAAAGACGGCTTTTGTCACCCCGGATGTAATGCCCCTGCGATCTTCGAGCGCATGATGGACTTCTTACTACGCGGGTTCAAATTGACCACATGTCTGCACTACCTCGATGACCTCATCGTATTTTTATCAACCTTTGAGGGCCACCTCCATCATGTTTCGGCTATTCTTGTCGTTTTTCCGATAAGCTTCAAGAAGTGTAGCTTTAGTCGCCGGGAACTCAAGGTCCTAAGGACACTTGATCAACACCCATGGCATTCAGCCGGACCTCGACAAAATTCGCGTTGTATGTGATTTTCCTATACCGAAATCTAGCAGCGACGCGCGTAGCTTCCTCGGGCTTTGCTCATATTTCCGGCGATTTGTACCAAACTTCGTGGAAATCGCCCGTCCACTCATACAGCTTATGAAAAAAAAAAAGAGGTCTCCTTTTCCTGGGGCCACGAACAAACGGCCGCCTTCGTCGCTCTTATTGCCCACCTGACCGGTCCGCCAGTGTTGGCTCACGTAAATCCGTCAGCGCCAACAGTAGTACGCACCGACGCAAGTGATTATGGAATTGGTGCCGTTCCCGCACAACGTCAGCTTGGTTCCCCTCGCGTCATCGTCTCTGCCAGCCGACTCCTCTCTGCGGCCGAGCAGAATTATTCCATCACTGAACGTGAGTGCTTAGCCCTAGTTTGGTCCATTACGAAGTTCCGCCCTTACTTGTATGAGCGGCCATTCACAGTAGTCACTGACCACCACGAATTGTGTTTGCTTTCAAGACTCAAAGACCCTACTAGCCGCCTTGGACGTTGGGCCTTGCGCCTTCAGGAGTACATTTTTTCAATAGTTTATAAGTCTGGCCAGTTGCATCGAGACGCCGACTGCCTGTCCCGTCATCCAGTTGACCCGCCAAGCCAACCTGAATGTGACAATGACGCTTGCGTGCTCTCTATTTCTGACCCTTCCAACGTTCACCGTGAGCAGCTCCAGGACCCTCGGCATCGCGAAATTATCAATCGCCTTAGCGCCGATCGCCATGACCCTTCCCTTCGTTTGTTTGTGCTCCACGACGGCACCTTATACCGGCACAATATGCGACCTGATGGCCCCGACCTTCTACTAATAGTCCCTCAGCACCTACGCACAGCCGTCCTTGAACAGCTTCACGACGTTCCCACAGCGGGTCATCTAGGCCCCTCTCGCACATACGACCGTGTGCGCCGTCGGTTCTTTTGGCCAGGCCTATACCGCACAGTCCACCGCTACATGGCTGCTTGTGAACGCTGTCCACGCAGGAAAAGCATGACTTCTGCAGCCGATCGACATTCCCATAGACCCATTTTCTAGAGTGGATCTGGATCTTCTAGGGCCTTTGCCACTTCCGCATCAGGGAACAAATGGATTACGGTGGCCACTGATTACACCACACGCTAGGCGGTCACACGAGCAATACCAACCAGTTGTGCAACTGATTTCGCTGCTTTCCTCCTCAACGACGTTATGCTCGTCTATGGAGCTCCGCACCAACTTCACACCGATCGTGGCCGTTGCTTTCTTGCGCGTATAGTCGACGAGATCCTACGATTGTGCAACGTTCGTCATTCTTTCACGACTGCCTACCATCCGTAGACGAACGGGCTTACCGAACGCCTTAACCGGACATTAACTGGCATGCTGTCTAGGTACGTTTCTGATGACCACCACGACTGGGACATAACGCTGCCATTTGTGACATTTGCATACAATTCGTCTCGTCACGACACTATCGGCTACTCCCCCTTCTATCTTCTATACGGCCGTGAACTTCTGCTTCCTTTTGACAGCCTGCTCCCTTCTGTCGCCACTGCCAGCTCATATGCTCGTGACGCCATAGCCCGAGCTGATGCTGCCCGCGTTGTTGCTCGCAACTGACTCGCAGCCTCCCAGAAACGTCGCTGTGATTCCTGTCATCGCAACATCCAGTATTCTTGCGGCTCTCTCGTACTACTTTGGACCCCAGCTCGCCGCGTTGGCCTCTCGGAAAAACGTTTGCCCCGTTATACAGGACCCTACCATATTTTACCACAAGTAACTCCAGTGACATACGAAATTGCGCCCTTGCATCGCGCAACGCATACCTCTACACCACGCACCGAGACGGTCCATGTTGCAAGCCTCTAGCCGTACTACAAGGACCCTGGTTTGGACGCTAGTACGCGCCGGGACGGTGCTTTTCAGCCGACGGGGTAGTGTTACATTAGGCGATGCATGCATTGATATGCGCATAAGGAAGGAAGAAGAATCTCGTGAGTTTTGGAGAAGACGACGTTTGAGCAGTGTCGGCTGGTGCCTGGTTGACGCGGCTGTGTTTCTGTGTGCTGTGTGGGACTAACCTCTTGGCCTTACCTTGCCACATGTCAATATTATTAACAATACGAGATATTTGGCAGTCGCGTAAGGTTGTTAACGACATCATTTGGAGAGCTACTTTTAGAACTATCCAAAGTAGGTAATCCCATGTTGTAATCTCAACAATGGTGATAAATACGTTTTGAATGTGGTTCCCCATAATTCACTGCAATAACAGAGGTCACTGTGACATAATGAAAAATATACTGATCTATGAATAGCACGTGGCCTTTGCCAAATTAGAACAACCGTACGTAACCTTTTTATCCACACTATTCACCTGTTCCTTCCGAAACAAGTGGAAATAAAACATAACCCCTAAATATTTGAAGAAAGACATACGTTCAGTTATATCTTTATCAACACTAATATAAAAAACACTTGAATCGATGCACTTTTGTCATGAACAAAAAAATAACATAGTTGGTTTTCTTCAGTGCTTAAAGCTTGATGGTTATTATGAAACCAAGTGTAGATACGAGGAGTTAAAGCATTTTGCATTGTGTGAATGAAGCGAGTTACCAATAAAGGCAAATGCTGAATCATCCGCGTGCATAAAAATTTGATAACACTGTGATGCATTCGGGAGGTCATTAATAAAGAGGGAAAACAAAAGAGGTCTCAGAACTGAGCCTCGGCGTACACCACATGTTATGTTTTGGTATGCAGACTTGAAGTGCTCGAAGACGAGTTCCTGCTGTCGAGTGGACAGAGTTTTTAAAGAATTCAAATGCCCTGCTACGTACACCATATGCTTCCAGTCTCATTAAAAGAACAGAGTGTGAAACAGTTGTTTTTGCGACTGAGGGAAGAAGGAAAGGAAAATGCACGGGCCCGCTACTGGCTCTGTAGCTGAGACAACTCAGTTGCCTCAGTGTCGAAAGCTTTCTTTATGTCTATAATTATGCTTACAGCTATGTTATGGTTATGAAGAGCACATAAAATAAGTTTTGATGGAGTAAATACAACCATGGACGTGAACCTGCTAGACACAAATCCACGCTGCTTAGGACAAATGATATGATTAGCAAAAAAAGGTTGCAGTTGGGAGGCAAATAATTTTTCGAAAATTGAATCATTAATACTCAGTACAGATCCTTCATGATGGAAAATAGCGCGAAAATACACGACGGACTTTCGGCAGTACAGATATTGGCCTGTAGCTAGACGGGTTGTTAGAGTAACCAAATTTGTGTATTGGAACAACTTTCGCAATTTTCGACGTATTTTCGCATGATTGAATATTATGCATAAAGGGACACAAAACAAATCAACATTGTCCTTGATTATCTTGGTCTGTATCCCATCTGGTACGGCCACTTTGTTCGTGGCCATGTTTGCAACAATACCATTTAACTTCTTCGCTCGTAATAACAATAGCAACTCGAGAAATGCCTGTTGTCACTGATGCTAAGAAAGTAGGTTGCACTCTGTTCTGACCGTGGGCTGTGAAGAACTGATTAAACATGTTGGCAGTCTCTACTGACAAATTATCGGGAACGATCTGTTTTCGTTTACCTGTTCCAGTAACCTCTCCTACAATTTTTCATACCTGTTTAGTATCATTTGCTTGACGATTATTGAAATTAGTATAATACGATTGCTTTGATTTTCTCATCAGAGCCACGGAATTATTTCTGTAGTACTTAAACTCAAGTAGTAGGCATTTGTTCTGCTGTTTTTGAGCTTATTGTATGAATCTTTACTCTTCAAAACTATGAGTATTTACTCAGTAATCCAAGGACATATGGCAGGTTTATATTTTTTCTCGCTAACTTGCCATAAGGGATACTATAGAAAGTCATGCAAACTGTTTTCTGCCAGAAACTGGAGACTTGATTTTATAGTTGTGCATTAGCCACTTGGGAAATCCTCCTCCCTCGTCGTCGCCGATAGTTGCGTCGCAAAAACTCTCGTGTTACCTTGGTAATTGCATCAAAAATAGCAGGTATGAAGTTAGCAAATTCTGTATGAACGGCACTGTGGCGCAAATTTTCAAAATGAATCGATTATATTAAACGTCTGGCGTGTGCGTAGTCCAGCCGTGAAAATACATTGGTACGGTTAGGACAATTACAGTTGGACTCGAACGTTGCAAAAACAAAAACATTGAACAAGGATCAGCAATGTTTAGGTCACAAACCCCAACACAGACATTCAGGTTACGGTTACATAAAATGGGATCAATAATTGTTGCAGACTGATGAGTGATTCTCATGGGCACATAATAACGTTCTTGAGATTTGACTATTCCAGCAAACATATAAACAGGGCAGTGTGAGGTTCTTTTCTTTAAATCTTCTGGCCACCTTATTCTGTGGCTTATTCACAGACAGCAATCTAAATAGACGACCAGACTGACCAAGCTAACAACGAATACTTTTATGTACAGACATGGACGGGACAAGAGTAGAACGAGCAAGTGGGACGATGGCAAAACACAAATTGTCAAAAAGTCACCAAGTTGTTGGATGGAGAAGCCGGTGCAGACGCTCCGGGTAGTCAGAGTTTTGAAGGGTCGGTGCAGTTGGGCCTCAGTAAGTCCAGCGGAAGGCTAGGCCACCGGACGGGGGCCAGTAGAGGCAAGAGGCCTCGAGTTGCCTTTCCACGGCCGATGCGTCAGGCCTCCCCGACGTGCCTGGGCTCAGCACGGCGGCGCCGAACGCTCGTGCCAGTGAAGAGCTGGCGCTGTGGCACTCCCGGGCCCGACCACCGTTCCGAGTTTCGTGGACGACAGGAGAACAGGACAGGATACGGCCGGCAGGCCCCAGGTCTGGATCCCCGGGTCAGGCCTGGCAGAAGACGCACCGCTCCGAGCTCCTTGGACAGCCGATCGGCTCCGCTGCTTGCCTCGCGCTCCTCGAGCCAACCTCCACGTTTTCCTCTTCTCCTTTCTCCAAACGTGGTTTCCTTCGTCTTTTATCCAATTATCACATGTTCTTCACAGGCAGTCATCCTTTGAGTGGCCAATATTTTAATCACGAACTATTACCAATAGATCATTAAAAGACATCGGGGGGAATAAAATTGATTCCATATCAGATACGAATTTACTAATGCACGAGTTTTGCGGGCGATATAATACGCCTACTATGACATCTGCCTTCAGGCGAATGAAAAGTGCTGCCTACTAGAATGTCGCGAAGAATCAGCAAGCTGTTATTAATCTATGCATTTTTAATGAAAAGAGCGACACCGCCACCTCGTGCGGTGCTCTCTCTTGGTATATATAGATAGGGATGTGTAACCAGGAATGTAGGGTATCTCTCTTTTCTTAAGCCAGGTTTCAGTCAGAGCGGTAAGATCGTATTGGAAAGAATGTTGCGATAAATGTAGGATATGTTGGTCTAGGGTTTCGTTTATACTGCGGACATTGCAGGGGGAAACGGAAAGCTTCTCGTTTTGATGTCATTTAGCGTTGATTGCTTCAACGAAAAAGGCTATGATTTTAGACTACCTGTGCAAGATCCCCATCACAGGTGATATGCAAAACAATCAGAATTTTGCCTCTGATGCCCATGTGTCTTTCCACTGTTTTTTCTTTTTGGCTTTCCGCGCTTTAACCAGCAGAATTAAGTTTGCTTGGCGAAAGTGTTCATTGATAAAAACAGGATTTCTGTCGCCGTCAAAGTTCGAAAGTTTACTGTTCAGCCGTTGCTTTTTCGCGGTTTTCAAAATGCTGTCTCACTTTCCTGGAAGCAAACGTGACAATGATGTTGGGTTTTTCTTTGTATATTGAGGGTACACGATGGATAGCTTCAACATCAGACTCAATAAACTCGGTGCTCAAGCAATGACCGATTGCTGTCATCACTGAAATTAGATTTTAACCGGGTGCCGGAGGGATGCCTTTGATATTGAGGTTATTTCTTCTACTCTATTGCTGCAGTTGAGTTAATTCGTACCCGAGAGCTTTCGCTTCATTCGTGAGACAGCTGTTTTCCTTTTTCAACTTGCTTACGTTTTTAACGTCAGAGAGGGTCTGTTTGAGCTCAGCAATTTCAGTTCTAAATTCTTCAAACTTCTCATTGATAACGCCAATAGAGGTTTTGGCAGATCCCATTGAGGATTTCATCACATCCTTTAAATCCAACTTTAGTTCACCTTGGTTAGTGTCAAACTTTGTGCTCAAGTGAGCCATAGCCTTTACAAGTTTTTATGGTTGAAGGAGGCTTATCACATATATTGAATAAATACTGAGCAATCCAGAGCCCAAGAACGATGTTTGCAATGAAGGCCTCGCCTTCAGAAAAAGGTTCGTGAGCCATGGTCTTGCCCGACGAGCGACAATTAATTTCAGTCTCTTTAAAAAAAAGCAGCCGTTTATTTCCGGATAAATGCAAAAGCATTCAATAAAAGGGACATCAAACAAAAGAAACGCCATTGCGCTAGAGACATGCTGTCGACGAGCACGACAATACACTGACAAGGATAAAACCAAACGAGGGTCAGGGCTTCACCGCGGCAAACAACACACTGCGGCGCGAACAGAGCGAGCGACAGGGCCATTGCACTAGCTGCAGCACAACAGATATTGCTCCTCGCGTGGCAGCCACTCACGCGAATATGCCTAGGCCGTTTCTGCAGGCACTCCTTCCATCTTCGTGTCGCCGGTCTTCTTGCCGTTGTCAGACAGGAAGGAGACTTGGCACCCGTAAGTGCCGCGTCTCAGGATCGCACATAATCCATCAGTCTATCATCATTCATCCGACGCCCCCGGCAAGGCCCCCTCCCCCTCCAAACATGGAGGGGAGAGTTTTTTGTTTTGGGGCGAAGGTCTTACCCGGACAAGGGCCGCAACGCGCCAAGAAGGCGGTCACGGTCGCGGGGCATCTGCCCCCTCTCCGGACGAGGAGCTCATTTCTTCGCAGTCACACTGGCCTGGGAAGGCCCCTCCGCATAGCACACACGGCGCAACACTAACACCTTTCGTCTCGCACAGCGGTGATGGTGTCCGTTCATTCCGCCGCTTCGCCTGCGTGGCTGCTCCTGATGTTGCCGAGCTGCTCGCGGAAGCGGTGCGATGTCTAACTCGTGGCAGCGGTCTGCCTCGTTTCCTCCGGATGACGGGAGTGAATTCTTGGTCCTCGGATTGGTCGAGGCTGCCGCTTGTCTGTTTCTCGGGTTGGTCGGCTGCGTCCTGCGTAGGCGCCGCGTGCTGCGAACTCTCGGCCAATGGTGGCGCTTGCTGCTCGATGGGGCCAGCGGAGCCATGGTGGTCACTCCGAGGAGCAGGGCAGTTCGGCGCGGCCTGCGGAGACAAGTCGGACGCGGTGAGAGGAATGTCACTCACCGCGGCCGCGTCGCTGATGGTAGGCTCCTCGTAATCCTCGATGTCCTCCGGTGGTTGCTCGGAAGACAGCAGGCTGGGCGGGTTGCGGCTCAGCTGCGGCTGCAGCGGCCACCACCATGGCGTGTTTAGCCACAGACGCAAACGTCCTCGCACCACACTTCATCAGCGCGTGGTCCGCGCCGCACTGAGGGCACACGAAGCGTGGCCGAAGGCTCCGCAGCGCGCGCACAAGGGGACATCGCACGCAGCGCACACGTGCAACCCCATCGTACTCTCACTGCAGTGTGAACTCGGCCACCTGCAGAAAGTTCGGCAGCGGTCGCCGCAGGTCCATGTCCACGCGACGGTTGCCGCTCGGGATGCCCTCGAATTCCGGCACGTATTCCGTGGAGATGGATTTCACGGGCCCGTACCGCTCTAACGCATCTCTCAGCTCCTTCACATCCAGGTCGTTTGGGAAGCCAAACACACGCACAGTTGTGCTGAGCTTACCGCGGTACGCGAAGCGTACGGCGGTGCCTTTCACGGTGACGACAGGATCCGCGAGAAAGGCTTGCACCACCCTCTTGTTCTTCAAAAAGGTCTCGAAGCGCCCGGCTTGGAAATCCTGCACTCCACCGATCTCGGCCTTGCTAAATCGCTTCACCAGCTCTTTGCAGAGGCCGATGTTATTCAAACCCTTCGGCACGCGACCAAAGAAGGTGAAAGGACGCAATCTAGGCGGCGCCATCGCAACGACTTAGAGCCGCCTTGCTAGCGCTATGCCTAACCTAACCACGTGTGCGCTTGGTCCTGGCCATAGCGGCGGCAGACGGGCGTCAGACGTGAGCGACGGAAGGGTTCTTACTTAGGTCGACGGAAGATGCACGGAGAAGGAGATGCGAGAGAGGCAAGGGGCGACGACGTTGGAAAATCCGTCGTCCGTACACACCCCGTTGTCCCGCGACGCTCGCATGCAACCCCGCGCTGGCCTCCCCGGCGGGGCGAAAGGCCCCGCGCCTTGCTTCCCACGCGCTTATCTACCATCGTCTCTTCGCTGCTCACATCACGCCCCCAAGATTAGCTGCTCGCTCATGCGCACTCGCGCTGCCCACGCAAACACAATACAAATAGGAAAACGCGCGCGTGGTTTAAAACACTTCAAGGCGCTGCGGAGCCTCACAGCAATTAAAGATACATGATACACACCTGGAAGTAACGAAGAAGACAGCCTGGATTGCTCCGTGAATGGTGTAGGTTCCGTCGTACAGTGGTTATATAGGAGACGCCGTCGATGTCGGGTTGTAGTACGAAAGCGCGGCTTGCCGGTAGGAGGGGGTGGAGGTGAGGTTCCGTGGACACGTGTAGGTTTCACCAGCGGTGGTGTGAAGCAGCTTCAGATTTCGTTCCTCAAATGCGTGCCTCCGGTGCTCCGGTAAAGTGTCGCAGGGTTTTCGATACTTCTAGCCTTGTCTCTGGCCGCTCTGTGTTGGAGTAAGAAAGCAACTGCGACATAACTGCGTCCTTTTCGGTTTCCTCCCGGATGCTTCGCAGCTGCTTGTCTGCAACAGAGAAGAAATGACATTGACTTCAAACTGCTGTTTCTTCTCGCAGCTCTACTTTACTCAGAAAACATGAGCGGGCGCCAGGAACAAAACGTTATTTGCCCAGTTTGTACTTAAGTATGATTGGGAACCTTTGAAGTACTAGCCTCACGCGTTGAAGGCGCATCGGGCATTCACACAAAGGTTTCATGCATATCACTTCTAGTGGTCTGTGATCTGATTCGACCGTTACTTCTGGCTGTCCAAATATGTAATCTTGAAACTCCGTACAGCCATAAATGATTGCCGAAGTCTCCTTTTCGATTTTTGAATAGCGCTGTTGGGCTGCGGTTAGCGAACGTGATGAGTAAGCGACAGACTGTCCGTTTTTGCAAAAGCACGGCCCCCAAACCATTCTGGCTAGCATCAACAGACAGTACCACGGGTTTATATTGCTTAAAGTATGCTAGGACTGGTGCTTTCATGAGACTGGCACGGAGCTACTGAAAACTTCTCTCCTGTGGGTCTAAACAAATCCATATCTTTCTTTAAAGTTCTCTAAGAGCAGCAGAGATTGCGTAAATATTTGGCACGAAACACGCTATGAAGTTCACCATGACGAGAAACACTTGAAGCGCCTTACGAATTTTTGTGGTGGTACTTGTAGGATGTCATCCCCCCTTTCAGGGTCCAGGCAGCCCTTCTTCGGTGAGCGCATGGGCAATGTAGCCTACTCGGTGCTGACGCTCTGTCATGTGACAGAGTGCACCGTAAGCAACACGTGCGCACACGACTGCCAGTGCGCATGTCTCAGGCTCCAGAGCCATGCTTCGCGACACTGCGCAATAAAGATGCATTCCTCTTTCTTACATGATTGCGTGTTACATAGTGCCAGACGTGGAGAGCGGTTTAGTACCGTCGTCCGTATCGACAGGCTAGCCTTGCAGGTTGAAACCGCCCAGCAGGTTTGACGCTCGGCATGGCTTTCTCTGCCGTGCCGTAACAACGTGGATAGTGGGGACTGGACGTGACACAGCCTGACGTGGCAGCTCCTAGTCTGAGACATGCCCACTGGCCGTTGTGTGCTTACGTTTTGCTGATGGTGCACTCTGCCACACGTAGCAACTGCATTGCAGCTCGCCATAGTCGGCGCTCATTTCTTACTTTGTGGTGGCAAAGGAGCCTCCTCCGCAAGGGGCGAAGGGCTCCTAGGATTCCAGCATTGTAGGGCCGGGGTCAGGTACCCATCTCGACTGTGGAACGGTGGCAAGAAAAACGCAACTACACTAACGCTATACCGGCAAGACGCAAGCGCCGCGTGTACGTGAATACTATTTATCACGGCCATTGACTGGCTGGTCGGTCGGTCGGATCATATCCGCACTATAAACCAGGTGATTGAAAAGTGCACGAAATAAAACCAGCCCTTATATATGGCATTCATTGACAACGAGAAACCATTTGACTCGGTCGAAACCTCAGCGGTCATGCAGTCATTGCGAGATCAGGGTGTAGGTGAGCCATATGTGAACGTACTGGAAGATATCAATAGTGGTTGCATGGCAACCATACTTCTGCATACAGTTATAAAATTCTAATTAAGAAAAGTGCTAAGCCAGGAGACATGATCTCCACAGTGCTATTTACAGCTCGCTTAGAGAGTGTATTCAAAGGCATGGAATGGAAGAAGTTAGACATTAGGGTCGATGGAAGAAAATCTCAGTCATCTGCGATTCGCTGATGACATTACCTTGTTAACTAACTCAATGGGCCAGCTGCAACTAATGATAAATGATCGAGACAGGAGAAGCAGAAATGTAGGCCCAAACATTAATGTGCAGAAGACTAAGGTAATGCTGAACAGCCTTGGAAAAGAACAGTAGCTTAAAATAGGTAGCGAAGCGTTGGAAGTGGTAGGCGAATGTGTCTTCTTAGGACAGGTAGTGACCGCAGAGCCGGACCCCGAAAGGGAATTAACTAGGAGAATAATATATGGGACGGAGCGCATTACGACTAGCGGCTATCTAGCATTACGACTAGCGACGATCAAAAGAAAAGTGTATAACAGTTGCATCCTACCGGGACTGACATATATGGGGTTGAAACATGGATATTGTCAAGTGGTGGTGACCAGGGTCGGTGGCACAAGTGAAGAGTCGGTGATTGCACTGAAGAAAGTCTTTATTGAGCTGACTTGCGCCCGCAAAAGAACTAAGCAACTCGACGGCGGCGATAGCAACAAACGTGCTCGTCGAACAAAGAATGCCCGTCACACTCGTCAACGCTCCATTTAAAGACTGCTCAGAACAATCTAGATAAAGTCACAAGCAGCTACCAGCACAGTCTGGAACATTGTAGAAAGACACACGAGTGGCCGGAATCTTCGGGACAGATCTCGGTGCATCTTATGCTACGACGAAACTGATAAAGGTGTGACTCGCGACATCGTGCATTAACGAACAAAGAATACGTAACTGATACGCGATCCAGAATCAGAGTGATAAGGCCGTATGCCGGCGGCTGTTAAAAAAACAAATACAGTTTTGAAGGTTTCGCTGCATTCATCATCATCAGCCTGACTATACCCACTGCAGGGCGAAGGCCTCTCCCATATTTCTCCACTTAACCCTGCATTACTCCCCCCTTAAAAAACATTGTCTCGATGTTCCAAAACAAAGCAACTTAACATAAACAATGCAAAGTTTAAACACCACAGATTCTTTAACGCGCGTAATATGGCTTCAGTCGTACAACATGTACAATTCATGGGCGTTCGCGTCGCAGTTGTGATGCTGACGTTACGTCGGGAATGACTTCATAGTCCAGCTGTCCGACGCGGCGAATGATTTTGTACGGGCCAAAGTATCGACGCAACAACTTTTCACTTAGTCCGCGACGGCGAATTGGTGTCCAAACCCACACTTGGTCTGCTGGATTGTATTCTGCGTGGCGCCGTCGTAAGTTGTATCGTCGGCTGTCAGTGCGCTGTTGATCTTTCATACGCAGCCGTGCGAGTCGTCGGGCTTCCTCTGCACGCTGCAGGTAGGCGGCGACGATATGTCCTCGTTGGTTACGTGCGGCAGCATTGCGTCGAGCGTCGTCGTAGGCTCTCTGCCGTACACAAACTTGAACGGGGTCGCTCCGGTCGTCTCCTGGACTGCCGTGTTATACGCGAAGATCACGTGCGGCAAGATGGCGTCCCACGTCTTCTGTTCAGCGTCGACGTACATGGCGATCATTTCCGCGATCGTTTTGTTCAGGCGCTCCTTAAGACCATTGGCCTGGGGATGCTACGCAGTTGTTCGTCGATGGCTTGTATGACTGTATTCCAGGATGGCTTGCGTCAACTCTGCCGTAAACGCCGTTCCCCTTTCCGTGATGACCACTTCTGGGGCGCCGTGTCGCAAGAGAATTTGTTCGACAAAAAACTTGCCGACTTCTGCCGCGGTACCATTGGGTAGTGCTTTTGCTTCGGCGTAACGGTTAAGGTAGTCAGTGGCCACAATGATCCACTTGTTACCCATAGACGAAGAGGGAAAGGGGCTGAGGAGATCCATCCCAATTTGTTGAAAGGGCAGGTCTGGGGGCGGAATCGGATTTAGTAGTCCTGCTGGTCTGATCGGCGGCGTTTTGCGTCGTTGGCACTCACGACACGTTTTCACTTAGTGGGCAACTTCGGCAGGCAGTCGCGGCCAGTAGTACTTCTCTTGGATGCGATGCACCGTGCGCGCAATTCCGAGATGTTCTGCTGTGGGCTCATCGTGCAACGCCTGCAGAATTTCCCGCCGGAGGGTTTTAGGCACTACGAGAAGCTGCGCGGTCATGTTGGGTGCGAAGTTCTTCACGAGGAGGCCATTGCTTAAAGCGAACGATGATAAATGTCGCCTGAAACACACCAGGAGGGGAAGCGGTCTTTCATCCCTCGTAATCGGCTACCGCTTTCAGCTCAGGGTCTGATCGCGGTTGTTCTGGGAAACTGCTGGCGCTTACCGGTCCCAAAAAGGCGTCGTCGTCATCGTCTTTCGGGGAAGCGTCGACGGGAGCGCGTGATAAGCAGTCTGCGCCGGAATGCTTCCGGCCCGACTTATAGACTACAGTCAAGTCAAGTTCTTGAAGTCGTAGACTCCATCTGGCAAGGCGGCCGGAGGGAGCTTTCAAATTAGCCAGCCAGCAGAGCGCGTCATGGTCGCTTACCACCTTGAATGATTGCGAGGCACTCCTTCTCGGTCGTCGAGTAATTGACTTCGGCTTTTGTAAGGGACCTGCTAGCGTAGGCGATTACTTTCTGTCCGTTACTCTTCTGGACGAGAACGGCTCCGAGGCCCACACTGCTCGCGCCGGTGTGAATTTCGGTCTCGGCGTTTTCATCAAAGTGGCCAAGTAGAGGAGGGCGCTGCAGGCGGCGCTTGAATTCGTCAAAGGCTTCTCCTTGCGGCGTTTCCCATTTAAAATGTACGTCAGCCTTTGTAAGCTGCGTCAACGGTTCGGCGATGCGCAAAAAGTTTCTGACAAATCGTCGACATAAGCGCACAACCCAAGAAATCGGCGCACAGCTTTCTTGTCGACAGGTGGTGGGAATTGTGCGATTGCAGCTGTTTTCTCCGGGTATGGACGAATACCATTCTTACTAACGATGTGACCTAAGAACCGCAGTTCTTCGTAGGCGAAGTGGCACTTCTCTGCTTTTAGCGTTAGTCTCAATAACTTGATGGCTTCCAGCACTGTCTGCAGTCGTTTTAGGTGGTCTTCAAAGTTTGACGAGAAGACAACAACGTCGTTCAAATATACCAAACAAATTTGCCACTTCAAGCCTGCCAGGACTGTGTCCATTACTCGTTGAAACGTGGCTGGTGCGGAGCAGAGGCCGAATGGCATCACCTTGAACTCAAAAAGGCCGTCCGATGTGATGAATGCGGTCTTCTCGCGATCTCTTTCGTCGACCTCAATTTGCCAATATCCGCTCTTCAGGTCCATCGATGAGAAGTACCTTGCATTGCAGAGCCGGTCGAGAGTGTCGTCGGCGCGGGGAAGCGGGTAGACATCGTTCTTAGTTATGCTATTCAAGAGGCGGTAATCAACGCAGAAGCGAAGTGTGCCGTCTTTCTTCTTCACCAAAACGACTGGTGCCGCCCAGAGGCTGTTCGATGGCTGGATTACGTCATCACGCAGCATTTCCTCAACTTGATCGGATGATGAGGAGAGCAATCGGCGGAGCTCCGCTCGCACGATCTCCCGGATGAGGTTCCGAAGATTCTCTCCGCTTGCAGATGCGCTGGAGTAGTGGCTTGAGTAGTCCGCTTGAAGTGGTCATTCGTAGTGGCGCATCCGGGTGTCCAACGTCCTCTCGATGGTAGACGCTTCCGTTTCAAATTCCGCCACGGTTTTGGCAGATTTCGGACAAGACCTGCAAAAAGCGATTCTTTAACGCCTCGCATTAAAAATTTGACTTTCACCTTCGATCATGTTAGGGTGGGCGTGGCGAAAGAGGCGCTTCATTTCCTCAACGTACACCAGGACAGGCTCGTTAGGGAGTTGAAGTCTTGACTGAAGGAGGGCCAGGGATCTTTCCTTTCAGACGACACTTGAAAAGGCAGTCAAAAACGCTTCCTTGAAAATGTCCCAATCTTTCATAGCTTCCTCATGATTTTCGAACCAAACTCGGGCATGTCCTTGAAGAACAAAGTAGACTTTCCTGAGTTTCGCGGCGTCGTTCCAGCCGTTGAATTCTGCCACACGGTCGAAAAGGTCCATCCAGTCTTCTGCATCGTCGTCCGGTCGTCCATGGAAGCAGGGGGACTCACGGGGTTGGACGAAAACAACCGGCGCTGTAGGCTGGGCCATTGTCAGCGTCGATGCTTTCCGAGATCGAATGGGGTCCGGCAGAAGACCATGTTCAGGTTGGAGCCCTTGAAGCCGGTGACTGGTTCGGTGGCGTGTTGGCTGTTCCTCCAGGGTAACAAGAATAAGGCTGGGGTCTACGCTTGAAGGATCAACGGCAGCTCCTCCACCAGATGTCACGTAGTGTTGACTACGTGACATCTGGTGGAATCTGACATGGTGGAATATCTATACCATCAATCAGGTGATAGAAAAATGCTCGGAATAAAACCAGCTCTTATACATGGTATTCATTGATTACGAAAAAGCATTTGACTCAGTAGAAACCTCGGCGTTGATGCAGGCATTGCGAAATCAGGGGGTAGCCGAGCCGTACGTGAAAGTCCTGGAAGATATATATGTATACTGACTGCACAGCAACCATAGTTCTGCATAAAGAATGTAACAAAATTCCCGTAAAGAAAGGTGTTAGTAGAACCGAGAGGGTTCTACTTAAGCTGAGGACAACGCAGAGGGCTATGGAACGAAAAATGATAGGGGTAACGTTAAGAGATAGGATGCGTGCAAGTTGGTCTGAGAAATAACTCAAGTTACTCACATTCTAGTGGAAATCAAGAAGAATAAATGGGCATGGGCAGGACATGTAGTACGAGGAGAGGACAACTGATGGAACCTGGATTCCAAAGGAAGGAAAGCATAGCAGGGGGCGGCAGAAAATTAGGTGGGCGGATGAGGTTAAGTTCGCAGGGGTCAAGTGGATGCAGCTAGCACAGAACCGGGTTATTTTGAAAAATATGGGAGAGGCTTTCGCCCTGCAGTGAATATAGTCAGGCTGCTGCTGATGATGATGATGATTTCAAAAAATATTTTGCTACCCAATTCTTGGCCGATCCCCCTCTGTGGGTATGGGCCATATGTTATTTGGTCAACAACAACAACGACCCCTTGCCGCGATTGTTTTAGCACTGCACAGCTTGTCACTGCAGGTGGGCGTCCACTGGCCTTGGGAATGGCCAAGGACCGAGGGCTCCCGGTCACTTAGCACGGACTTGAATTCACCCACACCATTTTTATGGGCTGACGAAGTAAATATGTATTTTTCTCCTGCCTTCAAGAAAAGCGAAAGTCGATCTTAACACAGGTGCCGTAATCTTTTCTTTTTGCGTACAATTCCGTGCGCAATACTTTAGATTTAATGCTTTTGCATATTTGCATATACATAAATAAATTGCATATGTCTATTTTAGGTTTATCACATTATTGGTCAGCATCTCGCCACAGTTAACAAAGCTGAACACCTAGCCATCATCTTTTCTTCAGATTTAACACTAAATCGTCGCGTTCAGTGCATCACCCAGAAGGCAGGTCGCGTTCTTAACTTTATTAAAAGAAATTTCCAGCAAGCCCCGTAGAACGTTAAGGAAACAGAACTATAGGTGGTTGATATTTTCGGAGCCTTCCACTACGGTGCCTCTCATAGCCTGAGCCGCTTTTGGACGTTAAATCCGAAAACCAAACCAAATCAACTTTATATAACCAATGTCCGGCCTATTCTTGAATATGCCTGTATTATTTGGGACCCCAACATATATCATCTCATTATTAGCTTGGAAACTATTCAGAACGTCGCCGCTCGCTTTCTAACTGGTTATTACCAATTTACGTGCAGAATCTGTTATTAAACGCCGAATTGACTGGGTGGACCTCTCTTTGCACCATGAACGGTTTCACCTCGTACGTTTTTGCAGGACTTACTGTATAAGGAAATCAAGAAGGAGTTTTTGCTGGGCCAGTTGGTGCAGCATTTTTTTTAAAAATGGACGAGGCGCTAACAACACATTCACACGAAAGAAGACACGGACAAGCACTTACTGACAGGGGATCTTTTTATCGAAGGTAAAGACACATCATATAGGCACACCGTGGCGGTGCTAATCAGAGGCACCAAACGTCAAAAGGTCAAAGGACCATAACACCGATAAAAGACAATAGGCATAAAAGTGATAAAAAACCGTTATGATCGTATGGATACGCTAAAAAAACTATGGTCCGGAAAAAAACAAACTGATCTGTGACACGTGCTGTATAAGGCCAGATGGAACATGAAGACATTCACAAAAATTGATAAAAAAAGTGACAATCGCAAAAAGACTTTTTGATACAAACGACTAAAAGGAAAATACTTCAAGCACCCTAGAAATAAAGATATCAGTTATTCAACGCATCGGGCATGCGCATCTTATTGCGATTCTAAATTCGTGCGCGAAAATTCAACTGCGCCCTTATAAAAAAGAGAACTCACTCTGATACAGCACTTTGGACGGTTCGCTAACGCAATCTAGACCTTTCTTTTTTATGAAGAAGGCTTCTTTTAGCTCACGAGCTACATAGTCTCGACTTTTATCCAGTACGGAAGTTTCTTTTAGGGTATGCATGCACTTGCACTTCTTGCAATGAATCGGCAGATTGGATCCAGTGCCTTTCTCAAGCGATCGCTCGTGCTCTCTCAAACGCTCATTCAAACATCTTCCAGTCTGGCCGACGTATACTTTACCGCATATGAGTGGGATCTGATATACAACGCCTTCCTTGCACCCGACACATGGTTCGGCATGGCGTGCTCCACATGTTTAAGGTTATTGTTTTGTTTCCTTTATTTTGATGTGCCCTTCTCGAGGGGGCATAATTTTATTCTTCTTCTTTTCCCATTACCAATCTCATATGAAGGAAAATAACGTGTGTTATATAGTTAATACTACTCGTTGCCTTGAAAAGGTCTGCCAGTCTGCCAACATTTACGCGACGTTTAAATATTCTTTAAATAAATGGCAAAAGTTTGTTCCTGTTTGACTAATATATTCAAACAGATTTTTATGGTGATGGTCGTGTGGAATTATAAGATTCAGTATTCCTATACTTCATGAAGTATGAAGAAAAGAAGACGAAGAAGGATAGGAGGTCCGCGGGCGAAGAGGTCTTTTCTCTCGGGTCGAGAAAAACGACTGTGCTCACCATGGCTCGTCCCACGCCCTCAGCGTACGAGGACGAAGACCTGGAAGACGAGCCCTCACCGCAACAACCACCACCCGGTCAACCTGTGCGCCCTGCTGCCATCACCGTTGGATCCGCCTTCGACAATAAGGCTGTCCCGATGTCCCGCATGATAAGAGTACAGCTTTCTAGCCAAGACAGCCTCTGGCGCGTTGTGGTCGGCGCCGCACTCCTCCTCACTATCACCTGCCTATTCGTCTTTATGGTCGGGTGGCTACTGTTCTCGCCTGAGCCTGACTACCCGTTCACTCGGGTCATACAGAACACGTTCACACCGCATTTAGGCCTCAGGGAAAAAGAAAACGAAACAGGAGGAGACTACAACGAATCCGAAATGTATTTCGCTCCGAAACGAGGAGCCGTCTGGCACCAGGACGACCAGCAAGGCTTAGTGGAACTGCAGCCTCCATCTGAAGACAGTACTAACTTGTTCTGTGGGACGAAGGCCTGCAAGAGCGTGGCCTACTTCATAGAAGAACTCTATGGTTCCGGTCGCGATGCGTGCGAGAGTTTGTACGACAGCGTGTGCTCTTCATGGTCTCGCAGCAGCGATCGACCGGCGGAGTTCCAAGTAGGCTATGACGCCGACCACGCCGTTCTAAGCGCCTATGAACGCGAACTGTCTCGCATCCTGACCAGCTCAGAAGTACTGCTGCCAGGACAGCATGCCTTGTATACCGACTGCGTCACTGGAACCCTACTGAGCAGTGAGGACATTGAGGACCTCGCAGAGATCCTTCTCGCTCCCCACGAAGGCTGGACGCCGGATTCATTCGCCCAGGTCGTAGTCCAGATAGTCCGAATAGGCCTGTCGCCGTCCTTCCATGTCTCCGTTCGAACTGTGAATGGCACCGCATACGTGACATTTGTTTCTACCGACACCGCGGAGCAGGACGAACAGTTTGCTGATGACAGCGAAGAAGCATTGGCCAGTCAGTCTACTGCAAGCATGGCAGACTTTATTGCTGGCTCATTCACTAAGAAAGACTTCCACACCGCTGCTTTCTTTCAAAGTCTCGAACGCCACTTGTGCCAGTACGTCATCCAGATGTCCCGTTCTAACCTGACTTGCGTCCTGAGCCTGACATCACACGAGTCTTTACCATGGGCGAACCACCGCCTGCACTCTGTTTCTTCCGCGAATTTAAATGTCAACAATATGGCGATGCTCAAATATCTGCGGACGTTCCTCAAGGAGGCCAAGAGAGGTATTGAAATGCTTTCTTCCCTACGCCTGACGCATCCACTCAAAGAGGAGCAGTCCGCCAATTGTATTCGGTTTATGGACAAGTACGACCCGGACTTAATACCGTACCTGATCACTGTATACTTTGCTCCATGGGTTGAGACCGATGCCCGTAACACACTGAACCAGCTAAAAGCGCTCCTGGACAAAAGCATACCGAGCGCTGGCACAATATCACTGTCTTTTTTGGCATCCGGAGTGGCAAATACTTCAACCTACAGATACTCTGAAGATATCTATAACAAGACTTCGCCGAACAAAACTTCCAGACTGAGAACATTTCTCGAGGGGGCAACTTGGAAGCGTTGGACCGGGGCCTTTACATTTCAATCTCCATCCCTATCGACGGTACCTACTTTTTACAAACATTTGCGGACTGTGGAAATTCCTCCTGGCGTTTTTACTCTACCTGCTGGTCGAGACCGTTGGTTGCGCGACCTCAGCTTGGCAAGAGCCGGCCCGCGAGTCCTGAGGACACTCCTGCGCCTAAGTCCGCTCTCTTGGGATCTAAACCAAACCCACTTCATTCAATGCATCTCGAGTCAAGAGAAATCTTCGCGGCGGCTTGCGAGCCGCCGTGCATCGAATCTAGATCCCAGGCTTGAATCATCTTCAATGTCTTCAGTTTCAACTGACGGTTTCAGGTACATCAACTTCCGGCTGGATATGCAAGAGCTGACCTCGTTCTACGTGTCGCTGCAAGCGTACCGCGCCCGCGTTGGCGAAGCCTTGGTAATTCCTGGTACCGTCCTTAACAGCGACTCTCTTTTCCTGCTGTACTACGTATTAGACAATTGTAGTGTCGACGAAGCCACGACTGAAGTTGAAGTAAAGGGTCGAAGCGGACCAAGTCGACGCGGCTCCCAGAAAGGCAGCCCGCTTCACCGTCGCCGAGTCGATTCTGTAGCGGCCATGTTTGGGGGCCTCTTACTCGACACGTGCCAGACTGTGCCGGACCTTTCCGGATGCGAGGTGGAGAGTGAAGAAAGTCTCTAGTAGCTTGCATATTATAGCCGATACATAAAGCAATAGTTAAGTTCCGTGATTCTGCGGCGGAGTACTTGCGACGAAAACGCTTTTTCTTTCGGAACATATAATCAGTAAAGTGTATATTCATGTCGTTACTCTGAATCATCACAAATGTGAGAAGCCGTCCGCCATCAGTTTTTTCATGACGCAAAAGAGAATCAGCTCGATATAAACACCTCTCGATAGTGACGTTAGCTGTATATACGAGTATATATGTATATATATTAGTCTGTGTTCCGTGCAAATTAAGAAAGTTTAGAGTAATTTAATTAGATATCAGCTGTACACACCTAAGAGCGCTGGACTGGTTCGATTGCAGCTTTCACTTTGATTGCAGATTCACAAATAAGGTATTGCTGTTCCTGCTGGAGGTCTACACATTGTGAACAATCGAGCGCCCACAGCTGTGTAGGCATTAGGAGTAAATTTTGTTTGCACTACACGCACTACGCACAAACACACACACGCATACATACACATATATATATATATACATACGTATGTATGTATGTGTGTGTGTGTTTGTATCTATATATATATACATATATGTATGTATGTATGTATGTATGTGTGTGTGTGTGTGTTTGTATATATATATATATATATATATATATGTCTATATATATATATATATATATAGGTGTCCCAGCTAACTTGAACCAAGGGTTACAAAATAAGTTTTTTTAGGTATGTCAGTGAGACCAGTTGCATACAACTGCCAGCCTCCTTGTGCACCACAGGCAAATTTTTGTTTTGCAATTACTTAATAGGCTAATTTTACATTTTTCTAACTTCCTAAATATTCACCTTAGAACAAAAATGTGAATTGGTAAGTTGTAGAGAACCTTCAGAAACCCCCATTCCATGAATTGCGATAAAGTCTGACGTGTATCTTTTTTTCGCGGCTCAAAAGAAAGCCCGCGAAATACAAATAACACAGGACTAGAGCGTTTGACCGCCACGATTGTGGTGCTCTCAGTCGTGGTTTGAGCGAACGAAAGCAGCTGGGGCCGTTACCCGATGAACCCGTTGCAGCGGCAGGCTGAAATGTTGGCGATGGTTGGATTCGCCCGTCGCCACCGATATCTTGGCAAGGCCTGCGCACTCCATCAGCCTACATCACGACAGGAGGATGGCGATAAAGTTCCAGCAAATGAAGGTGCCAGCGCGAATCTGAGTCGGGTCGCACGACGTCATCTCGCCTCTTCACCCAAGCCTGTACGCGCAGATTCAGTGGCTGATACCTTATCGCTCATCCGCTTGTCGTGACATTCGCTGATGGGAGAGGCGCGCTCGCTGCTGCTTGCCCCGTCACGTGGGCCGCCTGTCTGACTCGGGCGAAGCCATCGCAGGCATATCGGCCTGTCGCTTTAACGGGGCCGAGGCAGGCCGAGGAGACACGGCCGCAGCTGATTTTGTTCACTTAAACCACGGCTAAGAGCACCACAATCGCAGCGCGCTCTCACGTGGTTTTATTTGTATTTCGCGGGCTTTCTTTTGCGCGGATCGCAACCTGGTCATTCCCCAGTCGTGTTCCGCGGTGAGAATTTCCGCGGACAATGTTTCGATTTTCGCCCGGGCCAGTATTTTTGTGTATGTCGCCTGCGAACATCCACGTGATGGGACAGTGCTCGCCGAGGGAAATAATTCATTTTTGTTACCACGTGGTATCTGTGCAGAGCGAATCCTTATTTACCTTCGTCAAGGACAGTCAGAGGTCCTGGTCCCTTATTCTTCGAATCAACACAGACACCTTTTTCGTGCTACGGCGATCGCCTTCGCCAACCCATTCGAAGAACGTTCAGCCTGCTCTGCACCTGAAATCGTGAGCCCTCATCCCCGCCCCCTCGATTGCATCGATATCAGTCCAGAGCTCTGCGCAGATAAGTATCGTGATTTAAGGCCTCTGCTGCAAGATTACGGAGCCTGCTTTGCGTCCTAGTCAAAAGAGCGTCGAATGACTGTTACCAAACTCTCATGCTTGTGCCTTGAGCCCCTGATATTAACTTGGATTCGCTGCTTCCTAACTGATCGCTCTCAATTCACTGTTATCGAAAATGACAGTTCTCTCATTAAAAAAGTACATTCTGTTGTCCCGCAGGGCTCGGCGCTCGGCCCACTTTTATTTTTAATCTTCATAAACGATCTTCCATCAGACATTTCATCGACAATTCGTCTTTTCGCAGATGGCTGCGTCCTGTACCGACGAATAACTTTCAATAATGGTCAGTAATTGCTCCAAAGCTACCTAAACAGTTCCACATGGCTAATGACGCTCAACGTAACAAAGGGCAAATTCATGCAGGTAACATGCAAACGCACTAATATAAACTACGCGTATTCTCTGAATTCAATCAACCTCACCCAAGTCGAATCATACCGGTATCTTGGAATCCATATCACGAACAACCTTACCTTCTCCGAGCACATCACAAAGATCGCTTCTGGTGCTTCGAAAACACTCAGCTTTATAAGACGTCACCTCAGTTTTTCCCCTTCTTCCATTCGCGGCCTAGCCTACAAAACTTTCGTCCGCCGAAAACTAGAATTTGCATCCCCAATTTGGAACCCACATCAAGCCTACTTAATTAATAGCCAGAAGCCGTCCAAAACCGCGCAGCCCCCTTTATTTCCTCGAACTATGACACCCTCTCTAGCATTACCAGTATAAAATTATCTGTCGACATTAAGCCTCTCGCGGAAAGGCGGAAATTTGCCCGTTTATCATTGTTCCATAAACGGACTATTGTTTTCCCTCACATCGCGAGACTCCCTTGAGCTCCCGTCCCTCCGAACATCGCGCCGTCTTTTTAACTCCATGAGTATTTTAAGACACCATGACTCCTTAATCGCATTTAGCAAGTCCTTCCTACCTCTTGTCATTGAAGAATGGAGTTCATTACCCGAATGAATTGTAATTGAACGAGATGCTTCTAAATTCCGGCAAATCCTGTCTTTACACTTGCAGTCTTAATGTGGTAACTGTTGTCTTTGCGTATTGCATGATTCCCTGCACCTGTCTTCTTGATTCACACATGTATTTTTCTCCTTTTTTCTTTTGTATTGAAGCCTGCAGCGATTGTTTCACCTTTTTGTTTGCTTTGACCTAAAATGTCATATCTATTACGATGTCTCCCCCCCCCTAATGTAATACCCCTCGTAGGGGTCTTCAATGGTCAATAAATTATTATTATTATTATTATTATTATTATTATTATTATTATTATTATTATTATTATTATTATTATTATTATTATTATTATTATTATTATTATTATTATTATTATTATTATTATTATTATTATTATTATTATTATTATTGCGTCCGACGATGCCCGACCCATCCGACAGCAACCTTAGCGTATCTCCCACAAGGAGAGCGATGCCATCGAAACACAAGTCAAGGAGATCCTTACGGATGGTGTCATTTAACCATCTCACAGCCCATGGTCGTCGCATGTCGTCCTAGTGACGAGAAAAGACGAACTCTGCGGTTTTGTGTTGATTATCGTAAGTTGAATAGCGTAAAAAAAGTCTACCCGCTGCCTGCATCGACGAATCCCTCGACAAACTTCGCTGGGCTCGGTATTTCTCATCCTTCGGCTGGAAGAGCGGGTACTGGCCGATAGAAGTTTACGAACGGGACCTTGGGACCTTGAGAAGATGGCATTTGTTACCCCCGATGGCATTTACGAGTTTAAAGTACTGCCTTTTGGTCTATGTTCAGCACCGGCGACTTTTCATAGAATGATGGACTCTATCCTCGCTGGTCTTAAATGGGAAATTTGCTTAGTCTACTTGGAGGGCGTCGTTTTGTTCTCCGAAACCTTTGAACAGCACCTTGAACGCCTTCAAAGTGTGCTGGGTGCTATTTCATTGGCTGATTTGATACTCAAGCCTAAGAAATGTCACTTCGGTTACACAAAGTTTCTTGGACATGTGGTTGATGCAGCGTCAAGCCCGATTCCGTTAAAATTGTCGCTATAACGACGTTCCCTGTTCCCACGAACAAGGAAAGTGTAGAACGTTTCTTGGGTCAAATGCCTCCTATAATTGCGCACTTCGACGAGACAGCTGCCACCGAGGTACACACTGAAGCCAATGGGGCTGGACTCGGTCCTGTACTTGTCCAACATCAGGCTTTCATCGAAAGAGTGATAGCGTACGCGACGAGCCGCAATCTTTCTTGTGCTGAGCGGAATTATTTTACATCCGAAAGAGTGTCTGGTCGTTGTGTGGGCCACTATGAATTTCCGGCCCTATGGTCGCCCTTTCAAGTTGATAACCTATCACCATTCTCTGTGCTGGCTGGCGAGTCTTCGAGACCCATCTGGCCGTCTAGCCCGGTGGAGTCTGCGGCTGCAGGAATTCGATTTTCGATTACACAATTGCCTATAAATCTGGGAGAAAACATGAAGACGCCGACATGTTGTCACGTGCTCCTAGAGAAATGTGATGACGGGGTGAAAGGGGATACAGATGAAAGTCATTTCCATGTTGTGGAAAGTGACACAACATTGATGGCACGACAGCTAGCAGACAACAAACTCCGACCCGTTATTGACCACCTGGAGGTACTACTGACGTGCCCAGTCATCTTTCCAGATCTCTCTCTCTCTCTCTCTCTTCGTTTTATTTGCGCGACAGTGTTCTGTTCAAACGTAACTCAAGTACCGGAACTCGGCCCATATCTCCTATTTGTTCCTTCAGATTTGCGTGACGACATCCTTCTCGATTGTCACGACGAACAAGCCGCCGGACATTTAGGTTTCGCCCGCACACTTGCTCGAGTTCTTCAAGCCTACTATTGGCCAAAACTTTATACCACTGTTCACCAGTACGACAGGGGCTGCCGCCAGTGCCAACGCCGTAAGTCACCAGCACTCAAGCCTGCAGGTTTACTGCAGCCAATTACACAACCTGCTACTCCATTCGACCAAGTCGGTATCGATCTTCTGGGTCCCTTCCCCAGGTCTGCAGCTGGTAATAAATGGGTGATAGTTGCAACCGACTGTTTAACGAGGTATGCGGAAACGAAGGCGGTGGGACGCGGCACTTCTTTCCGAGATCGTAATTTTTTCGTTCACCAAATCATCTTGAGGCATGGTGCCCCATCTTATGTGATTATTGATAGAGGCACAGCATTCACGGCACAATTCATTCGAGACGTGTTCGAACTCAGCCACACGAGCCACCACAAGAGTACGGCTTATCACTCTCAAAGTAATGCTGACAGAAAGATTAAATAGGACCATCGCCGGTATGGTCTGAATGTATGTGGACGGGCAGCGCAAGAACTGAGATAAGATCCTTTCTTATGTGACATACGCTTAAAATACCGCCATGCAAGAAACAACTCGCTTCCCTCCGTTTCGTTTTATATACGGAAGGGACATTCAGACGATGTTGGCCGCCATGATACCGTGCACTTCTGACGACAAGCCGTTGGCCTTGGAAGCAGAGCTATTAGAGAGATTTAGCTTACCGTGATCCGCGATCCGCCACCGTGGCTCTCTACCGCGCGTGGGCGGGGCGGTCAAGCTGATTGGTCCCGACGCGCAGGTCTGTGTGCCGACAACGGGGCTTTACCGACAACCAGTATGTGGCGCCATCTGTCGGCGTCAAGGGGGGTCTGGGCATGCGCAGTGGAACGCGTGGTGGCGGATCCCAGTAGCGGATCGCGGATCACGGTAAGCTAAAACTCTCTATTCTCCCGGCGCGCAGAGAATCCGTGCCAACTTGCACGCCTCAACATTCAAGATCAGCAGTCTGCGGATGAGCGGTGGTACAACCTGCGGCACCAGCACATCAGTTATGCACCTGGGGAACAAGTTTGGATTTGGACCCTTGTGAGACGCCCGGGACTGTCGGAAAAATTGATGAGCAGATACTTCGGCCCATACAAAATAATGCTCCATGTAACGGACGTCACATATGAAATGGTCCCCGAAGGTAGCTGTCGCCAAACTCACTCTGATGTGCACATTGTCCGACTGAAACTTTACCTGGTAATGTGTAATACCGTTGTGGCTCGACTCCCTTTTTTGCATATGCCATTTTTGTTGTTGCTCTCCGCCCCTATTGACACCGCGCGTTGACTGCCTTGTACTGCCGCATCTGGGGCTTCCGTGCTTTTGTTTTTCTTTCTTTTAGAGTGGAGGGAATAATGCCACTGCGTTCACCAGTTGACAGAGAAAGAAAAAGCTCGTGCAGCTGAATTCTACAAGCGCTGACACACACACACACACACACACATATATATATATATATATATATATATATATATATATATATATATATATATATATATATATATATATATATATATATATATATATATATATATATATATGAAGGAACAGCAGTTTACGTTAGGTAGCGAAGCACTGGAAGTAGTAGGCGAATATGTCTATTTAGGACAGGTAGTAACCGCTGATCCGGACCATGAAAGGGAAATAACAAGGAGAACAAGATTGGGATGGAGCGCATTTGGCAGGCACTCGCTGATTATGTCTAGCAGCTTACTGGTATCGCTCAAGAATAAAGTATACAGCAGTTGCATCTTACCTGCACTCACCTATGGGGCTGAAACGTGAAGACTAAAGAAGAGGGTTTTACTTAAGTTGAGGACAAGACAGAGGGCTATGGAACGAAAAATGGTAGGGGTAACGTTAAGAGATAGGAAGCGTGCAGAGTGGGTCAGAGAAATAACTCAAGTTACTGTCATTCTAGTGGAAATCAAGAAGAAATGGGCATGGGCAGGACATGTAGTGCGAAGAGGGTATAACCGATGGCCGCTTACGGTAACAAACTGGATTCCAAGGGAATGAAAGAATAGCAGGGGACGGCAGAAAGTTATCTTGGGGAATGAGGTTAAGAAGTTCGCGGGGGTCAAGTGGATGCAGCCAGCACAGGAGCAGATTAATTGGAGGAATATGGGAGAGGCCTTCGCCCTGCAGTAGGTATAGTCAAGCTGATTACTATATATATATATATATATACAGGTTATTTCACATAACTTGAACAAGGATTAACAAATAACGGCGCAGCGAAGCTTGGTGAAACCAACTGCATATAATTTTCCGTCATGTAATGCTCCTCAGAGTATTTATACATTCTGATCAATTAGTTAATTAACTAAGGTACATTTTGCAAAATCTTTATCATTCACTTTGGGGCCAAATGAGTTTCATGTTGTGGAGGGGGTTGGGAAACAACATATCCTGTTTTTTCTATCAACGTACCCACGATGTGGCTGTTTTTTCCGGCATTTGAAGAAAGTCCCCGAAATATAAAAGGAAATGTCACGTGACTGTGCCCATGCGGTATAATATTGCAGCGCTCCCAACAACGTTTGGACAAACGAAACGTACACGCAGTGACCGTGCCCAAGTGAGCGGCCACGGCTGATTTTACGGGCTGCGCCATAACAAAAATGAAAAACAAAAAAGCAAAATCGAGCCTATTAGGCGACTTGAGCGCTTTTTCTTCTTCATTTCTTTCTTTTTTTTTGTTTCTTCGGTGTGATGGCTCCATGGAGGAAGGAAAGAACTTAGGAGAGGCCCTGACGTCATTTTTTTGAAGCCGGCGCGGCCGCGCCGCGACCGGACGAACGTCTCTCCTCCTCCTTTACCCTCCGCCTTCTCTTTCTCCGCGACGCTCACGTACCTAGGGACCTTAGCAACGCTGTTGCTAGTGGCCCGAGTTTTCATAGCAACAACGTCGCCGTTGCTAATGGCCCGACTTGGCTAACCCTAAATTTTGACGTCACTTCCGCCACACTTTCTCTAATGCATTGGGAATGGCAAGGGCCTCTCCTAAGCTGTTTCCTTCCTCCATGGATGGCTAGGTAAAATCTACGTCCAAGATTGCTGCTGGTGGCCTGCCCATCGCTTATCGCTGATCGTGGCTCGGGCTTTCTGTGTTCTGGCAGAATGCGCTGACGCAATTTTGGGACTATACTGTTAGTATAGTAGCGTCCGTCGGCCGCTCATTTCTAGACGGGGGGCGTGCACGCTTCGTTAATTCAGAACACGTTGGGCAGCGCTCTAATACGGTAGCGCGAGACCGTGGGCTTTTTTTAAAGGCTTGAAAAAACGACCACGTAGGGGGTAGGTTAATGGAAAAAACTGGGCGATTGTATCTCAACCCACTGTACAACGCAATGAAGCGTACTTGGCTCTAAAGTGAATAATAAAGATTTTCAATAATTAATCTTAGTTAATTAGCTCATTAAGAAAATTAAAAGAAATACTCTAAGGAGCAATGGCAACAAACAATATTTCATTGGTCTCAGCCAGCTACAAGTTTCGCTTTTTTTAAATCCTTTGTTCAAATTACACACACACACAAGCACTGTTACGATTTGCCTCCGTCGTGTGCGACAGCTGAAGCGGCCGCAGCGTAGCATCAGTCAAAGCAGCGAGCATTTCGGCCGCCCAACGCTTCCTCCCGCGAGCGTGCTCCGACGTGTCAAAACTGCACGTTCCCTAATGTGTGTGCGTGCGTGTGCGTGCAAACGCTAGTCAATCGCGACGCTCGAGGGAGAGAGTGTCGCCCTCACCCGTCAACAGGAGGTGGAGGAGTGTTTGTCGCGCTACCGTGAGTCATCAGAGCTTGCTCTGTCATTAACACGGTGTCATGAATTCTCCCTTTCCCTCTAAACTGGCGAGCTTATAAAAAGCAGCGGCTGATTCCGCTGCGAGAGAGACCATGGCGGAGTAAAGATTTATCTTGGAGAGACTTCATAGTCTCAGAGACGTCACAGAGACGACGCCAGACACCAAATGTGTCAGTTTTCTCTCCGGGCCTGCTTCTCTGCCCGTTCCTACGTGATGCTGTGTTTTGTTAGTCGACGTCTCGTCTTTGCAGGGCCGGCTGATGCCTTCCGCCGAGAAGCCGCCAGGCCGACGCTACCGATGGGACCTCGAGTCAAATATAACAACACACACACACACACACACACACACACACACACACACACACACACACACACACACACACACACACACACACACACACACACACACACACACACACACACACACACACACACACACACACACACACACACACACACACACACACACACACACACACACACACACACACACACACACACACACACACACACACACTTCCGTCTTTCTCCAGAGAAAATTAGGCAGATTGATGATGGCTGCGTTTCAGGCGAGCCACATGAACGAGTTGTCTTGCAGGCACGGCGGTTATCTGTCGTCACTTTGGTGACGACGTAATTCACGTCATTTAATGGGTCCAACACGACGACATCGTACAAACGTCTTATATAATCATCTCTTGCGGATAGGCGTCCAAAGCCAGACAAAGCCTCCAGGAGAATAAGTCATTGCATGATGGTGCAGGTCGTAGTATTCTTTCGCGCGCCTTTGAGAGGGCGGTATGCGTAAGTGGGCTATATACGCGGGCTTTTTCGGCACGGCATAGTATCTGTGCAACGTACGCGTTGTTGTTGAGGGAAAATGGGAAGGTGGTAAAGGGGAAAACGCGAGGAGTTCTGGAATATAGCAAATAGAAGGCAGAATACGCGATAACCTCATTATTCGCAGCATTGTGAGCGTACGTCACATACGGTAGCACTGCGTCCCAGTTGCGATGGTCATACAAGACGTACATGGACAACATGGTTATCAGGATGTGGTTGGGGCGCTCGGTGAGACGTCTGCGGGTGACACAGTGTGGAGTGTTGGCAGTCTGATCCACAAAACCGGAGCATTTCTTATACGACATCAGCAGTAAGTTGCCGTCCACGATCACTTTTTTTTTAGTATGGGATGGCGAAGAATAACAAGAGTGTAGAAGAAACGACGGAACGTCAGCATCCCCGCAGGAGCACCTTGTGTAATCAGGTGTTGGTGCTTGGTGCCTCCACGGACCCTGAACACCCATACCGAAGCTGTAATCCGTACCGTGGCGATAGGTTGAAAGGTGGAGGGAAGAAATCATGAACGGTGGCGGTCGAGGCCGTGGTCAATCCTCGGCCGACGGGCTCCCCGCCTGTCTACCAGGTGAAGGCCTCCTGGACCTTCCTCTGCATATAATGGTGAAACGCGACCGAATATTAGGAACTCTTAGACTATCCATAATGCATGCAAAAAAAATCATCAAAAAAAAAACTTATCGACCTCCGAAAAGGAGTCGCATCCAAGTCACACAAATCATGGCCCCAACTGAGAACTTCCCAAAGTTTCTTGTCCTGCGCTCATTATCAGACTCTAAACCTGTAAATGAGCTATCAGTTAGCCAGCTCGCTGAAGGCCATCATTGGGGTAAACTATAAAGCCAAAAAACTAGGATCTTGTGACCTACTAATAGAGGTATATGACAAAAGCCAGTCAAACAAGCTCCTCACAACAAAGATATTTGTTCATATCTTAACGTTCAGGTATCGCCTCGCCGCAGCCTTAACAGCTGCCAGGGAGTGATTTCTGAGTGAGACCTCTGCGAGACCTCTGAGCGAGACACCCTGCGTACTCACGGTCCTGTGTGGCCTTTCATGCAGAAAAGGAAGTGATAAATTTGAAGGTCACTGAGAACATATCATACAGAGAGGCGCGAAAGAAACATAGAATGCTTTCTTCCGCTCCCTGTGCTGACGCAGCCCGCAGAGGGGCCAGGACGCGTCTAGTAACGGTGGGCACGCAGTTCAATGCTGCTGACGTGCTCCCACCACGGCTCCACACTAAGCAGCCACCGGCTGCACCAATCTTTGCAAACCCGGAGGTCACTTTCTCCGAGACGTCCGGGACGCCAAAGACATCTGAGAGGGACTTGGCTCCTCTTGAAAATTCTCCTGCCTCCATGCCTTCACCAGAGGCGATAGAAGTGAGCGTGGACTCCGCAGCGCCAGCGGCGCCTAGGGAGTTCGCCAGTGAGAGGCGGAGCCTGTTGGACTGCTTCAAATAAAAAAAGATACGCCAGTTAAGTCACCTGATAAAGGCTGCGAGTCTTAAACCCACTGTCTCTTCCCCATTCCGCACTTACAAAAATGGCTACAGAGAGCATCGTTTATTGGAACTGTCGAGGACTGCTAAATGATCTGGATGATGTATATGAAATTCTCGCTGAGCACCAACCAAACATACTTTGGCTGCAAGAAACCCACTTAAAACCAGCAGACACAAGTTTCCTGAAGCAGTATCTTATCTGTTCAGGAAAGATAGGCAAGGCAGCACTCGCCCCTCTGGCGGCGTTGCCATTGTAACTCAAACATCAATCCCATGTCGAAACATTTCGCTTAATACAGACTTAGAGGCAGTGGCAACACGAACCTTAATTTTCGATACTCAGTATATTCCTCCAGATTATAGGCTATGTAGCGAAAGTTTTGAAAAGCTGATTGACCAACTTTCAGAACCATGGCTGGTGGTCAGAGACTTTAATGATCACCCCCCACTATGGGGATGTACAAGAATGGACTCCCGAGGTGTGATAATTTCAAAAATTCTTATAGTCCTCTGGATCATGCTTACTTAACACAAAAGAGCCAACATATTACAACATAGTACATAACACGTACGCAGCCATATAGATTTAGCTACTTGCTCCCCAACGCTCTTGGCAGCTATATAGTGGGTTGTTATTAAAAATCTATATGGAAGTGACTGTTTCCCGATCTCTGTAAAGTATGCAGGCAATAAAAATGAAAATGTATCTTTCCCTGGAAAGTTTAAAAAACATGCAGCCAACTGGGAGATGTTCAGGGAATACTAATCATTTCCTTGTTCAATCAGTTTCTGACTTGGGCGTTGATGAAACTTAGCGCTTGGTCACACTGCACGTTATAGAGGCAGCAGAAGAATGCATTCCACAAACGTCAGGCAAGACCTGGTGGAACGCGGAATGTAGGACTGCTCGTGAAACTCAAAACAGGGCTTGGTCGAAGCTACATCGATGCTCCACAACCGATAACTATAGTAGCCTTTAAGCGTGCAAAGGCAAATGGCAGGCGTGTTCAACGCATCTCCAAGCGAGAAAGCTAGTCATCATTCCTTTCTTCTGTGAACTCATGTTCTAATGCACAGAAAGTATAGAAGAAGATAAGAGCACTGAAAAGATATAGCACTCTCCCAACACCCTTTGTCAGCACCAATGGTGACTCCCTTGAACATGAAGCAGACACTATAGGGAAACACTTTGAATACATACTCAGCTCGGCACACTATACAGATTCCTTTTTGCGGCACAAGGCAATTGAGGAGAGGAAGCCTATGCACGATAAAAGACCGTGCACAGGAGGGTACAATAGCCCATTCAACTTGCAGAAGCTGAAGATTATTGCCCTAGGCACATGTAAGAACTCAGCAGCAGGTCCTGACAGAATCACATACGGAATGCTCAGGCAGCTGCATGTGGACATGCTTGAAACCCTATTCTGCCTGTATAATAAAATATGGGCCACAGGACGCTTTCCTAAAGCATGGAAGGAAGCTATCATTAATCCAATATTAAAACCCGGAAAAGAGCCCACACTTGGTGCCAGTTATCGGCCTAGTGCTTTAAGTAGCTGCCTATAGCTTTTTGAAAAAATGGTAAATCGTCGCCATCTTCATTTCCTTGAATATAATGGTCTTCTTGACGAAAACCAAGCTTGTTTTAGGGCTGGGAGGTCAACAACTGATCAGCTCATTGCATTTTAGTCTTATGCAAAGGATGCTTTTGTGCACAAACAATATTGTTTATCTGTCGTTCATGTCAGGAACGTCGCAGGAGCGTTGCATAATCCGAACGGCATCACATTAAACTCGTGCAAACCATCTGTTGTTACGAAAGGAGTCTTCATGGTTGGATGGATGCAGAGTAATTTGCCAAGAGCCAGATCAAAAATCAACGGAGAAGAAATATTTGCCGAATTCAGACAATCGACTGCGTCATCAATGCGGAGTAACAGGTATACGTCTTTCTTTGTTAGCGCATTTAAACGATGGCAGTCTACGCAGAATCGCCAAGGATTGACTTTTTTCGCGCTAGGATCACAGGTGCGGACCACGGACGGGAAGATTCTTGGATGACATCTTTCTGCAGAATTTCGTCCACCTGTTCTTGAATTATATTGCGCTCTACCTCTACAATTCGTTTTTGGCGAATTGGGGGCGCGTTTTCTGTGTTGATTTTATGCTGTATAGTCGAGAGGCTGGGAAATGGCCGACCCAGTGGAGGTAAAGTCGGACACTTGGGCATGAATCATCAAAATGTCTTGCAGCGTACAGCGGTAATTATACGAGGGCGGTTTGTTGACAATGCGTTCAAGTTAAGCACAATATTCTGACTTCCCTATCACCGCTCCAGCGATCACAAATAGTTGCGATGGTGTGGGTCACATGGTTCTCAAATCTCGCGAATACTAAACCAGAAGGAAGACGAACAGACTCTTCTGACACGTTACCAATCCAAAAGTGTGAGCGATCATCCGCTGCCTCCCCGACGGCGCGTACCAACAAGATATTTTTTTTTTACTCCGTTCGAGAAGTCTGTATCGACGACTATTGAGATTTGCCCACGAAATCGGATTATTTCATGGGCACAAATGTTGCCGTCATCGCGGGCAGCAGCACATCTTCCTTCAAGGAGAGAACTTCTTCATGACACTGGGACATGATATCCATTAATATAGGGATAATAGGCTAATGTACGGCTTCAAAGAAATCTCACCGGCACTGAAGTCTATAGACACACCACACTCGCGCAAAACGTCAACACCCTTGCGTGGCACATCTCAATACAACGAATTCTGTTCTGTATAGCACTCGTCACCAAGCACAACTGAAGCTGAGCACAAGCCAACCGGAACTAAAGTTCCACCCACCTCCACAAAACGCAGTTTTTGTCGCACAAACATAACTTTCTGTCGAAGGCGGTTCTTTAATTAAAGGCTTATAGATGACACAGCGGCATCGGTGTCAACCAAAGCAACCGTTTTAACATTGTCCACACACATTGATACTTTGTTTTTTAGCATGACGATATAGGCAGATGTATTCGCGAAATTGACCGTCCGGCGACCTAACCTTCATTGGTCGCACTACCTATAGGTTCCCAGCGATAGAGAAACGAAGCGGCGACGTGGAATGATGAACGGCCTTGTCGCTGAGGCCGGACACTGGAGAGTCATTGCGTGCATAGCGCTGTAGCAAAGAAAGCCGATAGAAGGTAGTGAGTGGCTGCTTCTACTGGGCATCTGTTCCTGAGGCATGGCGCTCGTTGTACAGAGGGACGAGAAATTTGCCAATGCAGGCAAAAGCGGGAGATGTGTCCGCTGCACCCACAGTAGTATACAGCCTATTATGGTGAATGTACTGCAGAAGACGAAAGTAGTAAATCTGATTAGCGGCTAAAACGGCATATTTTTTAAACAATTTTGTACGCAAGTCTCGCGGTATATGATAATAACCTTCAATAGCTCGAAGGGCTTTTTTTTAGTGTGATAACATATCGGTGGCTGGTGCGGCTCTGATAGCTAACAGCAGGATCCCTTGGAAGCTGAGGCGAGGCGACGGGCGCGCGACAAGGCGCACCATGCGGGACTTCATCCGGATGGATGGAAGCTGCTTGAAATAAGAATGCGACCTGGATTGCCGGGTCCGCCCAACACCGTAGTTGTGAGACAGTTCGCTATTATTTGGTATAATCCATGGCGTACGCTGCTCCCAAGATGTCATGGACCTCGATGTCGGAGGGTAAGGTAAACCAAACTTTGCACGTTGCCACTGAGTATCGAACTCTTCGCGTACAATCCTCCTGACCATAGATGCGATGTCTTCAGTCTCCGGGATGTCAGTGCTTTCAACGGTTGTCACATTTGAAAGGCGAAAGAATTTGGGCGCTATGCAGCGTGCTTTGAGCACCTCAAATGCACAACACTGCTTGATGACATCTGCAACCTTAGCAAGGCTGTCTCGCGAAATAAGGAAGTTATGCACGTCTCAGCAATCCTCTTGAGAAGGTGCCCTACATTGTCTTCTAATAACATCTGCCGGTTGAAAATGCGACAAAGTTTCAATACTTCCTCGATGTATCGTGTACATGTCTCACCGGGCAGCTGGGCTCTTTGGGACTGTTGATAATCAGCGCGTTTCTTATTCGACAGAGTATCTAGGTCGAGATAATTTCTTCGTGGTTGTGGAACCAAGTCAGAGCCTTGCTGGCAAGGAAGAAAACGTTATACAGGCAGGCGGTATAGAGTACGGTTGTACTTTCTGCACCTTCCTTATAGTCGGAGTCATTATTCAACTTCATCGCCGTGGATCTTACGCGGTTCTCACTGATGGGGCAAGGTCATATCTTCTTCAGCTTGCTGTTCCTGAGTCTACGTCGCTTGAGTGGTAGCCATTGGAAGTAGCTCTCAAAGCAATAAAGGTGGCAGACCTGCTACACGGCGGCTGCGACGGGCTACTGGAGAATATAGGACGTCTTACCCCTCACCTCCACCAATGTAGCGGATGGAATGGCTTTAATGCAGGTGAAAGCTCGACAAATCAAAGTTGGTCGCAAGCGGCTCAGAGCCCAGGCGAGTCTGTTCGCGTCTCCCTCTTCTTCCTCAAACTCCTCAGTAAGCCGCTACGCGGCGTAACGTATGTGCTATGGAACAATAAAAAAATGCTGAAATAAAAGTTCCGAGAGCACTGCCGAATCTGCCGTGGAGAAATACAGAAGCCTGAGCGTTGCTGCTGAACACGGTAATATGATCGCGCGCTTTGTCGAACACAGCCAGAGCGTTCCGCTGAGCGCACCAAAGTTCATCGGTGTTCTATAATTGTTTTACAGGAAATGAAAGGTGCAGTATCTGCCACTCACGGAATCCCGCTACTATAGCTGTAGCGGAATTCCCCTACAGACTTTTACAAGCACCAATACAGCTGTCATTGAACGGGAATCTACTCACTATCACATCGTCGATACGAGTCCTTGGTGTCGAAATGGACAGCTCTGGTTCTGTATCGCCAGGGGTTCAATATGCACGACAAAAGGCTGTCAGTGCCCTGCATCTATTTCGACGCATTGCCCAGAAAGCAGGCGGCGCTTGCTGCAACATGGCTCGAACGTCAATGCAGTCTGTATTACAGCCTCCACTTGTCTACCAAGCCCAATTTCAACGTCAAACATTAAGAGATTGGGACCGCTTGGAAGCAGTCAATAGAGAGGCAATGCGAGCCATCACTGGCCTCCCTCGCCTGACATCCATTCCCACTCTCCAAGTGGAAGATGAGCTGAACACCATTGATGAGCTCGTCGAGCAACGTCATCCAGCGCGCTACCTGAAGCGTTAAACTATTCCTGCAGCGTCTGCACTGGCGCATTACTTTGACTCTTCTTATACGCTGCTTGATGCAACACCTTCGGAACCTCCACGGCAGCGATAACAGATAGCAAACAACCGTCCGCTACGAGAAATACGCCGCGTTGAGCATTCCGTGGCAGAAGCAGAGCCAGAACATTGCACAGACACTAAGGGGCGCTTCAAGCTTAAGTAAACGCAAGCAAGGATTATGAGATTTTACATATATACTACCTTCATTTGTTCCACTTTTCCTGAAATACGCCAGACATGTTCATATAGAACACCGGCAACGCACCTTCCTTCTCTAATAGCTCTCAGAGCTCGTGGCCATTCGTGGCAGTTTGTCTGCATGAGCAGAGAGCCTCTGTGCTGCATGCACCCCCGACCCATTTGCTCTTGCATGCAGATTCCACACAAGCAGTTTGAGACTTACGGCGTATAGCTAGTACCTTAGACATCATCAACGACATCTGCTATATATTGCAAGCATTTACTCGCCCTGTGCATGTGGAGTGGGCTCCCCACACTACGCACCGTCTGATAGAGACTGATGATACGTCCTGTCCCTAGAAGGTGACATACCCTCTGCCTATGTTTAGGTTGTCTCCAGGAGACACCGTTGTGTCTGAAAAAAAAAATTTCTCCGCCGCTCCATGCGTGCATGCTTTAATTCCACCGTGTGGATCCAATCTTCCCGGTGGTCTAACTCGCTGTAAAATCCTCCTGGACCACGCAGACTACTCTCCTGATCTGCCCAACTCCCGCTGGGTGGGTCAGCCTACAAGTTACACCTTCAAAGCCACGATTATCACCCTACCCGGCCACCTGATACAAGAGTATTGACAAACAGGCCCCACCGCTGAGACAATTGTTGGCATTTATAGGTGCTATATGCCTGCAATATATAGTTAGACCCCTTCAATATATCAATATTTGCAATATATATTTAAACCATTTATGTCGCATGGCATATTTGCACAAAAAAAATACTGTGTGGCAGCGCATCGAGCTCGGGATCCAAGACTGCAAAAAGTTGATCGCACGTTCCCACCACAAAGGCGAAGCCCGAATCGGCAGCGCCTGCCAAGTCGGCCATGCAATGTGGTCTCGGGATCTCACACAACCCGACAACCGGTCAGCGCGCAGCCGTGTCACCGGTCAACTGCCAACTGCCAGAGCCATATGGCCATGATTTCCCTCACAACGCCGATGCTGACAACGCTGTCGCCGGATTTTGGATGGGAAACGAGACCTTAAATTGGGTTGATACCCTGAAACACGCGTGAGTCGACCTGAGTGTATTTTAACGAAGTGAAGACGATCCTTAGGGATATGATTGCAGTGTCCTCGTATGAAGCAGAGCGATCTTTTAGTACCCTGGTAAGGTTGAATACGTGGCTTTAGAACATGCTAGGGGAATAATGCATGATGGAACAGGTCCGTCAAAACGTTAGACGCAATATTAACTTAACTGAATTGTTTAAAATATTTGTCAGTGCTTGTCCCAGCCATGCTTTGCTTTTTGGACCCTTTCAAAAGTTATAACTTATGGCTTTATGTAACATGTGGGTGAATGTGCATACCTGCTGGGTCCGGTGGTTTAAACGTGCGAGTACCTTGACCGAGTATTTTTGTTGAATATTTTATTGACATTTGGTCAATATGACTGGTCAATATAAATTTTGTTTAAAATATTTTAGTCTGCTAACGCCGCTGTCTCTTTTAAGTTACATCTTATTTATTTAGGGAAACTAAACGAAAATAAATATTGAAATTCAATACAGCGGAAGGAAACATTGGACATATCACTTTTTATACTCAGGAGCACGTGTTGCTAAAGCTAGCTAACTCTTTTCCAACTGTATGCTTAAATAATACAGCATGAGCCCATCGACTTCGGCCGCCTAGACTGCCTCTAGATGGAAGCACAAAACATTTCCAGTTCTCCGAGGAACCCTATAGGTCACACATTATAGTGAAGACTTATAAAAAAAGAAAGAGAATATACAAATAAAATTTTTACTGAAGAAAAATAAACGCTCAGCGACCACCGTCCACGGCGTGAGTGATATGCCGTTGGGACGCTAGCGGCCAATTGTTGCCTGACCAGCAAACTGCTTTCGACATAAGAAAAACATCGTTAAAAAAAAAAAAAAAACGCCTACTGCACCGAATGAGTTGAGATTTTGAGGAATTATAAGTTAACGTCTTTGAAGTGAAATGCAGTAATCAGTTTATGCTCAAATGTTAGCTGTCATGACCCCTTTAAACCCATGGGAACCCCATCACCTCCTAGTACTGTCTTAGCTAGTACATATCCATCCGTGAGGTCATTCATTCCAACTCGCGATCTGTTGGTCAGCATCGCAGTTCAGCCTTTTCATTTTCCAGCCCACTGTCAAGGATCTGCCTGAGATCTTCGTGAAGGGGTTAGTCTTCCGTCCCCTGCCATCCCTTCAGAAGTGACACATAAGCTGGTCCCTCTTCTGGTACCTCCGATCCTCTCGGAAGTGGTCTCTATACGTGCCATTTTTATTCATACCTCCAAAACCATTTTGGGACATTCTGGCCTGAATTTTTGACGTCTTGGAGGAAACACTGGTTCAGAGAGCGGGTATTCATCTTAACCAGCTCCGCAGCCATTGTCTTACATGCCTGGTATGTTTACCATGCTTCAACATCAGCATCAGGGTCACCTGATTAATTTATGCAGCGATGTCTTCGACTGGCCTCCATTGCATTAACAACCTTCTTTGTCCAGCAAGCTTTCGGGTTCTTCCGCTGTCATTCAGAGGCTGTGTTAATATTTTTTCCCTTTACTTCACCTCTACAAGCACTTTTGCTTGCGGTTGAAAACACAGTAAATGTTGCGCATACCACAGTCTGTTCCTAACTATGATTGAATGTTTACCACATGTGCAAATGGCGCGCTGAACAGTCTTCAGCTCCTGTACTAGCTCCTGCAGGTTTGCTATTTTTCTAGAGTCTGTGCCACAACCAGCAGTTTTTGCTTACTTGGCATTCGAGTTTTCATGTGTTGCTGTACTCAGGTCTTCCGATATCGTTTCCGATATATAAGCCGAATGTTATGATCACTTCTGAGGTTGCCTATATGCCATTTTCGTCGACAAGCATATATGGTTGATATTCGCCGCGAGATCGACCTAGAGGTGGCGCCACCGTCACTCCGGTAGTGTGGATCGGCAGCCGGCGGCGCTCGCAGAAACGCACGCTGCGTAGGTCTGCTTCCGAGTTTACGGCGGGTTTGTTGGCGATGAAAACGTGTCTTCTGCAGTATTTCTGCAACATTGCAGAAAAAAAAATCCAAGAATTTCGCCAATGCAGCAGAAGAAGAGCGGATTTTAGGAAAACAAAGCACGCAACCACCAGTCTTCTAGATTTACTTTGCACGTTTCTTGCGCTGTACCACGCTCACGCGCCTAATGCTTGGGCCTGCATAATGACAGCTTTGTTTTTCATATCGACTTTTAAACAGTTTGCTCGTGTCTCATGCGAGTGAGACCGGCGAATTTAGTGTCAAGCCCACGCAGATACAAGGTTCGTGCTCAGTAATTTAGTGCCTGCAGTAATTTAGATTGAATCGAGAAAGCCTGGTTCATTATATCGTACTTGACTCGAGGATTAAGAAAGTTAATGTAGCATTGGCAGCGCACTGCATGGCGAGTTGCTTTAGACTGAGTGCACATCAACTCTGGCCCAGACAACCACGCACAAGTATTCCCCAAAAAGGAGATCACGCCGACACTATATAGGAAACCTCGCCGCACAGGAAAGCTGATTGTTCACGTGTACAGCGCTGAGTGGATTGAATTTGCCGAGATGCTTTTTGCGGCCACTGTCATAAAATGTGATAGTGTTGCGCCACTAACTGTAAATGATTTCCTGAAACCGAGGAAAGTATAAGGGATTTCTGATGTCTGTGATGTTAATATATATAACGATAAATTAGTAGTGTAATTATTTTGTTTTGTAATGCGAATAAATTTCACCGTGTGAGAGAACTTTTACGCACTTGACAGAATTTACAATAATCAGTGATTAATTGTCAGTAACGTTAAAGTGCAAGCTACGAATTACTCGTTGCGAAGACATTGTTATAAACTGCGCATGGGCACTGTCATGTTCTGGGAAGCAATTTTACAGGCTGAAAATTTCTTTATCACTAATTATTTAGCAGTGAATAAATCTTATGCGAAGTAAAATATTAGGGTTGCTTCCAAAACAGATGCCGGATATAAAACTATTCCGAAAGAAATGGAGGTCATCTTATCATGCGACTATAAAAATGTATTTATTCCCGAACTAAACACTGATATTTAAATCCGCTTGAAGCTGTTTTACTCTCCTTGTCAGAAATGACGAGTTTGCTCGAAAGACAGCACTTGGACGAAAAGGGATTATAATGATTATAATAGGCTACCAGTAAAGTACATTGATCTAGGTGTATTATGTAATATTTAGGGTAACAATTAGGTGCAGGGAATATGTTTCTCAAACAATCGAGCATTTCTCTAAAGCAAAATGTGCTCAGTAAACGTTTTACGGATGCGCAGAAGCCTTCAACAACAACAAAAAAAAAAAGAAAGTAAATGCATATTGGCCCGGGTTTAACGCATGAAAGCGGCATCGGCTATGACGGATGATTGCAGAGGCTGGTTTTGGTGTTGTTTTTTTTTTTTTCATTATTAACACCACATTTACCACGTGGGATTGTTTATTGTGCAGTCAAATCCCACAGCAGAGGAGCGCCTTTCGAAACGGTCGTGATTGAATTCCCCGTTCTCGAAATGAGCAGTCGAGCGCCATTGAGACACCGCGACAGAGGTTAAAAAAAAAAAAAAAAGTACTCACACAACTCTATCGTGCATACAGACGGCATTGTAGGCATAGAGTGGTCTGTTCAAACTGCATTCTGCTATATGAAGCACTCTGCGGTGCATATGTTTTAGTAGCTGCAGTATTCCAAACAGAAACGGGAATATGCCATTTCTGAGCGTTTGCATCAACTTTTATTGACGGCAACGACCTGTTTTGCTTTGACACGGTGATAACGACAGTACCACTTCGTTTGAGACATTGCATGTCAAAGGATCTCAAGCGCCGAAGACCGCGATGGATGATGTCCTTATCTAAGCATGACATGCTCGATACGGACAAGTATATATATCTTTTAAAGAAGCGTGGGGTTATAGACTGTTCATATTTATTTTGCAAGATGCATATAGGTAAGCAAAAGCTCACAGGAACTGCGAAACAAACAAAAACACTCCTGTACACGCCGCATGCGCGACGCGAAAACGCGTCCACACTGAGTAGGTTTCGCCACTGAGCCGGAAGGTGGCGACTCTGCTTGATCTCGAGGCCAATAATTCGAAACGCGCTCAGTCATTAGTGAACATAGTCAACACACGACTTGTGTTGTCTATCTGTTCATGTGATGCACCATCTACGAGCTCTAACAGCCGGCCGGCTGTCCTACCCTTCTAGCTCCTCACTGTAACCTCTAAAATACCCCAAAATCAGTAACTCATGGAACTGAATCAAGGCAGCGGCATTATCACCCAAGCAGGCACATATGTTAAGTTGTTTTGTGCTCCATTTGAACCCGGTCGTAAGTACACCACCGCCATCCATGAACCTGAAATTCGTCCGGTTCACCACATGTGTTCTTAGCATTCGGGTCGGTCCATTAGTGTGACTGTTCCCAGAACACTGTACACAGACCACTGCAATACCGCCTCCTTTGTTCTTACCACGGAAAATCTCACAGAAAATCTCCTCCGGAGATACCACTCTGCCCACTCTTCGCGCCACCCGCCACCATTCTTCCCCCATGCCCGCTCTATGGCCGTACCGCTAGTGCTGCCCCCTGGGTTTCTGCTTTTGCTTCAATGACGCTGTGTCTACGTTTGTCCACTCTGTCCAGCTACAGTGAACTAGAATATTGGGTAGTGTGCTCACTCCGCGGCGGCTCTACGGGGAGCGGAGGCCCCGCGTGTGTCGACAGGCGACTGCTTCGCAGCGCCGGCACCAGGTGGCGCCACGGTAGACTTCACGGTGAAGTCTACGCAGCACTTCCAGGTGAAGTGCTGCGTGTGACCTTCTTATGTTGATGTCTCTTCAGACAATTGTGTGTGTGTGTGTGTGTGGTTTTTTTTTTATTATTAGCTGGGACACCAATCTGGTGTCCATCCGTTACAAAGGGACTAGCTAACACTATCATCATCATCATCATCGGTATGATTTTGCTCCGCCCGTCGCTGTCAGCCGGTTCAATTTGTCACTGCGTACATTTGTGGCTTCGTTGTTACTTTGCTGTGCGCATGTTCTTTTGGCGCTTATCGGAGGTCACTTCAAGCGTTTGTTCAGTAAAGGCCAGTTCAGGCTCTTGTTTAAGCTCCCATCGAAAGTGAGTGTTGACTACACCACGTGCGTCGGTGTATGCGTGTTCTGCCTGGAGATCAGAACTCTTTGTGCTTTTTTTTCGCACATGAGGGGGTAAGCGGACATGTGGCCTGTACTAACCGGTTAATTCACTGGGACAGACTGCTAATAATAATAATAATAATAACAATAATTATTTAGTATGGTTAGAACAACATACACATACGGAAGCGCCGAAGCCACAAGCGGGCTTGTGCGGCGACAACCGGTAGCCGCTGCAATCTTCGCGCCACATCAGAACTCCATCAGAGCTCCATCAGAGGCAAAAAAAAAAAGAAACATTTAGCACAACACACTATCAAAAATGAACTGACAACATCAGTACATATTATATGTTCTCTAACGCTTTAACAGCAACTCTCAATGTTTTGCTGGTGGTCAAAGAAAATACGTCGTCCAGTAGTTCGTTGAGGATGGCTGGAACATAATAGCGTCTTGTTGCTTTACCGTAATGAATGCGGACTCTCGGTTTAAGATAACGAGGAACATGTCTCAACGGTACCGGTTTCGGGTTTTTGTACCTGTATGCACTGCTCTAAAAATATTTTAGTACTACAATTTGTTTAAAAAGATTGTCAAAAGCAGGCAAACCGGCTGTTCTAAAGACACTGCTGGGCAAATTCTCCTGTGGCATGTAGAGGACGCTTGTAGCGATGTTTTTCAAACTCCTATTAACTCCATGTGAAAGAGCAGTTAAAAAAACAACACATACCGTATCTTTAAACACTACCCCAGAGCATGGGCGATTAGTTTTCTGATAGAAAAAGGCATCATGGTTTTCAAATTAAACAACAAAGATGCAACACTTCTAAGTTTCTTACAAATGTAGGTCAACTGAGTACTCCATGTCAGATCACTGTATATGGGTACACCAAGATACGTAACCGACGGGACGCTAGATATAGGTTGACAAGAACACAAATAGCAATATGAGGGGATTAAATATATAAAACCTACATTTGGTACATCTTTGTGCGGGCTACGAAAACAGACAAGTCGGGATTTGGTGCCATTTATTTGTATTAAGTTTGAGACAAACTAATGACTAAATTTAATAGCGCCTCCTGAAGGTTAGCCAAGGCACATGAAAACTTAGGTTTGCCTGATACTAGTAAAGGGTCATCGGCGTAAAGGAATATAGTGGATGCTTTCACGTGGTCACATATATCATTCACATATACCCGCACAACAAACTTACCGCGTCACTGCAGATAGGCCCAAACCAAAATATGCCGGCCCATCGTCAAAACCATTGCTACGCGCCTGGATGCAAGACTGGCTATGTGCATACTAAAGTGGCCCAAAAATAGCCCTGCTAGGCGTTCCCAAAGATGACTTTTAAGGAAGCAGTGGGAGATCAACCTCCGTCACTCGGACAAGCGGCTGGATGAGAGCTGTGGAGCTGTGCTGTTTGTGAGCTTCATTTCGAACTTCGTTTCGTTCTACGGGGCTATGTTCATATTGTGAACGGGGGAAAAAGTCCGCATCCCTCGTGGGAAGCCAGCATTATCCCCCGATGCCACACCGACGCTATTGCCGAATCTGCCGGCCTATCTTTCAAAAAAATATACCGAAAGAAAGACAACAAAGGAAGAGGAAACCCACTGGTGTTGTAACTCATACGGGCCCTCGAAAACAAAATTTTCTAGTCTGCCCGATATACCCGTAACAACAGAGGAGTAGGAAACGGCCCCAAACGAACAGATTCTGAACGTATTCTTGATATTTTGGAAATGGTTAGAAATAGACTGCATAAAGAAGTTGGTTGCCCCGTTCACGCAGAAGGCCGATCTGAAGAAGTAATAAGGTTTTATTCACCAGACTGCACTTCTATGTGAAAGGGGTTAATTCAAAAAAAGGCAGAAAAACGAGAACGGGCGAAACACCTCAAACTAAGCCACTAACGTTGTTGTGAAGTGCTGGAGCAAGTGAAGGAAATAAGCGGCAAAATACGTGAACATAAATATACGCAGCGGTGACAAACATGTTCATGTTACATAAAGCAGTGACTTTATGTCTCTCCAAATAAGTATGCAGTAGCTGGTTTGAAAACCTTGTGGTGCGGCTCCCGTGCTGCGAAAAACGCGAATTGTAAATAATGCATCTTTCCTTTTACTGTCAGAATTACATGCATTCATTCTACCTGTCATCTCCATGTCCTTTTTGTTTTTGTGTGCTGCAGCATGGGCATGGTAGAAGAACAAATGGTAGCGTAACTCCCATAGAAGCCTGCGTGTCGGCTCTGAGCGAGGCTTTAGTTTCCCAGCGCCCCCTGCGAACTGTGAGGCACAACAAACACGTGACGTTGCTTGTGACGTCACAGGGACGTACTTTTGGCGGGGAATTTGATCATCTTTTTACTTGTAAACGAAAAACAAGGCCAACGACGACGGAGGCAGAACGATGCTCAGATAAGGCAGAAAAATGGACACCGTAACTGTTCAGCCAACTTGACATGGATTTCTACAGTCAAGTTTTACGTTAACTGATTGTATTGTATTGTATTGTATTGGGGTTTTATGGCGCATAAGCAACTGAGGCTATCATGCGCCAAGAGCAAGGTTAATCGTTAACTGAAATGTTACGGCATCTTTAACCACCTTATCATAGCATCGTTCTGCCTCCGTCGTCGTTAGCCTAGTCTTTCGTCGCGCGTCATGTAAACGCATTCTGGGGCTTCGGCAAGCACATGGATAGAATCACGTGGCTTGAGGCATTTCACTAAGGGCATAAATGAGTGAAGCTGTGCTGCATAGAAAGCCAGGCTTTATTAATTCACGATTACTTACATGGACGATTCACGACAATGAAATCTTTAAGTGTAGGAAAGCGACCACCGCTCATTCGTCACGGTCATGAAATCCTCGTGATAACAAAATGACCTCAGCGTAGGTCTCCTAACGAGACGCGGTGAGATTATAAAAGGGTAAAAAATCTTGCTAACAAACAAAGTACATATCAGTGTCAAAGAACAACAAAAACAAACGAACGGAATAACTAACGCTAGCGCTAGAACGCCAACCTGTAAGAGCTTAGGTAAGCAATTCAAATTGGGATTACTAGTATTTAGAAGTTAATGCGGCTGAGAAGTCAAAATATCTACGATATAGCTTTTCTCCAATAAATCTCGCCCTGTTCATGATTCCATTATTTTACTCGCGCTTCATTTGCCACTGAGAGGAGTCAATGTGAGGTTACAAATTTACCACTTAAGCATTTAACATGTTCATGAGAAAGATCCCATTGACAATAGGAACATCACTGTAATAACAGCTAAAGCACGTTCAGCGAACGTTGGTGCGGTAATACGACGCAGTAAGCAAAACACGCAGCAAAGGGAGCGGAACGGAAGGCTTTGAGCAATGCGACACGCATCTTGGGGGCAATAAAATCTCACCTTCACCGTTCAATTAAAACATGCAGCGATACGCCGCTCATGCAGACGTGTATCCGTAAAACAATTAAGCCACCACTTTTGCGACATGCCTGGGAGGCCGAGCCGAACCGCCGAGCTGTGACGCAGCATTGTCCCATCGTCCGGAAATGCGCACATGCAGCGGCAATCAGTTTCTCATCGAGCACACACAGTCTTCGCCTTGCTGTAAAGCTCTACCACAACCAGCATAATAAAATACTGACTGTTTGTTACAGATAACCCACTCTGTACGCAGCGCGCAACGATGAACGTTGAACCGGGGCCGATGACGCACCCATCCCGCGGATGAAAAAAGCCGCCATGTCTGAGCTTTGGGCAACTACGCAGCGGATAATAAGTGGCCGAGAGAGGCCGTTAGAAACAAGTTAAAATATTATTAAAAATGTGACACGTTTTTTCTTACGCAAGAAACAAAAACTGCATTCATTCCTGAGTGAGAATATTATGTTTACTTTCTAGTTCTTTGGAGTTCTGGCAGATCTTATTTTCTGTGCGCTAGTAATTTGCCTCACAGTTCGCAGGAGCCCTCATCATCGAGTTGATGCCGCTGGCAGTAGGCAGCTGCACGCGTTTTCTTCCAAGTTGCGCGACCAGTTGTACATTGACCTTGGCATGGGTGTTTGTGAATAAGCAGTTGTTGCGGCCGACACTCCTTCATTCCTCGTTTATCCCTGGCATGAATCCCAAGCTATTACTATTGACTTTAAGCATTAATGGAAAGAGCTGTATAACCCCCGAATATGCAGTGTATTATAATTTCTTTCCAGTGAAACAATGCAGGCTCGAGTGACATACACTACGTGAACGTCCCAACGAGCCAAGCGCATTGATTAACATTGTTTGAACATGTGCACAGCGCAGATATAAAGTTCAATTCAAGGTCCGCTTAACCATTTCAGCAAAACCCACGCAAATGTCGCGGTAATATTTCAATTTGTCGGCGCGGCTACTGCGACGCCGGCCGAGCGCGGCACTGGCTTTTACCCGTGGAGCGCGCGCGCTTTGAAGCACCTACCGTGGAGACGCGCGCAGCGCCACCGCCCACCGCCGCTCCCCGTCGACACCGGCGGGGACACCTCGAGCGGCGCTTGTGAGCACACTACCCAATATTCTAGTTCACTGTAGTCCAGCTAAGCCGGCGGGCATAGCAAGTGGATTTTAGGTCGTGTTTTTCAATCGTCGCTATGAACTCCGTGCAGAAAGCCCGTCAGCGGTTAAATTCGTACCCTGATGCATTCTTGAAGTGCTCCAAAGAGGTAATGTTACACGTGTAACAAAGATCGCGTTTCGCTTAGCGCTCAGCGAACTGGGGTCAAACGGACACTCAACGACTCAACTACACGCACTTGCGCTTTGCTGCTTTGCGCTGCTGTGTCTCATTTGAACTGGTTGATTAACAAAAAAAAAAAAAAAAAAAAATGATCTTAACGTAGTGGCCTAGCTGGTATGTGAAAGCCGTCTCCGAGCGTCATTTTCGCTCGCTAGCTTTGTGAAGATGCCGGGTTCGCCCCGATCACCCTGGTTGTCCGTGGGTTAAAAACGTGCTAACTACAACCCTCCCCATTGCAGGCTGTGCTTTACGGGAAGTGCGTCGTCGCCGTAGACGACCTGAAGATGAACGACTGCGCGAAGCAGTTCCAAGATTTCAGAAACTGCATCCTCAAGCATGTGAGCGGTTTGCATATTCCAATCTAATGGCTGAATTCGATCGCGCTTATTGACCGCCTCTGCTGCCTTTTTTTTTTTTTTTTTTTTTTAATCTCTGGCCTGCTTTCATTTGCGCCTGTGAATTGGTGCATGTGTTGTCCACTGTTCAATTAATGAAGCCACTGAAAGCCCGGCATGTTTTTCTCATAATTTCTGGCGTGCGTGGGCTTGCGGGTGACAGATTTTGTAGGCACCAGAAAAGACAGGATGTACTGTGTATTTCCCCTTCATGGATCACTGCCTTGTCGTGGCGGAGGGTCTTGCGAAACTCGATGAAGTCGTGAGCTCTGCTGTGTAGGGCCACCCAAGATAGACAGGTCACGGCAGAGAGTTCTGAAAAAATGTGATTCACTGGAGAAGGTAATGGCAACCCACTCCAGTATTTCCTGCCAAGAAAACCCTATGGCCAGTCACAATACCATTAATGATATGGCGCCGGAAGATGAGCCCCCCAGGTTGGAAGGCGTCCCACATGTTACTGGGAATGAACAAAGGGCGATTCCTAGTAGCTCCAGGACGAATGAAACGGCTGGGCTAAACACAAAAGGACGCTCAGTTGCGGATGTGTCGGGAAGCGACCGGAAAGTCCGATGTTGCAAGGAGATATATCACATAGCAACATGGAATGTAAGATCTATGACGCAAGGTAAACTGGATGTCGTCAAGCGAGAAATGCACAGATTGAACATTGATATCTTGGGTATCAGCGAGCTCAAGTGGACCGGAATGGGAGAATTTAACTCCAGCGACCATTATGTCTTTTATTGTGGGCACGAATCCAAGAGAAGGAATGGGGTCGCTCTCATAGTAAACAGAAGAATGGGCAAAGCAGTGCTAGGGTACAACCCCAAAAACGACCGAATGATTTCACTTCGGATCCAAGGTCACCCTTTCAACATAACAGTTATCCAAGTCTATGCACCGACCACTACTGCTGAAGAAGCTGACGTTGAGAGATTTTATGCGGACCTACAATGCCTTTTAGACCGCACCCCATCATCAGACGTAGTTTTTCTCATAGGAGACTGGAATGCTAAGGTCGGGAGTGAAGAAATATCCGGAATTATAGGCAAGTTCGGTCTTGGCGAGCCAAATGAAGCTGGGCAGAGGCTAGTAGAGTTTTGTCAAGAAAACAACCTGACCATAGCGAATACTCATTTTCAGCAGCACAAGAGGCGCCTGTACACATGGACTTCACCGGACGGTCTGTACAGGAATCAGATCGATTATATTCTTTGCCGGCAGAGATGGAGAAGCGCTATACAAGCAGTAAAAACAAGGCCTGGGGCCAATTGTGGCACCAATCATCAGCTTCTTGTTGCCAAAATTAAGCTACGATTGAGGAAAACGCAAAAAACTAGAAGGCCTTTCAGGTATGATCTGGATCAAATTCTGTTAGAATATGCTGTTGAAGTGAGGAATCGATTTCAAGAATTAGATCTAGAAGACAGAGAGCCCGAAGAGATGTGGACTGATGTTCGTGATATAATACAAGAAGTTGCTACTAAGGTGGTTCCAAAGCAAAAGAAATGCAAGAAAGCAAACTGGTTATCTGAAGAGGCTTTGCAAATAGCTGAGGAAAGGAGGATGGCAAAAGTTATGGGGGAAAGAGAAAGATACAAGGTTCTCAATGCGGATTTTCAGAAAATAGCAAGGAGAGATAAGAATGCCTTCCTGAACATACAGTGCCAAGCAGTTGATTACAACAGCCAATTAAGGAACACAAGAGCTCTGTATAAGACAATCGAAGATATCAAAGGAAGCTTCTGTGCTAAGCTGGGCGTGATAAAGGACAAACGAGGCAAGGACCTCACTGAAGCCTCAGAGATAAAGAAGAGGTGGCAGGAATACACAGAAGAACTGTACAAGAAGGACCCGAATGTGCAAACCAAACATAAGACGGTTGTGATTACTGATCTCAAGCCGGGTATCCTGAAGAGTGAAGTTGAATGGGCCTTAGCCAGCCTTGCTAAGAACAAAGCTAGCGGAATTGATGGCATTCCAGCTGAGTTGCTTCAAAACCTCAACCATGACGACGCTGTTAACATTCTGCATACATTATGTCAGAAGATTTGGACAACCCTGCAGTGGCCACAGGATTGGAGGAGGTCAGTTTACATCCCCATTCCAAAGAAAGGCAGTGCCAAAGATTGTTCCAACTACCGCACGATCGCGCTTATTTCGCATGCTAGCAAGGTGATGTTGAAAATCCTCCAAGGTAGGCTGCAGCAGTATGTGGATCGGGAGCTTCCGGACGTGCAAGCTGGGTTTCGCAAAGGCATATGAACTAGAGACCAAATTGCCAACCTTCGCTGGATCATGGAAAAAGCAAGAGAGTTCCAGAAACCCATCTACTTCTGCTTTATTGATTATGCGAAAGCGTTTGACTGCGTAGATCACAGCAGATTGTGGCAAGCTCTCCAAGAGATGGGAGTTCCAATTCACCTCATCTGTCTCCTCAGGAACCTGTATGAAGGGCAAGAGGCCACAGTCAGAACTGGGCATAGTCTTACTGATTGGTTTCCAATTGAGAAAGGAGTGAGGCAAGGCTGCATACTGTCGCCCTGCCTATTTAACCTATATGCAGAGTGCATCATGAGGAAGGCCGGTCTGGACGAGTCTTCAGCTGGAGTGAAGATTGCTGGAAAACGTATCAACAACCTTAGATATGCGGATGATACCACTTTAATGGCAGAAAGTGAAGTGGAACTCAAGAGACTTCTGATGCGCGTGCAAGAAGAGAGTGAGAAGTTTGGGCTTAAACTGAACATTAAAAAGACAAAGATCATGGCGTCTTGCCCTATCAAGTCCTGGAGCATCAATGGACAAGAAGTGGAAGCTGTGACAGATTTTCTCTTCTTGGGCTCCAAGATCACCTCGGAAGGAGACTGCAGTAATGAAGTTAGGAGACGCCTGCTTCTGGGAAAGAGAGCAATGGTTAGCCTTGACCGCCTAGTAAAGAGCAGAGACATTAGTCTGCCAACCAAGATCCGTATAACTCGTGCTATGGTCTTTCCAGTTGTGATGTATGGATGCGAGAGTTGGACTGTGAAAAAGGCTGACCGCCGAAGAATTGACGCGTTTGAATTGTGGTGCTGGTGAAGACTCTTGAGAGTTCCTTGGACTGCCAGAAGATCAAATCAGTCGATATTGTCAACCATAAACCCTGACTGCTCATTGGAGGGTCAAAAGCTCAGCTACTTTGGACATCTGATGAGAAGAGAGGAGTCGCTGGAGAAAGATTTGATGTTGGGAAAGGTTGAGGGTCGCCGGAGAAGGGGTAGGCAGCGAACGCAATGGTTAGATGGCATCCTCGAGGCGCTGCAGATGAAGTTATGTGATGTTAGGAAGATAGTGAGAGACCGGAAAGCGTGGCGTGACATGGTCCATAGGGTCACGAAGAGTCGGACACGACTGAACGACTGGACTGAACTGAACTGTGTATTTGCAAGGAAGCCCATTAAAGCTATGACTTTTTTTTTTTTTTTTTCAGATTAATAGGAAATCATGCAGCTGAATTTTGTGAAGTGCTGTGAAGTTACAACTTTTTCGCTAAAGTGCTTCCAAAAGCAAATAACAGACTGCCATTAGTTTGGAAACCCACCCATTCAAGCATTTCTTTAGCATTTACTATATTCAGTACACTTTTTTATATATATTGCAAGATCAGGAGGTGAGAAAGAAAAAAAGCATATTAGGCTTTTTGTGCCTTGCACTGAACGTGTTTCTTATGAAGTGCTTTTACTGTGTGTAACAATGACATATGCTAAGTTGAAAGATTTTTGACTGGAGCATGACTGCAAAGAATAATTCACGCATGTTCCTGTGCATTGTCATGACGACTTTTCCAAGACAGTGATTACAGTGACAAGATTAGTTTACGGCAAGAGGACATTTATATTTGTGCAGGCATTTGTGTGGCCTTTTAAGTTCTTCGGCAGATTCACAGTTCTCTTTAACATTGCTCACTAAGACTTCATCATTGTATGGTGTTGTAATTGTGTACACTTAATACTTTGTTGCCTACACTTTCAATCGATTATTGTACAGTGGTGTTACGATGAAGTGAATATTTTTGTGATTTTCAAGGCTGTCACCATTCTCTTACTTTTCCAGGTCAAGAGGCCAGGCAAATTATGACAGTATATTTTCTAGGCAGGTGCTGCAATCCACATATGTGGGGTAAATAGATCATGGCAAAGTACAGTGTGCATACTGGGCCCCTTTCACTTGCTATCAAAGGTGTCCGGTTATGTTGGCTTGAAGTACGCTTGAACTGCTGCGAGGCACATTTGCACACACACAAGCTGTGCTACCAGAGCACTCTGTGATGTGGCATATATTTTGTGACTGGCTGTGTGATGAGTGAATTACTGATGTGTACAGAGTGAGACATGTGACATGAAATAAAGGCTGACTTCAAGATTTATTTATTGCAACATGCCTGGAACGGGTAATTAATAATGGACATATCAAACCTTATGTCTATTATCTTAGATAACAAACCCTGCCAAGTGTGGAACACAAAGCAAGATTACTTTTTCAAATGATTTACATGCAGATCAAGCAGTGAAACTGAAGCTAGTCAGAGAACTCGGAGACAGTAAGCAAATTGTAATGCTCCAGGAGCTTGTTATATGGTACAGCTATGCTATGGCATGTGGCAGCCACAAGCTTCAACTGAACTAAAAAGCAAAAATTAAATGGGAATGAGGTAGTTTGTCAAGACCATTCTATTCATATGGAATGCAAAATAGAACAGTGCAATAGCAGACTGGAATAGGAGTCACACACAGACGACAAGCACAAAGCTGGCCTCCATTATTTCTGCACCTTGTTTTTGTCTGCCTGTTGTCATACTCTCTCTTTTTAGTATTAACAAGCCAGCTAACTCGGACAGAAATATTGCTTTCCACCAAAGATGACTTTGCTGTCACACTTCTGAGCATCCTTTTTTTGCATTACGTTTCTTGAAGCTCTCATTTTTGGATCTTGCTTTTCTCTTCTGTGCACATCTTTGTTAACGTTTCTGTCAGTATTTTGCCACCTCTGATTGCACAGTGTACATGCATGTACATGCATCTCTTGCAAAATTCTGCTTATCACACCCTCCTTTGTGTTGAAGAAGTGCCAGCGAAGCTGTGGTGCCTCCTAAGCACCTGCTTGTAGGTCCCAAGAACCAGGCACTTCTGGATGGCATGACCCATCTGGACTACTGTTTTTATTGGCCTAGTGTGGACTTACTGCCACAATCTGCTCAAATCTCCATCTATGCACATGATATGTGTATTTGGGCATCCAGTGTGATTTGTCCCCAAGTCCATGAGGGACTTCAAAAGGCGTCAATGATATTGATGTCATACCTTCGTCTGCGGGGCCTAAATATTTTGACCGAGAAGCGTTCCTTTTTGGCATTCACATGTAAAACAATGGCATGTTACTCCATCAGTGGCAAAGCCATTCCCTATGAGAGAAGCCATCGCTTCCATGGAGATTTCATTGATAAAAATTTGTCCTGGAGTCCCTATCTCAGCGAAATGAGAAGCAGACTCTAGTGATTGTCCAAATTCTCTCCTTCCTCGGAGAAAGTCCTAGGGCGCACCAGTGTACTTGGTGATTCAACTGTACCAATCACTATTTCTGGGCTACATTCGGTACAGCTTCCCCATATATGTTCTATTTAGTTGCATTAGAAAACGAATTCAAGGCCATTCAAAGTCTACAAGCTTAAGCTCTTTGCATATGCCTTGGAATTCCTAAATGTGCCTCTGTTCTTGTCACATGAGAACATCCTGTTACTACTCATATTGTTGTTGGCACAATGAGAACACATATTCTGTATGTAACAATGGTCCCAAGTCATCATTTAGTAACTCTTCCAGTAATTATGCCAAACACTGCATTTTCCAAAGTTATAGAAGCTCATCACACCTATATCCCTTCACAGTTCACTCCTGCCGCAAGACCATGCTCCGCATATGGAGTCTACATGAACCTCGGATACAAATTACCTATATTCCTGAAATTACAAAAAGAACCAGAATATCATCCCCTGCTCTTAAACAAATGATGTTGGGTTATTTGCATTCTAAGCATCATCGTATACATATCTACACAGATGGTTCAGTTAATCCGAGTTCCATGGGATCTGTGGTAATACCGGCCAAGTCAATTTTGATACAGGTTAAGACATATCTTACTTCTACTGGTACTAAGCTAGCCGCCCTGCACGCTGCAGTTGAATGCATTTGACAAGAACATCCACATGACTGGACTGTGTTCACAGATTCTAAAGCAGCTTTTCAAGGCCTGCAAGCTGCACTACGGCACGGGTCACATGAACAAGGTGTTGGAGAGATTTGCCACCTGTACCGCGGTGTCATATCAAAAGACTAATATTATTCTTCACTGGCTGCTAGGACACTGTGATACCAATGGAAACCACCAGGCGCATGAGGCTGCCTGTTCTGCCCACAACGACGGAGTCCCAGTTAAAATCCCCATATTAGACCAGATAGAGCACCAAGAAGCAACGCTGTTGTGTCGTTTATGGCTCAATGTTGCTTTTACAAACAAATATGCTTTTCGGATTGGAATGGCTGACAGCCCTGCCTGTGAAAATTGAGGCTGCAAAGATAGTTGAACAACTGCTGTGCGAATGCTCTGCATTTGTGAATGAATGACATAATTTGCATTGTGCACTGGTCAGCCTCGATCCTCGCCCTCTAACGGCGGATAAGATCCTTTGTCTGTGGCCACGACAGTCGATTGCCTTCAAGGTTTTGCTATCTGACAGCCACAAGCTTGAGTGACAAGCTGTAACTGTGCTCCATGTCCCTTTTCTCTTCCCCTCTTTAATCCCTTTTATCTCTTTTCCCCAGTGTAGGGTAGCCAACCAGAACTCTTTCTGGTTATCATCCCTGCCTTCCCTCCTCCTCTCTGCCTATCTATCTAGTGCGGGATTTCAATTTATGACGTCCCAGGAGTAGAATAAAGGGGGTCGTGCAATGCGGCCAGCTGCCTGCCAGAAGTCAAATTTTACATGCTAAAACCATCCATGAGGCCATTTCTTAGACTGGAAAAAGTCCCAAGGAATGCTGAATCATTCAAATCTGAACCCGCCTGTCCGGGAACCACTCGTAAATATTCTCTTAATTGCAGTATACTTCAGTGGCAGTGCTGCTTACTCGAGAGCAAATGCCTGATATACCTGCCGGCCTAAAAACAAAACCACAACATTGTGCATTATACCAAAAATGGTGTGCGAAAAAAACCATGTGTTGTACGAAGAGCCACCCAAGAGAATTTCAGACCAGAGTAAGAAAAATTGCCATGAATCCTTTGATCTAGCAATGAAAAAAAAAAAAAAAAAAAAAAAAAGATAGGCCATTAGCAGTAACTAAATTTAGGCAAAGGAGACAAGGGTGCCTGGGAACAACAGGGATATAGAAGAACCTAAGCAAAGCTGCTTAAATGTACAAGTACTCTGGCGAATAAAATCTGGACGGCACAGTTTTGAATTATAAATATACTTGTGAACTTCTTTATGTCTGCAAAATTTATCTTTTACCAAGTGGCCTTGTGTACAACCATACACGTAAACTTTAAACAAATTTTCTCCATCAAATGAGATTTTATTTATGCGCATGACCAGGCAAAAACAAGTTGGAAATAAATTAGAAGGGAGTTAGTGCCTTAACTAAGCCTGTTGCCTTCTGGGAACATATTTTCAGACCATGCAAAAAGATGCAAAACTTTGCATGTCTTTTGATGCGTTAACACAACATCGAGGGATCTATGGAAATCTGGATGCTTGCACAGGCCGGCGAGGCTACGAATTTAAACTTTTGCACTAGAATCTCTCATGAGAGGAACGGGCATGAGATTGTTTATTGCTTGCCAGTGCGCGGGCTGTGGACTTGGCATGCCGCAGTGTGAAGTATGATGAGTAGTTTTTGCCCAAAGCATGCAAAGCATACAGCTATTACACAGACTGCAAAGGGTTGCCGCTACCCTTTCGAGTGAACATGCACTTCTCCAACGCGTACATACATACATCGACGTATCGTACGTGACGTCCTTGCTACACCGAAACCGAAATCACTTCGTAAAAAAAATCTAGCAAAAAAACAACAACAGAAAAACGAAAAAAAAAAAACAGCAGTTCGCTCTGTCAGGTCAGTACTAAGAACTGATTTTTAAGCGCAAAGGAAGTTTGCACAGTGTTATCACATTACTCCCTTATTTAACTTGAACAATAGCGAATAATAGTAAGTTTAAAATAATCAGGGTACATCCATGGTACATTAGTTACAGTGCAATAATCGGCAAGGGTTGGTAACGTTGGTTTCGCGCGCTTTCATTCCCTTTTGTTTTCGGCGTGGAGACTCCCAGACACCGTGCTCCCAGCGCGCGCTCGTGTTTTTGCCGCTCTTGTTCTGAGTGTTTCCCCGCAGCAGCGGGTTAATGCTGCTGGCATTGATAGCGTGACTAATTTGCTGTCGTTGTTCGCTCTTTGTCTCGTCCCAACAAATTACTCGCGATGTCAAAGAAAAACACGTTGTTCGCCTATTTCACCAAGACCCCCAATCCTAAGGCATCATCGACAAAAACAGGCAGCGGGGCCTCGCCAGCAGTCAATGGCAAGGACAAAAAGTCGTCTTCGCCGAAAGGGAAAGGCATCACAAATGGGAAATCGTCATCTAAAGGTCTCGGTAACTAGTTTGAGATCACTGTTCGTCTCTTTGCACGTGCGTTCTGTTGTTTGCATGCGGACAGAGCAGTGCGTGTTCGCGCGTGGTTGGGAGGGGAGAGGGTGCGCGCAATTTGTGTTCACGTTTTCTTATCCGGCTGTTCCAGCGCTCGAGTGTTCCTCTGTTTACTCCAAGAAAAAAGTTTTTATTTCGTTGCTATCGCTTGGGCGAAACATTTCTCCTGTGATTGCTGTCGATTCAGTGTGTCGAATCTCGTTTGTAGCTGACTGCGCGTATTGAATGCACGTGTTTAATTAGTACAGCGGGTGCAGAAGGTGGAGCGCGTTGACTATTGTTGTGATCGCGATATTAAAGACAGAAGCAACTAAATTCTGCTGCGATTCCGTAGCAGCGCTTTTCAATAAAGCGCTAGTCGGGATGAAGTGCACTTAAGAAGCCGCCAGGAAACATACGCTTGTGGCATGTGGCTCAACCGCTTGTGGCAGATGCGCTTGTGTCATCCAAGCTGCTGAAACCGAAGGAATGATTTTCGCTTACTCGGAGGCGGGCTTCTTGAAGCATACTATACAGCTATTAAGCAATTCCACTTGTAAGCGCCAAAGTAAACTAGAACTGATATGAATTTAATATATCAATTAAAACAATACTAAGTATATACATATTGCTTCGATGCTGTTCTTGACGCAGCACCTAACAGTGTGGGCTACTCAAGCATCTGTCGAAGAAAGCTGCTACTTTCTATTCCTACTTCTAAGTCTGTTGCGTAATTCAAACAAGAATGATGTTTGGCCATGAACTTTTGTAGCAGTGCAAACTGCTTACAATGAGTTGAGCACTTGATATTACAAAATGAGGTCTATCTGGGTGTTTTTAAGACAATAGGTGCCGCTGCAGTGTTGCTTGAAGTTGTAGCGAATCATCTGCAGCATTTGAACACTGTAAGGAACTCTGTGCAAGTTAAAATTGCTGCCAGTTGTATTTAGAGTTTGTGCAGCATTGTTTGTAGATTTCAACTACAAAATATATTGTAAATGGCCTATAATTTCCTTACTTTGACTTTTCTCACAACGGCACACCAACAGTGGTAATAGATGTTTTTTTATAATTGAGAAGTAGGCCATACTTTACAGATTTACAGCAAATTTTCCAACTGAAGCCAACATAACATATTTATGATGAACACACTTTTAAGATATCAGCTTTACTCCTTTCTATACACAATTTGCCTTGACATGTAAGCAGCCACGATGATGGTGAAGTACGAGCACTGCTCCTGCAATCCGCTTACTGAAATCTGTTGCAGCCGGCATTGCCGATGCTGTGTATTGTTCAACATCATGACAGTCATGACATCAGATGCAAGCTATTTGTTCTTCTACATAGCCTGAAACGTTAGTGAAAATGAGACATGGCAAGATCATTGCAAAACCGAGAAAGTGCATTTTAATTTTAAAGCCAGTGAATGAAAAAAAGAAAAACATTGCAGCGAGAATTATATATTATGGGTATGCTCCAGCAGTGTTACATGATGTCATTGACATGCTTTTTGATCCTGCTTCCCTTCTTAACATTCATGTTGCTTTAAGCACAAGTTTTAGCCTTTCTGCTTTATGGTGCCACCTGTTATCAGGAAAGAGGCTTTATTTATTGGCTTTTTTAAGGCAAAAGCCTTTCTAGGGTCATCGTGCATCGGCTAGACGTGACTGCAGGACGTGTCATCAGGAAATGTCCACCGAATGAAGGCAGATTAAGAAAGGAAAAGTGATTAATAGAGGTTATAATAGAGATTGATAGAGGTTATATTCACTACTAATGACTTGTAATGAACCATATCTCTAACGAAAAATTGTAAGAACCACAATTGATTAGAAATGACTTAAAATGAGCAGTAATGACTAAAATGACTTTTAATGACTGCAAGTGACCAATTTGTCTGATGACTGCAGTTGATTAGAGGTGATTAAAATGTTTAGTGCGACTAAAATGACTACTAATGACAAAGAGAAATAGGTAAAGGAAAGGGGCATGAGAAATGAGGATGTTAAGAGGAAGAAGAGTAGGCACCACCATTCACCTCTTAAGGGATATTTTAAGAGACCCTATAATTTTTTTTCTCTCATCCACTCTTCCAACATAAAATGCAAGTGCATTTTGTTTGAGTATTCTTTGCGTATGACGTAAAAAATATTTGGGATGGTACTCACTGTGTCGGTGCAGTGGCTTTTGAGTTGAGCTACTGATTCCAAGGCTGTGGATTCGACCTTGTCCACGGTGGCAGTATTCTGATGGAAGCGAAATACGAAAATCTTAATGTGCTGTGGGATGGTAGTGCACATTATAGAATCCTAGGTGGAGAGTTCATACATGAGTACATCAGTAGCTCATACTAGCATATGTATTAAATGCCCTCTAGTTTTTGCTACGAAAATCATGAGAGAGGAGTTTCATTGTCAAATCTTGTTTCATATATTATGACTGTGACTGTACATTAGTTATTTCAAATGTATTTACGTTGGGAACGTTTGGAGAGCAAAATGAGTGATAGTTCTCGGAGCAGGAGGAGGAAGAGTGGGTGGTTAGTGGCCAGTGGTATAGGTGTTGTGAATACTTCTGAACTGGGTTAATATTTAGCTAGTGCACAGAGTACCTACCTGACATAGGTGGGAAGAAATTAACACAGTTTACTTTTAGGGACAGTACACTTGTGCATAAATCAAAATTAGTCTTGTGACTCGTTAACTGATGTAACTTGGACACATGCAAGATTTCAACAAATTGTTCACTCAGTATAGGGACCGGGCTCCCGTCGTATGGCGCCACCGTCGCCTCGGTGGAACAGTGCCGCCCGCGGCGGAGTGCCAAAACAGCGGAATGCCGAGGCAGCTGAGCGGCGCAGTCGTTTCCGTTCTACGAGGCGTTTTTGAGCCTGTCCTTACCCGTCATTTTGCGGTGTGGCTTTGAGAGCTTTGAGCTGCTTTGAGTAATCGCAAGGAGTATTTTTTTCGCCGGGAAATCTTGAAAAAGAAAAGGGCCGTTCTCGGCAGGGCGTGCGTGTTTTTTTGTTGTGTTTTTTTTTAAACCACCCGGCGCATGGTATTTCTGTTATATACTCGAAAATGCCGCGCGCGTGATTTCACCATGCGCTAGGAACACCTTTGTTAGGCACTTGTTAAGGCAACTTCGAAGACGGGAATCGCGCCTGCACTGCGCGTCCATCTTATATTAGGTCTAGTCGAAACCTGCCTGAAGATCAAATACTGCCGAGCCGTGTAGCCGTGGCGCCATAGTAGTGGTAGTTGTAATGGTCAGCGTTCATGTAAAATGAAAAACGATGCTGCACCTGTCTTTTTTGGTAATAGCTAGGCTCAAACGATTCAGAGTAGAATAATAGAAAATGACATTCCAGTTTCAACCTTGCAACGAGAGTTGTAAAAGGAGAAAAATAAACAAGCAAGACAAAAGTAGGATTCTATTTATGGTTGGAATAGCAAACACACATATACTTCCAGGACTTCCTGCACAATTACGCTACGATATCTCACTGAACCCGGCCTTGAGACTATCAAACTTAATCATAAGCCAAATGAGTAATACCACCTCAGCATCATTTTTACATATACGACAATGCTCTTGTTGAACAAATCGGAGCTGCTACATATAATTGACTTAGAAAATATTATACTATACATGCCTTTCTCCCGACATGCTGCGGAGGTTGTGAAAAGAAAAAAAAAAAAAAATTCCTGCTAGCATTCTCTAGCGCAGGAAGTTCAATGCGATTGACCGCACCTGCCGTGAACATCTGAAGGCAATAGTCCAATACTGTCAAACTGTTAAATACAATAAAAGAAAAACACAGTGTGATGTGTTGTAAGATAAGCCGCCGACAACTAAGAGAGCGTTCTATTGTTAAATGAATCCCTCTGATGGCTCGTTCGCTAAGGTGGCTATACTTTCTCAGCGTACCACGAACTTGCGGGGCCGATACCTAGCTGACCTCGATACCTGATGAGTGTGAGGGGACACGACCATGTATGTAGCTTTCTATTGGCACGTAATGGAATCCGGATAACTGAAAGCCATTCCTTTTACAACTTTGTCACTGCAGCTTGCCGGACTGCTGCTAAATCTGTTTACATTGGCCATAGAAGCAATTTCTGAGAGATGTAAAACAGTCTTGTCATACTATGACACAATCAGGAAATCTCACGTTCACTAAAACGCCGATGGGAAACACATGTATTTAGGCGGGCCAGGAAATGAACGCTGCTGAGAAAATACGCAAAGCCGTGTCAGGTGCAACGTGAATGCGAAAAAAATAACTGCTACACGGCCTTCGAAATGAAAAAAAAAAAAATGCTATGTTTATGCTCGTTTCCACAAATTAAATTATATATTTTTTTCTTGTTCGACTTTTATATAAAGCCAACAGCAGATTTTGTGACCATGCGGTATTGATTGAGCTGTGAAATGAGTGATTTTATTAGGCGAAATTGACATGCCACAAACAAATGTTAACAAATTCCAAGAGTATCAACGCAGAGCTCACAGCGCATTTTCATTGGTTGACAAACGAAAAGAGGAAAAATGACAAGATCATGGTAATAGGAATTATTCATGTCTCCTATCTGCTCTTTCTGTTAAGAGGAAAAAGTAAATTATCTTTGACTATGTCAGCGAAAGTATCTGCACAAACTATCTGCACATCACTAAAGATCGTAACGCAGCCCGAACGACGATGGTGGAGCTGCCTTTTCTTTTTCCGTGCTGGGGTTTTCTTGTACACAGGCGGGGAAATGCTAGCGTTTTAACTTACGCTGTTGGGTTACTTCGATTTCCAATTGTCAGTAAAGTGACTACAGATGAAGGAGTGCGGCTTCGACTCAGAGACTCTCGTGCCGTCACTCCTGGGGAGCAGAAGGCACAGAGCATCTGGTAGCAAGCGGAATTTTAAAAATTCGGCACTTTCCATGACCACACAGTAACCAAATACGTAAATACGTGCCTTCGCCTTTCAAAGAACCATGCTTAGGTCACCCGCCACTCATGCTTCTGTGGAAACCCGTAGAAATGAATCGACTTAAAAACGTCCGACGAGTTAACATAGCTGCCAGGGGAGCCAACAACGCACCGCGTTTCGCCAGCCTTGTTTGGCCAGACTTCATTTCACTGGACATATTCACACAACTAGCCCAACTTTCTGTTCTCTTGAGGATATATTCACGCACGACGTCATCTAAACCTTAGGATTTCCAATTTCCACACAAACCAACGACAAACAGTACGCTCCAATGCGCTGGCAATGCGCCGGCCAGGGACGGTGCATTCCGGCGATTGAGCGATGCCCGAGAGGCGGCGCCACCTGTTCAGCTGTCCGGTCCCTATAGGTTTAACCTAACAAAAATGCAAGGAAAACAGGAACACAGAGGAGAAGGTCCTGACGCATTACTGGAAGTCTAATTATGTAAGGCCTTGTTTGTTATCCTTGTTTTTAAGTTTGCAAAATGACCAGTTCAGGATGTTTTCTAATAAAAATTATTCATTCGCCCTACTGCAGTGACTCAGTGGTTAGGGTGCTCGAATACTGGATTCAATCCCGTCTACGACGACCACTTTTTTTCTTAACCGTACGTAAGACAAGTACACATAGGGAGAAATAATTCACAAAACAAGGCATTGAAATAATATAGAAAATTCAACTCTTTTTAACATATATGTCAGAGGTTTCGAACATGTCATCATAAATTAAGTTGGCACCCTTCCAGAAGCTTTGCCGTCTAGTTAATTTCTACAAAGCCATTCTTTAAATTTCATTTATAAACATTTAGTGTAAGACAACGTTGCAAATTAACATTAGTCAGTTTTGCTGTGCAGTCTAAAAAGTGAAAAGTTTGACTAAGCTTTTCGGCTGGTCCCTGTGGCATTTCATTCTTTTTTTTTTTAATTTTTTTCTATTGTAGCAGCAGTGAATGGTTATGCGAAGATATTCAATCATGGGATTTCAGTTCCAACAGCAAGACTTTGTCCCAGAAGCTCAGGGGACAACATTTACTTGCATGCAGTATTTGTTTAGTTGTCACATTATATTTTATGTAAATTGATGACAGTTGTTTATTTTGACGTTGTCTATTTAGGCCAGATAGTAACCGCAGATCCGGACCATGAAAGGGAAATAACAAGGAGAATAAGATTGGGATGGAGCGTATTTGGCCATCACTTGCAGATTGTGACTACCAGATTACCGGTATCGCTCAAGAGAAAAGTATACAACAGTTGCATCTTACCTGTACTCATTTATGGGGCTGAAACGTGGAGGCTAACCAAGAGGGTTCTACTTAAGTTGAGGACAACGCAGAGGACTATGGAATGAAAAATGGTAGAGGTAATGTTAAGAGACAGGAAGCGTGCAGTCAGAGAAATAATTAAAGTCCCTGACATTCTAGTGCAAATCAAGAAGAAATGGGCAGGACATGTAGTGCATAGAGAGGACAATCGATGGTCGCTTAGGGTAACAAACTGGATTCCAAGGGAAGGAAAATGTAGCAGGGGCCGGCAGAACGTTAGATGGGCGGATGAGGTTAAGAGGTTCGCAGGGGTCAATCGTATGCAGCTAGCACAGGACCGGGTTAATTAAAGGAATATTGGAGAGGCCTTCGTATAGTCAGGCTGATGATGATGATGATATATGTGTGCGTGCGTGTGTGTGTGCAAACAAAATTTACTCCTAATGCCTCCACCACTATGAGCGCTCGACTGTTCACAATGTGTAGGAACAACAATACCTTATTTGTGAATCTCCTTTGAATACAAAGATCAAGTGAAGGCTGCTATCGAACCAGGTAGTGGAGGTGCAGCGTGTGTGGTCTTGCAGCGCTTGATTGCCATATTCATTTATCATTTAATGCCTTTTACAAGACAGAAACAGCAAGAAGTGAGACAGTGTTCATGCAAGGCTTTGGTTTTCACATGAAATCAAACTTGGTTGTATTCGTAGCCTAATTGTCCTCATGCTTAGAGGTACTTCTACAAGGTGTAAAAAATTTTGTAACTGAAAAAAATTGCTCGAAAAGATGAGAACAGAGAGGTGGAAGGTATTTCAGAGCATTTTTTTTTTTTTTTTTTTCATTAAGCAACAAGACGTGTTCAATAAGGGCCCATTTAACTACCAGACAGCATCTTAGGAGCATGTCATCATCAACAACTGATATAGTAAAGGCCATGATATAGTAAAGATTTTTGCTTTGATTTTAATGACAGTTGCTTATTTTGCACCTTAGGGTCTTGGCAACCTGTGGCCAAGGTATTTTACCAAATTTTTTAATGAATCTTTGGATATAATAGTGACATACCGTTGAAAAAGGCCACACACCCAAAAACTCGTTAACACTAACCAAAAAAGAACTGCATGCTCTGCTATGATGGAACAGAAACTGAACTTGGAACAGCTGTAACTTGCAGCACATGTCATATCTCCGTGCATATCTCATAATATGGCTGTCATAACTTCTAGCTTGAAACACCATGGCCCTTCCAGTGCAGTGTATTATGTACGCAGCTGAAATCGGCAAGGTTTGAAACTAAGAACATGTGCAATCGCTTATATATTTCAGATTTTTTTGTAATCCACGTTTGGTTTACTGCAGACAATTAGTCATGCCTTGTTAATTGTGGTTAAGACATCTATATTAATGAATTGCAAAGGAAGAACATTTTAAAAAACATGCTATTGAAAAGGTCTGCTTGGTCCATAGGGCTGGGCTTTGAAGTTGAAATTAGGCAATTTTTTTTTTTTATCTAAAAGCCCATTACCTTGGACACTGTTATGATTGTAGTGCAACTTGACCTGTCTAGTGGTCTCTGATAGCTTAATGACATGCCATGTAAGGTGTAAATGAGTTAATTTCTGCAACTGTTCATATACATTAGATAAGCATTCAGTTGACTGTAAGCAACTGAATTCATCCTTCTACTTCACGCAAGCAAGCAGCAGAGAGAGCTTTCCCAGCCATTTGTGCAGTACAAAAGATAATAAGATGCATTTAATTTCTAGCAAATTTAAGCTCATATTTAAACGCAAGAATAAATGTCAGTCATGTTACTAATCATCATGCCCGCAGCAAGTTTTCGTGCAGAAAGTAGATCAGACCCCCTCTTTAAGGCAGCTATGTCAGTATCACATTTACTCAACAGCTTTGCTGTGTAAAACATGGAACCACAGAAGAAAGTGGTCACTGTTAATGTCACTTTCACTTTTTAATCTTGCTGTGCAACTGGCCTGCATTCAATCTACAGGAAATAAAATATCTGGGTGAGCCAACAGAGGTGTTTTTCTCATGATTGTCCATATTAATTAATATTAACACAACGAAAATTCATTGCTTACCACATTAATAATAATAAAACAAAAATATGTGTACTGCAATGGGATGCTCGCATTTCCCCCTTTTTGTTTGTCCGAACAGCAAATTTCGTATTGACAGGCTATAAATATACAGTGAAAAATTTTGTTCCGCAGAAAAATTCTCCTTAATTCAAATTTTCCTTATTAATGGAAGTCATATTAACAAAGTACAACTGCATTTTTATTTTGCTTGCATTTCTTTTGTGCTACCAACATCACTTTACGGCAAACCTTGAATAACTTTTAGTTTGGTTTATAGGGCTTAATGTCCCAAAGCAACTGAGGCTGTAAGGAATGCTCCAGTGGAGGGCTGCGGAAATTTCTGCCATCTAGTGTTCTTCAAAGTGCACTGACGTCTCACAGTACACAGACAACTTGCTTTTTGCCTCCATCAAAGCTTATTTATGCATAACTAATGTGCCCACATTGTCATGTCTGATTTGTTTCCAGAACAGGTAACATTTGACTGCGTGCAAAGAATGCCTGACTGCGATTTTGCAAGCGCTAAACAATGGACTTCAAGTTAAGGAAACAATTTCCCATTTTGAAAATCTTGAATTACCCCCTCCTGATTACGCTCAAGATGAAGGCGCAGAACAAGCAAGCCTGGATGACATACCCTTCTTTGGCCTGGATGAAGAGGCATGGTGTGCCATTCTGAGGGATTTGATCCGACCAATATTTCCGAATGCTAGAGTCTTGAAGCGGAAGAGAGATGGTTGACCATTTCATGAAATCAGATGGTTTTAGAGCATATTAGAAGTTATGCAAGACTTTAGTGGTGTTCGCTTTGGAGCTAGTTGGTTCAAGGTACACTACTTCTGTGCAGTCTTCTTGAAGTGCTGTATGTTGTGCTGTCAGGTAACCTGTCTTCAAGACATTAGAGATTGTGCAGGGAGACATGAGGGAATCACAGTGATCATAAAAGAATTCATATTTACACTTTGTGTCAGTGGCATGCAATTGCACTGTTCTCGCAACGGCCCAGGGGCGCCTTGGAAACCTCTTGAATTTTCGATAGAGGGGGGCTGGCCATGTGGTAGCATGGCCACTTAGACATACCTATCAATGCAGCCGTATGTAATAGCAATCCACTTGTTGACACCTACAGTGCATTACTGTAAGGGAGCTAGAGTAAAATAATATTCAGAAGCAAAAAATTTGTTGTCTGGCAAAGTTTAACAACCTCACTGGTATATGGGAAAAAGCTTTAGCTGCTCACTGGCTGTCAACTTATAATGACAGGAAAGAGAACTCTCCTTATCTCTTGTGGCATTGATTGGTACCAAAAGGAGGTTGAGGTTTTTTAAGGGAGTCAAGTGCTTGCAAATGCACTTTGTAATGTTTCGTGCTATGAGTCCCCATGGCAGAGTGCAGTATAGGAAGTTTCTAATTTGTATGATCATTTAGCACTCATGCATGTTCCTCTTATGTGGCAGGATTTCATCCTGAGCTCACACTTGCACCAATAAAGAGTTTTCCTTCATGTGTATTTTTGGACCTTGTATCATATCTGATGCATATTTCAGGATATTTATTTTCCGCATTCCTCATCATGCAGGAGGGGCACCTTCCCTCCATGACTTGGTCTGGGCCAAGCTGGAGGGCTACCCGTACTGGCCAGCCCTGGTGACGGCGCCTCCATCGGGGGGATCTTTTGTGGCAGAACGTGGGAAGCAGCTATCAGTCCATGTTAGATTCTTCGACTCGCCTCCGTCTCGGGCATGGGTTAAGACCTGGTGAGTTTTCATTCTTCTGCAGGCACATATTTGGGGCTGGTGCCTTGTAAAGTCAACAGATTCCTGTTTGCGCATTGCACCGTGTATTGCAGGCTTTATCGCCCCTCAGAACTTAAAGGTCTGCAGTTCCATCACTGTGGCTGGGTAGCCCTGGGGCTTGTGTACTCATTTTTCATCATTGTTGTTGTCATATCTCCATGCATTACTGCGTTTATGCGTGCTCTTCCCCTTTTTGACACACATAGGCTGACCAAGCCGTTCAAGGGTCCTCGGCATCCTGAGGTTCCTCCGCAGTTGTTCGATGCTGCTTGGAAGAGCGGGGTGGAACAAGCAGAAAAAGCACTCACTCTTGACCTAGAGGATCGTGTTCTGCTGTTTCCCACAGATGAAGACCCTAAGGAAGGTTTGTAGTCATTTTGCTTGCCCAGCTTAGTAGAGTGCTCCCAGCAGGCATGCTGTTACCACTTTCTGCTTTCCTGCTTGGTCTCGGATTCGGAATTGTGCTCCCCACATTAGAATTGGTGGGCGATCCACTCAACCCTCAGCCTCATCAGACTTTGAGCCTTTACCAACAGGGCCCAGAAACTGGCATTTTTGTACCAGCGATGATTCTCATGCGAGTGAAAGCAACACATTGGAGGAAGCTTAGGGTTGCAACCTTTCTAGTCTACCTGGTACAGCAATAAATGAGACACGGCTACCATGGCCATAGATTCTGCTTTCCAAGTTAGCCTCTGGCAGAACCACCTGCCAATGCACAGGCACAGGCATCCGCTGCAGCTGTGGTCATACCAGCTCGGAAAACGACTCTGCATTTCCTTTTGGGACATACCTCTACATCAACCGCTGCCGAACTTGTAGCCATTCGAGAATCTATTCGCTATATATGTGGGGAACCACCTCAAAAATGGTGTATATTCACGGACTCGAAGACTGCATTACAAATTTTGGAAAACTTCTTACGCCACACTGCCTATCAGTCCCTGGCACTAAACATTATGGATCTCATCACATCTGCCCAGCTGCAAGGCCACACGATAATGTTTCAATGGATTCCTGCCCACTGCGGCCTCCATGGGAATGAGCAGGCCGATGTTGAAGCGAAAAGCGCACTCATCAATGGCTTCCAAACAGCTGTGCCTTTTTCAAGAGCGGATACGACGTGTCTTCTAAAGAGTTATATGAATATTGCTACAGCAGCTTACTGGGCTCAACCAGACGCCCGACACATCCGTCTAAGAAGGCTTGATCGAACATTTAAATTTTATGTTCCGCGTGATATTCCGCGTCATCAGACATGCTTGATACATCGACTTCGTTTAAACGTGGCTTTCACGCGCAAATACTTACATTTAATTGGACAGCTGGACTCACCGGAATGTTTAACTTGTGGCATCCCAGAGACTGTGGACCATGTATTATTGGTGTGCCCAGAGTATGCGAGCGAAAGAAATGTGCTAGCTGCTTCCTTGAAGCGTTTAGACAAGAGGCCTCTGTCGGAGGAACTGCTGCTGGGCGCTTGGCAGGACAAGGGGAAGGGCGTCCAGGCAGTGCGCGCTCTTTGCCGTTATTTGAGCGCCAGCGGACTTGATTCACGTTTGTAAAGCAAGCTGCTGTGTCTGTATATATATTTCATATGCCTTCTCCCACATCGTCACCCATCATGACCTTCTTTCTTCTCTCCTTCCCCTTCCCCAGTGCAGAGTAGCAGGCCAGATTTGAATTATTCGGGCCAACCTCTCTGCCTTTTCCTTTCAATAAATCCATCTATCTACCTGCCAATGCACGTGGAGTATGCGAGAAAGCTCACTGGCAGCCAGTAGTAAAGAGTGTTGTGACCAGAAGCAGTCGTGGTGAATCGATGGTTAGATGCTCAGCTGCTGAGGCGGAGTACCTGAAGTGAATCTCAGCTGCATTGGCCATGTTTTGAGGGAGGCACAGCACAAGGCTGTCCTGTGCTGTGCAGTGTCGCTGCTTATTAAAGTTGTCAAGTGGTCTAAATTCTCAACACTCTACTACAGAGTCATTCTTAACCTTAGAACCCCTTCAGGATGTTAAACCCCAGATGCCACTGCACACAGGGTGGCTTCTTATCTGATGCTGGTAGGAGGTTTTCGATGCATTGTGTCCCCTCCTCTGCACCATCAGTGCTAGAAACCCTGAAGAAGACAAGTGGATAAGTTGACACCATTCAGTTCGCTGGCACTGCTTCAAAAGTCAGTAAATCTTTGACCACAAGAAGGTTGTTTGCTTGAAATAGCTGTTTCTTTCTTTTTTTTTTTTTGTTAGGCATTTTTACATCAGGTAATTTCACAAATATTTATGAAAAACAAATTCTTTCCTTGCTGCTTATTTGAGGCATGGAAATGCCTTAGCAAAAGGACAGGAGTCCTAGCAGTGTCAAAATTGATTCGCTGCTTTTTAGCAGTGAAGATGTTGTGTAGATTCAGACATAGATGAAGTGTGAAGTTTTTAGTGTGAAAGTGATTATCATGGTGAGAAAACAGCCTTGGAATCCTAAGCCTGGTTGTTAAAAGTTAAAAATGGAGCTTATGTGCCAGCTGTGAAAGCTCCTAAGAAAGACAGGATTATTTTATGTAATTGATTTGCCTGTTTACTGGTACTGCATACAATGTAAAAAAAAAAAAAAAACTACGGCTACTTGCTACATAAAAAAAGTTGTGCTACTTTAGCTGCAAAATTGAATTTGTCGAAGAGATTGGTGAACAGGTTAGTTGAGTATAGTCTGGGTAGAGTGAAGGGGAAGTTAACTTTAGCTTTGTCCCAGAGGGATCTAGAGGCTTGTCAGTGGAGTTCATTTGCTTGCCAGGTGCCATCCTATGCTGCTAAGCAGAAGCCATTGTATAGGTGCTCAGTGTGCCCCACCCAGGGTGAAAACAGCGGGAGCCAATGGCAGGACAAAAAATAAAAAGATTTATAGTATATATATGAGGTTCGTTCGATTCAGCTGCACTTTCTGCACCAGTTCCATAAAGTTCTGCTGTGGAGGTGCAAGCGCACAGTACCAGTTTCAGTAGTTCAGGCGGTTCAGATGCAGCGTCGGGCACCGACTGCTTCCTGAACGAATAGAGTGCAGGCTTGCTAGCCTTGGCGGCGCTGACAAGCTGTGGTCGGCTGTGTGCAACTCGCATCAACCGACGCCAATGTTCCGGTTATCTTGATGAATTTCCAAATAGCACATGATAATGAAGTCTTGCCATTAACCAGCCACGATGCTTTTGGCTTGCACATTGTAATAAACGCCGAAAAGACCTTAGTTAATTTGGTTTGGTTTGTGGGGTTTAACATCCCAAAGCAACTCAGGCTATGAGAGACGCCTTAGTGGAGGACTCCGGAAATTTCGTTATTCCACTTGTCAACAAGAACACAATCGAATTCGCCAAGGAAACAGCTGCACATACTCACAAGACATAAACACACGCATACGGTGTGATGCATGCTGATCAGTTTTGACCATGTGTGTTTCAACCGCCCGCTGCCGCGATTAAGGTGCATATATATGCACTTTCACAACACCCCTAGCAAAAATTAACTTATTGCGATGTGCTATTTGAAAACATGTTTGGGATAATTAGCGCCACAGCCGATAGGATTTATTCGATCACGAATTCGGTGCACAAGTAATCACAAAAGTGAACCGTAATCATGTGGTCGCGGCTCGTTGCGAGTATTGCCACTGATATCAATGGTGCCAACATGTCAGATTAGACACATCGCAATGAAACGTTGAAATGAACCAGTCTCGATGCATGTGCACCACGCGGCAGCTGGCACGAAGCACACAACTTTTACTGATCATGATTGAAGTCGGCATGCATCATAATGCATGCACATGCTTACTTGTTAGACATGGTTTGAAGTACGCGTCGGCATTTCTTTGGCAAACATGGGCATCGGTCTCGATGACAAGCAGAATAACTAGGGTCGCTTCACTGTTTATCACAACACGCAAGCCATTGTCGCTCAAGCTGTCGTTTGCTTTCATGCAGCAGCTGCAGCTGTACCATTTCGGCACTGGCCACTGACGTGGTGCAGAGTTTTGCTGAACTTTTCGTGAACTCGACCTGCACGATGTCTGCACTTTTTTAAATGAATGACGTCGTGCAGAGGACACCATGTTGCATCACTGAAACGAATGGCAAAGTTCAGCGCCACATGACCCAGTTCGCGTAGGGCAGGTTATTCGAATGTACCTATATATATATATGCGAAACTGTACTTCACTTGTCTGATTGCTTCGATATTTGCCACATGCAGAAAATATTTCTAGATTATTTGAGTATTATTAGATGCATTATTTGAGTATTGAACAAAAAAAAAAAAAGATATCCCACTGTGACTTATGCAGTGCAAGCTATTTTATTGTTGCCACTTTTCAATCGCACCAGTTGCACTGCTGCATGTCCAAAATGACAACTTGAAACGCTGCCACAGAAAAAACAGAGAAAAACGGTGGAAGTGACAGGATTAACGCTAGCTGCAGTGGTGCCTCTGTTAGTGCATCGAGGCTTATGCAGTGTTTCTTTTCTTTTTTTTTTTTTTTTTGAAATAAGTGCTGTTGCCAGGGTGCTGCGCTACTTTTATGTTTTCAACTCTCTAATTGTTTAAAAATCATTGGTGAAGTAATGTTGCTGTGGTGCCACTCCTGTTATTTTCTTTGCTGTGTAGCAGGGTGAAAAGTTTGAGAGGTTTTATAGGGTCTTGGTTGTTGTGGAACACTCTATGACCTCATCCTCCATCCTGCAGGTGAAGATAGCAGTCGAGAAGAGGAGGTGGAAGATGATGACGAGGAAGAGGGAGATGATAAGGAGGTGGGTGTGGGCTTTACTAATCTTCTTTTGTTCATGTGGATACATTCTTCTGCATGCTTTACTGGTAGACAGGTGCGTGGAAAAAGTTTCAGTAAAACAAGAAAAGGATTTTGTGTCAATCTCAACTTGGCAGTCAAAGCAAGAAAGAAACAAAGGTTCCCTTTTCCTCCTTTACCTGGGCAGGGCACAGTCAGTGTTAATGACCATTTGTGTCTTGCATATAAAAAGCGGAACATCATTAATTCTTTTGCACGTTGGCAAAAAATCTGTTGCAGGAAAGCTGCCACAGATATTCAAATTGAATGGTGCCTTTGTATTGCAGTGGAATGTGTTAACCGAACTTTGCTTACCAGTTTATGCCGCTATGCTCTAATCAACATCAGCTTTGCCAAAAAGGCTTCCTTATCTAAATTCGAACTCCGCATCATTCAAAGAAATATTCAGAGCCCATCAAGTTTAAATTATCGGGAGTTGACTCTGTTTGAAAACAAAGCAGAAAGGCAAAAGGAACAGCGCAGCAATTGCTTAACAAGTTGCACTACATTGGAGTTTTCATCATTGTCTCCGGCAAAGCTTTGCACATTGTTAAATGAGCAACTACCGCTGTGGGCACCGTGTAGCCAACAGGTGTCTCCACCATCCGCGCTGGGGTCAGTTGTGTGTCTCGGATTAAAGGGCTATCCGACACTACAAACAGTTCAGTGGAGACATGGCCTCTGGAAGCAATGCACTGCGGCTCATAGCAGCAGGGTGTCAGCGTGCCAGTGCCCTCACAGGTTTCTTGACGCAAAAACCACGTTTCTGAGGTGAAGTGTGGGGCCCAGTAGATAACGCAGACAAGCATTGTTTACCGCCCCAAATTTTCACCGCGACAGTGCACTTTAGCCAAGGATTGCATGGAATATACGCAGCGCTGACAGTTTACTGCAAGGAAACCGTACCTGCTGTTGGCACGCACTCTTTTTACTCAGTAATACCAGCCCTGCTCAGAACCATGTTGCCATAGAGTAAGGCCACGTTCTTCAAGCAACAGTAAGCCAACTGCCAGCTCTTTGCAACCCATCTGCACCAGCTGCGGACACGCTAAGATGCGTACGAGTGAAAAAAAAGTTGCCGTAAGCAAACATGGAAATGCAGACAAATGCAGAAGTGGCACAGAATTTGCCCGAGTTGTGAACTTTGACAGCTGCAACCAAGTGTGATGAATTGTGCAGTCAGTAGGGCACTCGCTCGTCAGTTTATTCAGTATAAGTTGTGTGATAAATTTGTGGTTTTCATGGATTTTAAGGTTAGCTGGGGCTTCAAGTAAACCAATTTCAAACTAGTACTATTAACCCTTTCGCTGTCACGAACGTACCGGTACGTTTTTGCTCTTCCCCCCCCACCCCACCCCACAGTGTCATCGGTACGTTTTTTATCGTGCGTTTAAAACTTCGCACTGGCACGCTTAGACAGGCTGCGCCATCTGTAATATCTTTCTGCAAGTTCTTATTTTCGCCTCTCGTTGTGTTGATACGTATATACTGAAGAGTATGGAGAAACCGCGCCCACCCTCGCCACCTTCTTTGCTGGGGGGCGCGGTCGCTCCGCGCGCTACTCTATCGCACTAAATGATCACACGGTGTGCGCGTTTCGCGGCGTGCGGGTGTGGTTACGGGTTCAAGGATTGTTCTGCTACTGCTGTAGGTGTGCAGGTTTTTATTTTTATTCTGTTGTCATGTCTGCTACGACGCCGCGTCACGTTCAGGGGCTCGCGCCGTCGACACATGACTCGATCGCTGCTTTCGCTCTCTCTTGCTGCGTCCTTGCTTGCGACTAGCAACAGCAAAGGAGGTTGTTTTCATAGTTGTTTTAGCCTCTTTCCATCTCCTTCTGTCATCTTGATTTCACAACGTGCCATTTTTCTTCGTTGTGTGGGCCACCGAAAGTGCGCCTTCCATGCGCGCGGTTACTTTCGGATTGCTGACCGGGCAGGATCTTCGACTGCGAACTGGAGCGATGGCTCTTTTGATTATAAATACGAGCCGAGCTCGGATTCAGACTCTCAAGAAGTATCGAGCACTTTTTCCTTATATTATCCTTATTTAGCTAATATATAATTAGGCTGATAATGATGATGATGCTAATTACTAACAGCTGCAGAACACTGAAATGTCCATATTCCGTTGACTATGTTATTTGTATAGCAATCATAATAAAAAAAAATCGCTATGCTCGTTTCCTAATATGCTCGTTCCCTGAAACCAAGCCGACACTGGGGGTGCGTCACAGCCAGAAACGCCCTACAGCAAAAGGGTTAAAATTTTGCTTTGTGTGTGTTCTTCTGTCTTTACAATACGTAAAAGTGACAGTAATTACCACACCCAAGTTCTGAACAGTTTTGTGCATGCTTGTGTGTGTACATGCATGTGCACATACGTGGTTTAGGTGCCAGTCATTGCATCTGCACACAGAGATGTTTTCTGTTTATTTTTTTTGCTGCCTCCCATGTCTAGTCTTTTTGCACAGTGCGTGCCATTTTGTTTACTCGTCGGTATTCCGGTTAGCAGGCGACAGGCCGCTCAAACTGAACCTCTTGCTGATGTTCGTCCCTGGGCTCATGTGGAAGCCTTGGATTGTGTTATGACTGCAACCAGCATGACGGATTCGGCTAGGCTAGGTTTTCTTGCTAGGGGAAGCAGCGTGAAGGATGGGGATAAACACAAAAGCTGACAGGACGGACAGGCGCTTTTGTGTTCGTTCTCATCTTGCTTTCCATAGCCATGCAGCCAGACCAGCGAGCACAAATCATAGTTGGAGGTTTCCTTTCTTTCGAGTAAGAAGTCTGCATGCGCTGTGCTGACTGCAATGAAGCGATTGGTGAGGCTGTAGTAATCTCAGCTTTACAGCCTCACTGCTTCCTTCATGCTTGGCAGATACCACCAGAGCTCTTTATTATTACCAGTTGGGAAAATTTTCATAGGGCCAATGCATCAAAACACGGGGGCTCTGATTGGTCAGAATTCTGGTGTTTATGAGTAGTGGCAGTCCTCGCAGCCATTAAAGGAAACTCTAAGTTCCGAACTTTGATTGTTGGTAAATGCATGACCATCTGGAAAATAAAATATAAGTTAAAGAGTTGCAGTAGCGAAAATTCTTAGACATAATAGTTGTATAGTTAATTAAGGTCGCAAACAAAAAAGAAAAAAGTGATTTCTAGAAGGCAATGATGGTAACAGCAGAAAGCTTGTTTTTGCGGCAATTCATAGGCACCTGAAAAGTATGTATTAAAGCTAGTCACTTTTTGAAGCGGAGTTTTCCAACTGGTATGATCCAAGAGCTGTGGCTACCACAGCACTTAAGTGTACATAGCTTTTGCAAATAATACATAGCGTTTAGTGCGTAGTGTTAACATATGGGGATGATGGTGCTGATGGTGAGCATGGTGCCCGTTGATGGCAGCTGCAATGAGGACATTAGGGATCAGAAAAAAAAAGAAAGAAGAACCCGTATTTCAAAATCTTGACAGTGCTGTCATCCTAGGGATGTTAGGGAGAACCTAAACTGCACCTTTCCTTCTGAGTTGTATTGTGATTGTACTCTGGCAAGCTGCTTGTTCAGCAGCTTCATCCACATTTGAATGTTTGTTCCTCCGTCTGTCTTTGTTCTACCCTTTCTGCTGCAACCAACCTAGTGTAGTTTAGTTCTGTGTTGGCTGTAAGTAATGCATTGTAGTGTTTATTCCATCTTCACATTAGCACGTTCCCGCCTGGGTGGCGCAGTGGTTATGGCGCTTGACTACTGTTCCCAAGGATGCGAGATTAAATCCTGGCCTCGGCTGCCGCTTTTTGATGGAGGCGAAAAGCAAGACGCCCGTGTGCTGTGCGATGTCAGTGCACGTTAAAGAACCCTAGGTGGTTGAAATTTCTGGAGTCCTCCACTGTGGTCGCTTTTAGACGTTAAAGCCTGCAAACCATCATCAAGCATGAACCAGTCTGAGCAAAATGCATTTGCTGGATATTGCCACTTGCAGATAGTTAACTCAAAGGGCACCCTTGTGGGGTGCCTCTTGCAGGAAACCTTGCCTGTGCAGCTAGTTGATTTGAAGTTAGTAGTCGGCCTTGTGTTTTGGCCCTCAAACACTTGCAGCAGGCGAATATCTGTCTTGTATGTGATAGATGCAGGGCTTAATGCACATTGCTGCCAGTTATCTCCTGGTTAAACACGGGGTGTAAACAGCCATTTTCTGGCCGTGGCGCTTGGCTTGTCTGAGGGAAAAATTATTGGAAAGATGAATCTTTGACTGCTCCTCGTGCAGATGAAAAACAAGTTATTAGTCGTGGGGCTATTTGTGAATGCTGCACGCAACATTAAAATCAGGTTACCGTGTTCATGATGTTTTCCCACCTTTGTGCCTTTCACACAGCCATCGCACAAAAGGCGGCGCATCGTACTGCCTTCGGACAGTAGCTCTGAGGATGAGTTCAAGCCTGGTAAATACGATGATATCGAGTCTGACTCTGCAAGCAGCGGTGTTGACGAGAACTTAGTCTCAGACCCGGAACCCGAGTCACCGGAAAAGGTGAGCTTTGACTTAGAGATGGTGTCAGAACAATTGGCTGTTGCCAAGAAAAAGCAGTGTGCACAACATACTATAATTTTAGAAAGGTTCAATGATTATTTTATACGAGATGTTGTGTGGCTGGCTGAGGCGGGTTGCAACTGCATGCTGTGCTTGCTGCATTGTGTTTGGCATAAGCTGGAAATGCACACAGAATTGCAATAATTGTAGTAATGTGTTCACATGGAAGAACTGCTGTGCTGTGAAAACTTAACTTCCGTGCTGTGAAAGCTTTGTGCACAGTTCTCTTGTAGACGCCAACTTGACATAGGGGACTGTTCGTAGCCTATGGACCTAATGTTGTAGTTGCTGCATATGTGAAAGGGTGTACAGATAACTGGATTGATAAGAGTTAGGAATAGCAGTTAGCGTAGAATACTGTAATAATCTATGGTGCACCGGTTGATAACATTGCCTTGGCAAGTAACTCAGGGGACTAATTGGAAAACATGATTGAGGACCTTGGTAAGCAAAGCCGTATAGCGGGCCAAGAAAATGAACAAGTAGAAATCTAGACTAATGTTCAGTAGTCTTAGAAACGCATGGTTGCTTAGGATACATAGTCAGCGAAGCGTTTATAGTTGTCAGAGGTCAGGGCAGTAGGGTGATCCAGACCACAAGAGTGAAATGCCCTCTCGCTGATGAATTAGAGCCATACAGTATCCCGCAAGATGAATATATATACTGTTAGGCAGGAATATAACCCCACTATAGTAAACTCGGATAAAGTAAAAACTCTGATACAGTTGAACCCCGTTATAAGAGACACTGATGTAACAGACAATCCGATATAAGAGACACCATTCACCCAAATGGTTGGCCACCCTATGACTTTCATTAATTGGGCCTCTTTTTTAACAGACATTGGATGTAGAAGACAACTGGCTATAAAGGACAAATTAGCCTTGAAATTTGGTACTCAGTCTTGCTTGTAACAGACATTTTAACATTAGACGCTGAACCATCCACCGCCAGCTTCAGTAGCAGCTACAGTGAAAACAAGAGAGACACATCTGTGCCATCATTATTAATTATAACTTCAGCTAACAAAGAGCAGGTCAGTCAGCTATGAAATGACTAAAAGAAGCCGCTGCAGTGGGAATGCAATGTAGATAAGCTCTCCAGGCTTGCCACGAAGAGCTCAAGTGCTACTGCATATGCAAGCATCTGAGCAAGCATATTGAGAGCATGCACGTTGGGTTCTCCAATTAGTGGAGCTTCCTATCACGAATTACCATAGCTGTTGTGTCCACTAGTCTGAAGAATATAGCGAAAATTGTCTATTATGTTACAATGCAGTATGAACAACACATCTATCACGTAAATGCAAAGAAAGTGCTCAGGTGGTACCGCTGACATAAGCGTGCCTAAAAAGCGAGACATAACCAAGTCAAGACCAAAACAAATGGCATAAAAACAGAATTTGTTCTGCTCTGGCGAGGACAGATAAACTTCTCTGCTTGCTATTCAACCAGTTTCAACTCCACTCAGAAAGGCCTCGTTTGCTTTTCATTTATTTTTCGTCTGAGTAGCGACATTCACAGACTTGCTACGCAAAGCCACTGTTACCCTTTGTCAAACAAGCATAAATTTCTGAGGGATATTTTTGTGAGTGGTGTTTAATAGTTTTGGCTGCTTCTAGCACCTCTGTGGTAAACTGGTTACTTTTAGGATTTGGTGGCGCTTTTTTTTGCTTGAATTCTTGTAGTGTTACCAGACACATAACTTAGTTGCGAATCTGCAAACATAGTTTGCCATCATGTATAGTTTTGGCACATTGGTCATGAGGCTCTCGGCCTGATTTTCAAGCTGGGAGAGGCTGTGTTGAACAGCTCTCAATGCAGCCATGAAGAAGACCAAGATTTACAACTATTTCAGCAGTAAATAAATATACGAAAGTTACAAGGTGTGGTCAGTGTGGTGGTCCACCAAGGAAATGCAATATGTAAATAGAACCCATAGCAACGCTTTTGCAACATGGTGTACCCTTCTTTTTTGCATATTTTAACAGTAGGATGCCTATGCAAGAACAAGGTATGATTAGAAAATGTAAATGTGGTACCCTGCTTATAAGGGACCTCTTATATAAGAGACAAAAACTGCTCCCCAGTGCATGTCTCTTATAAAGGGGTTCAACTAGTAAAGTGAAGCTGAAGTTCCAGTTCATCTTCCATAGACAACTGTACGTTTCCCCCCTTTTATAGTAAAGATATTTTTGGTAAAAATCAGTTATAGTAAAGTGGGCCTGGCCGCGGCGATGACTCCCACGATATGACACCGCCGCTCGCGCACTAGAATCGCGAGGCAAATATTTTTGTATTTGAAAACAAAAAAATAACACCAAGTGTTCTTTTACTTTACCACCAGACGGAGAAGCCTACTTTACGGAGGCCTCGAAGCTGGGAGAGAAAGCATTTAGCGTATAATAAAAACGAAGAGGTAAAGCTGTCTACAAACCTAGGAAGGAGGCGGCGCGGTCCATAGTAAAGTGTAGCAAAGAATGGGGAAGAAGACGAAACGGGCAAACATTCACAGCACTGTGCAGCACGAAGCATGAGGTAGTGGAGGAAAGAAGTGGAGGTGCAGCGTGTGTGGTCTTGCAGCGCTTGATTGCCACGTTCATTTATCATTTAATGCCTTTTACAAGACAGAAACAGCAAGAAGTGAGACGGCGTTCATGCAAGGCTTTAGTTTTCACATGAAATGAAACTTGGTTGTATTCGTAGCCTAATTGTCCTCATGCTTAAGAGGTACTTCTACAAGATGTAAAACATTTTTATAGCTGAAAAAAATTACACAGAGATTAAAACAGAGAAGTGGAAGGTGTTTCAGAGCAGTTTTTGTTCTTTTTTTATTAAGCAACAAGACGTGTTCAATAAGGGCCCATTTAACTACCATACAGCATCTTAGGACCATGCCATCACCAAAAACTGATATAGTAAAGATTTTTGCTTGTCCCAGTGACTTTAATACTTTACTATAAAGGGGTTTTACAATCGAACCTCTATAAATGAAGTCCTACTCGCAGCCGAAAAAAAGGTGCAACGTTTAGACACTAGAAAGAGTGGGTCAGGGAACAAATGCGGCTTTATGACATCCTCATTGAAATCGAGAAGAAGAAATGGGCTTGGGTAATGCATGCAATGCAAAGGCAAGAAACTGATAACTTGAGTACTGGAATAGATCTCGAGAGGGTATGCAAGCATAGCTACGGTTGGCGTGATCATGTGGAAGTATGAGATTGGGAAATCAGTGGGGATGAGGTGGCCTCAGCTCGCACAGGATCAATGAGAGGGATATGAGAGCAGCCTTTTTGTGCAGTGGTTGAAGCGAGGCTGACAGGGATGATTTTGATGTGAAAGGCTGCTAAAAAAATTGAAATCCATGCACAGAAAAGAATGAAAGAACAGGACACAACATGAGCACTACTACCAACATTCTGTTGCATGCAGAGAGATACACAAGAACCAAGAACCGACTACCCAACTTCAAACCTTGCTAACAAAAGCCATGTTCAATGGAAAGTGGTTTCCCTGCCCATTTCCATGTGTAGTGTTATAGTATGTGTCCCTTGCCATTTGTCGGGAACACAGTGGAAGAAAGAGAGGTGCTCCGACGGCGCGACGCGGCCTCTGCGCCGGTTCGGCTGGCGTGCCTATGGAGCACCGGCGCGCGCGCTGATAATTTCCCACCTAAATCAGCATTAAAAGGCCTCAGCCCTTAGATATTTCTTTTTCGATATTTACACCCCGACTTCTGAGCAGGTAGAAACTTCCGTAATGCTGACTAAACAAATAACTCCATTTCCGAGCACAACGCGCTGCGCTCGCCGCTCCGAAGCGTGCACCGGGCGCGCTTCTAGCGGATTGTTGCCACGTCTGGCCAATTGAAGAGCAACTTCATGGCATCATGCCATCGGTGCAATGCCTCTTGGGTAGCTGTTGAATGCATGTGCAATGGAGCTTCTCTAGTCTATCCGTCCTTTGTTCGCACCGCAGCCAGACGCCGATAACATGGTGGTGAAGGAAGCAAGATCAAAATGCTGTCGGGGAGGTTTGAGCACCTGCTTCATCCTTGCGGGTGCGACAACCGTTGCCACATGAGAAACTGCGCTTCGCCAGATGGTATCAGAACGTGGTGCTCCAGTGGCAAAGCGAAGTATCGAACACAATAAAAGCAGAGCTATGTGTAGCCGGATGCGCTTGCCTATTTCAGATGACGGCATCCACACGGTCAGACTGGGTCTTTTGCCGCGCGTTTGATCTGCAATCCACACTTTATGCCGGCACGCATAGCCTGCACTGCGTGAAAGAAACAAAGAAACTGCGCACAGGAATGAAGATAATGTGCGCCGTCGAATGATTAAAATAAACGATTGCAGCCAAGAAACATTGTTTTAACGAGGCAGTTCTCCATGACCTTCACAATTTTTTCATTTTACTAATAATATTTGGAATATGTTGATTGCTCATATCATATTTTTGTATCATATTTTTGCGCAATCTGTGTTTTGGTGAAGATAAAATTCGAAAAACATCTCCGTGCTGCCCAATGCCACAAGCGCATCAGGAACACCACGCATACAAATTTTCAAATCATTCACTACGGTGTCTGCCAGCTAATTTGCAACATTGAGACATAAATGTCTAAGTACAATATTATGCCACAATTGAAAAATGGTGTGAGATTCAGAAATGTCTTAGAATCTTGAAACCTGCGTCGTACGCTGAGACTTGTGCAAGGGCGTTATTGGAGTGGTTGTAATTACCAGCACAATAAAATTATGCAATATGTTTTCAATAAATTTAAAAGCTGAAGTAAAGAAGAATAGGTGGACAAAGCTTAAAAAATGTAAAAAAAATTAAAAATTTTATTGTTCGCTGTTTTCTTGAAATTAGCATGATCTTAATGTCTGTATTGAAGCATTATATAAATATAAGCTTTCGCAGTTTGATAGATAATTATGCTGAGAACATAGTGTGGAAGTATTGTTGCTCTACCACAAACTTTTTTTGAGACACAAGGCCTGTGAAATAGGCAAAATTTTATTTCCTGGGCCGATTTCGCCCCGCCGTGGTGGTGCAGTGGTGAAGATTCCCAACTACTTTGCCAGAGTACCCGGGTTCGATCCCGACCTCCGGTGGCTGCGTTTCGATGGAGGCGAAACGAAGAGGTGTCCGTGTGCTGTGTGATGACGTTAAAGATCCCCGGGTGGTCAAAATTACTCCTTAGCCCTCCACTAAGGCACCCCTTTCTCTTTCCGCTTTCACTCCCACCTGTTGTGACAGATACTGCACCTTTTCTTTCTTCTGAACCGATTATTATACTTTAAGAAATTTTATAAAAACAGACTAGGTGTTTCTCATAAATTTGGTGGAAAGGAGTAGCTGGCACAGTTATGCGGCACCAACCTTTCTTTTATTGTTCATGTAAATAAAAAAAATCTACGCTTCCCAAAAAACCAAAATTATCTGAATACAAACAAAAGCATGCATATTTTTAGTGAGACCATTTTCAGCTACCTACCTTTATTATGCTTTCTGTAATCAATAACCAGAGTTGTCAAAAACAACAGAGAACAAAAGCGTGGCACTTGACTCCTTCGTTATTATTAATTTCCTATGCCCCCCCCCCCAAAAAAAAAATGGCAGCAAAACCAAAGCTGATATCTTCTTTCCAGTCATCGGGCAACAATATATGAAACTTTAAAATCAATATATAAGGTCGGCTGACCATCCCCTTGTTTGATCTTACATGGAATCACCCTTTAGCATCATAAGTTCAAATTGTGCTGTAATGCAAGCCATGCACGTGTGCATGGTAATAAAAATAAATGCGAGCAAAGGCGAGCCTACGGGTTCCGCTGTTCAAATTTCTTGCATCAGAAGCCTTCTACAATTGTCTGTAATGCAATAAATCAGGACACTAGCGTCTTTTTGTTATCAACCAGAAAAAAGAATGGCGAGAAGAAATTCAAACAGCGTAGTGTGCAAACGTAACTTTGTTAGTTTGTTTTTTTTTATCGCGACAATACGTGAAACTTTGCACATGTTGCCAGCTGTGAAAGCTCGCAATAGTCATCTTGCACTCCTTTGGATGCTTTTTACGAGCCGCTCACAGGAGTGCTTTCAGGAAAGATTGTATAACTCGTGTTTGTCGTAAACCGCAAAGCTGCATATCAGTTAAGAAATCATTCATGCGACCCCTAATCGAATTATAACCCCCAAAATGGGCAGAAATATAAATTTACATACCTCCAATCAAAAAAAAAATTTGTTTCAAGCAGGTGAACATCCCTACATGTCAAAATCATGCGCCCATAGAAACGCCAGCGAAACGAGCGACGAGACAGGCCCCCGAGTACCAGTGCTGCCCCTGGCGACCGCATCATGCGTAAAAGTCCTACTAAGCGGCCGCTTCTCGCGGCGCCGTCGGAGCACCTCTCTTTCTTTCACCGTGGTCGGGAACAAATTTCAAACCTCGGGGCACCATTATCTTGTCTTCAACATTTGGGGTGCGTTCCAATTCTTAGACGTCTAGCAAGACTGCTTCGTAGACGTCTACAGGTTCGCGTAATGGAATGCGTCTACCTGTCTATGCCTGGCATCACCTCACGGGCAAGACTGCTTCGTAGACGTCTACAAGTTCGCGTAATGGAACGCGTCTACCTGTCTACGCCTAGCGTCACCTTACGGCATAAAGGTTGAACTAAAACATTTGGATAACTATTATAACATTGTTTTCTTTAAAACTTTACGACAATACAGAGAAACACGTTTTTAACGGTTCACCGATTTTTTGCAGCAACAATATTGCATGTGCTGCGCCACAACGCAGATAGACTATTAATCGGTTAATTTGTAGCAGACTGACTTCTCATGCAATGGGCCCGCACACGGCTTGACGGAAGGGAATGTTAGTCCGTTTTTACGTTTTTATTACTGATGTTGAAGTGTACATGCTTCTGTACAGGAGACTGCTTCGCGAGAATTGGAACGCGTCCCAAGATAACTGCCCGGCTAGCCGTCTTAGTAGACGTCTACTAGGGGGTATTGGAACGCACCCTTGATGCTCTCTTTGGTGGTACTAGTGTAGTGCTAGGTGGCTGAACCGGCTTGTCTGTTCACCAACCCAACTGCATTGGCAACAGGCCAGTCCTTGCTGCTGTGCTTGCAACTCCTGCAAGAGGCGGAGACATTGTTCTTTTTTTAGCATGCATGCGCCTTTCTTACTTGTGCATGACTGGTGTGTTCAGATTTGTATCTACGCCCCTGCCCTGCAGACCCCCCAGAAGAAGCAGTCCAAGAAGCGCAAGCTACGAGGTACTCCCAGCAGCACTCCCACCTCCAGCAAGTCACCCGCGGTCCGGAAACTGGCCAACTTTGCCTCGCCCAAGGTGCGTGCGGCCAAAGATGTCAGGAGCAACACTTGTGGCTTAGGTCACCTCTAGTTTTCAGTGTACGGTAGTATGCTTGCAGATGCACAGTCTGAAGCAGTTATGATTTAGTTACGATTATTTTGGGCTCATCTGGATGCCTTTAAATTACTGCACCCCAGTTAAAGAAGACGAATTGGAACTTCTAAAAACATGACTGTAGCTAGTTAGGGACTTGATGTAAATAGTGTATTTGCAATTTGGCAGGTTTCATTTTTATATATATTTGGAAGTTATGGTTGGTGTTTTCTGAGAACAGAAACTGGGTGAGTTGAGTTGCATGTGCGGAGTGTCCTCGTTTGTTTTTGTCTTTATTTTCTTCCAATTTTTTTGTAATGATGTTGCTGGAAATTGAGTCTATTTTTATATGAAGGTGGAAATGTTGCATGAATGCAATTTTGTAATCTGTTTTATTCTGGAGCTTGAATTTACTGGGACTGCCAGCAACTGTTACAGGTGCATGTGCACCTTGATGGTTCACAACACAAAACCTGATTGCAATTTTGCAGACATCAAGAGCTGTTACCAGGTAAGATCAATTTTGTAATGCTGTGTACTCTACCACGAGTGTAGTTCGTGTCTATATGTGGATATTTAGAGCATGTTCCTGCAATATCTACGGGCTCAGTTTTGACATTCAACTTCTGTTGAACAGGCTGCTTCGCAGGCCAAGTCTGAATCCGAGCAAGCAGCCAAAGCAACAGACGGTGCAGGTGCCACAGGGCTTCAGACGTGGGCACACCTCTCATACGACTTCCTCAAGGAGGGCAAGCGCAGGTTGGTGTGGTGAAGTTATTGTGAATTATGTATAGTGTTATTGTACAGTGTACGGTAAAACACGTTGAAGTATGAAAGCCTCCATCCCAACACACAGGATAGAAATGGCAGAGATATCAAAGCTAATCAATAAGCGCAAAGTAGCCGACATAAGGAAGTATAACATGGGAAAAAATTGAGCCTGCTCTAAAGAACGGTCGTAGCCTGAAAGCGGTAAAGAGGAAATTAGGCATAGTCAAAAATCAAATGTATGCACCAAGGGACGGGGCAGGCAGTGTCATTGCTAACATGAACAAGATAGTCAAGGTAACCGAGGAGTTCAATACGGACCTGTACAGTAGCCAAAGTAGTCGGGACAAAAATGAGATTGGCTGTAGCGAAGAGCATTCAGACGTTCTGCGGGAAACGAAGGACGAGTTTAAGAAAGCTTTAGAAGCTATTAAAAGGGGAAAGCAGCTGGCGAGGATCAGGTAACTGCAGATCTGCTGGCGAGGATCAGGTAACTGCAGATCTGTTGAAGGACGGAGGAGATATCGTGCCAGAAAAACTGGTCACTCTGTATATGCAATCGCTAATGACATCGAAAGTACCGGAATCGTGGAAGAACGCTAACATTATCTTAATTCATAAGAAAGGCGACGCTAAGGACTTGAAAAATTACAGAGCAAATCAAATGTCGTTACTATGAACACCACATTAACGAATTTTACAAATGAACAAACTTTTAAGAATCCCCAGCAAATTTTTTGCTTTCAATGTAAAACTATTTCAGAATTACGAATTTCAATTTAGCGTATATTTCAGAATAACGTTCGTATCTTATTTTTCTTCTATAATCAAGGAACATCACTACAGTAAAACCTCGTTAATCTGGATCGCAAGGGCCGGGCAAAAATGTCCGAGTTAACTGAATTCCGGATTATCGAATGTACCATGAAAACAACAAAAAAATATACTGAGCATACACATGTCTTTATTTCCTGAAAGAAGCTGCATTATTTTTATTTGTTTCTTCATCGAAATTTGCGTGATAACAATTTTTTTCAGTCCCACCAAGCTGTGGTGTGCACGCTCATTGTCGCGTGATCCGACGCAAAATTCCCCCAGTACAGCGAGAGCCTCGGCGGCCTCTTGCACAGTGCTGCATTGCGGCAGCGGCTGCTCGTGACTTTCATCACCAGAACAATTTCCGTCTTCTCTTCATCGAGAACTTCCGATAACATGTCGTCATCAGTCAGTATGCCAGCGACGGCAACATCGTCGTCGCTTCACTGGAGTGGCGGTTGCCATCGTTGTGGAGCGCAATGGCAGCGGCAACAAGCCCGAAACACAGTCCAACCGAGCAACGTGTGCTTATTTTCATGATTCGAGGTCAGGATGGAGGTGAGCCATATGTGCAAGTTCTGAAAATAGTGGCTGCACAGTGACCATAGTTCTGCATAAAGAAAGTGATAAAATTCCAATTAAGAAAGTTGTTAGGCAAGGAGACACTATCTCCCCAGTGTTATTTACAGCTTGCTTAGAGAAGTATTCAGGTACTTAAAATGAGAGCAGTTAGGGATAATGGTTGATGGAGAATACCTCAATAATCTGCTATTCGCTGATTACACTGCATTGGTGACTCAGGGGATGATCTGCGAAGAATGATTGATGACCGAGACAGGAAAAGCAGAAAGGTAGCCCTGTAAATCAATATGCAGAAGACTTAGGTTGTGTTCAACAGCCTTGGGAAGGAACAGCAGCTTACTATAGGTAGCGAAGCGCTGGAAGTAGTTGGCGAATATATCTCAAGTCATGACCGCAAATCCGGGTCATGAAACGTAAATACAGTCAAACCCATTTATAACAGTATTGAAGTGCCATGGAAATATCATGATTATAGCTAATGCAGTCGAACCCAGATTAGAATTTTGGTTATATCGAACTTGCGGAATATCCCCTTGAAAATCCCATGTAAAAGTATAGGAAAGCTGCGTCGTACATCGAGACCTAATTTTACCGGTCGTTCGATATATCGAACTCCGCACTACGCACTGGGAGGTGCGCCTTCCCTAGACTATCCCGTCACCCTCGGCCGTTTTCCGCGTGACGTTTTCAAGCCATGTGCGGAAGGAATGAGAGGAAACAGTTCGGCGACAGCTGGTATAGGGTAGCGCCGCGCCCTTTCCCCAAAGGCATGCGCATCTGCAGTGGTCGTTTGCCACGCACCAGCACGGGACGTTTGCAAGCCATGTACGTGAAGGAACAAGAGGGAACCGGTTGGCAATGGCCAATACGGAGCAGAGCCAATGCAGCAGTGGTGTTCGGGAAAGGGGAAACAATGCGAGAGAACGAAGTGCAAGGGTGTGCCCATTCTTCTGCCAAACTTTCTCCCCTTCCTCTCTCTTTCCCGGTTTTGTTCGCAGCAGCACACACTACGAATGTGCTGACAAACCAGCTCGGACCGTGGCAAACAACGTCGAATGCTTTCTCCAGTGTGTGTTGTGAACCCTCTGTGCGCGGCGGGTAACGTGCGATGCGCGTCTTGTGTCGTCGTGCTGAACGTGCGGCGTAGCGTAAGCTATGGCGGCTGCGGATGTTAAGAAGCGGCAGGGCTTTTTTTTTTTTTTCTCCTGGAGTTGTCTATCCTTGCATCTATGTATCACCGAAAGCACACGGTCAGCTGCAATCATGACACGAGCTTTTAGCATTGTTTGCTTCAAGCGTCATTTGCAGCTATCATGCTTTCCAATGATTTTGTGGCAGTGGACTCCGCCTGCCCCAAGCACGGCGTGATAAATCGAACCAGGTTTGTGCAGTCAAGTCATCACGAGCATTCTGCCAAGTTCGCTCCCCACCACTGTCGTGAGGTTATCGCTTTGCAGCATCTTGGCACGCTGCCAATAAATGAGCTGTGGATGTCACGGCTGAAGTGGAGGAACGCACCACCGACTAACGCTTTATGTTTTAAATTCTCCTCGGCATAAGTGGAGGGTGGGTTCATTATGCGAGGGGGTTGATTACGCGACAAATACGGTATCATTTTTCATAATCGTAAATGGCATCTCAAACCGATTTCTGTATATCTAACTATTTTGCAATTCCCTTTGAGTTCGATATATCTGGGTTCGACTGTAATTGTTATAACTGGGTTAAGCCAGAAAAAAAGCAAAGAAAACATAATGAACTACACATTTAATGAGGACGAGGTAGCGTTCACATTTTATTTTGTAGTGGGAAGAAAACCGTAATTCGTATGCGTTGTCTGTTTTACGGCAATCTGGCCAACATCTTTCTGCAGGGCATCCAACTTGTGAACATAGTGCAGTGGAAGGTTCTTGGCAAAAACAAAGTCCCGCAGGGAGTCGATCATTCTCAAAGCCTCCTGGTGAGGCGCAATCTGCACAGGTTCCAATTCGTCGTCGTCGCTGCTGTCACCGTCTTCCGCGCCAGTGACGGCTACGATGAAAGCCTCGTCTGTCAGCTCTTCATCTGTCGCGACTGTATTGTTGATATGTAAAAATTCAAGTCCCGATGCGTCGCCGTCACTACCGCTCACTGTGGACCAAAGTTCAGTCATCGCTGTGTCGGCAGGAGCTTCGAGACCTTCTGTGTCGCTGGCATCCTCAGCAAAGCTCGCCTCCCTGAAGCAGTTCATGGTGGTGGAGGAGCTTGCTTCTGCCCATGCTCCAGAAATGAGCTGCACTGCCATAAGGAGCTAGATCTCCAAGTCTGACGCCCGTCGGCGTTCTCAGACAGAAATGTCGAGGTTCAGCGCGAACCTGCTCAAAACGCATTGGCGATACAGTGCCTCAAAGCAAGCAATCACGCCTGCATCCACAGGCTGCAGGCCTGCGGTGGTGTTAGGTGGGAGGAAAAAAAAAGCTTCCACATGTGGGAACCACTGGTAGAGTGCCTGCTCTACGTCTTTGTAGGCCCCGCGTTGAAGCCTTTTCTGGCCGTCGTGCATTGCATGGACAGCGCTGGCATCGCTTTTGTTCTCAATCTTGAGCGCGCTGCAGATGTTTGTCGAATCTGTTGGTAGCGTCAGGCCGTACTCTCACACTTTTACGCGTCCTTGTGCTCACATACAATGTTCTGCTTAACTTCTAAACTTCTAGCGGTATTGCCGTTAACTTCCTTTTCTGCGCTGGTTATGCTGTGCTTTTTGAAGTATGATCCTCTATTGCTGTTCGTGGAAAATCCAGGGCCAGCAAGATCGTGCACGATGATGGCACGCTATAGAAGAACCACGTTAAAAAGACACGTGCATGAGCGCTTTTGCATGCCTGCCACAAAGCATGTGCAACCACTAAGCAGGGGCCTGGACAGTGCAAATAGGGGAAGATAGGAGGAGGACAAAACATTTATTGACGCAAGGGTATTTTGGGGCCCCCTGGCCCCCTTGGTCTCCGCATGGCTCCACTGCACCCAAACGTTCATGTTCAATCTGTCCATAACGTCGGCAGCCCGGCGAACTGCGATCTTTTGCTTTGCTGGGTCCTTGGAGCGTAGTGTGGTCTCCCAGTCTTCCCAAGTCTGGAGTGGCACCGATCCGCCGGTGGGAGGAGATGCTGGGTAGGTTGGTAGGATATGGGTCAGTGTCTCTTTAGGTACTTGGCAGAGGGGGCAAGTTGGCGGGATTGATTGATAGTGAGATAATAGGGAGGGAGTGGGGACGGCCCTCGTTTGCAATCGTCGCCAGAGATACTGTTCCCTGGTGGTAAGGGAGGAGTGTGGTGGTGGGTATTGTTGCCATTCGGCGCGGAAGTGTGCGGTTCGCTCAGTGAAGGCATGCATGCGCCCCTTCGAGAAATTCCCCCTGAGTTCCGCCTGTGCCCGGTTGCTTGACCCTCGGGCTAAGGAGTCGGCTGCCTCGTTGCTGGGATTTCCCGAGTGCGCAGGTACCCAGATGAGCTCAACACGTTGGGGGTGGTGGGGGTTGGTGTGGCTAGCAGACATTTGGCAGAGAGGTGTACCCTGCCTCCCTGCCTCTAGCGTAATTTAAGATTGCGGTTTTGGAGTCGCTGATGATGTAGTTGGCACTAGTGTCTGTAAGGGCCATGGCGATGGCGGTCTCTTCAGCCTCTTCTTCTGGGGTGCCTAGTGGCAGTTAGAAACTGAGGGGGTCAGTATTTTGCAGTGCACCACAACCGGCGCACACTCAGAATAGACTGCTCCACCGTGCAGAGGCAGAGAGGAGAGGCCACGGGCGGTCTTGAGGGGAAGCACTCAAAGCTTTCCCTCGGAACGGCCGTGCCTAGCAGCGCCTTACACCTTCCCTCCTCCTCTGCGTGAAGATGGGCTCCGTCCTCCCCCGTATCTTCGCGGTATGCAAGCTTCTTCGCGGTATGCAAGCTTCTCTGGTACACCCTACCAACACAATGACTCGACGCGCTCTGTCCTGATTTCTTTTATTGTCGCTGCATTGCCGTTGTAAACGTCACCGCATGTGCTCGTGCTTTTTTTGTCGCTGCTTTTACACGTTTTCATTGACTTTCAGTGACCATATTTGATTGTTATAACCTATAATATAATATGACACCACTCTAATAAGCGGTTTATTTTACCATAGAACACATGGCAAACCTAACGATGCAGTGGCTGCTCACTGTTATATCCAATATATTGTTAAAACCGGTATTGTTATAAGTGGGTGTTACTGTAACTAAGAGAATAGGACTGGGATGGAGTGCACTTGGCAAGTACTTCAAGTAACTTTACCAGTGTCGCTCAGGAGGAAGGTATATAACAGATGCACCTTACGAGTACTCACCTACGGTGCTCAAGTGTGGAGGCTAACAAAAAGGGTTCTACGTGAGCTGAAGACAATGCAGCCAACTCTGAAACGCGAAATGGTAGGTGTGACATTCAGGAAAGGGAAGTATGTACTGTGGGTCAGAGAAATAACTCAGATTACTGATATTCTAGTTGAAATTAAAAAGAAGAAAAGGACAGGACATGCAGCCTGAAGAGAGGACAACCGATGGTCATTAAGAGTAACCAATTGGATTCCAAGGGAAGGTAAACATAGCAGGGTGTGGCAGAAAATTAGGTGAGTGGATGAAGTTAAGAATTATGCAGGGGTCAAGTGGATGCAGCTAGCACAGGACAGGGTTAATTTGAAGAATATGAGAGAGATCTTCACCCTGCAGTGGGTATAGTCTGGCTGATGATGATGATGTACAATGGGCATGATGATGTATCCTTTGCACGCAGCACTCTTGGCAATGTATATCTTGTATCACATGATGATTAGCACATCGAGGGTGCCACTAGTTTTTTCCAACTTTTTTTTTTAATTAATGCATAATTAAACATTTTTCATGAACTTGTGTGTTACGAGCTCTAGGGTTCTTTTCTTGTTAGTTCATGGTTTTGAGCATCAAAGGGAATATAGAGAACAACAATAATATGATGGCTTTTGTTGTCTGAATCCTGATAGAAGGTGGTATCTGGTTATGTGGACAAGTTCAGCTGAAGTTGCAGAATGAGATAATAATGCCCAGAAAGTACTTGTTCATGGCTTTCTGTGCCACAGGGATCTTGTTCGGCAGGATTTGTGTGCAGTGAGTGAACTTTTTTTTTTGTGTGGTAAAAGTCACATTTGGCAACTTAGTCTATCATTACTGCCTGTGGAAACCAAACGACATGTTTCCCTTTCATTTTTCCTGTGAGCATTGTTTGAGGTGTATCAATAACACTGGGATTTCAACCAGTAACCTCCCACCTATAAGGCAGACTGTTCAACTTTTCATTATTGTTTTTCAGATATGAGTTTTTGCTTGTGGACAGTGATGAGTTACCTGAATCAGGTATGAATCTGGTGTTGCCAGTTGTTTGTGGTGGCTTGTGAATTTAATTTCATGCAGTCGAGTGTTGTCAACAATTTGAAAGCAGCCGGGCTGCTGCTGAATGAAGGATTCCTCTTTCAGGGATTCCTTGGGCCACCTGCCAAGCCACCCTGATTTCAACCCACGCACCTTAAGCGTCCCAACGAGCTTCAAGGCCAATCTGACTCCGGTACGCTGCATGGTTTTTGATTGCATTTCAGTACAATATTGATGGGCTGCCTCACCCCTGTTTCTTTGTGTTCAGTGCCTTTGAGCCATCCTTGTGGGTTCACTTGTGCTGCTCTGAGTGTGTAATGATGGGGTGCTTGCCTGTATAGTTGCTTGACAGCCTTTGATGCAGTTCAGTGTCAGACTGCAGTTTTTTGGCCTGCAAAAAGACTTTTGCCAGTATTGTAAAGTATGAGATGACATTCATGATCGAGGTGGGTCCATCAGGTATCACCTGAACAAATAATCCTTTCTCGTACTGAAACTCAAAAGAGTATGACTGTTACCAGAGGCTATAAATGGGGCATATAAACAGGGCCACTTGAAACCGTTTGGCCCTGCAGTTACGACATTTCGGTGCTTGGCCTGAAAATTGTAGAAAGTGAATTGAGTGGGAACACTTTACACGAGTGTTGACCATGAGTGACACAAATGCCATTCATGCGAATTTGCGACATTTTTTGCTTTTGTGTCATCTGATTTCGTCCTTTTTTATATTTATCACCGATGAGACATGTCACCACCAGTACAGCTTCTGTGATAGCTGTTGTTTGGCCAGTACCTACACAAACCACATGAGGATTCCACCAGCATGCCACATGAAAGAAATCAGATTGCCACGTTCTGTGCAATGCTTCTCACATGTGTCGTACTTCGGAAACACTTATGGTGCAGAAATTTGTGCCCTTAGCAGCAACATACCGTTTGGCACAATAACCACATCTGAAATCTCAACAAGGTTTACCACAATACCAAGGCTAGGACAGAAAGACGGCATTTAAGTAGGGATGTGTGAAAATTGAAACTTTCCAATACGAACCAAATACAAATGTGGGAAAAAATGCCTTCAATTACAGCCGAACCCGGATATATCGAACTCGAAGGGGATCGCGAAATAGTGAAATAGTTTGATATATCGATAATTCAATATACACAAATCGGCTTAAGACGCCACTTGCGGTCGTGAAAAATGATACTGTATTTGTCGCATAATCAATCCATTCTCATAATGAACCCACTCCCCACTTTTGCCCTGAGAATTTGAAAAAAAAAAAAGAAAAGAAAGAAAGCATTCGATGGCACGTCCCTCCGTTTCAACCGCCGCATCCACAGCTCATTTATTAGCAGCGCGCTAAGATGCTATGCAGCGATAACGTCGCAATATGTTTATCTTTTGACTATACTTTTGATAGATCCTGCGATAGCAAGGAGCGAACTTGGCAGAGGGCCCGTGATGGCTTGATTGCACAAGCCGGGTTCGATTTATCACGCCGTGCTTGGGGCGGGCGTAGACCACTGCCACAAAATAATTGGAAGTATGATAGCTGCAAATGCTGTTTGAAGAAAACAATGCTAAAAGTCGCAGCTGACCGCGTGCTTTTGTTGATACATAGATGTAAGAATGGACGACTCTCTCAGACAAAAAGAGGCCTGTTGCCGCTGCACATTCAGCACGACAAGAACGTCTCTCGCAAAAGAAAAAAAAAGGTTGCAGCTCCTTAACGTTCACAGCTGCCATAGCATACGCTACGCCGCACGTTGAGCACGACGGCAAGAATGAACGACTCCCGCAAAAAAAAAAAAAAAAAAAAAAAAAAAAAAAAAAAAAAAACTGCCGCTTTTGCGTCCGCAGTTGCGCACGTGCAGCACGACAACACAAGACGTGCCATGGACGCACATTGCATGTCAGCCTCCACGGGCTGAGCTGGCTTGTCAGCGCATGCATAGTGTTTGCTGCGAACGAAGGCCGGAAAAGAGAGAGGAAGGGGAGAGATAAAGCTCAGCAGAAGAGTGGGTACATCCTTGCGCTTCGCTTTATCGCGTTTTTCCCGTCTCCTGAACACCACGGCTGCATTGGCTCTCATTCCTTCACGCACAAGGCTTGCAAACGTCACGTGCTGGCGCGCAGCAGTGATCATCTCAGATGCGGGCGCCTTTGCGGAGCTGGCTTGTCTGCGCATGCGTAGTGCGTGCTACTGCAAACGAAAACCGGGCAAGAGAGAGGAAGGGGAGAGATAAAGTTCGGGAGAAGAGTGGGCACATCCTTGCGCTTCACTTTATCACGTTTTTCCCCTCTCCTTAACACCACGGCTGCATTGGCTCCCTCTCTTTCCTTCATGCACATGGCTTGAAAACCTCACGCGGCAAACGGCCGAGGGTGATGCGATCGTCTTTGGGGAAGGTGCACCTTCCAATGCGTGGTGCGGAGTTCGATATATCGAACGACCGGTGAAATTGAGTTTGATATATGATGCAGTACTTTTACATACTTTTACATGGGATTTTCAAGGGTATATTCCGTGAGTTTGATATAACCGAAATTCGAATTATCCGGGTTCGACTGTATTTTGATTATCACATTCGATAAATGAAGAAAATAGAAAATTTCAAAATAGCAAGCATTGCTAGTCATTTTTGTTTCAGATTTTATTTCAGATTTCAGGATGATATCAGTGCACGATAAAGCACTTTATTTTATTCGCACCTGAACATTGGTCCACGCTGTCAAAAGAGGTTAAGGGAAAAGTAGGCTGCAGGTGAGGCATCCAGTTCTGAATTAAAAATTACAGCTAGCTTGCATTTCGTGTCTCCTAGCAGTGCGGAAGGTTGAGAATCATTCAACATGGCAGTGGTGCTCCTGGGAAGCATGCCATGCAGAATCGGCTCTCATATCTCAGCTTCTGTACTGGAGCATTCCTGTTATCTTTTTCTGTTGCTGTTTCTGTATTCTTGAACACGCATAGCACATGCTTACGGCTTAGCCTCAAGTGTATTGCTGCCTTATCTTGTGCAGTGTTTAGTCATCTGAAGCATCATGCACCAACCAGCTGACTGATTTTTTCTTTATTGATGCTGTCAGTCGTATGGAAGAAGGGTCACTGGAGGAGGGGAAGTGTAGCAAGTAAATGAAGTGATTTACTTCTTACCATTGCAGGTTGGAGCCCTACAAATTTATAGTGTGGGAGGTTGTTTTTTTAACTAAGCATGCTTTAATTTTTTTTTTTTTGCAGGCCATGCGTCAGTGGTGGGAGATGAAGGCAGAGCACTTCGATGTCATCCTCTTCTTCAAGGTGAGCTCATTTGCTGTGTTCTTTTCCTGTGCCTGCGTTCCGCGCTATTTCTTGCACATCTTTATGGGTAAAATATAGAAGTCTGTAAATATTTGAAATTTCAGTCACAAGTTCAAAGGATCTGTTTTTCGGCTCGCATTTGGTTCAGCGAATGGATACTTATTAGAGAGTTTCCCAGTAATCAGCATCCATCGAATGCCACTGACTTTAGTAAATCTGACCATGGCAAAACGACAGTATCTGGACAAATTATTCATATATTCAATCTGAAGTGTCAGGAAAACAGTACAGAAGCATGCTTTTCTTTTTTTTTTCCATTGTTTACCATGTGGATAGGCCACATTTCACAGCTTATGCCATCACACTTTTGAGCTTAGGGCTCGCGTGAAATTCTGCAAATTGTCTTTCCGACATACTGCATTTCGTGAATTTTTTTGCCTTATTTTTTATGTATCCATATGAGAGATCATGAGGTTTAATTTGTCACTCATTCTACATGATGACATTACAGGTTGTGTGCTGTTGTGCTGTCTAAATATAATAATAATTGGTTCACAAGAAAGGAAAGGCGCAGTATCTGCCACACTTGCTCTGTGGAACCTGAACCGCTTTGTAAGGGAAGGAAGGAAGGTGGGATTGAAAGTGGATAGAGAGAAAGAGGTGCCATAGTGAAGGGCTATGAAGTAATTTCTACCACCTGGGGATCTGACATCGCATAGCATTCAGACGCCTCTCCGTTTCACCTCCATCGAAACGCAGCCGCCATGAAACCTGGCTACTCCGGCACAGTAGTTGGGCATCTTAACCACTCCACAGCTGCGGCAGGGCTGTCTAGTCAAGAAGTGTACATTTCTGTACACTTCTCAACCAAATTCAGCAAACTTGTACCAAGTTTGCTGAATTTTGGTTGAAAAAGACCGCATGTTTGATTAAAAAAAAAAAATTGAAGGAATACATTTCTCTAGCACATCTTTCGCCCTAGCTCTTGATCACGTTCTACGTGACGCTGGCGGTAACACAGGACGTTCCACGTCCGCCGCTATGGTTGAGGGTGGCGCTGGTGAACACTCTCAAGGTTTGTATACAGACAACATAAATAGCCGAGAAAGTAGCGGAGGGGACAGCGGTCGATGTAGCTCAGTTGGAAGAGCACCGGACGCGATATTCGGAGGTCGTGGGTTCGGTCCCCACCATCGGCATATTGTTTTTTCTTCTACTTTGTGTTTAATTATCTTTCCCCTAAGCAGATTACATTACTCATTTCTGTGATTATCCAAGTAAAAATTAAAAAAAAAAAAAGACATAAAACATAATCCCCAATGCTTTCCTTGGCCTCGCCGACTGTTGGCTTCTTTCCTTCATGTATTATAACGAGCACCCTCATTTTCCCTTCATTTATCTGCTTGTAGTTTATGGGGGTCTCGGTTCTGGCAGTCTTGAAGCCATAGGTAGCGTAAGAGGGTTCTAGCACAGCTTTCGCCCTCGCTCTTGATCACGTTCTACGTGACGCTGGCGGTAACACAGGACATTCCACGTCCGCCGCTATGGTTGAGGGTGGCGCTGGTGAACACTCTCAAGGTTCGTATACAGGCAACATAAATTTCCGAGAAAGTAGCAGGGGGGACAGCGGCCGATGTAGCTCAGTTGGAAGAGCACCGGACGCGATATTCCGAGGTCGTGGGTTCGGTCCCCACCATCGGCACATTGTTTTTTCTTCTGCTTTGGGTTTAATTATCTTTCCCCTAAGCAGATTACATTACTCATTTCTGTGATTATCTAAGTAAAAATTAAAAAAAAAAAAGACATAAAACATAATCCCCAATGCTTTCCTTGGCCTCGCCGACTGTTGGCTTCTTTCCTTCATATATATATATATATATATATATATGTATATATATATATATATATATATATATATATATATATATATATATTACCTTTGATGAAATGCTTTCCATACTGAACAGGCATATATTATTTGAAAGCGTTTTTTTTTCTTCACATTCATATTATACTCATGTTTCATGTAAAAAATCATCTAACACCTCGAAAAGGGTCTTTGATGAAAATAAAGTGATGCAAGAAATAGTGCCAATAGATAATTTGAAGCCAGTTTTTCATATCGTGGCAGAGAAAGTGGAGTGAAAGTGCAATTTGTGTGCATGTGTTGTGTAGTTTTATTTTTTCAATATATGCGTGAATCTCAGTTTGGCATAGGTGTGTGATGGTTTCTTACCTTAATGTGGCAGAGATAGTTGGAACTTTGTGGGGTGTCGTTGGACAGTTGGCCAAAGTTTCTACATTCTAAGTAAATGGATCTGATAGTACTTTTTGCCTGCAGCAGGGAGTGATACCAATGAGCATCCCATCATATAAACATGCAAATGTCACATGTTTTTGTGCCTTTTGTTATACGTACTGACCGAAGAAGGCATTCGTATCAGTTAAGCATCTAGGCTTCTAGCTATAGGCGGTATTCAAGAGGAATTTTAAGTTGATGACATTGATGTTGTGATGCAGCAAATGCAACTTTAGTGGTCTGTTTAGTGCAGAATGGTGGCTGAAATAGGTTTGAAGAGGTCAGGTAACTTGGCTTGATATTATTGATGTCTTTAAAGTGAGTGGCAGCACCTAACTGCATCTTCATTTTTTTTGCATGTATCTTTGCAAGGAAACGCTCAGTAGAATATCCTCTCAGTTGCTCAGGGCAGTTGGTCATCGGAAAGTAAGAGTACCAGTCGAAATTTTTGTGAGGAACTTGTGCTGCTTCTAAAAAGCTCTGAATTTGATTAAGTGTGTGAGACCCGAATGTGAGCATTGTAATACTAACATAGATGCTTCCAACTGTTGGAGCCAGCCATCACGTGAAGCCTCATCTACCAACCAGGCTGTTTGCATAGTTAGATACAACTCAAGAGGACAGGGACAAATATCCCTCGGGAGTCCTCAGAAGCGGCCCTTCAGCTGATGGCTTCAGCCGACCCTCATGACGTCAAGGTTAATTCCATTTTATTATGGATGCACATGCCATTCAGCAGCAGTTTCATGCTAGGGGTTTAACTGGTACATCATGAGAGCCAATTGACACCATTCGATGAAGAGCTCCCTTTGTGGAGCACTTGTCACTGCCTTTTTTAGTTATGCCCAAGTGCAGGTTTCCAGCTAGCACTTTTGTGGAAGGAAATGCTGTGCTCCTGCATCGGTTGAGCAGATTACAATCTGTCTTCTCAACCAGGTGGGCAAGTTCTATGAGCTGTACCACATGGATGCAGTCATCGGAGTGGAAGAGCTTGGATTGGTCTTCATGAAGGTGGGTGTCCACTCTTGGTATACACTTTAGTGGGGGCCACAGTTGTGGCATTTGCATGCTCTTCATAATTGCATGGCTGTAGACTTAAAATGTCCCATAATAGCCTTTCAGCATGCATTTCAGGTTGGCATGTCAAATGAGCGCTTTCTGCCTCACCCTCTCGTCAGGATGGAGTGTCTGGTTTTGGTCCTGTCTAAAAGAGTGGTTGGTTCTGCCCTTATTTCCTATTTACGCATGCAGGGGGAGTTTGCACACTCTGGCTTTCCAGAGATTGCTTACAGCCGGTACTCGGAAACACTCATCCAGAAGGGATACAAGGTGGCACGTGTCGAGCAAACCGAGACACCCCAGATGATGGAGGAACGATGTCGCAAGAGTGCGTTCACTTCCCTCTTCTATTCTTTGGCTGCTAGTACACATGCTGGGCTGCATCTTGGTGTACCCTGAGGCATTATTTGAACCTCTTCAAATGGTTGGAAAGTTCCAGGTCCCTCCATTATGACACCATCCACAGCCCACATACTATAAGGTGTTAACACTGGCGGACCACTCCTCCCCGTTACTAAACCAGAAAAATAAACAAAAAATGGTTCGGTACATTTCTTTTTATAGCTAAGCCACATCAGGGGTCATAGGCAGGACCACGCTCTGGTGTAGTGGTGACTCTTATGGAGGTGAAATCAAAAGGACATCAGCATGTTGTAAGTGATAATGTGGCTGTTTAATCGAGCATAGAAGAATGAGCCAAAAGTGCAACATGCCTAGCCATAGTATGTCGCATGTGGAGATAGCCGTGAAGTATAAATTCTACACATGTCCCATGGCCACATCAAGCACTGAAATCCGCTATACGAGTATTCTGCACTGCACAGCGTTAAACCATGTGATGCTGTCCATGCATGAAGAAAGCCGCTAGCATGTAAAACAGAAAGTGATCACATCCTTAGAACAATTTCTTCTCACTTGATGTTTACCGAAGGGTTCATTTTGAGTTTTACCCTAAATAAAGCATCACGCCTAAATCCTGTCTTGCAGGATATATATGTGATCAACAAGCCAGTAGCGAAGAGCAAGTGAGCAGGGTCAGCCCACTACTCTTTTGCAAGACTAGTGACAGGCAGCACAGTTGGGCTTGTGCTATATTGACTGACCAAGTAATATTTGGACTGATGTCTTTGCTATAACATGCTATGAGTTCAGAGATTGCAGAAAATGCAGGACATCTTGACAGTGTGTGTTTCTGCCGACAGTGCACAGACCAACCAAGTTTGACCGGGTGGTTCGGCGTGAGATCTGCCGCATCACATCCAAGGCAACGCGGACTTTCGGTGCTCAGGATGGCCAGCTGTGTGACCCTGAGCCCTCCTACCTGCTGGCTATTGCACACAAGCTGGTGAGATGCACACTGGCAACACATGTGGTCTCCTGTTCTTTGTGAATGTTTTTTTTTTTTTTCTCATGAATTAAACTAATGTACAGTCAGAGTCCAGAGGGCATTATAAGGGAGAGTAGCTGCTGAGTTAAGTAATCATGGTTATGTATAGTTAATTGATACTTCTAATTCATCATGGTTTTTAATTAAACGAGAACACCTTCGGCATAAGTCAGCCTGGCTGGGTTTTTGAAAAAAAAAAGTTTAAGAACTTACACAAATCAAGAAAAGTTTATTCTAACCCATTCATGGACCAACTCAGTCCCTTCGTCAGGAAGTCGTCCCTGATGAAGGGACCAAGTTGGTCTAGAAACGCTGAATTAGAATAAATTTTTTGGTTCATGGTAAGTTTTTCCCAAAATTTTTGTTTTGGCTTTTAATTTTGTCAATCAGTGCCTAGAGGAGGTTCCGCTATGTGGTTGGATAGTGCAAGAGTAAGCACAAAAAAGATTTCAGTTCTACATTGCGGACTACTAGTAAAGGCTTGATGAATGTGATCTAACCACTGTAAAGGGCATGATTACTGGGAGGCTTAGCGCGGAACAGACAAGGACAAGAGAGGCACACAGGACGAGCGCTTTCAAGATCTTTATTTATTTCAACCATTTATTTCAAGATCTGTTCCGCGCTAAGCCTCCCAGTAATCATGTCCCAGAACCAACTAGCCCAGAACTCTACTTTACTGTAAAGGGGTCGAGAGATTAGTTTGTCACATAGGCAACAAAAATGATGATGTAGTTGTGGAAAAGACCTGAGAAAAATTTAGAATTTTATAGGGACAGTGGGGGGATGCTGTATATTTCATTGACATAGTTGTGCTGCTTAATGATTCAACTTTTCTCTCCACGCAGGAATCGGGGGATTCTGGTAGCAGCGTCAGTTTTGGAGTGTGCTTCGTAGACACTTCTGTTGGCAAGTTTCTTGTAAGCTGGTGCATTTCTTGATTCCTTATTTTTATTGCTAGCAAGGCTAGTTTAGAGCTTCAAGCATGTCATGCATTTCCTTTGCAGTGCATGGACATTTATTTCAAGGTCAGCTGAAGAGAGCTCTTGTTAGAAATAGAAATGTGCATGTATATTGAAAAGTGTCCCCCAAATTTTACACGATCAACTACCTTGTTGACTTGGCTCCCACCTGGGAGCCCCATGTGGAATTTCACTAGGGGGCTTTCCTGTATGTCATGCGTAGTTTACCGAAAGGAGGTGATGGAGATCACACTAGAAGAGCTATGGAAGGAATAGAGCGAGTGTCATGGGAATGGACTTGAGGTATGGAACTATGGAAGGGCCAAACAGAACAAAAGAAATGCAGCTTTAGCATTGCGGTTTTTTGAAGCGAGTGGTTGGCCATCTTGTTCTCTGTGAAAAAGTCCCTTTGCAAAATTTCACATGAAAGCCAAGCCTAGTGACGTCTGAACGGGACCGGTCTGTCAGGTGGTGACAATGCCAAAGGCAGCAGTGAAGGAGACCTTTTATCGCAAAAGAGCTAAGCAACTTGGTGGCGGCACTAGCAGCAAGCGTGCTTGGTGATTTTTGGACTGTGAACACCCGTAGCACTCAGCAACCCTCAATTTAAGGGCGACGAAGAGACATCTCGATAATGCCGGTAAAGGTGGCTAGGAAGAGCTGGAGCAGTGTGGAAGCAGGCACGAGTGGCTGCAATCCATCTTGTGCGGCAAAGAAAATGATAAAGCCATGCCGGCAGCTTTGAGCTTGCACAAACAGAACAGACTGTTTATGGCAGTGTCTAGACCATACCACTCGTTAGAAGTGAAGTGATAAGGATGCATGCCTGCGGCTGTTGGCAGCAACAAGTTGAGATTGCAATAGTTCACGGCAGGTCCATGTGGCAAACAGTGGAGAAGAAAGGTTAGGAGGTGCCTTTGAGTAATTTCCAGATAATGTAATTTTTGCATGGTCAGATTTGTGAAGGTCAGCACAGTATTTCATCGACACCAGATATCTGAAAATTTCTAGATATCAATTTCTCAAATTTAATTGAACTGAGTGACATAAATATTTGATTTGTATTTGAAATTTCTAATATATGCAGAGCCCTAATAAATATTAAATTACTGTTAATGGCTTTTGCAGAGCACTGAACGATTTGACAAAATGGAATTTATCACAAATACAGTTGAATCCCGCTATAACGAAATTCACGGTGCACGAAAAAAAATTCGTTCTCGCGGAACTTCGTTAGCGCAAAAATTTGACGTGAAACGCAGAAAGAATTGCCCAAGCAGCAGCAAAGGCGTTTAATGCCAAAAATCTGTAAGCTTGGTTTGCTTACGCTTCACGGCGAGCAACGCCGTCACGCGATTTTCGCACTCGGTCAGCAAACCCATTGCAACATCGTCGTCTCGGACAGCAACGAAATTCCTGATGACATCAAAAGCGTCCATCACCTGTACGGCGGTTGCCGCAGCCGGCGCTTCCTGTACGTCGTCGTCTTCTTCATCGGAAGAGTCCTTATCATTCCGGGCAGCTTTTATGATCTGCTCATCACTCACATCTTCGTGAACAACAACACAAGCGTCAGCGCCGATGTATTCGTCGAGCTCGAGATTAGGCGGCACGGTTCCTATTTCTCCCAGCGTTTTCCAGGCGGCCGCGATCCCCGGAGCCGGTGACGCCTCTTCGTCGTCGTCTGTAACGCCTGGTGTTAGGCCAGCAGAGTGTACGGGTCGACCTTCGGCAAATCCGGCGTGCCTGAAACAGTTCACAATTACTGAGCGCCCCAGTGTGCTCCAGGCAGCAGACATAATCTGCAGTGCCACGTACAAGTCCACCTTCGTGTCTCGGCCGGTTTCAGTGTTAAAAAGCAGCCGCTGAATTAACCTCCCGTGGTAAGCGCGCTTCAGGCTAAGAATCACGCCCTGATCGAGAGGCTGTAAGACAGACGTGCAATTGGGAGGGAAAAACCTCAGCTCCGTGTTAGTGAGCTTGACTTCGTCGGAGTGATGCGCTGAACAATTGTCCAAAAGCAAGCAAACTTTACGGCCCTGCCGCTTCATGTCGCGGTCGAATGCCATCATCCACTCGGTGAAAATAGCGCGGGTCATCCATGACTTGTTGTTCGCCTTGTACTGCACAGGTAGGCTACGAGTTCCCTTAAAACAGCGCGGCTTAGCACTTTGTGTTGGCTTGGCTTGGCAAACATGGATGTCCGAGCCATCCATGTTTGTGCAAAGCAGCACTGTGATGCGTTTTTTGCTGTGTTTGCCGCCGTGACAGCGCTGCCCCTTGAAGTCGAGCGTCCTAGCCGGCAACATCTCGTAGAATAGCCCGGTCTCGTCGGCGTTGTAAATGTCTGCAGGCGCGAAGTTGCTTAAAATTCCGGCCATGTTACTCGCCTTCCAAGCAGCTGCTCCGTCCACGTCTGCTGACATTGACTCGCCGCACAACACTTTTCCAACGATGTTATGGCGGGCCTTGAAACGGTTTAGCCAGCCAATGCTGGCTTTAAAATCATCAATGCCAAGTAGGCATGCATAGTTCAAGGCTTTCTGCTGGACGATGCTTCCGGACAGGGGGACGTTGCTGGCTCGTGCTTCCACAGACCACGCATGCACTGCTTTGTCCAACTCTTCATGGAGGGACCGCGTCACCTTTTTGTGCTTCGAGGATGTGCCTGAAGCAAGTGCCATTCTCACGCTGTCCTTATTGCCTAGAATCGTTGACAGCGAACTTGCAGGAATTCCGAAGTCTTCAGCAATTGCCGCTTTCTTCCTTCCGCTTTCTGCTTGGGCGATTATTTGAGCTTTTTGCTCAAGGGAAAGAGTTTTGCGTTTTTTTCACTTGCGTTGCCATCGTGTCCTGCGGATGAAAACTCGTCGTTGTCGAAGAGAAAGGCAGCGAGTGAACAACGCGACCACGACACAAAGCCAAAATGGCGGAACTGCAATCACGTGATTTCATGCTTAATGTGGCTTTGGATTTGACTTGGACTTCTCGCCAATAAAACTAGTTTCGGTTTCGATTTTGAACGCGAAAATTTCGTTGAAGCGGAAACGCTCTGCAAAAATGGTTCGTTGTGCAGAGAAATTTAGGCCATTAATTCTTATAGGATACTCGCGGGGAATAAAAAATTATTCGTTGTCGCGGAAATTTCGTTGTGGCGGTATTCGTTGTGGCGGGATTCAACTGTACTAAAGTATCTTGGAAAACTGCTAAGCAAGGCTTGCACAGTCAATTTTCAAAACTATTTGGTTGTATTAGGACATGTAAAATCATTTCAAATTATGCAAACATCAGATTTATGACAATAATGTTTATTTTTCTATCAGATTAAAGGACATGTCCTGAAATTTAGAACATTTTTGTCTTGAGATATCTTTTGGTGGCATCCTAGGCTTATGCTTGGTAGTGAGCACTGTAGGTTCCCCTTCAAAAGTAATCAAAACACAGTTCAGGCATCCAAGTACACTGACCTCTGGGTTGTCAGGATTTTGTGGGCTTTGTGTGTTGCTGAAAATTTGGCATTGGAACACTCCACATCAGCACTCACTATCTGTATGCTATTGCCGAGTGCCCTCACTTCTGCTGCTGTCTTTGGCTCTTGACCAACCACCGGTGCACTTGTCTAGCTTCAGAGTATCAAGCAACCTGTTCATGTAATTGTTTAGTCGTGATGACCTAACATGGTCCAATGTCTGACCTGACCTCAGTATTCAAAGAGGAAAAAATACATGCAGAGGAACTTTTCTTTTTTTTTTAGCCTGGCCTTCGTGCTTGTGCCATTTTGCCATTTGTGGATTATTTGTCCTGTCTACTGCTACTGTTGGCTTTTTTCTGGTCCCTGTATTCTTCTCTTAAAGGGGTCATGACAGCAATTTTGGAATATAAACTGTTTATTGCATCTTATTTCTGATGTGCCAAGCAACGAACCTCAAAGTTTCAGCTTCATCGGATCTGCCGATATCTTTTAAACTAGTATTTTCATTTCTTCGTGAACAGCTGGCTGATCTCGCCACCGCCGTAGCCGGTGATGACATAAAATGACGCCGCATCGTCTTCTGCATGCTCTGTACATGAGCACCGTCGCCGCGGTTATGCTATTCTATGCACAATAGTTGCACAATGCCTATGTGGAAGACCAAACAGCAGTCATGCCGCCAACTGTGGTTACCGCAAGCTGCTTTTCGATACCTGTTAGTGCTTTTAACGCAGGCAATAGCGGCGCCTGTGGGCGGGATTCAGGAGCACATCGGCGCCCGAGTACGAAACACTGATGAGCTGGTCCGATTGAACAGCGTACACACTACACTGAAACACGTCTTGAAAGCAACACATAAACTGCGCATAGAGTGCCGTTCGACGGAGCTCTTGTACAGTCTTCGAGTACCACCCGACAGCGAAGCAGCGTAGCGTATAGATGCGGTGCGCTACACTGAGGCGCCCAGTACCCCGTACATCGCATCGTTTACGCTACTTGTTGTTAGGCTCAAGTCTGGCCCCAGCCGCATCATGAAAGTAGACGATAACCTCATGAGGCTTACAGCACATGATGCTGCAAGCTTACAGCAATGGTGCTGCCCATAAGCGCGTCTGACGGTGTACAGCGCCTGGCCGTCTGCTTCTCCTTAATCATCGCTAGGCCTACATTGCTTAGCATGGAAGCCACAGCGGACGGCACTTTGTAAGTGATCAGCGAGACGTTTTAGTAAAAAGGCCAGTCGATCATGAAACTCCTTCTCAACCCCACTGTTCTGTAGTGAAGGCAATTATTATTTTTGGTGATGCCTTAGCAGCGGAGCTGCGTATATGTGAACACGGGCACCACACCGGCGGATGCTGCTGTGTGGCTGTAAGCAATAACTACCATCGTATGCGACATTTCTCAAAAAGCATTAATTTTTTTAGACTTCCTTTTCCGGGGCTTAAAATTATTACTACGAAAACAAATTTTAGCATGCTTTCCTGGTAACAAGCGCAAGGGATCAACCTTATCGCTGGCGCGGACGCTTGCGGAAGGCTCGAAGGGCACGGTCGGCGCGGCGGCGGTGTTTACGGCAGTGAGGGAAGTGCTGCCACAGATGATGGCGGCGGTCGCGTTGAAGTTGGATATGGGGCAGAACTAAATTGCACTTCACTACAGTCTGTGTTCTGTTTTCAGAAACATGCTGAGTACATTCATGCGGAGGCATGCTGATCTTTGAGCAAGTGCGAACACAGTAGTGTATCGGCGCTGGTACAGCAGCAGACGACGCAGGGTCAGTCTGTGACATCACCAATCGTCTCAACATGGCAATCGCTCTCGGTGGGAGGAGCTTCGCGGTCTCAACTTCAGTCACTTATTTCTAAATAAAGAATGTGTCTAGGGCACTCAAATTTTAGAAATAAAATAATAAAGCCCAGTATTATCTGCCAGACTACAAAACTACAACATACAGTCGAACCCGGATATATCGAACTCGAAGGGGATCGCGAAGTAGCTCGATATATTGATAATTTGATATACAGAAATCGGCTTGAGACGCCACTTGCAATCGTGAAAAATGATACGGTATTTGTCGCGTAGTCAACCCACTCACATAATGAACCCATTCCCCATTTTCGCCCCCCGTGAATTTGAAAAAAAGAATTAAAAAAAGCGTTCGGTGGCGCGTTTCTCTGTTTCGACCGTCGCATCCATTGGCTGCGTGCCAAGATGCTGGCAGTGATAACGCCACGACGTGTTTATCTTTTAACTACACTTTTCGTAGATCCTGTGGTGGCAGGGAGCGAACTTGGCAGAGTGCTCTCGTGATTGCTTGATTGCACAAGCCTGGTTTGGTTTATCGTGCCGTGCTTGGGGTGGGTTGGGCGTAGTCCTTTGCTACAAAATCATTGGCAAGCGTGATAGCTGCAAATGCCATTTGGAGCGAACGATGCTAAAAGCCGGTGGCATGACCGCAGCCGACCGCATGCTTTCGTTAATTCATAGATGCAAGAATGAACGACTCTCGCAAAAAAAAAAAAAAAAATACTGCCACTTTCTAACGTCCGCAGCCGCCATAGCTTACGCTGTGCTGCACGTTCAGCCCGACAAGAACAACTCTCGCAAAAGGAAAAAAAAAATTGCCGCTTCTTAACCTCCGCAGCCGCCATAGCATACGTTCAGCCCGACGGCAAGGAGAAACGACTGTTGTAAAAATAAAAAATAAATTTGCCGTTTTTTAGCGTCCGCGGCCGCCATAGCTTACGTGCGTTCAGCACGACATTGGTGAAGCATCTGCCACAGGCTGAGCTGGCTTGTCCGCGCATGCGTAGTGGGTGCTGCTGCGAACGAGACCGGGAAAGAGATGAAGGGGAGAGATAAAGCTCGGCAGAAGAGTGGGCACACCTTTGCACCTTGCTCTATCACGTTTTCCCCCTCTCCCGAACACCACTGCTGCATTGGTTCCCTCTCGTTCCTTCTCACGCTAGTGTGGCACCTATTACCGCAGATGCGCGCGCCTTTGGGGGAAGGGCGCGGCGCTCTCCTAGACCAGCCGTCGCTGAGCTGTGTCCTCTTATTCCCTCCGCGCGTGGCTTGAAAACGTCACGTGGCAAACGGCCGAAGTGATGCGATCGTCTTTGGAGAAGGCGCACTGTCCAATGCGTGATGCTGAATTCGATATATCGAACGACTGATGAAATTGAGTTCGATATACGACGCAGTTCTCCTATACCTTTACATGGGATTTTCAAGGGGATATTCCGCGAGTTCGATATAACCAAAATTCGAAATATCAAAGTTCGATATATCCGGGTTCGGCTGTATTGGATGACCATGGCATGACCCATTTAATGTTCGAATGCTCGTAACTTGTTCTAAACTTGGATAGTCACTCAATGGCATTGAATGGGATGCTCCAAGTTCGGTTCCTGCGACTTGGTGAGCTTTAGGTTGAAATGATTCACTGGCTTGTAAACTTAGCCATCTGGGCCACAACACATCAATTCTTGTGTGGTGATGGCATATAGTGACACTTACCACTTCAAACTTAGTAAGTCGAACCTCGTTATAACGAAGTTGATTTTAGCATGGATCAACCAGACATTGCTTTTACTTCTTTTTGTCTAATAATCACTCTATCCATGTTCATTAAAAAGAGGTTCCACTGTACCATATCACTGGGATGACCAAAGCATACGGTTTGATCTTTCGAGTGAAACTTGCCCATGTGTCATCCTCGCTGAACCACACTGGTTTGAAACAAGTTGGAGGTACCACACTCTTCGTGACATTCTTGTTTAGGAAAGATGTCGGGACCATTTGGTTGGGGCTCATCAGGGAAGGCCTATTTCAGTGCAGTAGTTGTGTGGCACAGGTGAGAGAACTAATATTGGTATTGACGTCTGCTTTCTTTGTCACAGCTGGGGCAGTTCAGTGACGACCACTTCTGCTCCCGTCTCCGGACAGCTGTGTCTCACTACCCTCCTGTTCAGGCAAGTTTTCTTACTCGAGTCTGTCAGGTTGCACTCTGATGCTTCATGCAGTCTGTCAGCGGTCAACTGGCAATTCAGGATGAACTCAGAGCGCAGCTCAAAGTCCACTCAAGGTATGGAAGGTGCTCACCTTTGTCATTCCAGGAAAATTTGGTTTGGAGGTGGTGGCTTGCACAAATCATCTCTGCTTTGGTTCTATCATCTTGCTGTATTTGATCTCCATTTGCACTTCATGAAGGATAAGAGGTGACAAATACATTGTGTATGTACCACAGCACCCATTGATCTTCTTTTTTTGTTCTTACCCATTCATTTCACCGTACTTCTTGATTTTTTTCTATGCGGTATGTACGCATTTTTCGGTCGCCGCTTCCTGTTGTTTCATTGTCGTTTTTTGCTCCTCAGTTTCTTATATTTAGTGCCTTTGACTATAATAAACTAAATTTTTTTCACTTGCCCTATTCTTTTTCTGTAATCTGGGGATTGTTGTTTATTTACATTTGTTACTCTAATATTTCACTTTTCCTTTTGGTGCTTTTATTTCATCTGATACGTTCTAGTTTTTATTGTTTGCCTCCTTGAACAGTTAACCCTTTCACTGTCAGGTGTTTCTGGCCATGGTGCACCCCCGGTGTCAGCTTGGTTTCGGGAATGTCAAGGAATGAACATAGAGATTTATTTTATATTGTGATTGTGATGCAATGGTATACTTCATGGAAAATGCACATATGAATGTTCTTTACGCTGGCGCGGTGGCTCAGTGGTTAAGATGCCCGGCTACTGAACCGGATCTGGTACCCAGGTTCGAACCTGATTGCTGGTAGCTGTGTTTCGATAAAGGCGAAACGAAGAGGTGAGGTGTCATTGTTTTGTGCGATATCAGTGCACGTTAAAGCCACCGCTCCACTCTGTAGTCAAAGGTCCTGTGCGGTCAGCTATGTGGAAGCAATCACGCGCATGGAGGCAGCGCGCACTGCCCTGGCTGCGAAGCTGGTTACGAGGGACAACGACGACGGGGACGACGACGCGAAACACGAGAACATGTGCCAATGAGCTGCGCTCTAAAAAAAGAAAAGAGGACAGAGATGGAATAGAATACAGCGGTGAGCGGGTGAAAGCGTCACTCGAGTCATGTTTCGAGAGGCAACAGCACGCGACCCCGAACTTGACATGACGTAGCAGACTTGGCAACAGAATAAAAAAAAGAAGCCTACAAAGCTGTTGCAGACGCACACACGCATAATCACTCCGCACGAGAGAGAGGCACACGTGGAGTGACCCCCCACCCCCCTCCTTTCAAAGGGAAGGTGGGCGCAGTCGCTCTACACTCTTAAGTATACGTACACCAACAGTGCAGGGCAAAGATACGAGCTTTTAAAAGGATTCGGCTGTTGACGTGACAAGTGCAAGCACGCCAACTTTCCATTGCCGTGCAGTAGAGAACGTGCAGGTACGTCGATGACACTGAGAGAAAGAAATGCAAAAATGTACAGGCACATCAGTGACAGGGAAAGGGAGCGAACTAACAGTGAAAGTTTGTTGATTTTAACCTTCCTAATCCAAACTTTTTGATAATTCAAACTGCACTGCTTGGTCCAACCAGCTCCATAGACGTCTATGTATAAAAAGCTTGTTAATTCAAACGCGAGTTGTTTTGCTCGGATTAATTTGAACTGTGCGCCACTGCGTCTAGGCAGCCTGGCATCAGACACGACCAAAAAAATGCCCCTGTGATAGAGTGGCCTAGTTACGAAGCTGTGCACCTCCAGAACGGGGAGAGACAGTAAAACTAGGCAAAACCATGGAAGAATGGGTAAAGTCAAACCGGCACCATGACAGGTGTGGTGGTCGGTGGCACCAGAGGGTAGAGGTTGGTGTTCATGGCAGTGGCTGCCTGCTCTCTGTTCTGCATGACCTTGTAGACATGTAACTAAGTGCTCGTTAATTGAGCCTGTGGTAATTTGAGAATACGAATAAGTTTTACTGTTGGCGTGGTCTCGGCCAGTATCAGTGTAAGGCTATGAAATACGTTGGACGGATGGTGGGATCTCGCATCGGTTAGGCTGCGTCCAGTTGACTGGCGTGCGATTGTCAAAGTAGCACTCCTCAAACCTGAAATGCTCTTTGCAGAGCTGACCGCGCACCTGTGAGGTGCGCATAATTGCAAGCATGACCAAACATGCAGGGGCTCGTCTCCAATAATAGGCCGACTACTTGGTTGACTTTTATGAGCTTTCCGCTATTTGTGCCAGCCAGTGGATACAGCGACTGTCAGCCACACACCAGCCAGCTAACCAATTGCAATTGTGCAGCCTTTCAAAAGATTATTGGCTCTACTTCATATTTGCCATGCTTCTGTCTGCGTGATGCCTTGCAATGCATGCTGCTTGTGACGGGGTACCGTCACTAATGTGTCACACCGTGAAGGATGCCAGGGAGGACCTAATTATTTTTGAGCAGCTCTGCTTCGATTCCCTGTCAGTGTGCACGTGATGAAGCATTATTGATGAGAATGCCAGAAATAGTCAATGTCGCGCTGTTCTTGTCTAAAAGGCAGGCGACCATTGCCTCGAGCTTCCCAGACGACTGGATTAAGTAACTGTGCTGAAATAAACTTTTTTCATTTCCGCACTTTCGCATCCTGCAAACTTTTGGTCGCAGCCATACTTTGAAGGCATATGCTTCAATATTGTTACTTAGCTGTATTCGCTGTTCGTGATGAGGATGAAGAATGCAACAGATTCGGAGAAGACGACGACGCTGAGTGTTGTGAAATCGGTGCCCTCATCAACGTTAGTTGTGCGGACAGCTTTGGGACTAAATCTTCCACGTAACATCTCTTGGTGGAGGTGAATCTATTCGATCCCCTGTCACAAGCTGGATCTCCGCATCTGTCCATTCTACTGCTGGATACTCCCCATTTTATTTATTATTTGGCCGACACCCATTACTACCCTTCGACACCTCTCTACCCGCGGCAGACGCCACCAGTACTTACACCAGTGATGCCGTCACCCACGCTCATGATGCCCGCCGGATAGCTCATGCCAGGCTCTCTGCATCCCAAGACTCTCAAAAGATCCGGTACGACAGCCGCCACCGTGATGCCCACTACACTCCTGGATCTCTCGTTTTGCTGTGGCTCCCGTGCCGTCGAGTGGGCTTGTGTGAAAAACTTTTGCCCCGTTACACTGGCCCTTACCGTGTTTTGCGCCCCGTGACCGACATCACCTACGAAGTTGAATCTGTGGTTCCGAAGTTCCCGTCCACAGCTCCAACCTCCGAAATAGTGCATGTGTCCCGTCTAAAGCCCTATCATCAACGTTCTATTTCGCTAACATAGACCGCACCGGGACTGTGCTTTTCCCGCGGGGGGGTAGTGTTACTTAGCTGTATTTGCTGTTCGTGATGAGGATGAAGAATCCAACAGACTCGGAAAAGACGACGACGCTGAGTGTTGTGAAATCGGTGCCCTCATCAACGTTAGTTGTACGGACAGCTTTGGGACTGTAAATCTTCCACGTAACAATATTGAGACACCCACTGTAGTCTGATATAACTTAAGAACGCAGTGATAAATGCCCCTCTGAGGAGGGCTTCTAACCAATGATGCGAGCCTATCACCATGGCGTTGTGGTCGAACACTCTAAAGCTGCTAACCACCTACAATGCCACACTCTCACTTAAGAAGCCACCATGCTTTCTAGCTGTGTCCAACTGTGGGTCTCAGTTTACGCTGAGGTAATCAAAAGTGCATGTCGTGTCTCCAAGGTGTGTTAACCAGTGCGGTGCCTGTGCAGGTGCTGTATGAGAATGACCAGGCGCTGCCCACGTGCCTGCGTCAGGTGCTGGAGGGGCCCCTGCACTCTGTGCCTCGGGAGGCACTCAAGTCCAGCAAGGAGTTTTGGGATGCTCCACGCACTCTCAAGCAGCTGCGCGAGGGAAACTACTTTGAGGACAAATACCCCGAGGCACTGGGGCACTTCATTGATCCAGGTGGGCGGTGGCTACATCAAATGGGATCTTTTCACTAACACGCTTATTGACACCTTAGAAAGTGTGTAAAATAGAGCAGCGCGTTTTATTACACGTAACTATGATCGGTTTTAGAGCGTCACAGAGACCAAATATAGCTTGTCATTAACCCCTCTTCCTGTGCGTAGAAAAGTGTCACGTCTGTGTCTATTTTTTTTAATTTTACATGAATTCCACTCTTCAAAAAGCATCGATCACTACACGAACATTTGTATCATCCTGCATCGATCACTCAAGAAAAGTTGGCGTTCCTCGTTGCCGTACAACATTCTGCATAAATTCTTTCATATCAAAAACATCGTCGGAGTAGAACCACCTACCACCAGATATTGTAGCTGCAAATGACGCTGATGAGTTTAAAGGTATACTGAATAAAAAAAATTGTCCCCGATATTTCCAGCGCAGATGGTAGCTATCGCATTGGGAGTGACCAAAACAATCCACTTTATGAACAGAAATGAGCGGAAAGTAAGTATTTTAATGAATATTTTTCATATCGCCGCACCTAGCGGGCTCCTGTGAAAGCTCTGACAAAACTGGATGTCACGTCACAACTACCCCCATCGCGGCCGGTCACACCTGTTCAATTTTCCTTTCCCCCATGGCACTCGCAAAACGCAGGGACAGATGTGCTTTTTTTTTTTCACAATACATCGTTTCCTCCCAGCGCGCAAAAATTGTCCGCAATATGCGCCCTCCGTACGCGTCCTCCTCGACCTCCCTTTTGTGCAGCATTCCACACTTCGCATGGCTCCACGTGCACGGCTCGACGCGGGGGAACCGACACTGCGTGTACCTAGTCGGTCAACCAACTTCAGGTGCCGGGGTGGCAGCGGCGGAATCTCGGGGCCATGACATTGCTGAGGGTAGTTGTAATGTCACACTCGCTGGCTCACAGTCGGGTGCGCGCTGCCTCTGACCCGGCAGCCACTCAGAAAACGTCAAAAATACAGGCATCCGCTCAAAACTAACCCGAATTATGTGTCTGTACGTAATCATGTCTTAAGAATGCAATTGTGGTGATTTCCCAATATTCTTGGATATTTGTTCAGTATACCTTTAAGATGAAATTATTTTTATATTACGGTCTACCATACCTCATTTGTTTCATTTCTTTTCGAATATTGTGTATTTAGCTCTGTTCCTTTTTTTTGTGTGTATTGGTTTCATTTATAGCCTTCTGCCACCGTACCTAGTTCGTTGCTCAATGGTTCTACAAATGATATGTTTGTGTTTACTTGCAGCTTTTTTGGACTATTTTTTTGTTAATTTATTCGTTTTGTCTGCTATTCTTCTTAATTACTGTATTGTGTTACTTTTTGAAACATATTTTCTTGCAGCTAGTTTTTTTTTTCCGCAACCATTGTTATCAGTTTTTGTAGACATGTGTATGGATTTGTTACCTTCTTTTTTATCAGGTTGATTTATATTTTTGTGCCACTCCCCTCAATAATAACCTGGGGGTCATGAGGGTATCGGAAATAAAATAAATAAACTCTCAATTGATAGTTCCAATAGTTCCGGAAAAAGCTGGTGATTGTCGTATACACCACTGCAGTCACCAAACAGTACACTGCAGTGCATGGAATGTGTTGAACGTTCCCTACAGTATTTCATTGTCATTGCTGGCAGGTTGTTAATGTCCAGTGGCTGAAGTACGCTGGCCATACTTTCATGCATGACAGCAAAGTTCATTTTAGACATGAAGCTATTGCCACACGGTCTGTGTCTACGGAAGCTATCCAAGTTGATTAGGGCACTCATGACAAAATTTGCACCTGGTTGCTTTTCTAAATGCACCTCAACCATCTTGTCAACAGCTCATCCACCATCCATCCTTTGTCCTGCGTCCTTAAAAAGAAGTTATCAAGGCGTTGCTCCATAGGCACATTTTTTATTTTTTTTGAAAAACAGAATAAAACAAACCTCATTAATTCACAGTCGTTGGAACTGTGAAAAAGGAAGGTTCAAATTTTCGAATACACAGCAAAAAAAAAAAATCAGGCTCAGGCCAAAAAGTTTATTATGTGAATGCGCTGCTTTGTACTGCCTCCGCACTTTGTTTTGTGGTTTCCCACCGGATGACGTCGTGTGTGCGCAACTAAAAGCAGAAAATTATGAGCAGGTTACGATGCCGGCAGAAATGAAAAATAAAACGGCGGTTCATTTTGCCATCCACACTTATTTGCAGTCTTGAATGGCTTGTGGCAAATCTACACCACCATGTATATTTGGATTCGACGGCATGCACATGTTTATTATCGGAAGTGGCACTCGCGCTGCCGCTAGTTCAAGGGAGTGACTGACTGCCAGTGCAAACAAACTGTGCTGACATCCATGTGAAGGGATCTTAAAATGCCACTGTTTTGTGCATGCAGAGGACTCTACGCACCTAACTCCACGGGAGGATGGCTGTCTTGCCCTGAAAGCATTGGGCGCCTGTGTTTGGTAAGTGACTGCAGCCCCTGTTTGCATTGATGTGTTTGAGCAGTGTGGGAGGCACAGATACGTAATGCTGCTGATTGCAAGTATGCTGCGAAACCTCAATGACGTGAACTCGGCTTATCTGATATCCCAGATTATTCAAAGCATTTCTGTGGTCCTGTAAGTTCTTACGTTAATCTGCCTGGTTGATTTGAAAATCTATGGTGCTATGCTTGGGTTTTGTCGCGAACTCGGGGAAGTGACAACCCTTGGGAGCTGCAAGACAGTGCTGTAAAGCAATGGCCGATGCTTGATATGTGCAGTGTCCAGAACAAGTACCATGGCTGCTGGGGCTGGTTTTTGAAGTAACAGGCTCTGTTTTTTGTTTCTTTGGTTTTTGTTTTGCTTGAAAGTATTGAGAAAATTTAGTTAGGGCAACTTTCAGAACTTTTGCTGAAGTGTGTTGGCTCACACAAACATCTATGGCAGCATATACAGTCAAATCTCGATATAACGAATCCCGCGGGACCGCAAAAAATCATTCGTTATTTTGAAATATCGTTGTAATGAAAAATCTGCGATTATAAGCCAGTGGTCAAACCTAGGTATGAAAATGACGTACCTTGGCAGTAGGCACGTGTGTAGACAAGCAAAACCTCAAGTGAAAAGATTGCACTAACTCCAAAGCTGATTTATTTGAAGAAATCCATTATTTTCTTCTGCCGCGTGCAGCAAACAAGACCACGCACTACATTACACCATTACACCACTACAGCACATACACCTTCTGCTTTCCGGAACACCTCATCGCGTGCGTAATTGCACCGAGCGATGAAAGTACGGACTTTGTCCATGTGCAAAAAACAAAACAAAAAAAAAACAAAAAAACATCGGAGTTTTTTTATGACCCCATCTTCAATGCTCCCTGAGCTTTGAAAATCTTGTCTCGGTCTTTCATAATGATCGCGGCAGTCAATGGGGCAATGCTAGCTGTCTGTAGAGGCCAAATCGCTTTTTCCCTGCGTCGATTTCTTGCAGTGAAAGCAGCTGCATTCATATCTTCTTGGCACTTCGCTGGCTAATATTATCGCCAACCTTGCAGAAACTTCGCAATAAGATAATCAGCAAGAAAAAAAATACCGTCCCGCGCGCGCGAACGCACGAGCGACCGAGTCGCGTACTGTCACAACACAGGAAGAAAAAAAACGCAGGCAGCTAGGCCTGCTGGCTACTGCGTAATAAACCATAGCTTCATGGTGGCGCTAGGAGCTGGTCCTAGATGTCCTGATGATGATAGCTACAGCCCACGGACCATACACACGGAAACGGCGGTTTCTGGTTGGTTTCACGCGAGAGTTGCAAGCTGCGGTGCTGTTAATTTTAGCCAAATTCGTAATACTGATGTTCCAAAATTATAGAACAAGAAATAAAATATGTTCGTTATTCTGAAATATACGCTATTTTGAAATTCGTAATCCTGAAATAGTTTTACATTGAAAACATGGCAAATCTGCCGGGGATTCTTAAAAAATTCGTTAATTTGAAAAGTTCGTTAATGTGGTGTTCGTAATAACAAGATTTCACTGTAGAAACATAATTATAGGTGCTTTCTTGCCTCATGAAATTAACCTTAAACAACATTATAGTAGCTCCTCAAAGATTGCTGAATGCTTGCTTTATATATTTAATTTTACTTTAGTAGACAATAGTCCTGCACAATTTCTTTAACATGTTTTCTGCAACCTGTTATTGTTATTTCATGTGTTGGAATCCAAGAGCTGTATAGCAATTTTTTAATAAGTAATTGCAAAAAGCCCAACTTTTGCCAAAACCGCCATATTGATGACCTGAAAACACTACATGGGCAAGGATTCCTGACATAGTCCAAACTTTTGAACTCTGTTTTCACCTCAACATACTTTAGAAAATATTGAATAGTATTTTTGTTATTGCGTAGAAACTATTTTTCAGAAAGGAGTCAGTGCTGAGTGGTCACCTGGTATGTGCCTTGCGGCCCACCTGCACCGTCATTTTCTTTGGTCACATGATGCGTGGCCTTTTTCTACACTTGTGTCAAAAGTTGCCTGCTACCTCCCTGGTGACAAGAATAAATGCTAGGGGAATTTTTTAACCTACACCAGCTACACTAATGTAGCAAAATACCATTGGAGGTATTGGAAATTTGCTATTACTGGTATAGCTATTGCAGTTTAAAGAAATGGCCCTGTAGCTTCCTCCATATTGTCTGCACCTTTCAGTAGTATACATTTTCAGCATCAGTTTCCCTCAGTAACAAAAAATAATATTTTGTGCTTTCCGTGCTATTAAGGACTAGCGGTTTTTTTGCAAATCATTTTGGCATTGAAAAGACCTCTTTTGACGGGGCTCGCTTGTGTTCTCATCACTGCGCTTTAAAACGGTAGGCTGGATAAAGTGCCATAAATATGCCTGCTTGAGCTACTCACAGATGTTTTGCGATGCGCAGTATGGGCAGTGTATACGGCCATGCAAGCGATGTGACATTTGTTTCTGCTCAGCCTCCCTTTAGAACTGCAAAAGAAACGAAATCAATCTTATTGTTTGCCTGCAGCGATGTGTGGCCTGCCGAGTGATGGTTGTAACGTGATGTAGCAGTGGAGTGCGCTTTCAAACTAGCCACGACTGATCGCAGACGTGTCTGATCTGTTACCGCTGGCACAGTAACGTCAATCTACGAATGTAAAACTTGATTTCTGTAATGCTGATGCGCACGTAAAAGCGCACTAGGTATCATGCACCAACGTCCATGGGTCATATGTGGAGTCAGAGCCGTCGGCAGAACTCTCACTACAGGTAGTTGTACGCTTGGTCACATCACTGCTCGCACATGTCCCAGTCTTAATTGCGATTTAAACACCTTGTGGGAACGTGACATCTGCCAATGAAGTGCTGCACCATAATCTCTCATTCCGGACAGTTCCCGTCGGCAGTCGTACGAAGCAGGTGTGTATGATTTTACCTTGTATAATCGAGGTTTTTAATGCGTTATACCTATTTTGCAGGGCCTGTGCCAATTTGTCATAAAATGTGGGTTGTCGCATGAATGGGGAACGTATAATCGAGGCTCCACTGTAAATTTCAGCGGCCCACTACAGTCGACTCCCATTAATACGAAGTTCGCAATGACGCCAAAAAACTTCCAATTAAACAAACTTCTAATTAAGCAGTAAGCAACAAAAATAACTTTATTGGCAGTGAAATCGCGCCAGCTCATGAGAAATAGTTTATCTTTCTTTGCTTTTGCTTACTGAAACGTGCAGCAGAAAGCATGTTTTGCAGGCTGTAAATGTGTTTAAATGCTTCAGCCGTATTACTTTCTGCAGCAAAAAACCGCTCCAGAATATTGAGGCCGGCAGCTGCATTGGCAGCCCTCGGTTGCGGCTTGGCTTCGATGTTGTCGTCCACATCGCTCACGGCAAGAGATTCGCTGGGCTGGACAATCTGAAGAATTTCGCCATCCATAAGCGTGCCACACGTTTCGACTTCATTGTCCACGGCGACAAACTCTTCAAAATGAACATCACCCAGAGCAGCGCCAAAGTCGGTGACGTCGAGCTCGCCTGTTTGTGCTTCTTCCGAAGTAGGAGAAGCATCCTCCGGAGCTGGTGTCACAAAGCTGCAAACCCTGAAGCAGTTGACAATTGTCTCCATTTTGACATGATGCCACGCTCTTGCTAGCATGTGGACGGCACTGACTAGACTCACCTCGTACTGCGAGGAGTTGTCCATGCACAAAATCATCCGGTCAAGCAGGTGCTTCCTGTAGAAGACCTTCACATTTTTTGTTGTCCCCTGGTCCATGGGCTGTAAGACAGATGTGGTATTTGCAGGCAAGAATGCAAGGCGGATTGCAGTTAACGCCAGCACATTCATGTGCGCACTACATTGGTCCACGAGAAAAAGCACTTTCCGGTTAGGTGACGCAAATTTTTGATCCAGCTTCAACAGCCAATCTTTGAAAATTTCAGATGTAAATCATGTCATCCACGCCTTCCTGTTCGCCGTGTAGTCAACTGGAAGTGTCTTTATGCCTTAGTTTTCGTTTATGCGGGTTTCGTTTAGCGCGCTTCCACTGTATTTGCACACCCCTACTTATCGGGTGTTGCCAATTGTTCAGAAAATATATATATATATATATATATCGGTTTCAAATGCGTCTACTGCATTCTGCTGCAGGTACCTCTCGGAGTCCTTGATTGATGAGGAGGTGCTCACAATGCGCAGCTTTGAGCGGTACGTGCCCCAGGAGACTCACGTCGACAGGCAGGTTGGGGGCGACCGCAAGAGCTCGCCCATCTCTCTCAACAACATGGTGGGTCAGGCATATTTTTCTACTGAACACAAGGTCGTTCACTCTTTCCTGACTGCATTTTGAGGCCAGATTGAAGAAATGAATATGCTCTTACAATCTGTTCCTTATTCAGGATCCCGATGCAAACAAAAGAACTTCCGATTCCTTCCCGTTCAATCTTTCTCCTGCAGCATGCATTGATGGTGTCAAATCGTGATTACGGATATGATCAGTGATGATGGTGGTGAGGGCTGAGTTGGCAGGGAGTTTGATCTTGAAAATGTATTTTCATTACTGAAGTTAAAAAACACTCAAAATATGCATTTTCACTGCAGTAAAATTTTAGTAATTTGCCCTTCGAGGGACCAGCAAAAGTGTTTAATTAACTGAAAGTTTGAATTAACAAGTAACCCTAAAAGAACTGCTGGAGATCATTTACATCACAGTAATTTTATCAAATAAACACCTATATAGTGCTCTGTGTGTCGGTCACACTTTCAAGGAATGAGGAATAGCGAACGTGTTTAGAGGTACGAAAGAAGGATTTCTACTGGGAGATGTCTCGAGCCAGGTACTCTCATTAGACGATACACTGGACGACGAAGATTGTGAAGGCCCCAAATCCAAGAACACTTCCCGAGTGCAAGTGCTGCATGCCTGTGCACTGTGCTAGACGTGAAGCCGTGCGAGCGCGGCGCATGCTACCTCATGCGTTGCCATCCTATGCCTGAGCTGGAAGCAGCCTACTGGTTTACAACAGCAGGAAGACGGTTGGCTTCTGCAGTTGACAGGGCGATATTAACTGCTCTTCACCTTACGGTGCATGAAATTCTGTGGACACTGGCACATGCAGGTCTGTGGCACTATTTGACGCCTGTTGCAGGGTGGTGTTGGAAACGCGAGAGCAGAGCATGTACATCTCGTGGGCAACTGCAAAACATAGTGTGAATAAATTCTTCTGGTGAGCTTTCTTCACTGTGTTATACCCAGGCGATTTTTTTTTTTTCTTTTTTGCTGTTCCAAAATAATAACCTGTATTCAGTGGCGCAATCGATTCACACTACTTACTTGAGCGCTGAGCGACTAAAACATCTGTTAAAATCCTGGAACAGCAATTTCTCGCCCCGCCGCGGTGGTGCAGTGGTAAGACGCATGACTACTCTGCTGGAGTACCCGGATTCGATACTGACTGTGGCGGCTGTTTCGATGGAGGCGAAACGAAGAGGTGTCAGTGTGCTGTGCGATGTCAGCTCACGTTAAAGATCTCCAAGTAGTGGTGGTGGTGGTGGTGATGACTATGGTTTATTTTTTGGGAGGGGATACTGGTCATGTCTTATGTTGGCCATCTTTGTGGCATCACTCTTGGTGACCAGGGGGAAGGGGAAGTTGGGATTAGGGGAAGGTTGGGGAGGGGAAGGTTGCTGACGCCGTATATGTCGCCGCCATTTTCGCACGAAGCACTATAGGCCCATGCAGGCCTACAGAACAGAGCTGAGGCCAGACTCCTCCAGATAAATCAGGAGGAGCCGGTGAGCAGAAAGTTGGTTCCGAGCTGGGAAGAGCAATTGCGCTTCCGTATCAGCAGGGAGACCAAGATTCCAATAGCCATTCAGAAGTCTCTGGCGATGGCTAGCGGAGGCTGGACACACGAGGAGCAAGTGTCCCAGTGTGCCAGTATTGCCGCAAGAGGGACAGGCTGGGCTGGGAGCTCGGCCACAGGCATACATGCGGGACGGAGTCCACGTGCAGCCTATACGAAGTCGTAAGAGGAGGGATTTGTCCTTCCGTGGAAGTTTGTCAGAGATCCGTTGGAGATGTTCACCAGCGGCAATGCGACGGTCAGGATGGAAAGACCTTGTCGACCTTCTCAAGAGGGGTCTTGAAAAGTCAAAAGGTGTGACAGCCTCAGTGACTGGGGCGCCGTTGTCGTGCGCCGCTTTGGCCAGGGCATCCGCCTCTTCATTGCCCTGGACTCCAGTATGTCCTGGAACCCAATGTAGGGCCAGTTGATACCCCGAGTCCTGAAGGGCTAGGAGACGGGCTCGGAGAATGTTCACCGAGAGGTTGGTGCCGTGGTAGATAGTCAGGAGCTGCAGAGCAGATCTGGAGTCGCACAAAACATTCACAGGTCCAGGAGGGACACTGGAAGCGATGAACTGTGCGGCTAGATGTAGACCGGCCAGCTCAGCAGCTGTTGAACTGGCAGGGAATGACAGGCGGCAGGACCTAGACTGGTCTAGCTGCGGTGCTGTCATAGCAGCAGCTGCTTGCAAGGTAGCTGGTCGAACCGAGCCATCCGTAAAGAGGAGTGTAGATCCTCTACACTCCTCAAGGAGGGCTGCAGTTGTCTGCTGGAAGGCAGCTGCAGGGGTGTGACGTTTGGTGTGACCATCCGTATCCAAAAAGACAGGAAGTAGGGGTCGATTGGGTGGAGGGGGTAGGACTGAGAAACCTGGGACAGGACCGATGATTTCTCTGTACACTGTATACAGCTTACCCATACGAGAATGGGATTTGCTGTGCAGCCATGCTAGGAGTGAGGCACCATCTGGAGCATGGCGAAATTACTCCCTAGTCCTCCACTATGGCTCTTTTTTCTCTTTCCACTTTCACTCCCACCTTCCTCCCTTCCCTTAGGGTGTGGTTCAGGTGTCCACAGAAAGAGTGTGACAAATACTGCACCTTTCCCTTCCTGTGAACCAATTGTTTTTTTATTTATGCATGTTTTGTGGTGTGCATACTTAATACCACAGTCGGCGCAACTTTCAATCTATGCCGACGACATCTGCATCTGGGCATCAGGAGTTACATGCCCACAAGTTTGAGCGAGGCTTCAAAGGGCAGCAAGTGTAGTTGCTTCCTACCTCCACCTGCAAGGTCGGCAGATATCAACCAATAAGTGTTAACTAGTTGCATTTACACGCAAGAACATGTCACCTTAAACCATTGCATTAATGGTGAATCAATACCTTACGAAAGCAGCCATCGCTTTTTAGGAGTGATCACCGACCAAAATTTTTCGTGGACTCCTTATATTTCATTCATGAAAAAGAGGCTGACAGCGATTGCTCACTGTTGTGTTTTCACCAAGTAGCACATATGACAAGAGAGCTACTTGCCTTTCTTGGGGGAAAGTCATGGGGAGCGTCAGTGTGGTCGATGTTCCAGCTGTACAGTGCATTATTCATGGGATTTCTTCGGTACAGCCTACCTGCACTTGGAAATATCAGAAAAGCCAACATAAGAATTCTACAGAGCGCTCAGACGCTGTGAACCTGCCTAAGCTTGTCGAAATGTGCCTCTACAGCTGCTACTGTTTTAATTGCTCAAGAGCATTCCATAACTACGTTGACGCCCTGAGGGCACATTTCTGACATGTCTCCCGGGTTCCCTCTCATCATTTGGCCAGTCTTCCTATTACCAGGACGCATACATCGTTTAAAGAGACCGTTGATGCACTTCGCACAATTCTGCCGTCCCAGTTTAGACCCGCCTCTAGACCGTCCTCTCCACTATGGATCCTGCATCAACCTCATGTGCTTCTTTCAATACCCAGCATCAGAAGAGCTGTTGCCAACAGAACTAAAACAAGTCACTTGAATACTTTCATAAGCACCATGCACGTCTACACCGACGGCTCAGTAAATGCCGTAAGTTCTTCAGGCTCCATGGTCATCCCCACAAGGACTACAGAAATAAAAGTTAGGACAATTCACCGGACCTTTTCGATAGCCGCAGAGCGAACCGATTTTCGTGTAGCAAGTAGGCATAATAATCAGCGGAGCCCTCAGGGATGGTCTATTTTCAGAGATTCAAAAGCAGCCCTGCAAGCCTTACAAGCGGCTCTTCGCCGGGGAGCCCCATGAGCAACTCGTTGCGGAAATACAAAAACTTCATTATTATGCCAAATAAAGGACACGAAATAATCTACCAATGCTTTCCAGGACACAGAGGCATAACGGGCAATCTCTGTGCGGACAAGGTCGCGCGAACCGCCCACCAAGACGGCGATTGTGTGTTCATCCCCTTTTTTTTTTTCAGAGCAGATGCATGGGGCAGGCTTCGTGCACCTGTGCGAGAGCTCACGCTCGCCTTGTGGAATTCTGGGCAGTTAGCGAACTCACGCTTAAAATCCCTGTACCCTGACCTGAAGCTCCGGCTTCCACCTGGTCTACCCTAACGTGAAGCAACTTTGCTGTGCCGCCTGCGGGTTGGTGTAATGTTCACAAATTCTCATTCGTTTGTGATAGGTATGGCTAATAGCCCTTCATGTGCAACCTGTGTGTGCGACAAGACTATAGGCTACATTCTTTGCGAGTGCCCCATATACAGCGCGGAAAGACAGCGTCTCTGCTGTGCGCTGGAGCGTCTAGACGCCCACTGACTGAAATCGATTCTAGAGCACTAGCCGTAGCGATCGTCGGCGTTGAAGGCTTCCCAGGCACTACTCTGCTTCATGAAAACCACGGGCCTGATCGATAGGCTGTGATTTTGCTGTGATGGGATGTGAGATGATATGGCTGTGATGTGACCCTCTCTTATCCATCACTTTTATATCCCCTCACCTTGTTCCCCCAGTGCTGGGTAGCAAACCGGTTCCTTCTCTTGGTTAACCTCCCTGCCTTTCCTCTTTCTTCTGTTCTCCTCCTCCTCCTTATGATGTGCATTAGTTAAAATTTGGAGCCAACAATTTTCTTGTCAGTGAGGGATGTGTGTTTGGGACGAACACTTCTGTTCGAGGTCAACTTACATGTGGAAATGTGCAGTAAATAGTGTGACTTCCAACAGTGCCAAAATAACGAGTGTCCGACTTGAATGACCATTGGTTGAGCCATGTCTGCCGGCAGTCTGGGATTCTAAATTAATAGCCCTTAATTAACAGCATTTTACACTAAATATTCACACACTAATACAGTCAAATCCCAATATAACGAATCCCGCGGGACCGCGAAAAATCATTCATTATTTTGAAATATCGTTGTAATGAAAAATCTGCGATTATAAGCCAGTGGTCAAACCTAGGTATGAAAATGACGTACCTTGGCAGTAGGCACGTGTGTAGACTAGCAAAACCTCAAGTGAAAAGGTTGCACTAACTCCAAAGCTGATTTATTTGAAGAAATCCATTATTTTCTTCTGCCACGTGCAGCAAACACGACCGCGCACTACATTACACCACTACAGCACATACACCTTTCGCTTTCCGGAACACCTCATTGCGTGCGTGATTGCACCGAGCGATAAAAGTACGGACTTTGTCCATGTGCAAAAAAAAAAAAAAAAACCTGGAGTTTTTTATGACCCCATTTTCAATGCTCCCTGAGCTTTGAAAATCTTGTCTCGGTCTTTCATAATGATCGCGGCAGTCGATGGGGCAATGCTAGCTGTCGGTAGAGGCCAAATCGCTTTTTCCCTGCGTCGATTTCTTGCAGTGAAAGCAGCTGCATTCATATCTTCTTGGCACTTCGCTGGCTAATATCATCGTCAATCTCGCACAAACTTCGCAATAAGATAATCAGCGGCAAAAAAAAAAAATAAATAAATAAATACCGTCCCGCACGCGCGAACGCACGAACGACCGAGTCGCGTATGGCACACAACACAGGAAGAAAAAAAACGCAGGCAGCTAGGCCTGCTGGCTACTGCGTAATAAACCATAGCTTCATGGTGGCGCTAGGAGCTGGTCCTAGATGTTCTGATGATGATAGCTACAGCCTACGGACCATACACACAGAAACGGCGGTTTCTGTTTCGTTTCACGCGAGTGTTGCAAGCTGCGGTGCTGTTAATTTTAGCCAAATTCGTAATACTGATGTTCCAAAATTATAGAACAAGAAATAAAATACGTTCGTTATTCTGAAATATATGCTAATTTGAAATTCGTAATTCTGAAGTAGTTTTACGTTGAAAACATGGCAAATCTGCCGGGGATTCTGAAAAAATTCATTAATTTGAAAAGTTCGTTAATGTGGTGTTCGTAGTAACGAGATTTCACTGTAAAGAAAAGATGTGTTTGTCAGTCCTGTTGAGGTAACTAAAAAGATGCTTTGTTGGGAGCTTTGATGACCGAATGAGGGAGCCCTAATGGGACATTCTTGCGGGAGCAGCCAGGGAGCATTGTTTCGGACATTATTTAAGTGAGCACTTTCTATCATGTGACAGGTCCTAATAAAGCCATGTTTAGCAGCTCTTCCTCCACTCTTTTGCTTGACCCACTGAGTCGTCTTATTGCAGATCCTGGATGGGATGTGCCTCCAAAACCTGGAGGTGCTGCGGAATCCATCAGGTGGCACTGAGGGCACCCTGCTGGCCACCATGGACTTCTGCTGCACACCATTTGGTGGGTTACACTACAATCCTTGCATCTCCCTGTGGCACTGGTCGCTTGGTGCCATTGCACCTTGTCACCACCGCACTCAGTCTATCATCTCAACTGTCAATAATATGCATCTTGTTTTGCAGCGAAGCTCCACTTCTCACATGCAGGGCTGAAAATCAAAACATTTGGAAAAGACCTCTATATCGCTTGTCAGGTGGCCAAGGTGAAAGTGTGACAGATACTGCACCTTTCCTTCCTATAAACCATTCCTTAGAGGTCATTTGAAGGTCATGTCAGGCTTCTGGTGTCTACGGAGAAAGTGTGACAGATATTGCGCCATTCCTTCCTATAAACCATTCCATTAGAGGTCACTTCTAAGCCTGATTTGACCTTCAGCTCTGAGCTTGGAAATGGCTTCCAACGGAATAGTTTATACGAAGGAAAGGCACAGTTGTCACAGTTTTTCCGTGGACACTTGAACTGCGCTGCAAGGGAAAGTAGGAAGGTGGGTCCGAAACCACAAAGAGAGAAAGAGGTGCCGTGTTAGAGGCCTGCGGAGTAATTTCGACCACTTGGCTGATCACCCAACTTCGTCCAGCACACAGACGCCTCTCCTTTTCGCCTCTATTGAAACACAGCCGCCAGTGGTCAGGTTCAAACCTGGTTACTCCTATTCGCTAGTCGGGCAGCTTAACCACTAACCCATCACGATGGGGCATGTGGCATATTCCGTCACAGTTTTGGAGCAAAGCTCCACTTCTCGCATTCAAAGGCTTGGAAATGACCTCTAACGGGAGGCGTGCCGCCGCTATAGCTGTGCGCTATGCAGTCACGTCCGCAGCAGCATCGGCCTTTGCTAGAACAGCTCGCTCTCGCCAGTTGTGTTAAGTGGGTCATCCAGTTACTCCTCAGATACGTGGTGCTCACCACAGAGAGGAGGAAGAGGATAGCGGCCTTCTAGCAGATGCATAGGTTGGCATGGAGAGGAGGAAGAGGAGGAGGGTAATTTCCGCAATGCGCATGCGCGCTCTGCCGCGGAGAACTGACCGAGTGCAGCGGGAAAGCGTCTGCCGGCATCGCTGATATTTATTGATTTTATATGTGTGCATTTTCACAGTTGCTGTAAGACCTGCCTTGTTACTAATACAGTAAACATTCATTTACTTGGTTACAACAAGGCATGTACAAACATCTCAAGGCAAGTGCAGTTGTGAGGCAGGTAGACTTTTGTAATTTTAAAATGTACCTAAAATGTACTGATTGTATATTGTGTCACAAAGTCCACCATGCTAACATAGCACTTAGTTGCAATCAAAGTACAGTCGCCGGCTGATATTTCGGACGCCCAATTTTCCGGAGCTGCCTGAAAATCTGGACCTTGCCACGGCACCGCCACGCACTCTTTAGAGCCAATGTATAACACCGACCAAAATTTCGGACATTTGAAATCCGTCTCGTTCGATTTTCCGCACTTTTTCTTTCTAATCGTGACTCAAGAGCTACCGAAAATGCAAACAACGCCGGTGCAATTTTGCTTTTCTGGCTGATGCCATTTTGGTTTTCTGCACCCTCGAACCCACGTGTCATATCTTCTTCTCATCACGCCATTGGAACCTCGCAAACTGGTATAGCCTCGATAGCAGGCACCGCTTGCTGCACCTTGCCGCCAATGCCAGCTCTGCCGTGCTGCCGTCGTGCACAGTCATCAATCGCCACAGTCGCCATTGACGTGTGGTGTGTTGTGCTTTACAATGTCCCTACTACAGCCCATGGACTAAGGCGTTATCCGGACACTCAAGCACCTCAGTGGATCACGCATGCTCAAACGCATGGTGTTATGCGTGGACAGCAGCAAAACCTACAGTGTCGACTTGTTTGCACTCTGCATGCTTTCCGATACATGGAAGGCAATGATTGAGGAGACATTGCTGAATCGCTTCCGCCACGCGGGTTTCGCGATCAGAGATGAAGTGCTGTCGTCATCCAATGATAGCGCCAGGGAATCCCATCAGCCGTCTTCCATCTGCTGACCGCATTGAGCACTTGCGCGCTGCAGGAGCCATTCCCATCGAAGTGACGCTGGAGCAGTTTTTTAACGCTGACAGCAAGATCGAGCTCTGCGCTGAACTCGCCGACGATCAAATTGTTCGCCAGTTGCTTGAAAGTGATGACTTGAGCTCCGACAGTGAGGAGCCGGAGGCTGTGCTGCGAACTAGCAGTGAACTAACCCGAGCTCTGATGGTGCTTTCGGCTGTGTAAAGCGAGAATGTCACCCTTGCCGACGTGCAAGCCGACGCGTACGGCAACGTAGCCCCCCCGCAGAGGCATATTGACCAGTTTTTCAAGCCTCTCGCTAATTAAAGTGACTTTTTTTGCAGGAATTAGTTTTTTTGGACTTCCTGATTTTCTGTACGCTATCTCTGCCCCTTGAGGGTCCGAAAAATTGGTCGGTGACTGTATCCTTATGTAGTGGCACAGCAGTGCAGGGAGTGCGACTAACAAAGCATGTGGGATTGCACTGATAACTCAGCAGTGGTAGCCTCTGCTGCCCTCTTCACTGTGGCTCAGTGATGGCACAACTAGGGGATGTGGCTTGGCCATCAATTGCTTTGAGAAGTACATTGTCCTCGCTTCATGTCTCTGCTGCTGCATAACGCTGGTAGTCAGGGCGGTGCTTGTCAGTGCTGTACAAATTGTTATGTATGTACAAATATCAAAATTTTCAGATACAGACTATTTATGAAAGGAAAAATGCCTTTGATTGCCGAATCGAATGTCTGCTCAGAATGATAAATTTTTAGAAAGAGACATTTAGGCAAACTTGGTCCATATTCTTTCTTTTTATTTTCAGAATACTAGTGCATAATCTTCACAACCAAAATTGGACAAAGCTTGACTGACTAAGCACTTTAAGTGCTTTGGTTAGACAGCATAAGAGTATGAAAAGTAACTTATAATGTGGCCATGTAAAATGTGAGACAAAATGACACATAACAGACATAATTGGCACATAACTGCCAGCTAAAAACATGATGAACACCACACTAGTTTGGACTTAGAGGGGCCAGAAAAAGTGCCATAATGGGAAGAGGCTTCTCCTAGACCACGGAGGCATGTTCATATGGGTTAGTCGGTGGTCTTCCACATAATGGGGTAGCTCACATCCACATGCTAATGAGTATGTGCAAAATAATAGAGGCACAAATTAAGAGTTTGATAATAAAGTGCATGTTTGCAAACTTGCAAATGAGAATGTGCAAGGGAGCCTGTACGGTAGACATGAACGCTGCTGACTCATGCCCTTTAATGCAGAGATGTACAGTCCCCTGAATTTTTCTCCCTGGGAGTCTTGCTTTCTAAACAGCATTCTAAGGTGGTCATCAACAGAATTACCAGTTAAGGCCGGTCATCTTTTTTTTCAATGAGCAATTGCTGCTCACAAATAATTCAGCGAGCCTCCTTTGGAAGTGTGTTACCTTTTGAGTTGCATTTGGAGATGCTTTGGAACAAGATTCACTGTTTGAAAACTGTTCAGGTGAGCTACAAGATGACACCAGAAGCAGGTGCACTGCACCATTGACAGGAGTAAAACATGCCACCTTCCAGTGTTAGCAGGTGGCAAAGTGAAGGGAGGCATTGCAGTCTCCTCTTCATAGGGAGAGGTGAGATTTAGAAACAGAAATTGGCTGCCACAGGAAGATAAAAGGTTCTAAACAATTCAAAAGACGTATCTGGTGATATGCAGCCTCACAACGAGGTCCTTGGGCCATTCCATTGTTACAGGTAACGGTAATTAGGTGTCCTCCAAGTTCTTTGGCCTAACAGCAGGAGCTTTCCTATTGTTGTTATGTCTTTCATAGAAGGCATGTATAAGTGCTCATGTTAATATGAACCTTGCAGTAAGCAGCACTTTTATACACGATTGCTTGGCCTGCCGGTGATGTGTCTACTCACCCCTCCTTTTGGGAGCCCTATACGAAATTCTGCAAGGAGGCTTCCCATCACACCAAGCTGACCAAAATGAGGTGGCGGAGCTCACTTTTGCAGAGGCGTGAAAGCGATAGGATGAATACCACGGATACGGGTGTTAAGTATGCAACACAATATGGAAGGATAAAACAAAAGGAAGAGTCACTTTTGTGTTGAAATTGTTTGAAACAGATGGTCGGTCAGCCTGTCTTAATGAAGTGTGAGTTGCAGGAAAGCCCATTCTAGGGGCTTTCACATATGGTCTTGAGGTATGGTTACATCAGCGGAAAATTACTTTGCAGGGCTAATTGGTCTCAGTGGCACGTGTTGTGGGTCACTAGCAGGGACTTGGTGGGCTGTGGCATAGTGTGAATGCCATGCAGACTGGCTGGTTGTGCCTTTTTTCTCAGGTAGCCAGATCTCAATATATTTGAATTCTGTCACTTTTTAAAAACCTTTTGAGGTAAACTTTGATACATATGGTACTCGTTGGAGTTCACTGTGCAGCACAAGAAACTCGCCCAACTTAACCAGTACTTTACATATGAGTGTAAAGATAACAAATGTTTACTGTGTATGTATCTTCCAGGATTATCTTTGGGCCACTGTCATTACCAAGTTGCAGTCTGTCTACAACTGGGGCTATCGGTGACTGTTTCTTCACCAATTCCCAGTAGTTTCTTCACTTACGGGAAACATTCTGCTTGCATCTGTCTCACCTGAGCTGTCAGTCATTCTGACTGATGGCTTAAACTCACTACATTTGTCTGAACAGGTGACACAAGCCAGTCCTTGATTTCATCAGGGCCTAAAATCATTGCTCAGCTCCATAATGGTTGACACATCATCCTGGAACGGGGTTTCATTCATCAGAGGGAACTCCTTGCGCAGACTGTGAGGCATTTCATGGTTATGCATTGTTGATGCTCAGAGCTGTGTCAGGAGTTGGGCATGCCTGGCTGGCGAGGAGTATTGCAAAGTAGCAAAAGTGGAGCATGTTGGATATTTCGTCTAACAGCCGGACTGGTGTCTGCCCATGCGCGCCAGGTAAGCGGCTGTTCCAGCAGTGGCTCTGCTCTCCGCCTTGCCGAGTGAAGCTCATAGAGGATCGCCAGCGTGCTGTCGACGACCTGCTGAAATACTCCGAGGAGGCCAAGAAAACTAGGGAACTGCTGCAGTCGCTGCCCGACCTCGAGAGGCTCCTCTCCAGGTCAGTATCAGCCGTGCTTTGAGAAACTATCATGCAGCGTTTGTGCTATACTACTATTATATTTGCACTAATTATTATCGAAAAGGGGGAAAATTAAAACTTTTCAGAATTTTTCAAAATTTTTTTAGAAAAATTGCCACTCTGCCAGATGACCAATTATGGAAACAGACAGACTTCTATGATAAGTTGAGATATAAAGGAATCAGAGCTTCCATAAAGTATGAAGGTGCCCACATTAAAAACTACTTTTTTTTTTTCTCAAATGTTGCATGCGTGATTCCAAATGATGCCACAGGAGATTTCTTTCACGTCATCTTTTTCGTATTATGTCCACAATCGTATCTGTATCTGAATAAAAGAATTTTACAGTGCTCAAGTCGCATGTACAAATGCATTGCCCTCCTGTGTACTGTATTTTTCATTTTCAGGTGTTTGAAATTGGTCCCTAATCACTCAAAAGTAATCTTTTTGATAAGCAATATGTAAAATTCTCCATTTGCGCAAAGGCTGTGCCAGTGATAAATATAATGCAACATAAAAACTGGCATGCGTAGGCTAAAATAAATATAATGCAACATAAAAACTGGCATGCGTAGGCTAAATTAATTTTATCTATGGTTGAGAAGATGCAAGTAATTTTTTTTTATTATTATTAATATCTTATTCAATGGTGGGACTTATGTTTAGCAAAAAAATAATGTGCCACCATAAGCCACCTTTTACTGTGCCTAGAAACTGTGTTTCAAAGGAAAACTTAGGCGTAAAAGAGAAAAAAATAATCATATTAAAGTGCTACCTTCTATGTAGAAGGGAACAAATTTTTCACGGCTGAGCTAAATTCTGCATTACCACCATATCCAACCTGGCCATGTTCCTGCCAGTTTCAGTATCAGTTCCATTCATCATTGCCTTTCTTGCTGGTGTCGTGCAATGTTCTTGCTTAATGTGACAATGCCTGCAAGGCAAAGGAGCTACAGGACAAAATTTAATTTGCAAGTTATCGAATATGTGGTGAATATGCAAACTGAAAACTGGCGCAAAGACGCGACAGCATTCCTGTTGATGATGCCAACAAAAATGGTGGACCATGTGAAGGAGGCATGCTGGCCAGAGTTCGAGGATTGCTTGCACAATCGCTGCTGCGACCATGTATTTTTATCGCTGTCTCAAGTGAAGAGATCTGCAGTGCATTCCTCTTGCAAAAGGAAAAGGTGGGCTTTACCAGTGATGCAACTTGTATGGGATTTTTTTTTTTTTTCTTTTTTTTTTTTTTTTTTTTTTTTTTTTTTTTTGAGCATGGATGTGACTTATGCATAGGTACTACATGTAGACAGTAAAGTAGGGGGTAAGGTGAGGCAAGGTGAAGACATGGAGAGCACTTAAACACAATTTAATCTGAATGTTTGTAAAATGGGGCAGCGTTAAAGACTGCCATTTTGTGTTCGCACTTCTGTCACATCTTGGGCTTACTGTAAGCCTCTTCCAGCTGCTTGTTGATCTGAGGGCACAATTAATTTACGTCCAGAATGGAGTATGATTGTAAATGTGTGCAGTCATCTTTATGGCCAGACATGAGATCTACGTATGAACTCTTTTCATATTGACCCTAATTTTTTATATAAGAACTTTCGGGGACACAGCTGGGCCTTAAAGAGCGTGATGCGACAGCGTTAGTGACTCCAGTCTGCTGGTTCCCCTTGCAGTTCCTCATTCACGTACACGCACTTTACCACTCGCCTAATTGTCTTGCATATACTCGCACAGTAAACTGGCCAAGCCGTACCAACATGGTTGCGTAGCCCAGGGCAGTCCCAAGAATTTGGTTCCTATTTCACCCTCCCACTTCAAAGAAGCTGCTTTTGTTGGCAGTTCCTGTCAACTTGGCTGTGTTGCAGAGCCCATCAACCAATCAGTACTCACGTCACCTATCAACTGCCACCTTCCAGAGACGTGGTCACGATTTTTTGTTGCTCACAATGCTGAGGATTTTCTGCATAACGAAGCCTGTAACACCGTTGCATTGAAAAAAAATTCAAGGAAGGCATTGTAAAAATGGGACCCTGCAGCTGACAGAAATACGTCTAGGCTGCACCTGCTCTACCACAACATGGCTAAGAATGCCTACATGCAATGGCTTGTGTACTAGAATAGAATCACATACCTTACAGGACACATTCCTTTCGGCGTTCAGTATGAGTCGAGCTGTTTCGATATTTTGCGTCTGCCTCAATGTGAGACAGTGTCACGAGGCTCCCATCAGACCTGAAATGGAAAAAAGGTAACTACAAAGGAAGCTTTGTTTCAGCCCCCTTCCTACTTCACAGCTCTCTTGTAGATTGTACTGCACCTTTGACATTAGATTGGATGTTGATCGAGCTGCGGTCGCTCTGTAGCAATCTTGCAAATCTTTTTCTGGCACTGAACAGTTTTGTTAAGAAAACTTTCACTTGGAGCCTGCTGTCCCAGGCAGTTGAAGTAAGCGTTTGTGTAGCCATCTGTAGATGGTTCCATGTGCATATAGTCGCTCTCTTCCCTTTTTGGACGATGCAGGATTCATGGCCAGGGCCTGGCACGCAAGGGTGCTTCCCATCCAGACCAGCGTGCCATCCTGTACGAGGACACGGCGTACAACAAGCGCAAGATTGGCAACCTGCTTCAGGTACCATGTAGGCCCTTCTCAGTCCTTGTTAATCAGAGGAATCGCATGGGGGGTTGGGGTTGGGGTTCTCAAGTTGGGGTTCATAAACCCTTTGAGTTTCTTGAAGGTATTGTTCTTTAACAAAAACCCCCTACTTTGTTGCAAAATTTGACATGGCAGAGCTTTGTTCACTTGTTCATTATGTGAATTGGATGAGTGTATATCAAGAGTAATTTTTAACATTCTGTCTTTTAGTGTAATAGTACAATCATGGATAAGGTAACAATGAACTGAAGTGGTATTGTGCGAACTGTTATTTTATTATTTTGTTTTCTTATCCATTAAAACTCCCCACTTGCAGCAGTGAGCTGCTCAACTCTTTTGCATCTGCTCCCTTTGATCAGTAAGCTTCACCAGCACTAAAGAAGTGCCCAACATGTGCTAAGCAAAAAATACACCTCCGGGTTGTACCTAACTGCGGCTGACCAACCTCGCTAACGAGTTTACTACTTCTGCACAAGCACAGTTGTCACAGCTTTCGAAAAAATTTAGTTGTGGTTTAACTCTGGTTGACCTTAGTTGAATTGCGATAGCAACGGCAGAAGCTTCTTTTGCCTGCTACATTATTCCCCTATCAAGTCCTGTCAGTGTAAGGTGCTACATTATTGGGGACACTTAAGCTCATCCTTCACGAGAGCGTAAGCTACCAGCCCAATTATAAATGAGAAGGGTTCAATGCTGTTGAACCGAATGTGGTGCGCAACCATTAGCTGCCAGTGAACGAGCGTTCTTCTTCCTCTTTTTCGCGGCTGTTCAAGGTCAAACGTGGCCCTTCCCGGGACGACTCGACGGACGGAAACCCGCAATAAAATGTCATTGTTTTTGTCATACTTCTCCCAGTCCCTATCTACATTGCGCAGTGCTGCTGATGGCTGCATCAACTGGGCTGTTCTAGTTGCACCCATTGACTACAGCCCTTAAAACCTTTTGCAGCCAACATTTTTTTTTTGTCTCACAGCTCTGGCAGACCATTATTTATTGGGTGTACTTAAACTCAGTGCACGCTTTTTGCTTGCAAAGAAACGAAACGAGAATTTTTAAGCTTTGAGGTGGTTAATAAGAGTGACTCTACACATAGCTTGTGGGGCTGCAAAACAGGATTTGCACAGTGATAAAAAAGCCTCTTCATGTCTGCACCATACCTGTCTTGACCACAGTGTCTCCTAAATCATTGCTGCTTTCCATGCTCCATGGGCATTGTGCGCAGGCACTGGAGGGATTTCGGAAAACCGTGAAGGTGGCGCCACTGTGGGCCGACGTGCTGTCATCGTTGACGTCGAGCACACTGGCAGGATGCGTCTCGGTCGACAGCCAACAAGAGCACTTCCCAGACTTGACAGAGGCACTCGAGTTTTTTGAGAACGCCTTTGACCATGAGCAGGCCAAGAAGGAGGGTCGTGTGACGCCCTCAGCAGGGGTGGATGCTGACTACGATGAAGCAATGCGACTCGTCAAGGTAGGTTCTTGCCTTCTGTGGTTGGGTAAGGCTCACCTGCCTGAGCTGTGGCTACGTTCGTCCCTTGTCAATGCTTTCAGCAAGTGTTGAGGGTGTGAAATGGAAATGCTGTAGCTGAAATTTGACACTGACAAGTGAAACTCAAACAAAATTTGGTGCAAGGTGAAAACATTTCTTCAGGCACTGTGGAGTCGCTGTGCTTGAGACCATCACATAGCAGGTCAAACATCTGTTTCCTTGGGCCTGCAAACCTTGTACAGTCCAGCCCACTTATAACAGCCGCAGATATAACGAACACTCGCTTAGTACGAACGAGGGCGGTGCTACCGTCAAAATGTATATTGGGGCAATGGCACAGTGTCTCACATAGAATGAACTGTTGTGGCCTCAACACTCGGTTAGAGCGAACGCGAAGCTGTCGGGCCCCCGTAGTTGACCGAGCCGGCGGTGTTTGGCGCGGTTTTGCTCGACTGCGAACCCACGGCAGGCGAATTTCGCGCACTTTGTGTTTCCCTGACACGACGCGAACACAGAGTGCACAAAGCGTCCCCCGGCGCTCCTTTGCGGGTAAAATACAGTAAAAAAAGGAAAAAGTGCGCGTTGAAAAATGAAAACGAAAAAGCGCGCGCGCGCGGTGACCAAACAGAAAGTGGCGCCGCCCGCTTCGCTGTGATGCATCCACGTGATCTGCGTCGGCCAATCCGGAAAGTCAGGCACCTGCTCTACCGGCTCAAACCGGTTCTTCATTTGTTGCTCCGTTGCCACCTTGCACTGAGGGCATTACGCCGTCGATTCTTTCTGTGCGATGGGACTGCGTTGACATTGTTGCCGCATCCGTGCCTTTCCCAGATCAGGGAGTTGAAGGCTGCCTTAATGCGCGAGCCCAAGGGCTTGATTTGCGCCTGGTGCATTGGAGGACTGTACACCGACCTCTTCAGGGGCTAAAAGGAAAGCTGTCGACATCGCAGCGAAGATGGCCATTGTTAATAAGGTGCAAAAAACTGCGAACTGGTCACGAAGTATGGACTGTCGAAATCGACCATTTCAACCATTGCTAAGGGCAAGGAAAAAATTCTTGGTGCTACCGTGAATGCTGACCCAACGACTAGAAAGTCCTTCGGAAGGCGACCTACGCGGACGTTGAGGGCGCACTGCTGAAGTGGTTCGCTGACGCCCGGTCTCGCAACATTCCGGTCAGTGGACCGCTGATGCTCTCAAAGGCTAAAGACTTCGCCTTCCTTTTAGACTTTCCCGATTTCAGCCCAGGCAATGGATGGCTCCACCGGTTTAAGGCTCGCCACGAAATTGTTTTCAAGGCGGTCGTCGGCGAGGCTGCGTCTGTGAACAACGAGGACGTCGATGCGTGGCTTTCAGACAACCTCCCAACAATCACGAGCTATGCTCCACGGGACATTTACAATGCCGACGAGACTGCGTTGTTTTATCAGATGTTGCCATCTAAAACGCATGCCTTGAAAAGTGACAAGTGCACAAGAGGGAAGAACAGCAAGTTGCGCATAACCGTTCTTCTGTGTGTTAATATGGACAGCAGTGACCGGCGGCTGCCTTTTGTCATTGGCAAGTCACGTAAGCCGCGATGCTTTGGAAGCTACGTGCTCGTACGCTACAGGAACAATACAAAAGCCTGGATGAGTCTTGATTTATTTGCCGAGTGGCTTGTCGAGTTCGACCGTGACGTGGCACGAAAAAACAGGAAGGTCCTGCTCGTGCTGGATAACTGTGCGCCGCGCCATGTGCAGCCTTCCTTGAGTGCGGTGACAGTGCTCTTTTTGCTTCCCAATGCAACCTGCAAAATTCAGCCGCTGGATATGGGCATCATTCATGCGTTCAAGGTGTGCTACTGGCGGCTCGTCATCCAACGCTTGTTGATCGTGATTGATGCTGCCATGCCAGTTCGCATCAACTTGCTTGCCGCCGTGGAGATGTTGAAAGCGGCGTGGATGGAACTCACCGCGGAGTGCATAGCAAATTGCTTCCGCAAGGCGGGTTTTATGGGCCCAGGCACCGAGGACGCCATGATCACCCACCGGAAGGCCGGTCGCACGAGGACTTGCTAGCCAGACTTGACGTTGCCTGGGACGATTTCGTTTCTGCTGATCATGACGCCGATATTGCAGAGCCATGCACTGACGAAGCTATTGTGCGTGAAGTGCGAGCCCTTCCTGACTGCCCAGAGACCGACGAGGACGATGACGAGGATGCTGCTCTACCGCCAGTTGCTGTGAAAGCTTCAACCGCGATCGGTTACATCGCGTCGCTTAAGGAACTCGTGTGCAGCAGAGGCCTTGGTGATGAACATATTACCGCTCTGGAAAAATTAGAAACGGCAGTGATGCGATCAGCTTTGAAGAAGCAGACATGCATCACGGACTTTTTTCAAAAATAAAGTTAACTTTCGTCTCCATGACTACAGTAGACATTCACCAACTAGTCCGCCAACAGCTCCTGTTAAAACTTTCGTCTCGCTTGCTCTTTTTGCCCATATTATAGGTGGTCCACTTACTACGAACTTTGGCTACAACGAACAAATGCCACATGACGATCAAGTTTCGTTATAAGTGGGCTGGACTGTATCGTCACAGTCATATTGTTAAGAAATCACGCCAGAGGACTGGGCATATATACGACACGAGAAATATGAATCGCAGACTTGGCCCCTTTGAGAATCTGTGTTCCTGAGATAAATAGAGACTGTAAGAACACTCTCATACCTACACTTCCGTCCCTCTTTCCTCCCCCTTCCAAGCAAAAATGAATGTTACAAAAACACAAACTGCATTTGGTTAGTATTAACACCACACTTTCCGAGCGATTGTCTCTTTGTCTTAATTTTTCCGGCTTACGGTTGCATCGGCGCCATCGCGAGAGTAATGTGCTGGGGAGGGCAAAAATCGATTCCATTCCTACGTTGGTACAGTAAAAGCTCGGCAATTTGAGCTTCACGAGATTGGACAATAAGTTTGAATTATTGAATGAACTCGAAAATACTGACAAGAACCGTTTTAATTACTGTAAATTTGTTTGGGGGAAAATTGGCCACTGCTTGCCTGCTTTCTAGATGAAAACAGCGCAGCAATTAATAGTTTTCGGCATTCGCATTAATTCCTTATTGTCTGTGTAGTGTGTGCATGTGCAGCTAGGTGGCAGCACTGCTTCTCTGGCTATATATGCTTACGTTCAATAGTGTCTAGGGGTGATTTGCCTACTGAGTGGTGTAGCGTGGCGTTCGTGCTTGCAGAAGCATATCCCGCTTAAAGGGCCACTGTCCAGGGAAGGCCCTTTTAAGCAAAGGAGCCCAGTGTTTTGATCAGGTACCGGAGATAGTCTGTGCAAAATGCTACAGTGACACGCGCGCCACAAAGCATCGAAAATGCTTTGTGGTGCGAAGCTTGTAAATGGTGCGAAGCTTGTAAAAGCATTGGACACGTGTGCCTCACACGCAGTTTTATTCTTTGAAAAGGAGACTCACCAGCATGTGAGCTGTGGGGAGAAGTATTCACTTTAGATCATATTTTATATGTATGCATATGCAAAACCTGAAAAAACTGAGGAAGAAAACAAACATTTCCCACTGCTTTATCCTGTCTGTATACTATATCTTTTCGTACTTGTTTACTCAAGAAAAAAATGCGGTTGTGGACATGTTCGTGCTCTTACATTACTAAAGGAGCCAAATTCTTTAACCCTTTCGCTGTTGCGTGTTTCTGTCCATGGCGCACCCCCAGTGTGGGCTTGGTTTCAGGGAACGAGCATTGCGATTTGTTTTTTATTATGATTGCTATACAAATAACATAGTCAACGGAACATGCACATTTCAGTGTTATGTAGGTGTTAATTAACATCATCGTCATCATTATCGGCCTGACTATAAATGAGATAAATGAGGGTAGTATATGAAAAAGAAACACTGCTCGATACTTTTTGAGAGTCTGAATCCGAGCTCGGCTTGTATTCATAATCAAAGAACCGTCGCTCCAGTCCGCAGTAGAAGGTCCCGCGCACGCGGTCAGCCATCTGAAAGTAACCGCGCACATGGAGGACGCACTTTAGGTGGCCCGCACAACGGAAAGAAATGGCATGTTGTGAAATCAAGATGACAGAGGGAGATGGTAAGAGACTAAAACAACCTCTTTTGCTGCTGCTAGCCCCAAGCAAGGGCGCGGCTAGAGAGAGCAAAAGCAGCGATCGCGTCATGCGTCGAGAGGCAACGGCGCACGACCCTCAACTTGATGCGTCATAGCAGACATGCCAACAGAATGAAAATAAAAACGTGCAAACCTGCGGCAGATGGCTCAACAACCTTTGAACCCGTAACCACATGTGCGCGCCGCAAAACGTACGCGCCGCATGACCGCTTGGCACAAGAGAGTAGTGCGCGCGGAGTGATTGCGCCCTCCAGCAAAGAAGGTGGCGGGGGGTGGGTGCAGTCGCTCCATACTCTTCAATATATGCGTACCAAAACAGTGCGGGACACAAATACGAACTTGTACAAAGATTTGACAGATGGCGCAGCCAGTCCAAGCGCCAGCTTCGTGTTCAGGCGTTAAGTTTTGAACACATTATAGAGAACGTACCGGTACTTCGGTGACACTGGGGAAGGGAAGCACAAAAGCGTACCTGTATGTTCGTGACAGCGAAAGGGTTAACAAACTCTGAGATTTCAAACATATTTTGGAGATTTCTTACAAAGCCAACAATTCCTTTCTGCAGATGGTGTACAATAGCTTCCGTCGCTTCTGTGTCATAAAGCACTTCACAACTGCAGCAGAGGTGTTTTGCGTCTAGTCACAGTTAAATATAAAACGTCTTACCTTGTGATCAGTTCATCATCAAACAATAATCTCACGTTAAAATGACCATATAGTTGTTTTGTGCTAGGCCTTTGACAACGATGCACACGGAAATGCAACCCAGGTGAAGACCTTCCCCAGCCCAACAGCCATAGGTTGCATGCATTGAGTGCCATCACTAGCGCTGCACGTGATGAGGGCCCAAACCTTGAATTGTGATATTTGCAAGTAAAGTAATAGAGGCGACAAGCAACATTTAGCAACCTCTTTTATTCCAGGTGGTTATATATAATACTTTCTTGCCCACACCTATACAATTCGGAAGTCCGCTTACCATAGTAAAAACATTAAAATTTTCCCACTTTCGAAGTGCTCTTCAGCAGCTACAGCTATCCAGCGGGTAGCAGAGGAACTAATCATCTAAGTTTAGTTTTCTGTTTCATTTTTGTGGCGCAGTGCGATTTAACCCCTCTCGCCCCGTAGCCAGGCCAAGTGACACGCATGTGTTGTGTACAACATGGCAGCGATGCTGCGTGCAGCGGCCCCATTCAAGCGCCGTTTTTCTTTTGAGTCTCACGCATTTAATTAAAGGTTTTCGGTTTAATAGTGACACAGATGACAACTTCAGTTCGTCAGATTTTAGGACGGACAGTGAAGCAATATTAAATCAGCTCGGAACGCCAACAGGCATCCGCTGATAAGTTACGCAGCTTTTCTTTTTTTTTTTCTTGAATTGTTTCGCAGCTTCTCTGCGCTCATGTGATGATATCCTGCACGTTCTAAAGGTCCCATTTCTTACCTGCAGGGTGTCGGCGTTTTTCAGGAGTCTTCACTTGCCAATGGTAGTGAAGAGAGTCGTGTCTTGTGCTATGTAGCTTCCGGGTGTTGACCTCGGCATTGTTTTGCCCGCTGGCATGATTTTCTCTAGGGGTTGAATTTTTTTTTGAACTATTCTAAATATTCTGTGCACAACATGTTGATATTTGCTGATATCTTGCACAGGTTCTTGCGGTAGAAAATGTATATTTTAACTTTTTATCATAGCCTCCTTTATACTCAGTGCCTGTCAACGTGCCGCGCGAACAATAGAGCGGCGCCGTCGAGTAAAGTTGCGCGGTCCCCTCGCTGAGGGTGCCGATGACGTAGGGGTCGAGGCGCACGGGTACGAATGTCGGCGCGCGGCAGGAGTGCTGTTATTCGCTAGCGGGATAACTGTTCCTAAGCATGAGTCGTGCATATTCAGCATATTTACTTGTAAGGCCGACATCCACTAAGCATAACAAGTGATCATGATACTTTTTAGGTAATAACACCAACACTATATGACATTTAGGTCCGGCAGTTTCAAGAAATTGCGCATGGCTCAAAAAACTGCATGACTGCTCCGCTAGCACCAATGGTAATAGAAAAACTATAATGCTAGTCTACGCTGCAACAAAACAAAATTTAAAAAGAAAGGCACCAGCATTTATTTACACATTTCACAACAGCAATTGTGTTTCAAGAGTACCATGTAGAAGTGGTGTGATGAATAGCTGCCACAAGTAGGGAAAAAAGTTCACGGTGACTGCTGTCACTGATAGCACTTCAGAAGCCAGCTTGATTTACAGATGACTGGAACAACTGCATCGCAGTCTGCCATTGAGATCTGTAAGGAGAACAATTTTGGCATCAGCTGTTACTTTCAATGATTCAGCGCGTCATACAAAGTTTTTTTTTTTAACTAGAAAAACAAGGAAAGACAAACATACGTGTTGCATCTTTCTGTTTTGATCACTCCAAAATAATCGTCACAATAGGCAAAGCTCGTGTTTTTATTTTTTCACAGAATTGCGCATTTAGCGAAACAAAAAATACTGCCCTGGAGCACATGTAACATACCACACAGACGAGCTAACCAGAGAGGAAGTTCGCATCGCAGTCCATAAAATACATGTGCACATTTAATATTATTATTACCTTACTTAAGCGTACTAAACACACTTCTGGTGCCGTCATTATTTCTCACAGGCCTTAATGCGGTTGAGTGCAAGAAGGGAAACTAATATAGACTTTGTAAGATTTGGTTTAATTCACTTTAAACTAGTCATCTTCACAATAGGTAGATCTTGTGTTTCTATTTTGTCACAAATTTTCGTAATTAGCGTTACTGCAAAAAAAAAAAAAAAAAAAAGCTTCGTAGGAGCACACTAACACACTACGCAGACAAGCTAGGCGGGGAAGCAATTAGCATTGCAGTCCAGAAAGCACAAGTGCGCATCTAACATTACTATTCCAATATTGACGCTTAATAAGCACATTGGTGCTGTCACTATTTTTTACAAGCCTCAAAGCAGCTAAATACTACGCAGCGATCGCCGGAAGGACAAAGCAAAGGTGGAACTTAACAGTTGGTGCAATGCTATGTTCCTGCAGCACCCGAAGGCAGAGAATAGTAGAAGCATGACCTTGCACACAGCAGAACAGTCCACGAAACAGCGAGACAGTGGCAGCGCATGGCTATCCGGACCGCATTGCAACACGGCGCACCCGGCACACTCACGGCGCACCCGGCGCTCGCCTGGTGAAGGTGACCCTACGTCGCTGTCGCCATCTCTCGGCAGCCAGCTGCATAACTTGTCAACGGGGGAGGAGCGGCGGCGACGGCCGCGGAGCGCAGAGTTGACAGGCACAGAGTGTATAAAGGAGGCTATGCTTTTTATGCATGTCATCTCTAGGGAAGGGGGGGGGGGGGGAACGATAGTTTTATAACTTTTTTTTTTTTTTTTCATTGCTTCACGGGTAAATAAGTTGGTTGACATATGTAACATTAAAAAGAATTTCCTCCTCTAAAATTTCATACTATACTTGAGTATCAAGCATGTCCCGGCACCTGAAAACTAAAAAATATTGGATTCACAACCCAAAATCTACCACTTTTCCTGCGGGCAGGGAAATGTTGACTCACGCTGATCACTGGGTGCATGTCGTATCATGCATACTTTCAATGCATTATGTACTTGAAGGAATTGCCGGAGCTGTGCTAATACATCATAAAGATGTATGTCACCACATTAAAGAGTGACACATAATAAGAACTGCACTTTAGTTGGAAAACTAACAGGAATATGCCATTTTCGTGTGAGGGCTGCACCTCATGCAGATAAAAGTGCATTTTATATACGAGTATACGGGGTAACTAAGGGGCTCTTTATGAGTACTTCACGAAATTTAATGCCCATGAAATGTGTTTAAAGTGCGACCTCGGCCCACGAAATATTGAGCTTGCCAAAAATAAGTTGTTTACTGTCGATGTTCGCGTGTGTCCAATGCAGGTGGCGAACAAGGCCCTACAGGAATACCTGGCGCAGCAGGCTCGTCACTTCAACTGCAAGGCCACGTATGTTGGCACGGGCAAGAATCGCTTCCAGATTGAGGTGCCCGAATCATCTGCACGCTATGCCACCTCTGACCACGAGCTGCACGGACAGCGCAAGGGCTTCCGGTAGGCTGAATAAGTACAAAAAATTGCAAGGTTTCAACGCTACTGAACCAAATATTGAGCGAAAGCATTAGCTGCGGGTGACCGAGCGTTCTTCTTATTCTCTTTTTCTTCTTCCTCAGCCCACATATAAAACCCCGCTTTAACCAACCCATATGAACGTGCCTTAGTGGACTATAGGGGTAACGTGAATGCCAGGGTCCTAGCAGGCTGATTCTGACATAACCGTCCCATGTGAAATGAGAGACTCAAGTTGGCAGCTCATGCCGACCGCTTGAGTTGGTAGCCCAGCTCTCACCCTAGTGTCACGTGGAGTGAGGTCACAGCGTCACGTGAATAAGACGTGGCTACCGGTCGCGCTACACTGAAGGCTCGAAACCTAGAGCAGTATTGCTTTTGCAATAGAAGGCTCTCACAGATGTTTTTACCCTTTCGGCCACAGTGAAGAGTTGACGGCGATAACGCACTGGGGCATCTAATGGCGAGGATTTGTTCTCGTGGCTTTTGTGTACACCACTGTTTGCATTCATCACGGAGCTTGTAATCCAGCGAAACCAATAATCAAGGGCTAAGCAAGCTCTGTGTATGTAAAAATTATGTTTTGGACATTTCACAGCTGACTCTTTCTACTGGAAAAAAAGCAAGGAAAAAACCGCCTTTTGCTTTACAGCTCGTGTTATTCCTGTTGCGTCCACTTTGCGGGAGGTCTAGTTGCGTTTTACACTTGTCACATGAGTTCACTCGCTCTTCCCTCGTGGAGTGCACTGTCAGCGCATGGCAGAAGTGTTGCTTAAAGTCAATGTACTGACAGCAATTGAGGTCGACTGCTGCATGTGAACCCTGCTGCTGTGCAGCTGACTGATGGCAGTCTTTTAGATTAGTGACTAGGTGGAGTTGCAAACTGTATGTATGCAAACCACAGTCTGCAGATGGGAGCCATTAATGCGGTCGTTCCGTACCCTTGAAGTGTGTCGCCCCCGTTTTCGAGGAACAAGCCAAGAACTGCAGCAGGTTCAGTTAATCTTTGGTAACCATTGGTAACTGATGATCATTGTTGAGTTGCGTTTTGTGCCTTTGATTATGCTGCTGTAAAGCATTTGTGTAACAGTGCGGCGTTTTATGAAAGAAATGGGCGCACACAGCATAAGCAGACAGGCGTGGGTGTCAGAAGGAAGCCATCTTGTAGCTGGGCCCAATCTTTGAGCTTTGTTCAACTTCCTGGGTGCAATCAAAGCAGTCGTGAGTTATAATCATTGTGACGCCGCCGTTCCGATTGGAAGCTGCATAACGAACTAGATTTTCAACTATGTTTGGCTTGTGGTTCAGAGGGGTTTAACATCCCAAAGTGACTCTTCACGGCATCAGCTTTGTCTTTTCAGTTTTCCAGTGTTTGCAAAAGCATAGGTGTAGCAGCACCTCTTTCATCACTGTAGGAATGCTTGACGTTCTGCCAACCACTGGGAATAGAGCATTGGGGTGGTCTCCTAGGTAAAGAGAATGCTCTGCCTGTGGTCATGTGATCCAACCATGTTGTCTATGGGTCGGGTGGGTTTCAGCATCACAATTAGCATTGGTATTATTGTATGCTACTATAACTGAAACTCTCATTCACTTGCTGCCCCTGGTGGTCACTGCAGGCGGTACTACACGAGCGAAGTCAAGCGGCTGGCAGCAAACTTGGTCTCAGCTGAGGAGGCCCAGGAGGCAGCTGTGAAAGACATCATGCGCCGCATCTTTGAAAACTTTGATCACAGGTGAGGTGGTCTTGCATTCTTTTGGTCATGAGGGTTTGTTTTTTTTTAATGACATTGCATTTTTCATCAGTCATCCGGTAACTGCATCAATTTTGCCAATGTGTCATGGGCAAACCCTGCTGCAATCGGCTCCATTAGGATTCAGTATGAGTGACCTGTGCCCAACGCATTAGAGATGCAGGAATCGGGCACCCTCATTGGCATGTCTCATCTTCACGCAGGCGGGCTCAGTGGGAACAGGCTGTGCGATGCATAGCTCTACTCGACTGTCTCCTCTCACTGGCTCAGTACAGCGGATCACTCACCAGTACTTCCTGCACACCACACTTTTTGCCAACTGACTCAGAGGTGAGCAAGGAGGAACGTACGCTTAATTTAGTGGCCAAAAGTTTCATTGAATATGTTACTAAGAATTGAAATAAGCTGCATTAAAACGACCCAAGAAGAAAGTTAATAAGGAAGTAATTGCGCATTGGCATTCATTTCTGCTAAGTAATGCATTTTAATGTATACAAGCAAGGCATACTCTGCAGTATTCTTTGATGGGATGCTCATGGCACAGGACTGGATTCATTGGAGAGATATGGGACAGACCTTTGCCCTGTAATGGGCATGGTCAGGGTGGTGGTGGTGATGGTGGTGAAGTGCAGCCATACAGTTTAACGAGTTAGAGCTAAACAGCATTCTTGGAACCTTTCTAGTGGAATAAAAATTCATCCTGGTCGGGGTTTCAAACCTACGACCACTGCCTGTCCAGAGCAATTGCTCTACCAACTGAGTTAACCAGAATAGCCAATAGATCAGAGGGTAAGGTGCGGGCAAAATTAATCCGCAAGTCGAAGTTGGAAGGGTGTTGGCCCAGTGTTTCGGGTTTACATTTTAGGGTCTAAAAAAAAAAGTTAGTTTGATGTGAAAGTTAGCTGCTAAAAATGACCTTTGATTTTTTGCTAATTAAGAACCGTAAACACAGACTTTGAGCATGCCTCTGAGTGAGACCTTTTATATTTGTCAATGTGGCATGCGCAGCCGTGCCTGCGGGTCAAGGCTGGCTTCCACCCCTGCCTGCTGCAGCACCTGGGCGCTGCCACTCTTATCCCAAATGACCTGACCCTTGGAGACCCTGAGGTGAATGTGGCCGTTGACACTGCTGTCACGTGTTCTCCATCCATAGCTTAAGTGATGCTCGCATAAAAGAAACTGGTGAAAAATTGCAGTTTTTTTTTTATATTTAGAATATTTTGTTTCTGTGTGCAGCTTGAATTTGGACATTCGAAGTTTGCACATAAAAATAAACATTGCAATATTCAATCTTCCTGTCCTCCAAATGCAGAGAGAGGACATTGCTCTGACCACTTCTTCACCTGCCAACTAAGGGAGGTGGCAGGTGATGCTGTGGATGCCGACAACAATATTGCAAAACAGAGGAACAGCTAATAAGAGCCAGTGCTGTAAAAATTCTAAATTTACCTAAAGAAATTTCTTATGATTCTAAAATATATGTTCTTTCGAATGTTCAGTGACGGTTTTCTTTTTTCATTTAGTATACTGTGTGTCAGTGACATGTGGAGGGTGATTGAGCGGGCATCTGCAAGTGCGCTCTATTCAGAGTTTTCTTTGCACTCCAGAAAAGTTTCATTCAGCAGTGTCAAATACTATATCGCTAAGATCATTATAACTGCTGTTGCCAATGCATCCTAGGCACCCTAAGTTGAGACATAGAGCTCCTGCAGCCTACAGTGTGTTTTGGTAGAGGAGAGCTCAGCATCGACATGTTACTTGCTTTTGGAAGATGCCATTGTTGATTTCTTTTGGAATGCTCGGGGTGCTCCAATTTCATTTATGGCTTCTGTGCTGATGTGTCTTTGTGTACCCTCCAAAATGCAGAGTTGCCCTCCTCTCTTGGCGCTCATCACGGGTCCCAACATGGGTGGCAAGTCTACGCTCATGCGCCAGGCGGGTCTCCTGGTCATTATCGCCCAGATGGTGAGCACATACTGCTGAGGATGAGGAATCTGCTTGCACTGAGAGCCTTGGAGGCCACAACCACAGTTTATTGAATAACTGGCAGAGGCGTATCTTAAGCTGTGGGACCAGAGAAAGCTTGCATGAGATTGCAGACAAAACCCATCTTGACTTCTCAAGGTTTTACTACACAGTAGATGCATGCAGCATGCGGGAAATGCATATCACGGATGTGGCAAATATACTAAGTGCTGCTAAGTGGGACTGTTCACCTCTGTTAGCAGACCACAGGGGTTCTTTGGTAGTTGTTGCGAAGGACGATCTGTGTGACTGCAGGGAGCCCGGGTGCCAGCCGAGGCCTGTGAACTCACCCTTGTGGACCGCATCTTCACCCGGCTGGGAGCTAGCGATAGGATCACCTCTGGTAAGGACCAGTGGGCCCCCTTTGAAGGGGCAAGTTGCAAGCATCATTACTGCCAGCATCTCTTCACGGGATCTCACTTTCTGCACCTCTATGAACGGCACCTTGCACCCTCTTACGTGTAACCGAAAGAGAGTTTGTTGCATGCTCCGTCTTGGGAGAGTTAGATTTTACCTTTGCAAGCTGTACATTCGGTCAACCAGCGGCGGCCTTTCTTAGCTATGGTGCCCTCGTTTCACAAATTTGTTTGTGACATGGTTTATAGTTTAAAAAAGTATAGACACCAATTTTTGAAATGTCGCAAGGAATACGGTTGCTTGCCTAGTAATACAGAGATGCTGCCCAAGTAATCCCAACCTCTCATATTGCCACGAACATATTTTAATTTGATTTTAAATACTAGCCAAGCAATGACTTCGTTTTTCAAAACCCATCGACAGGGGTATCTCTGTGACAAAACATGTACATAAGTAAACTGCATGATGCCATCAAACACTGTGACATGGAGTCAGCAGAGCAAAGAGCAGGGACGACATAGGATACCTCACCGTGTCTGCCCTGTCTGTACCGACTGGGCATCACCAAGGAAAGCTCTGCGCTCCTGCCCGCTTGACTGGATGGCTTTTCACAATCTTCGTTGCTGCATGTTACAGTTACTTCACTTGGCGTCGATTTCGCAGTCAGCATGTTTTCCAAGCGCAATGCTTGGGTATACTTTGTGCGCGCACACGGACACACAGACTGGACTCCGAAAAGGAGAAGTAAAATTTATATACTTGTTTCATTGACACCGCACTCATGCAATATGAACCTGTTGTACATTAAGGCTGCCTGCTGTATTCGAGTCCCAAGAGTATTTTTGCATAAGTGCACAACTTTTGGCAACGGCGCCACCCGCTAGCGCACCGGGAGACATGAACTGTGCCGCCGCTCCCCGCCTGCCCTAGACATCACTGGGCCTAGCTGGTTTCACATCGACATCACTGGGCCTAGCTGGTTTGCTTGTATCGCTGTGATCACTCTACCAGCACCTCAGTATTGGTCAAACAATCCTCCCAATTTATTCGTTATTCATGGTCCTTTGTATGGAGTTGTTATGCATGCGAATAAATAGTGATCTGTGAGAGATTACCGATAGCGGCGGCCACGGCTTTGCATGCCCAGATCGCCTTGACAGCGCCAGATGGCACCACATGTTTGGACGGCACCACTTAGGTCCGCCGCATCGGGACCCATCAGCGCGTAAGCATGGGCAGCATGGGAGCCGCGCTATTGTCACGCGGTAACAGGTCACGGTGGCTGACGTCTCTTCGGGCCATGCTTTTTTTTTTTTTACTGCTAAAAGAAATTTTTTTTTTTTCGGACGCCAGCTTGGAACTCACAGCGCCGGCAAAGCAGGCCGAGAAAGCAGCATCCTCCCAGTAATCAGTACGTTTGTTCAACATGTCTAACCAGCTGATATTTCCTGCGCGCCGACCGCCAAGCTTTCGTGGTTGCTGTTGGTTCCTGCTTTTTCACTTGAGTCGCGGGCGAGCGAGTCGAAATCAAAGTGCTCGGCAATGCCAATAACATCCGCGCCTTCAGGTGAAACATTGTCGGAGAACTAATGCTATGCGGAAACACTATTCGACGACGATTTTTTCTTGCACGTGCGATCGCAAGCAGATGGAAAACACTACCCGTATGCGTCATTAGATTGTGTGTGTACGTGTCGCCAGTCTTGCCAGCAGGAGGTGCTCGTGTGGTGCGCGCCCGCATCTTTGACGTCATCGTGCTCGTGCTCAGAGAGCTCGAAACTGAAACTGGTCCTAATAAATGCCTCGATAATTGATTAATTGAGGCATGTTGGGACTTTTTGCATCGCAGTCCCTCTGTTTTGGACCATCGTGGATTGTTTAAAGCAAAAATCTCGAAACAGAAAATGTTTGTGTCTATACTCCTTTAAGTAGTTCAGGCAAGAGTAAACATGAGGAGTGTAGTATAGAAAGCATTACTTGGGGTGTGGGAATATTCGAAATTTCAAATATGAATCAAATATGTTCGTTATTTGATTCGTATTCGTATTAAAGGAACTGTTATTTGGAATTTTCAAGTATTTAAAAATCACCAAATACATAGAAAAATTTCGGATGCTTTTTAGTTTCACTGCACTATGCGCTTCGCTGCAATGGCTGGCCCAATTGACTGTGCAGTGAGGCATCCCCGAAAACCAGACGGGGTCGTTTTGTCAAGAGGGACAAAACCTTTTGTACCCTTTTTGTTTCTTCTGTTCTCTTTCACAAAGCCCTTTTGTGAAAAGGGCTTTGTCTATAAGGTACGCAAAGCGAAGCGCTTGAGGAACTGGGGAAAAAAAAGGTCGTTCTCATGTCGGTTTCATTTCAAATCCAGACAACCATCGTGCAGGTGTTCATCAAATAAAATCACTTTTATGGAAATGGTTCTCAATAGTTTTCGGTAATTTGATCTCTCAATTAATTTACAAATTCTGTCCGGTCCCTTGGTTAAGGAGTTTGCTGTATTCGGCAGCAATCTGGCAACTGCGCCCAGTTTCGTGCAGGTTCTTTAGTGCAGTGCACCTCATAATCTTAACCAAATTTTATTAGCAAATAACTATGTGAATCTGAAACGAACGAGACGAACAATGATTTGTTTTTTTAATTTTGCTTATTTTTTTTTCTTGATCAGATGTTTGATTTGATATTCAAAGGCATTCTTTTTTATATATATATATTTGTATTCAATTGATATTCCAAAATTTCATTATTCGCACACCCCTAGGTGAGACACATAAGCCCCACCTCGTGCAACAGCATTAATGGGTCCTGTATGTAGGTCCTCCTTCTCATACATGCTTAATCACTATTGCCTAATTTGTACTTTTGTGACCCATCGCACAACCCTCAGTATGTGGCCAGGTCACCTGCCAGGGGCATGCTCGTGATTTTTTGCTCAGAGCATTGACAGCACTGTGCTGTTAAATATTTTTCACAGAGCGGGAATCTTAATGCTGTTGCATTAATTTGTGGCGTCAGAGTGTTGTTTTGCAACGGGAGGCAACACTATGCTTGAGAAAATGTAATGTTTGTGACCTCACACTAACAAAGTTTCAGAAAATGCAGACACCACATGAATTCATAATACAAGAGTACCTGACCCCAGAGGAAAAATATGGCAACTACACTGCATTTTATACAGATGGATCAAAAACTTGTTGGAGGATCAGTAGTTCTGGATGAAAAAGAGAAATCAGTACGACTCCCTCAGCGCACATCTGATTTTACAGCAGAATGTTATGCAGTTTGTGTCGCTGTGGAGAAAATAAGTAATGAAAACATAAAAAAATAGCATTACATCTACACTGATGCTTTAAACGTCCTCACTGCATTAAATTATAAGACTGCAGTTGAACCACTGATTGACAACGTAATACACAACATAGTGCAGGTAACGTCCCGAAAACATAATGTAAAATTCTGCTGGGTCCCCAGTCATGTTGAGATTAGGGGTAATGAGAGAGCAGACAAATGCGCTGCACAAGTCAAATTCATGAAAATAAAACATGATAGCATACCCCACCAAGATTGCATAAAGTTGGTGCGCAGCAAACTAAGAGCTAGGTGGCAAGCTGCTTGGGCAAATGAAGCAAGTAAACAAGCTGCATTCTGTAAAGACCTTTTTAAAAGAATGGAAATTGTGCCGACACCAAGAACGTTCTATCAAAGTTATTTTATGTTGTCTACGCATAGGACACACACACATCACCCATAGCTTCTTGTTAACAAACAAAAAAAAAAAACGGCATGTGAAATGTACGGCGATGAACTCTCAGTTAATCACATTTTAAGTTCATGCCTGCAACTTGAGGATCTTACGAAAAGATATTTTACTGTATTTTATAATGAACACATTTTATTTCAGCCTGCATTGCTTTTAGGCAAACAAGCATTCGTCGCTGTTTCTCTTGTTTGTACATTTCTTAAGAAAACCAACGTTTTAAATCAAATATAAACACCGTAACTCTAAGCATTTCACATAACAAATCATCTAACCTCATGTTTGGCGCATCATAGCCATAGTTGCTTTCGCGCCATAAAATTCCATGTAACTAACTGATGCTTGAGAAAAGTAACGCTGTCACTTTTTTTGCAGTGGAAAGCCTCCTTAAAGGCAACAGGTTGGGCCAGTTGGTTTTTGACAGCCCTCTACTTCCAGGGTATGCATGTATTTGAAGGTACAAAAGTAACAGAACAGCCTGTGAAATGAGATTTGCATGAAAATGTTAGCAATTATAAAAATGTTGCAGTTAATGGCCATATGCTAGCACAAGGCACCGTTTGCTGGTGCAATATGTACATTTAAGGAGTGGCACAAAATGCGGGCTTTCTGGAGTGAGATGCCTCATACAGTCGAACTCGGATATATCGAATTTTGGTTATATTGAACTTGCGGAATATTCCTTTGGAAAATCCATGTCAAAGTACAGGAAAGCCGCATCATATTTCGAACTCAATTTCACTGGTCGCTTGATATGTCGAACTTCGCACCACGCACTGGAAAGTGTGCCTTCCCCAAAGACGATTGCATCACCCTCAGCTGTTTGCAGCATGATGTTTTCAAGCCACGCGCAGAGGAAATGAGAGGGGACAGTTCGGCGACGGCTGGTCTAGGGCAGCGCCACGCCCATTCCCCAAAGGCACGCGCATCTGCGATTATTGTTTCCCACGCGCTAGCACGTGACGTTTGCAAGCCATGTGCGTGAATGAACCAGAGAGAACCGGTGGGAACGAGAGGGGAAAAACGCGATAGAGCGAAGCGCAAGGGTGTACCCATTCTTTTGCCGAGCTATCTCTCTCCTTTCTCTTTCCCGGCCTTCGTTCGTAGTAGCATTGCGCTACACATGCACCAAGCCAGCTCAGCCCGTTTTCAGACAGAATGTTGGACGCTTTCTCCAACGTGAGTTGCGAACCCTCTGCGCGCGGTGGCTGACGTGGCTATGGCGCCTGCGATCGTTAAGAAGCGGCAAATCTCTCTCTCTCTTTCTCTCTCTCTCTCTCTCTCTCTCTCTCTCTCTCTCTCTCTCTCTCTCTCTCTCTCTCTCTCTCTCTCTCTTTTTTTTATTTTTTTCCTTCAAACAACATTTAGCTATTACGCTTTTCAATGATTTTGTGGCAGTGGACTACGCCCGCCCCAAGCGCGGTGTGATAAATCGAACCAGGCTTGTGCAACCAAGCCATCACGGGCACTCCCCGCCACCGCTGGAGCTATCAAAAGATAAACACGCTCTGACGTTATCGCTACGCAGCATCTTGGTACGCTGCAAAGAAATGAGCTGTGGATGAGACGTCTGAAGTGGAGTGGTGCGCACCATCGACATGCAGCGAAAACGCTCGCGATTTCTGCCGCCGTGACACAGAAACCTTGTTTTGAGCTGCTGTGGTGGCTCGAGCAGAGAGAGAGACGCAGTCACTGATCTCCCTACGCAGTTCCAACAAGTTGGAAATTTTTCGCTCTGTTGCTGCCACTCGTCACTGAGATCGCTCAGTCGCTTGATGTGAGCAAGCCGACCTTAACGCTTTTTTTTTTTTTTCCAAAAATTCTCGGGTGCAAAAGTGGAGGGTGGGTTCATTATGGGAGTGGGGTGATAGCAGGACAAATATGGTATTGGTTTTTCGCATCGTAAGTGCCGTCACAAGCCGATTTCTGTATATCGAATTATCGATATATCAAACTATTTCCTGTTCCCTTTCGAGCTCGATATATCCGGGTTTGACTGAAGTAGGTTAGCTGACATGATCGTTAGTTCTGCGTGAAATGTTATAGTAATTGGCATGTAAGCATCACAGTATGGGAGCAGTACTACATAAGAGATAATAGTATAAGGAAGAATCGCACAGCACTGACTACGAACAATGAGTCCTGTCATTCACATGGCCGTTTCTTCTTTGCAAGGCCATGCAGCAGCAGTAATTATAGTTGATGCCATATCCTGCGTACTCTTGTCCTGTTTGGGGTCGGATGCCTTCTATATAGTCCTTGGGAGAAAATAAGAGGCTGTGCACACCTTGGTGCTGTCCTTGAGTCTTGTGTGCACCTTACAAAACAAATCTCAGTACAGAATCTGTCGATTAGAAGAGCCCACTGCAATTTTTGAAGTGCAGTGGTAGCCAGATAATAACATATGATGATGTGGCTGTCTGCCCCTGGTGCAAAGTGTTTTCAAAAGTTCTGGAATAACAAGTTCAACTGGCATCCCTGTTTTCATTGTGATGTTTCTTACTCACAGCCCCTGGATGTTCCTGGCAGCTTCGGAAATGTGCTGGCCTTACGTGAAATGACCTGTTGCTCTGCCTGCCTCATTGCAGGTGAAAGCACATTCTTTGTGGAGGTGAACGAGACATCGACCATCTTGCGACATGCCACTGAACACTCGCTGGTGCTACTTGATGAACTAGGTGAGCTCTACTGTTTGCATTCATTGCATCCATCAGGTTTATTATTAGAATTGTACACATACATATTTTGCCTTATCTGAAGGAAATAAATACCGTAGTCTTCTTGAAGGCTTCTTCTATGGTGAATCTTGCACAGTGGAGTAGCTTATTAACTAGTAAGTGTTCTCATGGCCTGGATGGTGTAGACATAGTGAGGAAATGAGGTTGAAATTGCTTCCTTCATATCGTTGCACCTTTTATGAGCCGAGTGTCAATTAGTTTGTTATAATTTCATCAAAACCTAACCAGACTGGGTTGTCCGCCTCATGCTTCTCTTCAGTAGTTTAATAATAGGTGACAAATGCTGTCGCATATCACTTTGCTGTGATGCCAAACAGGCAAGCTCAAAGGCAGATGAGGTAGTGACTGTGTACTGTCATGTAGGAAACTTTTCAGCAGTGATAGCTGCATGCTTGCTTTCATTTGTTGGGACTAAAATGTTAGTGGTTTTTAGCTGGGAGCTCTCTTTGAGCATAAAACAGACCATTCTTAAGTGACAAGCTTGCATCTCCTAGAAAACCTTGAGCATTGCAGAAGTACTTTTTTTGTGTGTGTGAAATTACCATTTTTTGAACAAGTTGCTTTGTGAATACAAGACTCTGGACGACTCACTTCATGGAGCAGAGTTTAAGATATGGAAACCATGCTCCTAAGGCATTAAATTAACAACAATGTGATCAGAGTAACCGGCATAACAAAACCTCATGAGGATGTTAAAATGAGCACTGTGTAGAAACTACACACGGCTTACAATATTTACAGCAGCTACTCGCAACTCGTAAGTGATTGGCAGCAGAAGTTTCATTTCTTTTGCGTACATAACATGACTGGTCATGGCGTTTGCCGGCAGGAAACCTGGCACAGTGTTTATATAGTGTAACATATTCATTTATTTGTGTTGAGAGTTGTTTGTCAGAAAAAAATAATAATGGAAAGTAACCAAGGAGAATAATGATAAAGGACTGAGCTCATTAGTAACAAGTTATACAGTGTTTCCTATTTCTTTGCACTATGTTATATCAAAAGGATACCGCTGAAATTTTTAAAGGATAGTACAGCGCACTACGGTCAGCGCACCCTCAGAATGGACTGCTCTACTGTGCAGAGGCAGAGAGGACACGAATTCCCTAGGCCATGGGTGGTCTCGAGGGGGAGCGCTCAGAGCTCTCCCTCAAAATGGCTGTGCCAAGCAGCGCAGCTTTTCCTCTTCTGCGTGAGGAAGTGCTCTGTCCTCCCCTGCAACTCCGCGACATGCAAGCTTCCTTGGCACATCCGACCAACGCATTGGCTCGATGCGCTCTGTCCCGATTTCTTCTTTTTTTTTCGGAAGTGGCATACATTGCTAGCATGTCGCCCATGGTGCAGTTAAAACGCTCAACCATTCCATTTGTTTGCGGATGGTACGCGGAGGTGGCGCGGTGAACGATTTTGCATTCTCTAAGAACAGCTTCGACAACTTCAGAAAGGAAAGCGGGACTTTCTGTCACTCAGCAATTCTTTGGGAGTCCCGTGGCGAAGAATTATGTGATGGGGGATGAAGGAGGCAATGTCTTGGGCTGTAGCAGATGTCAAAGGTGCCGTTTCGGCGTAGCGTGGGAGATGATCGATTGCAACGATGATCCAGCGATTGCCTGTTGATGTGCTAGGAAGCGGGTCGTATAGGTCTATTCCAACACGCTCAAAGGGCTGAGCTGGGCAGGTCAGCGGCTGCAGAGGAGCGGCGGGCTGGCGAGGTGGATGTTTTCGGCGCTGACACTCTTGGCAGAACTGGACGAACCGACGAACATAACGGTACATCCCACGCCGGTAGTACCGCTGTCGCAGGCGAGTGAAGGTTTTCAATAAGCCGGCGTGGGCACACTGGGGATCGTCGTGGTAATGGGAGCAAATCACGGAGCGTAGATGAGTCGGAATTACAAGCAGCCACTTTCTACCATCCGGAAGGTAATTCCTACGGTAGAGGAGCTCGTCTCTGATGGCGAAATGGTGAGACTGGCTACGGAGAGCGCGGCAAGGAGGTCGTGAAGCGCGGCCAGATAAAAAATCCAGGAGTGAAGCGATCCATGCGTCTTTGCGTTGCTCGGAAGTCATATCGGTGGGCATGTCGGTGGGATGTAGAACGGATATAGCAGGAGTGGCCTCAGACGGCAAGGGAGAACGTGAGAGAGCATCAGCATCGGCATGTTTACGGCCAGGGCGATAGATGACGTTAATGTCGTATTCTTGGAGCCTCAGAGCCCAACGGGCCAGTCGACCAGAAGGATCTTTCAAAGAAAACAGCCAGCAGAGGGAGTGATGATCGGTGACGACATCAAAAGAACGGCCATACAAGTAGGTGCGAAATTTTGCTATTGCCCAGAGAATAGCGAGACACTCTTTCTCGGTGACGGAATAGTTCGCTTCAGCTTTTGTTAGGGTCTGACTTGCGTAAGCAACAACGTACTCATCAAAGCCAGACTTCCGCTGAGCAAGTACTACGCCGAGGCCGACGCTGCTGGCATCAGTGTGGATTTCCGCTGGAGAAGAAGGGTCGAAATGACGCAGGATTGGCGGAGTCGTCAGAAGGTGGCGGAGTGTCGCGAAGGCATCATCACAGTGCGGAGACCAGCCTGGCTTGCAGCGTCGCGGCTTGCATGGTTTGAGTCAGTGTGGTCCATGATGGTCGTGAATGGTGGCAGTCCAGCGATGTGGCGACTACGTCGAAGCTCCAGTTGGTCTTGCAGCGCTGTAGGTAGGGATCGTACGTAGCACCTTCCACCAAATTGTTACGATGAAATAAGAAGGGGTGTTTATTTACAGTGCTGATGTAGCGGAACAAGATGAAGCCTACTAGCGCCCAGAAACCAACGCTTCTTCCTCCTCTTCTGCCACACCATCACAATCCTTCATCGTCGTCAGTAGCGTGACAATATATAATAGATATATATGGTGGAGAATTTCACGTCGCCAGAATTCAAACCACGGGCCTCTTGCATGCAATGCGGATGTTTTACCCCTATGCCACCGCGGGAGCTAATGTCAAAAGATAAACATGCTGTGGTCTGTTAGTACTCAGCATCTTGGCGCGCTGCCAAGAAATGCGCTGTGGGTGGCGATGGCGTGAAGCGGCGGGACGCTCTAATGTCTAAATTTTTTTTTAAATGCACAGAGGCAAAAGTGAGGGGTTGGTTCATTACATGACTGGATACGGTAATTGAGATGCCCAATAACCATCTAAGGCATGGCGCACAGTTAAACTAAACGGTGAAGGTCGATGTTGCGCGCTATCACCCCGTCAAGGGCATGAAGCAAGTGTGGTCGCGTTGCAGGACATGCACTGGCCCGCTATGAGTGGGAGATGTTTTGATGCCATTGCCTCCACTATACGCTGCCTCCTGTCCGGTCATGCCTTGACGAAGCACCGAGAGTATCCACAGCTGTGTTGCAGTGAAGCATGCCTCCACTTCTGCAGGGGTGCGCTTTGGCGATCAGCACGAGGTTCCACTGTATATTCACTATAGTGCCTAGAATATGCTGGCTAGTGTGACGAGTGCTCACGCTTCCCTATGGGCGAGGATAGCGCCGTTTTCAATGAAAACCAATTGATAGCAACAGAGGGCGCTGCTTGTTGGGAGGGTACCACCGGAGCAGACAACACAGTTTTCTCGCTTCAGAAGACGGCAATCTGTTGGTGTTGTGCGTGCATGTTAAACCTGCTTGTGCGCGTCTTTTGCGTTCATAAAGGTGCAGCAGTTTATTTTCGTTGTAGGTGCTTGCACATGCGAGTCGTTCGTTTCACACTTCTAGCTGCTCGGCAACAATTGCATCGGTTCTTTTTCGCGTTTTGTGTGCGCATTCTGTGCCCGCCTGTATCCCTTCTTTTTTCACTGTGTCGCCAATGGCTAAGCGAATTCCTGAGTGTTGTTTCTCCAGCGCCTGTCATTAAACTGCACAGAAAAATGCTAAAGAGAAAGCGGCGGTGCACAAAGAAGACTTGCTTTTTTGGCAGACGGGGCTACCGCTAGAACAAGGTGCGTATTTCATGTTTACTGTGCCATCTGATGCTACGTATGCATTCTGCAGAATGGGAACAAGCATCGATAGTAATGACGGAAGGTAAACGCAAACTGGTTTAGTTTGCGAGAAACATTTTTTTTTAGTTATATTCACAAGGGTGGAAACTTGGGCGAGTCGGTAACGGTGATCCATGACATTAGAGTGTAGCGCAAAAGGAGGAAGTACAAGAAGATGTACACAATCAGGCACTGCATGCAGCGCCTGTGTTGTGTGCCTTTTCTGCGTCCTTCGTCCTTTTGCGCTACACATTTCTGTCATATGGATGCAGTTATATATTGGGCGCATGTTTCACCATAAGCGGTGCATTACCTGCCACTTCTAAAGAAGAGGTGGCAGGAATACACAGAAGAACTGTACAAGAAGGCCCCGAATGTGCAAACCCAACATAAGACGGTTGTGATTACTGATCTCGAGCCGGGCATCCTGAAGAGAAGTTGAATGGGCCTTAGCCAGCCTAGCTAAGAACAAAGCTAGCGGAATTTATGGCATTCCAGCTGAGTTGCTTCAAAACCTCAACCATGACGCTGTTAACATTCTGCATACATTATGTCTCTAGAAGATTTGGACAACCCTGCAGTGGCCACAGGATTGGAGGAGGTCAGTTTACATCCCCATTCCAAAGAAAGGCAGTGCCAAAGATTGTTCCAACTACCGCACGATCGCGCTTATTTCGCATGCTAGCAAGGTGATGTTGAAAATCCTCCAAGGTAGGCTGCAGCAGTATGTGGATCGGGAGCTTCCGGACGTGCAAGCTGGGTGCAAGATGAACTAGAGACCAAATTGCCAACCTTCGCTGGATCATGGAAAAAGCAAGAGAGTTCCAGAAACCCATCTACTTCTGCTTTATTGATTATGCGAAAGCGTTTGACTGCATAGATCACAGCAGATTGTGGCAAGCTCTCCAAGAGATGGGAGTTCCAATTCACCTCATCTGTCTCCTCAGGAACCTGTATGAAGGGCAAGAGGCCACAGTCAGAACTGGGCATAGTCTTACTGATTGGTTTCGGATTGAGAAAGGAGCGAGGCAAGGCTGCATACTGTCGCCCTGCCTATTTAACCTATATGCAGAGTGTATCATAAGGAAGGCCGGTCTGGACGAGTCTTCAGCTGGAGTGAAGATTGCTGGAAAACGTATCAACAACCTTAGATATGTGGATGATACCACTTTAATGGCAGAAAGTGAAATGGAACTCAAGAGACTTCTGATGCGTGTACAAGAAGAGAGTGAGAAGTTTGGGCTTAAACTGAACATTAAAAAGACAAAGATCATGGCGTCTTGTCTTATCAAGTCCTGGAGCATCAATGGACAACAAGTGGAAGCTGTGACAGATTTCCTCTTCTTGGGCTCCAAGATTACCTCGGAAGGAGACTGCAGCCATGAAATTAGGAGACGCCTGCTTCTGGGAAAGAGAGCAGTGGCTAGCCTTGACCGCCTAGTAAAGAGCAGAGACATTAGTCTGCCAACCAAGATCCGTATAACTCGTGCTATGATCTTTGCAGTTGTGATATATGGATGCGAGAGTTGGACTGTGAAAAAGGCCGACCGCCGAAGAATTGACGCATTTGAATTGTGGTGCTGGCGAAGACTTGAGAGTTCCTTGGACTGCCAGAAGATCAAATGAGTCGATATTGTCGACCATAAACCCTGACTGCTCATTGGAGGGTCAAATTCTAAAGTTAAAGCTCAGCTACTTTGGTCATGTGATGAGAAGAGAGGAGTCGCTGGAGAAAGATTTGATGTTGGGAAAGGTTGAGGGTCGCCGGAGAAGGGGTAGGCAGCGAACACGATGGTTAGATGGCATCCTCGAGGCACTGCAGATGAAGTTATGTGATGTTAGGAAGATAGTGAGAGACCGGAAAGCGTGGCGTGACATGGTCCATAGGGTCACGAACAGTCGGACACGACTGAACGACTGAACTGAACTGGCCAACGAGCTTCCCCGTAAATAACTGGCCGTGTGAGAGGAAGTGGTGAAGGGTGGCAGTTCCTGGCCCTACGGGGCTGGGACGGTAGGTCAACGCCGCTTGTGGCGAGGGCTAGCCAGTCACTGATTTTTATATGTTGTAGGCTGTCATCGCACCCGCCACCGGTTCGGTGGTGGTAGACGACGGCTGTTGCGGCGCGCGTCTTTCTCTCCCTTTTGTTTTTTTTTTTTTCTTGTCTATTTTCTCTTCTGTCCGCACGAGGCAGCGGAGGTGGCTCAGCTACAGAGCCAGTAGCAGGCCGTGCATTTTCTTTTCTTTCTTCCTACAGCCACAACAACAACAACAACAACATAACTGGCCGCGTCTTGAGCCTATATGGTGAATCTGAGAAAAAAAAAAAAACTTCGTCAGCCTGTTCATTCAAAAGATGGTGACTTTGGCAAAGCCCGGTGTGCAATCACAGGCCGCAATGTACCTTAAACCATATGCTGCTATAAGTAAATGTGCTCTGCTGTTCATGCAATTCTGTTTCTTGCCTGTGTTCTTTATTACATATACATAAAAGGTGTGTTGCGCGACCTTGTTTCCTGTGTTGTTCATATATACAGTAGATAAATAAAACTGCGCGTACATGTTTACTTGTCAGCAAGTGCACAGAAAGAACCATATATGCATGTCAATACAACTGAAGCATTTCACTTTGTTCAAAAAATTACAAATACATTTTAGAGCAATAAATGCTTATGCTTTAATTGTTGTTAGAATAGAAATTTCCCTTTTGTTTTGTTTCCCTTTTTGAGCACAGGATGTCCGAGATTCTTAAGTTGCGCTAACTTCGCAGAAGCCTTAGTAAGTGAGTGAAAGAACCCCTGGTGGTCAAAATTTCCGGAGTCCTCCACTACGGCGTCTCTCATAGCTTGAGCCGCTTTGGGACGTTAAACCCCAGAAACCAAACCAAACCATTAGCAAGCGAGAAGCATTAAATATGTGCGCCGCTTCCGGTCCAAGACTGAAAACACACCCTGAAACTTGTAGTCAGCGGCTTCAGTTGTAGGTGGGGTCTCAATTGCGACTTAATAAGAGCTAAAATGCAGGGCGAGCAGTCCTCTTGATGACGATGTGAGAGCGCGGTAGGCTGCGAACGGCGCAGCTGCTACCCACCCTGTTTGCAGCGCTCCTGGCGGCGGCCACTGGCATTCATCACTCGCGGTGCCACCCGGGAGACCACAATCGGCACACTAGTCAATGTATTCTAGGCACTATAGCATTCATGAAAAAAGAAAAAAAAAAAGAAAACCTTCAAATATTGATTTTAATAGTATAAGCTTAGGATTTAAAAAAAATAGACTCGGGGCTTCTGTACGTGAACTTCATTCTTCAGTTCTGAATTTCTATCACTGTTGTCTGTCTTCTTTCCATGCACAGCATAGTCCTTGCAGCTGAAACTAAAGAAAACTTGACCAATAAGCACCATAAAAAGGAAAAAGGATGTGCATAGAAATGTACACTGTTTGATTGGAAAGCATACCAGCATGCAACTTTTTAAAGTGGTCATGCAAAAAGTGAGCAAACGAAATCCATGACTCCTGCATGTCAATTACAGTAAAACTCGCTATAGCAAGTAGTAAAACCTTGATAATTCGAACTCGCATAACTCGAACTCCCATATAATTTAAAGAACTTCTGTTGTCCCGTCATTGCTTATGTGAACTTAACCGTACATTTTGAAGTGGAAGCCTACACCAGCACTATGAAGGTTTTCGATGCTTTGCTGGAGTGTCGATCCCAATGTAGCCGCCAACTGATGAAGCAACGACACACAGGAGCGGCGAAGTGGTGCCGTAGAGCGTTGCTTATGTTGGATCTGCCGTAGCATTCCAACCCTAGGGCTCCCAGTAGAGAGAACCCCTCTGTGACAATCCTGCTTAGCAAATGTTTCGACATAGTATGTCTCTCTCTCTCTTTTTTTTTTTTTTTTTTTTTTTTTTTCAGCTGACGTCCTATGCATTTCCATGCGGCTAATCTGATTGTATTTTGGATAAGCATTTGGATATCTGTGTAACTTGAACTGCCCGCTCGATCATTGCAGCATCCAAACAAGTGCTTGGCGTCGGACATTCGCTAATTAGGGTGCTACTGTCCTCACACTGATTTGTTCTCCTCCAGTGGTGGCTATGTGCAGATATGACCGGTGGAATAAGAGATATGTAGTCGAAATATTCCAATTCAAAACCTGCGTTCAATGCAGCGGTGCCCTGTGCGGCTCTCATGTGTTGGGACAGTAGGCATGACAACGAGCGGACAGCCGTCTTCAAGAACATTCTGGCCTCATAGTTTTGTTTCCTTTTTAGAGCGCAGCTCTTCGCTGCCCATTCTTGCGTTTCACGTTGTCCTTGTAATCAGCTCCGCAGCTGGGGCAGCGCATGCTCCTTCGATCCTGCACGATCCTGCCACCAACCAGTGTACCCCCCTCCCCTTTCTCTCTCTCTTCCTGCCTGGCAGTGAGGGAGTTCTCCGGTTGTCGAAGCACCAGCTCGCTATCAGCGGATCGCGGTGCGTGCATCCCAAGCCGAAACGCAGAACTGCGTTGTCTTGACTCGCTAGCGACGTCAGCGGCATCAGTCAGTCGCTGCTATTTCTTCGCTGTGCAACGACGTTCCCATGGGCCCACGCACTGCCTCCCGCAATCTCCGGATAACTTAATTGCTGTCTTCATTTCTCCGACCACAAAGCTTCCTTCATGGCAGTCAAGGACTGTTAGTGGAGTGTTTCTTGAAGGAATAAGTGTGTAAAATAAGAAAAGGTGTCTGTGATTGTACATGCCTTGCTCGAAATTTTTGCCTCAATATATCGAAAGAGTGAAACAGCTGATGAGCTGCGCTCAAATTTCGCATTAGGAAGTATTATAATCGTCAACACATTTTCGTGAACTTTGCACCACTCCACAGTTAAAGCAGCACAAACCAGCCAGCCAACCCTCGCACAGCTTCGTCGTGATTGCACAGCATTTAGGGCAGCGACTGCTGTGCCCAAGAATGTGGGGTTGAATCCCGGCCGCCACGGCCGCTTGACGTGTCACAAATCCGAGGTGTGTAGGAGGGCAGCAGAACCGGATGCTGGGTATTCAAGCGTAGGGATGGCAGTTGAAGGCCTGTGGGCCCAAACTGCCAGTACCATCTCGTATTTGTGGCACATCAGCTTTCGCCCTTTTGGGCAACTTACACCACTGCTCCTTCACCTGTTGGGCCACCACTCGAGCTTGCGCGCATGCCACATGGCTTGTGCATCCTATTGCAATGCTTCATCTCCACCACACCATAGGACACTGTTTCACAATTTATGCAATAACCTTCATATTTCTTGACAGTTTTTTCAGGCTCAGTCGATAATTCAAATATTTCCTGGCCTCTAAAGTTCAAATTAATGAGCTTTCTCTGTAGTAACACTTTATTGTGTGCTGTGATCGTCTTGTGAGTTTGTTGCTCGGGGGTTTTGATGATTGAGTTTATCATTAGTAGTGGTTTTTGATAAGAATAGTGGCCCTGAAAAATGTAGGTTTAAATTTTTAAGCCATAGCTTACAGTTCATGATGAAAAGCTGTCTGATACATTATGAATGCTGGCAGGGTCTAGGCAGTGGCATTTGCTCTACTATTGTTATTCTTAGCATCCCATAAAAGTGTCTGAAGACCTGAGAAGACAGCTTTCCAAACAGCAGGCTTCCATCAATGACCTTAGAGTTGGTTAAAAAATTGGTCACCAGTTAGCAGTGTACCTTGTGAGTTTACATGATTGTCAGTTTGAAGGATGCAGTCCTGATGTTAATCTTGTGGAAGGTGGCATGACTTCCACTGTCTCTGCACTGTCACAGCCAGATACGTATGACAGGCTTCCACTTCCAGTGTCAGCAGATCACCAGGAACTGTATACGCTACTACATTGAGATGCATCACCTTTTCCAGGCAGGGGCACATCGACCCATGATGGCATGGCGTTGGCACATGCGGTGGTCAAAGAGCTGGCTGAGTCCATCTGCTGCCGGACGCTCTTCTCCACTCACTACCACCACCTGGTGGAGAGCTTCCGGAAGCATCCAGCCGTGCACCTGGCACACATGGTATGCAGTATTCGTGCAGCATCCCTAACTGCGCACGTGCAAATTGTCGTACAATTTATTGAAGAATCACCACAAATCTCAGCCCCATCATAACACAGAGGTGCGCTAACTGAGTACAGAAGAGACGACACAAGACACAAACTACTTACAACTAAACTTCATTTTCACCTTTATCAACAGCAGTGAGGATGAGATAAAAAAACAAGAAAACAGAAACGAAACCAAAAGCAAGAAACGCCTTAACAAACATTTGGCAGGCGTCACATCTTTTCTTTCCCAGTCAACACAACCGAAGGAACGCTCAAAAGAAAAAAAAAAAAAAAAAAGAAGAGGTGTTCCTATCAGAAAAGAAAGGCAGGGTGGTGTAACGCCTGTCATATGCTTGTTGTTTCTCGCTTTTCTTTTTGCTTCTATTTTCTTGGTTTTGATCTCATCCTTAAATGCTTTTGAAATAGATGATAGTGAAGTTTAGTTGCAACTAGTCTGCACTTGTGTCTTGTGTTGTCCTTTCTGCATTTTCTAATCGCACCTCTACTTTATGAATGATGCAAGACCAACTAGACCAGTGTAAAGCTTTGCTGAACCTCGTAGGAACAATATTTTGGATTATTGGGGCTCAGAAGTTTGATTTTTCTGTATAACACAGGTGAACACCCATCACTGCCACAGCTAACCAGCTGCACGATTGTTATTGGCGCGAAAAGCGCCATCTTGTATTGAGTAGGCCCCTTAAAGATTTATTTTGAGCTATTGCAGCTCAAATTATTAAATTAATGACACACTTTTCAATCCTATCGTTTGATAACGTTGATAACACGTGTAGCTTGATAATGGGATAAAATAAGTGCCACAGCTAAGGAATACGGCCTATAATTGGGGTTGCTCGCTTCTGCTTTCTTCCTATGCGTGCTCATGACAGCTCCGCCTCTTGGACTTCATAGTCACTCTTGGGGGATGGACTGTACTCGTCTCGCATGTCAGTCATGCAATGCAGCATACTAGCACAGGATTTGCTTTTGGCATGCTCACTGCATGACGGAAACATTGCACATTTCGGCATTCCAGATGTGTGGTGTGGGCAAGTTTAGTGCAGATTGTGGCAAAAGCATTATTCTGAAATAACAACCCATAGTCCATCCCAGAAGTTATTTGCATCACTGCACAACCTACAACTAACTCTCTTCCAGTCAAGGCTGCGGGAGCACGACAAATACTAGTTCCTCGGGTACTTCATCTGTGTCAGAACTGTTTTTCAAACAATTATTGTAGTAATTAGATAGTCATAGCTTTTTCTTTTGAAAATGCAGTGGACATTTCATTCCTTAATTATGTAATAAGGGATTAATGACTCCCTTATTTACAAAATTTACTCCACCTTGGGGAATTCCTCTAAAAGCATTCGACCATTGCCTGGTTTTATTAGCAGAGAAAGTCTGTACGAACACAACCCTGTGCAGGCCTGCTGCGAAGGTGTGTACCACCATTTGCAAATGTGACATCTGCCCAATTGGCTGAGTGTTCCATGTGGAGCAACTGCAGACTGGTTCCTTTTCCTCCCCAGTGATGGTGCCAACAGCCTTGGGATGACTCCCACAGAGGGCCGTATTTATTTAGTGCATGGCGATCTGATCAGCTGAGACAGCCGTAGGCTCCACAATGCTGCGAACCACTTGTGAGATGAAGTATAATACTGTAACAGATGAAATGGTTTTAATACAGGTGAACTTCGTATGAAGGACGGACGCACACGGCTCAGAAAACCCAGACCAGTCTGTGCGCGCCTCGCTTCCTCCGCTTCTTCTTCTGCAGCTGCTCAGTGCGCCACTACGCGGCATAACAATTCCCCCCGGCGTCCTCGAGAAAATTAGCTAGATCGAAGATGGCAGCGCTTCATGCGAGCCACGTGAACAACTTGTGTCTTGCGGGATCGGCGGTTATCCGTCATGACTTTGGCGATAACGTAATTCACGTCATTCAGTTGGTCCAACACTACGAAGGGGCTATCGTACTTGCTGAGGAACTTCTCATATAATCCTCGCTTGCGAATAGGCGTTCAAAGCCAGACGCAGTCTCTAGGAGGTAAGCAACTGCACGATGATGCAGATCGTAGTGTTCTTTGGAGCGACTTTGAGAAGCCAGTGTGCGTAAGCGGGCTATACGACGGGCTTCTTCGGCACGGCATAGTATCTGGGAAACAGACGCATCGTCGTTGGGGGAAAGTGGGAAGATGGTGTCTAAGAAAACGTGGGGAGTTCTTGCATAGAGTAAATAGAAAAGAGAATAGCCAGTAACTTCATGATTTGCAGTGTTGTAAGCGTACGTCACATACGGTAGCACTGAATCCCAGTTGCGATGATCAGACGAGACGTACATGGACAGCATGGTTGTCAAGGTGCGGTCGGTGCGCTCGGTGAGACTGTTGGTTTGCGGATGATACGGTGTCGAGTGTCGGTAATGTGAACCACAAAGCCGGAGCATTTCTTCTACGACATCAGCAGTGAATTGCCGACCACGATCGCTTATAATAACACGGGGTGCGCCATGGCGAAGAATAACGGAATTCAAAAGAAACGAAACATCAGCAGCCTTTGCGGTAGTGAGAGCAGCGGTCTCCGCGTATCTAGTAAGATAGTCAACGCAGACGATAACCCAGCGGCAGCCCTCCACAGTCTTTGGAAAAGGACCGAGCAGGTCAATTTCAATCTTTTCAAAAGGTGAGGTAGGTGGCTTGACGGGTTGTAAAGGTCCGGCCAGCGTGGTGGTGCGTGCCTTAAGTCGTTGGCATTTTTCACATGTCGCAACGTATTGCTTGGTGGTCTTGCCGTTGCTTGCCAGTAGGGACTAGGAATTAAAGCAATTTGTGATTCTTTTTTGTGCATTTTTCTCAAGTCTCAAGAAAGTGATTCTTTATGTTCGTGAATTTTTCACTGTTCGTTAATTTTGGGCATTCTTCAGACTCTTTTGAATAAAAAAAGATTGGGCTGGCCAATGTATGTACAACCAGCAGTTGCGTGGTCACAGTGGGAGTGAGGGTGCTGTGCATGTCGGTACGTTTTAAAAACAGGTTTACAATGAAGGTTTTTGTACAGTGCTTTGGGTGGAGGGTAAGTGGTACAGCAGATGCGCAGCACTAGACTTTCTCAGGTAGCCATATTGGTTTTCTAGTGGGGCCGCCAACAGCCCATGGAAGCATGGACACAGGAGATGTGTAGACGTTGTAACATTTGCTGAGGTTATTCGTGTGGCATAATAGTGGCAAGCTTGCATAGAGATTCTGCTGTGGTCATTCTGTGAGATTCCTTAACCGATTTAGTCAGAATGGAGCACTTTTCTCTTTGGTATTAAATACCTTGTTCTGGATTAATTGATGCATTAATGAGCAAACATAATAGCATGAGAGAGACTAGGACAATTGAGGAAGTGCATTGTGCATGTCGCGCATTTTACTTGTTTGTCCTCACCTTTTCTCGCAGCACTAATGCAGGCTCTAGTTTCTTTGGAGTCCCATTTCATTGGCGATGGTTGTTTGTGCGCAGGCATGCATGGTGGAGGATGAGAACGAAGAGGACCCAACTGAGGAGACCATTGTGTTCCTGTACAAGTGTGCAGCTGGCCCCTGCCCCAAAAGCTATGGCTTCAATGCTGCCAAATTGGCCGGCATCCCACTGGAGGCAAGGCACCATCTCTCTCTCTCTCTGTTTGCCTGCTGCTTGGTTGGTCAGTGCTCGTCTTGTGCAAAAATGTGCTACCTCCTTTTTCATGTGTTTCTTAGGCAGCATTAAATGAAGCCTTGTACTCAAGTGCATTCAAGTTTAGAGAAGAGGGAGGGAGAGGGAGAAGTGGCAGGCAAAGGAAAAGCAAGGAAGGTTAAGTGTAGCATGAGGATATGGAACAACCTTAACTAATGATAGTCAAGCTGTAAACAAACTTGGGTGGGACATATAACACAAAGAACAGGTAACCCATGGTTTGTTAAGGTAGTGAAATGATTTTGGAGAGAAGGCAGCCTTAGCTGGCTATGGCAGATAGTCTGGTGGAGAAGTATGGTCAAGGAAATTTGCAGTAATGAGATCTTTTTCCTGCAGTGAACGGTGTTACAGTGACACATGCTGAACAGCTGTGGTTGCGATTTCATCTAACACTTTCCTCTGGTGCTGACTTCCTTCCTATGGCACTACTCTCGAGATCACGCACGCAGTGTCTGGCAGCAGAGCTCAATACTAAAGCTATGTTGCCAAGCTAAATATTACCCCAGCGACAAGGTCCTTTCCATCGTCATCATACCTGTCATTACACACACATCTGAGTTGCATGGACGGCAGTGCACCATGCAATGGGCAGTATCTTCACACAGTTGCTCACCCTACTGGTGACACACTGACTTAGCCTGACTTAGCCTCCTTTTGGCAGTTTTATGCAAAATAAGATTGTGGAGCTTACACTGAAATATTAAAATCACATGACCAGTACAATGGGTATGGCGTGTGACATAATATTGAAGGATCATACAAAGATATTAGGCCTTAACTTCGTTAAACTGAGTACGATGTGTGAGGTCGTTTGCACACAGATGAAAATCGCTGGAGATGATGACATGCAGTATTGCAGTCTCCACGCAAGGCAATCCGCTGGAGTGGTAGCTACAATATTCCATACTCACTTCCCGTGAGAAATTTTTGGGTTCATATTCGCTCCGCTCCAAACATTTTCTTAAGTGCAGTAGTGTTAAAGGCTGCATTCAGAAAATCCGGTGTGGCAAGTGGTAATTGGTGGTTGGCACGGCTAGGCTGTGACCACATGACATTACTGATTATCATAATAATCAATATCAGAATAATTTGATATGTACAGCACAAAGGTGGATGGAATTAAAAGCAACCTAGAAATAAGAATATCGTGCACCAACACTAGAGATGCACATTCTGCAGTGGCATGCTACGCTCTGGCGAACTGGCATTGTACCTCTGTGTCTTGCTAGGCCTAGCCGCTGCCTAGCATGAGACCTACCACTTGTGTTACCAGCTCACTTTATACGTGTAAACACAATAATCTTCCTTCGAGATGAAGGTACAGCTGGCTTTTACAAGCAAGCCTCTGAGAGTCACTATACCTTTCGTTCAGCCAGATTAACTTCACTGCCTGGCTAGCATTGTACCGAATGCTGGCTTTTTCATGCGGCAACAGTGTCTTGTGAAAAATGGCACTGGAAGACATAAGGCTACAATGATTCACGTGCCACATTCATAAGGTCTCAGTTTTGTGGTGTCTTCACATGCCTAGCATGGCCAGTAGGACCTGTATTCCGAGTTTGCCTCGTTATCGAAAGTGTCGCTATCTTCCTGGCCTCGAGTCATCTGATTGGTGCAAACGTCAGAACGTAATGTTGCCACGTCTTTCGGTTCCATATTGGCAACACACGGTTCCGGCGCTTCGACCAATCAGATGACTCGAGGTCACTTGAGATAGCGACATTTCGATAATGACGCAAACTCGGAACACGGGCCCAGGTGTCCAAAACTGCTGATCTGCTCTGCATGTCAACAGCAGGAGCTCGCTGTGCATTCAATACACCAACATTTATGGGAGTTGAATAAACGCATTCAGTAGTGATGTAGTTTTGTATGGGATTTTCATGGGATTCTTTGACTGTTTGACATCCAGAGTTGACTGTATTACCGAGTTAAAAAGTCTAACCTCTCATTGATATCCCTTGCTGACCAAAATAAAAGTCGGCTCCAAATATGAATCAATGTGTATTCAGTTCAGTCGTTCAGTCGTGTCCGGCTCTTCGTGACCCTATGGACCATGTCACGGTATACAACCTCCTTTATTCCTCTTTCTTTCCATTCCCTGCTTCGTCCTGCCACTATACTTTGTTTTATAATTTCCCATGGGATGGCAGTGTGGTGCAGACAGTAACATAACGGTATGACCACAAGACAGAGTCTGTAGACGACGGAGATGAGAAACAAAAAAGCAGTTATTGTCATCGCTTCTACACTCGTTTATGGCCTGACTGACTAGCAGTAAACCAAACTGCAAGCAGTCCTATAATTTCAGATTCCAGCGCGACGCACACTTAAGAGATCATCAAAAGTTTGCTGTGGCGCTATCTGGGGAAGTGATCATTATATAACAAGCTAGATGAATGATACGCAATTTGATATTTCTTTAGCGAGACCAATCTGCATACAAATTAATGACTTGTTCTGATGCATACAGCTGGCGCAGGCATAATGTGCATACTACCTGCTGCTCTTAGACTCTCCAATAGGTCAGCGTTGCTTATAGGTCTGCCACCCAATTTCCCATGGTCAATTATCTTAAGACTTCAAGTAGACAGATGCTAGTAACCTAACCCTGCAACCAAGTACACTGTTCACAGTGTTGTCAGTCATCATTGCACACAGTCTGTCTACTGCAAGCAGAAAGCAAGAAATGTGGTCTTTACGAACGCATCATGGGGCTTACACTGACACTGCTAGGAGGAGGTGCTTCAGTGCTAGCGCCTTTGCTAGACGCTAGCATTACCTTAGCCAGGCTGATGTAAAAACGGCAACAAGCAAGTTAATTTGACTCCAGAATCTATGGCCATGTTTTGAGGCAACATAGCACATCGCATTTCATAGCACATCATGGTAACGCGATGTATCAGCATTTGCATGTAGTGCATTATTTCTGGTGCGATGTTGGTGGCACACGGTGTTGCGCATTAAAAACGAAGGCAGTGATTCTGGGGGAACATGTTTTTGTTTGTTTGCTTGCTTTTTCTGTTTGGCTGCCGCCTGCTGTGTGGCATTATGATCCGGTGCTGTACTACTTTGTAAGAGTTGCCATTTTTGTCGCGCCTGTTTTTAAATGCAGCGCTGAGTGCTTATTTTCCCGGTATTGTCCGCATGGGCGAACATTCACGCTCTTTCTTCCGCACACTGTCGCTTGCATACATCAGCAGCTTTGCTGTTGGATATTAATTAGCTAACTGCAAAGGGTGTCTGCACGCATCCAGATTAGCGGCTAGCAAGGCCGTCAAAGCGATAACGTGTGACTAGCACTTGCACACCTACAAATAAAAGCTGAGATTGTCAGGTGGCGGTTTCAACTCAGTTCTCATGCGGTCACTGCTGCAGGCGTTGCGCGCAAACTCTCTAAGACACCACAAATAAAAACACCCGAACAACACATGGAGGAAGTGAGATGAGCTCAGTTAGTGCATCCACCTCGTGCTAATGGACTTCCTAACGCACTGCAATAGAGTTTATAGGCACTGCGAATGTCTACCTACTCGTCTCAATCCACACCGTTTTGCACATCAATGCGACATGCCAGTTGTCTCAGTCATGTAAACACGCCTTATGGCAGTGTTGATACAGTTAAACCTCTGTATAACAAGCTTCAGTATAACAAAATCCTCGATATAATGAAGTTACAAGGAATACATCACATAATGCCTATCAAAAACCATGTATATTTTACCTCGATATAACAAAGTAAATGTTTCTGTAATTTCATTACAACGAAATCTTCAGACAAATTTTACCCGGAAGGACAAAAATTTTGCAGTGAAGACGACGGCTAAAAGGAAAACATTGCCAGTGCATGTGACTTGGGCTCACGCGGACAGGCCTCACGAGGCGTGTGGCATTCGCTCCCTACAAGCAAGAGATAAGCGATAAGCCGTTAGGGTAACCGCGCCCCCGCCTCCCGCTTTTTTTTTTTTTTTTTTTTCTCTCTTTCACTTTTTGCTTTGTCACAAATAGAGGAGAGCAGCGGCTCCATATCTCCCCCACCCCCAATTCCTGCTCTGCTCACCCCTTTGCTACGATTCAAAGAAGTTCTTCCCCGTGCCTGCGAAGGCTGATGCGTGAGCGTGCACGCCCGTCTGTCATCCCTTTCTCGCATGGTTCTTGCACAGCCGCCGCTTCCCCAGGCGTTGTTTGTGCGCTGCTTGCCGCTCGGTTTGTCGATTCCGACTCTCCTTTGCTTTGGTTTCCCGGTGCGTTGCCGCAGCAGCTGTTTGTACACTGTTTTCTGCTCTATTCATCGATTCTCTACAACTCTACTTCGTAAGCCCCAAGTAACCGTGAAGTGCTGACGCAATAGACGTGCTGCGGCGCTACACGAATTAACAGGACAGCAAGAAGACTATGAACGCAGCCCATGAATGCCTATGAGCGGCCTATGAACGCAGCCGGAGGCCATATCTGATAGCTAAGCAGACACAAAAGGTCACGGATTACTTTCAGAAGAAATAAAAAGAGTCCTTACAACTGGCAAGTGCTTAGGTAATGTTTCCGCATGTTAGGCACAGAATTTCGATACAACGAAATTTTATTATAATGAAGTAAACTGCCGATTTTTACTACTTCGTTATATCGAGGTTTAACTGTATTAAGTACATCGTCTGATCTGCATGCATGTGGTTGGTATTCCGCAAACCATACCATAGATTGGCTTTTGTGCTGAGTACTGGAGCTGAGACACTTTGCATATCAAGCATCAGCATCCTTCTGTGGCGCTTTCTTGTAGTTTTGCTGTATCGTGGTTTTGCAGTGGATGCATGTCGATATTTGATTGCTGTGGAATTCAGAAATTGTAGACGTTTTTTAATTGCATGAGAAGGGAATAAGAAACGTTCGTGTTTGCACACCCATATTGGTTCTTTTACAAAAATAGAGCTTCTTTGTGCAGGTCATCAGACGCGCCTTCGAGAAATCCAGACAGCTGGAGGATCGCATCCAGATGCATCGTGCCAACTGATCTCTGGCAGCTGTATCCCCCCTTCTTAGTACAAAGTGTTGAATTTGATTGTTTTCATAATAAAGTGAACATTTCACATAAAAACTCATCATTTTTAGAAACTCACCTGATAACAGCGGAAAAACAGAGCCCTTGAGGGTTTTGAAGTTCCACGCAACTATTCCATTTGGTAGATACTATTTTTCTACATCAAGTCTCCATCAAGTCTCCAACAGCCGACCATCTACCTCTTCTTGTGGCAGCCTAGTGTTTGAAAAGAATTATTCGGTATTGTTTCCCCTAACCATTCTGCAACTTATGAGGAACTTGTCCCGCGATACAGGTCAACTTCGTATGAAGGACGGATGCACACGGCTCAGAAAACCCGGACCAGTCTGTGCGCGCCTTGCTTCCTCCGCTTCTGCTGTTTCTCAGTGCGCCGCTACGCAGCATAACAATTCCCCCCAGGCAAGCGATTCTCGTCCTTGAGAAAATTAGGCAGATTGAAGATGGCAGCACTTCAGGCGAGCCACGTGAACAACTTGTGTCTTGCGGGATCAGCGGTCATCCGTCGTGACTTTGGCGATAACGTAATTCACGTCATTCAGTTGGTCCAACATGACGAAGGGGCCTCGTACTTGCAGAGGAACTTCTCATAGAATCCTCGCTTGCGAGTAGGCATCCAAAGCCAGACAGAGTCTCTAGGGGGGTAAGCAACTGCACGATGATGCAGATTGTAGTGTTCTTTCGAGCGGCTTTCAGAAGCCAGTGTGCGTAAACGGGCTATACGACTAGCTTCTTCGGCACGGCATAGTATCCGAGAAACAGACGCATCGTCGTTGGGAGAAAATGTGAAGATGGTGTCTAAGAAAACGTGGGGAGTTCTTGCATAGAGTAAATAGAAAAGAGAATAGCCAGTAACTTCATGATTTGCAGTGTTATAAGCATACATCACATACGGTAGCACTACATCCCAGTTGCTATGGTCAGACGAGACGTACATGGACAGCATGGTTGTCAAGGTGTGGTTGGTGCGTTGTCTCTTCAGGTAGCTGTTCATGAGTCTGCGTCGTGAGAGTGGTAGCCATTGAAACATACTGTTGAGGAGATAAAGGTGGCAAACCTGCTACATGACGGCTGCAACGAGGTACTGGCGGATCCAGAACGTTTTAACCCAGTGCCTAGCACCAAATGTAACGGATGAAATGGTTTTAATACAGGTGAACTTCGTATGAAGGACGGACGCACACTGCTCAGAAAACCCGGATCAGTCTGCGCGCACCTCGCTTCCTCCGCTTCTGCTGCTTTTCAGTGCGCCGCTACGTGGTGTAACAATATTATAGGGATGAAGAACCGGCCGCGCGGAGTGCTGAACGCAGCCTCTACAGTGCCGGCGCCTAGCGTGTGCAGAGTAACTGTGTCGAGAGAGAGAGAGAGAGAGAACTTTTATTTGTCCAACAGAGTGACTATCCCGCTCTTCGGGGGTTACACCCGGAAGGTGGGACAGTCATCTTAGTTGCAAGCCTCTATAGTTCTTGGACCTCGGCGGCATCTTCAGCCAGTCGAACAATTTCTCTTTGGCCTGAGCTTCGCAGAGGGATCTGCAGGTGTCTTTAGTTATATTTTTAGCCTTGCCTGGCGACTTTGCACATTCCCATATTTTATGATCGTGATCCCCTTTTCTTACATAATGAACATAGGTCTGATCGTATTTCCGGCCATATATGGTTGACCAGAACTGGGTTCGGGTATGTATTTGTCTGTAGCTTTCTCCATGCTGCTGTTTCTTCTTTGCCTAACGTGGAGTCTGGTGGTGATATCAAGGCGATAGGACCTTCCTGCTCAGCCTGTAGTGTATTGTTATTTCGCTATAGTTAATCAGCCCAGTGTGCGAGATTTCGGGCTAGTTTGTGTGCCGCCTGCTTTCAGGGCACACCTGCGTGGGCTGGCATCCAAACAAGGGTGATGTCTCTTAATTGTGATAAAACTCTGCCACTTGTATAGACTTTGCATGGGATGCTCTTTACCTAGCACAATTTTTTTCTTGCTTAAACCTGCATTATATAGTCTTCCACTCTTGGTAAACGACTGAAGTATATGTGACAGATACCTTCCCACTTGCATCAGTTCAGTTCAGGCGTTCAGTCGTGTCCGACTCTTCGTGACCCTATGGACCATGTCACGCCACGCTTTCCGGTCTCTCACTATCTTCTTAACATCACATAGCTTCATCTGCAATGCCTCGAGAATGCCATCTAACCATCGCGTTCGCTGCCTACCCCTTCTCCGGCGACCTTCAACCTTTCCCAACATCAAATCTTTCTCCAGCGACTCCTCTCTTCTCATCAGATGACCAAAGTAGCTGAGCTTTAACTTTAGAATTTGACCCTCCAATGAGCAGTCAGGGTTTATGGTCGACAATATCGACTGATTTGATCTTCTGGCAGTCCAAGGAACTCTTAAGAGTCTTCGCCAGCACCACAATTCAAACGCGTCAATTCTTCGGCGGTCAGCCTTTTTCACAGTCCAACTCTCGCATCCATACATCACAACTGGAAAGACCATAGCACGGGTTATACGGATCTTGGTTGGCAGACTAATGTCTCTGCTCTTTACTAGGCGGTCAAGGCTAACCATTGCTCTCTTTCCCAGAAGCAGGCGTCTCCTAATTTCATGGCTGCAGTCTCCTTCCGAGGTGATCTTGGCGCCCAAGATCACTTGCATACCAAGGTACCATATGTACAATGAGCAGCCATGGATGACACCTAATCAATGGAACCTATGATTCTGTAATAATTATATTTTGATAGCTTCAAGTGTCTAAGTGCTTGTCTGTAGCGAATTCTACTGCAAGTTGCCCATCTACCATCTCAGTGGCACACTGTAAACGCTATCACAGTTGGCAAAAATCAGCAACACCATCTTTGAACTGAGAGTCAGTTCACATTTGAAACCAGAGAGCTTTTCAATGAATCAAAGCTTCAGTTCGCAAGTTTCCTTTATTCCATCCACACAGCTTCACACTGTACCAAATGACACACACAGTCTTGAACTCTTGGCAAAAAGTGTTACTGTACAATGTTTCAAGGCTGCAAGTTTCAGAAAGGTACCATTTCAGAACAGGAACCATGTCGACCAAAGAGCACAGTGGCTTCATTAAGAAATTAACCGGTTTCCCCTCCCTTTTTGTTAGAAGCTGTGTTTAGGTCACTGTGCGATGCACCACTATTTTGGGTAGAGCATTATCGTAACCAGGAGACCGTTCCCTGCTGCACAGTACAGTGTTCCAGACTCGGTATGTTAACGTGCACCTTTTGCTTGTCCAGCATGGACTGGATCATGAAGCTATGGCATTTGTGATGAACTTTGTGATGAAAAGGCACATGACGTGCATATCACTTTTCCATATGAAGCTCTGGACAGGTGCAGGTAACCAAGATGTAACCAAAAGGGAACCAGTTTAGCGGATAGGAAGAACATCGATTGAAGTAGCACATTAAATAGCACCACAGAATAAACAAAAAAATGCATTCTTTTGCCACCCGAGCCACTTTGTAGTTCATGCAGGCTAGGGATGTCCTTTCTAGTAGGCCATTGCTTATAGCATTTAGGAGCTGGGACAGTTTCCTTCAGCAGGGCTGTTGTTGAGAGAATACTTCAGTAATGGGAACATAGGTGGACTTATCTTAGCCACCACAATTTCAGTAACACTAATTTCAGTGTCCACATAGCATTTCATGTATCTCCTTCAGTGTTCAGACAAGAGAAAAGCTTTTCACTACTATAAATTTGAGTCTATATAGCACTGTGTACTATGGCTGTGCAGGCTACAGCCTAGAGTGCGCAGTCTTGCAAACACACTGCCACCTTAGCTTCTTGGTTACATAAGCCGTTAGTGTGTTAAGGGAACATTGAAGGGAAGCAAGAGGTAACGTTACACCAGTAGACTGGCATGCATAGTCATGCATAGTCGCATGTATTTTTTTTTTTTTTTTCAGTACAGAAAGACTATTCAGTCGCCAAGAAAATTGCAACTTAAGGTCCCAGAATTTTTCTCTAAAACCACCCTCCCACAATGCGAGGAATGTGACATAATTTTGTAATATTGGATATTTTCAATTCACAGAGAAAATGAAAGCTGCCAACGTGGAAATCACATGCATCCTATGCATCCTATTACAATGAATATTAGCAGATAGTGCTGCCATTTTGTATGCCAACCTTCATGCCACACCATTTGTTCAAGGCAAGGCATCGCTTGTTCAGCAAAGATACAAATGTCCCTGAAAGATTGTGTTTGGCTCATGCTTTTGAGCTTCACTTGCATGCTGGCTTCGTGCAGGCAGAGTCAGTTGCACGCAAAGCACGCAGCCCCCACCATGCTGTTGGTCATATTACAATGGCACCTGCCAGTCACCACAGCGCTGCATGAGAAGCCAAAGAGCTAATTATGGCCTGTAAATAAACGAGCGACACGAGCTTTTGCAGTTAGCAAGAGGCACTGCTAGGTCTTTTACCTAATTTTCTGCCTTATCAAAGCTCTGTCCTCTATAATACTGACATGCTTATCATCTCGCCAAACTAATCCTTTAAAGCAGCTAGACTCAGTACTTCCCTTCACTGTCACTTTAAGGTGCGCAATTTGAAGCCTCGTGCCCACTGCGGAAGAGTTCACTCAACTAGAAAGGAGGAGAAAAAGCATAGAAGCCTCTGTGCATTAACACTGAAAAATGAAGGAGCTGTTGAACAAAGAAGTGGGAAAGCTGCTGCTAGACACATCGACAAGCTAAATGGAAACAAAAATTTTAGTTCAGTCTGCCAATCTGGGAACCTAGCTAACGGAGAACAAAAAGTGTTTGGATTAGGTGTAAGAATTTCGAAAATGCTCATTTCTAATGACTTAGACATTTAATGCATTACTGTATGCCGTGTACTGATACATATAAGTCGATGCTGTCACTAGACTGATCATCCACGTTAAGAGGTGCGGCAAAACATTGAATTTGCCTATTCACAGCGTATAAAGTAGTTCTGGCTAGGCCACAAATATGTGCTCTGCGTTAGAGAGTGTTCCAATCAATATGCATGAACCTTTGTGAATAAAAAGTAAATTTGTTGATGCCCACTTTTTAGGGCGAGGAGTAGATAGTGTGAGAGTAGATGTGCGTCATCATAGAATCCATCACACCAGGACTCGAAATTATACGAACATTGGCAGTTTCATCTGCCTGCAGGCCTGGAAGATGCATCCATCCGCATGCCAACCGCCACTCTCCAGAGGCCCCCATCAACCTGCGTACGACTTACAGAAGGCTGTACCCACTACTCATCTACTCAAGCCTGCCATTGCTGTAGACCCATGGTGAAAAAAATTTTAAAGATAAACGGCTCACGTCACCTAGCAACTGAAGATGTGTAAATAAGAAACAAACGAGAGATACTACAATAATGCATACACTGCTGCACAAATCATACTGATCATCTGCAATGTCCTTCCTTTAGGCCAGTGAGGGCTGTTAGTTGGCTGCCCGACTCATAGGCAGCAATATACAGTGTATACACGCAAGCCTGTGCACCTCACCTCATACAAACGGTAACTGCATCAATATGGAAGGAATATATACATTTGGAAACTTACCGGGTGGTAATAATGCCACTTTTGTACAGTGCTCACAAACCAAAAAAATCTACAAGAGCATTTTCGAGTGGTATTGATATTCGCAGAAGACGCATGATGCAGAAAATGGAAGAAGACTGCAGTCAATCAGACGCTCAAAATTAAGATATTCCTCCAATTTGCAATGTATGAGCTTGACAGAAACTGTCTTCAAGGAACAGACCCAGCTTGGACCAAATCAGCAACTGCTCTTCTTGCTTCAAGTCCAGTTCTAATACAACACAGTGACACAGTACTCGGCCATAACTGAAAGCAAGCCTTCAAGGTTTAAAAAGCCTTGTAATGTTTCAAGATGCTGATACTTGTGACTGTTTGCTTATTCTGGTGTGGCCTAAGGGTAGAAATGAAAAATAAAATAGTTGCAAGCTATAAATACTGCATACTGCAGTGCATCAGTACACTATCTTTGTGCAATCTGCAAAACCTTATCAGGTTCTTTTTATTTTTAATGAGAGATTTCATGCCAAAAATCTGTCCATGTAGCACATAAAGTACAGCCTTTGTCAAAAGTTTAGAGCCCAGGGGTCTGCTTCTGAGCCATACTATGTGGCTCCCAATGCATTCACAGGTTTCCAAATTTGCTGAAGGCAAGAAGATTTTTCGTCCTACCCTGTCCAATAGCTAGGATTTCCATGATTGTTAAAGAAGTCATAATATACGGCTTAAAATCAAACCATATGGGTTCTAAACTTTTGACAAAAGCTGTAACAATAGTGCATTGTCAGTGTACATGTGAATGGAAAATCATTTCCAGTTCATTGAACAGTTATGCATCAACACTAAAGTACTTGTTCAAGTAGCATGGTCTATGGTTCAATGACAACAAAATTAATGTGCGTTACCACACTTTCGTTTAGCATGTGGGATACTTCTCGTTCCAGATATGGGCATGATGTTGACTAAATGTTGTCCTCCTGCAGAATCATGGTTCTTCTTTCGGGGCCCAGTTGCTGTGTAACGCGAAGCCGGAAAAACCTCAACAAGACAGGATAAGTGATTTCGTAACAGCAACCATTTTCTTCCTTATCAGCCTTGACGAGTGCAGCTATGTTTTATTTTGTGAGTGCATTTTCTTTACAAGTGCAATCCATTTTGAGCTGCGTAATAGTGCACGTAACCAACAGCAGTAAGACTGGAGATTGGCGATAACTCTGACGACATGCGTGTAGAATTCGCAAGCTACTGAAAGCACACCCTGCACCAATTCATTTGAGTGCCATGAAATCACACCTGGGCTTGTTTTTACAAAGTGACAGTGTGCCATTACTGGCATGCACAGCCAAGTATAACACGCACTACAGTTGTCATTGTACATTATCTCATCAAGATAAATATGTAAATTTATATTAGACATTTTGGAGAAAGATAGCATCACTATAGATACAATGAAGACCACCGTCATGCTCTCTGGAAGCCATGTTTGATGGTGACAGCATGGACCAGATGGTTTTATGCAACATGCAATGTTGGCAACAAGAGTTGGCCTTTTTCAGCTTCACAGTGGTGGGGGCTTGGGTGATGGGGGCCTCTTGTGCGTCATCAGACCTAATGTGCAGGCGCCATCAGTTGCAAAAAAAAAAGAAGAAGAAACAAAAGAGTACCCAAAGCCCTGTCACAGTTAATTTTCTCAGCACACAGCAGTTGACTGTGGGTGGTTGTCAATCTCCGTCCATCAGCAGTTTCACATCCAGGGCCAAACTGCAGGGCTTATGGCTCTTAAATGAAGACCACGCCCAGTTCTTGAGTTGTTGCTGACTGCTAGACCTCGGCTACGGTGAAGTGAGTGATAGTCTTAGCACTGCTTCACTCCTGCTCCTTGTGTCCGCAGTGCAGTAGCATGCCCTTGTCTGCACACCACTGTTGCGAAAGCTGCTAAGGCAGTCATTGGTTGCTGTGTCAAGAGATGGTGAGGTTCTTTGCCAAACGCCGACCATAATGTCCGAACCATGTGAGCCGAGCCACGCCAGCCTGCCCGGCCGACAGCAGCCACGTGGCACTAGTGTAGTTGGGGCTCCAGCAGACCTGAGGCAAATTAGACAGCATCAAGTAAGGCTCACAAATTTAAAAAGAGTTCACTGCGGGCTAGCTGGTGTTTCATCATCACATTCATCTCATTCGGCACGAAGGACGTAACAAATTAGACAGATGAACACTGGCAATATAAATAAGAAAGACGAACCTTCCTTCTAGAAAGAATGTTTGTTTTTCTCATTTCTAGGGCCCACGTTCATATTTCTTCATTCTGACAAAAAATGTGGTCACAAGATTTATTCTGCATCACTTCAGGATAGCATACTGTTTTCACAACCACTTGAGCACAGCTCCCCTTGAAAGGGTGCTGAGCACAATTCAGTCCGATTTTTGTCCCTGGTGTAAATAGCAACGTTAGGCCTTTTGTGGCTTTATTGACATTTGCACAGTAGCCTGTACATTTTCAAAAATCAGTAAAAACCTTAATAGCCACTATATGCCACTGCGGTGTTCTCCATGCTTTCCACCACAATGTACGCAGACTATGTGAAGGCAAGCAAGCTAATACAGCCACTGCCGCAGCTTCAGCTTGTGCAATGCCAAGGATCAACCCTTCGCAGGACTGAATCAGTAAAGCGGATGATTGGGCTAGCCGATTTGCCATCGATTATGAAGCAGCGTACCAGGAAACACACACACAGGAAGAAGGGACTTGATGCACAAAGGTAACCCGTGATTAAGGATGCCGGAGGGTCCGCACCTTATCCGACCTTGTTTGTCTTGTTGAATTGTTTTATATTTATTCTGACACACTCCTGAATAAAATTCAGCAGTAAGTTTAGCGCATGTCCTTTCTTCCTGTCTGTGTGTTCCCTAGACCACTGCTTCATAATCGATGGGATTGAAGTCAGAAAAAATCGTGGAAGTTGTAGAGATTCACAATCCTCTGCCTCCATTATAACGACCGCGCATAATTAACACGCGTGATTATGCGCGCTGTTAGGGAGGACTGCAAGGAGAGGGCCCACTGGCCACCCATCACAACCTCCCAGGCTCCCGCAGCAACACCGCGTGGGTTTCCTTCTTTCCTCCCAGCCTACTCGGAAGCCCTCTCCCATTTCGAGTTGAGTAGCGCATCTGTCGCAACTCACTCGGGGCTTTTCGGCAGTTGAGCGTGTACGCGCGCGGTTCATGATTTCCGTCGAGGAGACCACCACCGTCACTGAGAATCGCCCAGTCAATGCACCTACCGCAACAGGCTGTGAGCGCGAAGCCACACCAGGTGAGCAGACTCTTCCTCTCACCTCCTTGCGCATGCTTCCCCATTAGGTGGTTTATTTCACCCCCGTACGCGAGCGGGACGTTCGCTTACTACGGCGGTTGTATTTGTGTGCTATTGATTTGCCGTGTACAGCTGCTCAGACAAATTAAAGCTTGTTCGAGTGTGCAACTCATGTTTGTCCCCTCTGGCCCAAACCCGCCGCAGTAGCCACTTCTCGCACCACGGGTTGGGGGTCTCAGCTCTGTCTGCTAGGGCTGGCACGTCATCGGGGCTAGAAGGCGACTGTAGCGTCTAGCCCCCACGTGGCGCATTCTTGCAAGAATTAACCCCCATAAACTTTGGTTATGCATGGTTTGATGGTTTGAATAAGTTTCGTGTAACACTGCCTCTTCAATCCACACCACGGAATGGTGGAATTCACTTCATTAGGTGAAGGTCACTTTTTCAGATTTTTTCTTTAAGTTAGGTTTTGCGGAAAGAAAGGCCCAGTATACTTTGGGGTGGACACCTACACTTAATCAGGTCAAGGTCATACCACCTTTTTGAAGGTCAAGCAGCTGACAGGTTGACCTTGACTGATACATGGTGCAGTGAAGTTTCCACTTCAAAACTGCATTTGAAGCTAAGCAGCAAAGGTGAGCAAGTTTTTGTCTGACTCGCACAACAGCCAGCAGAAAAATATTACTCAAGTGCCTCGTAGAACTTGACTTGTATGTTCCCGGTTCAGATTCACAAGATCATGGGCAGTGAAAAGCTCCAATAGAATTTCATTATTTTTCTCCTGGTTAATATTGTTACAGACTTGTTCTCAAGCAGAGCACGGAGGAGGGAAGAAGAAGAAGAAGTGTGTGCACCCGTTCGACTTTTGTCTTGTGGCACCTGTGTTGCTCCCCGCTGGCCGTGTGTACCTGGCGTACTGAACCGGCTAGAACGTCTCGGTCGCGACGCTAAGGGCGTAACAATATGTTCCCATGTATAAACATATGAGCTGGCAAAGCATCAAAGAAAGACAACGAGTCAACATACGACAGGCCTTATTCTGCGAAGACACGACCTGAACAGGAGAAACGCAGTGGCTTCTCTGCAGAGCTTTAAGAGCATGGGGGCTGGGGGTCGGGACCATTTGGGAACTACAACTATGCGCTTATGTACAGGTAGCCCGGGCAGCGACAGTCAGCCTGCGATAGCTTCTCCACAGTGCATTAGTGTAAGAGACAAAACATTCAGAAACAAAGAAACTATTCTGATTCAGCATTGCCATCAATGTCAACATATCGGATTTGTAACTAAATATCTTCGCACATAGGGCAACGACGATGTACACTGAATTCTGCAACCATTAAAGAATGAGCTTCCATAATCCATGCCAACAAATGTTAACCTAGACTTTCAGGTAGTGAAACTGCCAATTCTAGAGTCTTTTATACCTTATTCAAGTTACATTTTTCAAGTTTGGTTTGGGTCATAGGGTTGAATGTCTCATAGCAACTGAGGCTAAGAGAGATGTCAGAGTGGAGGGCTACGTAGATTACGACTGCCTGGCGTTCCTTAATATATACACTGACATCGCACAGTACATACGTGCCTTGTTTTTCGCCTCAATTGAAAAGCGGCCACCTGGACGGGATTCGATTCTGCGCCCTTTGGTTCAGCAGTCGAGCAGCCTAACCACTAAGCCACCAAAGCAGGGCGAATTTTATAGTTAGCCAATTATATTGAATGTTATAGTGCAAAAGCGACCAAGGATATAATGCGTCAAACACAAGGTTAGAAGAAATGGGTAGGATGGTGTATAGTTTGTTTAAAATGCTGGCTTCTTTTACAAACTTTAACAATTTGTGAAGAATAAGCAAGTGCTTGTGCACCTAAATGCAGCATGGGATGTGATCATTGTAAAATAATGTATGCCGACCCTACGGCAACCTTCCAACACTGAAAATGTGACACGCATCGTGCGTCGTGAACTGGAAGCGCTCGCTCCTGCTGCATCCAACCCGCCCTCCTCGGACAGCAACCTAGCGACGATATCCCTCATTCAAGCCGTCGTTCGTCAAGAGGTTGCCAACTTGGGCGTCCCCTGTAGCCACACCGTGCAACACCACAGTTCGAGCCCCGTCCCTCCCATGGTCGCCGCCGCTGCACCCCGCAATACCTACGCGCCACGCTACCAATACCGCAATCCTGATGAGTGGCGCACCCCGGACGACAGGCCGATCTGTTTCACGTGCTCGCGTATTGGCCACATCGCTCGCCACTGCCGCAGCCGCTGGACATCACCACCTCGACGTTTTCCTTACGTTGACCGCTACTCCAATTACGGTCACCCCCGTTTCACGCCTCGTTATGAGCCGCCCCGCACCGATACTACTCCGCCTCCTCCAGTGTCCAGTCGGTCTCCTTCCCCGCCAGCCCGCCGTTCCCGTTCACCTCTTCCTAGCCGCAGTTCCTCGCCGTCCGCTGCCGGCCGCTTCACGGGAAACTAGCCAATGCAGCTCCCAGAGGTGACGCTGCATTGGTACCCCGACCTGGAAATCCTCTACTGCCCATTTCTCCGCCCTGTAATCTCCTCTCCCTGTTCGTGGATGGTGTTCCCGTCTCTGCCCTCATTGACACTGGTGCCCAAGTCTCAATAATGAGCTCATCGTTTTGCCGCTGCCTCAAGAAAGTACAGACCCCCGCCGCTTCGCCCACCGTTCGTGTTGCCGATGGCAGTACTGCTGCTGTCACTCGGCAGTGCACTGCCTGAGTCACCCTTGCCGGTCATCACATCCCTGTTTTGTTCACCATCCTCAACCAGTGCCCTCACAATGTGATCCTCGGCCTTGACTTTTTAACGGCTCACTCTGCCCTTATCGACTGCTCCAGCGGCCTTCTTCGTTTGGACCTACCTGTCTGCTCAGAACATCCTCCATCTGCACCCCGCCTTCGCTCCACTGAGTTCGCTCGCCTGCCCCCTGACTCTGCTGTTTACCTACCTCTGTCACCTTTCCCGCCTATGCCTGACGGTGACTATATTGCTTGCCCTATCACCGAGGTCTTTCTTGACCGCAACGTCGTTCTTCCTCATCTAATCGTACGCGTTACACAGAACAGCACCTACCTTCCTATCCTGAACTTCAGTCTGTCACCCCAAGTTCTTCCCGAAGGAATATCCCTTGCTACCTTGTCCCCTCTCACAGACTGCACCATTTGTGCACTCACTCCTGGCCCACATTCAAGCGTCCTTCCAACACCCGTACTTTCCACCACAATTACCGACCCTATTTCCGCAATGATTGCCTCTGACCTCAGCCCCGAACACGCTCAGGACCTGCACAACCTTTTGTTATCCTTCTCCGACATTTTTTACTTTGCTGCCGGTTCTCTGGGCCAAACATCAGTTGTGACTCACCGCATTGACACCGGTGATGCAAAGCCTGTACATCGGAGGCCTTATCGTGTGTCCCTTTCTGAGCGCCAAGTCATCCAGCAGGAGGTCGACAAGATGTTGGGCAACAATATCATCGAACCTTCGAACAGCCCCTGGGCCTCTCCTGTCGTGTTCGTTAGAAAGAAAGACAACAGTTGACGCTTTTGTGTCGACTATCGACATCTGAACAAGATTACAAGGAAAGATGTTTACCCGCTGCCGCGAATAGACGATGCCTTGGACTGTTTACATGGAGCCCGCTACTTTTCCTCCATCGACCTTCGTAGCGGCTACTGGCAGACCTCTGTTGACGAAGAAGACCGCGAGAAGACAGCTTTTGTCACACCCGATGGACTTTACCAATTTAAGGTTATGCCTTTTGGACTTTGCAACGCCCCTGCCACTTTTGAACGAATGATGGACTCCTTACTCCGCGGCTTCAAATGGACGACTTGTCTCTGTTACTTGGATGACGTGATTGTCTTCTCGCCCTCGTTCGAAAGCCATCTTCGTCGCCTTTCTTCCATCTTGGCACTTTTCCGCCGTGCCGGACTTCAACTGAACTCAAAGAAGTGCAGTTTTGGTCGCCGCGAACTTAAAGTGCTTGGCCATTTGGTGAATGCCACCGGCGTGCAACCTGATCCCGACAAAGTTCGCGCTGTCAGTGCGTTTCCATGTCCCCGTTCACCCCGTGATGTCCGCAGCTTTATAGGACTGTGTTCTTATTTTCGCAGGTTCGTCCCAAACTTTGCCGCTGTTGCTCGTCCTCTCACCGATCTGCTGAAGAAAGGCGTTCCATTCTCATGGGGACCAGAGCAGGCTAACGCATTCTCCACCCTCATCGCTATTCTCACCAATCCTCCTGTGTTGGCCCATTTCAACCCATCTGCCCCAACAGAACTTCGCACCGACGCCAGTGGCCACGGGATTGGTGCCATTCTTGCACAGCGACAACGCGGCCAACATTGCGTTATTGCCTACGCCAGTCGTCTCTTGTCATCAGCAGAGCAGAACTATTCTATTACGGAACGGGAGTGCCTGGCTCTCGTTTGGGCCGTTGGAAAATTCAGACCCTACTTGTTTGGCCGACCCTTCACTGTAATTACCGATCACCACGCCTTATGTTGGCTCTCTTCCCTCAAAGATCCTGCTGGCCGCCTCGGCCGCTGGGCACTGCGCTTGCAGGAGTATACCTTTTCCGTTATATACAAATCCGGTCGGCTTCACCAGGACGCAGACTGTCTGTCCCGTTATCCCGTCGATCCCCCTTCCTCTACTGACCATGAGTCGGACCCCTGTGTCTTCTCTATATCGGACTTTTCCCACATAGCCGACGAACAGCGGTTGGACCCAACCCTCAGTTCTCCTATCGACCGCCTCCGCACACACAGCCGTGACTCTTCCCTCGCCCTATTCTTCCTTCATGGAAATACGCTATACCGCCGCAACATGCGACCTGATGGCGCTGAGCACTTGCTGGTCGTTCCCCAACACCTACGCTCTGCCGTTCTCGAACAAATGCACGACGCCCCTACAGCTGGTCATCTTGGCCTCTCACGCACATACGACCGCGTGCGCCGGCGTTTCTTCTGGCCTGGACTCTACCGCTCTGTCCAACGTTATGTAGCCGCTTGCGACCTCTGTCAACGCCGGAAGAAACCCCCTGTGCTATTACCTGGACACCTGCAGCCGATTGCTATCCCGACTGAGCCATTTTCTCGTGTTGGCCTTGACCTCCTAGGGCCCTTCCCCGAGTCCTTGTCAAGAAACAAATGGATCGCTGTGGCCACCGATTATGCCACGCGGTACGTGATCACTCGCGCCATTCCAACCAGCTGCGCCACAGACGTTGCTGACTTCCTTTTGTACGACGTCATACTACACCATGGTGCTCCCCGTCAACTACTTACCGACCGTGGCCGCTGTTTCCTTTCCCGAGTTGTTGAAGAAATACTTCGTTCTTGCTCCGTTCGGCACAAGTTCACCACTGCGTATCACCCTCAGACGAACGGCCTTACGGAGCGTCTTAACCGCACAATCACCGACATGCTCGCAATGTACGTATCCGACAGTCATCGCGACTGGGATATTAGTCTGCCATTTGTCACCTTTGCATATAACTCTTCGCGTCATGACACTGCTGGGTACTCTCCATTCTATCTTCTCTTTGGAAGAGACCCGTTACTGCCTTTCGACACTTTGCTTCCCGCCACTGGCCCCGTCACAACCTATGCCCGCGATACCATCGCCCGAGCCGACGCTGCTCGCCAGATTGCTCGTCACAATCTCACCATCTCTCAAGAAGCTCAAAAACGCCGTTACGACGCTCACCACCGCGATGTGCACTATCCTCCCGGATCTCTGGTGTTGCTCTGGCTTCCGTGCCGTCGTGTGGGGTTGTGTCAAAAACTTCTGCCCCACTACACAGGTCCTTACTGTGTACTACGCCCAGTGACCGACGTGACCTATGAGATTTCACCGCTCCACCCAAAGGCGCCGACTGCTACACCCACTTCCGAAATCGTACATGTCGCCCGCCTAAAGCCATATTACTCCCCCTCCACATCGCACGCCTAATACGCACCGGGACGTTGCCTTTTGCCGAGGGGGGTAGTGTTACCTGGAAACGCGGGGACCAAAGTGATGTGCTCACTGACGAAGACGACGACCGAGGAACACGGGCACGACAAAGCGTTGAAAAAGAGGACGACGCTGACAGAGTGAACACTGCACGGCTACTGAAGTCTCAGCGTCAAGTTCAGCCCATCGCAGTGTTGTTACATTAAGCACATCCCCGTAACAATATCTTTATTTAGTTACTGTAAAGGGAAGATGTGTTTTACTGTCAGTTCCCCACTGCATCTTTGGCAGAGAGGTTTGTCTGGTATCATCAGCACCCCCCCTTTTTTTTTCACAATCATGATGCCAGAAGTGAGGAAGGTGTTTAGATTCGAAAAATCTGAAATGCCCCCCCCCCCCCCCCCCCCCCTTCCGATTTTGTGTCAACAGCTTGACGAAACGGGTGTGAGAAATAACATTTTAGTATCTGGCAAACAACATCGACAAACACTATCACAGTTCAGTTGGATTTCAAGCTCTGGCAGCCCTCTTCGAACTCATTCCGACCTTTGTAATGGCTGTCATGCAGCTGACACACATACACACACACACACACACACAAAAAAAAAAAACAACAAAAAAAATGATGCGGACCTGCAATGTCTGCAAAACATGCCAAAATCACCGAATGGCTGTGCATTTCAGGCCGACATCCCAACACGCTGATGTTGCTATCAGGATTACTTTAGGCCGGCTTTTTGCATTGTGTGCCACCATCTGTTGTGTAGCGTCGGTATGCAGCAACACAAGAAGTTGGAGATGGTATCACAGACACCGCACCACCTTGGAATTCAGGGGTTATGGCTCGACGGCTGAGTAAGCAAGCGCACTGGCAGCTTTTGTCTACATGCTTTTCTTCGGAGAAAAGGGGGTGCTTAGAATTGCATGCAAACATTTTTTTCAGTACTTTTTTATGAAGACAGGGGGGCGCCCAAAATAGAGGGGTGTTCAGAAAATTGGCCCTTGAATCGGGAAAAAAAAGTGCGGCCCTTACATGTGTTTATACAGTAGTTATAAATTTTATGATTGTAACGTTTCAGCACAAAGATCCCGCACAGAAAAGTACACTGAGTCGATTAAACTGGAAACTTGAGAACTAAATTAGAACATGCACTTCTGTTTTTATTTCTTCTCCTTTTCCTGCAACAAAGCCACCCTTGATAAATTCATCATCATCATCAGCCTGACTATACCTACTGCAGGGCGAAGGTCTCTCCCATATTTCTCTTAACCCGGTTCTGTGCTAGCTGCATCATCTTGACCCCTGCAAGCTTCTTAACCTCATCCGCCCACCTAACTTTCTGTCGCCCCCTGCTACACTTTCCTTCCCTTGGAATCCAGTTTGTTACCCTAAGCGACCATCGGTTATCCTCTCTTCGCACTACACGCACTACATATCCTGCTCATGCCCATTTCTTCTTCTTAATTTCCGCTAGAATGTCGGTAACTGGAGTTATTTCTCTGACCCACTCTGCATGCTTCCTATCTCTTAATGTTACCCCTACCATTTTTCGTTCCATAGCCCTCTGGGTTGTCCTCAACTTAAGTAGAACCCTCTTAGTTGGCCTCCACATTTCAGTCCCATACGTGAGTACAGGTAAGATGCAACTGTTGTATACTTTCCTCTTGAGCGATACCGGTAAGCTGCTAGTCATAATCTGCGAGTGCTTGCCAAATGCGCTCCATCCCAATAATATTATTCTTGTTATTTCCTTTTCATGGTCCGGATCTGCGGTTACTACCTGTCCTAAGTAGACACATTAGCTAGCGAAGTACTGGAAGTAGTAGGCGAATGTAAAGTGCAGTTCCTTCCCGAGGCTGTTGAAGATTACCTCAGTCTTCTGCATATTGATTTTCAAGCCTACCTTTCTACTTTTCCTGTCTAGGTCATCAATCATTATTTGCAGTTCATCCCCCGAGTTGCTTAGCAAGGCAATGTCATCAGCAAATCTCAGATTACTGAGGTATTCTCCATCTACCCTTATCCCTAGCTGCTCCCATTCCAAGTCTCTGAATACTTCCTCTAAGCAAGCTGTAAATAGTACTGGGGAGATTGCCTCCCTTTCCCAACACCTTTCTTTATAGGAATTTTGTTACTTTCTTTATGCAGAACTATAGTCGCTGTGCAGCCACTATATATATATCTTCCAGTACTTTCACATACGGCTCATCTACCCCCTGATTTCGCAATGCCTGCATCACCGCCGAGGTTTCAACTGAGAAATGCTTTTTTGTAACCAATGAATGCTATGTATAAGGGCTGGTTATATTCCGAGCATTTTTCTATCACCTGATTGATGGTATGGATATGATCGATAGTAGAGTACTGTTTCCGAAAACCTGCTTGATCCTTTGCTTGGTTGCAGTCTAAGGTTGTCCTGATTCTATTAGCGATTATCTTAGTAAATACCTTATACGTAACAAAGAGTAAGCTGATTGGTCTGTAATTTTTGAGGTCCTTAGAGTCCCCTTTCTTATGAATGAGGATATGTTTGCATTCTTCCATGGTTCCAGTACCGTCGATGACACTAAGCACTGCGAATAGAGGGTGGCCAGTTTTTCTAGCACAATATCCCCCTCCCCAACAAATCTGTAGTTATCTGATCCTCTCCAGCTGATTTCCCCCTTTTCATAGTTCCTAATGCTTTCTTGACCTCGTCCTTCGTCACTGGTGGAACGTCTGACTGTTCTTCCCTACCGCCACTCTCATTACAGTCCTGACTACTTTGGCTACTGTAGAGATCTGTATAGACCTCCTCGGCTACTTTGACTACCTTGTCCATTCGTGATGACGTTGCCCGCCTTATCCCTTATCGCATATATCTAATTTTTGCCTATGCTCAATTTCTTGATACAGTAGAAGCCCTAAAACGCTCAAGCACACATGCAAAGCATGACAAACAGCGTGAACAGTGAAAACTGCAAGCAAAATGCTAGAATTTTCAGACAATTTTAGCAGCACAATGTCACGATGTGATCAACACACTGTGGTCAGTGCACTGCGATCGGCACACTGTGATTGGCAACCAGTGCAGGCGCAGTGCACTTTTTGTAGCACACTGTGGTTTCAGAAGAAATCAATGCTCTTTTGAGGATAGTCCTGCCACGCCTGTGCTAAGGCAGGTTCCCCATGCAGAGAGGTTTGGTGGCACTGACCGTGTTGACAGAGTTGAGATGGTACAGGTTGCTGCCACTGGAGAAGGAATTGTTCTGTGATGACACACGCTCCCCAGACTGATCCAGAGCTGAGCCGCTTTTTTCCTGCGAGAAGGAGAAGCACCACGATGGTCACCTAACACAGACTCAGTACCAGAGGCACAGAGCCAACCAAACCAAACGCACCTTGCAAGGGAAGCTGTAAATGTGTAAAGAGTCTACACACAGGAGATAAACAGAAAAAAGGTACGCAACATATGGATATGCTAGTTTTTCTGTACCTTTTGAAAAATTTACTTCTCTAACTTCTCTTCTTGGCTAGAAAGGTTCAGTAGTGTTTGCTGTTTGATAGGTGTTTTTTATTTCCAAGAAATGTTTGTTTTATGCGTGTAGCAGACTTCTTGTCCTAAAGATAAGAGAATTGGGAAAAATGTTTTATGTCCTGGCACCGAAACTCCGGGCACCGGCTACACTATGAGAAAATATAGCTCTTGGTCTGAGGGAACAGGATTGCTTGACGGTAAGACTGGTTTATGTTTTTAACTTTCTGTGGTTTATGCAATTTGATGTCCCAAAGTGAGCTAGGCTATATATAAGGGGTGCCATAGCGCAGGGTCTCTGGATAATTTAAACCACGTAGGGTTCATAAACTTACACTAACATTGCACAGTACACAAGTGCCCTGTGTTTCAGCCCCCCAAAGTGCGGCCTCTGCGGCTGGGATCGAGTCCGAGCCCCCGATTTTGTACTCCAGCACTATAGCAGGGCTTGAACTATGGCGTCAAGTGATTCTACAAAAAGACAGCGCCTTGCAAGCAGTGCATTGTCTGTGAAAAACATTCCGAGCCAAAGTGCATCAATAAAGACATGAGATGCTGTTTATGAGATTAATGCCCTGGCAAACGATGCAGTCAATTTGAAACTACCCCATTGTCATAGGCACATGGTGATGAAGAACTGAAGAAGAAGATAACCAGCCAGCCATGAAGTGCCTGCAGCTGCCAAAAAATGACATGTGATGCCTGACTGCCCTGCATCTTCAACTGCTGCAGAGAGCAGTAGTGTGCTGTCAGAGACGCTACAAATGCTGCAGCCATTTAGTGAGGCTGTAACTGTGAAATGGCAGACAGACTATACCTCTGCACGGGCATATCATAAATTGACCCTGATGACCAGTAAAACAGGTAGCTGCAAGTACTTAACTGCTCCTACAAGGTGTGTTGTTACAAAAAGTTAGCTTTTATTGATGAAGACTTGAACAATACAGTTGTGCTGCTGGAAAGAGAAGCATAGCGCTGCTCTGAGCTTCCTTCCATAGTGTATGAGATACTGAGTCCTTGAAAGCGCGTTTCTCTCCTCGTGGGCCTAACTTTAAAGGGTCCCCAGAAGAGGGGTTCAGAAAATGGCCACCAATTGTGTGCATTATGTAGAGGAAATTCTGAGCATGCATGCCATGTACAAGTAATCAAAAGCAAGCTGATAATTTGCTAGACACTTTTAAGCATTCCCACTGTTGTGCTGAGTGGCAGCTTGCGGCGCCAGACATTCGCCCACGAGGCTAGGTGCTCACCTAGCCTGGCAGGAGACTGTGATGTGTCTCTCTTTCCACTCCTCTGCTGTCTAGCCTGTCTAGCTGCAAGCAGCAAAAACAAATGTAAACTGAGACAGGTTGGCTGGGAATGGTTTGTTTTTCTAGCGTGCGAGCTGAGAGGGAAAATGCAGAGGAAGTCTTCAATTGCCCATATCTCTGGTGCTACGCGTGGTAGATCAAAAATCTTTGCAGGAGATGATAGGTGTTTCAATATCTATGACTATCATCAGCTGTTCTTACCGTCGGCAGGCCCCTTTTCAGCGCCCCTTTAAAGCCTGCCTTGATGTCCAGCCTGAATAGGCATTTACTGACGCCGCAGTTCAGTGACAATGCAAAGTGCACTGATTCTCAAACACAGTGGAAGCACAAGTCTGCACCGTCAACATTTTCCAGCAACTTGCAATAAATGAATGCTTAGAGGAAAGATGGCTCCCTGGTACATTCACATGACTGCCAGGAGCCAGCAACACAGTTATTTTCAGAAGAGCCCACTACACAATAAAGAGTCGAGTGTCTAAGAAAAGATCCAACTGAAACAAGAGCAAGAGAATCTTCCTTCCTTAGTGTCTGATGACGCCTTCAGTGGGAAGCTTAGTGGCTTCAATATTTCTGATGGACAAGCAACTACCGAACAAGAATGCGTACAAGCTGCGAAATGCAAGAACAGAGGAGCAGATGGCACATGGAGCATTGACGGCAAGTATGCTTGCTTGCTCGCATTTGCAGCCCATCAACACACTCTTCCTTCAGGGATAACAACATTTAACCCCTCTTGTGTGTGTCAGCGATAAGAAAGTGCTTATCACTGATTTGTGTGAGCTGTGGTTTTGATGCACTCACATTTGCTGCTTTAAAAAAAACTAAAAACAAAGGACACTTTCCAAACAAATGGTGGTATTCTTACTTTCAGTGAGCTTCTCATCCAGAAAGGGATGTGGGCAAACGCAAGAGCAATGGTCTACACAGGGTGTATGGACGTGAGGATGGTGTCATGGCACCAGATATGCTAGTGAAGCAAGAACTTGCATTTTCATGTCGTGGATTCTGAGGAAATGGAACTACTCTCAACCTGTCATAGTTTTTGACAGCTAGGAACTTCTGCGAAAGGAACTATGTTTGCACAGCTCACCACAAAGGCCATTCTTCTCCCCAATGATACAGGTGTGTTCATTGATGGGACTGTCAGTGATGACTTGCTACAAGGCATTCCATATAGAAACAGTTTGGTGTGAGTGGAGAACTTCACAGATCGATTAGGCTGGAATGCCTGCACTCCCCTAGTAGGTGTTTTTTAATTGAGGAAAAGGGCATGTTGCGTAAAAATTACAGCAGGTTCAGATGCAAGCACAATCAAACACACAAAAAAAGAAATATCGTAACCCGGAACTCCGGCTAAGCAATTTCACTTAAAAGTGCTGTCAACAATCAAATACTTTCTGTTTTTTGCTTATGCAAAAAAACGACGCCACTAGAACAGCTTATTGCAATATTTATAGAGCTCGGTGAGTTTCCTGTACAGCAGCACACCTTCAAAGTGAAGGCTTGAAGATGGTATGAGATTTCCACAACTGCTGAGATGCAACAGTATCAAATTTCTCGAGTGGTGTGGACAAGGTACTGACCTCTTCTCATCTCCCCCAGACTGTGCAAAAGCAACTCACCAGGCATGTGTCGAGAAAGGAGATGCCAAAGTGCTCCTGGGCATGTGAGTGGCCTTGAGTTGGACCCGTGGGTGCAGATTTTTTTTCGGCATTGTGACTTGACTTGGCCTCAGCTTCTTCCTCCAGCGGCACCAGCAGTGCACGGTAGAGCGGCTGCGTGTGGAAGTAAGTTATACCCCACTTACATGGGCAAGTTTAGTGACATTTTCACGAAGTGCACTTACATAGAAAGAATAACACTTTCGTTGCTCATTGTCACACAGTAAAATCAAATGTCATTTTGAAATGACGGCAGTGCCGATACAGATGCTGCAGCCCTATGTAGAAATTAATTTGCTTTCACGATGATACCTTAAAATTCAATGCTATTGCAAGCACAATTACCCCAAGCTAATATTCAGAGTTTATTTATGCATCTAAGTACATGGTTTTGACTAAAAAAGCATCGCGATGTCGCACGGGCAAGTTAGCTTGACCGCCCATTTGCTAACGTGCATGGTTACTGCTGTTTACATGCAAACCCGACCTCGTTTATGCTATATAGCATAGCTATATAGCTGGCCGCTTTGGCCGCCACTAACTTCACTTCCCTTGCCCTCTCTCGCACTGCTGATGACGATGACCATACGATGGCCTATCAGCCATACAGTAGCGCCGCTCGTGGCAGTTTTTTTTTTTTTCGTTCTTTTTGCTCTCGGCGCACCAATTTGGCGAGCTGCAGAGAGAGGTCAAATTAACAGACACACAGCAAAGTTTGTTTGAATTAACGAGAGTTTCGCCCCATAGACTGTCCTATGTATAATTGTAGAGACCTCACGTGCATGTCTAATTATCCAATTTTATGAACTAATGGGGGTTGAATTAACGAGCTTTCACTGCAGTTGTTGGGGGCTGGAACACTATCTCGACAGAGCTCAAGTGTGCATTGGTGTGATGCGCAGTGCAGTTGTCAAGCAACGTCAGCACTTTGCACTTCCTCTGGACCATCTCTTAGCAAGCCACTTTTCAAAAATGTCTCTCGTATCCATACTATTTTGTTGCTCACGTAAGTCACTGGCATAGAGAGCACCTTGGCAAAGCCAAGCGGTTTCTTAGCTTTGCCAATGACCCACAAGTTTCGCTTATCTGGACCACCCTTATTAGAGCAGATCAGCACTGTGATCCAGTTTTTGCTGGCTTTTCCTCCCACACATTTGTCTGTCTTGGCCGTGAGAGTCTTTGATGGTAACAGTATGGAGAACAAACCAATTTAGTCTGCGTTGATGTCCTTGTTGGAATATGCAAGAATCCGATCGCGCAGCTTGGCCATCCACTGCTGGAGCGATCCCTTGTCAACGGATGCGGTCTCCCCAACAATGTTTTCACACGTAATGTTGTGCTTCTCCTTGAATCTTTGGAGCCATCCATTTCCCGGCTGGAAGACATCATGACTGAGAGCGAAGCCCAAGTACTTAGCCTTCGTCAGCATGATGAGTCCACTGAGCGGGATGTTCTTTGATTGGGCATTCAAGAACCACCTATAAAGTGCAGCTTCTATGTCGGCACACGTGGAGCACCAGATCCTCTTTTGGTCCTTGCTGCCAAAGTCGTCGTCAAGAAAGGCGTCAATCTTGCTGCCGTTCTTGATTATCGTTGAGAGTGTGGAATGTGCGATTTCATACTCCCTCGAATACCACTCTTCTTCATGTTTCGGCGCACTTCGTCCAGAACGGCCCTTTATCTTCAACGACAACACTTTTCTTTTGCCCGCTGAAATGTAGGGCTCGTGAGACCTGACACTGCTGAGAATTGAAAGGTCAGTTTCGAGAAAGGGGATAACTGAGCAGGTCCGTTGCCTAAAAATTGTCCAGGCAAAATTAGGAATCACGAGATATCAAAGGTAAGGAGCGAAACAAGGCAGGAAAGCATAATAGCATCCTAATATCGAAGTGCGTACAAATATCTATGAAAGCGGAGGAAACACTTTTGCTTCTGCTTCTCTCCCGGGCCCAGAATTGAGAGGAGAGAAATTCAAGAACCACGATTTCCCAAGTGAGCTGCTGCTTCATGCCATCATTGAAAATTGCCTTTTATTTTCTTACGTAAGAATCCCTCTATAGAAAAGTCACTGGGACCAGCAAAAAGTTTTGCTATATCAGTTGTTGGTGATGACATAGACTGGAAGATGCTGTCTGGTAATTAAATGCCTACTTACTGAATGCGTTTTGTTTCTTAATAAAAAAAAAAAAAACGAAAATATTTTGCATTTTTCTCTTATTAATCTCTACCACTTTTTTTTTTTAGTTATAGGATTATTTTGCTTACACCTTGTGGAAGTACTTCTTAAGCATAAGGGCAACGTGGCTACGAATGCAACCGAGTTTGATACGAAGTGAAAACCAAAGCCATGGCCACGGGGTCATTTTTCGCTTCTGCTGTCTTTTAAGATGAGAAATGCATGCAGCAGTCAAGTACTGCTAAGTCACATACGCTGTGCCTCCAGTTCCTGCCATCGCCATCACATATTGCACAGTGAAGGAAATATTTGGCCGTTTCTTCCCTTCCCTATTTCTCGCTGTACTTGCACTGTCTTTTACTTTCTGAATGGACCGCACCGCCTTCTTTCTGTGTTTGTAGACAGCCTTTTTTTCCCCCCTACATGCTGCATGCTTTCCCTCACGACTTCAAGGCTTACGTAAAGTTGGCTTCTCCTGAGTGCTGCTAAGCACGGTGATAAATCCATTCAACACTGTTTTTTTTTCTTTTTTTTTTCCGAGAAAAAAACAACTGCCTCGCGATTTTAAGTAGCGCGTGTGCGGCGATGTTATTTCGCGGAAAGCCCTCGCTGCGGCCGGAGGCACTTTGCTATAAACGGGGGAAAATTTAAGTCTTCTACGGAAAACGAACTAGGACTTCAATTTCACTTTACTATATCAAAGTTTTTACTATATCTGAGTTCACTATAGCGGTGTTCTACTGTACTTTCTTAACCTTACCTCGCAGCTGATTCGACGGGATGTTGCATCACGAAAATGGCAAGCCAAGCGATGCAGTGATGCAACCTTTCGCTTCGCAGGAGTGCAGATGACACCACGAATGCGGCTGTCAGCCAAATTTTGCTCTTATTTTTGCACAAAAATTTGCCTGAAGGTGTGAAAATTCCCTAATCGATACACTATTTTTCACTGAGTACAAAATTGCTTCGCATATCCACTGATGTCCGCTTACTTACTTCGCTAAAACTGAACCCAAATTGCACTGAAAATGCAAAAATGGAAATTGGAAATTGAACTTGTTTCGTTATAACTGCTATTTTGCTATAAGTGGCTTCGCTATAACCCAGATAGACTGTATTCAGTGTTTGATGCAATGTGAACGCTTGGTATTAGACATCCCAAAATATTAACTTCAAGTGAATACCATTTTTGGAACAGCTGATCTGTGCGGCTTTTGATCCAAAAGCGCTTCCTGTGGGATGGCATTGTGGCACGCGTGTAGCTATGAGCAGCAGCCATCTACCAACGCAACTACAATATGCATAATGAACAGTCTAGCGGGCTAGTTGGTTCATGTTCGAAGAAAGGAAACCCACTGCACTACTAGACAACGATGAAGGTGAAGGAACGAGAACAACACCACAGGCAGCTATGATGCTGTGCTCATTCCTTCCCCTTCATTGTTGTCTTGTAGTGTAGTTTTTCCCTTTCTTCAATAAAGCATAAAGAGCATATGCAATAAATTATGAAGCCATGTAACAAGCATTAAAGAAAACATGCAAGGTTTAGCTGAATCTGGCCACAATGAAATCATGAAAAATATGAAAAAAAAGAAGAAAAAAAAAAATCAGCTGCCAGAGCTGTGAAGCAGGCAACATACAGACTGAACCTGGCATCACCGCAAAGGCCAGTGACGAGGTGCCCACTACTTTTTCCGCAGTGCCCGCTGGGCCACCCAGCAGCACAATGGAGGGAACACATGGCTGCTGCATTTCGGCAAGCGACACAACCATGGGGAAGCTGCCTCGGTCAGCCTCTCTGCACAGGGTGGCCTTTTCGTGCAACTGGTATGCCTGGTTGTGAGAGGCAAAACTAAGCACAACGCAGGCTTCGTCTATTCCCCTAACAATAACACCTATGGCTCTGGGTCTGCAGTGCAGATGAGGGGGCAGAAGAAGATTGCCACCAATGCACCTGCTGGTTGGCCAGAAATGCAGTTCACCAGAATCATGTTGGATCCATAGAAACAGCTGTCATACCAGGCGTCCTCTCATGTGATTCTTCATCAATTCCAAGTTCTGTGCCATTGGTGGCAGCATGACGCTGGATACCAGGCCGGCAGCATCACATGATGCCTTCACGTTGCTCCATGGGGACACAGACACATCCTGCAACAAGCACAAGAGCAAAGTAGGAACTCACTGCTGCACTCGACGATAACAGCCATAGGCAACATACGCAACACATACACAGTAATCCATGTAAATAAACTTAATAAAGCAATAGGACTTTTATGTTTCAAAGCTCTAAACATCCCTGTAGGTGCACTAGACGACACTTACGCACCTGGGGTTCCTTAAGGGAACACTGACGATATCATTATCACAATTTTTATGTTAGCAAAATCTGATAGTATGGCATTTCGTGGCTTCCTTGTCACTTGCTTGGCAGCAAAAGATGCATTTATTCCAAGTTATTTCTTTCCAAAGTCAAATAGGTCTTATTCTTGCCACTATGATTCAAACTTAGTCGTGTAAACACAGATTTTGTGATTGATAGAGCGCGGTGAGCAGTGTGCTACAGTGCCCGAAATTAAGGCTACCGCTTGCCAAAGCCGCCCCTTCACTTGTGCGAGCCACAGGTCCTGTTACCGACCTCGACATGAACAGTATGTTGATGAGGCGGCCAACCAAAAGAAAGCAATCATTTAATGGCAATGTCAATTCCAGTGCTTGGAAAAGTAAGTAAATAAAACAGCAGCAAAAATGTGCAACAAAAACATTAATAATGCAATATGCTTCACTGGTCGGCGTGGCATGGTGGCTAATGCACTTGGGCTAACACACTGTCCTACAACAGCCCAGCTAGCCTGCATGCAATTAGCCCAGGTTCTTCATCAGTTGAATGCATGTTTTCCAGCAAGAATGCAAACATTTACCATATGGCATAAGCTTACCAAGAAAACCAAGCCATACCCCGCAAAGAAAACCTAACATGGGCGGATCAGGAGGTGGTCCTGTCCAACTCCAATCTCGTGGTACCAAGTCCTTCGTTGCAAGAGCTCGGGCAGCGGCTTCAGCCAAAGGAGTCTAGCAATTAGGACCCCACTAACTTCACCCCTAACCCCTAAACCATTTTCCTCGAAAATTTTTATACTAATACACTACTATAACTACTACTAATACTACTCAGGTTAAGGTCCAAAAGGCTGAGGTTTATATCCTGTGTGGTGCTACAGCCTTTTCCTAAACTTCTTCCTTAATCAATAACCATGGTGTTTTATGTCTTTCAGGATAGCCCAAAGGCCATCGGTCATAATGTAAAATGTACAATAATTTTTAACACATTTCCAAATGAAAATTTCTAGCATTGGAACACATAACCCCACTCAGGCAGATAATCTGACAACCACATTTCCAGTTACTGTTTGATTCCCCACCCCTCTTTTTAAGCAGGCAGTGATGCAGTGGAAATACAGTGAAAGCTCGTTAATTTGAACGTCGATAATTTGAATTTTCGGATAATTCAAACTAGACCACTTGGTCCGGCCAAGCTCCATAGAGATATGTGTATAAAAAAGCCTGTTAATTCGAATGCGAGTCGATTCCGCTAGGCATAATTCGAATTGCACGCCGCCGTGTCTGGGTGGCGCAAGTCAGCCATGATAGTGACGGCGGCTTTTAGCGCCGTTCGCTTCAAAAGCCGCTTGCTGCTATGCGCATTCCGACGAGTGGAGTGGCAGTAGACAGTGCCCGCCCCAGTCGCTCATAGCATGACAAAGCAAACGTACTGAAAAGGAGGCTTGCACAACCGGACAAGCACTGGCACTTTGCCAAGTTTGCTTCCCCCCCCCCCTTCCCTCTGCTGGAGCTAAAGACAAAATATAAACACGCCGTTATCGCTGCGCAGCATCTTAGCGCACTACCAAGAAATGTGTTGTGGACCGTGACAGCGCGAAACGGAGGAATGCACTAACAACAGACTTCTTTTTTTTCTTTTTTTTTTTTTCAGATTCGTAGGCACAAATCGGGGCTGGGTAAATTCATTATGCGAAGGAGTTCGTTATGTGACTAAATACGGTACATTTATTGTAATACAAATGGTTCTTGTCAGGTTTTTCGAGGCCATTCGATAATTCGAACATCGAATAATTCTAACTTTTTTTCCCGGTCCCGTGAAGTTTGAATTAATGAGCTTTTACTGTATTTATTCGGGGCAAGGTAGTCTTTTATGATGATGGCAGCAGGGAAGAGTTCGAAGATAATTTCATGAGCTCTTACTTCAACTCGAATGAAGGGTCAGGCAAATATCAGCCTGGAACTTCAGAAAATGGCCCAAGGAGAGCACACTTTCGATTTCATCTTGCTCTCAAGCAGTTACACCAGCGTGCACTGACAATACCACGTCCTATAGGTTCAGCAGTTCCTAACCACCGAATCCCTGCAGTGGGGCAACAAGTATGTGGCCATCACCATGGTAAATAGCACACATACTTGGGAGATTCTCAATGCTCAATGCACTGGTGTTCAGCACGTGTACAAAAAGACCACAAGCCCGAGCGTTGCTCTACCACTGTGGCTGGAAGGAAACAGTGCAACTCACCCAGACTGTGGTATTGTGGATAGTGGTTCCCCTGGACGGGAAGCCGTAGTAGCCGTTTTCTCGGAACGCTGAGTGTGCAGGCCCACCTCTGCAATGCGGCACAGTGTGGCATTCACCAGTACAACACTTATTTAAACTAGCAAAGAGGACTAAAAATTTCTTCATTTATAACTTCCAATAAACAGTACCCTTTATAGCGCTTTAACCAAAATCATCAAATTTCTTTAGATGGGAGTAATGTTTTTTCATGCAAATATATTCTGAAGATGGTTTATTATTTCATTGGTTTCTGGTTAAAATTAGCAGAAAAATTTGAAAAATAAAAAGCTAGTCTTGAGGATGGCTTTCTCTCGATGCATACTGCTCAGAAACAATGTCACAGTTCCTGTCAGGAAACAAATTCTACTTCGTCAACAATGCTACATCTCTTCTGTGCAGCAGCTCTTCTTTGGGGACATAGCAGCCAAGCAGCCAAGCAGCCAAGTAGCCATTGACATTCATTCGTGATGCCGTCGTGAAATCACCTGTCGGACCAAAAATGAAAAACCGGCCTAAGGGCAAGTAACACTCTCCAGCGTTGAAAATTGGAACCAACGCAATTGCTAACTGTAGTTAGTCTTAAGTGGTGGGGGCAGCGCAAAATCAAGCCGGACGAGTGTGAGTCATCATTGGCGATATTGGTCAAATCTAGGGTGTCAAATCGGAACCGAACCGAAAACCGGAACTGAACATGAATTTTTACCCGGAACTGGAACCGAACCCAAATTTTTGCTGCCATCTTGGAACTGAACCCAAACCGGAACAAATCAGAGGAACTGTTCTGAATTAGTTCACAGTACGGTTCCAACCCACTTTTGCTGGCAACTTACAGTCATTAATTTTCCTTTTATAGCAGCTTATAAAGCGCTCTTCTCATTTATTCACAAAGTGCCACTGCACACCGCAAACATCACAACTATATTGAAAAATCGCCCCTTGTAAAAGGGTTAAAAAAAAAGGAAAATATGCTGCCACAGGCATAGCACCCATCTCTGGTGTCGGGCTATCGTTTCATCCCGAAAACGGGTGGCTGCCGCACTGCCCAATGGTGCCGCTCAAGGATAAAGTTGCTTCATTTGAGGGCCTTCCCAGGCAGTGAGATAATAGCATACATAATTCGTAAGTTGAGTTACATATTTAGATAGATATAATGTGTGTATATATATATATATATATGTATATATATATATATATATACATATAACCACGTACAACTCAAGAATAAAATGACGAATCTGTTAAAGAAATGTCACGGGAATCATTTTATTTTCCTATCGCTCAACGACGTCACAGTGAGTCACATGGTACGTGCCTAGCAGCCATATGCGATGCGACGCCAGCAGATGCAATATGGTTGACGTAGACTTCAGGATGATCAGCCGACGCTGAGGGAAGGCTGCCATGAGCAGCAATTTACCAGTCAGTTCTTGAGTTGTATCTGAACTTAATTAGCCCAAAGACGATTCCATAAGTTGACTGCCCCCTTTGTCTTCTCTTAATGCCATTTGACCCTAGCAATGTCTGCTTATTTTGTTTCCCTTGGAAAATTAAACTATGCCAGGAGTGAAGTTCCGATGTTCAAATGTGAAGACTGGGTAGAGCAGGGAACTCACTGGAATTACTGGTAGGGGCATTAATGCACAAGCTCTATTTGGTGCGCATTGTTTTGGCCGGTACAACTACAGTGTCGAAAAAGAAAATACATTTCATTGCTTTGTCCACCATCACTGATGCAAATACTTAAGACAGTCTAGAAAAGTGGCACTGAAAGCCACAAGTGCACTATTGAGAGAAAACGTAACTAATGAGTAACCTTGTGTACGGGTTTCGTGGTGACAAGGGTGGTCGGGACAAAAATCTTGAAAAGCAGGGAGAGAGACGACGCCAAGCGTACCGAAGAAACAGCAAAAAAAAATTAACAGACAATGAATGGCAGTAAATGTGCAATAGGTTAACTGCAGCGTGAGAAACTAAAAGAAAAAAAAGCCGGTGAGGTGACAGCAAGAGGGTAGCTTAAAGAAGCAACACAGGAAGTAAAAAAGGAAACAAGAAAGCAAAACAATAAATGAAGCCTTCATTCCAATGCCAGTGCCTTATGACACTGGAGTCATTTTTTTCTTATCCTGCTTGTCAGCATTTATGTTCAGCTAAAAATTCAGGGGGCACTTTGGCTCACTAAAACGCTTAAAGGCAGAAGCCTTCCTCGCTGCGATGCTTAGACATTGATTGCGAGACCGTTTGTGATTGATTGTGCCAGACATTGCACCTTTTCTTTGCTGTCAACCAATTTTAAATGCCGCTGATGCCTGCTGTACTGCGTTTATTTCAATATATGCTCTGTGGTGCGGCGTTCGAGGAAGCATCAAATGAAAGGAGCCGCATGGATGCCTGGATCAAATGCTCAGCAAGGTCAGCTTCATATATGCGTGAATCTCCTGGTGACGTCATCCCCAGTCATGACTGGATGTGACATCATTATCACTTCTGGCTATTAGACATGACCGGATGTGACGTCATGATGACATCATATCTGGTCATGACGTCACGGCCGATGACGTCACCATGTGAAGGCTATGGGCATCTCGAAACGTCTAACCATTACTATTGATTAGCGATAGTTAACCATGACTTGAACTTACTGAGTACTAGTTAATGTCTAGTTAGTGTTGGTCAAACACCCTTTAACTATTACGTGATGGTTAGTGATAGTTATGATGACCTCTAAACGCATGGGTTCCTATGGGCATCTGTTCAACTATTTTATTATTAGTCGTAAATTATAATGGAATTATCTTGAAAATGCCTTAAATCATGTTCCGATATCATCTGATTGCTATTGATTAAGTATCGATTCAATGGTGATTGGCATATGCCCATATAAAGCATGCACCTGAAATGTGAGCACCTTTGCTAACCACAGTATGAGGCATTAAAGGTTTCGCCTTATGCAGGCGATGAGGGGCAACTGGAGAAGCAACCTCTACGTCCTAGACTGCCGCTGTATATGGACGGATAAAGTGCGAAATACCTGATGCCTAGAAGAGGGAAAGAAGGACGGGCCCAGCAGAGGAAGAAACGCAGCACTTTTTTTAAGTTTTTCATTCTTCCAGGGGGTGCAGTGAAATGACCTCCAGCTACAGACGACAATATAAGGTATAAAACCCTATGATGCTCGTCAAACAGATGAGGAACCTCCGAATAAACAGTGCAACCTGTGGTTCCTGAGCTTTGCTGCACGTATGTTGAGACTGCAGACTGCGACGCAGGAATTGTGTGATGTGTTCTACGAGATGAGCCTTGTTGTGTTACTCTTAACTGTACAACCAAGTTGAGGCCGTCAGATCTGACAACAGATGTAATAGATGGACAACTATATGGTTTTCCAGATTTTATTATCTACTGAATCAGGAAAGAAAAAAAAAGTGAAGTAAACAATAGACCTGAATTTTTTTTTTTTAATTCATTTAAATCCGTTTGAACTGGTTCGGGCAGGGTCGAACCGGTTCAAACCGGAACGGAACGTGTGTCCGAAGCTGAACCCGAACTGAACACGAAAAAAATCTGGTTCGACACCCTGGCAAAAATCATACAAAGCAAGTGCAACTCTGGGTTGGAAGTTAGAGGGTTACAGTCGAATCTGGTTATAACGAGCAGACTGATTTAACATGATTTGTTCGCTATAAGAAGTAATTTGCTCTAACCGAATCCATTCACAACGAACTTCAGCATCAAATTTGTTATAAAACAGTTGATCGATACAGCATTAAATGAAAAATCATGCCACTCACCGTGAATAATCTACTTCGAAAAAAATTTATTACAGGTGAATCTGCATCTATTTGCAGTAAGCAGTGATTTTCGCCTGAACACTGTGTATGGCACCAGCAAGGAGAATTGCGTTCTCGACACACGACATCATCTCGACGAACTCAAACCCACTTCCCTGTATTTTGGCACAGAATCACCACAACACATCGGTAGCAAAAAAGGCTTCTTGTAGCATCGGGCAAGGACGATTGTCTTCCAGTGGCGGCTTGTTGACGGCATCGGCACTAGATGCCAACACGCCTGCAACAATTTCAGAGTCCCGTGGGCTCCCTGCCACAGCAGCGTTGTTGTCAACTGTCAAAAAGTCCGAATGCAACTTTTTCTGGCAGAGTATCTGGATTACCGGCAAGCTCTTCCCAAAGCGTGGCAATATCGCAGTCGTCTTGCACTGCACGCACAACTTCCTGACCTTCCTGACATAATTCAGCATGGTGGAAACAGTTGCTGATGGTGTCTCTAGTTACATCTTGGCAGGCACAGTTGAACATTTCGATTTTGACGCTTCTGGGTGATCTTGTGCATTGTCTTTGATGGCAGACTTGTTTTTCAGGATGATGCTCAACATGCTTCTTGAAATTTTAAAACGCGCGGCAACTTTTTTCGCCACATTCGACACGGCAAATTATTTCAAGCTTGCTGGAAATCGGCAGCGCTTGCCGCTGCTTCGCTGTCATCTTGCAGAAACGTCGACAACATAGCTGCGGCTGAAGTCATACTTATCAGCAGCACAGCAGCACACTAGAGCAATATGCAAACACAAAGAAAGCATGGTGGATGCGGCCAGTGCGACATGGAAAATGCTGCCTTTTCTTACTCCCGTCATCCGAGGCGCGATAGGTCTAGAGCTGATACTTCATCATGCGGTAGGCAGCTGCCGAATAAAAATGCTGCAGAGCAGCTGGCAGAAGGCGCCGAATTTAAAACTGCTCCCAGTCCTGCTTAGGCAAGCCCATAAACTTTCGTTTTTCCTACAGTCACAACCACATTTCATGGAAGCATTTGCAGGTAGTGCGGCAACCCAGAGGTTAACCGGAGCCGACCCAGAAGCGCATTGGCGGGTGTCTGGTGACCAATCGCGCACGCTCAGAGTTCGCTATATCCAATGTTCAGTTCGTTATGAAAAATATATTTTAAATGCATAATGTCGAGTGTTCGCTATATTAAATAATTTGCTTTATCCATGTTGGTTATATTCGGGTTCGGCTGCTACGCAACTGATGCTGATAAAGCCAACCTCAAGTTCAAACAAACTGGATGCCCTAGCAAGTTTTAACTATTGAGAGTTGATCGTACAAGTTGACATCTTCAAAGTGCTATCTCGAACACAAAAAATTATACACTGTGTTCAGTCACTAAAATTATCCAGCTTCCTGATGCAGGTAGGCTTTGACGTTTTCCGCCTCCCAAGCGTGTCAACTCTGCATGTCTTGGGCAATGTTAACGGGGCATGACAAAGCAGCCAAGCAGTGAAAGAACAGAAGCCAACTCACACGACTGACTCCTCTCCGACGAGGAAGGTGACATTCCAGTGTGGGGAGATGGCCAGTTGCCGATGGGGGTGTTTCTCGTAGGTGGACACGGGAATGATGCCTGAAAATTGACGAGTCTTACATGCTGCCCGACACAGTAAGATGCATCGTGCTAGCTTTGCACTGCATCTCGTTACAGTGTTGCATTTGATGGCAGCCCTTAGTTTTCTACTCCAATCGTCACACTACAGTAGAATCCCGCTATACTAAGTCTCAGGTATAGTAAAATGAAATTGAAGTCCTAGTTCATCTTCTATAGATGACTACATTTTTTCCCATTTATATAGTGAAGTGCGTCTGGTGGGAGCATGCTTATTTCTCAAAATGAGCATGCAAAATACCGCAATGCTTGCATGCAACTCAGGCTTCATGTCATTTTCATGCTGGTTTCAAGCTTCATGAGCCATTCCAATGCTTAGGGAAGCTGGAAAGCATGAGGAGGAACCCTATGCATACTTTGGATACAGCTGCTGCACTGTCAGAAAATGCTGGCATGCAGTTTTGTCAACTCGTATGATCTCTCCCCTTTGGTGCACAACTGTACATAGCAATTCAAGCCATTATCAAAAGACCCAATTGCGGACAGTGCCACAGGAGGGTACAGTTTACATTGCAGAACACAGCGAGGATGCTAGATGTGAAACTGCACAGGGTAGGACGGACAGGATGGGAGGGTACTAGATTAAAGGCCGTCAGTATCACAGCCACATGCGTTGGAGCCGTACACCGTGTCAGTTCTGAAGTGAGACACATAACGGAAATCATACCGAAAATGCCTGACTTCGTCAAGCAAAGCAAAGCTAAACAAAAAAGGGGCACCACACAGCGTTAAAAGACAAAGTCACAATGACACTTGGGCAGTGTAGGGAACCTTACTGAGCATGGTTTCAACAGCTATGACCAGCTGCCTGCAGCCAGGCAAGAGAGCCCTCAACTCACCGGGCCTGTCCAGGTCCCAGACCTGGGCGGTGTGGTCAATGGATGCTGTGCAGAGGTGCCCCTGCATCGTCCACCCGAGACCCATGATGGCACCTCGGTGAGCCTGCCATGTCCACACAGGCTCGTACACACCATCTACGACGACCAACAGGGGTGAAGGCTGCTCACCCAAGTAGAAGATGCCCACCTGCCCTGCAATCAATATGCCCAAGCATGTTTTGCTGCCCACTCACTGAGCTGTAGACAGCGCTTCACTTGTACCGATGCTCTCAGACTAATTATTTGAAACTTGGGATGTTGAATGGCACAAGACTAATGTTTGCTCCCACACACTGATCACAAGCTGGAGACCACCAAAAGGCAATGCTAGAGGTGCCTCCAGCAGTACCTCAAGTCCCCCAAAATTGAGAAGGTAGCAATATTTATCCCGTTGTGCTGGTCATCTTCTTGAACCTCATTGCTATTACTGCTTCACAGCAGCCATAATAAGGGTAAAAAATTTACTTGCAGATATAAACAACAAGAAGCTTTGCCACTCTCCACACTTTGATGTAAAACTTTTCCTATGCAATCATCATGTATGACGTTTTAGTTTCTGCCCAAAACAAAACTAAAATCATCCAGCACAGTCAATCACAGACGTGGATGAGGAATACAACAAAGAGTAAGCATAAGAGCAAAGAAGACAGCAGGAACAAGAAAGAATGGTTCTCAACAAAGATGGGCCGCCACAACGGATGCTTTAAGGAACGCTGAGGACACACCAAACTTGGACTGTATGTAGATTAGTGCATTCAAATAACAAAGGTGCCATTTTTGCCAGAAGCGGGCTTCTACCAGCTAGGAAACGGGAAAAAGTAGAAACTTGGGCGCCACGCACTTCCCTGTGGCCCTTCACAGAATCAAGAGTACAGTGCAGATTTTGGTGCTCACACGGTATTCCAGAGGACACCCTTATTCATTCACTTCCCAATGGGGGATCCCCGGTTTGATGTCAAAATTATAAAACAAGAGCTTGGACAAATTTTTACAGCCAATTTTTTCAGAAATAAGCGGGTCTTTTGCTGCTGGAAAAGCATCACAACAGCCAGACAGAGAGAGACTCACAGAATCAGTGTTCCAATAGCTCAAGCACGAGCTCTCAGATTTGTCTGATTAACCAACAAATCAAAATGGTACCTACGCAGAAGCAGCACCGGACCGATAATCGCTGCACAACCAACACACAACTCACTGAAACTTGTACACACTCAGTGACCAAAATTCTAAGCGCAATTTTTTGGACAAGCTCTTCACCAACAAGATTTTCACTGTTCTGGATTCTACAAACAAACATAATGACATATAGCAGTTTCTGTGCTTCACAGTTGCCCCTCTGTAAGGAGCTAACGCCACACGCCATCTGCAACTTTCAGCACGAGGAAGAAGCGATGAAGAAGAGGATGGAAGGATGGGGCGCATGCGGGATAGAGCACAGTGACACGCAAGGGAGAGAACGGCGGAGCAGTGTTGCTGGAGGGCGGATGGCCACGAAGCTGTGGCTGATCGCATCCTGCCTGGCCTACAACCGAGGTGACCAGACCTGGGAGTGGCCACGGAGCTCCTGCTGATTGCGTCCCACCTGTCCTACGACCCGGGTGACAAGACCTGGGGGTGCCCAACTCCTGCTGTGCTCCTGGAACACGTAGCCAGCACGAGCATTCGGCCGTTGTGCTGGGTGCACTGGATAGACGCACCTGGAAATCTGGCGTTTCTGCCGCTTGACGGCAACCTGAGGCCTCTCGCCTCAGCTGAGCCTCTCCTGCTGCCTAGTCACCTGCTGGTCTGTCCCAAGCGCTGGACACCGGGCATTCCTTGCACTCCGAGCCCACATGACCGGGAGCATCCGCATGGACTTCATTCTAGCGTTCGGTGACTGTTACTAGTCTTTGTTTGTCTTCGTCTTGTTTGTTAAGCTCGTTATTTGTTATTATTTATCTAGTCTAATGTTTCTACATAACAAAATATGTTCCTAGTTTGATCAGTCTGGTCGTATTTTTGTTTGACCCCACCAAATCAGCCCTTCGAATGGTGGGTTTTAAAGAACCTCCTCGCACCCTCATGCCAAATAAGCATATTAATGTTTTCGAGCCTATATGCAGCGATGGCAGTGCAAGAAGCGCTGCCTGTCTACGAAGATGAGCATACACACAGAAAACACAACAGCAAGGATTTCTTTCATGCCTCAGATGCTGTTGCCCCCAGTAATATAGTGGGCAAGGGATCACTATAGCTGTATAATCATTGCATGCACCCTCTCTGTCTGCTAGGCATGGCGAAGCCATCACTGCTCTGGATACGAACTGTGTCCTTACTTGTACAAAGAAGTATGTGTTGACATTACACAATTCATAACATGACCTGCAGGCTGTGCAAAATGCATTGGTAGTGTGAGGCTTGTCGTAGATGTTTGCAGTTCAGACACGATGGAAACATGGCTCAAGTACTTGTGAATATTGTTGGTTATGGGCACAATATGGCCAAGAGTAAAATTAGCAATTTTTATCGAGCGTAAATTTTGCATCAGGGAAGTGATTTTCCAATGCTTATGGATTTTTCAGCCTGTCTACATATTCAGACTGTTTTCTAGATCTCATTAAGTTGGAAAAATCACCGAGTGACAACACAGGACAAAGCAAAAATTTCCAAATCTTTTTAGTTTTGGGAGAACTCAAAAAGTCTTCTTCTATAAGACACCGAGGAAAACCCTGTGTGTTGGCACCCCCCTGGAGGACAGCGTGACAAGGGGTGCAGCCAGTGACTAACCATCAGCAAATCCTGCAGCGATGCGCCGGTGTCCTCGAGCAACATCCCATGCCACACGGGTGCAAGGAACAGTCCCGAGTGGGCCCGCTGCAATGCCAAGACGTGCATGGCAACCACCACCCGTGTACAGGGGACGCTTGCCCTCAGGTGTCTGCAAATCGTCAGGAACTGGAATGCTGCAAGGGAAAATGCCCCCAACAGAGGTGCTATGATTATGCTGAAGTGCCAATACCAAACTCCCCGCACTGCCTGCTGACATGAGGAAACAGATGTCATCAACATCTAAGAACAGAGTTTGCCTTTTCATGTCACACAACAGTGGCGTCCAGTTTATCTCTCCACTTCAAGGATCTCGAAAGGTACATAGACGTTCACCAAAAGGCTACAAAGCTGCTAATACGAGGAAAAAATGGGTAATAATGCTTGCAGCTTAATCCAGTCAAGTAGTATGACGATAACATGAAACTTACTGATTATTGAAGGAATAGTGTTTTTTTCATATGCTCATAGTTTTCCAACTTTCCCATCAATGTAGCAGGGCTAAGCTGTAATGCTGAAAGTCTTCATGTCAAGAAGTTTAAAAGTGCATAAAAAAAAATATGACTGACCTTAATCTAACTGGCCCTCCCCCTCTCACACATGCATGCACACATGCATGCATGCATACACACACACACACACAGACACACACATGCACGCAAACACACACAGACACACACACGCAGGCACGCACACACACACACACCACTGATGCAAAATACCAGGAGGATGAGAAGAGGTTTGGAGAATTAAAACTGACTGCTGGGCTAGTTGGTGCATAGTCACATAAAGGAAAGGTTAATAGCGCAACAAAAGACACTCACAAATAGGCACAAATAGACACATAGGACAGGCGCTGACTCAAACTTCTTTCTCGGAACACCACATACATACAAACTTCTTCAACATCCAAATGCTCCCACAAAGTCAGCAACATATCCTCAGCAATTTAGGTCTACCTTACCTAACTCCATTTAACAGTCGACCTTCACAACTATACAGCGAGAGAGATGATTCATTAATACATTTTGAACCCAAGTCTTTTTATATACGAGGCTTCTAGCAGCTCACGGGCAACATTATCCCTGCTCCTGCCTAAAATCTCAATTTCTTTGAACTTCGGTTCACATTTTGTCTTGAAATCGCACGTTTTCGAACAGGTAGATGTAAATTCTTATTGTTTTTTAGAGCGCTTATGTTCTGCAGCCCTATCGTTGACACATCGCCCAGTTTGCCCGATGTATACCTTTCCACAGGTTAAGGGGACTTGGTAAAGAACCCCTGTAGCACATTTGACATAGGGCTTGACATACTTTTTAGTGCAGCCTTGTCTTTGACAGGCATCGCCCATGACTTGTCCGCACATGCTAGCCAACTTTTTGGGGGCGGAGAAGACCATCCTGACACCGTGCTTATTGGCGACTTTCTTCATACTATGTGCCACCTTATGTATATAAGGAGCAACAATAGGTCTGGATCCAATCTTCTCGTTTTGGTGTCTTTTTTGCAAACGTTCGTGTCCCTTTATATTCTGCAACAGGGACTCTGTAACGGCCACCGTTAGGTGTTCAGGATATCCCGCTGATAAAAGCCTCGATATCTGGTTATCGAAGCTCTGTTTCATCAAGTGACTGCAAGATCTTTGTAAAGCACACTTTAATGCTTGCATCGTGACCGCTCGGTTAATAATCTTGGAGTGCGCAGAATCATAAGGCAATAAATCCTTACAAACCCTTGGCCGATAGCACCAGCATACACCTTTACGTGTTAACTTAAGATTAAAGTATAAAAACTGCAAACAGTCATGCACAGGTATTTCTGATGTGAACTTTAAGCCCTCGCTGTAATATTGAAAAACATTTAGTATTTGTGCCACGGTTTCCTTATAAAGCCCGTCGTTGTCTCTTCAAAACGACTAAAAAATCGTCACCATATCTAAAAACCTTGAGAACCTTGAGAACTATTCCAGAGTCAAAGGTTACATACAAGGACCGGTCAATATACGCAAGAAAAATACTACATAACACGGAAGCAACCCATGAACCAATACAGATACCCTTGCGCTGTAAATACAACTGGTCGTTAAAACCTATAAATGTAGAATTCAGATAAAACTCCAATAGGGTCATGAAATTGTCAACGTTCATAACAGCACCATTCTGGAACGGTATAATGCCGTTCAGTTCAATGCATTCTTTGACAGATACAAAAAGTTCTTGATGAGGGATAGAATAGTAAAGGTCTACCACATCCACCGAAAAAACATAACCTAAATCTTCCATATTCTGAGACAAAAACTCGCAGACCTCAAGAGAGTTTCTTGCGCCAAAAGGATCGTCTACTGACAGCGTGCTTAACTGAGTAAGCAGGAAATGGCTGACAACCTGCTGCCAGGCACCTCTCTCACTCAGAATAGTCTGAAACGGCAAGTCCAATTTGTGTGTCTTAGCGGCAAAAAAGACCTTCAAGGTGCTGTAGTCGGAGTCTTTGATGGCTTTCGCTAGGTTCACATGATTGAAGGAAGTACACAAATCTATGGCGCTATTTTTGACGTAGTTGGCTCTAGTTTTGATACACACAAAGTTCTTATCCACCACTTGAATGGTCTTCTCGTTGTACAGTCTCTTGGGCATAATCACAAAGTTTCTGTCCTTGTCAGTTTGCATCAAGCTTAGGTCATGGTCTTTAAAATATGTGACAATCTTTTCGATGGGTACTCTTAGCCGACAATTAGTCAAACCACTCACTAGGTAATGTTCTTTCCAAGCTGTCAACGCCATCAAGGAGGCATCTCTCCTTATTCTCAGGATCCGTCTTGTTCGCCACACGCCTGTTGATAGCCAGAAGATCATGAATAGGGACGCCGAGATCCACACAGAATTTGGCGCCTTTCTTCAGCACTCCCGCTATGTCACCAGGTACTTGTGCTTCCTCTATAACTACAGGCCCCCTCCCTACCACAACGTTAACTGTTTTCTTGTCATGTTCTTTATAAAGCATTTGATTCAGGATTAAAAAATGGGCAATAAAAAAGCGCAGCTTTTTAATGGCCAGCCATTCAGGGTCACTAGAGAAGCATACAGCATGTAGGCAGTCTTGTAGAAACCTAACCTGTCGTCAAAGTTCTGATCTGAGAATTTTGCAAATACCTTTCCTCTATGTGACTATGCACCAACTAGCACAGCAATCAGTTTTAATCGACTACATCTCTTCTTCTGTGGGCCCCTTTCGCCTTCTTCCTTCGGCAAACTTCACTTCCTCATCGGCTGTCTGTAACATTGCTCTGACTACCTGCCGTGCGAGGCTCATTGGACTTTGTTTAAAACGTGGTCATATTTCTCCAAACGTGAGTGCTTTTTTTGGTGTTACAGTAAAAGCTCGTTAATTCAAACTTCACGGGACCGGGAAAAAAGTTGTTTGAATTATCCGATGTTCGAATTATCGAATGGCGTCGAAAAAACTGACCAAAACCGTTTGTACTACGGTAAGTGTACCGTATTTACTCGCGTAACTAACTCACTCGCATAATGAACCCACCCAGCCCCGATTTGTGCCTACGAATCTGAAAAAAAAATAAAAATGATAATAAAGGCGTCAGTCATTAGCGCGTCCCTCTGTTTCGCGCCTTCACGGTCCACAACACATTTCTTGGCAGTGTGCCAAGATGCTGCGCGGCAATAACGGCGTGTTTATCTTTTGACTTTAGCTCGGGAAGGGGGGAGGAAAGCGAACTTGGCAAAGTGCCAGCGCTTATCCGGTTGTGCAAGCCTCCTTTTCAGTATGTTCGCTTTATCATGCTATGAGCGACTTGGGCGGGCGGGGCCGTCTACTGCCACTCCAATCATCGGAGCGAACGGTGCTAAAAGCTGGCATCATAATCGCGGCTGACTCCCGTGCTTCCGTTGACGACTGATGGGTGGAAGGATGGATGGCTATCGCAAAAAAAAAAAGAACTTTAACCCATAGTGGCCGTCCGAGATCATAGCCTTTTATGGGCATTGGCTGGGACCGCGCCAACAGTACTTATCCCTATTTCCAAATTAACAGGGTTGGAATCAACGAGTATTTAGTTGCGAGCTACGGAGGTTGCGCAGAAGAGAGAGCAGGCAGCCGCTGCCGCGCGGCCATGCACTGACCTTGCTGCGGCCGCGTCCCCTCCCTTCAACGCCGCCGGCCGCCACGCCGGTCATGGTGCCATTTAAGTTTTACCCACTCTTCCATGGTTTTACCTGGTTCCTTATTCTGTACCCGTTTTGGACGTGCGCAGCCTCTAATTATGCCTACCGATTGCGAAGGTGTTTCTTTACCTTCTTTTTTTTTTTGCCACATGATGTGCGCCAAGCCGCCCAGACGCGGCGGCGCATAGTTCGAATTATCCGTAGCGGAACCGACTCGCGTTCGAATTAACGGGCTTTTTTATACACAGACCTCTATGGAGCTTGGCCAGACCAAGTAGTGTAGTTTGAATTATCCGAAAATTCGAATTATCGAGGTTCGAATTAACAAGCTTTCACTGTATTAGTCCTTTTATCCGACATGCCAAACGTATCTGCAAGGTTCTCAGATCAAAACTTTGGCGATAGGTTAGGTTACTACAAGACTGCCTACGTGCTGTATGCTTCTCTAGTTACCTTGAATTGCAATGTGCCAACGATAGGGCTGCAGAACATAAGCGCTCTCTAAAAAGCAATAAGAATTTACATCTACCTATTCATTGCAAAACATTCGATTTCAAAACAAAATGTGAACCGAAGTTCTGAGAAATTAAGATCGTCAGCTGCTAGAAGCCTCGTATATAAAAAGACTTGGTTCAAAATGTATTAGTGAATCATCTCTCTCGCTGTATAGTTGTGAAGGTCTACTGTTAAATGGAGTTAGGTAAGGTAGACCTAAATTGCTGAGGATATGTTGCTGACTTTGTGGGAGCATTTGGATGTTGAAGAAGAAGTTTGTATGTGGTGTTCCGAGAAAGAAGTTTGAGTCAGCGCCTGTCCTATGTGTCTATTTGTGCCTATTTGGGAGTTTCCTTTGTTGCGCTATTAACCTTTCCTTTATGAGGTTTGGAGAAAGCCATTTAGAAGCCCACATACCCAAGCACACAAGCTCACAATCCAGTAGTCAGCTCACAAAACAGACCGTGATTGGTAATGCAACATTGTCCACATTTTTCTTGGTCTGACACGTGCTCCTGTCAGCTTCCATCGTAACCTGCCACATTTGACGTGCTACTTGTGCTGTGCACGAAAGGAGAGATAAAAAGCACAGGCCACCCACCTGAGCACACGGGCGTAGCCATCTCCACAGGCGAGTGCCAGCAGGCCCAGCCTCTGGGGGGAGTTATCCTCCCCCACCTGCCAGCAACCCGATGGGCACCAGTCCAGATGTGCCACAAAGCCAAAGTCATGGGCCAGGCACAGGGCTAGCCGGGGTGCCACATCACCCGGGCAGGGCATCCTACAATAGCCGCGTTTCCAGTAGTTGACATATCATCAGATAAAAACAGTCGAACCCGGTTATATCGGACCCGGATATATTGAATTTTGGTTATATCGAACTCGCGGAATATCCCCTTGAAAATCCCATGTAAAAGTATAGGAAAGCCGCGTCATATATCGAACTCAATTTTCACCGGTCGTTCGATATATCGAACTCCGCACCATGCACTGGAAAGTGGGCCTTCCCCAAAGATGATCGCATCACCCTTGGCCGTTTGCCGCGTGACGTTTTCAAACCAAGCGCAGAAGGAATGAGGGGGACAGTTCGGTGAAGGCTGCTCTGGGCAGCGCCGCGCCCATTCCCCAAAGGCGCGCGCATCTGCAGTTATCGTTTCCCGTGCACCAGCGCATGACGTTTGCAAGCCATGTGCGTGGGTGTGCCCATTCTTTTGCCGAGCTAGCTCTTTCCTTCAGCAAGCACGCGCTACGCATGCGCCAAGCCAGCTCAGCCTGTTTTCAGACAGACGTCGGACGCTTTAGCGTGTGTTGCAAACCCCCTGCGCAAAAAAAAAAAAAAGAGAAAGACAGAGAGCCACGTCAGCTGCTGCTGACGTGGCTCTCTGTCTCTCTCTCTCTTTTTTTTTTTGCGAGAGTCGTCCATTTTTATCGATGTGCTGTACACACGGCGTAGCGTAAGATATGGCGGCTGCGGATGTTAAGAAGCGGCAGGGCTTTTTTTTATTATTATTATTATTTTTTTTTTTTGGCGGGAGTCGTTTATTTTTGCATGTATGAATTAACGAAAGCGCACGGTCAGCTGCTGCGATCATGATGCCCGCTCCAAGGGCGGCGTGATAAATCGAACCAGGCTTGTGCAATCAAATTCGCTCCCCGCCACCACAGGAGCTATCAAAAGATAAACGCACCCTGACATTATCGCTGCGCAGCATCCTGGCACGCTGCCAAGAAATGAGCTGTGGATGAGAGGACCGAAATGGAGTGACGCGCGCCATCGACATGCAAGCGAAAACGCTCGCGTTTTCTGATTTCTGCCACGGCGACACAGAAACCTTGTTCGAGCGGCGAGAGGGACGCAGTTCCAAGTTTAAAAATTTTCGCTCTGTCTCTACCGCATCGTCGCTCAATCACTGGCATGTGAGAGAGTGGCCTTAATGCTTTTTTTTTTTTCTTTTTCAAATTCTTGGGTGCAAAAGTGGAGGGTGGGTATATTATGCGAGTGGGTTAATTACGCGACAAATGCGGTATCGTTTTTTCGCGATTTCTGCCGATTTCTGTATATCGAATTATCGATATATCGAACTATTTCGTGATCCCTTTCGAGTTCGATATATCCGGGTTCGACTGTATATCAACTCAATCTATTCTGATACCCTGTCAGTTAATGCAGTGTTCTGCAACATTATTGAAACCGTTTTGAAAATTCTGCATCCTCAACCAGAGGTGCTTGTATTTGCGGTAAAATCATGCTTGCACAATCTTGTCCCTTTTGCTCTGTAGCAAGTTTGACATTATAGTACTTACCTGGTTTGGATGCGCATGATGCGAAACCAGAACCCTCCACAATGAGACTGAGGGAACGAAAGATGCCAGTGCAAAGTTTTCGGCGAAGGGCCCTGTGTGCCATCTAGCATCACTACAAAAATGTGCCTCGCTCGCCTCGACACCTTAGAGGCGTTTTCATCCAGCGATGCCAGATGGTGCCACCCCTTCCCTTCGCAGGAAACTGAGCGTTGGAGCCTTTCGCTTCTCCAGCTTCGTCGCAGACGGTCCTCGTTTCACATTATGCGTGGCCAAATCATGTAAGCATCATTGTCAAACTTACTACATTAACAAAAGGGACAACAATGCGCAAGCTTTGAGTATGATTTCACCGCAAAAGAGCCTCCACTTGAGGCAGATTTTTTATAATGGTTGCTTCATAAATGGGCGGGAGACTTTTCAGAACGGTTTTGATAAAGTTGCAGAACGCTGTACATCCAACTCATGCAAGTACAGAGAGACATAACAGTGCCAGAGCAAACTCGGCTAGAAGTGTTTGTTCAGAACATGCTTACAAATTTCTAAAGTACAGCAAAGCATTGTTTATTCGAAGTCATTGGGCCCATGAAAAATCTTTGAATTAAGCGAGTTTTTAAATTGGTTGAGAACACCAAAAACATACAACCCATGCAAAAACATTTGTTTGATGCATTTTGGATTACTTAAAGTAATCAGAAATGCTGGCCTGGTGTGATTGATAATTTGTGGCACCAAGGTTCATGTTTTCCAGTTGATCAACTATGCGCAGCCTCTGAGAACTTTCACAACGGCATTCAACGAAACTGCACAACTTTCGGTGGTGCGATAACTTCATTGAGAGCGGGTGGTTGGGAAAGCTCGTAGGCGTTGTCGGTGTCAATGCGCATTGAAGAATATGGCCCTCGTTCACAACATGCACTTGGTTAACTCCTTGTATATATTGGTTAGTATGCAGTTGTAAGCAATCGTATTATGTTCAAGAATACCCGACACAGACACTTGTAAAGCCTTGATTTAACCAATCCGAGGATACATGCCTGCATGGCCCAGGAGTAGCCTTACTCCTCGCCCAAAAGTCCTGGTAAATTCAACTGTCATCTTGCCCTTCCGTGTAAAATGAGAGTTGGCAGCACCTGATATGTCATGTCACATAATCTGTGAGTGTACGACCACATCACCTGCCAAGTACAGCCTTTGCGAATTATCTGGAATGTTCTTTTAACCAAGTTTGAATTAACAAGGTTTTACTGTGGAACTTCTTAGAACCAGTCACTAATTTACAGCTGCTGCAATTCAAAAGCAGCCAAAAGAGCACAAGTGCGGTGTGTAGAGTGCTAAGCAGGATACTGTTGAAATGAGGCAAGAATAAAAATAGTGTAGTTATCACCTGAAATGGAACAGTGACATTTCAAACAGGGCCCAATAACACATATTGTAAAGTATATAGAGTGCTTTTTTCAGAATGTGTGCTAGCTGGGCAGAACTGGGACCCACTCGTTGAGTCGCAGGGAGCCCAGGTTCCAGATCTGCAACAGTCCAGGCTCTGGAGTAGCGTCTGTCAGTGGGTGCTGGCGATCTGGATCCGGGCAGCATGCCAGTGCCACCCATTCCTCATGCGATGGTACCTCACTGTCTGCCGACATCTGCACATTGGACAGGCCTTTAGATAGGAATGTGTGGATAGCCGAAGCTGCAAATCATTTGCAAAAACTAGTAATTGCCATTCGATTTGGTTGCACTGCACTTTCCCCAGGTTTTTTGAAGGTTAAGCTCACAAATTTTCAGGAATTTCAAACTTCCTTAGACCCGAACTCTCAGACAAACACTGCAACATTTCCAAATGGTACTCACTTGCCAAATCATTTAAGGAAACCTAAGTAGCTAAAATTTGTTACGCCATAAATTAAGCAAACAACATGCAACAATCAGCCCACCAGGAATGAACCTTAGTCAGCCGCCAGCTACACCATTAACCACACACCATTCACCACACCATTTGCTCTAGCCAAGAAGCATTTTCTCTGCTTGCCTGATGCAAAATAGGACAACAGTCTTCAACACATTTCTGACGCCAAAGAAGTGCATGGCAACCCCTCCCTTACTTTTCCATGCTGGAGGGGAGGCCGAGGGCACCAAGCCGAAGCCCAAATGGCTCCACCCGGATAGAAGGTCACGTGGCAGCCACCGTTGGCCTCCAGAGAGCCAAAAAGAGGCAGCCTCTGCCAATCCTGCTGCTCCCGGGAGCTGCACCGAATTGCGGGGGATTCTCGAAACAGCGGCAGGTAAGCCTCCAGTGCCCTGCAGAGTGGAACAGACAAAAGGCAATATTCTGTACCGAGAGAATGAATGTATACTGCTTGATTAGATGGCATAGCAGTATAAAACCTACCTGTAATGTGATCATGCAAAATGAAGAACAAAAAAATTGAGGGGGCACTTGAGCTCTGCCTAATGATTGCATTAAAGGCTCCTGTCTGTAGGCCCTCGTTCACAACATGTATTTGGTTAACTCCTCGTATATATTGGTTAGTATGCAGTTGTAAGCTATCGCATTATGTTCAAAAATACCCGACACAGACACTTGTAAAGCCTTGATTTAACCAATCCGTGGATACACGCCTGCGTGGCCCAGGAGTAGCCTTACTCCTTGCCCGAGTCCTGGTAAATTCAACTGTCATCTTGCCCTTCCATCTAAAATGAGAGTTGGCAGCACCTGATATGTCATGTCACATAACCTGTGAGTGTACGACCACGTCACCTGCCAAGTACAGCCTACCCGAGGCATGCCCGCAATTTCTCGTTCACAAAGCTGAGGACAGGTATTTTGGAAAACGGGACCTTTAATATGCTATCATGTTAAAATATGTTAATGAACCGACATTACTGACAGCTAAAAATACAACATGATGAATGTTTTAACCTCATAATCTAACCTTATGACTAGACTAGATAAGGTATTAGTTTAAATGGAGTAGAAATTCAGTTTCCATGTGTTTAAAAGGTTCAAACAGTTTAAACAGGAAAAGCGTGGTGCGAGCAGACCTGAACACCAAATGCTATTAGAAAACTATTTGATGTTTTGAATATTCACATCCCTACTTTTTACTGTCTTCCTGACACATTAACTCCATGTTCTCCTAATTTGCATATAGAGTAGTTTTGCCCCAGTTGGTTTGTTGAAAAACTCTGCTGAACTCGACCACTGGCAAGTATTTGCAAATTTTTTAATATCAGTTTCTCAAACAAAATACCAACTGAATAATAAACATATATTTCATTTGCATTCAAATTTCAAACACCCAGTTACTCTTGGTAAAGTTTACGAGTGTCCGCCTTTGTTGATATGATGCAGCTGTTGACTCGCCTGTGGCATCCTGTGCAGCCTTTTGATTGCATACGTGCACATTGCTAGTTGCATAATCAATGATCCCTAAATCTGTGCCCTTATTACCTCTCACATACCTCATCAGCATGCTACCACATGATGTGAAATATCCGCCAACATAGATTTTGTACCCACCGAACGTGCCTGCATGGGCTAGGAGTAGGTTAAATTCCCAACCCACTTTCCCATTTCAAAGGAACTCCCAAGTTAGCAGCCCCAGCCAATTCAGCCATGTCATGCGGTCTTGTGATGCGCACAACGCGCCAACCAATCAGTGCCTGGCCGTGCAACCTGCCAAATACCAGCTGCTAGAGGCACGCTCATGATTTATCGCACACAATGCTGAAAATAATATGCCATATTTTATACACAATGTGGCCATTTATGCTACTAAATTAAAACAAGTGCAAGACTGGTAGCTTAAAAGTAGGGTTGCGCAGTAAACATATGAGTTTAACATTCAAAGAGTGGTCCAAAATAAGAGTGATACAAATTGGTATGGTGGTATTAAAAAAAAATGGGGCAAATTTTTGCACAATAATGGTAAGCTTGAAAAACTGGTTAGACGAATGCAAACCTTAAAAACAAACAAAAAAAAAAGGGAGGAAGTTTAAGCTTCACCTTAATAGTAGAGGTGATAGCGCAGAGTTTTCATTTTTTATTCCGCAAATATTTGGAATTGCGGGACTGGCAGGGAGCTTTGCAAAATATTACAGCATTGCAGATGGTTCGGTTTTGGGAGAAAGGAAGTGTACAGTTTAGGTATCAGTAGATACCTAAACTAACCATAAATGGCGTACAACTGGATGTACAGGGTCGTCCACTTCTAGCTATAACACGGTCACTGCATTCAAAGCAACATTGCGCCTGACGTAGGCATATATCGATGCAAAGCGATGCAAGCACAGAAGGACCCGGGCGTGTTGCTTCACATGGCCTGCCACTAAGCTATATTGCATGGCCGAGTCGGACGCAGTGACGCTTTGAAAGCAGTGACCGTGTTATAGCTAGAAGTGGACAAGGCTGTACATAGGTCTTTTCAAATCAATATCACAAACTAGCTTTCAACTTGACTGGCAGGTAGATCCTAATGGGAAGCGAAATGGTGTGACCCCACCCTGGACACTGTACAAAGGACAGTTGGATCACATTTTGAAATGAAATCACATGCGTGTTTTCTTTCAGCGCGTTTTTCTAAATTCCAGGCTATGGCACCAGCAAAGGCAACCACTACATTGACACCTTTTCAACTGAATGAGCTGTGTACACATTGCTATACATAAAAAAAAAGAAGGAAACACCAAACAAAGTGGTGCCTGGTACCACCATGTTTCACAGAGGCACTCCTAACACCCCTGCATGAATCCTGTGGTAGAGTACAGTTGACATAAGGCCTCTGCACAATGGAAGAGCTGCTCTAATTATTGCCAGTCACTTACTCAGCGTCCACAAGGTTCCAGTCTTGAGGCATCAGCTCAGGGTAGAGGACCTTGTCCCAACACTGGACGTTGCTCTGCCTGCATCTCAGCAAAATGGGCCACACTGAGCAATGGACACATTTACAGCCACACAAAAGGAAAACGTAGCTGCTACCTGATGCTATAAAAACACGAAAGAAGAAGTAAGAAAAATGCCCAAATGAGCTAGCCAGCAAATTTAACTTTTTCCTGCTTCCCTGAGCACTAGTACACAATAATAATCAAAGTAAAAACAAATTAATCTTCCCAGTGTGGTGAAGAAAAAGAAAAATAATTTTTATATATATTAGTACTAGTATTCACAAATTTTCAGTACCATACACTGTGTTGTGCTAAATAGGCACACTGTCTTCTTGATGCTTGTAACATGAAATGTTGTAGAGAAAAGAAATCTAGGCACCCCAAATAAAAGAGGCAAGAAAAAGTGAAGCTGTTGAAATCAGTTAACGAGACTAACCCACAAAGGGATGCATTTGCTTTTCTCTTCTTTCATGTCACTGTTGTTCATGAGTTGAACGGTCCTTGCAAAAGCAACCAGCAAATAGCGAACGTAAAAAAAAAAAATAATAATCTTGAACACGAACCTGACAATAGCAAAATATGTCTTCCATTACAGAACACCAGTGTAAGCATGCAAGATTAAAAAATAATACAGGGTAAGAAATTGAAAAAGAGAATGATTTTTCTAAACTCTGAAGTGGCAGTAACCTCATTTAGAATCCTTATTATAAACAAAAGTAAGAAATTCTGCTCTGGCCTAGGAGATGTGCAGTTCTGGAAACTATGGACATATTTAGTGGGAGGCATTGAAGCAAAATTAGTACAAGAGCTGCCCATAGCCTCATCGAATACTTTTGATTTACTGCTCACAAAGACAGGAAAGCTTAACCAAACTATTTATTATACTCAGCATGCTGTCACATCGTATCTTGTTAACAAACTTTTATTTTAGCCAAATAAAAAAAACTATGTTTGGGTTACCTCGCTGAAGCGACCTGGGTTGGACCACCTGCTTCGTGTTCAACGACTTCTCTATTAGCACCTGAGCTTTAAACACTTAAAGCCATATTACAAAGGCAGATTAATTAATTATGACTAATTATTTCAATGGAGAGAATGAGAAAAAAACATACTAGTATGTCGCAGGTACGTAATACAACTCCTAACAAACTCATCTGATTTCAGTTTGGAAGGACATTTTAGTTTTTAGTTTTTTTTAAACCTCAGTACATCCTAACAGGCACACCCTGGATATGACAGCTAGTAAGGGGGCAGTAACAGCTGTGTGCTCCCTTCCTGTCCTCTTGTTACCTTAATAGATTGTCCCCTAGATAAAACAACTGGACCTGCTAGAGCTTTGCCTGCTCCAGTGATGCAGGCGTGAGCACAAACAAATACAAAAGCTGCACCTCAAACACAGGTGGTCATTTACAGACACTCGGCACAGCAGTCAGTGAAAGCACAGCAATGCTGTGCAAACTGCTAACTTCAAGACTGTCAAATGAAACTCGCAAAAATGACGTAGCAAGAAATAAAATAGGAAACAAACAGCAGGTCAATAATTGTCACTTTTGAATCCTAGGGTAAAACAACATTTCTTAGATACTTTTTCTTTCATCTGGTGACATGTATGCACTATTGCGCTCAACATGAGTTCCAATGTGTCTTGAGTTGGGACCTAATTGAGACCTATTTGGGACCTATTACCCCTCTCCCAAGCATTTCACCCCAAAGTGCTGAGCACCAGTCCAGGGGAAAGCTTGAATCCATTGAAAACTGGTGGGTACCGGCGGCACTAGGGATCAAACCTGGTGCCTCTCGAATGCTAGGCGGATGATCTACCACAAGACTACTGCCTTCATAACATGTATTCCATGTACATGAAATGCATATCATGAGCATTTCGTAGACAGCAGTTCATGCTACAGTTGATACCAAATAATAGACCTTGAGAGGCATTCACAAAATAGATTGAAACTGAAAACTGGTTTTGAGAAATTTAGAGAAAATTAGAGGCCCAGTAATTTTCTCCTCTTCGTAGACATCTAAATTGTGCCATATTGGAAAGGAGGAAGGTGTGAGCTACGAAAAAGAAAGAGAGAAAGAGGTGCCATAGTGGAGGGCTGTGGAATAATTTCGACCACCTGGGGATCTTTCATATGGACTGACACTGCACAACATACCGACACCTTTTGCATTTTACCTCCTTTGAAACTACAACCAGGTTCCAATCTGGGTATTCCAGCTCAGCAACCAAGCACCATAACTAATGGGACGCCGCAATGGATGGCAAAACAGTACAATGCGCCAATATTTTGATATACAAAACAATGCAATAGATAATCTTATCTATAAGCTTATATCCTAGAAATGTGAACATGGCCAATTTATGCAGGGGGCATGCTTTTTAAAACAATGGGCTTTTCTCTGAGTGTTGATAAGCCTAGCTGGCTCCAAATCGGAGGCCCAACAGACGGCGTTTTGAAACCACCCTATTATAACAAATCTAACTGTTACCAGCACGGTATAAACAAAATAATGTTGCATGAAAACCAAGGTGCAGTTGACTGCCACAGCCCCTTCAGCAGCCAGGCCACAAGAAAAGTGTAGCAAGCCCTTGCTTTGTCAGCTGGGTTGGCTTCCACTCATGACAACACCGGAATCAGATGCCAGCTTCCCCACACAACAGCAGTGTCTCATGAAAAATTAGTATGTGCCACACCGGACACTGTCCACAACTCCACCCTCAATGCACAGTTTGTCTTCCCATGGCTATGTCACTGCCAGTACATAACCAAGACTGGGATGGCGACAAGGTTCCCAAGATGACCATCAGGAGTTCGACGAACAACAGCGCTGCATACTTTTGCATGTGTTATTGTGTTATTCAAGGGCATGTCTTCCCTGTTGAATATAAGCAATAGTTTAATATACCTGCTTCCGACATAACAGCGATCAGCTGTATTTACCACTGGTATCACCGTTAATACAGCTTAGGATTTCTGTGTCCCCATTAACGGCACCCATATTGCCAGCATATTATACCCGCTGCCACTCATGTGTGGCTATCGAGTGTATCTCTACTAAATTAAACCACACTGCTGTAAAGGAAGAGGGTGCCCTGTAACAAACGGTCAACAACTACTCGTTAAAAACAAAAGGATTGGCTTCCCGAGTGAGGGTTGAAAAGGTGCTCACAGATGACACATGCGCCGATGGAGCTGAAGCAGCAAGGTGCTAGAACCATATGAGGAGATGATGGGCAGCCGAAAAGACGCCAGTACTGAGGACGGGCACAGGCGCCGTCGTCGTCGTCGTCGTCTTCTCTTCAGTGTTGCCCAAACGTCTGCCTCGGGGCGTTCCTTAGAGGAAAAAAAGGGCACTCACTGCAACTCTCTCCTTTCAAACCCAGTACAAGCAGTAACATGTCCCTCTTCTGGCTGCATTGGATTTACCTGCCAGAAGGAATTAACTGAAAAGCATATACCACGTGCTCCCTTTCTGTCTTCGTGCCTGAGCTAACCTGAATGAAAGAACATGAGTTTCCATGCCGATCCCACCCTAACTGCCAAACACATTACGTAATTTCAGTGGCAGTAGAAAACATGTGCTCAAATACTTGCCCACATTTGCATGTATGCAGCACAGTGAGCATGTGTGTGTGTGCGTGTGTGTAAACACAGTCTCTTAGTTAAAAAAATTTGACTGCACTACTATATTCGCCCTCAGCCTGGAATAGGAGTGTGCAGCCTAACTGTGAATGACTTTTTAAAAATCAGCATATGCACCCTGAATGAAAGGGAACGAAAATAATTATAAGGCTGACAAAGCTGTGCTTCGTAAACTCTCAGCAATGGCTGTACGAGTGCACACGCACACGTATACCTTCAGGCCTAAGTTCCCGGAGCATACTGTTGGAGAGAGAAAAACGTAGGCAATTTCATGGCCACTTTTGTACATGGCTTGCAGCACATATGTGCAGTTCAGCACTGGATGCAAGGGCAGTGGTGTCACTATGGGGATGCGCACCATGAGTACACCCCAATGTCTGTGGGCAAGGGGAGGGAAGGAAGAGGGGAATGGTTAGAATTGAATACTGAAACTTTTGTGTTTCATGTGCTGCAAGTGACAATGTGCTTGTCTTTCACTTCAGTGTGCTTTGCAAGGAAAACATTGCTAAGCATTTTGATACATGTTTTTTCAGATGTCCAGATAATGTTGTCGTTTCTCACTAATTTATAGAAGAACTACGGTTATATGGCTGGCAAGGTGCCGTGAAACGCCATCGTACATGCACAATGAACACGTTGATGCAATAAATGCTTGCGCCATAGTGGCCTTCAAAATGAACTTATAAAATACATTGTTTTTTTGTCAGGCACAGATTAAACAAGCACCCCTATTCTCATTCTCCAAGAATCGACACAGAGAGTACACTGTCAGGTGGCACAATAACATGCAATGAAATTTCTTCATTCATATTAGTTCCAGTTTTCACTCTAACCACCAAACAGTGGCTAGGATGTGGGAGACTCTATGCCTTGCATTGCGATTGCTGCCTTAATGTCTGAATTCCCTTTCAGACTAGCCGGCAGTGCCCTTAAAGCAGGCATGAAAGGAAATGCACAAGCAGCTATCACAGCCCTTTTTATTTTTTTTTCTTCGTGTCATACGTGTGGTCCAGTTATGGCAGCTGATAGTGTGAAAATGTTAAACAATAAAATATTGGTGCCATACACAGCACGGCAAACCACTGCACGAAGGGCCATTGGTGCATGCATAATGTAAAAGAGATCATTGCACATACTGGGTAGCAGAGGCGCAAGTGTCCCAGCATTGTCCTGGCATGAGCAAAGGTGCCTTCGGAACAGTTGAGGCAGCGGAACAGCTGCTCCTTGCCGCAGCGCTTGTAGTGGTACTGCAGGCCCAAGACTGTCTGAAACCGCCTCGTGCAATCCTGGACACAATGACAGACACTCTCACACCAAGCAAAGCTGCCGAACCCAGCTGTGTTATAGTCTGCAAAACAGGCATGCGCACATTCTAGGTTTTCAAACAGACAATTGGGCATGTAGTTTTCCAGCGACAGTTATGAAAACGGGGCTTACACCAATGCCACAAAGCCTGCAGTCGTGATTCTACTATATGAGAAGAAGGATTCAACACTGTGACATGCTGCTGTCATGTGGCAGAGTCCATAATGCTCATGCAAGATTGGGTAACATGGCAGGTTTACTTAGCCCTGCCACAGTGTCCATTCGCAATGGACATGGGCAATGTCCCTACTACCTTCTGCGCTTTGGCACTAATTTATTTTCAGTCCAGTAGCAATAGTTATTTTCCCTACAATAAGATGACTACGTGTTTTATGCCCTCTTGCAGAAAATCGTGTTTCGAAATTCAGCCACAGCTTAACTCTTTCCCTACCGTGGGCAAAATGGGCATTTTCTGTAGGTTTCGGTAGATCTTTTTTTCTGTAAAAACTATCGTGTCTAAAATTTTATACGATACACGAAAAGAAAGTTAAATAGATTTTCTTTGTAGACATACCACTTTGAATATGAAGTTGTGGGTTTTAGCACACAAAATAATTTCCCAAAACCATATCTTAGAAAAATTTGAACAAAACTTGAAAAAATGCACATGTAAATGAAACAACAAACATGCAAATACTTTTTTGAGATATACAAAATGCAGAGCGTTATATTGGCCACTCTCTGTGAAAAAATAAAAGCTCAGTATTGAATAGTGTTCTTGATGCAAAATGAGCAATCAACGAGGGCCGCTGCAGAGCGCCATGCTGAAACGGCTGCCCGGTTCCTTTCTTGGGTAGGACGCTACTCCCTGGTGCCCAAATGATGTTGACACCTTGGGAATGAGATGAGTGACACGAACAACACACACAAAAAAAAAAAAAAAACATCCAGAGCGGTCCCAGACGCATGAAAATAAGCCAACAAAGTGTGACCGCCGATGTTCCGGGCTGGTTTCCATCGTCATCGGGGTCGGAACTGAATTCTAACGATAAGGCCGCATCTTCAGAGTAACTACTGCTTGGGTCATTGATAAAATCGGTCGTAGGCAGAGCGGAATGGTTAGATTTACGACGTTTTGAAGTGCGTGTCGTTGATGCTGCCGCCGCACTCGGAGCGATTTCAAAAATAACCACCTCGCGGTAAAAAATTAAACAGCAATAAAATATAAGCTTCAGTTACCCAACTAAATGCTAGATGATGTGGCATCTCCGTGAGCGACGCGGAAAGGCTCAAAATTTGTGTGCAAAGTCGTCGTTAGCGGGCCGGAGCGCGGCCACCGATGTTTCGGGCTGGTTTCCATTGCCAGTGGGGTCGGAACTAAATTTTGACGATAACTGGCAGCATCTTCAGAGTCGTTTGTGCTTGAGTCATTGATAAACCCAATCCTAGATAGTGCGTAGTCGTCAGATTTGCAACGTTTCAAAGCGCGCGTCGTCGACGCGTATGCTGCCTTTCTTGCATGCGACTGAGATGCTGCCACGAGTTCAGAGCGCGATCAAAAATAGCCACTTCGTGAGAAAAATGTAAACAGCCTTAAAATCTAAAATACTGTAATCAGACTACACACTAGATAATATAGTGTGTCCGTGACCGATGCAGAAGGGTTCAAAATCAGCGCGCGAAGTCATCGTTAGAGGGCTAACGATGCGCAATGGGCGTGGTAGGGAAAGAGTTAATGGGTTCCAGCATCATCTCATAAATTGCCATGATTGGCTCATTGTTTTCACACGCATGCCGCAAGAAGCTAGTAGTGATATGAATACAGTGCTTGCCTCTCAGTGCTTGAATACTGCTTGCATTTGAGTCCAGTCAAGTAGAGTAACCCCCGATAATTCGAATAATCTGAACTAGGAGCACTGTCCCAGCTGACATCCATGCAAGTCTGTATGTATGCGCCAGACGCTCGTTAATTTGAACATAAGCGAGTCTTGCACAGGCGAACTACAATGGGCGACTGTATCGAGGTACAGCACATGCAGTCAGTGATGACCTATAACCCTCCCAGAATCTCAGTTGCACTGTGGCAGGCACAACAACGATCGGAAGTTTCTCACTTCTGAAGCACAGCTCGGCCACATAGTTTTAGTTTCACTTTACTTTGCGCCATTCCGCAGCTGCGATTGTGCGTGCGCATCGGCCAGTCTCCCTTGAAGCACACCAGTTTGAATGCTACTTGACATATCACCGTTCTTTTGTTTTTATTCTAGAATGGCATCACGCTATTCCAACACCCATGCATATCTCCCTCGCATGCACACACGCACACTGCTTCCGGTAAACTAATCCTCAAGTGCGATTACACTACACTGTGTGCTTCACTGCAATTCTTCACTGCACTGACTATGAGATGAAGCATCCTGAAAATGGGACAGGGCTGCTTTGTGAAGAGGCACCATTACTACTGCATAACACTGCAGAAAGGGTAGCAGAGGCCTTTACGATTTTAGAGCACTCACTTCTTCAACGTTCCTGAGAGTGAGCGTACAGTAAGTACTGGACGAAACTGAGAAAAGTCATCGCTCTCACTTGGATTTTATCTCAAAACCAGACAACCATAATACACGCGTTCATTAGACAAAATTACTGTTTTCAGCAGTTTTTTTCATGCCTATTCAAAATTTCGAGCTTTCGCTTATTTAAAACTTTTTTATTAATCCCTTGAAGGCCGAAATAATGAGAGTTTACTATTTATGATTTATATTCAATTTGGCTCTTTCACTAATTTAGTTAATATCTGACTTGGTCTTTACCTGCATTATTCATATTCGATCAAACAGCAAAGCTATGTTATTTGCATTTGATTTCGTTTTCAAAAACTGCCATTCGCATGCCTCTACATGGGATGAATAATCAAGATGCCAGCCTGCCCTTTATCATCCACTCTCACGTCACTTCTCACGAAATCAAATGCTTAGAGCGTCAGTAGCCAGAAAGTGCTTTTGTGATTATATGCACTTCTGAAACAAATGATTCCTCTGCTTACGACGTCAACATTACAATGGTAACAACCTATGCTCAATCCCTCTCCTTCCCAAGCCATGACTGGTTAGTATACCTGCTGATTCTGGAAGCATTCTCTGGCTTGACTGTGGCACTAATGCGTGTCTAGCCACATAAATACACACATTGGCATACACATTTTCCCTGCTGCTACTGAAAATTACACTGACAAAAGGAATAATATCCGATAAATTTGTCCCACGATTTCGATGGGAAGATGACTAATTTCTTATCTACGTCGCCTTTGCAGCTGTGACACTCTCTTATGCAGCTGCACTGGTGCTTATCATTTTTGTTGTGAAAGCAACACTACGCTAGCCTAAGTGATTTCGCGGAGCCCTGGACAGCCCTAACTGCGCATGCACGAGGAGTGAGTGACGTCACATGGAGCACAGTTGGAGAGCCGGGTCGGAGCCTCCGCCTACTCCTCTGCTGCGCGGGTGACTCAGAGGTGCCGCCGCCGCGCCAGCTGCGCATGTGCCAGGAGGGAGCGACGTCACACGGTGCACAGCTGGCAAGCCGAGGCCATCGCCAAATCCTCTGCGCCGCCTCTTAAGAGGAGAGTGGTGAAAGCCTACCCTTCCCCTCCTATCATTTGCTTCTCATCATTTGACTCTTATCGGTGTTCGTTGCAGTGCTACATATAATTATAATTGGTTTACAGGAAAGGAAAGGCGCAGTATCTGTTACACTTTCTTTAGCAAGTGTGTTTGGACGATACACCCCACTCCTGTCGCATGGCGTTCCATAGATGTGTTCAAGTCGCTTCCGGAATGCTGACGGCACCCCAGACTGCAGCGCTATGTTAGGCCCCAGCGGCTGTCATGCTCGGAGGGCCACCCCTCTCTACGGAAAGCGCTCCACATTCATCACACCTCTCCTTCTAGCCACCCTATCATAGTGGAGGGCTATGGAGTAATTTCGACCACCTGGGAATCTTTAACGTGCACAGACATCGCACAGCACACGGACGCCTCTCCGATTTGCCTCTACCGAAACGCAGCCGCCGGCGGTTGGGTTCGAACCCGGGTACTCTGCTTAGAATGCTGGTGAACTTTGATACGTTCGACGGAACACTGGTTGAATTCGATGCAACGCTCGGTCGCCTGCAGCCAAAGCTTTCGCTCCACATTCAGTTCACTCCTTGGATGCACAGCAATTGAAGTGCCACATACCACTTACAGAGAACAATCAGTCAATTAAGGTTGACCTAAAGTATGTTTTCACGTTTCAAACAAAACAAAAGCAGCAACTTGTAGCATGAGCACTTCTTGGCCACTTAGTGGAGAAACAGAAGGTGGCAAGCTGCATGGCAGGTTGCTTACAGTAGGCTAAGGAAATCCGGTTTTATCACATCTGATCACCATTTGTCTCCCACTGCTAGATTTGCAAATGTACAATTACACATTTGCTGCGTTGAGCCGCAAGTGCGTTGCAATGTCATCCAGCAAATTGCGTGCATCTACTTTATTCAGCAAACTTTTTTTACCCCAGGAGGGTCGATGTGGACTGGGGGTTCACTTATATTCAGGGTAAGCTTATACCACATTTACTCAATTCTAAGCACCCCTCTTTTTTTTTTTTTTTTTCAGAAATAACTCGATGAGACAGGTGCTAGAAATAATCTGCTTGGCAGGCAAACTTGGCAAACATTTATGACAAATCCAATTACAGTTCACCTAAACTTCAACTGTAGGCAGCAGTGGCGTCGCGAGGGGGGTGCTGTCCGCACAGAGTGCAGCTCTCAGGGAGGTGCAGCTGGGCAATGAGTGGGAGGAAGGAGCGGGGAGCGAAATGAATTATTGTGTAAAGACGCGACAAGGCACTCATTGGTGCCCTTGAGACACTGACAGGCAAGTGTGATCTTCACGTAGAATGAATTATTTGTGAGCAGTGCGTGAGAACACATGCCTTCAAATTTATGCCAGCGACTCTATGCCATTATAACGTTGGACCGGGCTTGTGTACATGCATGTACCCTGGACCCGACACCCATCGGAAACCCCTGCGCGGGAGCGTGTTTGATGACATCTGTCAGCAGCCGCGCCGCCGCATCGTCGCCTTCTTTTGTGTATGTGCAGTTTACTCCCCTTTCCCAAGCGAGGACCACTAGTAGCATCTCTCCGGCAGTCTTTTGTCTCATTCATTTATCTCCTGTCTTTCTCGCTTCTCCGCCCAGTCACACATCCGCCTCACACTTTCAAAACGCCGAAAGGTATGTAATGTCTGTTAATCAGTGGAATGGCAAGTCTGATCACTACAGAGTAGGTAAAAAGGAAGTTGCGATCCGATGATTGAAACGCGGTGACAACGGGCAGGGCGATGCTCCGCACCGGGTGCAGGTGATCCTAGAGACGCCACTGGTAAGCAGCCCTCCTCTACAAGCTCATTCTGATTTCCGCCATGGCTTTCAGACAACCAAAACCAACCCAAGCAGCTCATGTCTGTGATGCCCATACAATGTGCCAAGCACAGTTGATACCAGGCCCACGTGACAACACACTGAGAGAGTAACCGGGGTCGCTTTCGGTTCATTTTCGGCATTGTGTGCGCAATCTGTCATGCAGTCTCAGAACACAGGGACACATCCAGCCGGTGTTGACGACACCTCAGGACAGCTCTGCCTCAACGAAAGAGTGAGTAAGCACGCTTGGCGGCTTTGGTTACGCGCATCTCCTTGCAAAGAAGGGGTGCTTAAATTTGAATGCAAGTTCTGACAAACTTCTTTTTTTTTTTTCCGTGAGAATAGGGGTGGGGTAGGGTGAGGGGGTTGAGGGAGGGGGTTGCTTACATTCGTGAAAATATGGTACATGCAAAAAGCCACTGCCTTTCTTCTCCACCTTCCTTCGGTTTCTCCTTTCTCTATAGTGAGTCATGATTTGGCAAACTTCGGCCAAAGCAAACAACTGTTTCTCACCCCTTTAAAGGGCAACTCCGGGGGTTTTTTGACATTCGAATATTGTAGTGGAACTTTTACCACAGGTTCTTCTCTCCGTCCTGACGTATTCTACAAAATTTGGGTGCCGTACGATAATCCGTTCACGCGCAATACGGCTTTAAAATATGCCGTTTTCATGGCTTAAGTTGAGAGTATTTCTGCGGGCAACACTGAGTTTCTCACGTCACAAACAGTATACAGGCGTTAATGTCTACTTCCCGCGTGATTATGAAATTGTGAGGCTTATATTGAACTACCTCAGACATTTTACGCAGTGCGTCATGATTTCCATACTTTATTTTCACCATCCGAAGCACGTACGAGTGTTTTTCTAATACTGAGTGTGACGTCACCATTTGGTCAAATGTGACGTCGTTTCTAGCCATGAAATCAGTTTCGGTTTCGATTTGCTGTTTTTCTTTTTTAAAAATACTTCTAATTGGAATTTTGGAAAACGGTTTTTTGTGTTGGAGTCAGGACGTGCCGAGGAATGTAATTCAATTAAAAACACAAAATGATGAAAAAACCCCCGGAGTTGCCCTTTAAGTACTATCTACATTTCTGACCCACTAAGAGTCAAAACAGAATTGAGTACCTTTTTGCAGTCTCAATAGCTCTTTTATATTGCATTCACTGTGTTCAAGTTGATTTCACCCAATGCTGCTATTGTAAAATGTTATATAATCTTTTGCTTGTTATTTTCCATACACGCTTCAGTAACTGTGTGCAGTTCAAATTGTATTACTCTTCACTTTTGTATTTTTAAGCTATGTTCTATTTTATAGTCCAATATATTGTAACCCCTCCCCCTCACACAATGTTCCATGTTTGGAACCCGTGAGGTATTTGTATAAATAAATAAATAAATAAAAAGAAGAGTTCAACCTGGTTTTTTCATTATATGAAGTTTCTGCGTCAAAACTCAAGAACAATAAAGAACAAGAACAAAACAATAATAAAAATGTAAGTGAAATCCCTTTGAAAGTGTTTTACTTGAAGTTGTAAATGCAGAGCAAAATTTCACCATCAGCTGCGACAGTACCTGCCACTGCCTTTACAGCAGGACTACGAGTAGATTTGGAGAAAGCGGGAAAGCAGCAGGGAGGGAAGGGTGTAGAAGGGGGGCAGGAAACACTATGGCCAGGCTAGAAGAAAGCATACACGGTTCCGTGCCATTGCTACACATCTAGACAAACCGTGGAAACAGGCACGAAAACAAACTCCTTGCCTTGCATTGCCGGTGCTCTCTGTCATGCTTTCGATGCATGCACACTGCTTGTCCAGTTTATTTTATGTTCAATTATGTTTTGTTGCTTTCGAGCATATCCTTTGTAGTGCCACATGACACTGCCTCCAAAAACATAGAAATGCTGACAATGCTGGAGCACTGTTTGCATGTTCGCACGGATCGGAGAAATTTCCAGTAATTCACCACTAGATAACAAATATTCAGTGCAGTAAGTTCGTTACATCAATGTCAATTGTTGCAACACCTTCATTACATAGCGTTCATAAATACAAGTGCTACAATTGGTGCAGCACTAGGGAATTGAGAAACTCTATAAATAGAGAAATTCCCTGCATGGAGGTTCATTGCAGCCAGGTTTAAATACATTGATTACTGAAATGAAGAAGCACTGAATAAGGGTAGAGGTGGGAGCCTCAGTTTGCAGGTCGAGGCAACGTTTTGACAAGTGGACTTGTCTTCGTCTGGGCCCAGACGAAGACAAGTCCACTTGTCGAATGCTGGCTCGACCTGCGAACTGAGGCTTCCCGCCTCTACCCTTGTTCAGTGCTTCTTCTTACTGTGTAAGCCATCTTCTCCCTCTCGTTCTACCTTGATTACTGAAAGTCACACAAAGATATGTTACTGCAGTACAGATGCTAGCACAGATGAAGTTGGCGCCAGGTGCTGGCACCAGCTCTGTGGTGAATTGAAACCAATGCTGCAAATGTGCCAAACCACTGTGGCAGGCTGGGAGAGAAAATACAGGCATACCTTATTCGGACACTTAATGTTGGGCTTCTGTTCGAGCTTCCTTGTCCACTCTGCGACGAGAGCAGGCTCCACGGACCCCTCATACAGCTGCGATGGTTCCTCGTACTTGCCACACCATGCCTTGCGCAGGATGTAGGTTGCCCGTTGGCGTGACAATTCAGTTGTTTCAGGGCGTCTCTGTTGGCAAAGCCACATTTATGATCAGACTGAGAACACCACTGACTAATGAACACCTGTTAAGTGGAGAGCGCAAGCAATGGGGCAGTAATTCTGTTTTCTACACATCCGCACGCCACAATACTTTGTTCCTAACCGCACAACTTGTCTTGCTGGTGCAACAAGCAGCATCTGCTGCCACTAAATGAATAGCATAAAGGGACTAATTCCAGTTACTGTGCCTGCGCAGCATGACAGTCAGTAGTAGCTTCCTGCAAAGCTGAATGCGCTGTTCGCTGTACCCCCTAATTCCCTCCCCTGTGCAGAGTAGCAAGTCAGCACATTTCAAATGCTGGCTAAATTCTCCTCTGTTTTCATTAAACAGTTTCTCTCTCTCTCGCCCAGCCAGAGTACGCAAAGGTGTAAAAGGCATAGCCATTAATTCATGCTGCTGTGCAAAAGCACCAAATATCTGCGTTGCAACGAACGGTGCCACATAGTTTACCCCATGTTTCCCCTTGCACCAAGACCTTTCTTTCTCTCTCACACACACACAGTCCGCGCCAGAGCAATTAGCTTTTTCCATCACTGCGCTAGTCTCTCTCTGATGTCATACACCATATCCATATGTCGTACATGCACCACATCAGTTCCAAGCATTTGAAAAACTGAGCAACAGAAGACACATGCATCCGGCACATCACGCAGCCAGGCAACTTGACGGATAAGATGTAGATATGTGCAGCCAAGAGCTGTCTCCAAGCAGAGTCCACTGGGAGTCAGTTAATGGATTACAAACGACACGGAGTACAGAAAGGGTGGAAGCTTCGCAGTCTTAGGTTTAGTACAATGGTAAAGTTTTTATTTTCTCAAACGTAACTGTCACACTGAAGTGCAATGTAGCCATCAGGAGTACGAATGCGCATGGTGGAGAACACGCATGTCACATGCAATTTCAAAGCATGGAAAATGGAGACTGGCACACAGCATACGCCGTTATTCTTTTTCTACGTGGAATTCTGGTGCAGTTCTTGCCTGGGGTGATTAAAATTGTCTGAAATTTCTAATCAGAAGGGGCCATTCATAACTAAAAACGTGATTTTTGCAAAAGCCTTACTAGCAGCACAACCTATCATTGGTGACCAAAAAACGCAGCACAAAATAGACTCTCAGTTGCTAGGCTTTCATTTTCAGTGCTATAAATTCATAAATTTGGTGTTCACACTGCTCACAGTATGCGCCTGTATAACAAGGTTGCTCGCTGCAGTTCCTACGAGCAGCAGCAAGCCACAAAAATCACACTTCAACAGGGTTCAAGAAGTTTCGAGAGAGCCCATCTCGACGTCAATCCTGCTAATGGCTGTCCTTTTTCCAGTTCCGCTTGAAGAAATGATGGTTTTCATGAGCAGTTTTTGACACATTCGAGTCTGTAATGGCCACTATCGTTGTAGGACTCTCTAGGCATAATGCTAGATAAAAGTTCTTGTACGGAGCAATAAATTTCATTGCTGTTGGCCTTTACCGCCCATACTCATGATCCTTGCCTGGTCGCCTTCACAACTCCTCTAGTGTGAGCTCCTTATGAAAAAACCACTTGCGGCACTTCATATGGTGCTCCTGAACAGGTGGCATGGCAAAGATGTCACTGGCAAAACACATGATCACGCAAAAATCCCACCTAATGCTCAATGCAATGTTCCCTACTCACCGCTGACGATGATGCAACTGCCCATGTCACTAAACAGCCTGTCAGCACACTTTCTGGAGCCTGAGCTTCGCCGCCAGCCAGTGACGACGACAGCTGTTAACTGCACATTACTTAGCCATCCGAACTCAGCCGCACAATACTTTCAGATGCTGAGTGGCATGTTGCTGGTGATTTATTATTTTTTTCAGAAGCAGTCTTGCATTCCTACACCACTCTGTGTTCCCTCTCACATAAATGGACACTGTTCTTCCAGCGTGCCAAAAACTGAGCACTGGAACCAATGAGCCACCATAACAGGGTAGCGACAAAAGAAAGAAGGAATGCGGGCCAAAAACCTGCAGCTTTTCTTCTTCTTCACCAGAAGAATGAGAGAAGTCAGCTTCATCAGATTCCTCAGAGCTATCGCTATCTGCGCGATATGTGTCATCTTCTGCCTTGTCCTCAGCCGCACCCTCCAAGCCCTGGAAGGAGGCCAGAGCTCTGCACAGAAAGGCATTCAAACTTCTTTCAACAAAGCCACAAAATATACCAAAGACACACCTCACAACCATCTACATGCAAAATGTTTCCAGTGTTTCATTTTGGTGGAGATAAGAAAGCAAACACTACCTTAACATCTTCTTGGGACAAGACACACAGCTAGTAAGAAAAACTCATTCAGAAATCCTTGAAGTGGCATATAGTTTGCTACGCTGCGAATCTACTACAGTAGAACTTCATTGATATGTTCCCGGTTCTTGTGATTTCCCGTTAAATATGCTCAAAATCGTGGGCAGTAAAAAGTCTTCCATACAGTTGCACTACTACTCTCCCAGTTAATGCGTTCCTGGATAACATGATTTCCCCAGATACTAAGTATGAAATTTCAACAAGTTGTGGTAGTAAATACATTTTGTGATCAACTGGACATATGCTAATGAGTGCTTGCGATGTGACAACCTGTACAGCGGTGCGCACCCGCCACGGTTGCTTTCCTGCAGTGCCTATGTGCAAAGGGATGAAGCATAAAAGAATGCCAATGAGCCGAAGCACCCTTTCCGTTGGTAAGATAAGTTCATGAGGAGAAATGGGGTGCTTTCTTGGCAGTGGCTTTGGGGCATAGCTGTGAAGCATTTGAGAACTACAACTATTCGTTTGCATATGAATGAGCAGAGTCTGGGGGATGCAACATGGCCAAAACGCAGCAAATGTAAGCTATGGCGATGGCTTCGCCACATGTCATTGATATAAGGGGCGAAACATCCGGACGTAACCAATGATCCCAGCTCGTCATTGCCTTCTAAGAACCAGATTTGTTACTGAAACTCTTCCGCACTTAAATTAACGCAAATATGGGCTGAATTCTGCAAGATCTAAAAAATGAACTCTTAATATGTGATGTCTATAGATGCTAATCTACGCTTTATGAAGTGCAAGCCTAAATTCTAATGTCTGTGTGCCTCATTCAACAGCTAATTTTTTTTTTTCCAAAATCAGGCAGTTGTGGATGACACGCTTTCCCAGATAATATGCTTTCTTCCCACATTAAACAAACAAAAAAAAAACAAAAAACGTATCAATGAGGTTTTACTACTATCGCTTCCTTGGAACCAGCATGGCAAATCCAGCTAGCCTTGATGGTAAGCAGTTCACAGACAAGTTATTGTGCAACACAGAACCACACAGAGCTAGTGCAGCTATATGCTGACCGGCACAGGTGTTCTCCACTGTTATAGTAATAGAAAAGGAATGGTGAAATGGTAGCAGAATGAAAGCAAAGAGCAAAGGATAGAACTGAGCAGTGCTTTCTTTAAGAGAATAAGAAGAGACAACAGAAGTTGAAAATTCAGAGGAAGAAGAGAAGAACGAAGAATGGGACTAAAAAAGAGGTGCGCTGATGTGGACAAATCAGAGCTGCACTGCGAGTGTACAAGCCCATTGGCTGGCATCGGCACTTGTTCCCGAGGCCTACCAGAGTCCCCACTGGCTTGCACTCTGGTCATGAAGACCATCATGTAGGCACATAGAAAATTAGCCCTGTGTAGAAGCCTCCAAGATGTTGACACAGCCAGTTGCTGCAGTCCATTGTGCCTTGTCAATGGCACACAGGCTTCAAGCTATCAGTGCCAGCCTAAGGCTGATGTGGCACGACTGAACTCCTTGATCACCGATTTTCACCAGTTCCCTCCATTTTCAAGATGAAACCCTATAGTCTTCAGTGATTTGGTTTGAAAGCATCCTTATTTTGACTGAGTGGGGCTCTGCCTCGAAACATCACATGCCCTCCCTGATTAACTACCTGTACCATGATTTAAATTATTGGGATTTGATCACGAGGACTCATAACCATGCTTAGTTCCAATGTGATGTATGATGTGTGTGTGTGAGTGAGTTCCTTTACAAATGATTTGCTGCACAGCCTTTTCAAGTGAAATTATGCATAAAGTGTCTCATCTTGAGTGGGGAGTCTGTCTCTCTGATCTAGAGGCAGGCACATGAAAGTGACAATACTCGTTGCAGTCGTGCCCATTTATAATGGCCGCAGTTATAACGAATACTTGGTTATTACGAACGAGGATGGAGCTACTGTCAAAGTATGTATTATGGCAAAGGCACTGCCTCTTATATATAAAGAACAACCGTGGCCACACAACCCAGAGCGAAAGTAAAGGTGCTGTAAACTCGACCCCACCATCGACTAACTTGCTGTTTCTACCAGTGTGGCCGAGACGATCTCCCCCTCTTGCTCCACTTTCCAGCCCATCTCCCCATCATCGTAATAAAAAAAAAAAAGATGGCTAGCTGGCCCAGCTGATCAAGTGGCATGCGTTGATTCTCCAATCAGTGCTCAGCCGTGTGTACTGAGCAATGCTTTAGGACTTATTTCACAGTCCGCTACAGAGACAACAGAAATTTGGATGATGCGCAATTTGTTCGTTGATTGGCTGGTTGAATTCGAACATGACATTATAGGAAGGTCCCACTCGTGCTTGACAACTGTTCGGCGCATGACGTGCAGCCTTCCCTGACTGCAGCGACCACACTTTCTCTACCCCCGAATGCGATCTGCAAGATTCAACCACTGGACATGAGCATCATGCGTTCGCAAGGTTTCAGCGGTGCGTAATCCAGCAGATGCTGCTAAGCAACTGAGAGACAACGTGATGCGCCACTTCGGGTCTCTTTGTTTGACGCTGCGAGAAAGCTTAAACCCTCTTGGACTGAGTTAACTGCAGAGAGCATCGCGAAATGCTTCCACAGGGGGGTTTATGGCCCCAGGAATGACAGAGGAGGCTGCTGAACACCATCGCGATATGACACAAATAGATTTGTGGCAACGTGTCAACGCGCAACTTCCCGTACTTGATGCTTGCTGCTTGGAACAACTTTGTGGGTGTGGACGATGATGCTGAGATAGCAGAGACATGCACTGATGAAGCTATAGTACATAAAGTGCAAGCAACCGAAGGCTCCGAGGAGGACGTTGCAGATGCTGACTTCCCGCTGGAGAGGAGCACATGGCTACCCTGAACAGGTTAGAAAATGCCGTGATAGCATGTTCTTTAGAAAAGCAGACAGAGATAACAGACTTTTTAAAGAAATAAATGCTGTGCTTCATTGATTTTGTATTTTCATCAGTATAATATGAGGAGTCCACTTACTACGAACTTTGGATATAACGAACGCAATCAGCATGACCATCAGGTTAGTTATAAGAGGGCTTGACTGTACTTGGTGAGCTGTACAAGAATTAACTTCGAGCCTATTTGTCGCATGCTCTAAGTACGCTTGTACGGGGTTGGAAAAAGGCTTGGAAAAGTTGTTGGCATTAGTTGTGATCTTTGGTCTTAGTGAAGAGAAAGCACACGAGAGCATTTGATGCCAGGAAGAAGGAATGCAAATGAGCACACAATGAATGCAAGCATGAACTGTAGTGCCTACATTTCAAACTGAGGCTACCAGAGCGAAATTCGCTGAGCCAAAAACACAGTATAGGACGTTAGTGATGATCAGCATCATAACTTGCAGATAACTGTTTCAATTAAGGAAAGAAAAACTAACAAGGTGAACGCGGCTAGCACTGCAGCAAAGCAAAGTGGTGATGTTGACAGACCACACGTAAAGTCTATGCAAGAACTGGGTATACGAGGGACACTAAACCGGCGCCTTGTGAAACTGAATCCATAGCAGTGGCAGAGTGGGACAAAGGCCTAAATGACCATGAATATAAGAGAAAAAGTTTTGATTCTTGCAATACCATTGGTGCTTCCACTGTTTCAAGTGTTATGAGAAGCAATATGAAAGTCAGAAAGTTAGAAGATGGTAGAGAAGGAGAGTTGAATCTCAGAGAGAGTGTGTCATGCGAAAAATTTAGGGTGAAAAAGAATGCGGCCATTGTAAAATACTTAATAAGTTGTGCGTTCTAGACGTGTATGCCCATCGAAGAGCCTGAGAAAGACAAGTGAAGCCCATACAGAGTTGCACAGCAGCAGTTGGAATGCCCGAATAGACCTTCTCCACAAATGAATCAAAATATTAGTGGACACCTAGATAATGCCTATACACTGGTTTGCAACAGCACAAGAAGACCGGTGGGCCACTTTCACAACGTGTCTCCGAGACCTCACTTCTGGTCAGGCGAAGTCACTTCCAGCTTTGTTGCGAGACCACTTCCAGTCTAGTGACTTGCGTGGCTACAAGTCCTGATCAGTCACATGACTCACACGCACTACTCTGCTACGTGGCTTCTATACAGAGCAACCGCCGCCAAATATTCACCATCAAATGAATTAGTCAACCCTGCCACAAACGCACATCACATGCCTTACTTAGTTGTACGCATCACTGTACTATACGCTTCGTGCGCTGGTATGGGGGCGCCACTGATTTGGAACAACTAGCGCCACCTCCAGGCTGCGCCGGGCACTTTCCCGTCGTTGCTGTCTGCCCGCGCTACTGGCCGGCTGCTGTGGCGGCCGTTTCGACATGGCTGCAGGGAGCCAACCGCGAGTGTTGTTTTGCGGATTCCGGCCAATTGAAAAGATTGAAGAATATTTTAAAAGATGCAGCGTCAAGCGCGGCAACAACCTCTACGCCGGGAACCATGTTTACGGCGTGAGAGAAGAAGTTTCATGTGCGGGAGGGCCGTCCGACGTCGTCGGAAGATGCATTGCGCAAATGAAGTGCGTTGATTACGACGTGTGGTTGACGGTAAGCACAGTTCACGAGACGTTTTATTTATTCGTTGCATGAGCGTGAAAACGTGTGCTGTGCACTTGCAGTTGTCTGCGCAGCCAAGACATATTGCTGATGCCAGCTGCACGTGCAAGGCGGGATGCCAAGGATGGTGCAAGCACGCAGCAGCGCTCGCCGTGTTCGTGAACAACTCCATGCATACATCTTGTACAGACCTACCGTGCGCGTGGCTCAAGCCTTCTTCGCGGCCAACCCTGGATACCAAAAAACAGATTAAGGATCTTTTCCCAGGTAAGAAAAATAAATGCTGTATGAGGAGATCCATCGAATAACATATTGGAATCGTCCACCCAGGTCGCCCCATGCCTGTACCAGTGCTTAAGGCACTATCCGCATCTGACGTTCATGTCCAATTTCCGGACGTTAGGTGTGCCTTCACAGATGTGCTGCAGTGCATTGAGGGCGATGCAGTCGAAGAATGTGGGGCCGTGTCGTCCGGTGCAGTTGAAGAGGTAGCCGGTATCGCAGCTTCTGAGCTCATGAGAGCAATTATGGAAAACGGGCGCGCCACGTATGGCATGATGGAAATCACCAGTACATTGCCTCTCAGAATTACAAGGTGTGACATGTTGTCTGCACTGGCGGACAGCGAGAAAATGTTTTATGAGAAGTTCGTGCAAAAAAGCATAAATGAAATTATCGAAATCGAACTGACAACTAGGGGCCAAGGAAAAGTAAAAAGGTTTGTTATTTGCTTTCATGCGTTGCTGAACTTTCTTCCTGGCACTAATGGCATGTTCTTGATACTACATCAGGTGGCATCAGGAGAGGATTCTTCGGATTACAAGCTCCATTGCTCACAGAATAAAGACAAGAGAGGCAGAGTTCGAGGCTCTTGCACATGCATTGGTTACGCCGAGGGCCTTTGCAACTGCTGCCACCACCTACGGTAAGCAGCAGCACACTCCGTACAAGTAGAACATGCAAGTATAAATAGGCAGTCTCGTTGTGACTTTGTTCGTAAAAAAGGCTAATTGTATATATTGCGTTATCTAGTGCACACTTTAAAGGTGCCCTTAAAGTAAAATCTAAATTTTATGAATCTTACCGAAAAGTACTAGTCAATTTTTCTCATTTTGCAGGTAAGAATACAGAAGACGTGGCAAGAAAGGAGCTCTCTACGCTCCTGCGAGTTCCAGTTCATGAGGTAATTCCATATGTGTTCAAGAAGATTGACACGTTTCCTAATTCCTTCCATTTGTTTCTTTCTGCAGGTCGGACTGGTTATACACCCGGAACAACCCTGGTTGTGCTGCAGCCCGGATGGCATCTTTGTAGCCAGCAATACAACTCGTGTTGTTGAAATCAAATGCCCCTTTTCTCTCAGGAACTCAAAGCTTATTGATGCAGAGCAAGAAGTTAGCTATGTTAAATACATCCACTATGTCAATGGAAAGTTGACTCTAAAAAAAAGTCACCCATATTTCACACAGGTGATGATTATATTGTATGTTTTAAATATTGATGAAGCGCTTTTTTTTGTGTACTCAGAAAAGCAAAGTGTTAGCATAACTGTCAAGAAGGATGAAAACTTTCTCTCCGAGTAGATACCTAAGCTTCAAGCATACTATTTCAAGTATTATTTAAAACAGCTGACAAACTTGTCACGACCAAATGTTCAGGCGTAATATCCAGTCCACATAATTTTATGTTGTTTGTCTGTGAAGTGTTGGGTTCTTGCAGCATGGGCACAATTAAAAACAGGGTTGATAATGAAAGTAAGATTTATTGCAGTGAATTCGTCTATGTACACTTCATGACATTGGACAACATTGTTTCCTGGGCTCACTGAGAGGTTCTGGAAATGTTCAGCTGAACACATGGTTGGGCTCATTTTCCATCCACACAATGACTGGCTTAAGATCTCGTCACTCATCTGCATTGTCAGTATTTTGGCCGCTAAAGATTGGTGGCTGTAGGTTGGCCAGAATACAACACATCCGCATAATATTGCTCATGTGGGGAATCAGTTCAGTAGGTACCCTTGTATGAGGATATTGAACGTTTTCACACGCTGGATTACCCTTTCGACATGTATGCGCACCTGGGCTACATTGTATGTTTCCTGAAGTTCCTCATATGTAAATTGTACATTTCCTTTTGAAAAAGGGGGCAATACAACAATGCCTTTCTGACCTGCAGCGGGTGCTCTAATGCCTGGAAAGCCCTTGTCCGCTAGCACTATGTCGCCCGGCTCAATCCTGTCAAGGAACCCTGACTCAAGTGTGATGTGAGTGTCCGATGCGCGACCACCATAGGCCTCAGAGACAAATGTCACTACACCATTTGGCAAAATTCCTAGTAAAAACTTCAAAGTGTAGCCACCCTTATAGTGTGAAAACAGTGCCCGCCTTTGCTCAACAGTAGGTGGCTCTTCAGTTCTTATTTCTGTGCAATCTATGATGTAACGGCAGCGAGGATAGTGGATCTTGAAACATGCTGGCATTGTTGCTTGCACGGTGGCAAGTGACGGTTCTGGGATCCATTCCTTCATTGCAGCTAACAAGTTGCTCAAGACAAAATAAAATATACGGCTTACTGCCGTCCGGTGAAGCCCAAAAAGAACACCAAGGCTAGCAAAGGAGATGCCAAGTTTCAGTTTCATAAGAAAAATTACAAGTTTCTGTGGAACTGGAACATCGATTCGCCTTGCTACTATGGGTGAAAGAACAAACATCAGTAAGGCAAATACATTGGTGCTAACGCCACACAGTTCTTTAAACGCATCTGCTCTCTCCCTCAGCGAGTCATATCCAAGGAATACACAGCTTCTCTCCTCTATTCCAGTGCTTGTGGATGTTGTGGCTGGCACTGCCTGCACAGCTATATCTGTTGTGCTTGTGTGTGACACTTGCGTTGAGGCTGAGCCATGTGATGTCACTGAGAGGAACATGTTGCACTGGCCTTCAGGTAGAACCGTGTTTGTTTGAGTCGCCTGAAAAATATAACACGTGCACAATCAATCTTTATTAACCAATACTAATAACTCCATTGTCAAGCTATAGCAAGAAATTAACAGCATTGGTTAGAACAGAGTATGAGCGCTGTTGGGGACACACTTGCATAACACTGAGCACATAAAGATACACACGAAAGCGAAGGTAACAATACTAAGAAGACTGCCATGGTTGTGCACAGCTGCACTAGCTAGGGTGCCCTGGTGCTGGCTCTCTATATTTTCTTTCTTTTACAAAGTTAAACTCTCCTTCAGATTCAAACCACTAAATATACCAGCACAAAAATTTGTTTTAAAACAGCAAACAAAAACCAAAGAACATATTCAAATTGCTTCAGCAGACATGCAGTGATAAGGAAAAAGCAATAATGAAAACTAAACCAGTTGGTGAACGATTTTATTGTCCCATTGGGTGGCGTTTGGCCAACAGTTTAGAATCCGTAAATGCATACTGTATAATCACGCCGCCGCGCATAAAAATAACAGCCTACATATAGCATGGGTTAACATTTGAGATACTGATTCCGAGGACGCGGGTTCAGTCGCAGCCGCCGCGGCCGCGTTTGGATGGACGCGAAACGCAATTAAGGCGCCCGTGTACTGTACGATGTCAGTGCACGTCGAAGAACCACACATGGTCGAAATTACAGGAGCCCTCCACTACGGCGTCCCTCATAGCCTGAGTCGCTTTGGGACGTTAAATTTTATAAACCATACATCTGAGGGGATTCAATAAATGAGGTCCTTACCACGGATACAAACGTAACGCTTTCTTCTGACCCTTCCAATTGTTCCTCATCGGGACCGTGGGCCAGACTGCGACACGAAGTGCCAGTTACGGAGTCTGAATCCGTTGACACCTGTGCCGCACCCGCTGATCCGCGTCGTTGAAACCTAAGAAAAAATGTTAAAGAATGCAGATGGCTGTTCAGCAAAACATAAAACTGCGACACTTCGTATGGGCTCGTCCAGATCGCGAGGACGATTGAGCGCAAAGACTAGGAAATGCACGGCATAACACCGACAGGACCTCGCGAGGACGACCCAAAGCTCGTCCCGTGCATTTTGTCCCCCTCCCTGTTGCTGCCGTGTCAGCACACATAATTCTGCATTCTTACAAAGCACTGTATATTAAAGCCTACGCATCATCGGCTGGATTAAAACTTACCGCTGGTATCTCTGGAGCTTCGTTTCGGGCCCAGCGCCATCGTCTCTCCCATAGCAAGCAGGGAATATTGTTGGAATGTAGGCAGGGTGGTGTGCCGCAGAACTTCTCTCGTTGCCCACGAAGTGGGCGCTACATATGCGTGTTTGGCCCTTCACTGGTTGCCACAGTCCGCCGTCCGCACTAATAAATAGAAATAAATGCTGTATTATTCCAATTGTAACCTTGGAGACAGCCAAAATCGACTCTAGAAGACGAAATGGCCACTTGTTTACCTTGCACGTCGTACTGCTCTGATCCACCGCTCCCGTCGCTCCTTCTCGTAGGGCTTCCATGGAAATCCATAGAACTTGATTTTCGGGACCTTGCCTGCAACGTTTCTGTAGCTATTGTGACAACCGTACACGCAGCAATAAACGGTGCCGCCTTTTTTCGTCGGCGGCTTGTCGCTGTCCGAGCGAGACGCCATGCTGACTGCAGTGAGACGGGCCGCTCCGAGACGACGCGAAAGTTACGCCGCGTATTACAGGTGGCGCCACTTGTCCGGCTCAAAGCTGCAGCGCACGGAGCCTATACACACAAACTCACTCCTATATGGATTGGTTTATGGTTAATAGTGCTTAAAGTCCCAAAGCGACTGAGGCCAAGACGAACACTGCATTGGAGGGCTCGGAATAATTTCGACCACCGGGGGTTCCTCAAAGGGTACCGATATTGTGCAGCACAAAGGCGCCTTGTGTTTGGCCTAAATCAAAAAGCCACTGCCATCGCCAGATTTGAACCTGGGTTTCCCGTTCAATAGCCGAGTGCCCTAGTCATTAAGACACTCTGTTATGACATAGGTACTCCTATACACGCACACCGAGCACCAACCAAGTAAGACAGCAACACAAACACAATGTTAGGAAGATACCTGTGCAGTCTCCCTGAGCTAGTGAATAAAAGTGCTTGTTGTGTGCTTTCTTTTCCACTTGTGCCACAGGTCTCGTTTTGCACCGTTCAAGCAAAGAGCCATTGAATGCTGCCTAGTTCAACTGAGATACACACTACCCATTGCAACTGTCAACTTTGCAGCCACTGCAGCAAAACAGATGGGCTACCAAAAGCACATGTGATGCCAGCGCCAGATCTCCGTGCCAAGAAGATGCGTTGTGATACCACATCATCTTGTAAAATTACTTAAAACCCGAGTCAGTGAACACGTGCAGTCCATGTCTATGAACAAGCCTTTTCATCCGAGAGCAACATGTCATACATGATGCCTGTGCGACAGCAAAGAACGGTGGCCAGAGGGGGAGGTGTGCACGCTGGCTGGACCATGTCAAGCGCAACGGGGTGTCCGTTTTACTGAACACGAAAACATAGCAGCAGGCCCACATACTACCAGGCTAGAATGAAATGTAAACAAAGCCTGTAAGCAAAGTAATATTTTTCCCTTTCTACCATCCAATATATACAGAGTAAGAGTAGGTCATGAAGACTGGTTCCAAGCAAAGAAGCACAAAGCTGAGTACTAGAAAAGTAAGGCAGGTGTGCTTCAGTTCCAGTTCAATATTGCATGCTGCATGAGGGCATTGTAGCAGTTTTCAGCAGCGAAGCGTGAAATGCCAATTTATGACATTTTAAACAAAGGAGTCTTAGTTATCATGGTTTATTTGTTCCTAAATTCAGATAACAAATAAAAATTGGACTGCTTTGGGATGCTGGACCAAATAAACAGAACTAGTCGCCCTGTTTTCCATCACATATTTAGCAAAAGTTTACAGGATGCGGGTGAATGGACAAATATTTATTAGCATGCAACCAGTTAAGGGGGGATGCTAGGCTAAAGGGTCAACTTTTGAACGGCTGTACCAATTTTCATAAAGTTTTCTGGAGTGGCTTACCTTCCTCTTATTAGAATATATTCTAAATTTCATTGCCCTAGCACAAATAGGTAATAACTTGTAGCTGCTATACTGAACAAAGAAGTGTGTCAGCTTAGGAAAACTATCATTTCAAAAACAATGAAGATATACTAATTTTTTGTGATTGAATACCTTCTAGATAGTTCATTGTGCAGGATAAGGAGAATTGCGGGCTTTTTACGGCATTTTTGTAAAAATTTCTGCATTTGGAAAACAAACTTCATTTTTTTTTGTTGTCACTGTATGTCAGATATCTCAATTTTTTTAACTTGGAGAGTAATTAGTGATCTAAAAAGTGCCTTATCTTGTTCCCGACAAAAATATAGTCCAGAAACCACCTTGAAAGCCGCTTATAGCGAAAGAGTTTGGAAATGATAGTTTTCCTAAGGTTGTGTTTTCGCAAAAAGTGCGAACTTAGAAAAATGAGTTCAAACATTTCAAAACATGCTGTTTAATTTTTGGACCAAAAATAATTAATCAAAGTGCCCTGCTGCATACATAGGGCCCTCCTCTTCAACTCGACGCTGCCCTGTGGCGATTGCTTCGAGTCGCCTTCTCTTTTTTTCAGCTTTACAGCTGTCCAGCGCCCTTGTCTGCGCTCGTGAAATGCTCTCCATTGTTGCCTGCTGGGCGTACCTCTTTATCTGGGTTCCATATTCTTACTATTCATAGACTTACTAAAGCAGTCTGGTTAGCCAGGCTACTTTTGGCGCAAAAACAGCGTTCGAAGGTCACTTGTCTTGTTTCGGCCAATCCAAGCTTCAGTTTCGGTTTTCCAGCCAATCCGCAATTGCCCGGCCCAAAATAAGGCTTTCCGTTTTTTTTTTTTAGTTGTGCGCTGTACTCTCGATAGCAGGTCATCTTTGGCTAGAAAGTGTGAAAAACAAACTTTCTAATGTGGCGTTCCACTCCGCGTTTGGTTTCTTGCCCGCTTTGCGGCCGCGCGTTGAAAGCAGCGTTCATAGGCGCTTTCGGCAGCGAACGCGCTCCACCACCTCGTGAAAAAAATTCATTTTATTATTTTCTACGGCGCTGATGACTACCAAAATTGGTGAGAAGCTTCTTTGATAAATGCAGGATCCAAAATAGCAAAAAATAAAAAACACGTTTTTTCTTTTAAAATCGCGATTTTAGCCCCGCATCCCCCCTTAACCACCTACAATGTCCAAAGGATCCCACTGGTGGCAGGCCGTTGTTTCATCTTCTACTTTGTAATGAATTATCTCGACGATTACATTATTCACATTGGTCAACACAAAATAAGAAAATCTTCTACGCTCTTCCAACTCTTTGAATAATTGTGATTTTCTGTAAATACTTTCAAGGTGGTCTCCCTTACAATTATTATTTATTTTGGTTTTCATTATGCATTGTCCCTTGAGTCCTCAAACAAAAATTGCATATAATGAAAACCTCGATGTAACGAAAAATCGCAGACACTTTACAATTTCAGTAAACCAGGTTTAACTGTATAGCACATTACATGCAGGCTTTATCCCTAACTCACACCTGACTGTTGCACCCACCTGCCCGTTCTGGCATGTATGCAAAACTTATTCAGTTTCAAAGTTGACCTGCCCCCAATTTTATTTTTCTGCTTTAACAACAGAACAGCATTTGTCACCAGTTTAGTATTTAAATTTGAAATTCACAGTACGCACAATAGTGTTCCTTTAGGCACTGCTAAATTGCGCAAAATTATAGGTCCCATACAGACAGTTCGTCAGCCATTCTTGCCTACATTTGTGCGTCTTATTTTAATTGCAAAATAAAATTTGCTCTTAATCCATGCTAAATGCACTGTAGCTAATAGCAAGCACTCCGCCAACACTGAACGCTGAGAAATAGACTGCTTTTTGTTCTTGAGTGACACTTTGATAATGGCACTGCATAATACGCTACGCTGGTTAAAAGCCAAATGCGCTGAAACAAGCAATCGTTAAAGAAAATAATTTGAGTTATTTAACTGCTGAGTGCCCACCCTAGGAATCAGTGCCACTTCTATAAACATTCATCCCGTCAAGAAGAGCTGCCTACAATAGCTTGAAAGTTAAAAATAGAGCAATTATCATTTCAGCAAGCACCTTAAAAACTGAAATTTAGAGTAACTTTTATATTTGCTGCCTTTAATTCTAACACTACCACTAATTAAAATTAACAATAGAAGTGACATTTTCTAGTGGAGGTTCTAGTGTGTGGCTGCAGGTATTGGTAGCTGGATTTTGATGTAGCCAGATGCAGAGAGGTTGTACCAAAATAAACGAGACGCCTTAGGTCTTTTATTTGCAAACCAAATTCCCATGTTCAATTCAATGCCACAAAAACTTTGTAAAAGCAGACTCATACTCCCCAAATTGCTCACTGTGGGGGAAAATTTTCTTATTATCTTACGTACTTGGCTGCAGCAGGTTCTACCACAGCAGACCCTGGTAAAGAATATGCGTGTTGCTACCATCAAGAGCACACTTCTTACCACCAAAGCACATTACATAATAAACAGTTTTACGTATAAGCACCATAATTTAGTGGCAAGAATTATGTGCCTCTAAGAAAGGAAAAGGAAAAATAAGCTCCTAGACTCAGTCTTTTTTCACAGCAGGTGAGCAATATAAAATAATACACAAAATAAAAATAAAAGTGGTTGCTGTAAATACCATCATCGACAGCTGTGTTGTGAAACGAGACAAGCTTGCCCTACTCTGCACTTTTTGCGCTATTTTTCTGCCATGCATACCTTGAGCCAATTGCCCCAAAACAATGCTTTGTTGGTGTCTTTTTGTGCCCGGCATCCATCACAAAAAGCTTCCTAAGCATTGTGAGTCCATATATATTACAAAACAAGAATGGAAAGCCCTGAAACAGAAATGGAAGATCCTTGGAATAAAATCGTTTATGAGGTTTACCATCCCAAAGCTGTACCAGCTATGAAGGCCACCATAGTGGCAAACTGATAATTTTAACCACCTTGGGTTCTTTACTGTCTAGTGTAGGGCACATAGGTGCCTTGCTTTAGAGCCTCCGTCGCAAGTGGCTTCCATGATAGGGATCAAACATGCATTCCTGGGCTCAGCAGTTAGGCAACCCAACCACTGAGTTGCCATGGGAAAGATAAAATGATTTGCGTGAAGGCATTTTTTTGTGTGTCTTAGGCAGGAGTGTCAACACTGAAGCAGAGACTCACTTTAGTGCAGATGAACGCTTGGGGGTCCTAGCAGTGTCGTTTTTCTGAAAGAAAAAAAAAAAAAGGAATACCACACTTTATTTTTATTTAGCACAAAGCTTCAAGAACAATAAGATTGTGTAGCACAACATTTCTGCTGAGTTCTGTTTTTGCAAAATTTATCTGAGCAGAAAAAACTATTCTTCCAGAAAAATGGCATGACAAGATGGCAGTAGAGAGCAACTTATGCTGCCACGGCTGCCACCACAAACTAGGCAAGAAAAACACATAGGCAGAAACTTTTTAGCACAGCAATCGAAGCCTTAGCAATACAAAATATTGGTGACAACTGATGGCTCATTCAGTGATAGTGTGATACCGTTCGTTTGTGTCCCTTCCTTCACCCTCGTCCTTTTGCGCTATCTTTTATTCTAAGAGTATGATAGCAATAGAGCAAACATTTAGAGAAAAAGGAAGCCGCAATGTCCCAATGTGTCCCTAAAATTCGTTGAATCGATGTGAGGGTTATGTGGGCCCTATGACATCACGCACCCCGCCGACCAATTAACACTTGCCAGGCCACATAACCTCGCGAGGTCATCAGCCTCGTGACCAATGAAGGAATTTCCTAGCAGAGTTGGCAGGTGCTCAGGAAGATGTCAGCACACATTAAAGACCAGCACTGTTATGCCCACGAAATGCTGATTGGTCGAGAAAGGTAACATGGTTTAATGGTGTCATACAACCCACCAACAAATCAGTGTTCTGTCAGGCCAAAAGACCTAGTGACTTTGAGAACCTCTCGACCAATCAGAAAATTTCGTAGCCATTTTGGCAGGTGGTCCAGCAGATGCAATTGGCAATGTGTTGCCGAATTGTGACATCATCTACAGGGTTGCAACCTTAGCAAAACAGCATTGAAAAGTTGCTCCGAAAAAAGAAAATATTCTTTCTTGAGAATAAAAATGAACAAAAGAAATTACATATTAAGACCAAAAGTAGCAAGGGACGTGGACTCTAATGCTTGAAGTGCGTCGAGTGTGGCCTGAGGTGTTTTTTTTTTTTTTTAAGCGAGAAGCTTCACTAGGCTAGTCAACCTTGAGTCTCGCGTTTGTTCCGTCCTTAGAAAACGCCGCAGCTGCACATGCGCGAACCACGTAACGTCACAGAAGAAGAAGAAGAAGAATGATGCACCGTGCTAGGTTCTAGGTGACACCGTCTTTCACCGTAAAAAATGCACTGCGCTAAAAAAGATGACGATCAAATGCTTAAAGAACAGTCTTTTTTAGCGCAATGTATTTTTTAAATCATGTCTAATTATCAATTCGCCCAACTTTCTACCTTACTGTGTGAACATGTGTTTATTTTGGATCACTTTGATATCTGATTTCACTTTGCTATATATGTAGGTATAGTTTCTCTAATAAAACCAGTAGGAAGTTTGCGCTCTGCCCTGTCGTCACATTTCTTTCTTCTTCTACCTACTGCGCTAGTTTATTCCTTTTGCTAATATGAACCAACTCGACCAGAAGAAACTACTTACTGACAACTACTATACACTTTGAACAGAAGAATCGCTTATCTTTACCTTTCCAGCCACAACTTAAAACCACAGCAGCAAGAAATCAGCAACCTCATAGATGTGCTTGGAAAAATGGCACTGTCTACTGCTTTAGATTGAAGGGAAGCTGAAGTGGCTTTTTGACGTTTCGACGAGATTCAAGGAATCGAGTGTATGAAGTAGGTAGGAAAAGGGGTGAAAAGCAGATTCGCTCTATCATATAAAATAATGACGTCATCACTAACCAAAAGTTCAGGCTTCTCTTCAGTGTGCTGGAGAAAATCAGAGAAACTCATAATGACCTCACTCTTGGTGAAGTTTTAGATTTCCGCTGAGTTCACCCAAACACTGTCGCGTGTCATCTGATGATGCCAGACAACTCTTGAACATTTATTCAGAGGCACTGGTTTTCTCCCTTGAAGAAATCACATATAAGATCGAAATGTGCTGCCGCTACACATGATGTCATCATTGTGGCCCCAGCTCGATGCTGTGTACTGCGAGGAAGTCGGCGATCACATCAGCAATTCAAAAGCTAGCACTAAAAAACCTCGCATTCTTTGCCGGCACATTCCATACACTTGACCCCTTTAAGCTAGACAAGTGCTAAAACATCTTTAGGTGCCCTTTAAGCTAGGTTAGAACTAGGATAAGAATAGCACAACAAACATCATTTTTGTTAACTTAAGCTAGAATAACTATGTTCTGGATGGCACAGTCCAATCCTAATGACTCACACCAATAGAGGGCTAAAGTTTGTTAAATTTCCACAGCATCCAAACTGATGGGAGCATTAGTAAATGAAAGTTCTGCTGGGGCAACCACATGACAGGAGCACCAGGTGTGCCAGGACCTCCTGTGCGTGTGCCACCGCTTAGTAGCATTGAGGGCATGCGATTAAAGCCTATACCATTTTAAAAGGTGTCCAGGACAAGAAAAACCATAAGAAAAGAAAATGGAGAGATGAATACCATGACAGTCACCCTGACATGCTCCAATCATGATAGGGCAGTGCACACTAGGCAGCAAGAGCTGACCTAGTACTAAGTGTGCAGTGTTGTCCTGGGTTTTCTGGCACATAAGGCAACTAAGGACATCAAGCACCAAATGTAGGTTTTAATATGTCTCCTTAGTGAAAGAGAGTTAAAAGGCAATTTTAAAATACTACAACTCGTTTAGAAGCTGTGCATCTGATCAGGGGACAGGGTACCCATTCTTTTTTTATGTTTTTTTTTTCCAGCGTCAATCGAAGCCGCCTCACCAAAATTTAACAGGTACCTGGCTACTAATAACAGGTACTATACTTCGTTTCATACATCAGGTACAACGCAGCGAAAGCTACGCAAGTAGTCTGCAAGAAAAAAAAAGGAGGCGTATCACTATGCGCTCGTTTTGTGGCCGAGTGGTTCCCGCGGAAACGGGCACTATTCTGAACATACACGTTTGCAATAACTTGCTTCGCATGCCTAGACATTTTCGCAGTGTGGATCGTATAGCAGAAATGTGCACTGAAGAACGATTTTCTCAAAAAGAGATGCGCAGCGCGGAGGGCACAGCCAGCGCCATCTAGTGGCACAGCTGCAAGGTTGCGGGGCAGAGAAAACGTGACACGAACGAAAACGACATAAAAAAACATACAAATTCACTGAATCTGATCCTTTCTCCCTAAAAAAGGTGCTATTTATGAAGTTGATGGCAAATTTAAGAGGTATTAGGCTTGCAGACAAAATAACTATTATTTCCTCTCGTCAAGAGCAGACACTATTTTTCATCGCGGATGCGGAGAGCGCGAACAAGAGCTGTAATTTTGGCAGTGCTGCACTTGATGTATTAAACAGAGTATAATAATAAGCTTGTAGCCATCGTGGTCTGGCCGCAGAGGAAGATGACGGCCTAAGCATGCCTGCCAAGCACGCGCATAGATTTTCGTGGCCACTGAACTGAATGCCAGCAGTTCGCTGTCCCATTCCCGCCTGGCTCAGTGGGCCCTGCCAAATATATTTGTGGAGACATTACAACAACTGTGTCTGTGATTCATCTCCACAAATTTGGTGACCCGCACTTCTCCAGCCCATCAAAAAAATTTCAAACTGGATTCCTCTATGTGCTAGTCTCATTTTCTCAATGGTAGATGGCATCTGAGAGCCCCGACATCTGGGACGATATATACAAGGCCATTTTTAGCTTGAAAGCACTACCTTGCGGGGCAAAACAACAAACAAAAAAGGAAAGAGATATGTGAGAACTCTCAACCTTTGACATTTCCAGAAAATCTCTTGGAGTGAATTCACACCAGAAATTTCTTGTGGGAAGTGTGCATGGAACCTCTTAGGCATTGCCACAGCCAATCAACCTATGTTATGTTTAACTGCCACTCTCTAGTGCAGTGCATTGCATATCGTCCTCTTCATCAACCTTCATCTGTGTATAATGGATCCAAATGTGCAGCTATCGCACTGCCCTCTTGAGGTGCGTTAAGCGGCCCCAAAATAAATTTCATAGTGCACCATCACTAAGGTCCCCAGTCACCTATCTGGCCAATCTTTGCCTAAAGCCCGACCTAGAAACCCTAGCTTCGAACTGAAAGCGAACTAAACCTTTTTTGCTCGCCCACATACCGTATTTTCACTATTCTAAGCATCACCCTAACTTCATATAAAAAATTTTGGAAAAAGGTCTGAATCTAAGCACCCCCTTCTTTTGCGAGCGAAATAGTGTGGACAAGGCTGCCAGTGTGCTTGCTCACTTAGTAGAGCCGTATTTGTTGGAGACTCGAGGTGCGACATGATCTCCAGCTTCTTGCATTTTAATGTTCCGATACATGACACCTGCCAGCGCAGGACGGCAAAAGCCGGCTGAAAGTGATCCCAATTACTCTACCAGCGTGTTGTCACGTGGACCTAGAATCAGCGGCTACTCGGCAGACCTCAGCAGGTTTTGCAGGTTTTGTTTGGTATCACCTGTTTGGCAACGAAAGTCAGAAAGAATCTGAACACAACTATCAAAGCCTGAAATTCAAGTACACTTAACTGACTTAACTGAGTCTGGGAAAGATGTTCACAAACTAAATTGCTATTTCTTGCACCCATCTTCTCACGATATTAGGATGAAAGCGGGAGATGAAGGGGGTTAGGGAAGGAATTTAGGTTGTTCTTTGAAATCAAGCCCCCCCCCACTTTGAACATCGCGATAATAAAAAAAAAGGGGCTTAGAATCAAGTAAATTGGGTACTTCGCATTTGTCCAACAAGCTAAGTAGGCCGCATTTTTTTTTAACCGGATGCGCCTGTGCCGTCTGTGCAGGTGGATGTTACAGCGAGGCGGACATAATGCACAGGACAAAGCTTGGTGACTGCATAATTAGTAATTGCCATAAAAACCCGCATATAATAAGGACCTACATAAATACAAGGTGTAATTTTGGGATAGTGAGAACGAAAAAACAAAAAACGCGTTCGTCAACACATAATGCAAACGAAGAAAGTCCAATAAAAGTATTTATTTACACTACGCTTGACGGTTTCTCCGCGAAGCGCATGTGCTTGAGCGTCCAATGTCACCCTGCACTAGGCATCGCGAATAATGCCACACACTATCATGTGCCAGTGTGGCTGAAGAAGCCTGTCAGTGCGAGGAAATCGAAACAGCCAACCGATGCCACCACTAGATAGCACCTTCTCTTGCTGGAAGCCTGATGCTGATAGCGCTGAATAATAACCAGACCGGGTATATCACTTCAGACTGAAATTTGTTTGGATTCACATATAATATGAGGCGGAAATCTGTCAGGATAAAATAGAGAAAAGAAACCTCGTGTTAAATGCAGATTTTTACGGTATTAGGTTCATGCAAATGTTCAAAATTTAGAATATGAAACGAATATGTTTGTTATTCGATAAAAAATATATATATATTGGCAATCTGTTTTTCTGAATATTTGAAATTTATCAGATACAAGAATTTTCAAATACTCATGCACTGCCAAATATTTTAAAGTCTTTGAATATACTAAACTCTGGTTAATTTCGCCTGCCAGGGGGCATAAAAAATTTCCAAATTAAATGAAAGTTCGAACTATCAAATTGGCCTGAAAAAGCTGCTGAAAACCGTTTGCATTGGTGTGAGCACGACTTTCATTCTGCTATGATAGGCTTTAATTGGCTTACCTAGTTATTTACTTCAAGAGATTCCATTTATTTCGCCAATCATCCGTCATCTCAGTGTACCACCTTCATACAATGTTTGTGAGAAATGCTTTACATTTTCTTGTGCCGAGCTTGTGTAGCACTTGCATTTGCTATTTCATTTCCACTGGTTTCAACATAGCCTGGAGGAAATTTTAATGTTTTGTTCTTGTGATGTGGCTATTGCAGGTTGTGAGCAATACTTCTGACTAAGGGTCCAGCTCCATTTCTCGAATGGAGTGCCGTGGGCAAGCTCAGTGATTCAATGTAGATTATTCTGTTTTTTATATTATTACTTGTTATTTTGCATACACCTAAGCATATGGCACAACATTCAGCAGTGAGAACTGGTGCAGCACAGTTAGGCCCAGTATTCAGTGGCATGCATTGGCAGCATGTGACCCCGAATTGCTGTCAGCACCCAATTGGACATGTGGTGAAAGTAGTCCTGTGACCAGCTGCCGCGACTGCTGATGAACAGTCGCTTGCTATTTATGGGGCCTGCTGCATCCACATGCTAAGCAGGGTGGTGGCTGTGCGGCCTATCAGGACTTTAATACGCTCATAAGCACAATTAGGGAGGGAACTAGTATTTCCCTCAGAGAAATGAGCTGGGCTTTGAGAATGGCTGAAAAGCAGGTTCCAACAAACTAAGAGTTCAGAAAAGAAAGTTCAAATTAACGATATCATACCACATACTGCAACTTACCAATGTGCAACTCTTGAAGACCGGCACCGTACAAAATGACGTCATAGGTCGACACTTATCTGGTCCACCGATTTAGGACGTGCTCTGTGAGGTGCCTTCACGGAGTAAAATGTTCAGCTCTTCGAGAATGACAATATCACAGAAATTAAATTCCTAGTCCCTTCGCTGTTGTCTCTGTGCTGGTGGGGAGAGGGGGGGGGGGAGGGGAATAAAAAAGATGCCTTACCTCCTCAGGCTTCAGCCGCTGGTCAAGCCCTCGTGTTGTTTCCTCGTCCTTGATAGACATGGCAGCAAAGATGGGCACAAATGGCCCACAGTGGCTCAGGTGCGAGTAGTACGACATGTATGAAGCAAATGAAGCGTCACATTTTGGCTGATGGCAAGTGAAGCGCCTCACAGTCATGCCGGCAAGCCGCAGTGCTGACCGCATCTCCTCTAGGCTGAGGGGCCGCTCGTCGTTCACCCGTGCCTGCGCAAAAGGCACAACAAAAGGATGTGCAAGAGACACAACAACAATATCAATGACCAATTTTATGAAAAATCATAATGACATCTGTCAGTTCAACATGACACTGAGAGGTCCTCCATCCAATTAATACTCCCAGTAAAAATAAATTTTGCAGCAGGTTGAGAAAGTTGGCTTTAAAGCTTTTCCTGCCAGTACATTCAAAATGGTGAAGCCACACTAAGTAAGAATTGTTACCACCTTTTTGTATGTGCACGCACCGAGTTGGGTTTTATGGAACACAGTTAAAACCAAGGCAATAATGTACCAAGAACAAGGCTAAAATGTATGTTGTGATGAAGGGAATGAAATGTGTCAAAAGCCATAGTTTGTTTACAAACTGTCCTTGCTTTATAGGAGGCCAAAAACACATGGCATGTCCACAACTGCATTTCTCCTAAGAGTAAGCTGAGGGCAGAAAGGAATAGTCAGTTAGCGGAATTTCATGATGAATAAGTGACAGTTCTTTTTTAGTTTTGAGCAAGTAATTATAATATGGTTGACTGAAAGCAACTAGCCACATGCTTCAAAGGTAGATTTGTTTCATTTCATTAGTAAATAATGCACAAATCATTGTGTCAAAGGCGCAAAAAAGAAGAAGAAACTGCATAGGATCACTCCCATGAGACGTTTCTGATGTGTGCACAAATTCCATTCTTCTAAATTGGGTTTTACTAGCGATAATTTGTTATTTACTTGACTATTCCACGTAGACTGCCATTAGTCCTTTAGTTCTCCCTGAACTAACTTCATGCAGTCTCAATGGGGCATGTTCCTTTCTTGCTGCGAGCTTGATCAACGCGCATGTCCACTCTCTCATTGGTGAAAATCCTTACATGGCTTAGGACCCAGCAGAATATTAACACGGTCATGTTAAAGGCGGCCGCATTCTTCTGAAAACCTGCTGCTGGTGTTCAGAGTGAAAGATCACAAACATGCCGCTGGCATGTGGCAGTTACAGATGGGAATCAAACCTTCTGCGACCCTTAGATCCTAAGTCGGAAAACACGCAATACAATCCGTCGTCACTCCATTGCAAGAATTTTTTAGCTCCACCAATAGAGCTATAGTGAACTAGAATTGTAGTTACAGTGCTCTAGAATATTCTACAGCACCATGCTAGAGCTAACGGCAAGAGACACGCCGTGATGTTCTTACTGCACGCAACACCTTGGCATGCTGTCAAAAAACACACTGGACTAGGACGGCGCAAAACGGAGGGAGCATTAACGACTGGTGTTTTCTTTCCTTTTTTTTTTTTCCAAGTTCTCAGTGGCAAAAATGGGAGGTGAGCTCTTATGCAAGTGAATATGGTACATACGTGAAGCCTGAGAAAAAGGTGGTTGCTGTGCTCCAGGTAGCCATGCAGGCATGGTCGATGCGGACATACGGCTAATCTAGTTCAGCATAATACAACAGCGTCCCCATTAAAGTTCTTAGATTAGCTGATCTAGAGACTCTATTAACTGGCTCCTGTCTTCGTTCGCAAACAAGGAATGATGATGATACAAGTGGCGACATGTGGCGGTGGCTTTGAGTACTTGGCACTGTGCTCGCTCTTTGCGCACGCAGAGAAAAATTATGCGTTCGCGTCCACTTTCTATCACTCATTATATGCTCCTGATATACAAAATAACACCCAGTGCCCTTATTGGCACTATAATTGCTAGAATTTCTTTCTTATTTCCTGATTTCGTATTTTACAAGCTCCCAGCAGTGTTCCACTAACCTGTTACTTCATTTAGGCAGTTAAAACATAGCAACCTCGACGTAACGAAATTTCCGATTTAGAAAAATTTTCGGCTGCAAGTAGGACTTCGTTATATTGAGGTCGACTGTAATATCTCCAAGTAATAAAGTGACAGTACTTCCAGAGTGCCATCCTGTAAGTACAATGAGCAAATCAATGTAGATTGTACTGTTCTTGATGTTCTCATTCATTATCTTTTTCCCCATTACTGCTGCACATCAAATGTAAGAAGCAGTTTCTGAATCATCAGTGTAAAGCTGCCTAGTTATCGTATTTCTCTTTCAGTGTCAGATGTTTTTCCATCATATGTTCTGACTGGGGTTTATCTTTTGTTAACTGTGTAAGAGCGAGATCACAGACTGGCAGAAAGCTGAACCATGGGGGTGGCAGGGGATTAAGGCTTTGGGCAAAACTAGGCCCTTTATAAGAAATTCAGCATGCTTCTATAAACCGGGGCTTATTGGTGGATATTATATTCATATGAGACAAGTTGTGATGACTGGAAAATAAAGGTGGTGTTTTCGTGACCTCATCCAGAAAATTTAGGCATGTGACTGCAGTCTGTCTATCATTCGCTTCCCCATAAAGAGGGGATGTGTGAACACCCCTTATGAGAGGTGCAGTCCAGTTTATGTACTGGGTACAACCTCTTTATTTATGACAGCTTCACTGAGCCACACGCTATGCACCCATAATCAAAGCAACACAATTTAGCGGCCATAGGCGGAAACTGCGTGCGGATCGATATACAGGAATGATTTACACCTTATTAATAAAAAAAAATGCCACCAAAATTTGGTGTCTATAGTCCTTTAAGACAATGCATTCTGTCACTGAGCTCGCTGATCTTTCTTTGCAAGTGAAGTCATTGCCCGAAACATCATCTCACTCGCACAGCCACCTTATTGGCTAGAAAAATAAAGATCAAGTTCAAAGCTCATAGTTTTGATACGACTGCAAAGATCCAGTGAGGATAGCAGCATATGTTTGACACGCTTCAAGAAGACATTAAAGACACCTTGAAGCAGTGGCAGGAATGTTTGGCTACCGCCCCCCCCCCCATATTATTTGAGTTTTGGTCTTTTCGCACACAGCACAAAAAAAGCATTAGGTTCAAAGCTCTAGACTCCAAGAAAATAAATCTACATGGCTCTGAAAATCAGGCATAGTGACGACCTCATCACACAGCATATCCCAACCTTCCTGCATGGCACAAAAAGCCCTCTCTGCAATGTGCCTGAATAGCGGAGTGAGTGTTCATGCACTTTTCACACTTTATCATAATTTATTTTATACGAGGGTCGTTTGATAAGTGTGGTAAAAAGCAATTAATGATAGCAAGCTTTCTCAAAACAACATTTATTTTATTTTTAAACATAGTCCGCTCCCAGCTCTACACACTTCTTCCAGTGGTGCTCCAATTTTTTCATACTCTCAGGAAAAAAAGATGGCTCGAGGCCCTTGCACGACTGAGATGACCTCTTCATCTGAAAAAAATTCCTTTCCACCCAGCCATTTCTTTAAGTTTGTGAAGGGGAAAAAGTCGCATGGGGCCAAATCTGTATAAAAGGGTGGATGAGGCACAACCTGGAAGCCTAACTCGTGCAATTTTGCCACGAGGGAGCATTGCCTTGGTGAAAGAGGAGTTTTTTTTTTCATGCTAGCCCAGGTTGTTTAGTGTGCAATTCTGTTTTCAGTTGATCCAGGAGTGTTGCATAGTATTTTCTTGTTATCGTTTTGCTGTTTTACAAGTAGTCAATAAAGATTATTCTTCTCGAATCCCAAAAGCCAGTTGCCATCTCCTTTCCGGCAGAACAAACAGTCTTTGTCTCTTTTAGAGCCCCTTCATCTGGCCCAGTCCATTGCTTTGACTGCTGCTTGGACTCTGGAGTGTAACGATGCACCCAAGTCTCGTCAACTGTCACAAATCAATGCCAAAAGTTTTGAGGATTGCGATCAAGCATCGATAAACTTTGCTTCGAGATGTCGGTCCTCATGCACATTTGGTCGACCATCAGCAGTCGCAGCACACAACGTGCACAAAGCTTCTTCAATGCAATTTTTCGTAAAAATGTAGTGACCTTTCTCTGCTGAGATGCCTACAACTTCACCGATCTCATGTACCTTCACTCGGCAGTTTTCCACCACGATTCCATGAATTTTCGATACCATTTCTGGTGTGGTGACTTCTACTGGATGCCCAGGACGTGCTTCATTTTGCAGCCGTCCACTGTTTTAAATAAAAATGTTTAATCACTGCTCGAAATTTGCCTTTCTCCATTTTCGCAGGAATCACCGCACACTCAGTGCCAATGGCTCTCGGATGCTTACTAACTGTCGGTATAAGCCTAGACATGTTTCGACGCCCTAAGAAGGGTGCTTCTTGCGTGCCACCTAGAAGAAAACAGAATTGTAGCGCCATCTCTTGTATTTTTACCTCACTTATCAAATGACCCTCGTATTAGCATGTTACTATGAGTTTCAAAACAAGACAGCTGGCCCTACACGAGTATTGGGTAAAAGGTGACAAGTGCCCGCAACCACACTGTTCCACTTGCTATATTTCACTATGCAGGTTGTGGTGAGAGACGAGGTAGTCTCTGCGAAAGCATTGAGTCTGACGGTCGAACACTGGTTTTATCGTCCACACATTCAACTGAGGAATGAAGACACTCACCAGGTTGTAGTGGGCTTCAAGAAGGTGCTTGGTCACTGCATCCTTGCATGTAAACGACTCGTGGCACGAGGAGCACACCAGTGGGGTCTGCAAACAGAGCATTAGCAATCAGTACTTAAGCAAGAGGTATGCTGCAAGATGAAAACAGTTACAGGTATATTTCACGAACTGCAATTGCCACATATTTTCTCCGAAATGCTACTTTGCTACACTCAGCATAAAATGGTTATAGCAGCATGCATTACACCACTGTAATAGAGGAACAGTGGAGTTGGGTGTAGTTCATGGTTAAATAATAGAAATCAGAGCACACAGATTAAGGCTAAGAAATATAGATTCCCAGGCGCTGTGTGGACACACGCGCCTAAGATGAGTATTTTGATGATACGGAAGGAATAAACTGCAGCCAAGCAACTGCATCTGCGTCCTCGTACAACTGTTGCTCTCCGAAATAAGAATTAAACGCTACCTGGCTGCTGCAAGTTATCAGGTGTAGCTGCCTATCTGCGACAACAATCTCTCACAAATTGCACAAATTTTTGTGAAGTTAGCTGCAAAACAGCACAGCAAGATACTGCAGCAGAGGACTGTTTAACGGAAAAGCAATAGTAATGAAAAGATAGGATGCAAGAAAATGGCCATCTTGCAATGTGTGCCCCACTGAAAGCAAAAAGTAAAGAAGGAACATGTTCACATTGTTGTTAGCAGTCAGTGTGCTACTGTTACAGCAGCTGATGCGCCTATAATGGCAGCAACAGTATGGAACAAATCGATCTTTCAGAAGAAGAAAATAAGAGCTGCAGTAGAAAGGATGCCTTGGGATTCAAATGAAGATAGAAAAACTATATTGTTTTTACTTTTTTAACGATATATAATCAGTTCAAGCAAATTTTGCCAAAAAAAACTTTCTTTCTGATGCCTCATCTATTTCTTCTCTACTTTTGCAGAGTGCTGAGCAGAGTGCTGAGCTATGCGGCGCATGCCTTGCAAGATACATATAAAAAAGGCCTTGCAAATGACTAAATATGGAGGAACAACCCCTATAAATCATCTGCTATGCATTGTTCACCATTTCAAATTCAAGATTTTTTTTTTTCCCAACATTAGGCATGCTGTGTGGCCACTCCACCCTCAGCTAGGCATTTGGTACTAAGCTGGCTCTTCCATACAAAAGTGCAGCCTCGGAGAAGAAACCGGTGCCCAAGCAGCCCAGACCACCATCCACATGTAGATTTATCTCAGCTGTGCAAGTAAAAAAGACAGGAACAATGTCTCCAAGATAACATAACGCTGATCATGTAGCACACCTGCTCATCAAGAACTTCTCTGCAAAATTAAAAAAAAAAAAAAACTGTGAGGGGTTGCAAAGAAGGGTTGCAGTTAAAGAGCATGTAAACAACCCTTTTGCACCTGCAGTCCCTTTCTAACGTTTTAAGTAAAGCTTCTGACCATGGGCTACAGTACTAGCTGGCTGCAAGGTAAAAACAGCAGGGATGACAACAAGCCATGGTACTGCTGGGTTGGTCTGGGGTTAGAATGCAAGCTCGTCTAAAGATGACAACTCGTTCATATAAAATAAGCCTCCAATAATTGAAACTGCCCGCATACTTCCCTGGCTGCCATGCCCAATGCAACCAAATTTAAGAGAGTAGCCAGTAGTCATGTTTTCATTGCTCATTTCCCTTATATGGCTTTGTTAACAAACACGAACATAACTGGCACAGTGCTCAGCTTCTCTACAAAATAATTTACCGGAATATGTGTCAGTAGTCTATCAGGCCAAACTGTTTGCCAATGACAAACAGGCCCATAGGCAAACAGGCCCATCTCCTACATCCAGGTTTGCTAGGGTACAATACCATACAATACACCACATACCATAACACCACATACCATATAACACCATACCATACTACGCTATGGTATGTAAATAAAACTACACCAGGAATGCGTTTTTTTCTTCCCTTTAAAAACATGTGCACATTACAATCGAACAAAATATGATATGGTGAGTGGGGTTCAACGTCCCGAAGCCACATCTACTGTGAGAGATGCCATAGTGGAGGGTTTACGTAATTTTTAGCCACCCAGGATTCTTTAATGTGCACTGACATCCATCCAAAATGCACCGGGGCTGTGTGTTTCGTCTTCACTGAAACATGGCCACCATGGCCAGGATCAAGCCTGTATCCTCAGACTCTACAGTCATGTTTCCCAAATACACAGCTACTGCAATGAGGCTGCTACGCCCAAGCTTATATAATTGGAGAACCAGACACAGCTTGGTCCAAATACACGTTCAGTCTGCCATAGAGGCCGACTGGTTGTAGACGCTATGTGCTATGTGTTATGCCAGGCACCTGGATGTTTCAGTTGTTTGCGCTGCCAATGTTTTTAACCCGCTGACAACACCGTTTGGAAGAGTTCTCCAAGTAAAATTGCCTCTGGACACTGCGTCAGTTACTCTGACACTGACGAGGCGTCAAGACAAACTTTCTTTTTAAACAGTGCTGTTTCTGTGTTCCCAGACTGGCAAGCACAAAGTGGATGACAATTTAACAACAGTGAATATTACTAGAACAACAAACCAGAGTCTAGACTAGTGAAGGCTGGCAGCCTACTAAACCTGTACTCTTCCTCAAGCATCTAAGTATACCATTATTAACTGTTAAATGAGATAAATACAGTCGTCCCCAGAATAATTAAGCACACTTTGCATCTGCACTCTGGCATCCTTGCATTGAATACAGGAAATAATTAAGTGAAAACATATGAAACGCATTTTATTCCACAAATTTCAAAAGCGAGTTCGATTTTTGCTAGGTGATCCTCTGAGAAGGGGCTGCACGCTGAAGTGTACTTAGTATTAATCTGGCTATGACTTTACATTGATAATATCTACACAAAGGCATTAGAAAAAACTTTTCTGCTAGATGGTATGGTAGTTGCAAGGGAGACCCTAATGCCAGATCTACTTAAGACCTGTTTGGAACACTAGCAGTAATTCTTCATCTCCCATTTATACTCACAATATAGGCAGTGTTACTTAATAGCGCACACTTCTCCAAGCTCTCAGCAGACCAGAGAAAATACTATGTAAAAATGAATGTGGAAAGGTGGCACTGTTACATGTTCCAGCATGCACCCTGCCACCTCTATATGTGGCAGCCTCACTGTCCAGAAGAAGCACTAATCATCCTGAGAGGCTGCAGCTGGCAGGTGCTTTTGAACATCCAGAGCACAGTGGCTTATGAAGTGAACTGAAATGACCAAAATTGAATTCTCCTATCTCTTGAGTGCACTGACATCGTACAGCACATGGATGCCTTTCCATTTCACCTCCATCAAAGGCGAAACGGACAGGGGTCCACGTGCTGTGCGATGTCAGTGCACGATAAATATCCCCAGGTGGTTGAAATTCCTCCATAGCTACTAGGGCTCCTCTTTCTCTCTACCCACTTTCAATCCCTAATTCCTCCTTTCATTTATGGCACAGTTCAGGTGTCCACAGAACAAGTGTGACAGATATTGCACCTTTCCTTGAACCAATTATTATTATTATTATTATTATTATTATTATTATTACCTATTCATTACCAGCTGCTGCATTGCTTTTCCCTTGGTTTATCAGTCTTTGTGCATTAAACTAGAGCTAAAAGTGAAAACTATGAGCCAATTGTAGTTGATCTTCCTTGACCAGAAAAGTCAATAAGATTCTCCCACATCTCATTTCAACATTTCCCACCCTACTGAAGCTCCATTTATTATAATATAACTTATCTGCCATTTTGGGCCATTAACCTCAGAATCTGGCTGGATTTAGTTTCCTCTCAGCATGGAAGCATACTCTCCAGCAGCCTGCAAGTATATGCCCCATAAGTGTGGAATTTGTTTCTCTGGAATTTACCAACTTCGTTGCTACATCTCAAGTGTCCAAAATACATCATCTCTGAAAACTATTATGCAAAAATAACCGAATAACCTCTACCCATTCAAGATGAACGATCACTATGGTAAAATTGTGATGTCGTACTGCCAGAACTGCCTGATCATGAAAGGTGTGAAGCGCCATTGGTCTTAATAAAGGATCACTAAACTGCATTCTGGAACAAATTATGAGGTGCTGGAGACTGGGAGGTTTTGTTCAGAATCGGAGAACAAAAAAGCTTGCGATACATTTTTAAAAAATTTCTGCCATATGATAAGGTATAAACGCCTCATGTTCCGGTTGATTAGATATCATCTTTTGCTCCCATTTGCTCACTCCTTCCCACTCCTTGCCCTGCACGCTTCACAGGCTTCCTTTCAAATGAAAATTTCCGTCATTAGTTCATCCTGCACTGTGCTAGTCCCGTGTCTACAGTTTCTCTTCTCCCCAACAGCGCAACTTCAAAATGAGGGCTTCATTTGGCTAGTGATGATGACAGTGGCAGTGGAGATAACAAGCACATACTGAAAAAGGATGCAAAGGAGTGGACCATGCTACGTGGTTGTGGCAGCTGCAGAAGGCGACATCGCTACGACATCCCCTGCTCTCATTACTTGTCACTGAGCGGTCATTCTTTCACATGAACAGCTGCAAGAGTGTCGTTTTTCATTTTGTGCTGTAGGTGGCAGCAGTGCCTATGCGCACATATGCACATGCACCCTTCCATACACCATACACCCTTCACAGCTGTCAGGGCCACATCTGCATATGCACCATACAACTCAAATACTGAGCTAAACCAACCCTGTGCCCCTAACCTCCCTAACTAACTGCATATGCACTGCCTTCTTACCGCAACTGGCTACTCCAACACTGCTGACTGCACACTTCCCAGACCTGCCTTATGTAGATGAGCAACTGTGCATGGCATGAAGTTACAAGCATGACACATGTCGACCCTACACTGACACATCAAAATCAGCATTCTTGAAGTAGACCAGCTATCACTGAAATTTGCAATACCACAGCAGTTACCATTTGGAGAACTTTCTTTTTACTGTTTCTCCCAATGTAAGCCTTTAGGTATATACATATGTATGTCTGCACGTCCTAGCCATCAAAAAAAGAAAGAGAATGCCAAGGAAATCTTGTCTTGTGTGTGCACTTACAAGTGCTTTCTCTACTTTTACTCATGAATTGCTTGCTAAGACGCTTGAGGAGGTTAAAATGAAGTTGGAGATCAAATTAGCGGACGTTTATAGCAGTACGACAATACCATCTAATGAAAACAGAGCATTTCTACCTGCATTTTTGCCTGTAATAAAAGAAATCCTCAACATCACTGGTGATGTTAGTGCTCTAAACTGGCTGGGTAGTCAGACTATCAGTTTATAAAAGCATCGCATTGTTGGGTTGTTAGCATCAGCTTACATGACGGCAGCTTCAAACTTACGAGGATAACCAAGCTGTACTTTCCTTGTGTGTCACTCTGCTGTGTGTTATCGTCTCAACATGGTGCTTTGGGGATGTCAGTCAATTTTCAAACCAACAGCTTGCTCCTTGCTACACATTCGCATTTCACCTCTTCAGAAGAAATAATTGCCACCCAAATTGATGTACTCATTTTGAAAACTATGAGATAACTTGTGCTCAACTAACCATTCTTTTTGTTTTTGCTTTTTTGTCAATATACCAGATTCAGTCGTGCAAAATGGTCCAAGAAATATGAAATGCTGATTACCCCTATCTTAAGACTATCACCCCACAACTCACTAAGGCACATTTGACATCAACTAAACAAAACACACCTTTTTACCAGGACACGTGTGACATGAAGATGATCTGAAACATGTAGAAAAGATATGTTCCATATATATGGAAAGCTTGGACCATCCAGTCATGAAAACATGACCATCATTTAACATTTGGAAACTGCAGAGCACGGCATGCAAAGGCTCCAGGCCACAAGATGCATCTAAAGTGAACTGTACTGCCCTTTCCTGCTCTTGCAAGAGGCTTAAGACCTTGCAGAACGGAGCTTACCTCCTCGGCCGAGGTCTCTTCTCTGGACAGGAGTAAATGTGTCGGCCATAAAACTAGTTCCGCAAAGGTTTCAGTCCGCAAGTTTGCCTTCACGTAGCCCTTGAAGAGTATTTGTGAAAGTTTCGCCATGTCTTCTGAAGCCCCTGCCAAGACAGCGTTCATGAGCTCATGGGAGCTCACTTCAGGGGGCAGTTCAATAGGCTGATTACCCGCAACCTGGTAGCTGGCAAACACAATTTTTTCGGAGCATGTTTTGTCAATAAAGAATGTCACCCACATATTTCGAAGCTCTTGGCTGGGCTTGGCAAGGGGCACTAGTCACAATAACAGCGGCGACTCCTCAAAAGGCATGTTCAGTGATCTGGCTGTATGCCATTGAAAGAGGTCCCCTCAGTGGACAACCTTCATCTTCCTCTTCACTATTTGCGACTTCTTCCTCCACAGGCCACAGGACACTATGGCCACCAAGTGCTCAGTGTTGAATCCTCAGCCCTGACTCTAAGGGCATTTTGCATTTGCTTAGCTGACAGTAAAGCACCCCAGCATGGTTTGGAAAAACAAGGATCGTAATTTTGACACAGTATTTTGACCTCGTCATCCCGACTGCGAAGTGAAAGACGTAGATATGAAGATGGCTACTGGCTTTTAGTATGGTGTGAAGTTTTCATTACCAAACCTACATTTCTATTCACATAGCTTCTCACAGTACATTTGAAAGTCTCAAAACACAATTATGAAGATGGGTTGCTGTGACTCTTAATTAAAATCGAAACTAAAAGTATGTTGGGAGTTGATGGCATAATGAACACTTTCCTTGTTCAGCATGTCAAAGGCTGTACTTACACCTCATATTTAATAAACCTTTATCTCAGGAAATATTAAGTCTTGGTTAGAAGTTATTGCAGTACCAAAAGACGATGAACCCTTCTCAACTTGAGCTTTCACACCCATCCCAATGTTACATACTTGTTTCAAAACCATTCAATAAATTTCTTTTTTAACACATCTTGGAGTTCCCACCTTCTACAAAGGTTTTTCAACAGTAATTCTTTTTGAAACAATTAATTGCATAGCAACTTTTCACCACAGTCCGACAATTTTTTCTATTACTTGTAATAAACATTCCATTGTGTTTCTCCCCTTAAGTTCTCGCCAAAAATTATGACCCATATTAAACAATCACTGTTGCCGGCTCAGACAGAAGCTTACTTGTCTTTTCGTCATCAGAGTGCAGTAGTGGGCAACACGGTGAAATCCAGCAGACTTTCTCAGGATCAATGCTAGAACCACTATTATTTTGTTTTTATTAATGACATTGTATTGGAAGCATCTGTAACGCTTGGCTATTTCCCAATGACTGTGTGTTGCATCACGAGAGCAAATGGCCAATCAAAATTTTGAAATTTGTTTGAATTATCAAGAACGCACAGTACCGAAGATGATGTGCGAGTCTACTGTACAAGTGTCAAAACCAGAGAGACCACGATTCCGGATAATGAGGAGATGAGAGAAATTTGGTTTTCGAGTGCATGGTTGACAGACTGCAGTGGGCCTCTGTGCATATCATTGTGTTAGCCTTACCTGAGGATCTTTTGAGCGGTTCTCTTGAAACCAGAGGGGCAAAGGAAGCCTTCACACCGTAATGATGGTGGAAAATACCATGCTCCATTCAAACTAGAAGGCAGTCAGGGCATAGGAATGATATGCCTAAGGTTTACTAATGTTGGTGCATTTTTCCTCTTTATCTCCGTGCCTGTGATGTTTCCTTGAAAATCATAGCCATGCTAAATTCATGTTAATACAGTATTCCATATTCTTCAAAATGCCCAACAAATACAGTCAAGCCCAGTTATAGCGAAGCAACTTATAGCGAAATAGCGGTTATAACGAAGGAAGTTCAATTTCCCATTCCCATTTTTGCATTTCCAATACAATTTGGGTACAGTTTTAACGAAGTAAATAAGAGCACGTCAGCGGATACAGCAAAGTGATTTTGTACCAAATGAAAAATAATGTATCAATCGGGAGATTTTTACACCTTCAGGCAAATTTCTGTGCGAAAATAAAGACAAAATTTGGCTGGCGGTCGCATTCACAGCGTCTGCTCTTCCGCGAAGCGAAAGGTTGCTTCACTGCATTGCTTGACTTGGCGTCTTCGTGATGCGGCGTTCTGTCATGCCGTTGAGCCGGTTACGCGGGAGGTAAAAAAGTAAGAAAATAAAAAGCAATTCTCGGTGAAGTCACGGAGTAGCGGTTGACTTAGCCAATCGCGGTTCTTGAATTTCTCTCTCTGGGGCTTCTCTCCTCTCAGTTCTGTTCCCGGGAGAGGGAGAGTCAGGGAGAAAGCGTAGCGGGATTGAGAGAGAGAGAAGCAAGAGTGTTTCCTCCGCTTTCGTGGATCTTTGTATGCGCTTCTCTCGCTGACGCCATTACGCCTTCCTGCCTTCCTGCCTTGTTCCGCTTCTCACCTCTGATATCTCGTGACCCCTGACTTCGCCTAGGCAATTTTCAGACAACGGACCTACTCAGTTATCACATTTCTTGGACCCGACCCTTCATTTTCTCGGCAATGTCAAGTCTCGCGAGCCCCAGCACTTCAACGGGAAAGAGAAAAGTGTTGTCATTGAAGATGAAGTGCGCCATTCTGGACGAAGTGCGCCGAAACATGAAGAAGAGTGATATCGCATGGAAGTATGAAACAGCATAGTCCACACACACTACGATAATTAAGAACGGGAGCAAGATCTATGCCGTTCTCGATGACAGCGTTGGCAGTGGGGACCGAAAGAGGATCCAGTGCGCCACGTACGCCGATGTAGAAGCCGCACTTTACAGGTGGTTCTCAGATCAAAGAACATCCCACTCAGTGGGCCCATCATGCTAGTGAAAGATAAGGATTTGGGCTTCGCTCTCAGTCATGATGACTTCCAGCCGGCAAATGAAGCAGCAGCGTGGACACTGCGCCTGCCGAGGATGAAGCTATCACGGTTGACTGGTGCCGCCATGACAGCCTGCTTAGAGTAGCTATGGGTGTCTGGACCTTGTGTCTCCAGGTCTGTCCCACATGGACTTCATTTCGGCCGACGACGAACTTGTTGCCACGCAGGACTTCACAATTGACGAAGTTGCCGGGAATGTCATGAAAGGGATGGATAGTGCCTCCGAGAGTGGTTACGACAACGCTAGTTGCGCCCCTCTGCAGAAGCCATCGCAGCAGTTGACACACTACAGATGTACCTCGGGAGTTCAGAGCAGAATTTCAGTTCGCAGTTGGACGGTATGGAGGCCGCGATCCTGAAGACCGCACTTGCAAAACGTGTTCAGGGAACACTGGACCACTTCGACGAGCAACAATAAAACAATTTACTCAAATTTCTTTTTTTTTTTCGTAGTCCAGATACAACGAAATAGCGGATATAGTGAAGCAATTTCCAATTCCCGCCGACTTCATTATAACCGGGCTAAACTGTAGTGCATCAAGGGCACCCAAGCTAGAAGCATTTGAATCACCTTTCAGATGCCAACGTTGTGATAGGCTCTTAATCCACAAAAAAAAAAAAAAAAAGAAAGCCCGTCCTATCAGCCAGCTATAGAAGGGTATGCTCAAAGCGTTTGCCACAAGTGATCGTACATTAATTCTGCTGTGAGTAGCCCTTGTTCATGCAGGGCCCTAAGATGGCAGGCACTTCATTCAGACTTCTGTTACAACTGGCTACCCACTAAACATGATGCTCCTCATCATGCAGGTACACCAAGGTGCCCAGTTCTCTACTTTGCCGTCTGCATGCTCATCTCAGGCTGTGAGCAAGAACAATTCAACTTATTACTTAAAAATATTTTTTTATTGTACAACCATTGCATGTTGATCACTTGTACAACACACATAATAAAAAGAAGCCCTGTTAATGACGGGCATGAACGGAGAAACGAGTAAGAACAAAAAAAGAGTTCTAAAATAGTTCTGGTGACTGAAGGACTCTGCTCTCCTACGCTGCATGTCTTGTGCAAACAAAAACTTTGTGCAGCCAAGCACAAATGAAAAGGACGAAAAAGGAACGGCAGGACAAATACTAGCACACAAGAGGTTCAAAACTGGTTCGTACCGACAATCATAAATACCTGCATGGCTCGTTGAAGCCCCAATCACGTTGCAGTGTTATACCTATAGCTAAGAATAATGCTTCTGTAAACAGAACATGGTTAGGATGCAGCACCATTGTGCAAATGAGCCACACTTGTAAGGCGTTTCTGCCCACATGCAACAAATGTGATGCACCGTACGTCATCTGACAACTGCCTCCTTCAAAGCACCCTCCACTCACTTCTATGCCACACACCAGACAACTTCATGCCTTCTCTGAAACATTTGTCCAAGTTCCCCTGATGCTAATCAGAATGGAAGAATGGGAGAAGAGGCGCCACTTAGCTACGAGCATGTGTGTTCAGCCTCTTTCTGGCAGAGAGTGATGACCATATGTCTTGCGACCCACCCCATCTGGATAGTCCAAGTTGATGCTGTAGCAAGGCTTCCGCTTGGGTCCCCTGGGGCTGGCCGCAACCGTCTGTTGACTCTTGCGTCGCTTGGCCCGGGCTCGGCCAGTGGAGGCGCCTCGTTTTTTCCCTCTACCCAATGGTTTATCTGCAGGCTGCATAAATAGAGTGCAGGTGTGTGAAGTACTGCTCGCATTTCAATTTCGGCACTAAGGGCAGAGTTGTTGGGGATCACCTTAGTAAAAACTGCACCCCCTCTGGCTGGCTAGCAAGTCCTCCAAGGTGACAGTACACATAATTAAACTACACATACGAGCACGCCATTTCTGAGGCTGCATATCATTTGCTATATGAGCCACTTTCACTGACGATAGGCAAAGTAAACAGGCCACAAGAGCAAAAGAGAATGAGAATGTGACCAGATTAACAGCAAAGCTCACAGGAAGATCAGCTGCATTCCAGTGGGAATGGTATAAAACTGGAACCCTCAGACCAGCTTACTGGATAAATTGGTTCATGACAATATGAAAAGCCTGGAACACAAACAAGAAACAAGGGTGCAAAGAAAGGCAAAGCATGTTCCTTTCTTCGCATTTTTGTTACTTGTATGTGCAGCACCCATTTCCAGCAGCCACAACCCCCAACCCTGCATGAACCATATCCCGTTTTTTTTCCCCCAACAAAGCCATTCCCATTTAACACAGGGTAACACAACAGTGCATCTGCCATATAGTAACAATGCTCACAATGAAATTAGATGGGCCTTTGCTTAAAATTCAGCAGAAACTAGACCACAAGCACCTCAGTAGTGACAGCAGACAAGGAGGAAATGCACAGTTGAAAGTTTGTCCCTCGGTGCCCCTCTGTCTAGTCTGCCTGTTCTATGTGAACTGCATTTCGTATTTAATTTAACGAAGACTAGAACATAAGAGTTATCTAAGAACAGCTACACCAAACATCGGATGTGACTGTACCAAAGGAGTTTCACCCATGGCTTCATGAAATGTGAAAACACTTCTGTAACAAGTGGCCACTTATGATGCTGTCCTCACAATAAGCCACATCTTATGTAGAATAGGGACGTACAAGATACGGTCCAAAAATCACACTAACCATTTTTAATTTGTCAGAAAAAGCCGGATTGACTAGATATTTCCATGTGCATACACAGTATTTGGTGGTTCACAGTACTTGATCCAGAAGGGCTGACATTACTGTCATTATTTTGGGCAATTTTATGATGATCGCTCATCACAGCTCACTTGATGGAAACTGGCACAGTTAGTGCACGAGTTAAAGCAGGAGTGACCCATGCCATCTGAATAACCTAGGTTGATCTTGGAGCAAGAAATATGCCTGCCCACCTTGCAAGCACTAGAGCTAGCTTCTTCTGAAGGCTCAGCTCTGTCTGCAGGCTCGGCTCCATCCACAGGCTTAGCTTCGTCCGCGGGCTCGGCTCCGTCCGCAGGCTTGGCTCCGTCCGCGGACTCTGCTCCATTTGCGGACTCGGCTCCTTCTGCGGACTTGACTTCGTCTGCAGGTTTGGCTTTGACTGCATGCTTGGCTTTGGTTGTTGGCTTGACCTTGGCAACTTGCTTGTCCGTGTTTAGACTACTGCCCAGTAGTCTTCGTTTTGAAACTGCAGCATTAGCAGAAGGCTCAGCTCCGTCTGCAGGCTTGGCTTTGTCTGCAGGTTTGGCTTTGGCTGCAGGCTTGGCTTTGGCCACTGGCTTGACCTTGGCAACTTGCTTGTCAGTGTTTAGACTACTACCCACCAGTCTTCGTTTCGAAACTGCAGCACTAGCAGAAGGCTCAGCTCCGTCTGCATGCTCGGCTTCATCTGCAGGTTTGGCTTTGGCTGCAGGCTTGGCTTTGGCCACAGGCTTGACCTTGGCAACTTGCTTGTCCATGTTTCGACTACTGGCCAGCAGTCTTCGTTTCGAAACAGCAGCCCTAGTGGAAGGCTCATCTCCATCTGCAGGCTCAGCTTTGTCTTCGGGCTCGACATCGTCAGTGGGATGGGCTTTATCTGCAGACTTGGTTTCATCTATAGACTCGGCTTTGTGTGCAGGTTTGGCTTTGGCTGCAGGCTTGGCTTTGGCCCCTGGTTTGGCCTTGGCTACTTGATCGTCCGTCCTTAGACTATTGCACAGCGACCGTCTGCCATATTTCGAAACAGCCGCACTAGTGGGTTTGCTAAGTGCTTCTTTGTCTGCCAACTGCACAAGAGACAAAAAAAAGTGGGCATAGACAACATGATTACAGCCATTCCTTTCAGGAAGATTGACAGTGACCCACAAAGATTTCAGTGTGTTTAATCCTTTTTACCTGTTGTAGCAGACATGCTGCTATTAGTTTCAACCTACATTTGCACACTGGAAAGGCAGCCTACAATTATTTTAAAGGTGTTTATGAGAGAAGGCATTTTTTGTCCTCTTTTCCCTTCAAATGGTCAGGCATCCATACTTTATATTTTTACTTTTATATAGCATGCTCTTCGTTGAATACTCTCATCATAGCCCTCATTCTCGTCATGGATGGAGGAATCATTCATGCCAGCTTTTTATCAAAAGAAAATTCTATGAGTGTCATTTATCTCACAATTTAATACTCGCCATACAAAAATTAAGATTTTCTGCTTGTGAGTTACTAACTGTTCATGTCGTTTTGCAAAAATTAGGTGCTGCTCTGTTTTTTAAGCAGCAACTAAATGTTTTGGTACACGAGGGTAGTGTTCTCTCAAAGGTAAGAGCAGTTTGCAGCATTTCATTATCGAGTTATATCACTACCTGTTGGAATAACTTTTATGGCTAATGCTGATAGCTAAGCTTCTTACATTCATGTTAACATATCAGATATTTTAAGACTTCCCCAAAAAATGAAAAACGAACAAGTCTGCAATGTGACTGCCATGTGACATTATGCGAATGAGTTCTACTACGGCTCATGGCATGTTATTAGGCAACACAAACAAGATGAGAAAAGCAACCACTGGAAGCAATCAAGTCAAAGAAAAGTGTTTGCCATGAGCTCCAACAAAGGTGCCAGTCTCAAGATACATGACAAACCAAGCATGTGCAAAACAAATGTGGGGTGGCTCAACAAGTCAACTCATTTCTAATGATTCCACCAGTAAAACCATCACCAAAATTTTCTCATCACCAAAGCACTGGCAAATACTAGGCTAGTGTAATCAGTATCATTTGTGTCTGAAGTGTACTATGCAACTTAGCCTGGGAGAAATTTCAGTTCCAGAGTTGAAGTGTGCCTACCTTGCCAGGTTTCGTCTTGGGTGCCTCGTCCTCCTCGGCGAATAGACTGGCAAGTGGGCCACAATGCTGGATGTGCGTGTAGAAAGAAATGAATGCCACATATGAAACATTACACCCTGGTTCCCGGCAGGTGAAGCGGTCCAATACTAAGCTAGCCAGCCGCAGAGCTGATCGTATCTCTTCTGGGGTGAGGGGCCGCTCATCGTTTACCCTTGCCTGCAAAAACATATATATGTCCACATTAATGACAGTAATAAATAGAAAATAAGCACAGCATGTTCAGCATCACCATCAAGTGCGCCAATGCAAGGTGGAGGGGGAGAAGGAGCGCGCGCTGCCTCAGTTGCGGACCTGATTTTTCAAATTTACGAATATTTCAAATTTCCCGCAAAAATGCCTGTATTTCCTATGTAAACATATTTCACTACTACGAATTTCAGTATTCCGAATATTTCAAAATAACGTACGTAATTTAATTGCTCTCGTAGAAATGCACCTAGTATTACGAACTTTCTCAAAATTAAATTTCTCAAAAACTTTCTTCGGGACTGCAAACGAGACTTCGGCCATTTTGTGTTTTGTTGTTTTTGAGTGGTGGTGCAGATGAGGCCTCGCTAGCTGCCACGTTTTTGTCCGAGCTTCTCGAAGACGCGAAGTTACTTTTACATGGTGTTAAGTCAAAGTGCTTGACTATGAGTTCTGCTGGTGCCGGCGTTAAAAACAAGCGACGACAGTTTTCGTTACAGGAAAAGGTCGAAAAGCAGGTCAGCGTATGCAAGGAGCGCGGCACCGTGCTGTCAACCGTCGAGACCATTTTGAAGGATAGGAAGAAGATCACCAAGCTTTATTGTCAGTCCCATCTTGATCCCGCAAGAAAATGTTTGCGACTTGGGAATTATGAAAATGTGGACGAAGCTGTCCTCGCGTGGTTCAAGGAGGCTAGATTTCAGAACATTCCGGTGTCTGGTCCAATGCTTCAGGAAAAAGCTCGTTCATTTGCCTTTGACTTCGAATTCACCAGATTTGAAGCGAGTTACAGCTGGCTGTTTAGTTTTCGCCAACGATCTGGAATTACATGACAAGTGATTTCCGGCGAGGAAGCAGCTGCAGACAGACTGAGCAATCTCCTGGCGCGACGACCGCCTTCAGGAGATTGTGGAGTCTTACTCCGAGGAGGATATTTTTAACGCCGACGAAATGGCCTGCTTCTATCAGCTTCTGCCCGACAAAACAATAAACTTCAAAGGCGAAAAGTGCAAAGGCGGGAAAAAATCCCGTGTCTGGGTGTCCGTTCTGTTTTGCTGCAACGCACTGGGCACAAAAAAACTGGAGCCCCGATTCACAGAGAAGTACGCCAGTCCTCGCTGCCTGAAGAATGGCAGATTCTTGCCATGTGAGTCCATGGCGAATAAGCGAGCTTGGATGACGCAAATTGTTTTCGGATTGGCTCATCCAACTGGACGACCAGATGAAGAGGGATGGCAAGTAAATACTTTTGATCGTGGACAATTGTTCCGCACACATCGTCAACGTGCGTCTGACAAATGTGCGCTTGGAGTTCTTGCCCCCCAACAACCCTGCATTGCTCCAACCCTTGAACCAAGGGATTAAAAAGTGTGAAGGGAGAATTTCGGAAGGGCTTGGTGCAGCGGCTGCTTATTAATATCCGGCTCGGGCTCCCGACTGCAGTTAACGTTCGCCAAGCCACAGAGATGCTCACTAGAGCGTGGAGGAATCTTAAGGTGTCAACTATCCAAAACTGCTGGCAGAAAGCAGGGCTGGCCAAATCGGCAAGCGCAGAACACTGCGAAGAAAGTGATAACCAGCTAGACGACAGCAGTGCCTTGTGGAACAAGGTCACCAAGAAGCTGTCCGTCGACCGATCGGTAACGTTCAAAGACTACGTGGAGTGCGACAGCGAAGCTTTTACGTCAGCCGAGCTCACCGTAGACGACATCACCAGCGTGCGTGAAAAAGGTGATGAAGAAGACCTGGACGACGATGACACAGAATCGTTGCGTATGGACCAAGCTGTGTCCACTTCAGATGTATTGGGCTCAATCGGCAAGCTTCGCACTTTCATCGCACGCTGCAACGAAGTGCACGAAGCTGTCCACAAGAAAGTCTAAACGTTTGTCCTGGGAAGCATGTGCCATAGTTACCAGAAGAAGATTACCGATTTCTTTAAATAAACAAGCAAGAAAACTGCTCATTGTGCTACTGTTTGATGATTGCCTGGGCCACACGAGAACCCTTTTTAAAGGTATGAAAGTTTTCTGTGGCGCATTTATTACCTTTGATTTCCGATTATTCCGTTATTATGATATTTCAATATAACGAGCAATTTTTGGGTCCCGCGAAGTTCGTTGTAGAGTAAAACCTCGTTTATCTGGATCTCAATAACTCGGAAATTCAGTTAACTTGGACTTGCTGCGCGGTACTGTCAAAAATGAGTGTAGTTCTATGTGTTAAAAGCTTGTTAACTCGGAAGCATTTGGTTGCAATCTGGTTAACTCGGACAACTCCAAAAGAGCTCGCTGACCCGAAGGTTCGACAACCCCTTGCTGAGCGAGGGAGAAGCCGCGGCGGCCGCGGAGATCCGACAAACGGGAACAAGGCGAGCAACGGCACAAAAAATGTGGTGATGATAGTGAATAAATGATTGGTGGATAGGTGGCGCTAGTCACCACTTGCTGCAAAGAAAGTAAACACTATCATCATCGTCACACTGGGAAGCATCCAGTAATCCACTGAACACTGCGAAGGACGACGGGACGGATTTTCTTTTCTGCTTTGTTTTGTGTCAGCCAGTGTCAGCCCATGTTGCGTGCGAACAAGTGCTTGTTGCGTTTGTCATCTGTGCTGGTACAATATAACTGCCGTCACGCTCCTCGGTTATGGCAGCCTCCACCTTAGCGAAGCGACAGCAGCAGCCAGCGAATGATTTGGAAACGAAGGTGAAGATACTGAAGGGGGTCGACAAAGGTGTTTCTCGGCAAGAGATAATGAAAAAGTATGGAGTGAAAAAGAGCACGTTAGGCGACTACATAAAGAACAAAGCAAAAATTTTGGAAGCATTTGACAGTGGCAAATTCACTGGAGCAAGAAAAATGCTGAGGAGAGCAGCACACCCGGAACTGGAGACAGCACTGCTGCGATGAATCGCAGATATGCATTCAAAATGAACATTGACTCTTTCAGTGCGTCTGAAGGGTGGTTCGTGCGTTTTAAAGAAAGGCATGGGTTGACCTTTCGAAACATGTGCGGAGAGAAGGCAGCAGTGGATGAGCGTTGCATCCCCGATTGGAAGACGACCAAGCTTCCCCAATACTTGGCTCGCTACGAACCAGCAGATATCTTCAATGCTGACGAGACAGCCCTTTTTTTCAAGGCCTTGCCGGACAAGACGATCACATTCAAGGGTGACCCATGCATTGGAGGCAAGAGAAGCAAAGAAAGGGTCACTGTGCTTCTAGCCACAAACATGTTGGGCACGGAGCGCCTAACACTTCTAGTAATTGGGAAGGAAATGGGAAGGCAAAGCAACCGAGGTGCTTCAAAAACATTCGCTGTCTGCCTGTGAGCTATAAATCTAACTGAAAGGCCTGGATGAACTCTGATATTTTCCAAGCTCGGATGCGGCAGCTCGACCGGCGCTTCTCTGCCAAAAACCGCAAGGTTTTGTTCATGGTGGATAACTGCAGCGCACACACTAGTGTGACTGGACCGCAGTGCATCGAACTCTTATTTCTGCCGCCAAATACGACGGCTGCTCTGCAACCACTGGATCAGGGCATCATTCAGCATGTCAAAACTAAGTACCGACGACATGTCATGAAACGGCTGCTGCTCAGCAAAGAGGCAGGTCAAGAATACGACTTAAACCTCCTCAGCGCGATTCATATTTTATTTAGTGCATGTGTGGAGCAGCATGTTGGCGGAGGTAATAGTGAACTCCTTCCGACACAGCAGGTTCGTCCACCTTGACTACAGTGATTTACCTCCCGAGGTCACTCCAGAAGGCACTGAAAGAATGGCCGATGAAGTGGATGAGAGCCGTTTGGAGTTTCTCCTTCCTCCCGATGTCCAGCTTGCTGACTACGTAGCAATAGACGATGGTGTTGCTATTTCTGGCATGCTAACTGACGATATCATATTTGAAGTGCTTGACAGCGATGAAAATGACTGTTCTGATGCCGACTGTCACGACCAGTCGTCGCGGTGTCATACAGTGCAGGAGGCCACTGATGCCCTCGCTGTACTCGAGGAATTCTGTGTCACAGCTCGTGACAGTGAGCGTGCGCTCCATTACCTGATGGGGTTAAAGAAAATAGTTTTAGCACAGATTCCGGCGGTGAAGCAAACCAAAATAACGCAGTTTTTCGTGTGAAATAAAGGTATGTGTATGCCCAGAGCATTTTTGTTGTTTTCATGGCAAATTCGATAATCCGGGATTCGGTTAACTCTGACATTTTTGCTGGTCCCTTGCGATCCAGATTAACGAGGTTTTACTATATCGAGATTTCACTGTATTGCGCGTTACAATGACTGAGTGGGAGCCAATGTCAAAAGGTAAACACGCCATGATGTTATCGCTGCGCATCATTTTGGTGCACCACCAAGAAATGTGTTGTGGACTGTGATGGTGCGCGCCGGGGAGACGCACTAACAACTAATGCCTTTTTCTCTATCCCAAAATTCTTAAACAAAATCAGGAGTGGGTGGGTAGTGGGTTCCTTATGTGAGTAAATATGAAAAATTTACCCTAATTCAATGGTCCTTGTCAGGTTTTTCGAGGGCATTCAGTAATTCAAACTTTTTTCTCGGTCCTGTGAAGTTCGAGTCGACGAGCTTTTACTGTTATAGACACACTAAAGTATTTTAGTGTCACGCTGGTGCAGGCTTGGCACCTCAGCCAATGGCATCAGAAAAGCCACTACTTACCAAGTTGTAGTGGACCTTGAGAATGTGCTCTTTAATGGCCTCCTTGTTTGTAAAGGACTCATGGCACGCAGAGCACACTAGTGGCGTCTGAAAAGACATAAGACAAAAAAGCAAAACAACTTTGCAGAAAAGGCTTACAGGCATTGTTTAACACTGTTTTCATAAAGTACTCTAGCTGGAGTGAGCTTTTTGACTGCCTGAAACAGGGCGACCCTGCCAACAGCACAGATAAACACAAGTGGCAGATTATTTCGTTGAGAGTCACCCAGCAATTACCCAAAATGTATATTTGCACAAACAATGCCTTCCAAAATTACTGCCGCAAGAGTCATCTGCTACATGTTGCGCCGTGGCGCCCGGCTTAGGGTGAGGCGCACTTTCCAGTATGTGGCGCAGAGCTCGATATATCGAAGGAACGGTGAACTGAGTTCGATATATAACGCAGCTTTCCTATACATGGGATTTTCAAGGGGATTTCAAGGGGATATCCTGTCAGTTCGGTAAAACCAAAATTCAATTTATCCCAGTTTGACTATATGATCACAGGCTTCCACATTTTGCATATCGCATTATCTCATGATTCCCTTCAGACTCAATATATACTGCATTCTTGCAAAAACAGTTTTTGCCTAGGCGACATTGTTTTTCTGGCTGTGTTTGATCAAGTTACAAACATGCCTGATTCGAGCAATTGTCGCAATATCAGAGAAGGCTCTGCTGTAATTTTAAATATCCAGCTTCAGAACCACATTTGCTCGATTCCGACGTGCACCTTCAGTGAAAAGAAAAGCTTGTAAACAGGGCATGTGCATTAGAATCAAACTTGAAAATAGAACTATGCTATCAACACCTTTACTGTCATGAGCCCCACAAAATGGTGGCTTCGTATTTCTAGAGAGCACACATTGCTTGTCAAATCAGTGAACACCGAAAAAGCCTTGCAAGCGCCTGAAGTGTACTGCCAGCAAGACTCCGACCTGAACTTGAAGATGCACTGAGTTCAGTAGAGAGGGCTTGAGTCGGAGGCAAGCAGCAGTCGGGTGGCCTTGCGTACATTTGGTGTAGGTGAACCGTGAAAGGGGCTTTCACCAGCAGTTGACTCAGATGGGTACCAACAGGCCAAAGAAAGGCCAGTTTTCCAAAGACAGAAGAGCAGAAAAGCTTGCAGACTTCTTGCATCAACAGCGAGCAGACCACAGGTGTGTACGCAACCTTGAAATTCAGCGCAAAGCAGCTGGCCAGGCAAAAAGGCCCAACGTGGATGGAGTCTAAGCCAGCAGGAGCCGGCTATATAACTTTATCAAAAGGTCTGAATTCTTGCTTTATTGTGACGTTAGAGTGGCTGCTATAAGGGTTCAGTGTTCCAGGTGAGAGAAGCTTCATTCCTTTATCGAAGCATGAAAATCCTGTGTAAGTTACAAATGAAGGCAATGCACTTAAATTTTTTTCTGACTATTAAATATAGCTGCATGTTAAAATCAAGGGCGCATTAGAACAGAATACAGTTGAACCTGGATGTAAAGAACCTCTATGTAACGAATTCCTGAATTTAACGAAGTTTTTAAATTCCCCAATGCCACACCCATTGAAGCCAATGTATTTTCGACCTCTATGTAACGAAGGCGTTGCGGCGGTCAGCCTTGATGTAACAAACTCGTGAAGCTGATCAGTCATTATTTTTTGAGCTTTTACTGAAAATTTGGCCGAAGAAATGCATAAATTTAATGAATATTAGAACTCTAAGAAACCAGCAGCTACGTGAACACCTGTAAACGCAGAAATCAAGCAAAATTGGTGATGATGATGATAGTATTACCTTCTAGCGCCACTCCGTGGCTAACGCAGCAGCCTCCTCTGGCGTTGGTAGTGTAGAGCAACACCAGGTGGCATTAATGGCTGCAATTGATTTCTTTGTTGGTACTGTACGAGCGTGTGATTAATGCAATTTTTGCGCATGTGCATTCGCCCTCTTGTCTGTTGTTCTGCGTCTTGTGTACGTCTCGTGTGTCTGCGGACTTGCAGTGTTGGTTTGCCGAAGTGTTTCGGAAGTGCTAGGCCAGCCTTTCTGCCTGTATTCGTGGGGCTCCGCTTGTATCTGCGGCATCAGTTCGTCGTGATGAGTTCAATGGCCAGAAAACGAAAAGTTTTGTCATTTCAAGACAAACCTGCAATTTTAAATGCGGTCTCCGTGGGCGAGAAGAAGGACATCGCCGCTGGTTTCAACATCCTAGCAAACACCCTGTCAACAATTTTGAGTGCGGAAGAGAAGATTAGAAGTGCAGTGGAGTCGGGAACAAAGGCTAAGAAAAGATTGAAACTCTCAACATATGATGATGCGGACAAGGCAGTGTTCACATGGTTTTTGGACACGCGAGCCAGGAATGTGCCCCCATAAGCGGAGCAATATTACAAAAAAAGGCGAAGGATTTTGCGCGCATCTTGGGCCATGATGACTTCAAAGCAAGCAACGGGTGGCTACAAGGTTTCAAAAGCCGACACAATGTCATCAAGAAAGTAATCTGTGTCGAATCTGCCTCTGCAGACAGCGATGCTGCTGCTTCGTGGGACACGCTTCCTGGACTACTGAGTCGCTTCGAAGCGGCTGAAATCTATAATGCCGACGAGACGGCTCTCTTTTATTAAATGCTCCGGGCCGCACGCTAGCATTTAAAGGAGATGACTGCCGCGGCGGAAAGCAGAGCAAACTCCGTGTAACAGTTCTACTGTGCATCAACCTCGACGGTACTGACAAGCAAGTCCCGATAGTTGTTGGAAAAAGTGCTCGTCCCAGGTGCTTTAAGGGGACGAAGCGTATGCCTGTGAAATACACGGCGAACACTAAAGCGTGGATGACTCGGGCAAAATTTTCTGAATGGCTGAAAGACTTCAACCAGGATATCAAGCAGCAAGGCCGTCAAGTTTGCCTACTTCTGGACAACTGCGCTGCGCACCATGTTGAAGGCCTGCACTGTCTGACATTGAACTGCACTACTTTCCAGCTAATTGCACATCACTAATACAGCCGCTGCACAAAGGAGTCGAACCCGGATATATCGAACTCGAAGGGGATCGCGATATATAGATAATTCGATATACAGAAATCGGTTTGGGACGGCACTTACGATGCGAAAAAACGATACCGTATTTGTCGCGTAATCAACTCACTCGCATAATGAACCCACCCTCCACTTTTGCACTCGAGAATTTTGAAAAAAAAAAAAATCGTTAAGGCCAGCTCGCTCACATGCAAGCGATTAAGCGACCTCAGCGACGAGCGGCAGCGACAGAGCAAAAAATTTCCAACTTGTTGGAACTGTGTCCCTCTACCGTTCCAGCCACCGCGGCAGCTCAAAACAAGGTTTCTGCGTCGCCACAGCAGAAATCGCCAGCATTTTCGCTTGCATGTCACACTCCGTTTCGGTCGTCGTCTCATCCACAGCTCATTTCTTGGCAGCATGCCAAGATGCTGTGCAGCGATAACATCGCGAGGTGTTTATCTGTTTATCTTTTGATAGCTCCTGCGGTGGCGGGGAGCGAACTTGGCAGAGTGCCCGTGATGGCTTGATTGCACAAGCCTGCTTCAATTTATCACGCTGCGCTTGGGGTGGGCGTAGTCCACTGCCCCAAAATCATTAGAAAGCGTGATACAGTAGCTGCAAATGCTGTTTGAAGTGATAAATGCTAAAAGCCGGTGTCATGATCGCAGCTGACCGCGTGCTTTCGTTGATTCATACATGCAAAGATAATCGACTCCCGAAAAAAAAAAAAAAAGAAAAGAAAGAAAGAAAAAAAAGCCGCTTCGTAACGCTATATCTTATAAGCTACGCCGCGTGTAAAGCACGATAAAATTAGACAACTTTGGCAAAAAATAAAAAATCTGCCGCTTCTTAACTTTCGCAGGCGCCATAGCCACGTCAGCAATTGACCTTGCGTCAGCCGCCGCATGCAGAGGGTTCGCAACACACGTACGCTGGAGAAAGCGTCCGACATTCTGTCTGAAAATGGTATGAGCTGGCTTGGCACATACCTAGCGCGGGCTACTGCGAACGAAGGCCGGGAAAGAGGAAGGAGAGAGATAGCTCGGCAAAAGAATGGGCACACCCTTGCGCTTCGCTCTGTCGTGTTTTTCCCCTCTCGTTCCCACCGGTTCTCTCTGGTTCATTCACGCACATAGCTTGCAAACGTCACGTGCTGGCGCTCGGGAAACGATAGCCGCAAATGCGCGTACCTTTAAGGAATGGGCGCGACGCTGCCCTAGCCGAACTGTCCCCTCAGCCAAACTGTCCCCTTCCGCGCGTGGCTTGAAAACGTCACGCAGCAAACGGCCGAGGGTGATCGATCGTCTTTGGGAAAGGCATACTTTCCAGTGCGTGGTGCGGAGTTCTATATATCGAACGACCGGTGAAATTGAGTTCGATATATGACTCGGCTTTCTTATACTTTTACATGGGATTTTCAAGGGGATATTCCGTGAGTTCGATATAACCAAAATTCGATACATCCGGGTTCGACTGTAATCAACAGTTTTAAACGCTGTTACTGGCGTCGACTGATATAGAAGCTTCTTCTGAACATCCGTCTGCAATGGGAGCTGAAGATCGATATTTATCAGTCAGTTGAAATGCTTGCTGCCTCCTGGCAAGAAGTCAGAGCAGAAGTTATTGAGAAGTGCTTTATGAAGGCAGGGATTACAAAAAACGCACAGGCTGGTGCCGATGACGAGGCAGAAGAGACTTCAGCTTCATCCGATGTGGCCGAAGTGTGGGATGAGCTACACAGCAAAGGTGGTGTCCCCGACGACGTCGATCTGAGCGACTACGTTTGCCGACAACGCTGCCATAGCTACGTAAGAAATGAATGATGAGGCACTTGCCGAAAGCGTGCAAAATCCCGATGTCTGTGATGAAGGTTCCCGTGAGCCAGGTCCGTGTGACGTGCCCACCGCGAAGGAGGTGATAAACACAATCGACATATTGCGCCCTTCCGTCGGCTCGCGCGACGACGAAGGAGCATTACATGATTTAGCTTCATTGAAGCGCCGTGTTGTGCCTTCGCTCGCACGGAAACAAACTGAGATTATGCAGTTTTTTTACTGTAAAATAAATGCCTGAAGAGCGAGTTCACTTTCACTGATATCTGAAGCCTTTCTGTTTCGTTTCTGCATCATTCGTGCTAGCCTCCATACAAAACCTGTATGTAACAAAAACCTGCATGTAACAAAAATTTGCGAACTTTTGTCAACTTAGTTATATCCAGGTTCAACTGTATAGTACATCTCGGCTACACTAGAGATGCCCGTGATCATAGGCATATTTGGCAGCTAATAGTACATAATCCAGAAGGCATGACATTAACATCACCATTGTCAAGGACGTTCATTTTGGCACATTTTGGTGCGACACTGGTCATGTTTTCCAGAATGGCACACAAAACTTCGTCTGACACAAAATGGAACAGTTGATGCAGCAATGGAAGCACAGCGGTAACCTACCCCATCTGGGAAGTCCACGTTGATCTTGAAGCAAGGAGCACGTTTGGCTTTAGGGGTACTGCGTGTAGCTTCGCCTGTAGGGTCGGCTTTGGCTGCTCGATCGGCCTTGTTTGGAGTGCTGCATGACAACCGCTTTCTGCCATGTTTTCCAACTGTAGCACTTCTGGGGTTGCTCGCTGCTTTTCTGTCTGCTGGCTGCAGAAGCAACATAAAGCATTGATGTATACCAGCATGACTACACTCATCATTATTGGAACTCTCCAAGATTGGCCCCTTTGAGCCCTTGTACCTGTACACACAAACAACTGTTCTAGCAGGCAATCATACAAGCGCAAACTACATTAGCATACCAAAAATACAACCAAGCTTTTTGTTTTTGCCACTTTCATACTTTGCATTTTTACGTTATCTAGCATGCTTTTTGTTGCATACTCTCATCAAAGCCCTCATTCTTGTCACGGAAGGAGCAATCCACCACACTAACTTTCCATCTGAAGTAAAATCTTTCAGTGGCATTCATCTCCCACAATATGATACACAGAGTGCAACAAACAAGATTTCCTGGTTGCCAGTTGGTGACTTTTCACCAGTGCAACTTCACAATGATGTGCACAACAGACAAACACTGGGTAAGGCTTGGCCGGCTTGATTGCCTCAGAACAAGTAACACATGTAGAGTCACACTTAGACAATTCAAATCATTAATCCAGGCAATCGAGACTGCCATCTGGTCCTGGCAAGCTGAGCTGAACAATGACACGGTCATCATTCAACTCAGCCACTTATCTGCAAGTATAGATGGCTAGATGAAGCACCATACCATTGGCGTTAACCTTGATTTTCACACAACTGCTAGCCCTGTGATCGCAAGCACTGTTATGCATTTTTAGCTTTGAGCTGTAAGCGCATTGTGATGACATCTGTGGAGGGGTGGGAGGAGAAATTTGTGCGCTGGCATATTTAAAGTCAACATTTTTTGATTGGCAAAGGCTATGAACTAGGGTCCACTTACAAATGGAGGTGGCTTATATGTGGAGATACAGTAGATTCTCACTGGTACTTTCCCGGTTCATACGTTCAAAATCGCGGACAGTAAAAATGTCCCATAGAGTTATACTCTATTTCTACTGGTTACCGGATACCACAATTTCCCAAATACTATGTTCAAAACTTCCAACAAATTCTGGTCATAAAATATATTGAGTGATCAGCCACATGTCCACATGTTTTAATGTAAGAGCTGGCTGAATCTGGGGGCCCACAACGCGATGAGCCGACAAGCAGCTGCACTATGTTGGCTTTTCCGTAGTACCTGGATGCATATGGGCTAAGCATCAAAGTAAGCCAGTGTGTAAACGAAGGAGAAATGCAGCAGCGGCTTTGCAGCGCCAAGGGGCATGGAGACGCAGCGTCGGAATACTACAACTACAAGCTGGCCTCTCTCGAGAATATAGCATGGCAAGCAAGAATGTAGCAACACAGTCAACCGTCACAACTCGTTCCGGAAATGAGGAGGTAGTATCGGCCCACCATTGCTGTGAGAGGTCTGGACATGCTGTGAAACTGCATCTCCACAAAAGACGACGCAAATGCAAACTGAATTCTGCAAGCATTAAACAAGAACCAATGCATGCCTTATGTCAAGAAACACTAGGTTATCAAAATTTCTAAGAAGTAAAAGTGCATATTGTGCCCCTCTATCTCATTCAACAGTTAATTCCTTTAAAAATGAGCCCCGCCGGGATGGCGCAGTGGTTACAGCATTCGACTACTGTTCCCAAAGACGCGGGACCGAATCCCGGCCTCAGCGGCCACTTTTCGGTGGAGGCGAAAAGCAAGGCGCCCGTGTGCTGTACGATGTCAGTGCACGTTAAAGAACCCCTGGTGGTTGAAATTTCCGGAGTCCTCCACTACAGCGTCTCTCATAGCCTGTCACTTGGGGACGTTAAACCCCACAAACCAAACCAAACCAAACCTTTAAAAAGGAAGCAATTTAGATGACAAGTTTTCCTGGTGATAAGTTGTTTTGTTTCCCACCGCCTTTTTCTTCTTTTCTATTTGAATATGTGTCATGAGGTTTTACTGTATACGATACTTCTACAGCTTTCACATTCAGAAGTTTTGGTAGAAATCTGTCTTCCCAAGTGGGGAAGCAATGCAACCTCCTTCGTACCCGCGTGGCAGCATGGAGCAACCATCAATCACTCTCTCTCTCGTGAAGCTGACTGTGTTGGGATCCAGAAAACACCACCAAACACGCACCTGGTCTCGAGTGGGCGAAGCAAGGGATGCAGCTGGGATCTGGCCAGAATGGGGTCCGCAGGTGTTGAGGTGGCACAGGTAATCGGCCGTAGTATAGTAGTGAAGCGCAAGGTGCGCCCATTCTTCTGCCGAGCTTTCTCTCTCCCCTTTCTCTCTCTTTCCCGGCCTTCGTTCACACCAGGATGCACTACACATGCACCGACAAGCCAGCTCATCCCGTGGCAGACAGAACATTGAAATCTTTCTCCAGTCTGTTGTGAACCCTCTGCGCGTGGCTGGTGACAAGCGATGCGCATTGTTTTTTTTTTTTTTTGCGAGAGTCGTCCATCCTTGTTGTTGTGCTGAACGTGTGGCGTACTGTAAGCTATGGTGGCTGTGAACGCCAAGAAGCGGCTAATTTTTTTTTTTTTTCTTTTGTGAGAGTCGTCCACCCTTGTGATGAATGTGCGGTGTAACTTAAACTATGGTGGCTGCAGACTTAAGAAGCGGCAAATTTCTTTTTTTTTTTTTTTTTTGTGAGTTGTCCATCCTCGCATCTATGAATCAACAAAAGCACGCAGTCAGCTGCGATCATGAGACCGGCTTTTAGCATTGTTCGCTTCAAGTGGTATTTGCAGCTTTCTAGTTTTCCTAAGATTTTGTGGCAGTGGACTCCACCCGCCCTAAGTGCGACGTGATAAACCGAACCAGGTTTGTGCAATCAAGCCATCACGGGCATTCTGCCGGTTTCACTCCCCGCCACTGCAGGAGCTAACATCAAAAGTATAATCAAACAATAAACACGCTATGATGTTATCGCTGCGCAGTATCTTGGCACACTGCCAATAAATGAGCTATGGATGCGACGGCCGAAACGGAAGGACGCGGCACTGACTAACGCTTTTTTTTTTTAATTCTCTGCAGCAAAAGTGGAGGGTGCGCTCGTTATGCGAGTGGGTTGATTACGCGACAAATATGGTGTCATTTTTCACGATCGCAAGCGCCGTCTCAAGCAGATTTCTGTACATCGAATTATCAATATATTGAACTATTTCGCAATCCCCTTCGAGTTCGATACATCCGTGTTCAACTGTATTTATTCTTTTCGCTTTTGTTGCGACGTGCTTCAGCGTATGAGTAGAGAAGCAAAATTCAGGAGTCATTTTAGCTAGGCTTCTATGTAACGAACCTCCATGTAGTGAATTTCTCAATATTACGAAGTTTTTCAATTCCCCAAAGCCGCCCCTACTGAAGTGCATGTTTTGAAAACTCATGTAATGAACATGACGCGACGGTTGACCTTAATATAACGAACTCACAGTGCCGACTGTCACCGGCAGAGGCTCTTTATTTTTCTTTCCTTTTCTGCCTCAACATAATATATGTCTCTTAGCTAGTGCTCAAATAAAAAAATTTGGCATAGCTGCGCAAGTTTCAGGACAATGAAACAAGAATTGAAGTGAGAGGAACCTCTACTATAGCAACGAGTGACCACAGTTGATACAACACGGCGTGTTTCAGAGCCGACAACGCATCTCCGACGCAGACGCAGTAGTCTTTGCTGCTTTCACTTTCAGAACGCGATGCCACAAAAGTTCATGCTTAAAAGCGGCAAAAAATAATAGAAAAAATGCACGAGGCAACCAGTGTGCGTCAGTCGCTGCCACGCTCCTGGCTCCTGGGCTCCTGCATGTCGCTAACGGGAACAGCAGAACGACTTGAGGCAGAGTCGGTTTCCTGGGGCAACAGTGGTGAGCGTGCACACAGCAGCGGCGCCAACACCAATGTGCGTGCTCTCTCTCAGACTGATTCCTCCTCCACCACCATTTCCTCACTCCCTCGTAGACTCGTGCGAGCCACAGCGGTGGAGGCTGTCACACTATAAGCGCGATCGCGAAACATTTCACCGCTTCTATAACTTCAAATAATTCTGCGTTACTGTAAAAACATTCAAGGTCGTTTCCCTCAAAATCAATTCTTAATCCGGTTTTTGTTCTACACTGTCATTTTAGGTCATCACACGAAAACTGCATATAACAAAAATCTGGATGTAAAGAAAAATCGCAGACATTTTACAGTTTCATTATGACCAGGTTTAACTCTAGCCACTTGCGCTCCCTGCAAAGTGCTGGTGCTTCCATGGGCAGCAAATGCTGAGCTCCAAACACACTTCAACGAAACAGTCGCTGTCCGTATACCTCGGCAACACACGCTGCATCTCCTCACCTCAATGTAAACACACAAGGTGCGATGGCACTGAAAACTGTTGGAAAAAAATTCACCTTGTCTTCAGCAGTTGCACCTGCCGCAGCCGATGAGGAGCAGCGTTGTCGGTGAAGGTAGAAGGACATGTAGGCCTCAAAGGATGCACCGCAGTCCCGGCAGGTGAGCTGGTCGAGGGACTCAGCAGCCCGACGCAGAGCTGTCCGTACCTCCTGCTCACTCAAGGGTCGCTCGTCGTTCAATCGTGCCTGCATGAAGGTTAGGGATCCATCAGTTCCACTGCAACTCAAGAAAAAAGTGGCTTTAGCCCCTAAAAGGATCATTGCAGTTGATGATGCCAACCGATTCTCATGAAGTCATGAAAAATCCTCTTGGATCATACAGCATGACAATGCCGCCACGTGTGATAGATGAAAAGGCTCGCCAAGACTTGATCAAATTAACTGCCATGACAATCTGTGAATGCCACAGGATAAAAGGACTCCTTTGAAGGGGATCTGCCACTATTTCCTTGAGTTGCGTCTGACTACAGCAAACGGTAATGTATCCTGGTGCTTTCAAGTGGCAGAAAGACCACTTCTCACTTTCCACATTCTCAAATGTCAACCACCTTACGTGACATAAAAATTGTGTCAACGTTCCAGACTATTTGAAAAACCCCACTTTAGCTAATTATCATTCTGCTCCTCCGTTCACTTTCAATTAACTGGCCCACACCAGCTGCTGACATCCTGACCCTGAAAACTTGTTTCTCTGTGCCCTAAAGAGAGTCTAAACTCAGCGTCTATGCATTTCACTCTTCCAACCATAAAAATTATACCTACCCCAATTATAACCCTAGACTAAAAGGCTAGATCTGTATTTTTCCCAACACCTTCAAACAGAATGTAAGCATGATGATTTATAACCTTCTCCCATGACAGAGCTAATCGCTTGCAAAAATACTAGTGGGAGCTTCTTTACATTCGCAATTTTTGAGTGCAATATCGGTGCCACAAACTGCTCCCCGTGTAAACATCATGACTATCCACAGCAATGTCAACTATGTACAGCAGCGTGTAGCACTCAAGGTCATGGTCACAGTCATGGCTCGCGCGCTCGTATCATCTGCAGTGGTGCGGGGGAATGCTTTGAACATCCAAAATTCTGCCCATCGTACACAATCCACTCCGGCCAGGAACTGTATGAAGTCATATCATTTCGAAATAAGTTGGAACTGGGTTCCCATCATTGAGACTTGACTGTATTCCAATATCACACCCTACTGGCAATGTCAAAACTAAACTGATCAACACATCCCAATTGTAAAACAGGTATTGGGCTCTGATATGTTCAGCGCCTATTGCTGAAGAGAATGACGACAAGCATGTTCAACGTGCGTGACGGGCAGGAAAGAAAACGACAACGAAGCTCGCTTCGACGCTCGTACATGTGCTGACATGTCTCACGACTGATCGCAGAACGTTCTACAGTAAAAGCTCGTTAATTCGAACTTCACGGGACCGGGAAAAAAGTTCGAATTATCCGATGTTCGAATTATCGAATGGCCTCGAAAAAACTGACCAAAACCGTTTGTACTACGGTAAATGTACCGTATTTAGTCGCGTAACGAACTCGCTCGCATAATGAACCCACCCAGCCCCGATTTGTGCCTACGAATCTGAAAAAAAAAAAATTATAATAAAGGCATCAGTCGTTAGCGCGTCCCTCTGTTTGGCGCCTTCACGGTCCACAACACATTTCTTGGCAGTGCGCCAAGATGCTGCGCGGCGATAACGGCGTGTTTATCTTTTGACTTTAGCTCGGGCAGGGGAGAGGAAAGCGAACTTGGCAAAGTGCCAGCGCTTATCCGGTTGTGCAAGCCTCCTTTTCAGTATGTTCGCTTTATCATGCTATGAGCGACTTGGGCGGGCGGCGCCGTCTACTGCCACTCCAATCATAGGAGCGAACAGTGCTAAAAGCTGGCGTCATGATCGCGGCTGACTCGCGTGCTTCCGTTGACGACTGATGGGTGGAAGGATGGATGGCTATCGCAAAAAAAAAAAAATAAGTTTAACCCATAGTGCTTGTCCGAGATCATAGCCTTTTATGGGCATTGGCTGGGACCGCGCCGACAGTACTTATCCCCATTTCCAAATTAACAGGGTTGGAATTAACGAGTATTTAGTTGCGAGCTACGGAGCAGGCAGCCGCCGCCGCGCGGCCATGCACTGACCTTGCCGCGGCCGCGTCCCCTCCCTTCAACGCCGCCGGCCGCCACGCCGGTCATGGCGCCATTTAAGTTTTACCCACTCTTCCATGTTTTACCTGGTTCCTTATTCTGTCCTCGTTTTGGACGTGCGCAGCCTCTAATTATGCCTACCGATCGCGGAGGTGTTTCTTTACTTTTTTTTTTCCTCATGATGTGCGCCAAGCCGCCCAGACGCGGCGGCGCGTAGTTCGAATTATCCGTAGCGGAACCGACTCACGTTCGAATTAACGGGCTTTTTTATGCACAGATCTCTATGGAGCTTGGCCGGACCAAGTAGTGTAGTTCGAATTATCCGAAAATTCGAATTATCGAGGTTCGAATTAACGAGCTTTCACTGTATTGACTGTTGACGACATATCGTCCTGGTCAAGGTCTTCTACAACAAGTGGTGGAGGTGCCAGCAATCCCCTCAACCTGGAGCTTCGCAGCCGAGCTTTGCCTACCACTTCCGCGATGCCTGAGACCGCCAGCCAACTGCCAACCCCATCGCCTGTCATCTGTCCCGGTGCAGCGCGTCAGCGCGACCCAGCCATCTTCAGCGGCACCGATGACACGGATGTAAAAGACTGGTTGGCGTCGTATGAACGCGTAAGTGCATACAACAAGTGGGACGACACCGTGAAGCTCACAAACGTCATTTTCTATTCGAGCGACGTTGCCAATCTATGGTTTCGCAACCATGAGGGTCACATTTCTACCTGGACGGCTCTCAAGACCAGCCTGACCGAAGTTTTTGGCCGTCCCGCTATACGTAAGCTTCGTGCCGAGCAACGCTTGCAAAGTTGGGCACAACAAACCGGCGAAAACTTCACCAGTTTCATAGAAGATGTCGTAGACCTCTGCAAGCGCGTAAACCCTACCATGAGCGACGCCGAGAAGATTGGACACATTATGCAAGGCATTGACGATGACGCCTTCCATATGCTCGTCGCCAAAAATCCCCAAACTGTGTCCAACGTTATCAGCTTCTGCCAAAGCTTCGATGAGCTGCGCAAGAGGCGGCTTTCCACACGACGTGCTGGCCTTCAGCAGGCCACTCTTTCCAGCTTGGTTCTCTCCGGGGACGGTGCCCAGGACCAGCAGTCGCTAATTCAGCACATTCAACAGTTCGTTCGTGAGGAAGTCGCACGGCAGCTTTCCTTGTCCACCTTCACTTGCCCGCCAGCACCTGCGCCTGCGCCGCCGCTCACTCCCACTCTTCAGCATGTCATACAAGAGCAGGTCGCTGAGGTTCTGCCTTCACCTCCTCAGCAGCCATTGGTGGCAGCTCCTCTCACGTACGCTGATGTTTTGGTGCGGCCACCACCCCCTGTCACCCCTGTGTACAGCCGGCCTCCCCTCCTATACGAGCCTCAGGGACGCCAGCAAAATGAGCAACCTACAATCCCCCCTTATCGTCCGGTTCTCCGCCGTTGACCACAGCCACACCCTTCCAACCCCTGGCACACACAAGACAACCGACCTATTTGCTACGCCTGTGGAGTCGCCGGCCATGTGGCTCGTTTGTGCCGCAATCGTGGCCCTCGTCCCTACGACTATACACGTGAGCCGATGTACAATCTTCCTCCGTCCCCCTCGCCTGTGTTCCCTGAGCCTCCTCCTCCGCAGTCCTCTTCAAGTTATGATCGCCGCTCCCACCGTTCGCCTTCTCCTGGCTGTCGTTCCCGATCTCCGATGCTCCGCCACCAATCAGTCGTTAACACGGAAAACTAACAGCCGCAGTTCCGGAGGCAAGAACTGCGCCATTAGGGACCAACTCATAGACCTGTTCACGTACCAGCCAACATTATTACCATATTCATCGAGGGAGTTCCTGTCGAAGCACTTGTAGACACTGGCGCAGCCGTTTCTGTTCTTAATTACGCCCTCTGTCGCAAACTCAAAAAGGTGATGACGCCGCTTCCTGCAATTTCTCTTCGCACAGCCAGCGCTCAGGACATTCGACCATTAGCCACCTGCACCGCCCGCCATCGACGACGTTCAATACACAATAGAATTCCTCGTCCTCGCCCGCTCATCACACGACGTTATCCTTGGTTGGGACTTCCTCTCCAATCATAACGCTATAATTGACTGCGCCTGTGCTCAACTTGAGTTATCACCCCTCAGTGACACTTGTTTTGACACACCCGCTGCTGCTGCCGCTACCGTGCACGTCGCAGTGCACGGTAGCGGCAGCAGCAGCGGGTGTGTCAAAACAAGTGTCACTGAGGGGTGATAATTTCTACAACACAATGTATATTTTTCATTTCCACTATACTCACACAACACATTTCGGTCACTTTTTGGCCTCTTTAACAAATCTGCCCTGTGCAATCCCTGTCTGCTGTGAACTCCAAGAAGAGACTGCCACACAACGGCATGACATAAATTGTACGAAATCGGTTGCACCCACCATGTTATAGTGCTTGTGCAGAATATGATCATAGGCTTCCTTTTTGATGGTGAATGTCTTTCGACACACCGAGCATGTGAAGGAACCCTGAAAAAACGAAATGCATTACAGCCCTGTAAGTGAGAACACTGTTGTGTCGAACACTACCGTAACTGTATTCAAGGGTGACATGACAAATTCTGTAAAAGACAAAAATATTCAAAAGCTGGCTGGAAGAGTGACAAGTAGACTGAATCATTTATGACGAACGTTTATTTTAAAACAACAGACCATACACTGTGCAATGTCAGTGTATGCTAAGAAATCTCAGGCGGTCAAAGTTATCCAGAACTCTCCAATACGGCTTCCCTCATACCTGAGTCGCTTTGGGATGCCATACCCCACAAAACAAAACCAAAATATTGGCCAGATTTGGTTACTACTGTTACTCTAACATCAGTGCCGTGAAGCAATTTTTGTTATTATTTATTATTATTATTTGCTCAGTAGTAGCTGTCACAAACCAACGTTTTACAACCTGCAAGGAATGTTTACTCACAGTAGAAGAAAACAATGCTGAAAAAATAATAACTTGACAGTATCACTAATGCATGTGAAGCTAGCAGGAGTGGTTCATAGTTTTTCTGCAGATGTGTCCAAATGACTGTGTATCATCAGATCACTCCAGTTTAGCCAGCCATGGTGGAATGTTCACTCTGGCATTATGCTGCAGGTTGCAAGTTTGTGTGTTCAAGCACAGCTGTGGTAGCCATATTTTGATGAAGGCAAAGTAAAAAATCACTTAAGTGTTATGCGATGTCAATGCACATTAAAGAACTCCATGCAGCCCACAGTAATCACTACGGAATCCTTCAATGTCGTGTTGTTGCTTCAGGACAGGAAACTCCATAATTTACAAGTTCCCATTCGCTCAAAACATTGACAAAGTTGCACCAACTCAGTACACCAAGACACAACGCTCCTTCATGCAACAAAGAAGAAAGCAATGTGAAGCTACAGTCACACCTCCCAAGCACCACGTCTGACCTTACCAAAATGCATTCAGTTTGGTTTATGCAATTTAATGTCCCAAAGCAATTCAAGCCAAGAGAAATGACATAGGGGAGGGCTTTGAAAATTTTTGCCACCTGGGATGCTTTAATGTGCATGGCATTGCAAACAATGCAGGCACCTCCCTTTTCGCCTCCACCGAAAAGCAGCTGCCATAGCTGGGGTCGAACCTGCATCGTTGGGTTCAGCAGCCGAGAGCCCTAACCACTGAGCCAGCAATGTGGGGTTCAGAATACCATTCACTTACATCTCAATGAACGAAGAGTTGTTCAGGTGACATAGCAAACTGAGCATTCCAGATCTGCCATTAGAATATTCAAGCACTGGCTGCAAAATTTCAGAGCACTAACGCAGCTTGATTAAAGTTCCTTGGGCCACGCAAAACAACCAATAGTGGAAGGAAATCCAGCACTGCCAAGGGCACCCTATTTACCTCTGAGCGGAGCTGCCGGCCAGACTTCCTCGGCAAGGACGCCTTCTTTGATGGGCCGCCATCTCCCGATTCCACATCGTCGTCGGCCTCCTGCAAAAGCGAGCCTCTCATTTTCACAGCCTAACCCATCTCATACGGAGAAAAAAAAAAAAAAAAAAAAAACATTTTAGCACATTACTTAAACCACACAAAGTGCAAAAACCCTTCCTCACTCTAGGCTGCATTATTCTCCACAGCACAGCTGCTCAGCTCAATTCTTTGCAGATTTTGCCCACACGCATTGTGCGTCCCGTTGCGTGATTAGTCTGCGGGTTATGGTCAGCAACTAAATTTTCTGATACTGCAGCAAAGAAATATGTTATACAGAAATGTGTCTTCCCTTTAATTCCTGGGGGTAATTCTGAATGCATACAAGCAGTATAACCACTATCTTTGGAGGAGGCCAGAGGCTCACTACAATGCTTTGCTATAACACGTTCTTTGCTGCAACCTTTGTTTAGCTAACATAATTTTTTATCACTCAGCTCGTGGGAAACGAGTGTGTAAAAAACAAGTGCTGAAAACAGTCACCTTAACTGGCCATGGCACTGACAGTTACTGGTTGCCAATGAACTCCCCTTCTGGGAACAACAGGCAAAGCTCAAATAGTGTGCGTTACAACAGTTCTCAAGAGATTAAAATACCAGCATTCAGCAAACAAGAAAAAAAGAGTAGGGAGTTAACAGACCACACGGGGATGGAACAGCATGGTGGACACTGTCTGGCATATGCACGACATAGTAGCTGTCCTGTCTGAAATGAAGTCCGGCTAGCAACCACAGGGATTTGCTGCCCTTTCTTTTTAGTGATGGCGTCTTCAAGTGGTGGTGCACTACTAATGACAAAGGCCTCTAATTACCTACTGTAAAATTTTATATTATGCTACATGAAAAATAAAGAATTTGCGATATTCCACAAGAAACCTCGCACATATTACCACGAGGCCTCACATGCAGAAGAGGCAGTCATGACAATGTTTCTTTCCTCACTACCTCACGTTTTATGCACGCCGGTAGTGCTTCTTCTCACCCCTTTTTATTCCCTTTCTCTTCTTAAGAGCACATGCCACCTTCCTATCATGCTCGCAGCCATTTTTCCCTGCAGGTGTGTGCCAAACGCTTCACTTTAATGACCAACATTGTCAAAAGTTGGCTTTTCTCACAAGTGCAGCGAACTTATGGTGAATACCTCAAGAAACATAAAAAAAAAAATGTCGAGCTATAAATACTATAGCTTACTTCCAGATATGATGCAAGGTGATTTCTCACACTGATTATTCAAGGGGAAAAACAAAAAGCAGCATTTGTGCAAATACAATAAAGAGCTTTCGACAGGGGTTAGAATGGTGACTCAATCCACACAAGTATGTGAGCATGTAGCTATCAGAAGCACGATGCTTGTCGCGCTAGCTTGCTTAGGCAGATGAGGAGCATGTCAAGGCATTAGCAGAACTTAATTCGTTATCAGATAATGAATTACGTTCCTCCCCCCAAAAAAGAGAATATGGTTGCTAACGCACAATTTTGCTGGAAATGTTTAAATCCTTCTCTTTTTTTTGTTTGTTTGTTTTTCTGAACCACGGGAAACTAAGGGCCTTACTGCAGTAGATCCCGGACTATATCAAACCTAAATAAATTGAACAGTTGTGTTGGCCATATCAAACATTAAAAAAAACAAAAAAAAAATTGAAAACCCAGTACAAAAGCACACCACCACTGAATTTGCTTATCAAACCTGCATAAATGAAATAAGCAGTATATCAAAAGGTGCACCACACCCATGCCAATGGCGCTTCCCTTAACGCCTCTCTTGCAGTCATTTTTCATGTGCAAAGTAGGGTCGTGAGTGGTCTCGGGAACCTACTGGCAGTGCTAACCAGGTTCAGGCATTGTGCCGAATGTGGCACATGACTGGCAATAGCCTTTGGTCTAGTGGCATCATTTTCCGCACGAGCCTGCCGTCACGACATGCAGCAAACCCTGGCATGTTGGCCATGCAGTGAAATTAACTTAGCTTACCAAACGGCTACCAACAGCTCTCATCACGCTTGCACTGCTCGCCTTGTTGCCAAAGGCAATGCAAAAACCAACTGTGCCTTAGTCTTAATGAAGCATTGTCGTGCTTATAGTGTACCAGCAACAGATTAGGCTTCTGAAATTCTAGGCAGTGCCTAGTTAAAAAGCATAGTCTGCGAAAGCTGCACTGCTCACCAGGACACCAGTGGGCAGCATATCGCTGCAGAAAGCATGCCCCGAGCCTTGCTGCACCGTTCTTTTATTTTTAGGTCATAGGTAACCTTATACATCCCCGTGTTTTATACACTGAGTTATCAATATATCAAACTACAGCACAGTCCCCTTCGATTTTGTAATATCTGAGATCGACTGTGATGGCTAGGTACCGGTATCATAGGCGTTACGTAACGCCAATGGAAGTGCGGAAGCGGAAGTGTTCTGAGATTTGTAACAAGTCAGTAAAGGCCCCAGATCCAGTCTTCTGTAATGGCACAAAATACAGCTAATTCAATGCCTGCTTCACTGCAGGCTTCCAGAAAAAGGGAGAGTAACAGGGAGAAAGATGCATATGACATTGCAACTAACCGTATCAGTAGAGTTCCATGTCGACTGGCCAGAAGTGCCTTCAGGTCCATGGTCTATGCTGCCGTCTTCGTTGCAAGCTGTATCACATAGTAATGCTTGCTCTTTCTGCTGGACAGGATCTTGAGTGGGTGTATCCCTAGAGACCCCGTCACACTGGTCACCTTTTGCAGACAAGCGTTGCTTCCTGGAAGTTCCTCGCTTAGGTGAAGGCTTCGAAGACTCAGGCTCTTTGGCAGGTTCTGCACTGGCAACCCCAGATGGAGACGACTCCCTCCTCCGCTTTGTTGGCTTTCCCTTCAGCATACCTCTACGACCCTGCGGCGGTTGATGTTCTGAGTCCTGTTCTTGGCCCCTGTCTCCTTCGTGGCTGCCCAACTCTTTCTCGGGTTTCTTGACTGTGTCTCTGCTGGAGTTCTCTGAAACTGCCCCTCTGCCACAACCAGATGAACTTGCCACCGCATTGCCTGAACTGGTTGCCTGATCATCTGCAGACACGTCTTCAAGTCGCTGCACTTGTTGGGGAATGCAGCTCTGTCGGTCTGTTCCGGCTGGCTGTTCACTAGTGCTGCCACCTGTAGTGGTAGTAGTGTCTTTGGGCTTATCCATGTTGTCATTTGGCCCCTGAGATTCTTTGTTGTTGTCTCCATCACTTTTGAGAACAAACATAGATATCTGCTCAAGCGGATGTTGGCCTCCAGCATCAGGCAGCGATGCAATAGGGTCGACAACAGCAGGAGACATGCGCTGTTGTGGCAAACAACTTGGCCTGAAGCGAAGTTGAAATCGTCTTGGCCGCTGCCGCCGTGCTGTGGGCCGTGTAACAACCCTCTTTGTGAATTGCCGCACTGCTGGCGACTTTGAACCCAGCTTAAGCTCGACCGTAAACTGGATGGTGGGTCTGTCACAAGAATGTGCACTTGAGCTTTTCTGTGACTGCCGCATTGTGCGGCATGTGACGTTGCAAGCCAGGCTTTTCAGCTGCTGTGCCCCGTCCGAGACGACCAACTGCACAGGAATCTGGGCGCATGTGGAGGCCGCCACGCGACGGCCTCCACTAACCACTAAAAAATGACCGGCTGCATTGCGATCCCCAGATTCTGCCAATTCCTGCGACTCATCAACTAAAGCTGCACCTGTGCTTCTGGCATCTTCCTCTGGTGCAGACTCCACAATGTGCAATGCTTCACAGCTCGAGGTAGAGTCAGCATCATCCATGTAAATGTCCCCGTCGTCCTGTACATGAGGGGACACCACCAAGGGGACCTCGGCAGGCTTCAAAACGACATGTGGCGCATCGTCCACGTCCATTGCTTCTTCCTGTTCGTTCTCTCGGTCTACAAGAGTCGCAGTATGACTGCTGGCAAGAGCAACACAGTTCAGAGCTTCGGTAGTTAGTGGTGAAACAAGCCCACTGCTAAGTGAAGGCTCATCCTTGCAAGGCACCGCATCGGCAGCTGCGGCTTGCAAGCACCGGTCTGGTGGTTTCTTGACCTCCAAACTGTCCTGTTGTGAGGCCACTGACGGCCCCCTTTCCACTTGCTCGGAGCTTGACTCCCATTCACCATGAGCCAGAGGGGTTGCTATATATGGGCCCGCCTGTTCAGAGCTACCATTATGTTCTGAACCCTCTGATAGAGAACTGAACTGTGATTCTCGACCAATCTTGGTAGATTGAATGTGTGCATCCACTCCTTTGCTGCACATGAGAAGGCTAGGTAGCCTGACTGCTTTCTCTTTGTCATGGCAGGGTACACCTTCAGGCATTGAGAGTAGAAGACCAGGGGTTGTCCCGAGGGGCCTCTTAACACAGCCTTCCCTTCCTTCTGCATTCTCGGCAGAAGAAAGCTCAGCGGCAGGTGGTTCGTGTAGTGTGCCAAGTTCTATAGGAAGGGCATTGTTAGTTTGTACTTTGAATGGTTGACAAGTTTTCTCAGCTGAATGGACTGAAAGGCCTTCACCACCAGTATTGTCGGGAGCAGCAACAAGGACCGAAGGTGCAACCACAGCATCCAATGAGGGCACTAGAACATGCATAGGATGCTGCTGACTAGACACAATGAAGGTGTTGCCATCCTCAACACTCTGCTGCAGGATCTGAGCTCCACCAGGCAAAATATGAGACTCTACCGGGACTTTCCCAGCTTGAATACCACAAGGGTATGCTTGCACAGTTGCGGGGCCAGACCCATTGTCCAAAGATGAAATACCTGAAAGGCAGGAGCTTTCAGCCACCGCTGATATAGGCAGCCCAACAATTGGGCTAGAAGCTTTGCAGTCAGGTGTGATCACCTTAACCGGAGAGGAGGGCTGGAGTGACTCGGCCTCAGCTGCTTCTCCACTTTGCTCTTGGCAGTAGGACTTGGGGATCTCAGTTTCTTGAACTGGCACTCCTGCACCAGCAGGTGTGGGAGAGCAAGGTAATGCACCTCTAACCTTTTCAGCTGCAGAGCACCCTGTACTGACAGCTGGCAGAAGCAGCTCCCTCTCACCCTCGAATGTAGCATCTTGAACAAATGGGCCACCAAGTGGTAGTTCACATTTTCCAGCTCGCTGCTGCACAGGCCTCTCCGAAAGGAGTTTCTCTTGAACGACATCTTCATTGTAACCTTGCACAGTTGCAAGCTCAGCTCCATTATCCGGTTCATTTGAACTTTCCTTGAGTTCCTGGACCTTCAACTGCTCCACTTCCGACGTTAGACATTCCCTTTCAGGCACCAAGTCACCATTGCCAGGAACGGGCATAACAGGCTGCACACCAACTGCTTCAGAACTCGGTTCTTGTTGTGTACAATACAATGGCACTGCCTCAGCCTGCACCCTTGTTTCAACGTCCTTGGAGTGCCCACTTTGCTGCAATGTGCATGCAGAGGAGCCACCAGAGGACTCACTTGAAGAGCCCCTATCTTCCGTAGCATGATGAATAACACAATCCCTTGTCTCCGAAGTGTCAACAGAGAGACCGTCCTGAGCAATGTCCATTTCAGGAACAACCTGGTCTGTTGAGTTGTCCTCCTCCCTACGGCGTTTCTGGTAAGAGGAACATGTGCCTTCAAACTGTGCCACGGACTGATATTCCACATCATCCCTCTGGCTGTCAGAATGACAAAAGTCCATGCCTTCCCCTTGTTGGGTAGTCTCCTCTCGTTCAACACCACTGCTCTGGCCCAATGCCTGTTCTGGCACCTCTTGTTGGACCTCTTGTAGGTCACGCCGCTCACTTCCTTCGCACTCGAAGCCCTCTGGTACCTCGTCCGGCTGATCAGCTGTTACATCAGATGTAGCCACCTCGGGAAGATCGACCTGAGGCATGTCCACGTCTGCCACCTGACCAGAACCGTCATGATTTACCTCTTCGTGAGCAAGAACCTGCTGTTGAAGGCACTCCTGTCTGCCACCTTCAAGGCTCATGTTTTGACTGGACACATCCTGCTCTTTTATTTCTTGCTGAGCTAAAGTTGGAAGTGTGGGTTCCCCGGGAGCATGGACAGGCAGCACACCATGGTTATCAGCATTGTTTTCTTGGCCAGTCGCTTGCTGTTCGATTCCTTGCACATCACGCCGCTCTCTTTCTTGGGGGTCAGTGCTTCTTCTAGGCCGATTTTGTTCCATTGCTTCCGGCTCAGTTAAATGCTGTGGCACAGCTTTATGCACGCCATATTCACCATGCATAGCTGGCACTGTGGTGCCACTGTCAACACCCACAATGGCTGGCTTCAGTGTGTCTTCTGTGTGACCTGTAATGGAAGGAACAATTTGTTCACTTGTTTCTTGTTCTGTCCCTCCCCTAGGTGAAGATGCTGAGGGTGTTCTCTTTGGTGTTGTTAGCAGTTCACTTTGAAGCAATGGTACCTGTGCTGGAGTTGGCAGTGAAGCTGCAATTAATGGGTTAGCATTTTCCAATAAAACATGAGATTTCACCCCGGAGTCTTGTTCTTGACTTTGCAACAATGTAGCTTCTGCACTGTAGGCTGCCCTTCCTTCCTCTGCTGGTTGTTTAGCAGGTGAGTCGCTCCTTTCAGACCCAGGAACAGCCATCGCCTCTTGTTCAGCTTGGCACAATTCAGCCTCCTGCTCTGGCAGCTGCTTTAAAGGTTGCACAAAGCTCTCCTCAGGCAGAGTTCCTTGCACTACAGCCACAGATGCGTTTGTTTCCTGTGCAGCTGACTCTGGCACTAGCTCCAGCTTTTCGCTCTGAGTTTGCATAACCTCTGCTACACTGCACCTTGTCAGCTCCTGGTTTGCAGGCTCTTCAGGCAGTGTTTGTTGCACCCTGGTGTCTTGAACCGCTATCTCTTCAACCTGGAATTGCTGATTTCTTGCATTTTGCTCCAGTAAGACTTCTTCCACAAGGGGCATGTTGCTTTCCGGGGGCATTTTCTCTTGAGTAGGCACATGGGCTGCTGGTTCCAAGGCATTGTTGTCTTGGGCCCCAAGACGTGCTGTCAACTCCAGACTTTGACCCTGTGCTTGCTCTTTGGTGATGATGTTGAGTCCCTGTTCCACTGACAGGACTGGCAGCTCAATTTCACTGCTCTGGCCAGCTGCCTTCTGAGTGCCAACCACCTGAATGTTGCATTGTGGAGACAGCTGCTGTAAAGGCTGAGGCTGAACAGCTGATTGCATGTCCTGCAATGCTTGGTCTGCTTGGTCTGAAGACTTTTGCCCCATTGTCTGAGCTGCCACAGGCTGCTGTACCAGGGGTTGCTGGGCCACGGACTGCTGGACCAGGGGTTGCTGAATAAGGGATTGCTGGACCATGGGTTGCTGGACCACAGGTTGCCGGACCACGGGCTGCTGAACCACGGGCTGCTGAACCACGGGCTGCTGGACCACGGGCTGCTGGACTACGGGCTGCTGGACCACGGGCTGCTGGGCCACGGGCTGCTGGGCCACGGACTGCTGAACCAGGGATTGCTGGACCACGGGCTGCTGGACCACGGGCTGCTGGACCACAGGCTGCTGGACCACAGGCTGCTGGGCCACGGCCGCGGGCTGCTGGGTCGCGGGCTGCTGGGTAGAGGGCTGCTGGGTAGCGGGCTGCTGGGCCGCGGGCTGCTGGGCCGCGGGCTGCCGGGCCGCGGGCTGCCGGGCCGCGGGCTGCTGGGCCACGGGCTGCTGGGCCGCGGGCTGCTGGGCCACGGGCTGCTGGACCACGGGCTGCTGGACCACGGGCTGCTGGACCACGGGCTGCTGGGCCACGGGCTGCTGGACCACAGGCTGCTGGGCCACGGGCGGGAGAGGTTGAGATTCAGACTGATTGAATAGAGGCTGTGAGGCCTGTATTTTTTGCTCGTCCAGAGGCTTTTGAGCCTGACTAGGTAGTTCTTGCAAAAGGAATTGGCCAGGAAGTGGCTGCTGTACTGGCAGTGGCTGACCCTCTGCCCCATGAAGAGGCACCGGCATCTGTTCAGCAATGCCCTGTTGCGGATGCACAGACTGCACCATCATGGGCTGCTGAAGCGCAGCATTATGAATTGCCTGGGTTGAAGCCTGTCCACTCGTTAAGACCGATGCTGCTAAGACTTGTTCTGCTGACATCTGGATGGCTGCAGGCACAGAAATGCCACTGGATTGCTGCTGTTGGCATGTGGGCGGTGCTGAATTCTGGATGGTTAGCAGTTGGGCTGCTTGCTGCTGTAGGGCTCCAGACTGCCCCATTGCTTGCTGCATCATGGATGTGGGCAGCAGCATTGTCTGCGAGATGGGCACCACCAGCTGTTGAGCCATGCCAGGCTGCTGTGCCAGCTGCATTGGGAGCTGCTGCAGTACGAACTGTTGCCCAGGTTGTAGCCCAAGCTCGAGCAGCCGCTGAAGGGGCACCGCAACTGCTGGTTGTGGCCCTTCAGGTGTGGAAATTGTGGTCATCATCACCTGCTGCACTGGACAGGACTCCTGAGTGGACGACACGACGGCAGCTGCCTGCTGGTCAGGCATGGGTACTGTAGTTGTAGCCACAGCCGCTGACTGCTGAACTTCAGGTGGAAGTTGTGTGACTGGCTGCTGAGTTACTGGTGTCTGCTGCTGTACCACAGACTCCGATGCTGCACTTTGCACTGTGCCCGGATGCTCAGCTTCAGAAGGCAATCTTTGTTGAGTGTCTGGCGTCACCATTTTATGTGGTGTCATCTGCTGCTGTGGCAATGCTGGTTGCTGTGCCATTGGGTCCTGAGGCACCGGCTGTGCAGACAAAGGCTGCTGTGGCACTGCTGGCTGAGGTGTCACCTGCTTCACAGCTGGCACTCCTTTGCTTGCGTCTGTCTGCTGGGGCACTGACTGTGAGGAATTATCGTCCTCTTCATCAGACGACGAGGCGCGGCTTGAACAAACAATGCTGACAGCCAGTGGCTTCCCGGGTCCTTTTGTGACTGCAGGCGATAACAGCCGGGTCCTTTTCAAAATGGCTGGAGGAGCAATGGTGCCAGCAGGAAGCTCGTGCCGAACAGGTGGAGGTGGTGGTGGTGGCGGGGGAAGGTCATCAGTCTGGCAAGAACTGTCCTTGCGTCTTCCAAAGAAGCGGTCCACCTCAGAAGGCTGCAAGAACCAGAGAAAGTAATTCAGTTAAACAAGCTTGCCCTACACTTGCTGCTGCTATAAAACAGTTCAGGGGGGGGGAAAAAGGAAAACAAAAGTCACTGGTCTGCAATATCAAGGTAGGTTCCTTGGTTTTGTGAGACACCGAAAGTGAGGATTCCAGTGTCGGAGAACTGCGTCAGTGAATCGGCTGGGCCTAGCGTGCCTGTCAAGTGACATGGAAGCACCGATTGGAAACATTCCGGACATAGACCATGTTCATCACAATACAAAGCTGCTGCTTCCTTGCAATGTGAAGAATGATAAAAGAACAGCAGACGCCAAAACAGCTGGAGTGGGATTCAACGGCAACAACGAAACCCAAGACTGACATAACTGCTAGCGAAACTGCAGTTGGCCCGCTTGATCAAGCGAGCTTCACTGTGATTTGCGTCGAGTCGCTCAACAGCCTTCTCGATGTTGCCAAGTGCAAGAAGGGCGACGGCTGAGTAAAAATCAGTCGAGGCGGTCATACGGCCTCGGCATATTAGCAATGATAAGACATAGGAGTGGAGCTCACGTGTTGAAGGATAACAAACTAAGTCCTTTTCCTATGAATATTCTGAATGTGCACACGACTGAAAGTGCTGGCAAACTGCATTCTATATCTCCTGACTATCTGACAGCTGGAGTGAAGATTGCTGGGAAACGTATCAACAACCTTAGATATGCGGATGATACCACTTTAATGGCAGAAAGTGAAGTGGAACTCAAGAGACTTCTGATGCGCGTACAAGAAGAGAGTGAGAAGTTTGGGCTTAAACTGAACATTAAAAAGACAAAGATCATGGCGTCTTGCCCCATTAAGTCCTGGAGCATCAAGGGCAAGAAATGGAAGCTGTGACAGATTTTCTCTTCTTGGGCTCCAAGATAACCCCGGAAGGAGACTGCAGCCATGAAATTAGGAGACGCCTACTTCTGGGAAAGAGAGCCATGGCTAGCCTTGACCGCCTAGTGAAGAGCAGAGACATTAGTCTGCCAACCAAGATCCGTATAACTTGTGCTATGGTCTTTCCAGTTGTGATGTATGGATGCGAGAGTTGGACTGTGAAGAAGGCTGACCGCCGAAGAATTGCCGCGTTTGAATTGTGGTGCTGGCGGAGAATCTTGAGAGTTCCTTGGACGGCCAGATCAAATCAGTCAATATTGTCGACCATAAACCCTAACTGCTCATTCGAGGGCCAAATTCTAAAGTTAAAGCTCAGCTACTTTGGTCATCTGATGAGAAGAGAGGAGTCGCTGAAGAAAGATTTGATGTTGGGAAAGGTTGAGGGTCACCGGAGAAGGGGCTGGCAGCGAACGCGATGGTTATATGGCATCCTCGAGGCGCTGCTGATGAAGTTATGTGATGTTAAGAAGATAGAGACCGGAAAGCGTGCCGCGATATGGTCCATAGGGTCACGAAGAGCCGGACACGACTGAACGACTGAACTGAACTGATCTGACATCGAATTAATATTTCACATTGTAGATTGCACGCGAAAACGAGAAAGAATATGTAAAAAAAGAAAAAAATCTGATGCCTACCATGCTTCGCGCAGCTGAGGAAATGAGCGAGAAAGTAAGCGTGCATTTGCACAAAATATGTAACGTTCAGTGAAAAGCGCCAAAAAAGTGGTAGTGATCAAAGTGGCTATGCCCCTGGGAGGTGGTAACAATTTTTGGGTGTGGACATATACATATTTCTCACTTTTCTTGATAAAAAAGGGCTTTTGTTTTTCTACTTCTGCCATTTTCTCTATATGTGAATTTTGGGCTCCTGTCAAGGTTGTGAATGCAAATGCAATGTCTCAAAAGCTATTGCAGATAGAGCAATAATATTTTTTTTAGAATGAGGTCAAGTATGTTGAGCATACAATGTTGTATGCAGATTTCTCACTTATTGCTTTGAAATTTTCCAAGATTGCACTTTTCATGAGCGCTGTGTTCCATGTTATGACTACTGAACTTCAATATGCAATAAAATGAGAAATAATCATTCAATCAAAGAACTGCTCGCAATATCGTGTTCCTGATTCCTTCTAGTATTGAGCAATGTGCTAATAAGAAGCTTTAATTTGGCAGTTGTTTTTTCTATAGGTGTGACATCCAATAAAGCATTGTTTTTAATCATTTTAGCAACTAATTGCCTCATAGAAAAAAATATCATTAGATTTTTAGACTCTGCACCAAAAACTGCATAAATGTACCAAAGTTTCATCAATTCAGTTCAGAAAATTAAAAAAATGACTTTAAGACACAGTGTTGCCCCTCAATTTCATCAGTTAATCATATCTAAGGGAAGAGGTACATAGGTTTCCCCAGTGCCTTATGAGAGCTATTACTTTCACAAAGGTGAAGAAAACCTCTGGTCTACTCTGTGCTCTGCTGACTCAGTCCACATTCAGCTGACATGAGGGCAGCCACTCACTTGCAGAGAGGGCGGCTTCAGTGCTCTCTCCACCTGGAGGTAGCGTCCGTCAGTAGCCGTCGCACTGTGCACAGCCACCACAGCCTGGTCTTCAGGTGGCTCCTCAGGTGGTTGGTCGACAGGCCCGGGGCTGGTAGATGTGGTGCTGGTAGCCAGGGCCACAGTGCCCCCACTGGCCCCTGTCGTTGCGGCATTCATGGCTAGGTCACCCAATGTCTGCAGCACCCGAGGGTTCCGCAGTAGGGCACTGGCACTTTCAGAGCCAGGCGCACTCTTCACTATCACCTGCAGTTAAGGAGTGGCAAACAGCGAGCGCCATCAAAGAGTAGCATTGCCACTAAGAAATGAGGAAATCACGGAAGCTACAAGATGAATTAGGAGCTCAATTGGTAACTGTGGTCAAGAAATAGAAAAAAAATTGAAGAGCACTGCAGAATCTGCATTAGAGTAATGCAAAAGCAGTGATGCTGCTGTTGGTTGCTTCTGGTTGCTTCTAGTTGTTTAATTTACTTCTTGTTTAACTATTTTAGTCTTTGGTATTTTCAAATTGCACGCCAATCCCTTCCTAAGCCCTTTTTCGGCTCTACTTCCGGTTGTTGCGTGATGTTACATCCTCTACGTCACATTAATTCCGTTCTTGTTTACCCATTTTAATCTTCGGCACTTTCAAACTGCGCGCAAATCCCTTCCTATGCCCTTTTGCGGCTCTACATGCGGTTGCGTGGCGTCACATCCTTGATGTCGCCCTAACCGACTGCCTTAATCAACTACTTTAGTCTTTGGTACTTTCAAATTACATGCCAATCCCTTCCTATCCCCTTTTTTAGCTCGACTTCAGGTTGCGTGATGTCATATCCTTGACGTCAATTGACTGATTTAATTAACTATTTTAGGATTTGATGTTCAAATATCGCAGCAAGCCATTGGCTAATGAGACCATATTCGCCTTTACTTTTATATTTTTGCCTCTAATTAATTGCCTAATTAACTTATTGGCCTAATTATTTTTTCGAACACAACATTACGTTACCCATTATCGATTGACACCACTCATTACCCTCTACCACTTCTCAATTACTCACAACTGCTGCTGACACGATTTTGCAGACGTGGTCTGCGGACAGAAATCTGTAACATAAAAATATCCGTACTGACAGTTTTTACCTGGGAAAAAATTCTGGGATGCACTTCAACATCCTTACGTACAATAATGCAAAAGCATTTGGGCCTATCTATCAACTCTGCATGATTCGACTGCTTCACGTGTCTTTGACCACCAACTGCATATATTTCAAGACAACTTTGCATTCACTAGACTCATCTTTCGCACAGACCACAACTTTCTTTTTTCTCTTTGCAGTGACAGATTCGATGAGAGGCCGGGGCCTCAGATTCCCTGCTGGGAATCGATTGCGGGCGCAGGTGCCACAGAACGGGGCTATTCCAGTTACACAGGTGTTTGCCGTCGTACTCAAGAGCTCACATCGCGTCAGTGTCACCCGCAGTCATAAAAACAAAATTTTCCCCGCTTCAGCACTGCACTGCGACGTCGACGTCATTTGACCGCACCAGATGTTCGGGTTCACTTTCTAACATTGATTCCAAGTGCGGATCGGCCTTCTGCAACACATCTCCACATTGTTCACCGAGTGCACTAGCATATCCATCCGGCTGCGCGACTGCATCAGTCGGCAGCTTGTCCGCATGCGTGACGGCTTCCGTTCACTGGAGCTGTAGTGCGTCAGAACAAAGTGCAATATTCTTGTAGATTTCTCCGCCGCTTCCATTTCTTTGCTTTTCTGACTGACTGTGCAGTGCGCTGATACTTTTTGAAAAGTGTTTACGCCGACCCCGTACTCGTTTTGTCTGATTAATTTGCCGTCGACCGCTGCTGTTTCAGGATATAACGCTTGCGTTTGTGCTTCCTGCATGCATGCTTTGTCTTATAATTCTGCACTGCGCGCAGCTGCATCACCGGCACACAGACGAAGCCTCACGCAACAAAGAGGTTGACGAAAAGTGCAGAACAGCAGCTGCGGATTCACAGACCACTAACTACCAAGCAGCTGACAAAAGCGTGTACGGATAAGGCGGGAGCAGACGACGCGAGAAATAGCGCACTTTCCGGCAGCCACTCACAAGGCACGCTGAGCGCAACATGACAGGTGCGACCAATCAGCACCCAGCAGTAGATCTGCAGAGGCCCTCGCATTTCTAAAGTTTGTCCTTTCATTTTTTATCGCAGACACATGGTTCCGATGCGAAGAGTACCACGGTGAAATGAGCTTTCCAGTGGTACCACTCTTTTCGCGATCGGCAGCACGGGTGCGGAGTTATCTCCCTCGGAAATTGACCATTTTTGCTGACATTTTGGCCAAACTTTTGCTACCAGCGCTCAAAAAAACTATATTTTTGGCTCACATTGAGGGTGTTTTCGGTGAAATTATTTTGCCATGTAATTGAAAAGGCATAATAAATTCTAAAATTTGATTTCTCGCGAAATGTTCGCAATTTATCCCTGCTTTCCCCCTTAAAAACATCATTCAAAAGGCAACCCTAAGTGGCAATCACCAACGATGCACATAAGAAGTGAATATAAAGAAAACACATACAGCCATGTTAATTTGAAGTCACTGCGACCATCAACAAAGAACTTAAGGGATGCTGACGTATATTTCATGGGACAGCGCTATGATATAAACATTATGCATTGTTGATAAATAGTGGCATTCATTAGTTATTACAGTGAAAGCTCGCTAATTCAAACCTCGATAATTCAAATTTTCGGATAATTCGAACTACACTACTTGGTCCGGCCAAGCGCTATAAAGATCTGTGCATAAAAAAGCCTGTTGATTCGAATGTGAGTCAGTTCCACTACGGATAATTCGAACTGCATGCCACCGCGTTTGGGCGGCTTGGCGCACATCACGCGGCAAAAGAAAAAGTAAAAAAACACCTCTGCGATAGGAAGCCATAATTAGAGGCTGTGCACGTCCAAGCAACACGCTTCTATCCAGAAACGGGGACATTAAGTGTGTTGCGTAAGCAACACTGGGTGACACACTCTGGGAGGTGGCGAGCAGCAGAGTCGTCTGCCGACGACGTTGCTGAAATTTTGGAGTGAGATCGTAGCTCTGATGATGCTGGGACACAGCTGACGTAAATGTATGCTCTTCTCCACTTCTTTTTTCTAATGTCCCCCCCCGCTTCCCGTTAAGGGGGTCAACCTATATTCCCACTGGACCTATAATACAGATTATATGGTACAAGTTCACATCTACTAGCAGTGTTCCACAAGCCTGTTACGTTATTTGGAGAGCTAAAACATGGAAACCTCGACATAACGAAATCTTCGATGTAATGGAATTTTCAGCAGTAAGTAGGACTTAATTATATCAAGGTTTGACTGTATATCATACATCAGCACTTGTACGTGCTGCCTAGGAGCGCGTGAAAATGGCGAGGGCTTCCCTGGCATCCTTCACGCTGCGATGCGGCAGAGGCACTTCCCTGTCACAAGCAAGCTGCGTCAAATGTAAAGCCCCGTTCAGATTATGTGCGCTACGTACGGATTGTTCGTAAGGATCATAAGCGGAAGTGCCAAAAACGTCATGTGTTCAGACTGCTGTTGCAGTGAGTGTAACATGCGCAACGTCTGCAGCCAGCGCCGCGTAAATGTCGCCGGACCCACGACCTTTAGGACCAGCACAGACACATCTGTTACTGTGCAACCAATGTGCACGGCCATTTCGGTTTTCTTTTTCCGGTCACGGGGCTTCCAGCTCTCCCAAATTTCGCGCACAAACTGGCTAGCAGGCGACATCATCCAATGCTCCTACACTGCCACAGTGTCTCGGCTCGCCGGTGTTATTGGTGTTGTGTCGGTGATGGTGTCTTCTCAGAGGTTGATCATGTGAAGTGCAGAATCTTCATCGCTGTGTAATTATCAGCCTCTCATAAAAGAAGGGCGACAGAGGCCGGTTCTTTATGACCAGTGGCTGAAATCACACTGAGTCAAGTGCAAAACGATGCCTGTCATTGCTTGTGCGCTGAGTCAAAGCAGTCAGAGCTTTTCAATTTTTTTTTTTTTTCATGTGCGAACTCGCAAATGCTTCCCCTAATTTAGAAAAGATAGATTATGGCAGCAGCGGATGAAAGCTTCCTCTCAGTGCATTCTCGCAGCCCATCGGCTTCGTTGATAACAAGTGAGGGAACAATTGAACTGCAGCAAAAGACTGATGTGGGGCGAGGTTGCGGTCATGCCGCGGAACGAGCTGGGCGAACCCACCAATGTTTGAAAGAAGCCCACTATGAAAGAGAAAAAGAAAACAGCATCTTCTGAAGGGGGAAGAATTTAAGGGACACGTTCCGTGAACATTTTCATGTCAGTAGTACGACCTCTTGAGTCAGCGCCCCAAACCATGTCCAAGGTCGCTCCGGGGCACTGGTAAACTGGATATCGCAAGCAGGAATGCAGGCAGACCGCATGCCGGAATTGTAAAAAAAGTAAGATGTTGCCTTGCTCCTTTGACCAGAGTGTTGCGGGGCGGCAACATCACACGTTTGCCAAGTGAATATTGGGGAAGCGAGAGGACGGAAGTTGGCGTGCAAGACCACTGTCGGACCATGCAAAGAGGGCATGGATCGAAGAAGACTTTACGAACCCTAATTCTTCTATTACTCGTCCGTCTGCATAGGTTGAGCTCAAAGAGCCTCGACCTCCGCTAGCAGCCGCTAGGTAATCGGAATGCGAGACCCAGTTGGCCCAAAGCCGTGAGTGGCCAGTCATAAAGAATGTATCTTACCGAACGGCACAGTGTGAAAATAAGCGGCTGTAAGCTACGTAAAAAGGAGTTCCAGTAGCTATGAGCACTGCGATAAATATGACACTTGCGACTGATGCGACTGTAGTCTGAATGCGGCTTAAAGGGACACTAAAGACACCCAAAGATGCTATGAAAATCTAATAAACTACATTTGCTGACACTGTCGCCGCATATCCGGCAGCAAAAAATCGAATAATTGCTGAGATACTGCGATAAGAAGTTGAGGTTTTTTCTTGTTCCCGCCGCTCGAATTCGAACTGTTTCCTCCGACTACATAGTCTGAGTAGAGTGACGCACACTATGACGTAAGCGGAGACTCCGTGATTGCTAGCAAGCCGGCGCGGCCTGCGGCGACGACAGGTTAGCATTTTTCAGGGGCCAACATGGCAACAGCGTACTCGCAATGACGGCCATAGCCGAAATAAATCAAACGATAAAGACAGTATTTTACAGAGCAATGGGCCCATAAAGGAAGAAAAAAAAAACATAGAGCACTTGTAATGCACAATACTTTACATGTTTCTCAAGCTTTTGCGCTCCTTCTTGCACTGCATATAAACAAACCGAGCCCTCGGTCATCGCAACGCTTCCCGAAATGTTTACATACAAATAAGATTTAGTTACTAGCAAAATAGTGTCCTCGCTGCTGCGCTTGCCAGTTTTGAAGCTTCGTCGAACTTTTTTCCTTGAAGGTTTGTGCTACAGCTCCGTGTTCAACGAAAATTACGTCCACAGTAGCAGAGCATGACCGAAGAGCCGACGACACTAAATTTGCCAGCGCTGTGAAATTCCACATGTTAAGATGGTTCCAGTGCACAACATAGTGCACACAGGCATCCAGAACATTTGCTGCAAGTCGTGAGAGCTGGCAGCATGCTCCGATGGTCAAGACGTTGTAATTTTTAGGCCCGCAGCAGAAACACATTCTACTGTAAATGCAGCCATGACATCAAGTGCAGAAATATTTCCGGGGTTCCTGTGGTGCGGCGTAGCCAAGCGGTTAGCGCCGAACGTTACAAAGCAAGCAGTGGCGAGTTCGAATCCAACTGCTAGTGGCGTTTGTTTTTTTCTACACATCAATTTTTTTTTACCTTTTGTAATGTATTTGTGGTGCTTCGTTATTTTTAGTGTTTATTTTTTAGCCGAGGCCCTTTTTCTCGCCGGGCGACCAGCGCAATATATCGACGCTCTCCTTGGTATAAGCGGCAAGTACGCCCCTTTTGTGTACGATGCCTGCAAACAGCATGTTGAAGGTCTTGTTGCCACAGTATGTTGGTCAGGTGTGCCATGATTTAGTGAACAATTGAATGATAATGCGTTTTTCCTTCAGTACTTAGCATATGTATGCTTTTCGTGGTGTACGTAGCTGCAGTCGAGCGGTCAGGTCAAGGTTAAGGGGAGCTCGCAGTCGGAGCGGCGACGGTGGCGATATGTTGCCGCAGAAGTGTGAACGAAGGAGCGTGTCGGCGCCAACGAATTTCGCTCGCTCGCGCCTCCGAATGCTCAAATGTGAACGAGCCAGGCACATCTGCTGCTCCAAGCTCGTAATTCAGGCGCTGCAGGTCCAAACTTGAAACTATCCGAGTGCGCATGAAAGCCCAAGCCGAAACATAACCAAAACTGAAGTGGCTCCAAGTATATTTTTGTATTTGCCTTGCAATGTTTATGTTGTCTTTTCGCCGTCGTTTACGTATGATAAAAGCATGTTATTATACTCGAGAAAAAACCTACAACCGCATTCAAACGGGCAACATAATTCGCATTTGTCAGCCTCCGGGATCCCTAGCGCGTCACGTGATTTGTAGTTGCGAGTTTCGGCTGTGGCGGCGATACCTGTACAGTCGAACCTCGTTATAACGAACACGGATACAGCGAATTATCGGATATAACGAAGTAAAAGCAAAGTTTGGTTGGCTGTGCTTTATTTCTATGGGAGTTCTATCTGTATAACGAAATGAAAAACTGAAAATTGGACACTAAATCGGTTATAACGAAGCATATTTCGTATTCACACTACTCAAAGTCCGCAAAGAAGCAAAAAAAGAATTTTTCAAAATGCTAAATTTCGGTTTTATCAATCGCCTGCGCTTTCGCCCGCCACGCCATCTAGGGACCGCGAATGAATCTAGCATCAACGGTTGCCTGGCATGTGACCGGCACGTGATCGAACCACCGCCCGCGTCGCCTCCACCTAAAATATGTTTGAATCACCCGCGCTTTCGCACGCCACGCCATCTAGGGACCACGAGTGAAGCTAGCATCAACGGCTGCCTGGCATGTGACCTGCACGTGATCGAACCACCGCCCACGTGCCCCTGCCCCTACTTTTTGCTGACCCGCGCGTGTGCTCACTTTCCTCGAGGTCGTGCCGTCGTCTTACAGCATGGCGGCGCTGAAACGTAAAGCAGTTTCTCTTGAAACAAAGATAAAAATATTCAGGGCGGTCGACAGCGGGCGCAAGAAGAAAGAGATTGCCGCAGACTTCGGCGTTGCGCCTAGCACTCTGTCAACCATACTGAACACAGGGCAGAAGATAGAAAACGTGCACTCTGCAGGCGCCGTGAAGAACGACAGGAAGCGCGTCAGGTATTGTCACCACCAGGATGTTGAAGAGTGCCTTGTTCGCATGGTTCAAGGACGTTAGAGCGCGCAACCTGCCTGTGTCTGGTGCCGTGCTTCAAATGAAGGCAAGAAGTCTCGCTTGCGTCTTAGGCCACGATGACTTCTATGCAAGCATTGGCTGGCTGCAGCAATTTAAAGACCGCCACCAGATTGTTTGCCACACCTTGTCGGGCGAAGAAGCAGCCGTCGATGTAGAGAACTGCGAGAAGTGGGCAGAAAGCTTCCGCATGTAACTGGATGGCTACGAGATGCGCGATGTCTACAACGTGGACGAGACTGCGCTTTTTTTTAAGCTGCTCCCGGAAAGGTCACTCGTTGCGAAGAACGAACTGTGCCGAGGAGGCAAGAAAAGCAAAGACCGCGTCACCGTTGCTGTTCGTGTCAACATGGATGGGTCAGATAAAAGGCGGCTAACTGTTATTGGTAAATCTGCTCGCCCCAGGTGCCTGCGCAATGCCCGGAATGTCCAAGCGGACTATCGCTCGAACAAAAAGGCGTGGATGACGTCGTCACTCTTTGAAGCATGGCTGAAGGCTTTCGACAAAGACATGGCAGAGCAGTGCAGGAAAGTGCTCCTTATATTGGACAACTGCTCTGCCCATAAGGTGTCTGTACCACTTGAAGCGGTCCGCCTAGTGTTTTTGCCGCCAAACTCGACCTCAGTGCTGCAGCCTTTAGACAGGGGCATCATTCGCTCACTAAAATGCTGCTACCGAAAGCGATTGGTTACGCAGCTCGTATTTGACATAGACAGGGGCATATCAACACCCATAAACCTCAAAACTACGCTGGAGATGCTGTACGGTGCATGGAACAAAGTGGCACAGTCGACAATAAGAAATTGCTTTGTTGATGCTGGCCTAGCCCCATCCACCAGCGAGACTGAGCCCAACGACGCCCACGATTATGAAGGTGAAGCGGACAATTTTGACGAGACGACATGGCGTGAACTGGCGGTTCCGAATGTTACGTTCGAGGACTTTATTGCTGCCGATGACAACTTGGCTGTGGCGCCCGAATTGACCGACCAAGAAATTGTCGATCAGCTGCTTCCTACAGATGATGCTACGAGCAGCGATGAGAGTGAAGAAGAAGGAGAAGAGCGAGCTCTCAGCAGCACCGAGGCCGCCGATATGGCGAGGAAATTGAGAAGGTACCTTGAGAACCTACCTATGGCCAAATCAGCTGACATTGGGAAAGCGCTGCACAGTGTCGATTTCGTTGAGAAATTTATTCTATCGAATAATGTGAAGTGCTGCCAAATAAAGATTACGTTGTATTTTAAATAAGTCAGTTCTGCATGGCCTAAATCCCGATTTGTGTGCTCATTTTTGCTTGGCAGTGCAAAATGAAAGGTAAGGTTTCGCGTGCTTATACCACGCTTTAAAGAAAAAAAAAATGCTTTTTTTTTTCAGCTCTGTGCTTTCCATTTTAGGGTAGCTTTTACTTGGGTTTATGAACAGAATTTTTTTTTTTGTAGGAATTTGTGTGTACTTTTACAACGAATATCGGATATAACGAACGAATTTCCGCGCAAAATGAGACTTCGTTATAACGAGGTTTGTTTCTGTTCTTCCTCTTTACTACCTTATGACAACTATGTTTTCAGTAAGTAGATTTTTTGTAATCAGGAATTGGCATTCTATCGATGCAAGCCCACTTCAGTTTTCTCTTTAGTGTCCCTTTAAGGCTCCACCTCAACTGTGCCGTTTTCGTTTTATCCATTGTTTTGTGGTTCCACATGGTTTCATCTTCTCCCGCGGTTTAGGAACCTTATAGCTATGCTACCCTACTGCGAAGGCATTTCTATGGTCATGTTGCGGGCACTAGGTTGCCCAGACGCGGCGACGCCTAATTCGAATTATCCATGGCAGAACCGACTTTCATTCGAATCAAGGGAAGCCGCGAAAATGGTCAAAAAATCGATTTTGAGAAACAGCCATTTTCTGAAGGTTTAACCTTTCGAGCACCTGCACTCAAATTATTATTGTTGAAGTCGGTCAGGAAATGCGATAAAATTGGTTTTCAAAACATCACGGCAGCCGCGAAATGCCCCTCGAGAAGAAAAAATTTGTTCGAAATTCGCACGTGCGCCGCGGGCGTACCAGCCGGTCGATTGCCGTCATCCTGGGCTTGGTTTGAAGCTGTTTTCTTTGTGCGCAATTTGAGCTATCTCAAAATGGCGTCACTCAAGCGGTATGGCTGCAAGCGCCGGTTTTCCGAAGGGCGTTTATGGTCTCTGGTTGACTGTGCGCGCCGTTCCAAGTCTCCTATTGGCTGGCGTGACCAGTGCGTAATTTTTTTTTTTCTTTCTGTTTTGCGTTCGCCGCAGTTGCTCGGCTGCCTCTTCGCGTGCGTCTGCGTTTGCGCTCGCATTTCTCAACGCACCGTTTTGTACCGATCATTTTTTTTTCCCCCCCTTGCGATCGAGATGCCGGAAAACAGTAGATGGTAACCGTGCACGCAACGAGCCTTTGGAAGCCGTAAGAAACAAGCAAAATCTGTTCAAAACTCCAGCGCACGATGCTGGCGAAGCAGCCAGCTGATCACCGCCATCTCGGGCATGCTTTGAAGCTTGTTTCTCTAAGCGCATTTTTGCGGCATATCACAATGCAGTCACTCAAGCAGAATGACTGCCATCGCAGGTTTTCGCAAAGCCTTTCTCAGTCGCTGATTGGCTGGGGCACATGCTCGCGAGGCAAGCCTGACATCTCGCGCTTCCCACTGGTCGCCATGACTGGCATCATTTTCGTTTTTGGTTAGTTTGCCAGCGCGGCGGCTGCTGTGCATGTTTCTTTCCTGCTCTTGCAATCCTATTAATCGCTCTCACAATTGGCACTGACCATTTGGACGTACGCAAGTCAAAAGCGCATAAAAAAAAAAAAGAAAAGAACGTTCGGGGAGCGTACCGCTGAAGGAAGAGGACGACGGCGCACTGCCTATTGCGCCCGATGCGGCGTGTCCAGCAGCATAGAATCGTCACCGAGCACTTCCAGACACATTCAAGATGGCACGAATATGTTGTACTGTTCAGTTGACACTGATCAACTCAATCGACACTGCCATTCGCAGCTTTTTCATCACATCACTTCTGACGAGTGATCCTGACAGTGCGCCGGTGTTCCTGAGCCGAGACTCATGTGCGCGATCTCATTTTATTATTTTTTTTTTTTTTTTTTTTGCAGTGGGCATGATAATTGCGGCGAACAAATATTTCACGCCGCAGTACACAATGAAGTGTGAATAGGAGCTTTTGCTCCAGCAAAGGCTTCTGCATGCTTCGCTGCGTCTGCTGCACAGCAAGCTTTCATATGGGGCAGTGACCACTTTATTAGGACAATTTGAGAAACATATGCCACTGTGTTTTGTACCTAAACCTCGTGAAAGTTTATTAATATGGGGATACCATGTAACTGCAGAATTTTCTTTACAATGTAGGGCACTAGAAAAGGCATGTGAAGGGATAAATATAGTTTCTCACACTGATTATAGGGTAGTATGTACCTAGTGTTTTTGGACACTGCACTCAGACTTTCAGCGCTTTTTTTTTTTATGTTGTCTTTAAGTGACATTGACAAATTAGGTATCATTGTAATCGTACTAAAAAGATTTAGGGAATGAGGCTATTCATATTGCACTGGTGCAATTGTGCTAATTGAAAATTGAATGAGAGATAAGTAAAGAAAAGTGTACGTAGTAAGAGTTTGTCCGTTTCCTTGCCTATAAGTTGCTTTCAAACAAATAAAAATATAGTACTACCCCCTAAAACACGTTTTTGACATTGAGTCTATGCACTTATTTTTTGTGTTTGGTAAGGGGAAATTTCCAAAAAGCCCCGTAGGAAGTACCCTTTGATTATTTTTTATATCTACAGCAGTCCCTGAACCAATGTAGCTATCAAAAATCCAAGTACAGATTTGAAATCAGCATGAAAGACTGATCAATACTGAAATGTTTCATTTAAATTGGACCAATGATAAAGAAAATTAATTTAAGACCCCTTAAGGGGGGAGGCTACCTTTGAATACCAACTTATTTGTTTCTTGAGATAATTGAATGAAATTTTCAGGGTAGACTGGTGGCACAGCCATTTGAATAACTGCAAAGTTTCATGGAGCTGCACACATTGGTACTCAAGTTACAGAAGTATATCAGAATGGTTCACATGGGTTCCTTGTACCATGCCTGGTGAACTTGCAAAATATGTTGGCACTACGAAATTCATTATTAGGGTTCCTGAATAGGTACCACAGGGCAAGACAGAGCCCCTTTTTTTTTTAATTTCCCTGCTGAAAAATTTTAGCAGTGCATTGAGGTTAGTGCCACTAATTGGACTTGCATTAGCCTAATTTTGATTGTTTATTATAAATTGCAGACTCAATATTTTGAAAAAATGAGCTTGCCTTGCCCTCGGAAATTTATTCAGGCACACATTAAGAAAAACCAGGTGGAAATCCGATTAGCGGTTCCAGAGATACCGCGGGAACAAGAAACCATACCTTGAAAAAAATTCTTTCTGAGAAAATGACCCTTGAAGTATAAAACAGCATTTTCAAGTCTAAAGTTCGTTTTTCACTGCAGCACGTTGTGCCTCCACCTCATCGATTCCCTCGGGAAGTGCATTTTCATGCGAACAGTGGATAACGCTGCTGACGCGTTATCGCTTGCGATGACAGACGCGATACGGGAGGCCAAGATCGCAGAGGTTGATATGGTCGGTACAGCAGGCACGCTTCAAATGCCAGCTCCTTACGTTGACGCGAAAGATACGCAGTTGGAAGTGGCAGCGCAGTCGGTCTCATAGTGGTGTAGCAGAGGCAGCACTAATAGACGCGATCGTTGGCAAGGCGCTTCACTAACTTCGCGATTCGGACGGCATTCACTGAACGACAACGTATGCAGTGTTTTGAACTTCTTAGCACGCATCGTGGCCGACCGTGCGACAATCCACAAGGTGCACAAAACTGTTCAAAACACGCCATCAGAATCCGTAACGAGCGATGATCACGGCGATCTCAAAAATGGTGAAACGTGAAGCGATTCAGCGAGCGCACAAAGAACGCCAGCTCAGTAGGAAGCCGGAGCAGACGACGCGCCGGGGAGGGGCCACCGCGTCAGCGTGCGCAGCAGACAATAGGAGTCGCGCGATGCCCCGCGTTCTCACGGAGTGCGCGCTTTGTCCAATTACAGCCCGAATTCGAGACGCAGGAAGCTCAGCAATCATTGTGAGGTCCCCAATCACAAGCAAGCCATGCTTCTGTTACGGCATGGACGCCGCCGGCGAAGGCAACATAAAAAAGGGCAAGCATTCACAAACAAAACAAGACCAAGATGGCGGCGTTCAGTTCAGCCGCAGAAAAATGGCGCGCGCGCGATGTTTGGGTACTTCTGCCGTTCGCTCGAGACTCTCTCTGGCGCTGCCGCACCCAGTTGTATATTTAATTTAAAGCAGTTCCACGATGAATTAGGCATTTATAATTATAGAAAAGGTAGTTTATAACATATACAACCGAGATATGCACTTCTTGAAAAGCCGACTTTTTCACGATTTTTAGACTCTCAAAGCCTGCGTCCACCCTTAAAGGGGGCATGAAACGGCTAGAAAGGTCACTGACAAACGTTTTCAATGCGTAGAACAAATGCTTCCGAGCATTCGTTCAAAGTAAAACTCATCGGAAAAAATCCAGCGATTTGTTATTAATTTTTAAAAACAGCGTTTTTTGAAATTCGCGGGCTGCGCCATTTCCGCGTGGCGGCGAAATTTGGGACTATTCTGCCGTGATTTCCTACGTCACCAGTCCCAGAGTGACAGGCCACGACAGGCTGCCACTGGCTGCAGCCGCGACGCCCACTAAGTCACTGACACACTTCCGGTAGCTGCGAAAGTCGTCTGCTCGAGTGCTGCAATGCATGCGTGAACCCGAGCTTGGCGCTTCGGTTCGCGTTGTTAACCGAAAAGGTGGTGGCATCCGACTGAAAGTGCGAGTCGGTGCAGGAGTGCGAAAAGAGCACTAGCTGGTCCGATTTAACACCGTAGCGATTAAATAGGCAGCATCAACCTTTATGTACCGACCAACGGCGCAGCAACGTACTGTAGTCCCTCCCGTCTCGTCTTTGCCGCATCGACCATTTGTGCGGCGTGTTAATAATTAAATGGAACGTGCGTCAAAAAAAGGTGTACCCTCAGCTTCGTCGCGAAAGTACACAAATTCGCACCGCTTAAGTGCAGCACCCGATGCCGCCAGGCGCGGGCGCTGCGGCCGACGGCACTCCGGTCGTGCGCTGCTCCCTGCTCGTCGATAGGCCTTGTTTCTTTTGCATCGCAGCCACGGCGGACGGCATTTTAGAATCGTCCGCTTCACTGCGTCTCTAGTGTAGTCGCTCGCGTGCTCCTGTGAACGATTCTTGCGTGTAGCTTCGGAAAACAGTGACAACCTGCGCTACCGAACTGCATGTGGCGAGCTGCTTTGCTCATGTTTTGCGCCGTTCTTTCTGGATCGGCCGATGCGTACACATGAGATAAAACACGCGTGCACGCTACGCACTGGCACTTCCTAAACTATGTGCGTCCGACTGAAAGTGCGCGTCGGTGCAGCACTGCGAAAAGAGCACGCAGGTCCGATTCAACACCGTACCGATTAAAAAGGCAGCAACAACCTTCGTGTAAATGAAACGTGCGTCAAAAAAGGTGTCCTCAGCTTCATCGCGAAAGTACACAAATTCGCACCGCTTATGTGCAGCACTGGATGTCGCCAGGTTACCGCAGAGATGCCGTCCGCGGGCGCTGCGACCGACGGCACTCCGATCGTGCGCTGCTTCCTGGTCGTCGCTAGGCCTTATTTGCGTCGAAGCCACGGCGGATGGCGTTTTGGAATCACCCGCTTCGCTGCGTCTCTAGCGTAGCCGCTCGCATGCTCATGTGCGCGATTCTTGCGTGTCGGTGCGAAAATCAGTGACAACCTGTGCTGCCGAACTGAATGTGCCGAGCTGCTTTGCTGATGTTTTGCGCCGTCGATTCTGGCTCGGACGATGCGTACACATGAGATAAACATGCGTGCACGCTGCGCATTGGCACTTCCTAAGGCACTAAGGACGTCAAAAAAAAACAAAAAAAAAAACACTACACTATCCTTTTTGTTAACCTCAATTTTAAGATTCGCGGACGAATAATTCGTGCTCACCTGTCATCCGATATCAACTCTGTAGCGATCATCAGTCCGTGCTCTCGTCAGTGATACGCACGCGTATACATTCCATTCGTTATGCACAAGAGATGCCTCTCGCCGACCATAATGAAAGCAGCTCCGGACTAAACGTGACTACGACATATGTTTGCACGCGGGCAACTCGCACGCTCGATCGTCTGCCAGCATCCATGCAGAGTCGATGCTATCGCGAACTCCGCGAGGGGTCACCGGCCGCTGTTGGTCAAACCGCAGAAGACGGTACCAAAGAGACTGACCCAGGCAGCGCGAGAGAAGAAAGCGGTCTTGTAGAAAGCCGTGCTCGGCAGGAGTGCACGCTAATTTGCGCTGAATGGGACAGGGATATGAAGGAAAGTGCTCCCTCCGTGGCGGCCGCCGGTATGTGTGGACTCCCACCTGCAGGTATGCGCTCACGAACGACCCGAGTCGTTGGGGCTGCTGTCGCACACAATTCCGAGAGGTCAAGAAACTGAAGACACCGGCGGCCGAGGAAGACAGCAGACAAGGTTGAAAGCTATGCAAACGCAGACGGGACGGGAAAAGCAGAGACCGTGAATGCATGGGCGACGCTCTTGGGAAAACAGGCGCGACGACCGGAAGTCTGAGAACCGAGCGTCACCCGATGAAGCTTCGTGGGCAGGGCTAGCGGGGCGGAGTTCCCGAGCTGTTTTCTTCGTTTTTTTTTCTGGTGTCTCGGAGTGTTGAGTTGAGGGGAGCGAGGAGGAGCGCCATTTTTAATCGCCGATATCTCTGGTGTTAATGAAGCTAGCTAAAAAATTCTTGCGGTGAATTGACCTGTGAGGGAGTACCTATCTCTCGACCGATTTGCTTTACCCCGTTTTAGGCATTGCATGACCCCTTTAATGGGCTCTTTTATACATAGATTACTATGAGGCTTGGGTGTATACCAAGTAGTGCAGTTTGAATTATCCAAAAATTCGAATTATCATGTTCTGAAGGGAGGACACCTCACTTTGAACCATTTTTTTATTTATGGCCGGATTTCCGCCATATCTGCACCACTTGTGTATTTTATCGTGCTCCATTCCAAAACTGCAAACTGTTTTTACCTAACACAGGTATATTTAAATATATTAGGGAAAATTGATCTTTTGTCTGGAGGAAGCATGGTTAGTAAACATCAGATCTTGAGGAGAAGATTTTGATCCTCAAATATACTAGAATCACGAAGGACTGCAGTAAGGCATAAATGAGCATTCTAAGGTGATATGGAAGAAAGTTGTGGCTTATCAAACTTGCCCCAAAAAAAGCTCATTTTGGTGACTGGGACAAATTATTTATTTTGATAATTTTGGCAAACAAACAATGGTTAAAAAGCAGTGTTGCTGCAGGACTTATTATTTTACCTTTCCTGTAAAAAAAGAAATATAGCGATAGCTGCTATAGAAGCCGAGATATTGCTCCTCCAAAATGGTGACTGTGTCCAAAATTCAATCTTGAGAACAGGCGAAAAATGTTTTTGGCATATTTTTGAATTACTAAGGCTAACAGAAACTCGATAAAATGAGTTATGACTGGCTTTTGGTGTGAATGCACCATTTCCCATCGAGATAATTGCCCTTGCAACTCGGAAGAAAATTTATTTCGACAAAGTTTGCCATACCGCATGCCGCGCGTGAAGCCGTTTCGCGATTGCCGCAGTTGCCGCGCCACTACTTTTTCGAGTGCTCGATCTGCCGCGGCCATGAACACCGCTCAGGTATCACTTTCGCATCTGTATCGTCATAATCACGATGCTCAAACGCGGCAGGAATCACCTCGAAGAAATCGCTCTCCTGTCTGTTGTGCCGAGCACCACCCGTTATGCCCTTATTGGCCCATCGCGGAGCGTCAGTGTTTCGTCACTGTTGCAAATAACAGGATGTCGCATTGCCGCGTCACTGGCGCACCTTTTCTTCACTTTTTCACTTTCACTTTTTGGGCCATTATGACGCTCGAACCTTAATTTTCCGCGTTTTACGTCATGGTCGTGGCGCCGGAACGTCTCTAAACCAGCTAGGGCTAACTATGCGACCTTTTCAAAATGGTGCCAGGCTGCAAGCAGTCGTCGCCGACAGCCAACTAAAAGTGGCCATTTAGGTCACATGCTTTCGGAGCCCAATCGCAGCGCACGTTTCGCGCAACTTTATCCATTTGTTTTCCACTTTGGGTGTTCGCCACGGACGCCAGTCGTGACATGGGAATAGCCTGAATCACGATATTTCTAACCACACCAAAATGATGCCAAAGGAGAGCGTGTTTTTTTATCTGCAGCCGATCAAAACTTTTTGACCTCAATTTAAAGAGGCAAGCATTCAGATTCGCAACTTTGGAACGCTGCAACGTGCGAAATAGGCGGCATTTTTGAACCAAAATTTTTAGATAGTTGCGGAAACGTCTCAGGACTGCGAAAATGAAGAAATAAAAAAATCAAATTTTTAGACCGATTTTCGGCCGCAAAGAATTGTGTCCCCCTTAAGGAAATTGCACTTTATAAGTATATCAGCACTGCAATTCAATTTTCCCGTCATACTGAAGATACATGCCCATCGGGAGGTGCTGCCACCTGCTGGTGCTAAAGTCATTCACCCATCTTGGAAAGCTTTTGTCAAAAAAAAAAAAAAAAAAAGAATAAGGATAGTTTGACGTTCAAAGGCTGAAGAGTTACCCCAGTAGGACTTATATGACCCCACTGGCCGTCGTGGTCCATCATTTTAGCCTAGTTTTTCCCTAGTTGCCATCCCATCCACACCGCACTGCTCAAGGAGTGAGAGCACCGAACTTCATCACTCACCTGCATGGTGCGCACATTCTCCCCTCGGTAGCGATTGCGTGCTGCTCGCCTGGGGGTGTTCCTCCGGGAAGGCGGCAAAGGCTCCAGACGGATGGTGTCAGGAGTGGTTCCCACCACAGGCTCTGCATCCAGTTCCCCAGGCTCTCCACTTGTGGCACCGACGGTATCCTGCAAACAAGGGCCCCATATATTGGTGTATTTTTTAAACTGTGAGCCACGGGCAACTGCCGCACTTCAGAGAACTTCAACCGGCCCCACAAGGTCCACTGGGGAGCATAGATCAGTCGAAACAGTGAACAAGGTGTGGTGGTCGTTGTGATGCGCACGCATGATGGCTGCTGCCCACACTTGAAGACACTTGCCCTCTTGGCTAATGACTGTGGATGCCACACTGAAACATTCACCTTAGACAATCAAAGCAACCGAGACAGTGGCGAGAGTAGTGTTGTGGATTAGTGAACCTAAGCAGCTGCTAATCAATCAGGCAGCTAATTTATGGGGTGACTTATGAAAGACCACACAACCTTCTTGGCATAGGGAAGCTCCAGACAATTACTTAATATCCAAGGTCATTGACTGGGTGCAAGTGCTGCGCCGGCATAAAAAATTCAAATGGGAAACAAGGTCAATCTGAGACTTGCATTGTACACCAAGTCCAGCACAAACCAACAGCAAGAAGTGGAAAGGTGATTTGTGGCACCACATTGTTACCAGTGGCGTTGGGCTAGGAATCACAAATGAGCCACCAAGTCGAGTCAATGATGCAACCCTGCTAGGAACCTTTACGGCGTGGCGATTGGGCGTTGTAACGTGCTACGTAGTAAGCCCACGGTGACAAAAAGGCAAGCCTGGCATAGAGGGTACCCTCGAATGTGAGTATGAGTGAGACTCTGTAAACTGCAAACACTTCTGTTGGTGACACAAAAATAGCCAGCGAACAGCAGAGTAGCTCGAGAAAGCCGTCAGTGCCGATGCAGTTTTCTCAGAGCTATGCATTGCTTTAGTAAACTCACGAGAGTAAAATGAAAATACTATCCAATTTTGCCTTCCATACACTAAGTACACTTTTTTCGCTTACAGTAAAAATGCCCTTAAGAAAGAGACAGTTAAAATGACAAGAACCTGTCCATGGATTCGTATTTCCTGTGGAATACTGATGTCACAGCACATGTGCAGTCTAGGACATCTCAAAGCCATAGACAGGCGAATGCTTAAAGGGACACCAAAGAGAAAACTGAAGTGGGCTTGCATCGATAGAATGCCAATTCCTGATTACAAAAAATCCACTCTTACTGAAAACAGAGCTGTTATAAGGTAGTAAAGAGGAAGAACAGAAATACAGGTATCGCCGCCACAGCCGAAACTCGCAACTACAAATCACGCAACGCGCTAGGAATCCCGGAGGCTGACAAATGCGAATTATGTTGCCCATTTGAATGTGGTCATAGGTTTTGTCTCGAATACGATAACACGCTTTTATCATACGTAAACGACGATGAAAAGACAACGTAAACGTTGCAAGGTAAATACAAAAATAAACTTAGAGGTGCCGCAGGCGCCCACTTCAGTTTCAGTTATGTTCCGGCTCCGGCACTTCGTGCGTGCTCGGATAGTTTCAAGTTTGGGCCTGCAGCGCCTGAATTATGAACTTGGAGCAGCAGATGCACCTGGCCCGTTGACATTTGAGCATTCGGAGGCGCGAGCGAGTGAAATCTGCTGCCGCCGACATGCTCCTTCGTTCACACTTCTGAGCCAGCATATCGCCGCCGTCGCCACTTCAACTGCGAGCTCCCGTTAACCCTGACCTGACCGCTCGACTGCAGCTACGTATGCCACGAAAAACATACATATGCTAAGTGCCGAAGAAAAAACACATTATCATTCAATTATTCACTAAATCATGGCACATCTGTCCCACATACTGTGGCAACAAGAGCTTCAATGTGCCATTTGCAGGCATCGTAAACAAAAGGGACATACATACCACTCATACAAGGAGAGCGTCGATCTTATTACAAATGTCATTGTTCCCCTGTTGCATCCTTGCCTATTGCGCTGGTCACCCGGCGAAAAAAGGGCCTCGGATAAAAAGTAAAAACTAGAAATAACGAAGCACCACAAATACGTTTAAAAAGGTAAAAAAAAAAGCGCCACCACCAGTTAGATTCGAACTGACCACTGCTTGCTCCGTAACATTCGGCGCTAGCCCCTCGGCTACACCGAGCCATAGGAAGCCGGGAAATAATTCTGCATATTATGTCACGGCCGCATTTATAATGGAACATGTTTCGAGGTGTACAGACCCATTGCTGCCGGTCTAAAAATTACAACTTCTTGACCATTGGAGCATGCTGCCTGCTCAAACGACTTGCAACTAATGTTCTGGATGCCTATGCGCACTATATTAAGCACTGGAACCATTTTAACATGTGAAATTTCACAGCGCTGGCAAATTTAGGGGTGCCGGCTCTTCGGTCATGCTCTGCTACCGTGGACCTGTGGCACAAACCTTGAAGGAAAAAAGTGCGACGAAGCTTCAAAACTGGCAAGCGCAGCAGCGAGGACACTATTTTGCTGGTAACTAAATCTTATTTGTATGTAAACGTTTCGGGAAGCGTTGCAATGACAGAGGGCTCGGTTTATTTACACGCAGTGCAAGAAGGAACGGAAAAGCTTGAGAAACACGTAAAGTATCATGCATTACAAGCATTCTATGTTTTTGTTTTTCTTTCTTTATGGACCCATCACTCGGTAAATTATTCTCCATCGTTTTGTTTATTTCGGCTGTGGCCGTCACTTATTGTGAGCCGATGGTCGATTGCGAGTACGCTGTTGCCATGTTGGCCCCTGAGGTATGCTCGACGCCGCGGGCTGCGCTGACTCGCTAGCAATCACGGAGTCTCCACTTGCGTCATAGTGTGAGTCACACTACCCGACTACGAAGTCGGTGGAAACGGTGAATTCGACCAGCGGGAACAAGAAAAAACCTCAACTTCTTATAGCAATACCTCAGCAATTATTCGATATTTTGCTGCCAGATATGCGGCGACAGTGTCACCAAATGTAGTTTATAGATTTTCATAGCATCTTTGGGTGTCCTTAGTGTCCCTTGAACCACAAGGCCAACAAACAAAGGAATATAACCATCGATTTCAGGCAAAAAAAGAAAATATGGCGCCCTTTTGGGATAGCTTAGCCGTCAGGCTTGTTGGCTTTTTCACAGCTTGCGACCCTGAAGCTAAGTGCTTGGTAAGCATGGGAAAAAGGGAAGGAAAACTGGCTACGAAGGGTGAAGAAAGGCAGCTTAGGCCGCTGACATAGCACAGGTAATAAAAGTTCAATTAAGAAAGGAAAAGCAAGGAAAAAAAAAACTGCAAAAGCTCGCAAAACTAAGTAGCACACAGCATGAAGCAACAGACACTTAATGAAATGCCATCCCCAAAAACTTGTATAGTGGAGGCAGTGATATACAGTAGACTGCCGTTAAGATGGGCTCTGTTAGGGTGGATTCTTGAGTAAGCTGAACAATGTTTCCCACGGGAGACAATGTAAAAAAAAAATTGCTTAAGATCAAGTGTTTTGCACATCCTTTGTTAAGGTTAAAAGGCCAACTTTCACAGTGACCGCAAACCATGAAACCCCATGCAATGGCACTCGCGGGGTGTTCGCGCAATGCAGCCAAAGGAAAAAGAAACCATGTAGCGAAGCTTCTTCCTGTACAAAAATGGACATACCCACAGCGTTGCTTCCACGAAGAAATGCAGGAAAACTACCTTGCGGGAGTAGAATTCGGGGGGGGTAGGGGAGCTTTTTCGCCAGTACTGAAATTACCTCAGAACAGAGCTAGCCAGACATTGGTGCTATGTACACTGCCTGTGGCATGGCAGCAGTCAGCACTTGTGCCTGTCATTTTTCCTTTGTCTTCATTCTTTTGCGCTGCATTAGTGTAATAAGCCACCTGCGAAACATGAGCTCAGGGCACCAGCCATTTCGCACCAATCGAAACATAGCTGCGGCAGCTGGGATTGAACTCTTGTTACCCAGCTTAGTAGTCGAGCACCCTAATCACTGTGCACCGCCGGCGAGATGAATTTCTTAAGCGACAGATCGCTCCTCACCAAGTGTCGGAAGGCACGGGCCAGACCATGTGTTACTTGTGAATTCCTTCAGTTATCTAATATTCTAAGACAGAATTCTTCCATCTAACTGCTACATTACAGCCCCTTTAGCATTATAAGGCCCTTGATTCTATCTAGGCTAAATAATGCCTGAGGGGCTGTATGCGTGGCCAGGATACAGCTGAAAGTTAAATTATTGTCTCTGCTCCGCCTTCATTCTGGTAAAGTAAAGAATACTAAGCAAGCTACTTGCGGCTCCCACACCACACATGCAACAAGTGTGGTGCATGAGCCGCAACAACTTTTCTGAAAGTCAAAAAAAAAAAAAGGAAAGAAAGAAAGAAAGAAAGACTGGCATTTTGTAAAGTGCTACTGACATATGGCAAAAGAGATATAGTGGACTCTGAATAGAACAGCACTTCACAGTGGCGGTCTAAATCGTGCTTCCACAGCTTTACCAGCAGCTCACAAACCAGTGACAGCTGTAAAATGACTACGCACAGACTGCTGGCAGATGATTCACTTTCATAGCATAGTTAAAGGGTCGAAGGCCATTAGCGTGGTTCAACTGGCGGCTCATGGGCAACTTATGGCTGGAGGCAGAGGCTGTATATGAATCTATGTCGAGGTCGTGTGCGGCGTGGCAGCGTCTAACAGCTAACAATGAAAGCATTCAAGTGTAACGCCCTATCAACATTCACTCGTGATGTTTCGGCAGCCAGTTGTAATATAATATGAACAGACTGCAGTGAAAATATGCCATAAAAAGCTCCAAGGAAACCTAGTACCAGCGCTTACTCTGGAGGGCATCCACTGGCTCTGCCCCATGTAGAGAAAGCCACGATAGTCAAAAAGCAAAAGGAGTAGAGGTGACACTGGAAAAGGGGGAGGAGGAGACAGTGCTAATTTTAGTTCACTGAGGGGCTTTACTTTACAAGAACAGTTACCTGATGCCAATCGCAGGGCATACGTCATATCACCCATACTTTAACTGCATCATGCATTTCAAAGTATTCACCAGGGCTCCTCCAATTTGTCTTAAAAATGAGTGGCACGGAATAAAAAGAGGAGGGGGGGGGGGGGGGGGGGGGAGCATGTATTGATGGCTCCATTCTAGTAGGAAAACATTTCCTGAAAAACTTTCTGCCCAAGATACACCCTGTGAAACCACGAAGAAAACATACAGGCCTTACACAACATACACAGAGCGTTCAGAAGCATCCCTTGAGGGGGGACATGGACAAAAAATCGATTTTCAGAACAACGCAGTTTCGGAATGTTTGTACCTCCAAGCACCTGTCCTAAAAATATCAACGCTGAATTCGATCAAGAAATGCAATAAAACTGACTTTTAAAGCGCCATGGGCGCCGCGAAATGGCCCAGAAGGAGCAAAATTCGTTTAAAATTCCAGCGCGCCGCCGCTGAAGCAGCCGGCTGATCGCCGCCACCTTGGCCTTGTTGTTGTTTCTTGTTTCTTTGTGCACATTTTGTAGCATGTCCAAATAGCATCACTCAAGTAGAACGACTGCCATCGCAGGTTTTCCGATAGCCGTTCTCAGCCGCTGATTGGCTGGTGCACACACTCGCAAGGCGAGCCCCACGTCTCGCGCTTTCCATTCGTCACCGCGACTGGCATCATTTTCTTTTTTGTTTAGTTCGCTGTCGGGGCGGCCGCTCTGCATGACAGTGCACGTTTCTTTCCGGCTCTTGCGATCGTATCATTCGCTATCGCAGTTGGCACTAATTTTTTAGATGTACGCGAGTCAAGGGCGTATAAAAAAGTGGGAAAAAAAAGAAAACGAGAACGTGCGGGGAACGCGCCGCTGAAGAACGAGGACGACGGCGCGCTGCCATGGTCACATGTTGTGTCCGATGCGACGTGCACAGCGGCGTAGAATCATCACCGAGCGCTTCCAGGCACATTCAAGACAGCATGAATATATTGTACTCTTCAGTTGACACTGATCAACTCCATCGATGCCACCATTCGGAGCTTTTTCATCGCATCACTTCTGATAAGTGATCCTGACAGCGTGCCATTGTCTGCGTTCCTCAGCCACGACTTCCGTGGACGATCTCGGGTTCTTTTCTTTCTCGCAGTGTGCGTGATAAGTGCGGCGAACAAGAGTACGCAATGAAGTGCGAATAGGAGCTTTTGCTCCCGTAAAGGGTTCTGCATTCTTCTCTGCATCTGTTGCACAGCAAACTTTATATAGGGACCGGACAGCTGAACGGGTGGCGCCGCCTCTCGGTGCACTGGAGCATGTTGTTTGTCTTTGGTTTGTGTGGAAATTGGAAATCCTAAGGTTTAGATGATGTTGTGAGTGAATATATCCTCAAGAGAGGAGAAAGTTAGGCTAATTGCGTGAATATGTCCAGTGAAACGAAGTCTGGCCAAACAAGGCTGGCGAAACGTGGTGCGTTGTTGGCTGCACTGGCAGCTACGCAAACTCGTCGGACGCTTTTAAGTCAATTCATTTCTACGGGTTTCCACACAAGCATGAGTGGGAGGTGGCCTAAGCATGGTTCTTTGAAAGGCAGAGGCACAAATCTACGTATTTGGTTACTATGTGGTCATGGAAAGTGCCGAATTTTTAAAATTCCGGTTGCTACCGGATGCTTTGTGCCTTCTGTTCCCCAGGAGTGACGGCACGAGAGTCTCGAAGTCGAAGCCGCACTCTTTCATCTGTAGTCACTTTATTGACAATTGGAAATCGAAGTAACCCAACAGCGTAAGTTACCACGCTAGCATTTCCCGCCAGTGTACAAGAGAACCTCAGCACAGAAAAAGAAAAGGCAGCTCCACCATCGTCGTTCGGGCTGTGTTATGATCTTCAGTGATGGGCAGAGACAATGTTTGTCGCTGCCCATCACAGTCATAGATAATTTACCTTTTTCTCTTAACTTTCTGTTAAGAGAAAAAGGTAAATGGGCCAGATCATGGTAATAGAAGTTGTTCATGTCTTCTATCTGCTCTTTCTGAGCAGATAGGAGACATGAACAATTTCTATTACCATGATCTTGCCCTTTTTCCTCTCTTCGTTTGTCAACCAATGAAAATGTGCTGAGAGCTCTGCATTGATACTCTTAGAATTAGTTAACATTTGTTTGTGGCATATCCATTTCACCTAATAAAATCACTCATTTCACAGCTCAGTCAATACCGCATGGTCACAAAATCTGCTATCGGCTTCATGTAAAAGTCAAACAAAAAAAATACAATTTAATTTGTGGAAACTAGCATAAACGTAGCATTGCTTTTTAATTTCGAAGGCCGTGTGGCAAATTTTTTTTTTTTTTCGAATATATGTTGAACCTGACGCGGGTTTACGTATTTTCTCAGCAGCGCCCATTTCCTGGCCCGCATAAATAAATGTGTTTCTCATTGGCATTTTAGTGAACGTGAGATTTCCTGATTGTGGCGTAGTAAGAAAAGACCGTTTTACCTCTCTCAGAAATTGCTTCTATGGCCAATGTAAACAGATTTAGCGAAAGTCCGGCAAGCTGCAGTGACAAAGTTGTAAAAGGAATGGCTTTCAGTTATCCGTATTCCTTTACGTGCAAATAGAAAACTACCTACATGGTCGTGTCCCCTCACACTCATCAGTTATCGAGGTCAGGTATCGCCCCACAAGTTCGTGGTACGCTGAGAAAGTAGAGCACCTTAGCGAACGAGCCATCAGGTTGGATTCATAATAAGAACGCTCTCTTGGTTATCGGTGGCTTATCTTACAACACATCACATTGTGTGTTTGTGTTTGTTTTTTTCGATTGTATTTAACAGTTTGACAGTAGACAACGCGTACACAAGAGTCGGGCCTGCTTTACTTCCCTCTGTCCGCTGCCAAGGCGGAGGCGTTACGTGATACCGCTGCCTGATTACGAGCGCGCTCATCGTTGGGAGAAGAGCAGCCTTGAACAATGACCACTCGACGGGGTTTGTGTTTGTTTTTTTCGATTGTATTTAACAGTTTGACAGTATTGGACTCTTGCCTTCAAATGTTAAAGGCAACTGCGGTCAATCGCATTGAACTTCCTGCGCTGAGAGAACACCTAAATAAGCAAAAGCCAAATACTACCAAGATCTCTCTATCATAGCAGGCGTCCGAAAAAATAGGGCCACTGATAGCAGGAAATTTAATTTTTTTTCTTTTCACATCCTCCACAGCATTTCGAGAAAAAGGTATTTATAAGAATAATATTTTCTAAGTCAATTATATGTAGCAGCTCCGATGTGTTCAACAATAGCATTGTCGTATATGTAAAAAAATACTGCTGAGGTGGTATTACTCATTCGGCTTATATTATGATTAAGTTTGATAGTCTCAAGGCCGGGTTCAGTGAGCTAATGTAGCGTAATTATGCAGGAAGTCCTGTAAGTACAGTGAAACCTCATTATAACGAACAGTTAAAAAATCGGAAAATAGTTCACTTTATCCATAATTCGTAATATAAAATTTCGTAGAAGATCCATGCAAGAGCAGCAAAATTCAATCAGAGAAGGCACAGCAACTCGGAGGGTGCCTTCTTGGGTCACGTCCATTTACTTATGCGCAAAGAACTGCGTTACCGCAGCCCGCTTTTTTGTGTTGATCGCGTTCCGTATCACGCCCTGTTCCACAGTTTGCTAACACTCAACAAGGGCAAACCCGCTGCTCTCAATAGCATTGCAGTGGCGGCGCAGTAAATCCAATGCAGCAAGCGCTTCTTGTGAAGTCGGAATGTTCTCATCGTCTGAAGGGTCAGCCTGAGCTTCGTCTGCGTTCAGAAACTTCCACAGGGATTTCGGCGTCCGTCAGTACAGCCGTGGTCGCCGCGATGTCACCGCTTACAAAGTCCTCTACAGTCATTGTTGCGGGCATGTCATCAACAAAACGCGAAAAATCGTTCCAGGCTCATGGAGCTCGCGGAGCTCTGCTTCTGCTTCGTCGGGATCGTCCCCATCGTCACTTAATGCACGGGCCTCTGCTGGAACAAAACCTGCGTGCCGAAAGTAGTCGGCCATCGTTTCGCCTTTCACGCTGTCCGATGCCGCTTCAATGCTCTCAGCAAGTCGATCTTCAAGTCCTGCTTCATAAGAAGCTTCACGAGAAGAGTGTCAATCAGTGTCCTCTTGTAAACTGCCTTGAAGGCCCTGATTTTATCTTGAGCTTGGTCTTTAACGTCAGTGCAGCTCTTTTTTTCATGTTCAGCACCATCACAGCACTACGCACACCCGCGCACCACACTCGACGCCACGACGCCGCTGCTAATCTGCTAACACTAAAAACGCGCAAAACACAAAAACCAAAAAAGCAAAAGCAACCTTCAATCGCGCCGCTGACGCCGCTGCTAAAGCGGCGCTGTCAGCGATTGTGAGATGCGAACGATTTCTTATCGCCTCCAAGATTACCAGGGGTAATCTCGGAGGCCATAGATTTCTTTGGCTGTCAACTCCCAATGCCGTCGTGGCATCTGTGGCGCTGTCTGCGCCTGCGAGGTAGTCCTGAATGTTTGCTGCGCCGCACAACACACATGTAGTGCAACGAAGCCTGCCTCCTGCTATTAAAGTGAGGTAGTGCTTGGCGTCGCGTAATATCCGTTTTATGCCGAACCGCGTTCGCTATGGGAAGATAAAAATACATGCGTTTGACAAAACAATTTCGGAAGAGTTCGATATATTCAATAATTCGTAATATGCGTGTTCGTTATATCGAGGTTTGACTGTATAATTGTGTTAGCTTTTCCAAGGATCTTACTTTTGCCTTGCTTGTTTCATTTTTCTCCTTTTCCAGCTCTCGTTGCAAGGTTGAAACTGGAATGTCATTTGCTATTATTCTACTCTGAGTCGTTTGAGCCTAGCTATTACCAAAAAAGACAGTTGCAGCATCTTTTTCATTTTACATGAACGCTAACCATTACAACTACCACTACTACTGCACCACGGCTACACGGCAGGGCGGTATTTGATCTTCTGGCAGGCTTCGACTAGACCTAATAATATAAGAGGAACGCGCAGTGCAGGTGCAATTCCCGTCTTCGAAGTCGTCTTTACAAGCGCCTAACGTAGGTGTTCCTTAGCGCATGATGAAATCACGTGGGCAACATTTTTGAGTATATAACAGAAATTCCATGCGCCAAGTGGTTAAAGAAAAAAAAAAAGAAAACACGCACACCCTGCCGAGGACGGGCCTTTCCTTTTTCAAGATTTCCCGGTCGAAAAATACTCCTTGCGATTACTCAAAGCAGCTCAAACCTCCCAAAGCCACCCCGCAAAACGACGGGTAGGGACAAGCTCAAACCTCCCAAAGCCACACCGCAAAACGACGGGTAGGGACAAGCTCAAAACCGCCTCGCAGAACGAAAACGACTGCGCCGCTCAGCTGCCTCGGCACTCCGCTGCTTCGTCACTGCGCCGCGGGCGGCGCCGTTCCGCCGAGGCGACGGTGGCGCCAGACAACGGGCACCCAGTCCCTATGGGGCAGTGACCAGTTTATATTAGGTCAATTTGAGAAACATATGCCAGTGTGTTTTGCCCTTAAACCTTGTGAAAGTTTATTAATATGGTGATACCACGTTATTGCACAATTATAAGCATTTCTTTACCTTGTAGGGCACTGGAACAGACATGTGAAAGGATAAATGTACAGTCAAAACTCGATATAACGAACACGCATATAACGAATTATTGAATATAGCGAACTATTCCGAAATATTTTTGTCAAACACAAGCATTTTTAACTTCCCATAGCGAACGCGGTTCGGCATAAAACGGATATTACGAACTTCGCGACGCCAAGCACTACCTCACTTTAATAGCAGGAGGCAGGCTTTGTTGCACTACATGTGTGTTATGCGGCGCAGAAAACGTTCAGGATTACCTCGCAGGCGCTGACAGCGCCACAGATACCACGATGGCATTGGGAGTTGACAGCCGAAGAAATTTATGGCCTCCGAGATTACCACCGCGCGCCTGTTTGTGCGCACGGCGGTGATCTCGGAGACCGTAAGAAATCGTTTGCATCTCACAATCGCCGACAGCGCCGCTTCAGCAGCGGCGGCAGCGGCACAAACAATGTTGTTTTTTGCCTTTTTGGATGGAGGAAGGAAACAACTTGCTCTTTTGGTTCTTGCGCCATTCGCGTTTTTTGGTTTTAGTGTTAGCAGCGGCGTGGCCGTCGTAGCGTTCGGCGGAGGCTGCGTCGGTCGTCGTGTCGAGTGTGGTGCGCGGGTGTGCGTAGTGCTGTGATGGCGGTGAACGTGAAAAAAAGAGCAGAACTGACGTTAAAGACCAAGCTCAAGATAAAGGCAGTTTACAAGAGGAGACTGATTGACTCTTCTCGTGAAGCTTCTTATGAAGCAGGTCTTGTCTTCTCGTGAAGCTTCTTATGAAGCAGGTCTTGAAGATCGACTTGCTGGGAGCATTAAAGCGGCATGGGACAGCGTGAAAGGCGAAACGATTGCCAACTGCTTTCGGCACGCAGCTTTTGTTCCAGCAGAGGCCCGCGCATCAAGTGACGATGGGGACGAAGCAGAAGCAGAGCTCCGCGAGCTTCTGACATGAGGTGACATGCCCGCGTTTCTGAACATCCCGCAGACGAAGCTCAGGCTGACCGTGCAAACGATGAGAACATTCAGACTTCACAAGAAGCGCTTGCTGCATTGGATTTACTTCGCCACCACTACAGTGCTATTGAGAGCAGTGGGTTTGCCCTTGTTGAGCGTTTGCAAACTGTGGAACAGGGCGTGATACGGAACGCGACCAACACAAAAAAGCAGGCCGCGATAACACAGTTCTTTGCGCGTAAATAAACGGACGTGACCCAAGAAGGCACCCTCCGAGTTGCTGTGCCTTCTCTGATTGAATTTTGCTGCTCTTGCATGGATCTTCTACGAAATTTTATATTACGAATTATGGATAGAGCGAACTATTTTCCGATTTTTTAACTGTTCGTTATAACAAGGTTTTACTGTAGTTTCTCATGCTGATTCTAGGGGTACATGGCTTTATGACAAGCTTTTGAAAATTTGAGGAGATGGTACTGTCACATATTTAGTATAGATTTTCTCTTGAAGAGCAGATCTCCACACTGATGTAATTCAAATTGCTGTAGCTGCATTCTAGAAAATGTTGCAGTTGTCTGAAACTTCAAATATGCTTTTCTCATTTCGACGTTTTTGGGCACTGCACTCAGCCTTACGGTGTTTTTTCCTATGTTGTCTTTAGGTGACATTGACAAATTAGTTATCATTTTAATCATACTAAAAGATCTAGGGGGTGATGCTATTCATATTGCACTGGTGTAATTATGCTAATTGCAAATTAGCGTGGTAATGGAAGATAATTACAGAAAAATGTATGTAGTAAGAGTTGGTCCATTTCCTTGCCTGTAACTTGCTTTCAAATTCATAAAAATAGCATCACCCTCTAGATCATGTCTTTGGCATTGAGTCAATGCAATTATTTTTTGTGTCTGGCAGGGCAAAATTGCCATAAAGCCCCGTAAGAAGTACCCCTAGATTATTTTTTAAATCTACAGCAGTTCCTGGACCAATGTAGCTATCAAAACTTTAAGTACAGATTTGAAATCAGCATGAAGAACTGATGAATACTGAAAAGTTTCATTCAGATTGGACAAATAATAAAAAAAGTTATATCAAGGCCTACTTCCCCCCTTGAGTTGGATACGCCTAGGATACACCGTATGTATTAACAGGCATCAGCTTGACTGGATGAAGTGGGGATTCACCTGCAGCTGGAAGTCATCAAGGGCCAGCTCCTCGGAGGACAAGGTGATTTCGCTGCGGTTGAACACTGACCGAGGCAGCTGCAAGGGGTCGTCTTCCTCTGGGCCTCCCCGCCGAAAAAGATCAGACGTGGGTCCCATGGGCTCACCCCAGGAGCGCGAGTAAGTGCGTCGCCGTTGCTCCCAGTCCCACTGGGCTCCACCACCCCCTGCCGAAGGGCCAGTCTGCAAGGAATCCAACATCAATGCAGCCCTGAGCCAGTGGCAATTAAGAGAGACCTACCCAGCACAGGAACAAAATCGGTTAATTAATGAGGCCGTCCTATGCAGTTAAAAGTTGCTCTAAGTTACTCTTAACCACATGAAACTGTCACATTAAACACCTAAAAAAAGTCTAACAAAAATTCAGTTTTAAAATAAACACCGAAGAGAGTCCGCTGAACTTCCAAAAAGTGAGAACCGAAAGTCCATCCCCTAAACAAAACATTCCCCGGTAGCTGAAAAAAACAACTTTGTGGAATTACTTCACGGCAATTTTAAGAAGAGGAAAAAAAAAAAATGTAAGACATACAAAATGACAAATATCAACAGATACCCTGATTTGTCAAAAACCTATGCTTTGTGGTTTAATTAAAGCCTGGGTTTCCTGTTATGGGTTATTTACACAGGCAAAAACGCTAACCACGTACAATGGCAAGCCTACACCTTGAGTCAAAAAGACACTGCAGCACTTTTTGTTGAATATAGGCTTTCAGTGGTACCCGAAAGTTTTTCGCGCTCTGAACTCGAGTATCTAATTGAAATTTGAATGATGCGCTTTCAATGGGTGACTGCAGTGGCGATTTAGTCACAATGATAAAAATAACTAACTTCAAAGATGTGACCAAGAGGAATCTACTTCAGAACAATAGAGCCTTTAAACGTCAGCCTTTCGGTTGATGGTGTTATGGCATCGACCTCTTCAAAGGAGTAGTGCGGTTTTGCTCAGCCAGCACAAACGACACGGGATGCTTTCGCGTTGGTAACATTTCCTCGTGCCTGGCTGCCAGCGCAGGTGAACAAAGCAAGGGAGCAGAGAATTTAAAGACTACAATCCCGCATCAGCAGGTGCAGACGCGCTCTAATCGGCGTGCACCCCGAGGTTCCATCACCTGGTCAGTCATCTCTTGGCTCTCCGCCACCCATGCTAATGCGGAGGTGGAGTAGGTAACCCCGCTGGCCAGCGATACCATTTACGTCCCTTCACAGAGGCCTTCCCCATATAAAGAACCATGTGATAGCACACAGGGCCCAGCATGGCTACCACATTGGGGCCAAGGCAATGGCAGTATGCACCTGAGCATAGTTTCTCAAGTTTGTGTTGACCTTGCCATAAACCTCACAGCGATTATCAGTACCTCTGCCGTGGGATCAGTGACAGTTACTCATGTAAACAAACAAAAGCACCCATAAAACTATCAACACTGGTATAAACAGTGCTGCTTAGGGACACAAAAGTCACGCGAAAATACCCCCCTATAAGATACCCCCTATCAGCATTTAATCACGCTCCAAACTGCTGGGTCAAAATCTAGAAGCTCTGCTCCAGTGCAACGCATGATAAATGCATCCTTCGGTGTACATGTGCATGACTCCTTCAGTTGAAAAATATTGCACAAAGAGGCAAAATGTTAGAATTTTCCGGTTCTGTTCAGGAACACGCAGCCCCCTTCCCAGATGCCAAAATATGCAGTTTCTGCCAAAATTCATTCCTCCATTCAATGACTCAACACTAGTCTCCAGTCTCAATTATACCCCCCTTCTGACTGGTTCCTGCCACAAGAACTCTTTACGTAAATAGACCAATTCACTTTAAACGCTCTTAAAGTACATATCTTCATAAAACAAAAAAAAATTATTCGAACTAGAGTGAATCACAGAGGCATCTATATTGTAAACCATTTGTTGCATTCATTTCACATGCCCGTTTTGCGGTGGTTCTGCAAACGTTTTCGCAAGCTTGGGCAGTTCACTAAACACAAGGGACACCACGGTCGGTCTAGCAACACTGCAATGACTACCTGTACTGTCTTCTAGTCCGGTTGAGGTGCCTTCGTCTTTCACCATAGAGTCTCTTACTCTTACCTAGAGGGAAAGCTGTGCTGCCATCTAAGGGAGTTTACATGGAGTTTCCTGACGACCGGTTAAGCCGCCATGGGCACTCAAAGCATCATGGGCCGGAGAGCTACCGAGTGCAGAACTACAACTTTTGGCCAAAACTAATGCAAAGATAAACATTGTTTTACCGTAAACAATGTTCTAACATTCAATTTTGTGACTATAAATTGCAAAATGAGAAAAACAAAATTCAGTGTGAAATTTATCCAATATAAGCGATGGCTCTTTCTCCTATCGGCTTAGTTTTTAGCAGCACAAATACCAATATTTCACACGTAATAGGCACACTTTAAAAGGAAAGAAACATTTTAAAAATATTTATGGTTGAGCAATTACTTAAGGAAGTGCTTAGTGGCCTTTCGGGAAACAGAAACATTTTATTGGCGACGTCTGCTTTTGCGGTCTGTGTGCGCACCTCAAGATGACGATGATGATGAAAAAGAAACATCATAGTAACACCATTCCGCGCACCCGAGAAAAACCAGCTGTCCCGCACCAGGTAGCACACTGGCCCATGATCCTTAGCGCGCCCATGGTCGCTGAAGTGCAGCACCCAAAGCTTTCCCTCTAGTTAAGAGTGTAAAAAACTATGTCTTTCACACCTCACTAAACCCAACTTGAAGCACCACCGCGTGAGCCAAGGTGGAGGTGGTGGCTGCTGGCACGGTCACGTTAACATCACAATTGCAAATAGTTTCCCTGCACTTACAATTTCAAATGTTGACGGTTTACACTGACAATTTTCAAGGCAATTTTACCTACACTTATTTATTACTTTGCTTTTCATCCTGCATAGTCCTTTCAAGCTGTCACGGAAAGCTGCATGTAATGAAAATCTTGAGCCAACTGAAAGTTGCAGACTCTTACAAATTTTGTCATATCCAGGTTTAAATGTTGTGATAACGATGGAGTGGCAATGCACGCACACACGTGGAGAGAACGAGGAAGTAAAAGAATACAGAATGGCTGTAGAGCAGTCGATTGCTGCACTCCTGTCTCATTTACGACACAACAAATGCCTTTCAAAGCACATGCACACATGCCCATGCAGCATCGGATGGATGTGCTAAGTAACCACCACTCTGTCGCACGTACGAGGTACTTATGAAAGGCTGTCGTAGGATCCGCAGCAGGACAGAGTGCCAGTAGTACAGAAACCAACAGTGGTCATGCTGTGATCATATGAAGTGAACAGCAGGAACCGAGCACCCAGAATTGGCTGCACATTCTTGAAATGGTCTACGCCAACTTGAACACAGCTGCACAAGAGGAGGCCCGACTACAGCCAGGAAAGGCACACATCAGCCACAGCTGTACTGAGAACACCACAGTACCTCTGTCGTCTTTGTCACCTTTGTCCACAATCCTTCACATCCTCACTTTACATGTTGCAGCATGAACATAAAAGCGTAGATGCTTCGAATTTGCCTTCTAGTCCACAATACTGCCCCCCCCCCCCCCCCCCCCCCCCCCCCCACTTTATCACAAAATGCACGCAGGAGAATGCCATGCGGGAGCCACTGCAAGTGCCGGTCTCACCATTGCCGCTGTAGCAGTGGTAGCAGGGGATGTACTGGCAGTTGTGGTGATGGTGTTACTGAAAGTGGCACTCCCTCTGGACGTGTGGCGTTTGGCTGGAGGGGAAGCACCTGTTCCACCCTGGCTGGATGCTGCCTTGCGCCGCGGTCCAGTGTATCCCACCTTACGCCCCTTGCCCTCGGCAACATGAGAATGCATGAGGGAGCGCCGGGTCGGGTGCTCCTCCACTATGTGTACATGCAGGGCACTGCTGTGGGTTAGGAACTGGGCTTCACAGTACGGGCACTGCTCCATGCCCGACCCGTTCACCTGTGATAACCGGTGGAGGAACAAACAACCATACGTGTCTCTCCTTGGCTCCGTACTCCTTTGCATGCCTCACCTCCAGCATCACATCGTACCAACATCTGCAATGCTTTGTGAGAGATGAGTATAAACGCTAGAAGCAGGCAAGCTCTCTTTAAAACTTCAGACAGAGGTGGCATCTGACATCTGGTTTCAAACATTCCCCAAAGTTTTTTTACATACATTATGAGTACGAGAAAAATAAATGCAGGTTGGGTTCCTACAACACAATAGGCAATCAAGCACTAAGGAAAAGTTTGTACTGCTGTCCTGAGAAATGTATGGTTGAGTACTATGATGCCAAACAACCTATCCAAAACAGTTGATAGCAGTTCGGACATTCCCACACAACCACCCCAGACTGCCAAAATAGACAGGCTGGTGTGAGCTGCTGCTTCAAGCTGTACACGTTAATTCCCAACCGGAATTAAGGAAACGCAAATTCTTCAAATAATCCAAAATTTCAAATTTAACCAAGTCCAAAATTTTAAAATAGGACTAGTTGACCTGCAAACACCCCTTTACCATTTCTTTCCTGAAATACCAAGTGTCAATGAAACAGCTCACCCCTGCACAGTGGGCGTAGTGCTTCTCCATGGCCGTGATGGCAGGGCAGGCAATGGGGCAGTCTCGCACGGGGCAGCGGATGACCTTGTTGGCTAGCAGCTCATCCAGCCAGCGCACCTTCAGGGTCTGGCTCACGGTGCGCTGCATCACCACACTGCTGCTCCCTTCTGCCTCTGGCCTGCACACAATTCACTGACTACATGCACTGTCGCCAAGACATCACCAGGTAAAGAAGCGTGGCAATTCAAAACCAACTCTGACCTCTATTGCACCCATCCCCTTCACATTCGAAATGCTTGTTTTTTTCTGTCGCAGCTCTGACGTTGAAAAACGGGGGACAACACTTCACCTGTCATAGTACTCCCGTCTCGCATACCAAAAAAGAGAAAGCCGCAGTTCAGTGGACATTTTGGTACCACTAAATGCGGCTACTGCACCCAAAAGGTCTTCCCTTGAGGGACACAAAAGTGCGCAGCGAGTCCGCACCTACATTAATAACTGCCATCTATGGCTCTTGCATAACCGAGTCCGCTATCAAAGCTTTTCTGACTACTGAAACCAAAAGGGTAATCATTAGAGGATGAATCATGCGACAATCACATAAAAAAAAAAAAGAAAAAGAAACTGTCCCAAACCTGTCAATCAGCCCTCGCTCTGGTCCACAGGTCTGGCGGTCAGAATTGACCAACAGGAGCACGGCTAGCCAATCAGTTTGCGACAGGTTTGTGACAGTTTTTGCGATGTGATTGGAGTGTAATTCAGCCCCTGTTGAAACTTCAAGCCACCTCAATTTTCACTGTTTTTACCTTGGTTGCGCTTAAGTGTACTAACATACTGCATCTTTTTAGTACCATTCCTAATGCATTGGCCTTGTCTCCGATTGTTAGCTTCCGGTTTGGGTAGCAAACCAGAAGCTTTCCTGGTTAACCTCTCTGCCTTCTCTCTCTCTCTTTCTTTCTCTCTCTCTCTGATATCGCAACAACATTGATAGTTGCCTGAAAGCAGCATTGCTATGGAGATTACCAGAATTGCTGAAAGACCAATCAGGTATGCATGGTTATCTTACCAGAAATTACCAGATTACCAGAAAGCCTTTGTGTGCATTACTAGGAATTCTTTTCATTTAGCTCCTCTCCCCTTGAACTAGTCTCCTTGCATTCAGAAGCACGGATATTGTTGTTTTCCTACGACTATTTCAACGCGCATGCACATGCTAATGTTAGAAGACTGAAAAAAGGACATTCTATTGTGTAACCTCTCCGGAGAAGTTTCGGGGCCTTTCACATCGTACCTTTTATTTTGCATCTCGCAGTGTTGCTCTCAGGAAATGCAGTGCATGCTAAAAAACTCGGATACAAGAGACAGAATTTTGATGCCCCTGATCTGTTTAATAAAGTGCAATATATTAAAAAGCTGATCGCACGTACTGCTGCAATTTGTTAGTGGAGTAATAGAACACTCTGTAAGTCATGGCTGTTGTCATCAACAACCGTTCCCTTAGCCCGACGTTATAGTGCATTTAGTTTATAGTAGCCAATTTAGGGTGCAGTAGCATTCAGGAGCAGGTTACTGTCTTAAGCTGCCTACTCAAACATAAATGCAACTAAGCCTGACCTAGGAGCAGGGCTGGCGGGCGACCCCGCCTGCTGCTGCTCATACTGCTGCGGTGGCCTTGCAGGCGGGGTTTGGACCTCCTCCTGGGCTGCTGGAGCAGTGGTGATCGGTGCAGTGTGTGCCATCAGGGCAGCCTCGGCGGTAGAGACCGGTGCAAAGACGAGTGGGGCCGTGGCTACTTGGTGGGGGGAGCCATCGAAGTGCAGGGGTTGCAGTTGGCCCAGCATCACCTGGGAGCCACTGCCCATGAGTGCCTCGCCCAACAGCATGGGCTGACCATCCTCCTGCACAGCAAAGCCTTCACACTGAGTGCATCCCCAGGCATGGCACTGATGACTGCTGAATGGAGCTTGAGGAACTAAATGAGGCCAGATTTATTCGAGGAAGCACAGAGTCAAAGCGTGGAGCAGTGGCCATACTTGGCAAACATCAGCTCCACCCGAAAGCCACTGATATTCTGTCTTGGCAGCAGTACCAACCTGTCACTCTTCCACAGACCCTCGCATGTGTATGATGGCACTACACAGCAACAGACTTCTGAAACAGCTTTATACTTCTAAAGCGAAAACCTTCCCTAGGCTAGTCAACTCCGAGTCTAGCGTGTGCTCCGTTGTTAGAAACACATAAGACCAGCTTTAACCAAGCCGTGTAAGCGTGCCTTAGTGGCCTATAGGGATAGCGTGAATGCCAGGGTCCTAGCAGGCTGATTCTGACATAACCGTCCCATGTGAAACGAGAGACCCAAGTTAGCAGCTCCCGCCAGGGGACCACGGTCATGGACACGGACACGGCCCACAGCGACGAGCGGTTAGAACTGGCATAGTATTGGTTTTGCAATAAAAGCCACAGCTGCGCATGCGCAAACCACGTGACGTCACAGGAGAGGTGCAGGTGGTCGGAGCCGCCACTGCCACCACAACCGTCGCCGCGCGCTTTCACCGGGCTGTGTTTATGTCTATACAGAAGTGTAACAGTGATGATTATGTGGAATCGGAATAAAGTTTATTCTTATGTGATGTACGGCTGTAATCAATGTTTCACCGTGATGATAAGCCATAGAATATTGTCACGTAGTGGTGACGAGGTCGACGACACAAATGAAGGGGTCGATGATTGCACTAAAGAAACCTTTATTTGGGCTGACTTGCGCCCGCAAAAGAACTAAGCAACTCGGCGGCGGCGATAGCAACAAACGCGCTCGTCGGTCGTCGAACAAAGAATGCCCGTCACACTCGGCAACGCTCAATTTAAAGGCTGCACAGAACAATCTAGATAACGTCGCAAACAGCTACCAGCACGGGCTGGAACATTGTGGAAAGACACCCGAGCGGCCGGAACCTTTAAGACAGATCTCGGTGCGTCTTGTGCTACAACAAAACTGATAAAGGTGTGACTCGCAACATCGAGCAGTAACAAACAAAGATTACGGAACTGATACGCGGTCCAGAATCAGAGTGATAAGCCTGTATGCCGGCGGCTGTTAAAAAACAACAAATACTGTTTTGAAGGTTTCGCGGCATTACTCCCCCCTTAAAAAAAAACATCGCCTCGATGTTTCAGAACAAAGAAACTTAAACACAAACACTGCAAAGTTTGAACACCACAGATTCTTTAACGCGCGTAATATGCTCGAGTCGTATAACATGTACAATTTCTGGGCGTGCGCGTCGCCGTTATGATGTTGACGTTCCGTCAGGAATGACTTCATAGTCCAGTGGTCTGACGCGGCGAAGGATTTTTTATGGCCCAAAGTATCGACGCAACAACTTTTCACTTAATCCGCGACGGCGAATTGGTGTCCAAACCCACACTTGGTCTCCTGGATTGTACTCTGCGTGGCGTCGTCGTAAATTGTATCGTCGGCTGTCGGTGCGCTGTTGGTCTTTAATACGCAGCCGTGCGAGTCGTCGGGCTTCCTCTGCACGCTGCAGGTAGGCGGCGACGTCAAGGTTGTCTTCGCTGGTTACGTGCAGCAGCGTTGCATCGAGCGTCGTCGTGGGCTCCCTGCCGTACACAAGCTTAAACGGGGTCGCTCTGGTCGTCTCCTGGACTGCCGTGTTATACGCAAAGATCACGTACGGCAAGATGGCGTCCCAGGTCTTGTGTTCAGCGTCGACGTACATAGCGATCATGTCCGCAATCGTTTTGTTCAGGCGCTCCGTAAGGCCATTGGTCTGGGGATGGTACGCAGTTGTTCGTCGATGGCTTGTGTGACTGTATTCCAGGATGGCTTGCGTCAACTCTGCCGTAAACGCCGTTCCCCTGTCCGTAATGAGCACTTCTGGGGCGCCGTGTCGCAAGAGAATTTGTTCGACAAAAAATTTGGCGACTTCTGCCGCGGTACCATTTGGTAGTGCTCTTGCTTCGGCGTAACGGGTAAGGTAGTCAGTGGCCACGATGATCCACTTGTTACCCATAGACGAAGATGGAAAGGGGCCGAGGAGATCCATCCCAATTTGTTGAAAGGGCAGGATTGGGGGCGGAATCGGGTTTAGTAGTCCTGCTGGTCTGTTCGGCGGCGTCTTGCGTCGTTGGCACTCACGACACGTCTTCACGTAGTGGGCAACTTCGGCAGGCAGTCGCGGCCAGTAATACTTCTCCTGGATGCGACGCAACGTGCGCGCAAATCCGAAGTGGCCTGCTGTGGGCTCATCGTGCAACGCCTGCAGAATTTCTTGCCGAAGGGTTTTAGGCACTACGAGAAGCTGCGCAGTCTTGTTGGGTGCGCAGTTCTTCTTCACGAGGAGGCCATTGCTTAACGTGAAAGATGATAAATGTCGCCTGAACACACCAGGAGGGGAAGCGGTCTTTCCTTCCAAGTAATCGGCTAGCGCTTTCAGCTCAGGGTCTGCTCGCTGTTGTTCTGCGAAACTGCTGGCGCTTACCGGTCCCAAAAAGGCGTCGTCGTCATCGTCCTTCGGGGGAGCATCGACCGGAGCGTGGGATAAGCAGTCTGCGTCGGAATGCTTCCGGCCCGACTTATAGACTACAGTCATGTCAAATTCTTGAAGTCGTAGGCTCCATCTGGCAAGGCGGCCGGAAGGATCTTTCAAATTAGCCAGCCAGCAGAGCGCGTGATGGTCGCTTACCACCTTGAATGGTCGGCCGTATAGGTATGGACGAAATTTAGAAGAGGCCCAGATGATTGCAAGGCACTCCTTCTCGGTCGTCGAGTAATTGACTTCGGCTTTTGTGAGGGATCTGCTAGCGTAGGCGATTACTTTCTCCTGTCCGGCACTCTTCTGGACAAGAACGGCTCCTAGGCCCACACTGCTCACGTCGGTGTGAATTTCGGTCTCGGCGTTTTCATCGAAGTGGCCAAGTACAGGGGGGCACTGCAGGCGGCGCTTAAGTTCGTCGAAGGCTTCTCCTTGCGGCGCTTCCCATTTAAAAGGTACGCCAGCCTTTGTAAGCTGCGTCAACGGTTCGGCGATCCGCGAAAAGTTTCTGACAAATCGTCGATAATAAGCGCACAGCCCAAGGAATCGGCGCACAGCTTTCTTGTCGGCAGGCGGTGGGAATTGTGCGATTGCAGCTGTTTTCTCCGGGTCTGGGCGAATACCGTCCTTGCTAACAATATGACCTAGGAACCGGAGTTCTTCGTAGGCGAAGTGACACTTCTCTGCTTTTAGCGTTAGTCCCGATGACTTGATGGCTTCCAGCACTGTCTGTAGTCGTTTTAGGTGGTCTTCGAAGTTTGACGAGAAGACAACGTCGTCCAAATATACCAAACAAATTTGCCACTTCAAGCCTGCCAGGACTGTGTCCACTACTCGTTGAAACGTGGCTGGTGCGGAGCAGAGGCCAAATGGCATCACCTTGAACTCATAAAGGCCATCCGGTGTGATGAATGCGGTCTTCTCGCGATCTCTTTTGTCGACCTCAATTTGCCAATATCCGCTCTTCAGGTCCATCGATGAGAAGTACCTTGCATTGCAGAGCCGGTCGAGAGTGTCGTCGCTGCGGGGAAGCGGGTAGACATCCTTCTTCGTTATGCTATTCAAGCGGCGGTAATCAACGCAGAAGCGAAGTGTGCTGTCTTTCTTCTTCACCAAAACGACTGGTGCCGCCCAGGGCTGTTCGAGGGCTGGATTACGTCATCACGCAGCATTTCCTCAACTTGATCGCGAATGGACTGGCGTTCGCGCGGCGATACACGATAAGGGCTTTGGCGCAGAGGTCGGGCGTGTTCGTCCTTTATAATGCGGTGCTTGGCCAGTGGTGTTTGTCGTACCTTCGATGATGACGAGAAGCACTCCCCGTAGCTTCGAAGAAGACTGAGAATCTGGTCTTTCCTGCTGTGGGTCAATGCCGGGTTGATGTCAAATTTGGGCTGACGGAATTGGTCCGGTGCGTCTTCCAGCGTTTGGTCGTGGAGGGCGAATACATCTTTGAGGTCGGCTAATTCGTCGAGAAAGGCGATCCTCGTGCCCTTGTTGAGATGCCGGTATTCTTCGGTGAAGTTTGTTACAAGCACCTGAGCTTGACCTCTCCGGAATTTCGCGATGCCTCTTGCGATGCCGACACCTCGTTCTAAGAGCAATTGGATATTTCCTTCGACGATGCCTTCAGCGGTTTCGATGTTTGCGCTACCTACGCAGACTGCGATGCTTGATTGGGGCGGGACGGTCAATTCTTCATCGAGGACGTTTAGAGCGATGTGTTGCATCGACGTCGTCGTAGCAGGAATGGCTTTGTCTGCAGAGAGCTTGATGAGCTTGGATCGCAGGTCGATGATAGCCCTATGTTCATTTAGGAAGTCCATGCCTAAAATCACGTCGCGGGAGCACTGCTGCAAGACCACAAAGCTGGCGGGGTAAATACGCCCATTTACGGTTATTCTTGCAGTGCATCATCCCGATGGAGTAATCAGGTTGCCACCTGCAGTGCGAATCAGCGGGCCATCCCAAGCGGTGGTAACTTTTCTGAGCTGGGAGGCTAACGGTCCACTAATGACTGAATAGTCAGCTCCGGTGTCTACTAGGGCAGTGACTCCGCGACCGTCGATATCAACTTCAAGGTCACTTGTTCGCGTCCTCGCATTGCACGTGGGCCTTAGTGTCCGATCTCGGTTCCGTCGCTTCTTCAGGTCATGGCCGGGGCATACCGTTGTTACTTCGCTGGGCGGCGGTGTCTGCTTGCAGTCTGGTCGTGTTGTCGTCGATGACGTCGTGTGGAGCGGCGGTGAAATGGCTGCGTCGTCGTTGGTGGTCGTCGGCGGCGGAGGATGTTCGTCTTTTCGCTGTTGAGCAACCTCACCTCCAAAGGTTGCTCTGTTTAGTTTCCCCTGCGCGGGCTTGGGGACCTTCCGCGCATACTGTCATCGTAGGTACGGCCTGGCGACGCAAAGCGGGCCCTGTACGGCGATGGAGATCTGAACCGACGGCTTGGTGGCGCAATCTCACCGCTACGCAGATAGTTGTCAATTTCTTGTGGTCGTTCACCTGGGCGTGGTCGTGGAGCGTCGACTGCAAATCCGCGGAGACCGATTCGTCAGTACGGGCAGTGGCGCAGAATGTGGCCGGCCTCACCGCAGTGGAAGCATAATGGCCGGTTGTTTGCAGTCCTCCAGGCGTTGCACTTCCTGGGGTTTGGGGGTCGTTGGTAGGCTTGGCGGGCGGGGGCCAAGGGGCGGTTTTCAGGAACAGGACGGTAGCGGCGAGGGCTGGGAAAGTCATCACGTCGGGGCGGAGGGCGACGTAATGCACCAGCGTAGTTCATCGCTGTTGCTTCTTGTGCTGGAACAGTCGCAGCCGTCGCTTGAGGAAAGCCCAGCGCCTGCTGGACTTCTTCACGGACGACGTCCGCGAGCGTCGCCACCTGCGGTTGTTGCGATGATGGCATCAGTCGGCGGAGCTCCTCTCGCACGATCTCCCGGATGAGGCCCCGAAGGTTCTCTCCACTTGTAGATGCGCTGGGGTAGTGGATTGAGCAGTCCGGCTGAAGTGGTCGCTCGTAGTGGCGCATCCGGGTGGCCAACGTCTTCTCAATAGTAGACGCCTCCGTTTCAAATTCCGCCACAGTTCTTGGTGGGTTTCGCACAAGACCCGCAAAGAGCGACTCTTTAACGCCTCGCAATAAAAGTTTGACTTGCTCACCTTCGGTCATATTAGGGTCTGCGCGGCGAAAAAGGCGCTTCATCTCCTCAACATACGCCAGGACAGGCTCGTTAGGGAGTTGAAGTCTTGACTGCAGGAGGGCCTGGGCTCTTTCTTTACGGACGACGCTTGAAAAGGCAGTCAGAAACGCTTCCTTGAAAGTCTCCCAATCCTTCATAGTTGCCTCATGATTTTCGAACCAAACTTGGGCATGTCCTTGAAGAACAAAGTAGACTTGCCTAAGTTTCGCGGCGTCATTCCAGCCGTTGAATTCTGCCACACGGTCGAAAAGGTCCATCCAGTCTCCAGCATCTTCATCCGGTCGTCCATGGAAGCAGGGGGGTTCACGGGGTTGGACGAAAACAACCGGTGCTGTAGGCTGGGCCATTGTCAGCGTCGATGCCTTCCGAGATCGAATGGGGTCAGGCAGCAGACCGTGTTCGGGTTGTAGGCCTTGAAGTCGGCGGCTGGCTCGGTGACCTGTAGGCTGGTCTTCCAGGGTGACAGGAACACGGCTTGGGTCTTCGCTTGAAGGATCAAAGGCAGCACCTCCACCAGATGTCACGTAGTGGTGACGAGGTCGACGACACAAATGAAGGGGTCGATGATTGCACTAAAGAAACCTTTATTTGGGCTGACTTGCGCCCGCAAAAGAACTAAGCAACTCGGCGGCGGCGATAGCAACAAACGCGCTCGTCGGTCGTCGAACAAAGAATGCCCGTCACACTCGGCAACGCTCAATTTAAAGGCTGCACAGAACAATCTAGATAACGTCGCAAACAGCTACCAGCACGGGCTGGAACATTGTGGAAAGACACCCGAGCGGCCGGAACCTTCGAGACAGATCTCGGTGCGTCTTGTGCTACAACAAAACTGATAAAGGTGTGACTCGCGACATCGAGCAGTAACAAACAAAGATTACGGAACTGATACGCGGTCCAGAATCAGAGTGATAAGCCTGTATGCCGGCGGCTGTTAAAAAACAACAAATACTGTTTTGAGGCAATATCTATACGGTGCAACCGTGAACAACAAGGTAAACCACAGCTATGCCAAGGAACCACAAGCTAAGCCATGGCATCGCCGAAGCTTTTTGCTTCTGATAATCAGGATTAACCAAGCTAAATAACTACCAATTTACATAACTACATAAAAACCTGTTTCTTTATGCAGCAGGAAGTTATATCAATGTAAATTCCAGAATAATCAGTAGCACACGTTACATATGTTGTCAAAAAAAAAAAGCACTGCAAAAGTATACAAAAAGGCAGGGAGACACAGCAGACGAATTACGCACACTGTGGGAATCCTAACAGGTGGCCCAGCCATTGGTATGTGCAGAGCACATTGTACTAAGTTAGAATGATCTATGCTAACTACCCTGCATTCACTATTATTGTAGAATAAACTCGATGTACCATAACATGAATTATTCTATAATGGTATAATATTGCACAGCATGATCCCCGAAATTTCAGAAATGGCTACATTCTGCTGTGGAGTGAGCTGAGCTGATGCATGTTAACTCTAGCTTTCGCTCCATAGCCACAAGGATGTTCCGCGAATACAGAACGTGCCTGCCCGATCCATTCAAATGTCATCTGTTAAGTTAAATGAATTCCCAAATGAACCTCCAAACTGCATGTTTAAAGACTAGCTTCCACATCTCCCATAAAAATAGTCAGATCCTAAGCCTGTGCTGACAAATTCCCGGGCATTGGTCAGTAGTGCCTTCAGGGAGGATGGAGGTCACTGAAGAGTAGCTTATTTCTCACTCGGCTTTTTTGCTTCACTGCCAGTGGCTCCTCGTGTTTTCACTTGAGCAGTGCTGGTGTTTTTTTTTTTTCTTAATTATAACAGATTGCCGATAAGCTCTGTATGGCTTTCAAATGGTGTTGAGAACATTTCTAGCGACTGACACTTTCATGGCGTCACCCCTACAGAGTAGAAGAATAAAAAAACTTGCACTATTCTTTGTATGGCTCAGGGTAGTTTGCAGTATCTCCTTTGCTTTCTTTTTTTCACTTCTCTTCCCATTGGCAATTCAAAAGACTAGAAGGAAGTGCTATCGCATGTGCGTAGCAATTTTTTAAAAATTAATTGATTATTTAGTTTCAGCACAAAGTTTGCATTTTTTACCCACATCAACAGTTTGACCTACAGTTTCACCCACATCAACAGAGAAATAACAAAAGTAATATGGATGATTGCGTTTACTATTGGTGGCCATAGAGCAGGGTTGTGATATATCCAGGATTGAAAACTGCTCTCGCTTTAAGAGCGTTAAAATATTACTTAATAAAAAGAATCTCTCACCTTTCAATTGGACAGATTACACACAGGTAGGTAAATAAAAATCTTAGAAGTGTGGTCAGAAAAAAAAAAAAAACCGCAGATATGCAAGTCATGTATGTAAATTGCAGCGGTGGCGTAGAGGTAGAACATAAGTTTCCCGTGCATGAGAACCGTGGTTCGAATCCCGGTACCGCACAATTCCCCATCGGATTTTTTTTTTTTTTTTTTTTTAAATCTGCGTGGCGATAGAATTGCACAAACAGGTTTGGGGTGCAACCTATCCGGTGAACACCTCCAGAAACGCACTCCCTCACCAGAACAGGATTTGGCCATGACCTCCTATGACTACTCTAACAAACCCCCAGCCCTCAGTCCCCAGCGGCTGCAAAGCAACTAACTACAGTTGCGGTCAGAGCTGCAACACAGCAAAGGGTGTTAAGAATCTGTGGCTCCAGACAGGCCACCAGTGGAAACTGACCCTGGCAACGTTTAACACTAGAATCCTAGCTAGTGAGGGTAGTTTAGCAGTACTGTTAGAGGAATTAGAGGGCATGAAATGGGATGTGATAGGGCTTAGTGAAGTTAGGAGGCCAAATGAGGCATATGCTATACTGAAGGGCGGATATGTATTGTGTTATCGACATTTACCGGAGACGAGAACTAAGGGTAGGGTTCCTTGTCAATAAGGATAAGGCTGGTAATATAGAGCAATTCTATAGCATTACTGAGGGGGTGGCAGGCATCGTAATTAAGCTTAATAAGCGGTATAAACTAAAGGTTGTACTATGCACCTACATGAAGCCATGACGATCAGGCAGTCGAAAGCTTCTAAGAAGATTTAGAATTGGCCATGGGGAAGCAAAGACGCAGTATACTTTACTATAATGGGCGACTTCAATGCCAAAGTAGGGAAAAAGGCAAGCAGGAGACCAGGCAGCGCATGAATATGACATTGGCTCTTGGAATAGCAGGGGTGAGTTACTAGTTGAGTTTTCAGAGCACAATAACTTAAGAATAATACCTTCTTCAGCAAACGAAAGAACCCGAAGTGGACATGGAAAAGCCCCAATGGGCAGACTACAAATGAAATTAACTTCAAATTGCGTTGTAACTCCCGGCATCAGGATGCAGAGGTAATCGGAAAGGTGTAATGCAGTAACCACAGGATGGTGATGGCTTGAATTAGTCTGGATCTGAAGAGGGAACAGAACAGATTAGTATGACAGAAGTCCATCAATGAATTAGCAGTAAGGGAGAGGGCAGAAGAATTCAGATCTCACTACAGAACAAATATTCAGCTTTAACCAAGGGTGATGACCTTAGTGTAGAAGCAATGAACAATAATTCAGAGATATCATTACTGAGTGCGCAGTAGAAGTAGGCGATACGATAGTTAGAGAGGATCAGTTCAGTTCAGTTCAGTCGTGTCCGACTCTTCGTGACCCTATGGACCATATCACGCCACACTTTCCGGTCTCTCACTATCTTCCTAACATCACATGACTTCATCTGCAGCACCTCGAGGATGCCATCTAACCATCGCGTTCGCTGCCTACCCCTTCTCCGGTGACCCTCAACCTTTCCCAACATCAAATCTTTCTCCAGCAACTCCTCTCTTCTCATCAGATGACCAAAGTAGCTGAGCTTTAACTTTAGAATTTGACCCTCCAATGAGCAGTCAGGTTTTATGGTCGACAATATCGACTGATTTGATCTTCTGGCCGTCCAAGGAACTCTCAAGAGTCTCCGCCAGCACCACAATTGAAACGCGTCAATTCTTCGGCGGTCAGCCTTCTTCACAGTCCAACTCTCGCATCCATACATCACAACTGGAAAGACCATAGCACGAGTTATATGGATCTTGGTTGGCAGTGTAATGTCTCTGCTCTTTCATCATCATCATCATCAGCCTGACTGTACCCACTGCAGGGCGAAGGCCTCTCCCATATTTCTCTACTTAACCCGGTTCTGTGCTAGCTGCATCCACTTGACCCCTGCGAACTTCTTAACTTCATCCGCCCACCTAACTTTCTGCCGCCCCCTGCTACGCTTTCCTTCCCTTGAAATCCAGTTTGTTACCCTAAGCGACCATCGGTTATCCTCTTTTCACCCTACATGTCCTGCCCATGCCCATTTCTTCTTCTTGATTTCAACTAGAATGTCGGTAACTTGAGTTATTTCTCTGACCCACTCTGCAAGCTTCCTATCTCTCAATGTTACCCCTACCATTTTTCGTTCCATAGCCCTCTGGGTTGTTCTCTGCTCTTTACGAGGCAGGCAAGGCTAGCCATGGCTCTCTTTCCCAGAAGCAGGCGTCTTCTAATTTCATGGCTGCAGTCTCCTTCCGGGGTAATCTTGGAGCCCAAGAAGAGAAAATCTGTCGCAGTTCCACTACTTGTCTTTTGATGCTCCAGGACTTGATAGGGCAAGACGCCATGATCTTTGTCTTTTTGATGTTCAGTTTAAGCCCAAACTTCTCACTCTCTTATTGTACGCGCATCAAAAGTCTCTTGAGTTCCACTTCACTTTCTGCCATTAAAGTGGTATCATCCGTATATCTAAGGTTGTTGATACATTTCCCAGCAATCTTCACTCCAGCTGAAGACTCGTCCAGACCGGCCTTCCTCATGATGCACTCAGCATATAGGTTAAATAGGCAGGGCGACAGTATGCAGCCCTGTCTCACTCCTTTCTCAATCGGAAACCAATCAGCAAGACCATGCCGAGTTCTGACTGTGGCCTCTTGCCCTTCATACAGGTTCCTGAGGAGACAGATGAGGTGAATTGGAACTCCCATCTCTTGGAGAGCTTGCCACAATCTGCTGTGATCTACGCAGTCAAACGCTTTTGCATAATAAATAAAGCAGAAGTAGATGGGTTTCTGGAACTCTCTTGCTTTTTCCATGATCCAGCGAAGGTTGGCAATCTGGTCTCTAGTTCCTCTGCCCTTGCGAAACCCAGCTTGCACGTCCGGAACCTCCCAATCCCCATGCTGCTGCAGCCTACCTTGGAGGATTTTCAACATCACCTTGCTAGCATGCGAAATAAGCGCGATCGTGCGATAGTTGGAGAGAGGATACCGGTAAACTATCTAAGGAAACAAAAGATTTGATCAAGAAATGTCAAAGTCTGAAAGCATCAAACCAAACAGACAGGATAGAGCTGGCAGAGATATCAAATCTAATCAATAAGCGTAAAGTGACCGACACAAAAAGTATAACATGGGGAAAATTGAGCATGCTCTAAAGAACGGGGACAGCCTGAAAGCGGTGAAGAGAACATTAGGCATAGGCAAAAATCAGATGTATGCGCAAAGGGAGAAGGCGGGCAATGTCATCACAAATATGGACAGTACAGTCAAAGTAGCAGAGAAATTCTATACTGATCTCTACAGTAGCCGAAGGAGTCAGGACAATAACGAGATAGGCAGTAGTGAAAAGCAGTCAGACGTTCCGCCAGTGACGAAGAACAAGGTTAAGAAAGCTTTAGAAATTATGAAAAGGGGGAAAGCAGCTTGGGAGAATCAGGTAACTACAGAATTGTTGTGGTGCTAGGAAAACTGGCCATCCTGTATACGCATTGCCTGGTGTCATCGACAGTACCGGAGTCATAGAAGAACGCTAACACTATCTTAATTCATAAGAAAGGGGATGCTGAGGACTTGAAAATTACATGCCAACCAGCTTACTCTCCGTTACATACTATAAGGTATTTACAAAGGTAATCGCTAACAGAATCAAGACAATCTTAAACTTCAATCAAGCAAAAGGTAAAGAAGGTTTTTGGAAATGGTGCTCTACCATTGATCCTATCCATAGCACCAACTAGGTGATAGAAAAATGCTCGAAATATAACCAGCCCTGATACATAGCATTCATTGATTAAAAAAAACCATTTGACTCAGTGGAAACCTCTGCACTCGGCAGTCATACAGGCACTGCGAAATCAGTGTGTGGAAGTCATATGTGAAAGTAGGCGGGAAAAGTCACGCAAGGTTTCACCTCACCGGTTAGTGCGGAGTCCCGCGAGGATACGTCCACTCAAGTCAAGTTCCCAATGCCGAAGAGACCTTGGCTTTCCTCGTGTGCGCAGGGACAAGGCCTTCCTTTAGCGCTTGTGCTACTGCGACGCTGGCGCCATCTCTCGATAACGTCAACTATCCGCGCTGGCACAATCTTGTGATAGCTAGGGTAACTAACACGGGGGAAAGTCGACTTTAAAGGGAACGATGGGAGAATGTTCCCCACAAAGGCGAAAGCCTTTCTAGGCCCATGGAACGAAATACTGGGCGCAAGAGTTGTGCGCAAGATGTGTGCGCGAAATCTATCATTTTCCGCGAGGTTCCTCGAGATGTGTTCTTGCCTAGCGTTACTGCCATCTGCAATCCCACACTTGAACGCACCAAGGAACACAACGCGACAGAAGCGATGGCGTACCGTCCAAACTCCCACTTGCCAGAGAAAGTGTGACAGATACTGAGTCTTTCCTTGCCTGTAAACCAATTATAATTATATGTAGCACTACAATAAATGCCGATAAGAGGCAAACGATGAGAGGCAAATGATAAAAGAAGAAGGGTAGGCTTTCACCATTCTCCTCTTAAGAGACATCTAGAAACCCTCCAATTTTTTATTAAAGTTCCACCTCTCATTCATCCTTAGAATACCAGTTCCTAGACAAGACAGGAAACTAGTCGCAGGGCCAATGTTCCACTTCATTTGCTGCGGACCAGCTGGGCTGAACATAAAATCACTTGGTAGCTTGCCTGGCTTTCACTGAATAATCTGCCGCTCCCTACTCCACGGCAGCACAGCAGAAGTGCTTTTTTTCCATTTCGGCAGATACTGGTTTTCTGGCGCAAATGAGCTCACCAATGGCAAAACTTCACCCCGGTGCTGCGAACATGACAGAAATGCCAAAAAAAAACATCTACAGAGATGTGCATGCTTTTCTGCCTAGGCAATCAGTTATTTGACTCTGCAGCCTTGGCATCTTGACGCATTGCCAAGCCCTGTGCTGCAGTCGACACTGACACTAAACTCGCTAAACTGAGGAACTATTTAGCGTAAAAAGGGCTAGCAGTCTAAAATGAGTTTTAAAGAAACAAGTACTGCGGTCTTGGCGCCATGCATCACAAGTGAACAGGGGAAGAATTGAGGTAAGAAAAATTAGTCCATGTGGGGGCTCAAAGAACCCACAAAAGCAGCTTGGTTCTGCAGAACCAAGTTAGAGAGCCTCTGGTCTAAAGAAGAAACTACCAGAGAGCAGTAAATATGTCAAACACATGTCTTGTCTGATCAACAGTGTGCTTCCACGAGAGTACGTTCAGTATATTAAGGGGTAACATAGCTCTTAAAATTACTTTTCTAATTTTTGACCAAATTTCATAAAACCCGGTATTCTGATTCAGTATATTGCATTGATTTCAAATATGTAATTATTTTTCCAATTGGCCAATTAGTTCAAGAGGTAATAAAATTAGTTGTTCATAATTTGCAGAAACAATTAAAAAATAACCACACTACAAAAAGTTAACACAGACTCATTGCTAGATACTGGAAAGTGTAAAGAATACAATGTTGGGAGCACTTCTTTGATATAACAAATATTAGCGATGTTATAGCAGTTCAAAGTTCTCAATTTTGCTCTAAATCAGACAGGAGAGCACTCGCATTTGGAACAGTGAACTTTGAACTGCTATAACTTCGCTAATATTTGTATTCATTATGCTTTCTAGTACCTAGCAGTGTCCATGTGAATTTTTTATAATGCGGTTATTTTTTCATTGTTTCTGCAAATTATGAACAATTTCATTTATCTTTTGAACTAATTGTCCAATTGGAAAAAATAGTTATATATTTGAACTCAGTGCAAGAAACTGAATTAGAATACCAGGTTTTATCAAATATTGACAAAAATTAGGAAAAATAGTTCTAAGGGTTTTATGAAACTGAATCGGAATACCAGGTTTTATCAAATATGGACAAAAATTAGGAAAAATAGTTTTAAAGGAGACAAAAGTTAGGAAACATAATTTTAAGATGGCTCTTAAAACTATTTTTCCTAATTTTTGTCCATAAGCCTGGTATTCCGATTCAGTTTCATAAAACCCTTAGAACTATTTTTCCTAATTTTTGTCCATATTTGATAAAACCTGGTATTCTAATTCAGTTTCTTGCACTGAGTTCAAATATCTTAAAACTATTTTTTCTACTTCTTATCCATATTTGATAAAGCCTGGTATACTGATTCAGTTTCTTGCACAGAGTTCAAATATATAACTATCTTTCCAATTGGCCAATTAGTTCAAAAGATAAATGAAATTAATTGTTTGTAATTTGCGGGAACAATGAAAAAATTATCGCACTACAAAAAATTCACATGGACACTTTGCGAGATACTAGAAAGCATAATGAATACAATGTTAGGAGCACTTTTTTGATATAACAAATATTAGTGATGTTATAGCAGTTCAAATTTTTAAATTCCACTCTAAATCAGACAAGAAGGCACCCACATCTGGAACCTTGAACTGCTATAACATCACTAATATTTGTTATATCAAAAAGTGCTCCTAACATTGTATTCATTATGCTTTCTAGTACCTAGCAAAGTGTCAATGTGAATTTTTTCTAGTGCGGTTATTTTTTTATTGTTTCCGCAAATTATGAACAATTAATTTCATAATCTCTAGAACTAATCGGCCAACTGAAAAAACAGCTACATATTTGAAATCAGTGCAAGAAACTGAATCAGAGATCCCAGGTTTTATCAAATTTGGTCAAAAATTGGAAAAATAACTTTAGGAGCCATGTCCCCCCTTAAGAGATTTTGAGGCTTTCTTTTTGAGACTGTTTATGGGTGGAAGGAATGAGGTTTTTTTTTGTTGAATGTCATGCCTAAATATTTGTACTCTAGTTTAAAAGGTAATACGGTTTCACATAAGTACAGAGTGGGGTCAACCTATATACCTCTCTTTAGTGACAAAAAAAGGGGAAACTTCATCCATTACTGTGCGCGTCCAGATCACTGGTTCGTTTAATGTCAGTTGTATCTGTCTCTCATATGCTGATACAGCAGAGAAGAAAGGCTCATGAGCAATACCTGTGGGATGAGGATGATGGCACCTCCATCGAGCGCAGCTTCCTCGGCATACGCCATGGCCTCCAATGGGAGGGCGTCCCCCATGGTGAGTCACCGCCACCTGCAGCACAGGGACACACAAGCGTCAACTCTGCCACCCAGGAACCAAGGGCTAGTTCTTCAATTATTGTAACTTACATAAACCAGATACTACAGAAACCAAGACAGTGTGTAAGAAAAGGTGTTACAGCACATAAAGCAAGCACACCCTTTCCTAAGCCCCACCGAGCAACATTCCAGATTCAAAAATAAGAAATCTTAAATAAGAAGCCCCGCAGATTGCTAAAAACTGCTAAAGTCAATATTTGCATCCAAAAGTTCACTTTTGTGCATGTTATTCTGCTATTCAGCCAGCAAACAATATAACTAATATTATGTACATAATCAGTTCAGTTGAGTTCAGTCGTTCAGTCGTGTCCGACTCTTCGTGACCCTATGGAGCACGTCACGCCACGCTTTCCGGTCTCTCACTATCTTCCTAACATCACATAACTTCATCTGCAGTGCCTCGAGGATGCCATCTAACCATCGCGTTCGCTGCCTACCCCTTCTCCGGCGACCCTCAACCTTTCCCAACGTCAAATCTTTCTCCAGTGACTCCTCTTTTCTCATCAGATGACCAAAGTAGCTGAGCTTTAACTTTAGAATTTGACCCTCCAATGAGCAGTCAGGGTTTATGGTCAACAATATCGATTGATTTGATCTTCTGGCAGTCCAAGGAACTCTCAAGAGTCTTCGCCAGCACCACAATTCAAACGCGTCAATTCTTCAGCGGTCAGCCTTTTTCACAGTCCAACTCTCGCATCCATACATCACAACAGGAAAGACCATAGCACGAGTTATATGGATCTTGGTTGGCAGACTAATGTCTCTGCTCTTTACTAGGCGGTCAAGGCTAACCATTGCTCTCTTTCCCAGAAGCAGGCGTCTCGTAATTTCATGGCTGCAGTCTCCTTCCGAGGTAATCTTGGAGCCCAAGAACAGAAAATCTGTCACAGCTTCCACTTCTTGTCCCTTGATGCTCCAGGACTTGATAGGGCAAGAAGCCATGATCTTTGTCTTTTTAATGTTCAGTTTAAGCCCAAACTTCTCACTCTCTTCTTGTACGCGCATCAGAAGTCTCTTGAGTTCCACTTCACTTTCTGCCATTAAAGTGGTATCATCCGCATATCTAAGGTTGTTGATACGTTTTCCAGCAATCTTCACTCCAGCTGAAGACTCGTCCCGACCGGCCTTCCTCATGATGCACTCTGCATATAGGTTAAATAGGCAGGGCGACAGTATGCAGCCTTGTCTCACTCCTTTCTCAATCGGAAACCAATCAGTAAGACCATGCCCAGTTCTGACTGTGGCCTCTTGCCCTTCATACAGGTTCCTGAGGAGACAGATGAGGTGAATTGGAACTCCCATCTCTTGGAGAGCTTGCCACAATCTGCTGTGATCTACGCAGTCAAACGCTTTCGCATAATCAATAAAGCAGAAGTAGATGGGTTTCTGGAACTCTCTTGCTTTTTCCATGATCCAGCGAAGGTTGGCAATTTGGTCTCTAGTTCCTCTGCCCCTGCGAAACCCAGCTTGCACGTCCGGAAGTTCCCGATCCACATACTGCTGCAGCCTACCTTGGAGGATTTTCAACATCACCTTGCTAGCATGCGAAATAAGCGCGATCGTGTGGTAGTTGGAACAATCTTTGGCACTGCCTTTCTTTGGAATGGGCATGTAAACTGACCTCCTCCAATCCTGTGGCCACTGCAGGGTTGTCCAAATCTTCTGACATAATGTATGCAGAATGTTAACAGCGTCATGGTTGAGGTTTTGAAGCAACTCAGCTGGAATGCCATCAATTCTGCTAGCTTAGTTCTTAGCAAGGCTGGCTAAGGCCCATTCAACTTCACTCTTCAGGATGCCCGGCTCGAGATCAGTATTCACAAACATCTTATGTTGGGTTTGCACATCCGGGTCCTTCTTGTACAGTTCTTCTGTGTATTCCTGCCACCTCTTCTTTATCTCTGAGGCTTCAGTGAGGTCCTTGCCTCGTTTGTCCTTTATCATGCCCAGCTTAGCACAGAAGCTTCCTTTGATATCTTTGATTGTCTTATACAGAGCTCTTGTGTACCTCAATTGGCTGTTGTCCTCAACTACTTGGCACTGTATGTTCAGGAAGGCATTCTTATCTCTCCTTGCTATTTTCTGAAAATCCACATTGAGAACCTTGTATCTTTCTCTTTCCCCCATAACTTTTGCCATCCTCCTTTCCTCAGCTATTTGCAAAGCCTCTTCAGATAACCAGTTTGCTTTCTTGCATTTCTTTTGCTTTGGAACTACCTTAGTAGCAACTTCTTGTATTATATCACGAACATCAGTCCACATCTCTTCGGGCTCTCTGTCTTCTAGATCTAATTCTTGAAATCGATTCCTCACTTCCACAGCATATTCTAATGGAATTTGATCCAGATCATACCTGAAAGGCCTTCTAGTTTTCTGGGTTTTCCTCAATGGAAGCTTAATTTTGGCAACAAGAAGCTGGTGATCGGTGCCATAATCGGCCCCAGGCCTTGTTTTTACTTCTTGTATAGCGCTTCTCCATCTTATGTACATAATACAAAGCACTTTATTCTATTTAGACCAACAAAGTTAGGATCACGAAGACTTTCATCCTTGGGAATATCCCACCTGCATGCCTTCTGCAGGCCTAAATTATTGCTTCAAAAGCGCTGTTCTCTTTCCTGACTGCAAACTGCTTACTGCATTGCATTCAGTCGCAAAAACGTCTACTTCATCTGGGTTAAGGGAGCGTTTAGCGGGCGACTGTTCACTTTTAACACCGGTTATAGACAAGCTTCAGCCCGTGACGTCAGTGGAGATGCGGTGGCGCTGGCGACAGCAGTGACTTTCGTGGTGTAGGCAAAAGCACGGGCCGTCTGCATTGGATGCGCGGAGATTGCTGTGTTTTCGGGCATAATTCCCAATATTTCTATGAGCTGTGGTGCGGTTGATTGCACCACGAGACACAAAAAGCAAAATGGCACTTGTTTTAACATGTTTCTTGCGGTAGAATAAAGATGAGAGCGAAGGGCAGCGGCATTGAGCGCGACAAGTAGACTCTTCGGTGACGGATTGCCTTCGCGGCTAACATATATATGCGTTGCAGTTCTTCACCGAAACTAGATCAGTTCGTTTGCAACCCTTAATTATCATGATTGCTTTTCGGCGACACGACGAATAGCGCAAGAACAAACGCCTGCAGCTCGTGCCCATTTTGATATGCTATTAAGTTGTAAGAAGTTCAGACGCGATATATTCCGTGTGCGTATGATCCTGCAGGGAAGCTGCACTGTGAGTTCTATTCACTTGCAGTGCTGTCCGTGCATATGTTCACACAGAAAGGACACAAACGCTGCTGTGAAGGTAATTGCAATTAGTTTGGGCGCGGTCACTCCAGTACGATATTGCTGGCTATAACAGGCCCAGACCTGTAAAGTATAGCTTTTCTCTGTTTGTACTTTCACGAGTTTCAACCAGTCTCTTCATCACCGGTTCTATAGTAAACATTGTTATGATCCGGGCAGTCCCGCAGCATTATTTCTCATTTCTAAATTTTATTTTTGGAGGTCATTATAAGATCCTGACGAACAAATTAAATATCCACGTACAATCTAGCTCTGATCGAGCAGGATATTTAAGTATATGGTACATGGAGTTCAATGTCCCAAAGAGGAATCGACTATGAGGGGTGCAAAATAAGCAGAATAAGATGATGCGCATTTGAATAAAAAATTTCCATGTATATTAAAAAAAGCTCAGCAGATCACGCAAATTTCGCTGCAAGCGATCGTGGAGAACGTTTCATCTGCACTCATGCGTCTCTCCTATAGAGCAAAGAGAACAAAATGAGAGCTTTCGTACTGGCATTCATGTACATATTAACTTGTGAACGACCTTGCTACATCTGTAAGATGAGATAGACGTCAACGTCTTTTTTGTCGGGCAGGCAAAAACAAGTTGGCAGTGCACTTTGCCAACATGTTAAAAAGATCTAAAAGATTGAGTTCTTCTTTTTAGATACGAAATTCTATGACCTAAGTTGCCGGTAAAGTGAGCTAGAAATGTGATTTCTAGTTTACTATATACAGTTGCCGATAATATTGTTCTTTAGAGTGAGTGCTTGAAGCAACAGAAAGGCAGTCAATAGATTCGTCATATGAAAAACACACTTCCAGTCATTCATATTGTCGTCCTCCTTGCATGCGCTAGGAATAGGCCTGGGAGTTGAACAGGGTTGACTATTAGTCTTTCTCATACATTGCGCTTTCTCGTTTTTATTTAACTTAATCACTCACGGCCGTCGCCTACGTACCGCAGCCGCGCGCTGTTGAGGCCACGGAGAAGGAAGCCAATGCAGCGCTCTTCGCCAAGTAATTCTAGCTGTAATCGGCTGATAATGTGTGGAAATACTCTCCAGGCATAAACCAAGCTATTTCTATGTATAAGCGAAGCTTACACTTCAATATATTCGCACGCGCGAACTGGTTTCGAAGGCAGCGTCGCTTTGCGCAGTGTAGGCACGCCGTGCTTTTGCCTACACCCCATGTCGCTGCCGATCGCAGCGCCACCTTTGTTTACAAACATGACGCTTGTCTATAGGCTGAATTCCAGTGCTGCTGCTGAAATACACCTTAACATAGTGCCGGGGTCACGTGGATGCAGCTAGCACAGAACCGGGTTAAGTGGAGAAATATGGGAGAGGCTTTCGCCCTGCAGTGGGTATAGTCAGGCTGATGATGATGATGATTATGATAGTGCCGATCTTTTGGATTACATTTTTGAGCAGTTTATAACTTTAGTAGCGTTTGCTTTGCTGTTGGTGTGCACCGCAAATAGTTAAGATAAGCAAGGGGGGCTTAGCACGAAAGAAACAAGAGCGTGAAAGGAAGCACGACAGGAGTGCTCACTTTCACCTGAGAAAAAAACGGCGAGATTGAGGAATCAAATGTGCATGCCCAGTTATCCACTAACTTGAGAGACAAGGTATGTAACCTCTGTTTACATTAGGTTCCCTGTTTATATATGACAATGTTCCAGTGGCTGTACATGCTTCCAAACCCTGCATTCAACTGGCTACATCAGCACAGAAAGGGCTAAGTAGACTAGCTCGAAGAAGAGATTTTTTTTATTAACAGCATCCCTGTACATGTTCACTTCATCCCCAAATGCAGCTGTGCTTTCACGGTTGTTCCAGCTGATGAAAGCGAGGTTCTTTCAGTTCTGTTGAATGGCAGCGATTTTTTTCTCCAGACAGACTTATGATTTCCATAAGAGGCGCCGCTGACTCCAACTACAAAAGGAAGCCTTATTTGCATTTGTAACTTCCAATGCCCAACCTTATCGCAAAACTTTGTGTCCTAAAAGCCCTTCTTTCTTAAACTTTTGCATATACTTGAAAGGTCACAGTCTGCCAGACTGCAGGTCTGAGAAAGGCGGACCTTAATATTGAATTAAAATGTGCTGCCTAAATCAATTCAAGGCACATTACTATATCTGTCACCTTGACATCTCAATGACATCATGAGCTCAAAGCAACATTCTCTATAGAACAGAGCATAATTTGAAGGAATTTAGACTATTCTAAACAAAAATTCTACAACCATCAAAAACGGCCAAAATAAATGCCAACAAGGCCTAAGCCCCTAACCAGTGTAAAAAAAAAAAAGAAACTAAATATTTCGGGAAAAAGGCCATCTTGGCAACACCGCCACAGAGTGACTAGAGCCCAAACCTCGCAGAGGTAGAAAAGGTTAACCGACAAAAGGCAGGTTGCCAGATGCAGACTAGCAGTGTCTTGTTCAGTTACATCCTCAGCGAGGGCAATGAGGATAACTGTTCTCAGCAATTAGCATGTATTGCTTCTTAAGCCCTCAAACCTTTCCCTACACAGGACAAAGTGCCTTTTCTATGAATGAAGGTCATTTCCCTCTCCTCCATCTGAGGCAGGTGCAAGGCAAACAAGACGCTTTTTGTCTTCGTTTGTGACCTTGTTCCTGAAATGAATTGCAGCTCAAGACATTTTCTAGCCTGCACTTTTATTTGCACGTAAAGCCTCTTTTGTTGAAGGAATAAGCACAGGTCTGCAGAAGCGATGAGAAAATGCATGATAAAAAACACCGACACACAAGAGAAGGACACATACAACAGGACAAAACTCAAGCACAGGTCTTTAGTCTACTGTGAGCCCTCCTACACATGTCTGATGAGTAAGGCTGCTTTTTCCACTAGGTCTTGCTCCAAGCCCAACAGCAGTCGGTGGGCTTCAGCATTAGTTATTCCCTCAGGGTGCCAATGCGTTATTACTTCCTTATCTTCAAGGTCAGTTGGCGGATGCCAATATCCATGCTGCTAATGCAAGAATTTGCATCTCTACGATACAGCCACTGTAGTTAGAGGAATGAAAGAGTTCCACCAGTGTGTCAGTGACTAATTCAGGCCTCATCTCTCTGTTCTTGTAAAACAAGTCCACCATCTCCAGCGATTCTCACTTCTAATAAAAGGGTACCTTAAAGTGTTTTCAAGAACCAAAGTTAGTAGAGTTCTGCTCTGAGCAATGCTTTCACAGATAGAGCGCTGTCCCTGCATTTCAAAGCACCTGTAAGCAGCATAGTTCCCAGCAATAGCCTCTATCGAAAGAGACCAGTATGCACATCAGCTCCTGTTGTTCCGTCACGCATCCAGAAGAAAACAGTAGCGATTGCACGGTCCAAAGACAAGAATCTGGGTTTCTAAAGAAAGGTCAGAATGCTCACAAAGATATAGCAGGGTCATACCACTAGCCACTATCTGCAACAATGTGCGCAAAAGTGCTTCTTCAACCTAGCTAGCTGGCAACCTGACAGCTGCCTTCAGTAGACACATTGGAGTCAGTACAGCCCTCCAGTCATATCAGTGTTTGCATCAAGAAAACAAAACACTAAAGAGCATGACTGCCTAAACTGCATGAACAACTCCACTGATTTTTACTGTTTGCCTCTGTCCAGGTGTGCTTTTGCTGTACTGCCAAAAAATATATTTTTTTAATTGTCAACAATTGCAGAGGCGAATAATATGAGTCTATTAACAGGCTGCATTTTCCAGAAGCACTATCTTAAGAGCTGCTGCTGACGGTGCTAACTGTCATTAAAAAATTATTCATGACTACTACCGAAGAGCTATTAAATGACACAAGCCGACTTATAAATGACTTTCTTGCCACAGCTGGCCTTCAACAAGGTGCACGAGACATTACATGCAGTTTCCATCGTTTCCTCATGCCATGAATTTCAATTAGCATTGGAACATTTGCAATTGCTATTAATTAATACTTCTAGAAGCACAGTCCAAATTGTAGCACGTCTTGTACACTGAAAACTCCACATTAGTTCCAATTCCAGGCATAGTCACCCTGGTGTAAGTTGCCTTTTATTCCATGTGTTGTTCTGTATTGCACACTGAAATTGCGTATGCATGTTTCTTAGAGCTCGGCGGTGTTTATTCCTACCGCACAGTGTTCTTTTTTTTTCTTCCGTGTAATAAATGAGGGTTAACTGTATCTGTAAATAGATAAAAGAAGAAAACAAAGCTCCTTCATTGACATCAACCAATGAATACAGTCTGCAGGGTGGCCTTCAGTGGGTGTTGAAAGGCACTGCCTGTGCAGGGAATCCGGGAAGAGTAAGACCGAGGTTGCACAAAGCCATTAAAGCAACAGACATGATTGGAAGAGTAAACTATCTAAAGATACATAGAATCACAACTCAAGACTGTTGCCTTGAGCAAAGGTTTCAGTAACCCTTTCATTGTTACCGTTGGCAATGAGGATTCCCTGAATGTCCTGTGTTGTCGTGACCGGTGTTGTCATCAATTAAGCTATAAATGGTAAAAAAATTAAAAAATAATGCCATTTTACTTATTTCTACTTCTCTGCATCACTGTTATATTAAAGCCCGCAAGCAACAGCAAAAGAAAGGTCCCATACTTCGCAGTAAACTCTCTAAAGGTACACAATATCGCAGCTCGTCTGTGTTGCCTTAAGCAAAGATTTCAGTATCACTTTCCACTTTCATGGTTACTGTTGGCAATGAGTATTCCCTGAATGTCCTGTGTTGTCGTGACCAGAGCTGTCATTAAATAGGCTATAAATGCTCAAAAATAAAAAAAAAATGATGTGATTTTGTTTATTTTTATATTTCATTTACATCTCTGCATCATTGTTACACTGAAGCTCACAAGCAACAGCGAAAGGAAGGTCACATACTTTGCGACAGCCTTTTTAAGTCAAGTTTGAACAAAAGATACTGCTATACACAAAGGGGGCACCTAAAGAAAAAGGCTATGATTCCCAGCATAACACAGACCAATGCATCATAATAATGAACAAATGAGCACAGGTTTACTTACTGTTTTTAGAAAAAATTTGGTCATGCCAGATACTGAATTAGAAAAGCAAAAAGAACAAGGGCTCAGGTACTTTGCTTCATGAGTGGCTACTCATGCACAATAGCTCTCCCTTTTGTAGCTCGATAACAACCTCATTCATTGCAGTGCTTGCTTATATAACCTAAGTGTGTTTGAGTGATGTAATATTGAAGAAATGCTGATGTGTAACTTTAACATGCCAATGAAAGTCCATAAAATAAGCAGAAGCATGAAACCTTGCCACTACCAGTGCATCTCACCCTGTGAATATATCTTCGTAAGTTACTATCTACCGTATTTACTCGGATCTAAGCCGACAGCTCCAGGCACCTCCTCTCAAAAAACATGCCTTGAATGTAAGCCAGCCGAAAAAACAATTGAGAATGACAGCAGGAACAGCACACAAACGACAAGGAGGTCAGTGATACTGAGCTTCCTGTCGCTGTCCTCTTTATACAGTACACAATATTCTATGCCGTCAAGAGCATTGGAGATGCTGCGGTTTCAGAACGAGCACACAACCAAGCCTTCTGGAATGTCCTCCCACATAGCAGCGATCCAGGTAGCTACTACTACTGGCGACACGCACTCGATGCAGCCTGCTGAAGTTAGCTCGCATGTTTTATTTTTAATTTATTTATTTACCCTCAAGGCCTTTCCATGTTACAGAAGGGGTGGGTACATAGGATCAACATAATTGATACGATGATGAAATCCTCGAATCTAATTAGACAATAGTGTTTCATATCACGTATTTTTATTAAGGCTATTAGCCTATATTTTAATAAGTATGGTATATGTTGCTGAATACATTGAGCTTTCTTATTTCAGCCATGTTTGAAATGTTTTATTATGGTTTACGATCTCTAACGAGCACTTCCCACTGACATTGCCACTGAAGTGGTTTCTACCTGTCATTAGATGGCGCCACAGTGCTTTACATTTTGTACACAAGGCACTAATCTATGCTCTGCAATGACTTTTTCTGGCAATGAAGCAAAACCTATGAAGCCGAAACATGCACTGCGAAATATAGTACCTGGCTGCAGCTTTTAATTTTGCCTTATACAGTCAAAACTCAATTAAATGAAACCTGATTTAACGAAGATATTCCGGTTCCCCCTCAGGCTTGATTTGGTTTTTGGTTTTTGTGGGGTTTAACGTCCCAAAGCGACTCAGGCTATGAGAGACGCCGTAGTGGAGGACTCCGAAAAATTTCGACCACCTGGAGTTCTTTAATGTGCACTGACATCGCACAGCACACGGGCGCCTTGCTTTTCGCCTCTATCGAAAAGCGGCCGTCAAGGCCGGGCTCATATGGTCCTTCAATGCTTTGAGCAACTCGAAAGAGCAAAACTAATTTCGCTAGCCATCCCAATTTAACGAATTTATAGTGGACAAGTTGGTACTGCATTGTAACAGCACAGCTTCTCTGTGCCTTCATTTAAGTTGGCTGTTACGTTCTTTCAAAACATGATTTAATTTTTAGAAGATTTACGCTTCACAAATATGATGCCACGGTACTTCCTTGATGTCGCAACACCATATAATAATTGACTGTATCTGATTAAGGGTCAAGAAATGCCTTCCTTGTATTAACGAAATATTTTGTAGCTATTAATCATTTAAGGCACAATTCTAACACAGTTGCCAACATGTCAAGGATAAAACTATTTTCTTGACTAAAACAAATACCCTAAACACATCTAGTTGTAAGAATTTCCCTAAGTGGTGCCAGTTGCCCTTGGGACTACGTGGATATACAACAGAGAAAGCAACGTGGCTGAACTGTTTAGCAGAAGCAGCTGTGGATACTACGCCCCTATAGCCTTTCCTTCATTTATAAGAAAAGCTTTTGCTAACTATAACCATGGTCCACGATAATTAGACATGATGAGGCATAAGTCACTCTGCTGTAAATTTTTTGGCTGTGGAAACTTAAATGAGAGCACAGTACACTGAAGGTGTCTAATTATTGCCTGGTGGCTGCGTCACTTTTCATCATTTTTGCCAGTGAGCTCGCAATATCACGATAAAGAATTATGGCTTCCAAAATTACTTAAGTATTCATGGTAAAAGTCTCTTGCACAATTTCTCACAAAACTGTCACAGAAACAGGCTCCTTGGACACCAAGCTTATTGAAGTTGAGGGGAAAACCCATAAGAGAGACCCTTAAAGTTACACACACATTTTAAGGCCCAAAACTGTGTAATCTATTAGTTCAGTCATGTCCAATTATCATGGACCATGGTTATAGTTAGCAAAAGCTTTTCTTGTAAATGAAGGAAACGTTATAGGGGCGTAGTATCCACAGCTGTTTCTGCTAAACAGCTCAGCCATGTTGCTTTCTCTGTTGTATATCCACGTAGTCCCGAGGGCAACTGGCCACTGCTTGCTATGAGTGCTGCACCACATATTTTTCATATCCATTACATGGTGCAAAATCAGAGTGTTTGCTTTACTGCCAAGCTCTTAAATCATTTACCGTGCCTCACTATAACTACCACCAGCAGGAAGTGCTGAAAACTCTGCATTTGTACACTTTCTGCATGTATGTACCACTTGTAGCAACCGACCTCAGATAAGTTGAATACAACAGCTGAAACTTTTTAATGCTGCCATGTTTGCTATACTTGCCAAGAAAGCAATAGAAGTAGTGTCCTGAAACTGTAGTCGTAGCATGAAAAATGCCATAGCAGAGGCAGGGCTTCATGCTAATTTTGACCACACGGTCAATGAATACAAGTGTAGCACAGAACATGGGGACTTGTATCTTTATCAGCGTGCAGCTTCCATGGCTTGAATTCGATCACGAAGCCTTGGGCTCAGCAGACACATGACATAGCCAACAAGCCAACACAAGGGAAAGACCCTCTGTATGGCCTGAATATTTTTTCTTTATTCAGCTCAACTGCATTTATACTTGGTTACTTAGCAAGTTGCTCAAAATGAAGTGCCAAAATACTGCTGAGCCGAATTCATGCTCACTGCATCTACTAGGTTCCGTGAATGCATTGCACTGACACGAAAAAAGAATGTCTCCACATAAAAGCCCATGCACTTAATCTGCTCATTGGTAAAGTCTACTTACTCCTAAAAGTATGATTTTAATACATGGCTGAAGAAGGTGCAGAAAATTTTTGATTGACAATAAATGTTCCTCCGCTCCTTTTCTGAGCTGTGGTGACAAGCACACGTTGCAGCATTTAAAGAAATTCATGACCAACTATGCGTTCACAATATTCCTCCAGTAAGTCGCACCTTCCTTTTTAATTTAAATGCCCAAGCAAGGTAATTCAGGACCAATGTTTCCTAGAAACCTTTGAAAGGTTTCTGGGAACAACACAACTGTACTTTGGCATAAGAACTCAACGCACATGGAAAGATATTTGAAGACATTCACGACTAAATTGAAAGATTTAGGCCACTAGAAAACAAAACAATGATTTCTTCTGCTGTAGTATAATAGGATTTAATGTATTTAACATTTAACGTGGATTTAAAGTGTTCAATAAAACACTTTCAAAGGTGACGCTGCCATTAGCAAAACACTACTGGCCAGCACTACTGACCTGCACCCCTTTTTGTTAAATGCCTAAAACTTTTTGGTTGAAAAATTCGGGGCCTTTGGGGTTTGCCTCTGAAAATTTTCTTAATTTTCAGATCTGGCACTGACCCAAATTTGAACTGTTAGAGCACACTTTTCCTAAGAATATGACACGTAAATGTTTAGCTTTCTTTTTCCCCTCAAGGTGAACAAGAAGCACACCTCGCAATGTAATAAATACTGCACAAACAGCCAGAAGCTTTTTACAACGCTGTCCTTTCAGGAAGTTTGGCTTTATGTGGCACGAAAAGTGAAAAGCTGGATACTTTACACACCAAGAAAGCAACACCGAGGCTCGTTCTGAACGTGGGTGGTTTGAACGACCCCTCCACGGCCCATCCGGAGTGTGCTTCCTCATAAACCACGCCCCCTCTCACAAGCGAGCTGGAAGCAGAAGAAAACGAGTGTCGGAAATGTAACTAATTCATAGCTGACTTCAACAATGAATCTGAAACTGCGCATTTCCTGACTGGTCCAGTAACCTGGTTCAGCGTACGGCAGAAACTTTGCAAAACTGCATTGCCAATGTTAAGGCAGTTTCATAAAGCCTGCTCACATCAACGGAAGTCTTTCACAGGTGTAAGTTTGGCCGCAGGCTTTTTTAACTTCTCTACACGGCATATGCATGCTTGAGAAGCATTCGTTCCGGCTCCGATTGGACGGACAATGCGGTGAAAAAGTTCCCATCATCGGGGCAATGGAATGGTGTCATGGTGGTAAAACCCGGAAGCACTACAATTCCGCACAAGTGAACTATTGGTAAACAGAGGCAGTACTTCAATGGGTCGTGCTGTAGCTTATTTCATATCTTTCCGTTCAGGGACTGCGAAATTGATGCTTTGTAGCGTGAGGCTTAGGCTCGAGGACGGACATGGTACAACGCTTTCTAGCGCTGGTCGAAGATTGGCAGACGAACAGCTGTGTACCATCGGCTTGGCACTTGGTGCTACAGAAATGGAGCTGAAAAAAAAAAAAAAAAATTCTATTCGGTAGAAGATGCAGGTTTCATGTAGTTGAGCCAGCCAGCGCCAGGTCGCAGATACCGCGAGGCCCAAGCTGCCACCGTTCTCCGGCCGGTCGACAGGTGCCGCTCGCGAAATCGCGCCCTTTGCCACGCTTTGGCTGCTTGGGCCGTGCGTGTCGAAGTTGGAAATTATTTTCTCGCCCGCGTCGGCAAGTAACATCAAGCGCTCATGATGTTTGTTCGAGCGGTTCTGGCAGCTACAATGAAGCGAACACTTCGTGGACGCGGCGGCAGCATGCGCAGACGATCAAGGAACGTCCGCTAAGTAGCGCAAGTAATGGCTGACAAGCCCCACCATCTTGCAGTTTTCCGCGCGTTAGCACTGTCGCGAAAACGTTATGGCGCGCTCGTCGCTGCGCGGCGGTAAACTAAACTGTCAGCGATTATTAAATGACTCTAAACAGCGGTCGTTGAGATACCAGGATGCATGTCGCAACAAAGTTAGTGGCAAGTTTTGTCAGGAGTACGACCATCTTTTTTTTTTTCTCCCCAAAGCCTTGCATAGCGTACAGTGCGGTAACTTCCTCTTGAAAGAACTGAAAGTCAATACGCGCTGTGTGAAGCAGCCAGAAAGTCGGCCATGTGCTACATACATTTCATGCATGCTTTTGAAGGTCTATGGCCGTGCAGAGGAGTACGGTACCGAGAACTATCCCACGTCCTCCAGAGATGTCGCACTGCTCAGCTAGTGGACGATTTTGTTGCAAAAGTAGCCGTTAGGTGGCGAGACAGACGGCGCCGGCGACAGGGGCACCTGGCGAAATTCATCGGTACCAATTAAGTGGGAAATCGGCAAAAATTGCTGGTTTCTTTTCTCTCGCCGCTTTAAATAACTGAGCGTGTTTCGGGAAACACAATAAGTTCAACGCGCCGCGTGACAGCAGCTAAGGTTAGAGTTGTATTAAACGCGCTGCTTCCCGCGCGTATTTCGAAAGTGTCAAGTCGGCATGTTCTGTCCCACGGTTTCCACCGTGTTGTTAGAGCCACGGTGAAAGAAGAATACTTCCACCGTGGTTAGAGCACGGAGTTATGTCTGGAGCAGCCCGACTACGGTGCCGGAGTTCCCGGGTTCGATCCCGACCGCCAGCGGACGCCTAGAAGGACGAAGATGAACTGGATGAACGCTTGCGGTGGGCCCACGTACGCACCGGGATCATCGCCACCGGGATGGGCTGGAAACATAGGGCGCCGTTGGAAACACAGGTTTAATGCACACATCCTTGCTGGATCCTTGCTGGCCTGGTTGTGCGCGTTTGTACTGACAGTAGCGTCAGGAACAATTGTGGATGTGCAATGCTGGCCGCTACGCGCGGCAACAATAGCAGTCCTGGCAAAGGCGCACCGCATTCAAGAGCGTCTCGTTTCTGCTTCAGCACGTGTCTTCTTTCAAAGTGAGTTTAAGGTGTCCGCCTAGAACTGGATAGTTTTGCGCTTTCTCAGCTTTGTACACCCTGCGTCTGCTCAGTGGTTATTAAGACGCTCGACTAATGAATGGATAGCCAGGTTCGAACCGGACCTCCGGCTGCTGCTTTTCGATGGAGGCGAAATGAAGGCAAGGAAATGGAGTGGGCTGTGCTATGTCAATGTGTTTTAAAATCCCCAGGTGGTCGATACTCCGCAGCCGTTTATTATATGGCACCTCTTTCTCTTCACTGTCCCAGACAACGCACAGGCGTCCCAGGGATTCTGATTATGGGAGGTAGGGATGTATGAGGAAGCCCCAAAGAAATCTCCAAACCCGCCGGGGTGGCGCAGTGGTAAGACGCCCGACTACTGTGCCGGAGTTCCCGGGTTTGAACCCGACCTCGGCGGCTGCGTTTCGATGGAGGCGAAACGAAGTGGCGTCCGTGTGCTGTGCGGTGTCAGCGCACGTTAAAGATCCCCAGGTGGTCGCAATTACTCCGTAGCCCTCCGCTACGGCTCCCCTTTCTCTCTTTCCACTTTCACTCCCACCTTCCTCCCTTCCCTTACGGCGCGGTTCAGGTGTTCACAGAGCAAGTGTGACAGATACTGCGCCTTTCCCTTCCCGTGAACCAACCAACCAACATAAACAAGAAGGGACTTCAAAATGTCCCAAACAATACCGCTCCATAGGACATGCGAGTGTTTTTGGAGCTTAGTGGGACATTAATTAGGAGACTTTCCTCTGCATATGCTGCTAAATTTTCCATTGTTCTCGGTGCTGTGTTTTGCAGGGGCCGTGTAAGAAACATGCATGACATGCAATTATGATGTCCTCAAAATGCTGTTTCCAGTTCTCCCTTATAATAATTATGAGCCCGTGCTGATGTTCTTCTAGCTGAAAAAAAATTCATAATTTATTCAATGAACACGTGTGCCAAAGCATTTTTCGGGTGCATTCAACACTGCTGAGACTGTAATTCAGTGTTATCTGCATGCCTAGTTTTAAGGTGTTTTAGGCACACAAGGAATGATACACACTACATAACTACACATATATATATATATATTAGAAACTCGCATACACTCCTAATTCTTATGCACACACTGAAAGATTACACAGCAGTAAGACCTGTCGTCTTAAGACAAGCACATGTGCTTGGTTCTGGTACTTTTATATATAGTCCTCCACAAGGACGTCCCTGCATGTGCATGTTCTGGACTGCAGATCAGTAAAGTTATATGATATATTATGAATAATTATTTTTCTTGCGGTGCAATTAATCACGGTCACATGCAACATTGTTAATTATGCCGCTTCATTTCTTTGTAGGTAGTAAAAATAAAGCGATTAGTAAGAACTGTTTTGTGTTCCGAGAAGTTGGGCGCCACACTTAACTATCGCAACATGTGCCTTTTTGTGCAAACTTGCGATTCATATTGATTCTTACCCCTCATATCATGGGATCATGAGCCTACATTTGCTGTTTATATGCTCTGCAAAGCCACAATGAAGAATCAGCTGCAATCCTCCCCATTTAGATTATGTTGGAGAAGTGTAATCGAAATTATCATTAGGAATTGTTTTGTGGGGTTTCTTCTGCCCTCCCTCTCGCTACAGAATAGATATTCTGGGCAGAAGAATTCAGAATCTCGCTACAGAATAGATATTCAGCTCTAACCGAGGATGGCGACATTACCCTAGAAGCAACGAACAATAATTTCAGAGATATCATTACTGAGTCTGCGGTAGAAGTAGGCGGTAGGATAGTTAGAGAGGGTACTGGTAAGCTGTCTAAAGAGACGAAAGATTTTATTAAGAAATGTCAGAGTATGAAAGCTTCCAATCGAACAGACCAGATCAAGTTGGCCGAGATATCAAAGCTAATCAATAAGCGCAAGGTGGCTGATATAAGGTAGTATAGCATGGAGAAAATTGAACATTCTGCAAAGAAGGGGGAAGCCTTAAAGCGGTAAAGAAGAAATTAGGCATAGGCAAAAACCAGATGTATGCGATAAGGGACAAGGCGGGCAACGTCATCATGAATATGGACAAGATAGTCAAAAGTAGCCGAGGAGGTCTATACATGTAGATCTCTACAGTAGCCAAAGTAGTCAAGACCGTAATAAAATTGGCGGTAGGGAAAAACAGTCAGACGTTCCACCAGTGACGAAGGATGAGGTCAAGAAAGCATTAGAAACTATGAAAAGGGGAAATCAGCTGGAGAGGATCAGATGACTACAGATTTGCTAAAGGACAGGGGGGATATCGTGCTAGAGAAACTGGCCACCCTGTATACGCAGTGCCTGGTGTCATCGACGGTACCGGAACCAGGGAAGAATGCAAACATTATCCTCATTCATAAGAAAGGGGACTCTAAGGACTTTAAAAATTAGACCAATCAGCTTACTATCTGTTAAGTATAAGGTATTTATTAAGGTAATCGCTAATAGAATCAGGTCAACCTTAGACTGCAATCAAGCAAAGGATCAAGCAGGTTTTCGAATACGGTACTCTACTATCGATCATATTCATACCATCAGTCAGGTGATAGAAAAATGCTCGGAATATAATCAGCCTTTATACATAGCATTCATTGATTACGAAAAAGCATTTGACTCGGTTGAAACATCGGCGGTGATGCAGGCATTGCGAAATCAGGGGGTAGACGAGCCATACGTGAAAGTGCTGGATGATATATATAGTGGCTGCACAGCAACCATAGTTCTGCACAAGGAAAGTAACAAAATTCCCATAAAGAAAGGTGTTAGGCAAGAAGACACAATCTCCCCAGTACTATTCACAGCTTGCTTAGAGGAGGTATTCAGAGACTTGGAATGGGAGCAGTTAGGGATAAGGGTACATGGAGAATACCTTAGTAATCTGCGATTTGCTGATGACATTGCCTTGCTAAGCAACTCGGGGGATGAACTGCAAATAATGATTGATGACCTAGACAGGAAAAGTAGAAAGGTAGGCTTGAAAATCAATATGCAGAAGACTAAGGTAATGTTCAACAGCCTCAGGAAGGAACAGCAGTTTACATTAGGTAGCAAAGTACTGGAAGTAGTAGGCGATTATGTCTACTTAGGACAGGTAGTAGCCGCAGATCCGGACCATGAAAAGGAAATAAGAAGAATAAGATTGGGATGGAGCGTATTTGGCAAGCACTCGCAGATTATGACTAGCAGCTTACCGGTATCGCTGAAGAGGAAAGTATACAACAGGTGCATTTTACCTGTAGTCACCTATGGACCTGAAACGTGGAGGCTAACCAAGAGAGTTCTACTTAAGTTGAGGACAACCCAGAGGGCTATGGAACGAAAAATGCTAGGGGTAACATTAAGAGATAAGAAGCGTGCAGAGTGGGTCAGAAAAATAACTCAAGTTACCGTCATTCTAGTGGAAATTATGAAGAAGAAATGGGCATGGGCAGGACATGTAGTGCGAAGAAAGGATAGCTGATGGTCGCTTAGGGTAAAAACTGGATTCCAAGAGAAGGAAAGCGTAGCAGGGGGCGGCAGAAAGTTAGGTGGGTGGATGAGGTTAAGAAGTTTGCGGGGGTCAAGTGGATGCAGCTAGCACAAAACCGGGTTAAATGGAGAAATATGGGAGAGGCCTTCGCCCTGCATTGGGTATAGTCAGGCTGATGATGATGATAATGTGGTGTTTAACGTCACAAAGCGACTCAGGCTATGAGAGGCACTGTAGTGGAGCACTCTGGCGATTTCGATCACCTGGGGTTCTTTAAGTGCACTGACATCGCACAGCTCACGGTCGCCTTGCTTTTTGCCTCCACCGAAAAGTGGCCGCCGAGGCTGGGATTCGATCCCGCATCCTTCGGTACAGTAGCTGAACACCGTAACCACTGTGCCACCCCAACGGGGCCATTAGGAATTGTTGAGTATTGTAGCAGCAATGGCACCAATCATTCTTAGCTACAATGACGAACAGTATGTCTTTTGTTTTGGCATTAAGAGCGAAATTGTGCAGCTCTTGTTCACTCGCCTTCGTGCAACATGGTGCATAATCCCAGACAACTGTACTGGAATGTATTTAGTGGTCTTAAAGGGGAAGTAACCGGGACATCCCATGGAGGTCCTGTTTGAAGGTTAGGACATATCCCAAAAGAGAGCTTACAGGGACATCCCGTAGATTACCCTGTTAGGATATAGGAGGTGGGGACTTAAAGGGGTCATCCCTTAGATTGGCGTGTTGCATGGATCCTCTATCCTTACGGCATGGCTCGTGTCCACGGTGCTACAAAATATCGCCGAGTGAAGTTACTTGAAATGCTGCGCTTCAGTAGTAGTTTGAGGAGTCCACTGGGAAGCAGTGTTTAGTACATGCCGTAATCCTCAGGAGCAGCGCAAAAGCCGTGGTTCCGAACTTGTCAAATCGCATGCAGAGCCCGTTTGTTGGCTCTCGGTTTTGTATCGACACTGCTTCAAGGTCGCCGACAATGGTAGATAAGCATTTCATGCTTTAGAAAGGAGCAGTAAGAAACAAAGGGCTTGTAACGCTGACAGCTTGGCCAGAATACATTTTTGTGCATTCACATATTCGTTGTTTTTCATTGACCTGAAAGTGACTGCATACGTCGGGCAAGTAATGCATCAAATTATGTGGATATGTATACATGTTTTTGGAAAACTGAAATCGTCAGAAACTCGTCACTGGCTAGAGATGCTGCCGCGCATAGCATGGTAAGTTCCTTGTGGAGGTTGTGCGGGGAAGACCAAGCCTAATAGTTGAGCTGTGTTGTAACTTTTGTGTACACATGTAGTGCATGCCTTACACCACAACAGCCCACCTGAATCATCTGCTCAGAAAACATCACCCAGAAGAGTGTGGGTTTTTATTTTTTGAGACAAAAAGAACATCATCCATGACTGGATAGTAAACTGGAAAAGCAGTGGGTGATCATATAGCCTCCTCAGAGGTCTGTATACCTTCTATATCTCACCTTTATGATATTCATAACTGTCAGCAACATGGGAAGCGTGTCCCATTCCTTCTCTCAAGTTATATATTTCGATACTGCTGCATGTGCCAAGGTATTGGTAAAGGTAGGCTTTCTTGGACACATGCAGCACGTGACACAGTTGTAACCAGCCGAAAATTTAGCCAGCCACGATTTTGCTATTCTTGAGCCTTGTGCAGTCCACAATGATAGTAATGGCAGTTTCACTGAATGAACTTAGCGGCCATACTCTCCCCGCCGGGGTGGCGCAGTGGTTACGGAACTCGACTACTGTTCCCAAGGACACAGGATCGAATCCCGGCCTCGGCGGCCGCTTTTCGATGGAGGCGAAAAGCAAGGTGCCCATGTGCTGTGCGATGTCAGTGCACGTTAAAGAACCCCAGGTGGTCGAAATTTCTAGAGTCCTCCACTACGGCGTCTCTCATAGCCCGAGTTGCTTTGGGACGTTAAACCCCACAAACCAAACCAAACTCTTTGTCAGATCCAAATTCTGCATATACACTGCCTTTCAGGGAGACATGTTTGGTTTTGCTTTATTATGTTCATGCATGCCAACTACGCGCTGTATACTTGCAAGATTTCTATGGCGCACTAGCACTTTAGCAATTAAAGTTTACATTTTCCGCTTTTGTCATATTCTTGGTTTTTGCTTGAAAATCTGGTTATCTTTGTTAAGGAACATACTGTTGGCTTTGCATAATTCAAGCCTGAAGGAAGCCTAATGCTTAAGTTATCCAGAGCTTTAATAGCACAGCTTGCAAAAGGCAGTGTGGAAAAAATCGGTGAAAGTTAGAATTAAACACAAAATTACTGGTGCATCACTGAGGTTGTTATCTACATGTGTAAAGTGTACTGTGCCAGCATAGTGTGTTAGGCCTGCTTTAGCTGAGAAAATGCAGCCATTCTTTCCACTGCATGCACAAGTAGTGGCATTGCGCATTCGTCTCAAATGGCGGCAACTCCGTAGTGCTGCAGTGGCTGAATGGCTGCAGCAATCCGCTTCCAAGTACTACAAGTTCACGCATTTGATACCAGTCATGGCAGACATGGTTTGAGAATAACAGAATCCAAGGACACCAGTACAAAACCTGTAAGAGGTGAAAATTAATGCAGAACTTTTTAGTTAACTATGTATTTATTCTCTATTGCAGCACATCCCGCTGCCACTTCCACAGCTTCCAGCAGGGTAATGCATGTCGATACGTCAGCATTCAATCAAAGCACATTGATGGGGTTTTTCAGTTTCCATCAAGTGCCTGTCATCTGCTTCCAGTGACAGAATTCACAGGAGTGGGTAGCTACTTCAGTATGCAATTTGGAAGTACCATGCTTAAATGGGCTTTCTTAAAAAGCATGGCAAGTACTGGTGATAACAAACCAAATTTACAGCACAGGGGATATTTATCTATCAGATTTATGCATGAATGAAACGTGAAGTTGATGCAGAGTACTGATATAGTAAACACTCATTTTTCCTCTCCAAACATTGGATTCATTACAACACAAAACTAACATAACTTATTGACGTAGGTCACCTACACATGCAAATCTTTTCGCCACTCTTTGCCAAATACACTAGTTTCAACCCGTGAACACTCTTCCGAAATCTGTGTTTGAAAGTTAGGTGCCTACACGTTGTCTCACTTACTGCTTATGAGAGTATGTGCACTTTAAAAGAAGTTTCAAAGATGAATTTAATCAATCTTTGTTGCCGTTTTAATTTTAGGTTGAATGCTCAGTTACAATGTCGTGTCATGACTCTTCTACAGATGCCCTTCACAATTAGTATGTGCATGCAAATAATTTGTTTCACTTGTAACATGCTGCTTATGGTGAAAAATTGCTAGAACTCTCACTAGTAGACACCAGTTATTGAAATCAGCCAGTCTTGTGACAATTGTTCAATGTAGTGCCTTTCTGTGTGGTATTAGAGTGATCCTTACTTTGCTGAAGGAGTAGTTATGGCTAACTAAGAGCTGCCATTGCCATTGCAGAAACATTTTCACTAGTCGATCTGCAACTAATTTTGAATTGCACTGGTATTGCCTTTTCATTTACTATTCAACTGATTGCTGTGCAAAGAAAACAATAAAGCAGTCATTTTTCAGCCATCCCGCTAGTCATTTGCACATCGAAATAAATGGTGCAAAGAGGATAATATAATGGCGACTGCTTTGTGTGCAGGTAACAGTACAAGCACTTATTTCATCTATTTAACCATACCTGCACCTGCATCTCGTGCCAGATGGAAAAGGACGAGCCTTAGTACCAAGCAGTTAAGACTATTTTATTGTGGTACACATTCATTTTAACCGGCAGTGTTTAAGGACACAGCAGTTCAGTACGCACAAATCAGCAACGTTGGGCAAACCAGTCGTGCATGGTTTAAAGGCAGAGTGCCAGGACTGCCAGGGCCCATGCCTTGGCCACAGCAAAGCACAAGGGTGGCGACGTGCGCGAGTCCTTTTGTTACAGAGGTAGACCATCAGTGGTCAGTGTAGTAGCGCTTCTTGAGGGTGCGGTACTTCTTGAGCATGTAGAGGGCCTCAAGTTCCTTGATGATGTACTGGCCTCGAGCAAGCAGCATGGTCAGCTGCTCAGGGTCCTTGACATCACGGTTCTTGAGGAAGGCCGCTTTCAGCCGGCTCCGGAAGTAGTCGTAGCCCTTCGGGTAGTCGCGCCCAAGGTGCAGCAGCTGTGGGAAGTTCAAGCAGACACAGCAGTCATGACAGAATAACAGCTTGAAGGGCGAGTTGGTGCTGCATAGTACCCAGAAATGTGGCGCAACACACAAACATGTGAATAGAAACACAACACAGGCATGATGGACTAGGATGATTATGCTGCTAACATTTATTGTTGGCTAGAAATCTGCTTGGCAAAGAAGAGGTGTGCAAATGAGATGTACTTGGGTGTAGAAGAGGAAGTGCGTGTTCAGTTTCATACTACAGTTGGTAGTGTGTGCCTGTCTTGTGTTTCTACTCACGTGTATGTGTACGATGCGCCGCATTTCTGGGCACTGTGCAGTCATGACAACCTACTCCACTTCCAAAATACTTCCATACCTCTTTGCATGGCAAACTTTGGCAGTACTCAAGCGAACCTGTCGCAGAACTGAGACATGCAATGAAAATGAACAGTTAAGCATAGGTTTTTTTACCTTCTCCCCTGCAACAGCACCCTACCTGGCTAATGCTGCCATTAAACACGAACCAGTATGTAGGCATTCGCCTTTTCAGTGAACCACTTGGAGCTCAGACCACACTAATCAGGATCTCAAACTGGGAATGGTTTGCAGTTAAGTATAAATGAGCATATGCAGTCTTACAGAACTACATACTTCCTTTAGAAAATACAAGAGTCTCTGGCTTGTCTTATTTTTCGTTTGCCAGCTCGCTTTGAGAAAGTTTCACTGGCTAGATAAGAATTGAGCCTTTCAATCTCTGTCGAGCTCAGAGCTATGTTGAATGAAAACACTAGTGTGTGGTTTCTATGAGATAACAACTGCCTAGTATACTTTTTTTTGTTACATCTAGTGTGCCTAGCTAGGTGTCACTGCTTCTATCACTTACACCGAAAGCGTTACCAGTAATAAATTGAACATTCAATACTCGGCCCACTGAAACAAGGAAGTTTAACTTGCAGCAGATGACCGCTGCCTGCAGTGCGAAGGTGACTTGCAAGGCTACAGCTGCACGTTCTACACATGTGGCAGTGATAATCATGCTCTTCCTAAATGTGGGAACCAGTTCCACACTATTCTGCACTTTTTGTTGATGGCAGTGATTGGCACAGTGGAAATTCCAGGCCGGTATGTAGCCCGCTACCAGTTGCCTCTGAACTTAACTGTCTGCCTGCTTCAAATATTCGCTTTAAGTTTCAAGCAAGTAAAAAAAACAAGAAAAAGAGGGATCACAAATTCTGTCATATCCTCACCAGCACTAATTAAAACGCGGCACTGGCATTGAAGATTCCAGAAATGTTTTTGGGAACCCACCATTGTCATCTGCAAAGTCTGTTTCCCACAAACAAAAAAAATAGTCTGCATGCATGCACTGCCTTCAAGATGCCTACATTAAATGCACCAAAACTTTGGCACAATGGTAACAGTCTTGCCTGGAAGCTGAAAAAACTCCCAGCTCCAATTAGGCTAGGAAAAATGGACAGACAGTGAGCAGCATCCAACATGTAGACTGTCGCTTGAAGGATGGCGATGTTCAAAAAGTTATGCTGCAAACTGTTATTAGCTTGGGAAAATTGTATGAAAAGGGTCAGCAGTGCACAGACTCCATTTATTTCTTTTCATCTCACAATGTGCACAACTAGCTTGGAAAATGCCCGTGTAGATACACATTACTACTCTTTCTAGAATGTGAATGTAGACGTATATTTATTGCTGGCCTAAGCAATTACGATAGAAATGAAAAGGTATTGCCTCATAAAGTATAAATCGAGCACGGCAATATAAAAGAAATGAGGGTTCATAGTTTTAACTTGGCTCTGAAAGTCTCATGAAAATGTCACGTCTTGTGGCGAAACACTAATTATCACTGTAGTAACCCACGTGACCACATCTTATGGAAAATGTGACTGGTTTTCTTAAGTTCACAGTGTTCTCTATTCTTTGAAGAGTGCTCGTATTGTTGTATTATTTTCTGCACTCTCTCCACTCTGCAAGTCATCTAAAACCAACCTCCTTTTGCATGATGTGCTTTTAGCACTTGTTATTAGATGGCGCCACAGTGTTGAATTTTTTTGGATGAAGCGGTGACCGTGACCCACTAAAACTTTTGTCGATGATGTGTACGTTCCTGTGCCATGACGCCTTTGGGATTAGAAACTAAACTCAATGCTACTGTGTACTAAAATGTGTAATTACTGTATGACGGGTGAAATCATATTAGTTTTCAGTACATCATTTTTGCCAAAGCGCAATCGTCATCGCGGTCACTACTTATTGTTTCCAGCATTGGACTACATGAAAACGGGTGCATGCACTGATCGAAAAATTCTCGGTGAAACTTTTCCATGGCGTTTCTAGTATAACTGCTACAGAATCGACCACTCAAGACAGTAACCTTTACACTGCGCTGAAAAAAATTGGATGCTTAGAGGGCAGTGATCTTTTCATGCTCAAGAAAGTTTTGAATGAAAGCTGGAAACTTTCAAATCATAAAACAAAATTGTCATATTTTTCATTTAATTTCATCAGTTTTTGGCTTTAGGGCTCTGCATTCTGCATTTTTCAATTTTCTGAAGACTGTACACTCTGTAGCTATGCACCTAGCATAATGTGATGAGGGAAAACAGTGTGCAGGTTTGAAAGGGTAGTTTAATACCAGACAATCCTGCTACTAGGAAACTAAAGGGCTTGGACCATGGCCATAAGGCGTGAGCAGGGAATGGGCTTCCTTGCGCTGATTTTACAGTTTATAAAACCTGCCTCTTTAGGAGTGGAGGTCCCTGTTTCACATGTGATGTCTGTAAATGGATCCAAGGAGATGAGGAATATGCACAGGGCATTCAAGCCAACGACGATAAAAAATTTACTGCACAAGTATTTCACCTACATGTCTCTGAGCATGTGTGGGACTAGTTATTAATGAACACAGAGCAATATTCTGTGCACTGATGCTGCAAGCGGCTAGCTTGTCTAAAAAAAAAATCCGGATATGCATGTCTTTAGAAAGATTTTATTTATTAAATGTACAGAAAGAAAGACTCAAACCACTACTACTAATCATTGAGTAAAATGATACCCTGGGCTTATTTTGACACTCCAGAGCAGAATTCTAAGGATTTCATTACACTTTAAAGAAAACACAAACCTAAGAAAATGATTTTCTTGCAAAGAGCAACCACTCATTTAAGTCCAAATGAAAAGCTTGAACTGACGGCTCAAGCACTTGTCACCAAATGTGCAGTGTCTAGCGCCTCCGTGTATTGTAATACTGTTTACCACATGGCTGTACAGAGGCAAAAAAAAGTAAATAAAAAGGCTTCTTTTACACAATACCGGCTGCAGAGCTCAGTGGTTAAAATGCTTGGCTATTTAACCGGAGCACCTGCATTTTTACCCAACCGTGGTAGTCTCATTTCGATAGAAGCGACCCACAAAGGCGTCTGTGTGCAGTGCCATGCCAGTGCACGCTAAAGATCCTTAGGTGGTCAAAGTTACTTCACCGCCCTTCACTACGGCACCTCTTTCTCTTTTTCCACTTTCACTGCCACCTTCCTCCCTTCCCGTAAAGGCATAGTTCAAGTGTCCTTCAAGGAGTGTCACAAATCCTTTCCTTTTCTATAAACCAATTCAGGACCAGTTGTACACATTACAGAATTCTTTTCTAAAACTGCCGAATTGTGCCCAAAATGACCACTGGTATTCCTTTTGTGCAAGTTACTTTTTAACAATATCAAACCAAGGGCACTTTTAACTTTCTATCAAGGGTGAGCTCTAAATATTTACACTGTGTGCTTGGAGGCTGTCATCCCTGAAGAGTTCAATGTTCAACAGCCTGTTCAACAACCTCAATGCTAGTCAACAGGCAAACAAACAGTCAAACTCAAATGGCATCACTGTGACTAGGGTGGTTGCTGTAAAGTCTAAATAACGCTCACCTCAATTTCATAAACTACAAAAAAAGGAGAAAAACGATACGTGCTCTAGCTGCATGTATCAGTGACACCCCCCTCAGAGCAATGCAAATGCCAACACATTCACCAGTACGAATTTCACAAATGGCTAGTGAAGCAGCTGGCTGCTAAACTCGGTTGCAATGTCATAATCAGTTGTCTCTAACAATGTTCCAAAATGCGTGACAACATATTACACAGTGTATTTAAAGCCCTTAATACTACCCAAAGTCCATTCCACAGATATTTTTTTGCAAATAAAACATGGCAGGGATATGAAAGCATTGTAATTGTGCAGAATTATCTCTGTTCAAGCATTGAAGTTATTCATTCATCCAGACAGCTTTCAATATGTTGACACATTTTGCCCAATGCAAAGCAACATTTTTTGCATTACGAGCCAGCCTAAATAATGAGACCATTGCATCTAAGAAGACAAGAAAAAGCAGGAACAGGCCAAAGTTTTTATAATGAACTTACTGATATGAGACTGCCAAAGTATAGTTTGTCAGAATGAGAGAAAAATGTCACGAGAACAGACTAGTACTCACATTTTTGTACAGCTGGACAACTTGTCCACGCAAGGATGTCATGATGAACCTGCATAGAGGAGGAAAGCACGAGGGTGCTGCACACACGCTGGCTGGACTGTACGCAATGCCACAATACACCACATGCGCATAGTGCCACACATATGCCTGATGCATGCCATGAGATAATAAGCACCACAGTATATATAAATCAGGCTACAAGAAAGCTCAAGTCTCCAATTCTGCAAGTAAATGAAGTGATTAAGAACAACATGATACAAAGAAAGCTTTTAAATTGCACTGACAGTCAAGCAGTGTATTTCTCAAAGGATCCACGGCAGCCTGTAAGGATTCCCATTTCCCCAGCAAGGGAGTACCAAATATGCATTAGCAATTACACAAAGAGCACTACTATGAATAAGCTAACACTTCCATTGTCTGACACCATTCAGCCGTAAGTTCACAAGGTCTCAACCATGTTCCTTGTCGGTACAGATCGGCACATGTTTCATGACAGCCCGCTTTGTTTCAGAAGAGTGAATAGAACAACAAGCCTGTTTGTTTATCCATGTGCCACTGCAGCATAAAGGCTGGCTATCCTAGCATCACACTGTGGATGACAGCAAGCAGAGGCAACAATGCACTCTCCTCACACATCACACACTTGTTGTTTTGTGAACTGCAACCACTTCGCTCTCTCGACTCAGGCCACACCATCAGCAACAAAAGTGTTCTTGTACAGGTCCCTTCAGAAAGATGAATTTTCTTCTGGTCAAGTACTGAAGCTGACAATTACTTTTGAATACCTTACAGAAGGAGGATGACTGGTTAAAGCATGGTAAGAGGCATGCTCGTCACAAATTTATGGGGCAATCATCAACTGAATTCTCATTGTTACTTTTCATAATGCAGGGACCTGCACGATACAAGGCATAACTGAACAGTTTCCAAAACAGCCATTACTCCTACACATATCAAAGGCAACCAAAAGAAACAGACTAAGGAAGCTGTGGAACGACCTCAGTCATTCCAGACCCACAGATAGCACTTACGAGGCATTCATTCTGAAGCAGCGCTGTGAGGCACTTTACAGTCTCGGCGCCCCGAATGACACAGGCCACATATACTTGGAGCCTCCCCCTTTTTGCGCAGCATATCTCAAAATCACACAAAGTCAAGTGCCAAAAGAAGCAGCCGCTACGTGACGTCCCAACAGCCTGACCACAACAGCAGCCCCTGCCGCCAGACAGCAAACGTGTCATGGGTGATAATGCACACGCGTATCGGCTGCGAGTGCAGGGCACCTATCAGTGGGGGTCACAGCACTCGCAACATTGCGGCAGTGTTGTTGTATGGATGCTAGAAGGCGATAAGTCCTCGCATGTTCTCTCAACGAGGACAATGCACATTTGTTGTAGCACATCTCCCATGCCCCGTAAACAAAGCCCAGACAAAACACAGATGCTTCCGCCACAGACTCTATACGGAACGTCAATGTGCTTGTAGGACTTGGAGTGTGTAATGTTGTGTTGACTGCTAACGCACATTCGGTGCTCTCCTGCTAAGGCATCCTTACAGTCTGCAGTGTTTTATTAGTAGATCATTTGAGAAATATACTACTGGGCTTGCAGGTTAAAACAACATTAACATATTGGAAGGAAATATTCATGATGAGCTTTAAAAGGATCTGCCAGCTAATTATGACACTTTTTTTAATGACTATGCAACAGATTAGTCTTCCATCCTGCTATCATTTTTATTGATGAGAGCAATTATGAGTATGATACAATACACCAGGGGAATAGTGCCTCATTAGTGACAGCTACTAAAGGGCTTCCAAGGGACCCAGTTTGCAAACCCATGCTGTAAAGGTTCAATCATAAAAGTTTAAGCAAGGGTGTTTTTCGGGGAAACATGGATCAGATTTCAGAAGCTTTCCTTGAACCAAATCTCAATTAAAACTCACGGCACAATCCTATTCTCGCTGTAGTTGACCCCAGTGGAACGAACAAATAGATGAATTTACTGCTCGCAAAAAGAAAATAAAAAAAAATTCATTTAAAATTTATTCTAAGGCCTCTAGCTAAAGTGAAATAGCAGTCTGTTAGAAAAAGAAATGTGCTGTCACTCATGCTCAACAGCTGCAATATATGCCACACTAGACAACTGCATGGAGCAATTATTATTATAACTAAGTGTGAAAAAGAAAGGGCCGGGGGGCACAGTGTTGAAGCACACAGTTGTCAAGGTTACATGTGAAGTGCTTTTCCTGCTACAATTTTTTTTACAGCAAGGTAAGGACATTATTACCTGAAGCCTCTCCCCACCTGTGCTCGGCCTTGCTTAAGTCACGACGCCAGTTTAATGCTTCCCCGAAGTCAAATCCTTTCTTTGTCACTGCTATCTCTAATCTTCCTTGTGCTAGATCACGCACTCTGGCGTAGTGTTTTATTCATCACAGAATGAATGGCACATGGCAGGGGAATTTTACAACCATGTGGGCTTATCCAGATTTTTTGCGTGCAGTTAACTGAACATAAGCAGTCATCTTACAGGGGTGATGGACATACATCCATGCTTGTCTGTTTTTATCAAAAGTATTGAAGTGCCAACGTCGAAGTTGAAGCTTGTTAGTACTACACGACATGAAAAAGCTTAGTGCATACCTAGACGAGGACGGAGGAAGAACAGTGAAAACATGAGCACTCGTGTGTCCACTGCTCTTCCTGCGTCCTTGTCTAGGTGTGTGCTAAACTTTTTCGTGTCACGAATTAATGCAGACTACAAGGCAAATGGCAACTTATGTTAACTTCACAGCTCCCCATCAAGCTTGAACCAGCATGGCTTTGCTAGAGCTATCCAAAAAAAAAGACCACACAAAAGCTTTTTGTGAGCACTTCAGGCCGCATTGGCAATATGAAGTTTTCTATATTTTGCAACGTGGTGCACTGAACTGGAAACTATGGCACTGTGCCAACTTTGTTGGAGCTAGGCGGCATTTTCTTTTTTTTTTTTTTCCCCAGCTGGTTGGCACAGATGGCTTGCATGATATCAGCATACTAGAAGTACTGCAAAAAGGTGGGTGCTTAATTATCCTGCTGATCGGGGAAAGCTCATGACTTCTATAACTTTCATAAATTTACTGTTCCAGCCTTTCTTCTATACTTGTCATTTATTTATTTTACATAACTTGGCATCCTAGGCATGAAACTAAACGAGCAGGAGCGCACGTTTTCCACTGCAAGTCGGGAAGCATCGATGCGCCACTGGCAAGCGGTGCAGCTTGCATAGAGAAAGAGAAACCCAAAGGTCATCGACTGTAATGTAGTCTGGCGGGCACTGATGGAATAAATAAATACAGCAGCACAGAGGCAAGTACTACACATGTTATGCCGGTCAGCACTGCAGACACACATGCTGCATATACACACCAGGAAATTTGCTGACCATGCAAATCTTCGCAAGGAAAGCTACGCTCCAAGAACGAACAAAAAAAAAAAAGAGGCATGCCCATCGAACCTGCCCGTCCAGTACACGTGTGCGGAATTCGCAGTGCCGACCGACAGTTGAACAAGGAAAAGCCCTTCCCACGCAGCTGGTGCGCCAAAATGAAATGCTCTAAAAAGCTAGCTCGCTTGGCGAAAACGGGCGACTCGGCTAGCACGTGGGGCAAAAGAACCAATATCAAATGAGAGAGGGAGAGGCCCGTATGAGCAACGGCTGCAACATCGTCTTTTTCGCCGTCTGCATCCTTCCCCCTCCACCCCACAGGCAAAGCACGCAGAGCCGCCGGAGGCTGACTGGCGAGTGCGCTGGAGCCCGCTTCCTGAGCGGCAGGCCGCTGTCTCCACGTGCTCACCTGACGACGTCGCAGCGATGCCGTTCAACCCCGTCCCCACGCGGCGCGCCACGCTCAGGACGCTGCGGGGAAAGCACATCCGCAAGCATCAAGCACACCGCAGCCACACAGCGAACACGCCACAGTACACGATGGCCGGTCAAAAAAGGACGCCCCCGGCCTCGTTGGCCAGAGCTGGGCGCTGGCTCCGAACGGCCGTGATCGAGGAGACCTTGAGGACTCCCGCTAAGTTAGTCACGGCGCTGGCCGATTAGGAGGGCACACAGCGCTTGCCAACGAGTACGGGGCACGCCGGCCAGCGTCAAAGCGGTCGCGCTCGGATGCTGGCTACGTGACACAGGGCGCCAGGATGGTGGCGGCTGCAGGCAGGGCATACTTTGCACTTACGCGTTGGCGATGTTCCGGCCGCTCCGAGCGGCGCGGCTCGCTGGAAAGTGCGCTCGCGGCACCAGGAGCGGCGACGAGACGATCGAGGGATCATCGACTGTAGAGTTCCACCAACAACATCCGCTACACACAGCACACACACACGCACGCCGAACACGATGAGCCTGCGCCTTGCTGTCGGCGGCTAACAAGCAGCGGTGGCAGTGGTTGCAAGGGATGTGGCACTGTATAAGCGCGGGAGTTGGGAGCTCCTGATCCAGATAACGATGAGCGCTTTTTCGCAATCGGACTACGGAATCGGATAAAATACGGTCAACACAGTCTGCGCTCCGTCGCGACTGCTGTACGGACGGCTGCAGCTGGGGATCACTGTTATTGGTGGCGTCGGCGGCACTGGCAAAGAAAAACATCGGGCGGGAGAAGAAGGAGGAGCGACGTGCGCGCCTCGACGCGGCGGCCTCTCTAAGCACAGAGCAAAACAATCGCTCGCTGGCGAGCACGGCTGGCGAGGTCGGACGGCGGCCATTTGGCACGTGTGGAATGGCACGTCCTTGCATACACGTGTGCCGTGGCGCGTGCTACAGACCAGCGTTTTCTTCTTTTGGGTCAGAAGGCGCGAGCTTGTTACGTGCCAGCGGTGGCGCACACATTGCTTGAGTGCTAGGGAGCCTTGATAGTTTGCAGCGAGATATACGAATTTATTGCGACGCGCACGAAGCCTGATTGTTGTGGAAAGTGCGGAACGAATACAGCCCCTGAGCTTGCTTTGGGCGCATGCCTATTTATCTAGTCTTACGTGCTGTACTGACGTGAATCATATGAAGTATCAAGACTTCGTTCACCTGGCGTCCTTGGCCGTACTCAGTCCAGAATTGGGGACAGTAAAAGCTTTCTTCAGCGAAGCGAACGACGTACGCGCGCTCCTTTTGAGCGAGTCAGTGGTCGAGGCACGCATGTATCATGACTGGGCCATCATCAGGATCCGTTTAGAATTTAATGCGAGAACAACGAAGCCTGTGTTATTCGTTGGATTGATTTTTGTTTCCCCTCGCTTATTTAACGCACGAACCGTCTTTGCCAAAAGAAGCTGCAGACTGCAGGTCTGCTTCTCAGTCATCTAGTAGAGAATTCATGTCACAATTCTGAAGCTGCAAAGGCGAGCCCCTAGCTGTCCCCACTTCTTATGAAGTTGTGATGTTCTGGGAATCCTTATTGACTTTATATAATAATAGTGACAAGCAAACCATGTAGCCTGGTTACTTTTGGCAGATGGTGCGTAACCGATTTGAGGCAGGCTAAAAGTAAATAAAAATAATGTGCCTCTGCCAGTGCCACTAAGTATAACGGGCTTACAGACAAAGATAGTCTAAATCGTCTCGTACTTATGTCAAATATTTGATACGCCGCTGCGCTAGCAATACCGCCCCTGGTGAGAAAGCGCGCGGATGGCGACTTTATCCCTGCTTATCACCGAGCACAGGCGCACATCACAACAATCCCAGTCGGACGCGCGACAAACAACAAACCCTCCCTGTGGAAAGAGGCGGATGCGCAGTTCCGAGAATACCGTAGCGAAATGCCCGGACTTCGGTCAGCCACAGTGGAAATGTTTACGTTCGTGGCAGGCTGCGTGAGCGATATTTCCGTCTGGAAGCACTGCAGTGTAGAAAAAGCGCAGACGGAGGGAAGGGAAAGACGCGTCACGCGTCTTTATGCTTGCCTGCACTGTGCCCCATTCGACCAACTGTATCGCGAAATAAAAAGAAAGGTGAGAGATAAATGGGCTAAGAAAAAAGAAAACTGCACGGCTTGGCGTCGGGACTGTCCTAATCTCGGCAACCGACGACGTGACCGAGTGCGCGCCCTACGTAGTAGTGTGCACGTGGACAGGCCGCTTGCAGACGGGTGGTAAATAACGATCGGTACGGCCCTGTTACCTGGCTGTCTTTCCCGAGCGAGCTGCGCACGAATTTTCCACTGCACATGCTATGCGCACATTATAGTGAACTAGTTCACTATAGCGCACATATATAGCGGTATATCGCCGAATCAGCTGTGCTTTTTGGGGAAAAAATTGTATTCAAATTGCGACTTAATGCGACACCGAACACTGTAAACTCTATACATGAAGCTTAGAACGCAAAATATGTATCTTCAGACTTTAGCGAATCTGATGTTTAAAAAATACATATTCCTGAAGTATTTAGGTGTTGTCCGTGGACTTAAACAAAAAGTTTACAGTTTACAGCTGGGCTAGTTGGTAGCGCAAGTTTTGTTTACGGAACGCTAAAATTACAAAGAAAATTATTTTTTCGGAAATGTAAGCATAATATATACGGGCCGGATCTATGGGGTGCTGAGCGCTTCCCTGTGCTACATATGTAATTCATCCCTCAAATTCCTTGCGGAACCTTTAAAAAGCAACTAAATTCGCGCTTGAATTATCCCCGGCATTATGCCGTGCTCAGTCGTAAGACGACGGACTGTCCGGAGGAGCCAGTTTTGGCTCACCTGATGCTTTTACTTTTCGCGGTAGCCACAGGTGTGCATATACGTTGCATTGATTCTCCTAATTATATCGGCTTTTATTGTCTCAATTGTGGTTCGGCTTGACTATACTCCCTCATCTCCAATGCAGGAAGAGAATGTTTTTTTTTTGTTTTTTTAGTAATTAAGATAAAAAGGTTACCCCCGCCTCCTCCCGTAGAGTTTTACTAACGTGTTCATGCGAAAAAGCTGAGGGAGTGGCTAAGGAAGAACCCGGACGAGGAAATAACTAAGAATGTAATCAACTTGATAACTATAGGGTGCCTCGATGCGCGCGTGGATGGGGGTGCGCATCGAGACACCGGGTCCATCCAATCACGGTGCGGAATATAGAGTTTTTAGGCGAAGGAAGGGGGGGGGGGGGGGGGGGGGGCATAACGCCACTATAGGAGCGTGAAGTCTAGAATTAACCTAGACCGGAGGCGCGCTTTCAGGAAGAAGCAAATTAACGAGGGGAAAATTCCACCTGTTCAGAGTAGTCTCGCTTGAGAGCAGGGGCCGAATTCTCGCGTTGTTGACTTTCCCAACCGGTCGACTTGACCTCGGGCTACTGGCAGCCGCTACGCCGAGTCGTTGTCATCCGGAAGAGATAGCGCGCTCATATGACGGTGAGCTAACAGCTGCAATCAATCAAAGACAACCGGATGGGCGAGCCAACCGCTTCATCAGAATAAACATTGCGTTTTAACCAAGGATCGAAGAGGAGACTAGGCTGAAAGCGTGAAATTCCAGTTAGTCGAGTGGTGGTGGAAATATGATACGGGTAACTCTCGGAGACAGCAAAGAAGATAAGAAACGAGCTCAAATGAGCGATATCATAGCCGGAACGAAAAGAAGGAAATGGAATTAGGCGCACATGCACATCCAGTGCAGTGGGCATATAAACGATAGTGCACGAAGATAGCAAACACATATAGTGGGGCCACCAAAAAGTAATGGGCTGCTGCCCGAGCGGTCAAATACAATTTGAAGTACCCAGGTAGCACCGAACATTAGAATGATGTTATAAAAGTGTTATGGAAGCTGCATGAATGCTGTCTAACGGTTTCTCACATAAAAACAACATTAGTAGAACACTCATATCAAGCATTATACTAATGTTGACTCTTGAACAATGTTGAGTAATGTTCTACAATGTTTATGTTTTATATTGAACGTTATTTTAATGTTGCAAAGAAATGTCTCTGTAATGTATCTTCTACACGTTAAAATAATGTTTATTTCATAACTATAAAACAACATAGCAAATATATTTCAAGCACTGAGCCGCAGCACTTTTCAACGCTTTCTTTTTAATAAACATGTTTTTTAAGTAACACTTCTTTGCAGCTAAGATAATGTCTGGCACTGAATGCACGCATAGCCCTATTATTGTCTTACAAAGTTTCGCTTATTATCCATTCGCCACTATCCCGCATGCGACACGCCTTGGCGTTGGAAACGAAAGCTTGAGTGTAGGAGTTATTTGGGCTGTACAGCACAACTCCATACAGTTGAGCTGTATTACGGAGTTGTGCTGTATTGTGGTCTTTGCAAAACTTGCAAGTTGTGCACCATTACAAGTGATGGGTCTACGTGGTCGTGCAAGGTTGCTTTATCATTTTCAAGAACGTTACATTTATGGTGCATATGCGTTAGATGTTTGTTTTTTAAATGTGTACTGAAGTATTATACTGAGTTTTATATGTAACATTGCAACAACATTAAAAAAAAAGGCAACAATAACATCAAAATAACGTTTGGCTGAAAAAAAAAAAAAAGTAACTTGCTGTAATGTTTTGATGCTATCTGGATATAAAGGAAGAGAATTCGCGCGGTAACTGACCTATTTTCTTTGAGGACCCAGCTGCTCTCTGAGGGAAGGGATGAAGAAGGGAGTGAGTGGAAGAGAGGCGCTGTAGTGGAAGGCTCTGGACTGGTCACTCCTAAATGACTACTTCACTCCTAAATTACTACTTAACAGCGGTTTCCAGCTAGTGCTGTACTTGACAGGTGCGTATAAATAGTTCCAAATGCAGCAAAATGACAACCCGAAATAAACAAACGTGCGCTTACAAAATCATAGCCGTACGATCAACTAAGGTAATATATCTTGGGGTAATCATATGACATCCAACCTGGGCCCATATTCCGAGTGCGTGGTTATCGAAGTGTCACTATCTTACGTGACCTCGAGTCATCTGAATAGTGGAAACTCTGGAACATGATGTTGCCACCTTTTCCGGTTCCGTAGTGGCAACACCGCGGTTCCGGCGTTTAGACCAGTCAGATGACTCGAGGTCACGTGAGATAGCGACATTCGATAACGACGCAAACTCGGAATACGGGCCCTGAACTGGAACGTATACATTCCGTCCGTTGTCTCAGCAGCGTCCAAGGAACTTTGGTTATTGCAGTAGCAAAACTAAAACTAAACTGACAGCATGCACATCACTCGTGCCGGCAATAATCGAATAAGCCGACGCTGTATGGGACCCGCACACAAAAGCGGGAATAAAAACTCTTGAAGGCTTCCAGACGAAAGCAATCCGTTTTGTTCATCACGCTTATGGTCGGCAGGTTTCGGTATCTGATTTGCTCAGCAGATCTGTGCTTCCCACGCTTGAATCACGTCGCAAGCTGCACCGAATAAAACGCTGTTATATAATACATAATAAAACAAAACGCAATTTTCAGAGTTAGATATGCAGTACAACACAACGCGCCACACTCGTAACAAACACGAAATGACAATTTTTCTACCGCGATGCCGAACAAAAGCATATTATAGCTTCTTCTTTCCACACACCATTTCCGTATGGAAACGACTGCCAAGCGATATTACCAGCCTGGCATCTTCGAAATATTTTCTGCTGCTTCGTCTCATGTACCGCAGTAGCGCATCTAGTATGTAGTGTACTTCGGTTTGTTTTTATTCTGTTCTCGCAGTCTGATTGACGTCGTATGATTTGCCTGTATTTTATTTGCTTTCCATTTGTCTTAATGAATTTTTATCATGCTGCTGTAATCCCCCTCTGTTGCTGTTATTTTGTTGTTGCTATTTAGTAATTCTTTTCCACTCGATCTGCCTTGACTGCCAAATGGGTCGGCAGTGTTTATGAAATAAATATATAAATAAATTCGACTCCCTGAGGTTCCGTAATATGCGATCACATCGCACAACAGACTGGTCTCTTTTGCGTTTAACACTCCATCTAAACGCAGCCTCCGGGTGGCAGGATACGAACCTGGTGGCCGGCTCAGTAGCATGAGCGCTGTAACCGCTAAGCCACCGAAACCCAGCATAGTGAGGGAAGAGAGTAAAGAGGTCGTGAAACGATGAGGCAGGGAATGAATAGCCGTTACCGTAATGCAGTAGTCGGGTCTTGAGCGTGCACCGACCCGACATGGGCGCATTTGCACTTAGGATTCATCAAAATGAGAACGCTGCAGGCGGGATTCGGTGCCACAAAATTGGGGCCTAGCATTAGCTAACGCTACAGCCACCGCAAAGTGTCAAAGGAAAAGAAAACGCAGTCGAGTGCTGCTTAAATAGAAGAAGGGAGGAGAGATCAGGAAGTTACTGAAATAATCTGCTGGGAAGTCTGCAGGAGAAGGCTAAGCTGAGATCAACGGTCGAAGCATTCGTCTTAAGTCAGCCTGGTCGATGGGGACAGTGACGACGAAGAATTAAGACGAACCCATGACGAGAGCGTCGGACTTTTTGGCATTTTGTCATTTTGTCGCTATTACGTAATTATAGCGTATACGTAATATATGTAGTGCCGAAATGTATGTTTGATATGTGCGCAGTTTGCGGACGAAGCCTTCGTTCATTTCAAAACTACCCTATCTGTATATGAGCCGATAACTTCTTTTTTTTTTTTTAAATAACACGATATATAAACTGTTATGTTGGATTACATTAGAGAATTTATAAATATATCATTCATATTACACGAAATTCACTAATTGAAATGGGAAAAATTCCTGCTGACACCTGTTGACAGCGATACTTTCAAAGATATCGGCTTCGAAATTTTTGCGCCAACTGGCTCGCTAAAACGCGCGAGCAAACGCCAACTGGCGGCACCAAGCCCACGCCGCAAGGAACACACTGTTGGTCGCTGCAGCATAGAATGACTCCACGAAGTGCTTGATGGCACACTAGTCATTCTTACAGTGTTACATTTCAAGTGTACGTCATAGAACAGCAGATCATGTGCTCTCTGAGGAGGACGGGGCGAACATGCAGCGACGATGATGACAAGTGACCTGGAACAGGTTCATGGCATAGGCGATGACGTAGAAACTACAGAGGATTACGTCTTCTCTTGCCGGAAGTATGCTGCTCGGAGAAGAAAGTGTTTGGAAATGCCCCTTCTTCGCTTAGGACTGCCGTTTGCAATTGCAGTCCTCCTCTTTTCTGGTGAAGCCGTCAAAATTATACCCTAGCTAAAACAGGTGCGTGAGTTACTCCATAGCCATAATATTGCGACCGAAAGATTTGCTTGTTAGCGCTTCTCTGTTTTTATTTTACTAGCAAGTTTCATCTTCATTTTTGTTTTCTTTTTGTTTATTGATTACTGTACCCAACACTGTTTCTCAAAAAAAAAATTACCAACACTAATTCCTAATTCAAAGGTTACATACCATACAGACTAAGTCCTGATCGTGTATTCAATTCTTGTACCTGCACTGAACCACTGTGAGTATATGTGTCATGTAAGAAATAAATGGCTTTTTGTAGCTGTTCTCGTATCAGTTATTTTTCGGTCGGCTTGCATTCAATAACTTTTTTTCCTGTCCTTCAACTTGACGACTTGGAATCGAAGCTGGCTCATAATTCGAGTAAAACTACCCGTTTTGCTGGTCACCTTCTCGGTAGTTTTGACGTGACGTGCATCATGGTTACCCTTGAAGCGCATCTCGAACCTGAGCATGGGCACGGAAGTCGTGCGCTTTGCTCTCTTTCACGTCCGCTCTTTGCAGGAGGAGAATGGTGATTAATTGGCATCGAGCAATAACAAGACTAAGACAGGTCCGCCCCGTTCGTCCTTCACGCACGTAGAAAGTGCGTGGTTTTTCCCCGCCCCAGCTGAAGCCAAGTTTCGTTCAAGGGCGCGCCGCCGTGAGTCAGTGCGTGATCGTTGCGTTGCGCCGATGAGCTTAAGTCCACGCTCCCTGTCGCGATCGCCGCACTCAGGCGAAGGCGCAGTACAAAAAAAGAAAAAAAAAAAAGAAAAAGAAAAACGTGCTTATACCGAGATTTCAGTTCGCAGGGAGAAATCCAAGTGCCTCCACATGATGTATCCCATTATCTGTTCTGACACGTGTAAATCCAGCAGCCATCAATTCAGTGACAATAAAGGAAAATCCTGTGCACAGGCGTCATATAAGAAACGGCTTCGAAATGCCTCCCACTGCAGTGCAAGGGGGAGGAGGCGAGGAGGGAGAGTCCTCTTTTAATCCATGTTATTACGTACATCAGCAGCAGGAGCTAGATCACGTTATTTCCTAAACGAGCTCCTGTGTCACTTTTCACAAACTAGACCATCCTGTTTAATTCCTTAGCCCCGTCTTTAGGGCTGATTCGCGACCAACTCGTTTACGTTTTTGTTTATTTGAAATTCTATAAGAGTTTCCTTCATGCCTCACAAAAGTTCATTCTTCCGTCTAGATTTTCACTAGCATGCATTCTCTATGTTAATCTACAGCTTTTTCGTTAGCCTCTATGTTTGAGCCTGGCCTAAATTGTGAAATGGCCGCTTTTTGTATGCGCGATTTCCACCGAAGACCGGAGAGCTTCCTATGGGCACTCAAATGAGAGACTGTGGCGGCCGACACTCAGATCAGCTCGCGGCTATCAGATTTGATTTCCTGGAATTAGTGTGTTTTGGGTTGTTTCTCGCCATGCAGGCATTGTGAAACTATAAATTGGTAGACACTGTTTTGAATTATTTCGCGCAGTTCGATTACAGTGGCCGTCGACACTATGTAACGCCGCTAATTTTTTTTTCTTGAAGCTCTTCATTCAGTATTTATGAAAATTACAATTGCTATAGCCAGCCATCAGCTTTAGATATATTTGTTTCTGTGCAACCTCGGTCGACAAGTGTGGCTTCGTGCCCCTGATGAATAATGCACATACTTTGAACCGCTGCATGGTACAATAATGGCATGCACACCCCTGTTCACCGGTGGCCCGAATACATGCATATTAACAGAGATCGTAAATAAAGTTATTTTGCGCCCGGCAGATAAGCGGCTGTAATATGTGTGAATTTCATATATTTTGAACAAACTGTCTGAGAAAAAGACGACGGGTGTTACTTTTTGGAAAACCATCATATAGTGGATGTCGGCTAGCTGTAGCATGAGTGAATACCAAACAGTTCACGACGTACAGTCTTTGTCGAACGCCTGCTACTGAGTCGTTCGTGCGGCTTCTAATGCATTTTTTATAGTGTTCCGAATCTCTTGATGGTGAGAAGTGTTCTTGTCCTACCCTGTCCTATGAGAAGGACCTCCACTAATGCTAAATCAGAGCCGCTACACGGCTCACAAGCAGACCTTATGGACTCTACACTTTTGACAGAGGCTGTACCTCTTTCCTCTGGAATGTCGGCCCCTTTGTGGCTGAACTACGAAGGGAGGGTGGGTATTTTGATTTGTTTTTCATCTTCACGATCAAGAGGAAGCTGCAGTCAACAACGATGAAGCTGCATCCCTGGCATCACCATTCACGAGTCGCATGTCTCTTTAAGAAGAGGGTCGTCAGATCGCTCCTAGTAAGTCAAAATTAGATGAACAACTCGCACCCAGCAGAAGGCTTCTCAACTGTCCGCAACTCGCAACTGCACGTGCAAGTCGAAATAAGATCAACAACTCGCACCCAGCAAAAGGCTTCTCAACTGTCCGCAACTCGCAACTGCACGTGCAAGTCGAAATAAGATCAACAACTCGCACCCAGCAAAAGGCTTCTCAACTGTCCGCAACTCGCAACTGCACGTGCAAGTCGAAATAAGATCAACAACTCGCACCCAGCAAAAGGCTTCTCAACTGTCCGCAACTCGCAACTGCACGTGCAAGTCGAAATAAGATCAACAACTCGCACCCAGCAAAAGGCTTCTCAACTGTCCGCAACTCGCAACTGCACGTGCAAGTCGAAATAAGATCAACAACTCGCACCCAGCAAAAGGCTTCTCAACTGTCCGCAACTCGCAACTGCACGTGCAAGTCGAAATAAGATCAACAACTCGCACCCAGCAAAAGGCTTCTCAACTGTCCGCAACTCGCAACTGCACGTGCAAGTCGAAATAAGATCAACAACTCGCACCCAGCAGAAGGCTTCTCAACTGTCCGCAACTCGCAACTGCACGTGCAAGTCGAAATAAGCTCAACAACTCGCACCCAGCAAAAGGCTTCTCAACTGTCCGCAACTCGCAACTGCACGTGCAAGTCGAAATAAGATCAACAACTCGCACCCAGCAAAAGGCGTCTCAACTGTCCGCAACTCGCAACTGCACGTGCAAGTCGAAATAAGATCAACAACTCGCACACAGCAAAAGGCGTCTCAACTGTCCGCAACTCGCAACTGCACGTGCAAGTCGAAATAAGATCAACAACTCGCACCCAGCAAAAGGCTTCTCAACTGTCCGCAACTCGCAACTGCACGTGCAAGTCGAAATAAGATCAACAACTCGCACCCAGCAAAAGGCTTCTCAACTGTCCGCAACTCGTAACTGCACGTGCAAGTCGAAATAAGATCAACTCGCACCCAGCAAAAGGCTTCTCAACTGTCCGCAACTCGCAACTGCACGTGCAAGTCGAAATAAGATCAACAACTCGCACCCAGCAAAAGGCTTCTCAACTGTCCGCAACTCGCAACTGTACGTGCTTTATGCAGTCGCCCCCATAAGTACGCGGGATAGGGCTCCGGGTGCCAGTAGCCAGCGTCTCGTGGTCTTTGGATAAGTCTAATCTTTCTCCATCCTGAGCGTCGGAGGACGAAATACTTACTGAAGGCCAACGCCGAGGATCAGCGCGAAAAAAGGAAATCAGGGAACACTTATCTTGTCGCGACGGCGTTAATCAGTCCGCGGCTCCTTTTGCGGATCCCCGTTGGCATATTACATGGACTTTACTAATCGCGGAACCCCTAATCCCCCCACCTTTTTTGGTGTCTCTATTATTCAGCACATGCTCATCTGCATAAACTGCCGCATTAGGCAGACAGTTAGGTGGGCGGATGAGGTTAAGAAGTTCGCAGGGGTCAAGTGGATACAGCTAGCACATAACCGGGTTAATATGGAGAAATATGGAATAGGCCTTCGCCCTGTAGTGGGTATATTCAGGCTGATGATGATGATGATGATGATGATATGGTGCAGGGCCTCTGGGAATGCATAAAAAGCCCCGTATAAACCAGGTCGTGCCGGCGTTGCCAACTGGGATTTAGGGTCCTGATTTCCATCTTAGCCTCCCACTCAAAGGAGCTGCACGAGCCGGCAACGCCTGCTAACTCAGTCAACTAATCTGGCCTCGTGAGGTAGTACAACTCTGCGATGATGCCTGCCACAGGCATGCTTTTCATTCTTCGCTCACAACGGCGACGCCAGATTTCCCGGACAACCGCGGAGTGTGAACCCATATATCTGCAGGTCCCCTGTACAGGTCCCTGGTGCCTGGTAGTGTGTATATTAAGTATTCACCTCGGCAACTACACGGGCATTGCCAAGTTGATGCCAGACACCTGCCTGGGCCGACAGTTCGGGTCCGTGAAGACTCCACGAGCTCACGTGTACGTGCATGCTATGGCGAGTATGTTCTTCGAATCGTATTGCGATGTGATAGTGCGGTCGGGCACGATGAGTTCTACGAGGTTAAGAGACGTGGCGGTCTCCTGCGTGGGCTGCATACCGCCGACAAGGCCGCGCGTCGTTTGCAGCCGCATTTTCCGCGAGCGCGTACAACACCTTCAGGGTGGCACTAAGTATGCATTTTCGGCTTCTCAGTCACCGAACGCCCGCCCTCTCGGCCGGGCACAAAGCACCAGAGCAACTCTGCAGGAGACACACAGCTGTCGGTCTGGCGATCTCTGCTCGTTGAGCGGTTACCTTTCTCTTCCTTGCACGTCTGCTCTCCTCTTCATATGGGCGCAGACGTCTGTGCCGCGCGTCGGCCGATTTTTGCCTTTCTTCCTCCCCCGTTGCGCTCGCCTTCCTCTTCCTCGGCGCCGCCTATTTCGGTATCCCTGTCGTCTCGTGCCTGCTTTCTTCTTTTGCGCGTGGTTGCAGCTCTCCTCCGGGCTCTACTCTACGTCTGCAGACTTGGCGTGCCGCTGCCATCCTCTTTTAGTCCAGAAGTGCAAGATGCCGGGCTAGTTGGTACTGCATAATGAAATAAAACAGCGCAAGGGACGGGACGAAACACGAAGGAAAAGAGACTAAGACACAGGCGCTTTGTCTTTGTCTGTGTCTTTGTCTCCTTTCCTTCGTGTTTCGTCCCGTCCCTTGCGCTGTTTTATTTCATTATCTCTTGTAGTCGTTTCGTGCTATTTGCCTCTGGATTTTCTTATAGACGCGCGGGGCCCAACAGCTCGGAATTCGTGCCAGGAGACGGAGATTGCTGCGTGCTTCCAGTAATTCTTTTTTGGGCAAGATGTGCACCTAGATCGCGTGATACTCAGCGTCGAGACAAACACGCCACAAGAAAAGCGGCAGACGTGCAGGCGCTAACATACGCATACAGGCCCTCGCCGTCCTGCATAGCGACTGCCTGATAGTGGATGAGCAGGAGGAGTCGCCGTCTCCTGCTGCCCACGCAACCGACACCCTATAATGTGGTGCTGATGCAACGGCAAGGGGCCTCTATAGCACTTGCTCCAGAAAATGTCCGTTTCTCGTTCTGAGAAAATAGCCATCCTTCACTGCAGTGCGCGTCAGCACGGCCACGTCTACGCAAGCTGCTCCTTCGTGCAAAACCATTTTATTTCATTTCTTCATTTCATGTAAAGGGTCGCAGTCCAGGCGTCTGCATTCCCGAGCTGGGCAGTAGTGACCTTGCCAATACGTAATTATACAAGATTCCGGCATGGGTTTATTGTTCGGTAGTGCAACGGTGGCGGTGGTGGTAGAAACATTTATTGCTAATATTACAGAGGATGGGGGCGCAGCCTCCTACATGGCAGTTGAGAGCCCCTTCTATGTACCGAGGGCCCTCTTACAAATCAAAGGAAATCCCTTGGAGGGCTATTCTATCAAGAGCGCTAGTAATAATCTTGTGCTGGCCCTGATCGGAGGTACTGGTGAGTAGGTGTCCCTAGTAATCTGGGGCTACCTCTGGTGAAGGAGAATGTGTAAACGAGGGACAGGTAAGTATTGTGTGTAGAAACTTAAGTCATCAGGTTTGCCACAGAGCTTGCAGGAAGCACAACAAAGGCGGAGGAGATTGGTATCGCTCTGGCTCTCAGTATTCCCAAGTCGAAACGCATTATCACCGACTCGCGAGGGCCTGTTGGAACTATATAGGATGGGCTGGGCTCCCCCATGTGCCCGGTGTATACTGCAATATAGCTGCCGATGCACAGACCAAACTCCTCATGACCTCATTTGGGCACCCGGTTACCAGGGACTCAAGGGAAACGAACAAGCCGATCAGGCTGCCCGCGCACTCTCTCCCCGGGCTATCTCCTTGTCCTTGGAAGCCTACTCCCAATCAGAGAATCTGGCCCTTACATTCAAAGACATCACCGATTACTACAAGGAGGAGCACAGGCGCTACCCGGCCCCTTGTAAGGGACTGGATCGCGCTGACGAGCGCCTCCTAATCAAAATTTTTACCAATACAGTACTGTGCCCGGCGGTGCTTAAACATTTCAGCCCGTCCTTTGATGGTGCGTGCCAGTACTGTGGGAAGGTGGCTGACACCTTCCACATGGTCTGGGCGTGCCAGTCAAACCCACCTATTCCCCCCAACCCGAATACAACTAGAGAGGACTGGGAGGCGGCCCTGCTCGGCTGTCAAGACCTCAAGTCTCAAAAGGCCTTGGTTGAACGGACGCGGGTGGCGTTGCTTGCCAATGGGGCCCCGGAATAGGGGCTACACCTAGTATTGTGAGGGAAGGAGGCCAATAAGGCTCTAACCCAATCACATCTCTGTAACTAATGAATAGTTAATAAATGTTTTAGCCACCACCACCAACAGGAAGAAGGAAACTGATCAGGAAAGCGGGCGTTGATAAGGATGGGGTATGGGGCTGTGCGCGTTTGTAGCTTGCGTCAATGGGCAGCTTATGTTACCGTTAGAGTCGAGGCAGGGGTTGCGTATAGTTCTCCTATTTTCACAGTAGTAAAGGATGTCACGACAGGACAGCAGGCACTCCCCGGCATCTGAGGAAGGCCGTTCCTCCCCATCCTGTAAAGTGAGACCTCGAGCTAGGGAGTGAGCCTCCTCATTACCGGAAAGGTCCGCATGTGCGGGTGTCTAAATAAAGGTGACAGATTGTCGGTGCTGCCAAAAACGAAAACGGCGTTGGTTGCTGGGGGACACTAAACATTGGCAAAGTTAAGGATAGCCGTTATAGAGGCCGCGTGGATATCATGGCAAGCGTAATGGCTGCCTCCTCCGTCTCTTGTGGAATCGATGAGAATTGAACGAGTGGAAAGCTGTTTTGCATGATTGTAACTGCTAGTATCTTACGATGGGCGTTTGCATAAGCGGCCGCATCTACATATGCTACATTGGGGCCTTCTCAATATTGTCTGTGTAAGGCTTGCGCTCTGGCTGTCCTGCGGTTCCCGTTCCGTTCCGGGTTCGTGTTTTTAAGCAGGGGGGAGGTGCCAAAATTTTGGAGTAATTGCAGGAGGTAATGGGGTGCCTCCAGATGGGACTCCTATTGGGGATATGTGCAGAGAAGAGAGCAGTGCGCGACGTGCTCGTGTACGCGAAAGGCGGGCCGTCTGGGCTGTCAGCGTGGCTTCACGGAGTTCTTCATGCGTATTATGCGCCCCAAGCTTGAGTAAGCGGAGTGTCGAGGTGCTGGGATGAAGGCGCGGGGCTGTTTTTGTGCAATACGGAGTAAAGCATTTACTCAATCGCGTTCCTTGCTAGTGAGGGGTAAGTAAGGAAGAGCGTATTAGGCTCTGCCAGTAACGTATGCTTGAGTGAGGTGAAGTGTATTTCTTTCCCGAAGGCCTGTTTTCCGACGTGCTATACGACGGATGAGTCGAGTAGTTTGTGCGGCATGAGTGCGTAGGGCTTTGATTACATCCCCATGGGCTCCATGGGAGTAGAGTCATTTCTAGCATTCTGATTTGAGTTGTGAAGGAAATCGGTTGCGCACCGAGTGTCCGGGCTTCAAGATGAGTGGATTTGGGTCGGTAGACGAAAAGTTGATTCAGATGGTAAGTAGGATAGGCCTCTCTCCTTCACATAGGTGTGAGTAGTGATGAGGGCTGTTTGAAGGTGGCTCTCTATGGTGGCGTCACTGCCTCGGCAAGCCTAGACAGTAACGTCATCCGCATTTACAGCGAAATTATGTCTGGAATTTCAGAAAATTGTTTGGGGAGAGCCCCGCCGCGTTGGTGCAGTGGTATGACGCCCAACTACTGTTCCCGGATTCGATCTTTGCCCCGCCGCGGTGGTGCAGTGGTAAGACGCCGCACTACTCTGAGGGAGTACCCGGGTGTCACGAAATCGGCGCACATTTTTATTAAGCCGGCGCGGCGCGAGGCCTGCGCGTCGCCGCATGGTACCTTCCACAAGATTCGAGAAAAACCTCCTTCCCCGCGCGAGAGAGCGCGTAGCTTTGTACGCGTCGCCGTCGCCCTCTTCTCACCACCTGGAGATGAAGGTGATTCATCAGTCCGGGAAAACGCCAGACGTCTCTAGAACATTCTACGGGACCTAGCCAATGACGACGCACGGCTCGACAGATGAGAGAGCGCTTTAACCAGCGAAGCTAAGTGTGTGCGCGCGCTAGCTTTGGCGCGTGTTAACAGACAGACGCGGCGCGGTCTCTTTGAGGGGTCAGTCAGACAGCCAGTGTTTGCGACGTGTTCGCAAGTGCGACAACTGGACTCCCAGGAATCACCCGCTGCTGGCAAAACCACGGACCTGCGAGGGAGCGGCGTTAGTCTTGTATGGCGGCCACATCGTGACTCGAGGCGTCGGACTGCAACAGTGCCCGGTGAACAATTTGGTGTTTGTTTATGAGTCTCTCGTGTTTGATCTGTGTTGTAAAGCCTCTGTGTTATTGAATACTTTTGTAGTTGCATTCTTAGCGTTTGTTTTCCTGTGAACCTCTCTTCTGTGCAATTTTAGTGTTTGTGTATTGCTCTGTATCGTCTCGTGCTGTATATAAAGTTTGTTTTGTTTGTTACTTCTGACTCCGAACCTTACTCTGGCTTGAACCGGCGACCGCTAAGCACCAAACGGCCACCCCCTTCTGTCACTACAAGGTAGTTGAATTCCGGCTGAGCTTGCCACGCAGGTCGAGGGCATCTCCTTTGCGACCGGAACAGCTACCCCCCCTCATTCTAAGGGTGTCTGGGAGTGTGCGCACCATTAAGGGCGCATCGTTAATAATCCCCCTAATTATTAACGGGTGACACCGGGTTCGATCCCGACCGCGGCGGCTGCGTTTCGATGGAGGCGGAATGAAGAGGCGTCCGTGTGCTGTGCATTGTCAGTGCCTTTATATGGGTGTCTCCCATGTAGTAAGGGGGGCTTCGCCCCCAATATTTGTTCCAATGGCAATAAAATATTTCTACCACCACCTTGTCAGTACACGTTAAAGATGGGGCGAGAGGTGGTGAAGGGTGGCTGTTCCTGGCCCTACGGGGCTGGGACTGGTAGGTCCACGCCGCTTTCGGCGGGTTAGCCTGCCACAGAATTAAATCCGGCGACTGGCACGGACGGGGTAAGCAGCCGCGCAAGCGGGTGGGCGTGCTGAAAGGTACAATGCCTCACATCCCAACTCCATGCCTAATTCTATAGACAAATCCTTACGAAACAATTCTCACTAAAGACTCCCCTGCACTATGTACGCACCAAAATAAAACACGACAGCAAGCTTAGATTATATGAAGCGACACCAACGCCGGTGTTTGATAACACGAAAGGACTTACTCGACCACAAGAGATCTCTCTCAAAAATGTAACAAACGCAGCTTACACACCACACATATGTACAGTCTTTGTCAAAAATATACAGCTCAAGGGTTTTGCTTCTAAGCCCCGTAACCGGGATCAATACGCATTTGCACTGTTCGAAATCTCGTAGATAACCAAATCTAGTTCCCATTCTTCTCTATGCTTACCTATATATTCCAGTATTGCTTCCAGCTTAGAAGCGAACCCCTAGACCGCATATTTTTGACAAAGGCTGTATGTATGTATGCATGTATGTGTGTGTGTATATGTATGTAATGTATGTATGTATGTATGTATGTATGTATGTATGTATGTATGTATGTATGTATGTATGTATGTATGTATGTATGTATGTATGTATGCATGCATGTATGTATGTATGTATGTATTTTTGTATGTATGTATGTATGTATGTATGTATGTATGTATGTATGTATGTATGTATGTATGTATGTATGTATGTATGTATGTATGTATGTATGTATGTATGTATGTATGTATGGCTTGGTTTGTGGGGTTTAATGTCGCAAAGCGACTCAGGCTATGAGAGACACCATAAAGGAGTACTCCGGAAATTGCGACCACCTGGGGTTCTTTATGTATGTATGTATGTATGTATGTATGTATGTATGTATGTATGTATGTATGTATGTATGTATGTATGTATATATGTATGTATGTATGTATGTATGTATGTATGTATGTATGTATGTATGTATGTATGTATGTATGCATGCATGCATGCATGCATGCATGTATGTATGTATGTATGTATGTATGTATGTATGTATGTATGTATGTATGTATAACTTTATTAAGATGCCGGCAAACGACGGTTTAAAACGTGACGATGGCCAAGCGTCGACCCGGGGTTACGCCTACTCTGCATTACCTTATTTTGGCCCGTTTGTGGAGGGTTGGGAGGGTTATGCTTTTCGAGCGCACCCCGGGCCTGCTGGATGGTCCATAGTTGAATATCCTTGTCTGTACAATAAGTACTTTCTTCTGGGCGAGTTGGTTCTTATTAGCAAAAGGTAAAAGGCAAAAAGTAGATCATCTACTTTTTGCGCAAGTCTTTCACCTTGTCTACTTTGTACAGCATTTTGGAGTTCCGGCGGGTATGTCTTGGATGTGGCTTCGGTCGGGAGCCTGGCAGTCCCACATGATGTGCCATAGTCCGCCGGACCCACTTGACATACACTGCACATATCACTCGTGTCGATGTCTTGGTGGAGGACGTGTAGCACTGCCGGGGCGAGGAGTGATGCGGTTTGTATTTGCCTTGGGATGATCGCCTCCACACATACTTGGCAAGCAAGTGGTTTCTCGGAAGACACGAAACACTCAAACAACCCATATGCACCCACTATCAGGAACAGTGTACAGCAGACCTAAAACACCTTATATGGTAATGTCCACTGTTTTGACGAGGAAGAAACAAAATTACGCATATTCCACACGACGACATTCCCACAGCACCGAAATACAACATTCCATTGCTACATACGGCATTGAGAGCAACCTGCTTCGAGTTATGTGCGAGAGGTCGACTTAAAACGCGAAGATCGGCCGCATGGCAAGCAGCGAGGTGGTGGTAAGAACATTTATTTACACAAAGGATGTTTGGATCGGCCCATAAGGGACCGGTCCTTACAAGCACTAGGTGGAGGTCCCTAGATGGGGACCCCAGTGGCGGTTGCCGCCGCTCGGGCGCGTCCGACTAAGGCTTGTTGGGCCTGTAAGTCGTGGCAGCCGAGCAGGACCGCCTCCCAGTTCTCCCGGGTTGGGTTGGGGATGGGGGGAATAGCCGGGTTGGAGGGGCAGGCCCACACCATGTGATAGATGTCAGAAGACACCGCTCCACAGTGGGGGCAGCTGCCACTAAAGGAGGGGTCAAAATGTTTTAGGGCTGCCGGGCACAGCAATGTATTGGTGAAAAGACGGAGAAGGAGCCGCTCATCCGCCTTTTTGAGACCTTTACATGGGCATGATTGATGACCTAGACAGGAAAAGTAGAAAGGTAGGCTTGAAAATCAATATGCAGAAGACTAAGGTAATGTTCAACCGCCTCGGGAAGGAACAGCAATTTACATTAGGTAGCGAGGTACTGGAAGTAGTAGGCGAATATGTCTACTTAGGATAGGTAGTAACCGCAGACCCGGACCACGAAAAGGAAATAACAAAAAGAATACGATTGGGATGGAGCGCATTTGGCAAACACTCGCAGATTATGACTAGCAGCTTACCGGTATCGCTCAAGAGGAAAGTATACAACAGTTGCATCTTGCCTGTACTCACCTATGGGGCTGAAACGTGGAGGCTAACCAAGAGAGTTCTACTTAAGTTGAGGACAACCCAGAGGGCTATGGAACGAAAAATGGTAGGGGTAACATTAAGAGATAGAAAGCGTGCAGAGTGGGTCAGAGAAATAACTCAAGTTACCGACATTCTAGTAGAAATTAAGAAGAAGAAATGGACATAGGCAGGACATGTAGTGCGAAGAGAGGATAAGCGATGGTCGCTGAGGGTAACAAATTGGATTCCAAGGGAAGGAAAGCGTAGCAGGGGGCGGCAGAAAGTTAGGTGGGCGGATGAGATTAAGAAGTTCGCAGGGGTCAAGTGGATGCAGCTAGCACAGAACTGGGTTAAGTGGAGAAATATGGGAGAGGCCTTCGCCCTGCAGTGGGTATAATCAGGCTGATGATGATGACATGGGCTGGGGTAAAGGCGATGGCAATTTTGATAGTACGTCGTGATATCTTTGAAGGTGTAGGCTGGATTAAAATCGGGTTCCTGATCGGGTAGGGAGGAGAAAACAGCCCGGTGAGAGAGCGCGCGGGCTGCGTCTGCTGCCTCGTTTCCTGCCAAACCCTGATGAGCAGGGGCCCATATAAGGTAGCGGTGTGCGGGGTCCGTATCCCGTATGCAATTTAAGCAAATTTTATAGGCTAGTAAGGGAGTCTAGCCTTGTCTGACGTTCCGACAGGCTCCTCGCGAGTCGGTAATTATGTATTTTGAGTCGGAATGAGAGGCCGCGAGAGCAATCGCCAACTCTTCTGCGTGTGTTGTACTGTGGGCTCTGAAGGTGAGACCGTTAACCGTTTTGCTATTGTGAACTACAGCGGCCGTGTACCATCCCCCGTGGTGAGGGCCGGAGGCGTCCACGTAGTATACACCTGTTTTGTTGCCATAATGTCGGGCTAGGGCTTCCGCTCGTGCCAGGAGCTCACCGTTATGATCTTCGTGTGACATATTCGCTGGCAGAGGTCGCACGCAGAGGGCGCGTCTCCACAATTCTGGGATGCGAAACCTGTCTTCCATGAGTGTGGTGCGTTGGATATGGAGTCGAGCAAGAAGGCGGCGACCCGACTCCGTTTGCGACAACCGCGTGTACTGATTTGTAAGGTGGGCCTCCCGGAGCTCCCGGAAAGTATTCACCACCCCAAGGGCCATAAGACGGCTGTTTGAAGTAGTGATGGGGAGGTCCAGGGCACGCTTGACAATTTTGCGAAGGATAACCTCAAGGGCATCCTCCTCTCGTTTCCGTAGGTGGAGATAAGGTGTCGAATATAGAATCCGACTGGTTACGAAGGCGTTTGCCAGCCGCAAGGCATCCTTACTTTGCAACCCCCCGCGTTTGTTTGAAACCCGGCGGACCATGCGGCCCACCTGGTCCCCCACCTTACGGAGTTTGGCCAATGTAGTGTTTGACCGTCTGTGTTTGTGTATGCAGAGTCCGAGTACCCGTATCTCGTCAGCTTCGTTTATGGGACCACTGTCTAAAGAAAGCGTGATTTGAGTTGTGCACTTTCGCGAGGGCCGGAGGTGCACAAATTCTGATTTTTGTGGGGAACACTGGAGACCACAGCGGTGGGCGTAGCGGTCTACTATCGTCGCCGCTGTTTGCAGGCTGGTTTAAATGTCCCCGATACTGCCATGCGTGGCCCACAGGGTGATGTCATCGGCATACAGGGCGTGCTGCACACCAGTGACACTATCGAGCTGGGCAGGCAGGTGCATCATAGCCAAATTGAAGAGCAGCGGGGAAAGTACTGTGCCTTGGGGGGTTCCCCGCGTGCCGAGTAGGTAAGGACCATGCTCATTATCTTGGATGCGAATGTAGGATTGACGATCCGTGAGAAATTGCTTTATGTATTGGAATGTGTTGAGACCACAGTCGGTCTGGCTTAGGTGGGTGAGTATAATCTCGTGTGTTACATTATCAAATGCCCCTTTGAGATCTAAGGCGAGTACTACCCGGTCATTATGGGGGCATTCGAGTGGGTCAATGACTTCCCGATTGAGTTGCAGGAGTACATCTTGAGCGGATCTGTGTGGGCGGAATCCGAACATGGTGCCTGCGAATACATGTTTTTGTTCACGATATTCAGATAGCCGGTCCCGCACCATCGTCTCCATTAGTTTGCCCACACAGGAGGTGAGAGAGATGGGACGGAGGTTATCTGTGTCAATTGGTTTCCCTGATTTAGGAATAAAGGTTACCAGAGCCGTTTTCTAGTCGCTTGGCAGGGGGGTGTCCCCGCGCCAAATCACACTGATGTAGTCGAGGAGGGACTGGTATGCCGAGTCCGGCAGGTTCGTCAAAAGCTTGACGGTGACCTTATCCCTTCCCGGGGCAGTGCCCCGTTTCATTTTGGCAAGAGCCGCCCGCAGATCATGCATGAGCTGGAAAAGTTGTCCAGCTCTGTGTTCTCTCTGCCTGCATAAGAGTATGATGATCCACGGGGGTCTTGGGCTGTACACAGATACTGATCCCGGAGTTTCTGTGCCAGTTGAGTTGTGTTGCCAAAGAAAGCATGCATGGCTCTCTGCAAATGTTTCTGTGTTTCGGTTTATGTTTGAGTTGGGTCGATGAGGGCTTGAAAGAGGCGCCATGTGTTACGGCTAGACGTTTGTCGCGTGGCCGTGTTGCATCTATCCACCCAGTTGGAGTCGGCGAGATGGGCCGCGTACTCAGCCGCTTTTTGGGTGAGCTCGGCAATTCGAGCTTTAAGCTTTCTGTTGTTTTTCTGGCGTCGCCAACGGCGGACGAGGCTGCGACGGGCTTCCCAGAGGTGTAGGAGGTGGTTATCCACGTCCGTAACCGCCTCCGAGAGCTGGATCTGTGTTTCATGCGAGCGAAGGTGTGTCAGCAGCTGTTGGGACCATGCTGAGTAGCCCTGCTCGGAAATGGGTGCGTTATCAAGTGAGTCAAAATTTTGCCTGAATTTCGTCCAATATGGAATACGGGCTTGTGTTGTGGGACGTTTGAGCGGGCGTGTGTGTGTATTGTAATGTTAAGGATGCAGTGGTCACTACCGAGGGTTTCCTCGGTGTTGAGCCAGTCTGCGTGTCTTATGTTGCGAGTGAAGGTTAAGTCCGGACACGTATCCCGTGTCACGGAGTTTCCTAACCGTGTTGGGCAGACCGGGTCAGTGTGGAGAGTGAGGCCCAACGTGGACGCAAGTTCCGCCAAATTAAGTCCGCGCGACTCCTCTTTGCGATACCCCAAAAGCTGACTGGAAGCGTTAAAGTCGCCCACGATCAGGAGGGGATCGCGACCCGCTACTCTTAGCACGCGGCTGAAGAGGTCCGCGAATGTCACTCGCTTGAGTTTGGGAGGGTAGTGCACGTTGAGTACATGCAATGGCGGGTCCCTGCGGCGGAGTGGTAGGATTGTCACCATTACATAGGAATAATCTAGTTGGAGATCGAGATCCACTAAGTTGGCTGTGCATGCTTTGTGTATGAGAAGACAAGACGCGGGATCCTGTTGGAACATCGTGTAATTTGAAAGTGTGGCGCCCAGGCCTGGCTCCTGGAGGGCAACCACGGCTGGTACAGACTCGAATGTTTCAAGGTAGAGGCGGAAATTGGCCCGCTTAGTGCGGTCCTTAAAGCCTCTACAGTTCCATTGTGGTATTAATGTTGAGATGGCCGAATTGGAGGTAGAAGAGCGCCTTTGACTAAGGTGTCTCGCCATGATTGAACATTTTTGGAGGGGAGGAAGAGGGAGTGGCTGCCCCAGAGCCAGCTACCTGCGGCACCAAGGGGGTTGCGGCAGGAGCGGGGCAGCTGTCCTCATTGTCCGAATCAGTGATCCGACGGTTGAATTTTGCAGGACGGGATACGTCCCTAATGGGCCCCGACCGACGGAGGAGGCGGGGGTTGTCCGAGGTGTGTTTTTAGACTACCGCGGGTATGGCAGTTATGACCTTGGTGAAGATCTGGTCCATAGCGGCCTCGATCATAGATTGCATTTTTTGAGGATAAGCGTTCCTCCATCGCGGAGATCGCTGTCACGAGGGCTGGCGACAGCTCCGCATCGCTCTCCATCGCGTCCGTGTTCTGCGGGCTCGGAGCGGCGGACGCCAATTTTGATTCTAAATTTTGAATTTTGTTCAGTAAAATTTCATTCTGTGCCCGGAGCACGTCAATCTGTTTTTTGTATTCCGCGTCGAGCGCGGAGACGGTGAGTGGGGAAGAGGGGGGCTGGGGAGAAGAGGAGGCGATCCCCGCCCAGTTGCTCACCTGTTTGCCATGTTGGGGCGCGGATGCCCGGGCGCCGGCAGCGCCACCCGCATTGAGAGCCGGGAAGTGGTGGTTTTCCGTGCCGCTGGGCGGTGGCGGTGTAGGCGCCTTCTTCCCAGGCGGCGTTTTGATGTCGGTGGCAGGAGCAGCAGGCGGCGTTCCACCATTGCCACCTGAAGCTTGTTGCCTTGGCTGCCGCCGTTTTGCTGGGGGCTCACGGCGTTTGGCCTTGGGGCCTGGTACCTTCAGCTGGCGGAATTTTTCTGTGCAGTCACGTGAGTTGGTAGGGTGGGCTTGCCTGCAGACTGCACAGGATGGAGTGCATTCATGAAGTGCCTCGACCCCGTCGACAGTCGGCACCGTTTGGCCACACAGGCCGCACTTTTTGTTGTCCGGGCAGGGGCATGTGTCCGCCCGGTGGCCCACAGTACCGCATCGCATGCAGGCCGGGACAGTTCGCTTGTACGCACGTACAAGAGTCACCTCTGAATTGTAGTGAATAAATCGCGGCACCACTTTGCCCACAAAAGTGAGCGCCGCGACGTTTGATTTGCCAAGCTTGCGGATATCGGCAAGCTCTCCAGCACGCCACTGGATCTTGATTTGGAGTGAATCACTGGTCTCGTAGTTGGCTACGGTGATGACGCCGCGACACACATCACCAGTGAGTTTCAATTGGCCGTACATGGGGAGCTGACCTTTGGGTGATTCAATTTCGAAATCACGCAGAAGCTTGTCAGCGACGTGCGGTTGTCGGGTGCCTGCGACGATAAGATTTCGCTCCCACGTGGGGAGAAGGCTGAGCGATGCTGCGGCCTGGGTGCCCAGGTAGGCCGCGAACCATGCTCGCCATGTTGGAAAACATCCTTGAGAGCGACGGTCACCCGGGGCTTCAGGATGATGACAATGTCTTCGGGGTGAAGCCGCGGAAGCGGCTTTGGTTTCCAAACGGGTCCAGAGTTACGGGGGGGCCCGCCGTGAAGTGCTGCAGCGCGCGCAGCAGCGTTTTGCTGTGTTGAGGGGTCATTCAACTTGGTGTCCGCCTTCTTGGTTTTCCGCTTGCGGGAGCGGCGTTCTACCAATTTGAATAGCCTCGCGTTCTCGATGGGCGCAGAATCAGGGCTATCAGGCGCAGAAGTTGCTGAAATCTCGGACCAGGTCATGGTGGCCGGGTCGTAGCCACGTTGTAGCTGTTGAGCCATCTTGCCGCTGTTGGGCGACTCACCCACGGCTGGGCTGCGGCGCAGCCGTTAGGCCTAGCGTCGCCGCCACGACACGCAAGTGATGATCGGCCCTAAAAATGCCTTAATAGTCCCACATTTGTGCGGGTGGTGTCCACAGGTAGCTGCCAATTTCACGCAGACAGTCGCAGCTGGCTTGATGGGGGTTGAGGTCGAAATTTCGTTGCTCCAGCCAAAACTTTGATGGAGCCGATACGCTGCACGTCCTCTTGCTTTGCGCGCTCACAGCGCCCCCAGCAGCGAGCAACAGCTTGAAGAACCGTGAAGACGAAGCTACACTCCCATCCCTCCTAACTCCCTAAGTACCCAAACAGCGACCGAGAGCCACCCCTTCCTTTAAATAAAGGCTTCATTCATTCATTCATTCATTCATTCATTCATTCATTCATTCATTCATTCATTCATTCATTCATTCATCTGTTGTAGGCCATCATTGCAACCGCCACTGCTTACGTGGTGGACGGCGGCTGTTGTTCCGGCGCGCGTCTTTCTCTCCCTGCTCTTTTTCTCTCTTTGCTTTCTATCTTCTGTCCACACGAGCCAGCGGTGGGGGGGGGGGGGGGCGGGGTTAAGGGTGGCCGTTTCTGGCCCTACGGCGCTGGGACGGTAGATCAACGCCGCTTGGGGCAGGGGCTAGTCAGCCACCGAATTTTATCTGTTGTAGGCCGTCATTGCACCTGCCACGGCTTCGGTGGTGGACGACGGCTGTTCTTGCGGCGGTAGTCTTTCTCTTCCTCTTCTTTTTCTTTCTTCTCTACTTTCTCTTCTGTCCGTACGAACGCCTCTTCGTTTCGCCTCCATCGAAACGCAGCCGCCGAGGTCGAGTTCCCGGGTTCGAACCCGACCTCGGCGGCTGCGTTTCGATGGAGGCGAAACGAAGAGGCGTCGTGTGCTGTGCGATGTCAGCGCACGTTAAAGATCCCCAGGTGGTCGAAATTACTCCGTAGCCCTCCACTACGGCTCCCCCTTCTCTCTTTCCACTTTCACTCCCACCTTCTTCCCTTCCCATACCGCACGGTTGCGGTGTCCGCAGAAAACAAGTGAGACAGTTACCGCGCCTTTCCCTTCCTATAAATAAATCAGGCAGCGGAGGTAAGACGCTCGACTACTACGTCGGAGTACCCGGGTTCGAACCCGACCTTGGCGGCTGCCAAGATACTTTGTTGGGCGAGTTGGTACTTATTATTAACGCGATAGCGTTAAGGAGCTCGTGTCGCAGAAAAGCCGGTGTCGTTGGCGTAGGCGGCGTTGGCCGTGAGCGATAAATCCCGGCATGCACTTCATAAATAAAAAGCAACTTCCAAGATGGGCTGGGTGGGAATCGAGCCAGGGTCTCCGGAATGTGAGACGGAGACGCTACCACTCAGCCACGAGTTGTTGTTTTTTCTTTATTGCCGACTTCGACATTCAAAACTAGACGAACAATAAAACGTGCCAGCACACTTTCGCGTGACACGGCGGGTTAAAACTTTTTCAGTTTTACCAAACTGTCAAGCACATGAATCCATTGTGGCTGCTCGGGGAGTGTCATATGCACTTCCCTGAACCGCACTACACTGTGTATGAAATGTTCTCGCACAGCATTGACTTGTATATCTGCATTGTTAAACTGCATTCTGATTTTCCACAAGCTGTGGAGGTCGGGTTCGAACCCGGGCACTCCGGACAGTAGTCGGGAGTCTTACCACTGCACTACCCCGGCGGGGCCTAATCCGGGAGCTGAGGAGGTACTTAGGTTCTGAAACTCTGCCATTACTTCTGCTTCAGTTATTGGCTGACGTAAAAGGTCATTAGCGAGTTTTTTATAGTCCGAGTGGGACGTTGGTTGGTAAGGTGAAGAGTAATTTCTTTGAGGTCCTCAAGTAGCTCTGAGGGCGGTGTGGGGGAAGTGTGAATTAGTTTTTTTTTTTTTGAAGTTATTCTGTGGTGTCGTAGATTGAGATGGGTCTATGAGATGTCGGAAGATGTTTCATGTTTGAAGCAAGCTCATGCTACCATCAAGACGGTTGCATAGGGATTCAGAGTTCTGCCTCGAAAACGTATACCTGCATGTGTTTCAATGTAGTTGTTTAGTCAGCCTAGTCTGTGGCGGAGGTTGCTGTTTCGTCTCTGGCATTGCCAGCGTCTTTCAAGATTGGCTTTAGCTCTCCATAGGTGCAGGAGGCGAGCATCAACAGTGTCACTGGGGCAGTCAATAGGAAGTTCGTTACTGCCTAGACATTCTTTTGTAATTGTGCAGTCCAAGCAGTGACGTCGGTGATTGTAGCAGCTGTCCTGATAGGCCTGCATTTCCGAAGGGAGTTCCACTTGGTGGATCCCCTAGGTGGACGGCGAGGAAGATGAGTTTAAGGAGGATTTCAAGGATGTAGTGGTCACTGCCTATGTACGCTCCTTGGTGTTGCATCAAGTAGCTGCGGGGAGCCGGTAAGGGAAGATAAGACCGGGTGTGGTGTCTTTGCACGCATTATTGCCGATACGTGTGCACGGGTGAGTGGGGCCAGTGATGAGAGAGAGCCCTGCCCGATGCGCAGCGAGCTAAACTCTGCGGTCTTTTGGGGAATCATGTGGGTACTCCCATGTTGAATGCGGTGCGCTGAAATCATCCACAATAAGGAGAGGACACTTATTGGGAATTCTTTTGGCCATTGTGAAGATATGATCGAACTTGGTAAGTAGCTGTTCTGGGTGACTATTTACATTGAGAATTAAAAATTGACAGTGGCTTAGCTTGGTTAAGCCTGGTATTTGCGAAAGCAATAGCTATGCTATGGCTACGCCTAGTTCAGCTGGTGGTGTAGCTGGTTGTGGTGCTTGTGGTTATACTTATGGTTATGCAGTGATTCACTTTGGTCACAGCATATGGTTCAACTATTGTTTACTGCGGTGTGCTACCTGGTTATTCTATGCATAACTAGTAGCGAGGCAAGGAGTGCCGTGGCTGCAACGCTATACTTGGTTGTGGGTGAGGTTAAGGCAGAATGTACAACTGCCACTCCGGCACCGGCTGTAACGGCATTCTTTACGCCAGCAGAAATGAAAGCATCCCTGGAGACTGCGTTGGTTCCACCTGCCGCTAGGCCACCTCCTATAGTATCCAACGTTGCACCCCCGGAGGTAGCTGCGACTGCAGCCCCATAATTCTTCTTAGCTTTAGGAGCATGTGGCACAACTGCAGCTCCGCGGTTGGTAGCTACCGCCTCGCGAGCCGACCTTGCCAGTTGGGGCCCCAGTTTTTAACGCAGATGGGATGACGTCACTCCGGCTGCAGCGCCCGTCGTGGAAGGAGCGGGAGTTAGGCCGCGGTTAGTAGCTACCGCCTCGCGAGTTGACGGCGCGAGTTGGGGCCCCTGTTTTTGCGCAGCTGTGCTTGGCGGCGCGCCAAAGATCACGCTAAAGGTGAAAGGTAGCTACCGCCTCGATACTCGAAGGACTGAAAAGTGATAGTGTTGATTTCGCAATAAAAGGCTTTCGGCCCGTGTATGCTGAGGGACCAATTCCAGGAAAAGATGGTCGACATCTGGTATAGCTAGTGCATGAGTGATGTTAGGGAGTGAGCGCCTAACTAGATAGGCAACTTTGGATAGCGCGGACGATTGAGGAAGTCACGGGACATAACCTGGGAGGGTTATAGGATTGGTGGATTCCTGCAGAGCCAGGACGTCAGGGGCCGGTCGCGCAATAAAAGAGTCGTTCAAGGACTGCGTTTTTCGCCAAAACCTCGGCAGTTCCACTGTCCTACAGTTATCATTGAACTAGGTTTCGCCATCATGGATTATGGTCATAAAGGAGCCTGCAACCAGAGGGGCATGGTCTTGTACAACGGGAATATGGTGTATGTCCTGAATGGGAATGGGGTGTTCTTGTAGAGCAGGAGCGAGAGGTGTGTCATGAGGCTCCGGAACTTTTTCTTTCGATGTCTGTATACTGGCGACTGTCGAGGGTAGTGATACGCTCCTCTAGGTTCTCGGAACGTAGCGTTATCGGTTATGTGACGCCGAGGCGCCTGCTGAATTCATTGACTACATGTGTTAGCATAGCCTCCATGCGTTGTAAGCAGAGAGCTCTAAGCGTTCTCCCAGTTCTCCTATCTTAGTCTCTAACCGTTCGATTATCTTTCTAGCTTCTCTGTTATGGTAACTTCTAATTTTTCAAGAGATTTGCAGGTCAACTTCAGTTAAGGGTGAGCGTGGGCGAGCAATTCTAAACGGGGAGTGAGATTGCGGCGAGTCTTTTTCGGTTGCAAGTACAGTAAGAAGAAACAACGGGACTGGATGCACTAATGAGTAAAGGGGGTGGTCATTTGGGGCGTAGTAAGAAGAAACAACGGGACTGGATGCACTAATGAGTAAAGGGGGTGGTCATTTGGGGCGTTAGCTGTGGTGGGCAGTGTGGGGATGGTAGATTGGGAAGGAGAGGTTACACCAGAGGTGGCACTTATCTGAGCTTCCAACTGTATATAATCCGTTAGCGAAGCAGAGCGTTTTCTGCGCTGAGGTTGTCTTGGCGCGGCGGGACGATAATAAAGTGGGTGGATGGTGGCGGAGGGCGCGCGTTGGATTGAGCAGCTGCATGGACCCAGGTTTGTGACCGGAAGTGAGGGCCTTGCGGGGCAGGTAGTGCGGGCCAGTCCTGCGAAAGGAAAGTCGGCGAGTTGTACACTTGGTTTTGCTAAGGCGGATTGCGTGACGTAGAAGTTTACATGCCTTGCATGAGCCGGTGCCAGTGAGATGCGGGCCTTCACACAAGATGCATTTGGGAGTGCAGGGGGCGGGGGTTGCCTTGGATGGGATGTTTTGTTCCACATCGCGTGCAGAGGTTGACCTTGGCTAGAGAGCAGACGTCATGTCTGTGTTCAGGTTGGTTGTAGTTGGTGCAGGCGTCCGGGCTGCCTCTACAGGGCGTGCAGTGGTATATTGTGCTCATGTAGCTTACGGAATAAAGGACGTAGTTTTCGTCAAAGGTGACGAGTATTGAGCTAGTCTTCCCCGTGCGTCTAGCGGCCAAGATCTTGCAGTCGGGGTTTTCTTGTACGACGTAGCAGTAGACTTCTTCAGGCGTTTCTTGGCAGTAAGCGTGTGAGATGACGCCACGTGTGGCTCCAGGAGGGAGTGCTGTGTAGGCCGCACATAGATGTTATTTGCCATCAATACTGAGGGAGGGGATCTGAGAGAGAAACAGAGCAAGTTCGGCCTGTGAGGTGGCCACCGTGAATGTATGTTTGGTAGAGTGGACCCGGAGAAAGACGTCAGGGAGAACCATACTCTTCAGCTGTCCCTGGATGGCGTTCCGTAGTTTGATGCCTGGGATCCGATCTAATTGAATCTCAGCGCGAGGGCGGCAAATCACACAAAGTGCGTCTGAAGGAAGTGATGGGAGTTGTTTGCTGCGTTGGGCTGCGATGCGCGCTGTCTTTGTTGTTGGCGGTGAGCGGGTTGGAGCTGCGCCGTCCGTCGGCGCGGATGCATTTGTCGATGCGTTCCGGGTGTCGGCGTGAACGCCTCCAGTCAGTTGTTGCGGGCGGGCTTGTCGCGATTCTGCCTCCTTAGCTGCGCGGTTCTTGTACGAGTCATGAAGAGCGGTAAGCCAATCATTAGAATGCGTTTCTTGTTCCGTGATTGGCTGTCCTTCCACGGCGATCTTCATGCTGCAGCCGGCAGGGCCGGGTGGTGCACTGGGAGGGGAGACGCAGTTGTTAGGCTTAATGTGGCGGCTCGCCGGCGCTGCACTAAGCCGGTTCACAAATAGCTAAAGTCCGTTTTAGACTCGTCTTTAGCGGTTTGTAGGAGATCATCGAGCACTTATGTTGCTCAGCTTTAGGCTCTACCACTGCACTGCCTTCTCTATCCTTGCCACTTAAAATCTACGCGCACGTGACGATCAGTGCATCTAGATGTTTTGCGCTGCTGCCTCGGCGTTCTTTGCACGCAAGAGATCCTGCTTTTTTTCATTTAAGCAGATTTCTGCGGCGTACGTTCATGTTTCCTTTCTATTTCATCAGCGTCCCCCAAACCTATCCTACATCCAGAGGGCCGTTCTGGAAAATCTTGAACTAAGGGAACTAGTCAACCGTGACAGTCCCCAGGGATGCATCCTCATTTATTCTGCTAAGCGGCTCATGCGTTCACAGACTTCTCGACCTTTTCCATTAAGGTCTGCACAGACGACGTGGTTTTGGAAATGTCTGGTCTGCCCAGTAAGACGCTGGGGACGGCGGTATAGGCTAGTTGTTGGCTCGCATTTCCCATCGTGCCGAAAAGCAAGTGCACACAGTGGTTGACAGAAAAATGCAGACTAGGCTTCGGACGCCAAATTATTCTAAAGCGTTGCCTAGCTGCAGCGAAAAGTAATGGTTGTTTGATGCATATGCAAGCAAAATTTCTTTTCGCCTTTGTACAGTCGCAATCAATATAAAGGTGATCGCTCGAGCCGCAACCGAGGCAAGGCACAGCGCCACGTTGCATCATCACCTTCTGGGGCGAGGGAAACATCTTGGTAGCCCCGCTCTCTCTTTTCGCTGTTCCTGTAACAGCTGACATTCCCCGATAGCTAGTAATAATGTGGGATGTTTGCCGGAAGCTCCACCCTAGCGCTTCTCGGCGATGTTTTTATTTTATTTTTAATACGGAAGCATTACTTCGCTATGTTCACAGATTTCTGTCCTCAGACCGCGTCCGCAGGCCGCGTCAGCAAAATCGTGTCCGCAGCAGTTGGGAGTAAAGCCGGCGCGTTATTCAGGGGGTGATGCTTGTAGCCCGGAAGAGCGTAGGAGGGTAAGAAGGCAGCGCAATAATTATCTTCGAAGTTCCAAAATCGGCCTCTATACAGCTTGAAAGGCCCGCGATCACCTTCATATTGATCGCCACTGTACATAGTATTGTAACAAGCATATTTCTGTCATGCGGTATGGCAGAAACTTTTGAAAGCGGAAGCGTGGTCTATATTATTCGTCCGCGACTGCACATGTCATTTCCTGGAAGCTTTGCAACTGTCTGCTCCCGAAAGCCACCAGGATGGATCTGTTGTGAGGTTTGCGGGTGTCTTCGGCCTATAACCATACTAGCATACTGTCTATGGGGTCGTTCTTTGACAGCAGGCTCATCTCTCTAGAATGTCTGACTTTCTCACACGTTATGACGGGCAATGTCTTTGCAGGTCCATTTTGACTACAGCCGTTTATTTCCTTCTGGTATGTATACTGTGCGCCTCAAGTTTGGTGGCAATAGGTTACGATTTCTAGAACTGGTACGTAAACTGTTTTTTTTTTTCTTTACTGGCACCTCCACCTTGCCGTTAACTGGTAATCCACGGATCAGTGTTAATGGAAGCGGCGAGTGAAGTGCTCGAAATTAGTATTGTAGGTTGAACGGCCGACTTTTTCAGCCTTTGCCGGCGTGTCCGCACAGCTTTAGGCGATGTCCGTAGATAGCCAAGGAAGCCTTCAGAACTTTTTTCTTTGACCGACAAAAAGTGCCGGTACTTCACTTTCTCAACACTTGCACACTTCAACGAGATAAAGGAGATTGAAGATCCACGTGGTGAATGCATATCTGTCATTTGCAGAAAAGGCGAATCGTTGCTTCTGAGAAAGCAGAGCGTCTCCTCTCTCTCAACGCAGCTCCAAAGAGTTGACTGGGCTAATAACTTTCCAAAATATGTTGTGCGGTTATGCACGGCAGCATCGCGTTTTATTTATTTTTTTATTTTTTTTCTGTAGCGTGCACATGTGGACTTGCTTGGAAATACGAGGCGCGGCGGGCCGCCACAGCCCGCGAACATCGATCGACGTACAGGTCGAACGGGCTGTCCAAAGTTCGAAGCATGCTGCCGCCAAAATGAAAGAAGAATGCGAGAAAACCCAGGAGCGCAGAAACGGAAACAATAGATCATTGTTTCGTGTGTATCGAACGCTGTCACCTCTTCCAAGGGTGGAAGTCTAGGGGATGCTTTCACTGCAGCATTCTTCGCCCTTTTCTTAGCGTGTTTGTCTTGAAAACGTGCGCACCGCCCAGGCATCGCTACATGCCGAGTCAGGCGATCTAGGAAGCGGGCTTTGTATGCATGACGTGCATGAAGTGATCCACTCAACTTTGTGCTCTTGTGCTGACAGCAGAAATGTATTATTTCTCCTTCGTAGCGTAAAAAAAAAAAAAAAAAAAGAACGTCTATATTGTTGCTGTGCTTCCTATTACGTATGCAAGATGTGATGCAGTTTGCAATTTAGGAAATAGTTAACTACCTCTCAAACCTAGCCTGCGCTGCTTGGTCGCGAATGCACAAAGCTATGTACAGCAATCGATAGCAAGATAGCAAAGCACTGGGTCTGAGGAAGAGTGCAACACGAGTTCTCCCGCTCCTGCAGATGCTTTGGGAAGCGCTCATGGTTTCCAACCCATTCGCTGCAGACAGCGCAGCTGGCTTCTGGGTACCTTTGTATCAAGTGACAAGTGCGCAAGAAGGGCCAGTTACACTTGTGGGTGGCGCTGTTTCTGCGAGAGAGCTATATTAAGTTGTGCCCTGCGAGTCTTCGTTGTGGATACGCACGCGAGCATCCCAGCCATTCGTTTGCTACTTTCCCTCGTTATCGATGTAGTTCCTGGTAACAGGGTATCGCCACTAGAGGGCAAGCTGCGAAATACGCCCAGGTATATAGGATCCGGGCTGGACGCATCACAGCATACTGTAGCGTCAGCGTGAGCTAGTTTTCCTCGTTGTTTGCGTCTATAATTAGGACATCTGCTGCCAGCGTACTGAGGCACGTGGTTCAAGGCACGTCTAACGAGGATTATATTTCTGTTTGGATAATAAAATACAAAACGCGTAATTTTCTTCAGAGCTGGGCCCGCACGACAAGAAGCGCAGTTTGATCGCATTGCGATTCTCGCTTGTTATTCCCACAGTTAGTCCCAAACATTTATAGTATCTCAAATTATTTGAAGCGGTCTTTAAGTCGTAATTATTCGTTTGATGATCGTTGGAAATTGCTTTTCGGACGGTAAATAAATTGGTTGATTACTGTTTTTCGCAGCTAAGACTTCGTTTCTGTAGTAGATTGCGGCGGCGCTTTCGAGGCGCTCCTCATTGCAAAGTAATGTTCGGCTGGATGTCACGTGTTGCAGCTATAAAGGAAAGGATTGAAATACTAGGCTCGAAAATCACGCTGCACGTAGCAACTGATGCGCGTTTTTGGTGAGAACGTTTTTACTGGAATGTTTCTTGATGCTTTCTAAGAAATTTGCGCTTTATCAGGCGCATAATTTCCCTGAGACTATTTCCTTGCCTCTCATTCCCTAATTAATTTATAGCCTGGCAAAATTAGAACTGAAAACAAAAATATTTATAAGATTCTAAAGAGATTCTTTGCAAAAGCCTCGCCGCGATGGTGCAGCGGTTAGGGAGCTCGGCTTCTGCCCAAGGATGCGGGATCAAAACCCGGCCGCGGCGGCCGCTTTTCGATGGAGGCGAAAAGCCAGGCGCCCGTGTGCTGTGTGATAAAAATCCTCAGGTGGTCAAAATTTCCGGAGCCTTCCACTACACTGTCTATCATAGCCTGGAAACTTGCATATTTATCATATAGTTCCAATGACATCATGGATTGTAATAGAGGGCTTTGAAATGTGCAACGACGTTCAGATATGGCTTACATCATTAATTCATTCTGCACAATATTACTTTTGCATGAAGTTATATATACCAGTCGTACGTCAATAAAAAGCTGCAATACATAATGTATCAATCAATATCAATAATGTAGAAGTGTATCTTGTAAGCTAGTTAAGTTAGTGCGTGTGGTTATAACGTGTTTGCCTCGTTAGATATTTCTGTATGCAACTTGTAGTGCACAATTTTAATTTATTGTGTATGAGTTGTGTATGACGATATGAAGGCTTAGCGGCCCTTCGCATTAGCGCGGTTTTATCTATAGTCAACCTCAGTTAACCTTGGTTAACCGGCTGTTAACCGACAGTGCACGTGCATGCTGCACACTCTGTGTCTGTCCTTGTCTCTGAAGTGCTGCATCTTCCGTCACAATAGAATAGGTGTCAGAATAGGACAGGTGAGGTAAAACTTTATGAAGGGAAAAGGGGATGGGAAATGGGGAAGTGACGAGGAGGTATGTCGGCTCCATTAGTCCGGGGCTCCGTTGGTTTTTTCTGCTTCACGGACCAGGCGAATACATGTTGCGTCAGCTAAAATATATCAAAGGTTAAAGAAAAGAATGCGTTCTTCCGAACTGAAATAATGTACATAAATGTTGTTAGGAGTTATGTTTTTTTTCTACCACCTGCTTTCATAATAAGCAATGTGTCCTTCTCTTCTCCCTACGTCACCGTCTCAATATCCAAAGTAGCCCAGCTAAGCGCTATGGTACCAACTATAGTCCAGGTGCATGTTATTCTACTCGGTAATATTTTGAGTACCACCTTAAACACTCAGGTGATAAGCAGTTTTTATATCGAGCGTTATAAAAAGTGCCCGATTATAGGTGCTTTCTATGGGGCAGTTATTGCTCAGCCATTTTATTCGCAGAAATGAAATCCTGTGATATCAAAAAATAGAAAATACTTGAAACCGTGCTCTGTGCGCACTAATGCACTGCGATCACAGTGCTTTTATTCGCGACGTGGGAAAGCACTGCCAGATCCGCGCCTTCGGCGCGTAAGACACAGTATCGCCTTGTGATTGATACCGAGATAGGTGCCGGCAGGTGCCGACCTAAAAGTGTGTCGTCAGAAAGCATAGTAGAGTAAACAAAGACATTAAAATTGCGAATTACATCGTGCATCCAAAAGTGATCCTGAACGGCCCCGCACAGTGTACTTTTCTATCATCCTGGCAAGCACAGCCAGCCTCCTCTTCCCACCCCTAGACGACAGATTACTTTGTTCCAATCTTTCACATAATAATAATAAAGAAGAGCATGGCTACATGACTGGATAACTGCGCCCTGCAGCCTTCATTGCCGCGTTTGTATCTTGAATAACCAACCGACAAACCTAGACACACATACACCTTAGTCAATTTGTCTGAAGACTGAAGGTTATAGTTGTGTGTTGCACCTTTTTGTGGCATTCAAATACGCGGCCTACGACAGCTCAGAACAAGGTGAAGGGGGAAGCAAGGGCCTTGCAGGATGCTACCGATAGCTGACTCCAAAAATAATTGGCGTGCGCCTTTCCCAGCTACACTTCCGGAAACTTTCCCCACTACCACCACCATCATCATCATCATCAGCCTGACTATACCTACTGCAGGGCGAAGGCCTCTCCCATATTTCTCCACTTAACCCGGTTCTGTGCTAGCTGCATCCACTTGACCCCTGCGAACTTCTTCATCTCATCCGCTCACCTAACTTTCTGCCGCCCCCTTGCTACGCTTTCCTTCCCTTGGAATCCAGTTTGTTACCCTAAGCGACCATCGGTTATCCTCTCTTCGCACTACGTGTCCTGCCCATGACCATTTCTTCTTCTTAATTTCCACTAGAATGTCGGTAACTTGAGTTATTTCTCTGACGCACTCTGCACGTTTCCTATCTCTTAATGTCACCCCTACCATTGTTCGTTCCATAGCCCTCTGGGTTGTCCGCAACTTAAGTAGAACTCTCTTGGTTAGCCTCCACGTTTCAGCCCCATAGTTGAGTACAGGCAAGACGCAACTGTTGTACTTTCCTCTTTAGCGATACCGGTAAGCTGCTAGTCATAATTTGCGAGTGCTTTCCAAATGCGCTCCATCCCAATCTTATTCTTCTTCTTATTTCTATTTCATGGCCCGGATTTGCGGTTACTATCTGTCCTAAGTAGACATATTCGCCTGCTACTTCCAGTACTTCGCTACCTAATGTAAACTGCTGTTCCTTCCCGAGGCTGTTGAACATTACCTTAGTCTTCTGCATATTGATTTCCAAGCCTACCTTTCTACTTTTTCTGTCTAGGTCATCAATCATTATTTGCAGTTCGTCCCCCGAGTTGCTTAGCAAGGCAATGTCATCAGCAAATCGAAGATTACTGAGGTATTCTCCATCTACCCTTATTCCTAACTGCTCCCATTCCAAGTCTCTGAATACTTCCTCTAAGCAAGCTGTGAATAATACTGGGGAGATTGTGTCTCCTTGCCTAACACCTTTCTTTATGGGAATTTTGTTACTTCCTTTATGCAGAACTATGGTTGCTATGCAGCCTCTATATATATCTTCCAGCACTTTCACGTATGACTCGTCTACCCCCTGATTTCGCAATGCCTGCATGACCGCCGAGGTTTCAACTGAGTCAAATGCTTTTTCGTAATCAATGAATGCTATGTATAAGGGCTGGTTATATTCCGAGCATTTTTCTATCACCTGATTGATGGTATGGATATGATCGATAGTAGAGTACCGTTTCCGAAACCCTGCTTGATGCTTTGCTTGATTGCAGTCTAAGGTTGTCGTGATTCTATTAGCGATTACCTTAGTAAATACCTTATACGTAACAGACAGTAAGCTGATTGGTCTGTAATTTTTAAGGTTCTTAGAGTCCCCTTTCTTGTGAATGAGGATAATGTTTGCATTCTTCCATGGTTCCGGTACCATCGATGACACCAGGCACTGCGTTTACAGGGTGGCCCAGGACTTTCCCCAGGACTTGTCCGAATCACTGTTCGCGCTTTGGCATGCAGGGGTAGCCGAAACGCTAAAAGTAAGCAGTGATTGCGCGGCTGGCAGGGCGGCACCTCCGAGTCACCCACGCGGCTCTCCAGCTGTGCTCCGTGTGACGCCGCTCGCTCCTCGCGCATGTGCAGCTCGGCTTATTGGGGGCTCCGCGAAATGGCTTAGCGACTATCGTAGTGTTGCTCCCCCCCCCCCCCCCTCAAAAAAAAAAATATGTATATATAATAATAATAATAAACAGATAAAATAAAATAAAGCAACCTGCCTTCTACAGTTAATTATCGCTGTCACTAAAACGAAACCTTCTTCAAGAAAAGTGTCTGCTTCAGCACATAGCACCGGAGACATATTCTATTGCGCACATTACAGAATCCTGCTCGATACAGCACATCGGGGTATTTGTACGAACTCAAATTTGTTGCGAAAACCTGTGATACGAGTGTGCGTATTGTACACATGCGCACGCCCCCCGATGACTCTCGCAAGATTACATCGGCGACCACGTGATTACTGAATGCACGCGTCTTGTGCTACGCTCGTTTTCAGGTGCAGAACGCCTCTCAAACGCTGCACATATTACCCACCGACTACGGGATTAAAACATGCAGCAGTCCAACAAAGGAATTGCGTTCCTAAGCCAGAGATGACGCTACATCGCTATATATCGACGTCTTAAGGACGCGTATTATGTCATTTCCCTTGTGCACATGCTGTCAAGCCGAACATGTCATCTCCTTCCACTCGTCGACATGACGCCCTTTAAAAGAACGTAAATAGGGTTTGTTTACATTTTCGTGTTTTTGAGGATTTTTTTTTTTTAAATCACGTGAAAATATTCGATGTTAGATGTCATTTAGGTCGCCGCGTGCTAGCTCAGGTCATTTCGGCGTGACATTTGCTTAATACAATGACGAAATAAGCGGTGGAAACTATATGATTGTATACAGAGTGTTCGAAGCCATAGGCACATCACCTATATGCGATGCTACTGAACGAATTGCGGAGCATAACCTTTCAGTGATCAGTATCACGATCGTATGCTTCGTTCTCAACTATACGAAGACATTTAATTCATGCAACAAAAGCTTTTTTCGGGCTAATTGGTACGCACGCTTTTAGAAAACATAGCGCAAGAAAGGACAAGGATGACAGAGACGCTGTTTTTTCTTAGAAAACATAGCACCTGTTCTGGTTACATCTGTGTGGTCCTTGTCCTTTTTTTTTTTGCTATGTTTTCTAAAAAAAAAAATTAAATGGCCGCTGCATGCTATAACCAACCTTGTGAAGAACTGAACAACACGAACAAACAATCCGTTCTAGTGGCTATGGACGCTTCCCTGCGCAGTGAAATTGAAGACAAGAAAGCGAAGACACAAAATTCAAGTCTTACAGCTGCTTAGAGAAATTGTATCATTGTTTAGCTCACGATGCCTTATGCAGGAACACGAAAAGTGCTCAGAATGCTCTCGGATTCTAGCTCGAAATGGCCGCTGGCTCAGAGCTGGGCAGAGCTTCTGGGCTGCCCGAGGAAACTTGAACGCCGGACAACTGTCAGCAAGTAGTCCGGGACTGCCCTGGACTGAAAATCGAACGTTCCCAGTCATCTGCAAGAAATAATAAGTTTTAGTTATAACTTAATGGCGGTCCTGCTAACACGCCCAACACAAGCACCAAGTCTCGCTTCCGTGATTTCGTTTGCTCGTAAAAAAAGGGCCCGTGCCAGTTGTCTTTGGAATGTATACGGCCGAGACAAAGGTAAATACCGTGGTGTGAATTGACGCCGTATCTCGGGCACATAAACTGGAGATAAACTTTCAGCAGGCCCGACACCTCCGGCACATTTTCGGCATTGTGTGCGTCGCAGTCTGAGACTGTAACAGCTTCGAAAGGTGGCACGCAGTGCTGCGCAGATGGCGATAAATGTTTCATGAGATGCAGTTGCCACGTTGTAGAACAAGTTTGATCTCACCCCGCCGGCTTTTCGTCGCGTGATGGGAGCACAAATGCATCCGATGTTTCTCGCTACTGGTCAGACCTTGGCAGTCTGTGCTCACGCTGCTGTATTTGCTCATGTAGACTGCTAGTGGCTCCGGCTGCTGCTCATGTGGTTGGGAGTCCGAGAAAAGTTCGCTGAAAGAAATAGTTTATGGATCATGAATACGTTCTTCCGCAAATGAGAGAACCGGAACTGGAAATGAAAGTGCCCGAATAGAACGGGATAGACTCCATAAATTACTCGAATCCTGCCATATTGAAGGATGTATGCGCCCAGGAAGTTGATACGTGCCCATGACGATGGTGATGATGAGGAAACTATAAAGGTGTTGAGGATCTCGCTGCAAAGGAGATTTCTAGCTTAAATGAGGATGATGACCTTCTTCTTCAAGCAGTCTAATCTCATAAATAATATTACAGAGTGTGCGAGACAGGTAGGGCTTCAGAGGGGTGGATTGCTGGGCTAGTCGGTTCATGTCTACTAGTGAAAAGTAGCAGCCAAAAAAGATCACGTGTGTGTATGTGCTTATTTTCCTACGTCCTGCGTCTTTTTTTTTATCGCTCATTCTTTTCCTAGTTATAAGGGTTTATACGGGAGGTGGTGAAGAGTGGCAGTTCCTGGTCCTACGGGGCTGGGACGGTAAGTCAACGCCGCTTGCGGCGGGGGCTAGCCAGCCACCGATTTTTATCTTTGTAGGCCGTCATTGCACCCGCCACCGCTTCGGTGGTGGACGACGGCTGTTGTTGGGGCGTGCGTCTTTCTCTCCCTCTTCTTTTTTCTTTCTTGTCTATTTTCTCTTCTGTCCGCACGAGGCAGCGGAGGTGGCTCAGCTACAGAGCCAGTAGCAGGCCCGTGCATTTTCTTTTCCTTCCTCCTGCAGCCACAGCAACGAAGCAGCGGAGGTGGCTCAGCTACAGAGCCAGTAGCAGGCCCGTGCATTTTCTTTTCCTTCTTCCTACAGCCACAGCAACAACAACAGCTTTCATTCTAATAGGTTCATGCCATGCTTACCCCCCCCCCCCCTTTTCTCTCACGATGCCAAGGCCGGGTTTCCTGGAGAAGGGGGGTTATAATGCTATCACGATAAAATATAGTTCAATAAAACGTTCTGCTGGGCGAGTTGATTCGAAAACAAATGCTTTTAGCGCGAAACAAGTATAGGAAACGGACAAGAACAGAACTCAAAACACGAAAGCGCGCTACTGTCAACTGAGACAAACGCTCATTCGTGTCCTGTGTTCGGTTCTCGTCCGTTTCCTACTTTTCGCGCTAAAAGCATTCCTTTTCAATTATGAAATATCTATAGTGGTTGCGCAGCCACCATATTCCCGCATAAGGAAATAAAACAAAAGCAATCAGGTGGGGTCTAGTTCCTTATAGCGACACCGAACGGCGCGAAAATTGCAAGCAGGCTACTCCACTTCGAAAAAATTCGGGGCTTATACATGCTACGGGCCCGCTCCCCGGCTGTGGGTCGCATAGTAGCATATCCCATTTATTTATATTTTCCCTACGAAAAGAGTTTGTCCGATTGGACCTGTTTGTTTATATTTACAATTGGGATATTGTTCTCTACCCGCGATACAGCAGTGGTGCGGGAGGCGTCTAACTCCAAGCTACATTCTGTCCCAAGAGGTGTGGCGAATGAAAGACCTCGCACAATTCCGTTTGGAGCAGGAAACACTGACGGTATCGATTTTTTGACAATGTGGACTTTATATCCCTGTCCTCTGTAGGACACAGTGAGAAACAGGAAGAGAAAATCATATTGATTTACCCGGTCCCAGGTCGTTGCCCCAAGCCGATCAGTTGGGGTGCGTGTATCACAACTGTGTTGCTGCGCAGGTCTGAATCGCTCGAGCTGCGCACAATGGTGCGCCCAAAGCCAGCGAACGCAAAGTGAATGAAACGAAATAAATGAAACCGCAGCTTAATTTTAGTTTGGCTGGTTGTTGATATAAATGCCATAGGTAACATTGTATTTAGCGAAAGCTACATTGGCCGCGATGCAGCCATTTCGCCGTGGCACCAATTTCCACCGTGTTTACTAATCTAACTGCCGCTACCTAGCAACCACCTCTTCTTCATCTTCTTCATCCAGTGTGTATACGACCAGAGCATTTAGCTGTATGTGTAAGACAGTCCACTAGTGCGCATGTGCGGAAACTGGAGAGGAGCGACAGATGCACTGCGCATGACATCAGAGCGCATAGCAGCAGCAAAGAGAGAATGAGTGCAAGAAGGCTAAAAGAGCAGCGGAGAAGCCCGAGAGGAGAAGCCGGGCGCTGCGCCGTTTGACACGAAGCCAGAGAGGTAGGAGGGGAGATAACAGGTTGGTTCGTCGGCACCGCCGGGTCTGGAGCAATGGGAAGCGAGTGTAAAAGGCTTAAACAAGCCAGACTTATTCGTTGGAATGCCAAAGGCAAAGGCGACGAGTTGAAGAGACCTAGCCAGTCAACCACGCTAACATTGACGTGCAATCAAGATTAACTAAGGCTAACCAATCTATGCCTTAACTTTCACTACGTATATCCTGGCATAGCCGAGCTTAGCCACAGCCAGTTTTTCTCTCTATAGGCAGAGGAATGCGATATTCCCCACCGCACAGTTCTCTGAACGGAGAGAAAGCTGTCTAAGGAGACAAAAGATTTGATTAGGAAACGCCAAAGTATGAAAGCTTCCAATCCCACAGACCAGATAGAATTGGCAGGGATATCAAAGCTGATGAATAAGTGCAAAGTGACCGATATAAGGAAGTATGACATGGAGAAAATTGAGCATGCTGTAAAAAACGGAGGAAGCCTTAAAGCGATGTAGAAGAAATTGGGCATAGACAAAAATCAAATGTATGCGCTAAATGACAAGGCAGGTGACGTAATTACGAATATGGGCAAGCTAGTCAAAGCAGCCAAGGAGTTCTATACATATCTCTACAGTAGCCGAAGTAGTCAGGAAAATAATAAGATCGACAGTAGGGAAAAGCAGTCAGACTTTCTGCCAGTTATGAAGGACGAAGAAAGCATTGGAAACTATGAAAAGGAGCAAAACAGCTGGAGAGGATCAGGTAACTATAGATTTGTTGAAGGACGGGGGGGATATCATGCTAGAAAAACTGGCCACCCTGTATACGGAGTGCCTGGTGTCATCGATGGTACCGGAACCTTGGAAGAACGCAAATATTATCTTAATTCATAAGAAAGGGGACGCTAAGTACTTGAAAAATTACAGACCAAACAGCTTACTGTCTGTTACGTATGAGGCATTTACCAAGATAATCGGTAATAGAATCAGGACAATCTTAGACTGCAACCAAGCAAAAGATAAAACAGGTTTTCGGAAAGGGTACTCTGCTATCGATCATATCGATACCATCAATCAGGTGATAGAAAAATGCTCGGAATATAACCAGCCCTTATACATAGCAATTATTGATTACAAAAAAGCATTTGACTCAGTTGAAACATCGGCGGTGATGCAGGCATTGCGAAATCAGGGGGCAGACGAGCCGTACGTGAAAGTGCTGGAAGATATATATAGTGGCTGAACAGCAACCAAGTGTTCTGTATAAAGAAAGTAACAAATTCCTACAAAGAAAGGCGTTAGGCAAGAAGACACGATCTCTTCAGTACTATTCAAAGCTTACTCAGAAGAAGTATTCAGATTACTTGGAATGGGAGCAGTTAGGGATAAGAGAAGCTCCTATATTCGAATGATGTCACGAAGGGTTGAGAGGTTGATGACATTGCAAGGTCACGTGACGTGGTCGCCAGCAGCAGCGCCATCTAGAATTTTCTAGGTGACGCTGCTAGCGTTTATCGGTCGGCGACGTGTATGACGTCGCGAGACCATGCAACGTGCCTGAGTTGGCGGGTGCTCTAGCAGGTGACTTTGCCGAGCACTGTTTGGCTGCCGAAGTGTGTGATGTCATGAGAACACCATACATGGCTCGTTGGCGGGTGCTATAGAAGTGTCACTCAGGAGTCACATAACTCAGTTTGCAGGCGCGCTGGCAGTCCGCATATGCGCTGGACGTGGGACATTTATAGCATTTTTTTGAAGCGATAGCTTCACTACGCGAGGTAAAGCCAGGGTTACCGTGTGCTTCCGATGACCTTGAAACAGCTTCGAGGTCAAGTTGGAACTTACGCCACAACCACTTTACGTAGCTATGTTCCCACCAAAGTTCAAGGCCAAAGACAAAGGTCAAAGGTCAACTGACTTTGTAAGTATCCTAACGCGTGAGCAGCTGCGTGGCAAGACACATGATCGCCGACATCAATCTCGATTATATATAGAGGCGTGCAGCGCTCCTTGGCCGGAGCTGCGCCATGGGTTCTGAGGAAGAGCAACTGAGCAGCAGCGCTCGTTACAATCGTCGGTTGTCTGCATCTGACGATCCGGAAAGCATTGCGTTGTGAGCTAAAATTTGGAGATGAGAAGAGAAGGGGCTAAAGCCAAATTAGCGGCGGAAACACTGGCACAACATGATTATAAGCCGCATTCTTTACTTGCTTCCGTACTTATATCTACCAAAAACAGACAGACAAGGTGGATGCTCTCATCAGACAGGCTTATAAGGTAGCCCTCGGTTTACCTAAACGCATCCCAACCTATCGACTCTTAGGCATGGGAGTTCACAACAGCCCCAGGGAACTGGTGGAAGCCCACCGCATCGCCCAACCAGGACGGCTCTCCAACTACCCCGACTGGTCGCCTCATTCTTTCCTATCCCCAACTTAGGCCGTTAGGTGCTCCTCCAGTAGAAACTCAAAGACAGCCCGCAATCACCTCACTGTCCACCCATACAAAAATGGTCTATGTACTTCAATGGAAAAGTTTATGGTCAGCTATGTCCATCTATGGACTTTTATAGTCGGCTATAAAGTGCCATTGAAATATTTATAGGCAGCTATAGAAAATTCATACCACTTTGTCTATAGCTTCTGGACCATACAAAATCTCTTTAGCTAACTATAGGAAACCATATGTCCATGGAGCTATAGACTATTAGTCATACAGTTATCTTTAGCTGTCTATAGAAATTTGAATGGCTCTAAAGCTACAGACTGCCAGCCATAGAATCAGTTTTAGCAAGCTATAGAAAAGTTTATGCTCCTGGAGCTATAGATTATTAGTCATTCAGTTAACTTTAGCTGTCTATAGAAATTTGAATTGCTCTAAAGCTACAGACTGCAAGCCATAGAATCAGTTTTAGCAAGCTATAGAAAAGTTTATGCTCCTGAATCTATAGAATATTAGTAATACCGATATCTTTAGATGTCTATAGAAATTTGAATGCCTCTAAAGCTACAGACTACAAGTCATATAAGCTGCTTTAGCTGGTTATAGAAAAGTGTATGTTCCTGAAGCTATAGACTACTAGTCATACAGTTACCTTTAGCGGTCTATAGAAATGTGAATGTCTCTAAAGCTACAGACTACAAGCCATATAAGCTGATTAGCTGGCTATGGAACAGTGTATGTTCCTAAAGCTATATACTATTAGTCATACAGTTATCTTTAGCTGTCTATAGAAATTTAAATGGCTCTAAAGCTACAGACTGATAGCCATATAAGCTGCTTTAGCTGGCTATAGAAAAGTCTATGCTCCTGAAGCTATAGACTAGTAGTCATACAGGTATCTTTAGCTGTCTTTAGAAATGTTAATGCCTCTAAAGCTAGAGACTGCAAGTCATATAAGCTGCTTTAACTGCCTATAGAAAAGTGCATGCTCTCGAAGCTATAGACTAGTAGCCATACAGTTATCTTTAGCCGTCTATAGAAACGTCAATGCTTCTAAAGCTACAGACTGCAAGTCATATAACCTGTTATAGCTGGCTATAGAATATTGTATATACCAAAAGCTATAGACTAGTAGGCGTACACCCTTATATGAAAGTACATATATCGCCGGTTCGAATCCCTCGTGCGACTTGTACTCTAGATTGATTAATAGTTGTGTGCTGTATGCAACGAGAAACCGTATGTCATCAACTACAACGCCGTACGACAAATGGATTTCGTCACAATCTTGGTATAACTGGTGGGAGCACTGTCGTCGCATCGAGGTACGCCTGCAGTGAGTACCTCCGACCAGTGATGGTTTTAGTCGTGGGGACTGCTGGCCAATTTTTAGTTATTTATTCATCGAATTGAAAATAAGTCCGAAGATATAGGCATGACACACATGAACATACACACTTGCACATTCACAAACACACGCACGCACATACACACACACACACACACACACACATGCGCGAGCGCGAATTTTCTATAGCTGACCATAGAAAATGCCAAAGATGCAAATACTTACATTAGGACACCAGAATTAGTCCATAGGTTATAGACTTCTATAGCAGGCTATTGCTTTTTTGGGCCAAATATTTATAGCCGACGATACACGGGATTTTCTATAGCTGGTCATAAACGTTTTATGCGACCATAGTATGCTAAAGACTGCAGTGCATAGGGAGCCATAAGTTTATAGAATAGGTTAAAGACTTCTATAGAATAGACTATAGAAAAACCTAGACTACCATAGGAACGGATAGCATTTTGGGCCAAATATCTGTAGCCGACCTTACAAAGAATTTTCTATAGCTGACCATAAACGTTTATACTTGACCATAAAAAATGCTAAAGACTGCAGTAAATAGGGAGCCATAAGTCCATAGAACAGGTTAAAGACTTCTATAAAACTGACTATAGAAAAACCTAAAAACAGCCGTAGAAGCGGCTATAGATATTTGGGCCAAATTTCTATAGCCGACCACACAAAGGATTTTCTATAGCGGACCATAGGAAATTTTTGTATGGGCACCCACTTCCTAAAAACATGCATCCCCTTCAAATAACCAGGCCAGACGGAAAGCGAGAGCACGTGCCCTACATAGAGCACATGCAAACGAACCCGACATGGTTTACGTGGACGCCGCAGAATATCCACACCGCTCAGCTTATGCGATATGCGCGGTATCCAGCCGCTTCGAACACATCACATCAGCCTCTATCATTGCCCGAACGTCCGAAAGAATCCTATAGCCATCGCGATAGTCTCTTCCACTGCCACCCTTATCCTCAGCGATTCTAAAACTGCCATACAAAATTTCGCTGAGGCCAGCTACATGCTGCCTCTCACAAAATCTTAAATACCAACGTTCAAATATCCCGATCCATAGAACTTGCCTGGGTACCTGCCCATTCAGGCAACTCCGGTAACGAAGCGGACCATTCTGCCGCTCGAGTATACGTCGACCGAGCAACAGATACCGAGGACATAGGCAGCGCTAAGGATCGGCTGATCACCTACAACGACATTACACTACACTACCGGTCTGAAAGACTTCACTACCCTCCTCCACACCACTCCTTAACTAAACCACAACAAATAACATGGAGACACCTTCAAGCCCGCACCTTAACTCTCCCCAGCACTGCTGGCACTCTTCTCCCCCTCTACTAATAAATCCTAATGTTCCCTTTGCGAGGCCCCAAGAGCTACATTCGAACATATTATGTTCAGATGCCCAGAATTTCAACCACCGGCCGAATGGGGCCTTACGGACAACGAGGCTTGAGAGATCATGGTCTGCAGCTCAGAACCGGCTTCACAACGGAGACTGGTCGACTGGGCTGAAGCGATTGCCGTCAGACACGGCCTGCCGGCCTCCACCCGTGATTAGGAGCTGGCCCAGCTCTTGTAAAAAGTATTTCGCTGCTCCACCAAAGTTTTTCACCACCACCACCTGGAGCGTCTCGCGGAACGCCGCCTCGACGATGTTTCAAGGCCTGAGCGACGAGCAGCAAAGATCACCGCCGGCGGCCCCGGCGTCGCCGCTGCAGCTTCTGCGTCAATACTGACAGCAACAATGACCATATTAAGCTATCGTTTCACACTAGATTAAATCGAAGCTAAACCACAGCTATCTCATTCTTGAAAGCGGGGAATGGCGTGGCACGTGGGCGACCGGCGTGGCGTGTGCGCTGATGAAAATACAGGGCCGTACTCGAGTCGAGATAGGTGACCTAAAAACACCTTTCAGTATACACCTGCACTTTCCGACGCGTGCAGTACAAAAGGCTTTAAATTTTTGTAAAGGCCGAAGGAAAGCAACATTTTGCTTCGGATAGCGTACCCGACAAAAACATTTGCAATGTAACACGTTTATACCTTCACTAATACAGAGTTTTCTGTCACAATAAAGCTGTTTTTACCTCATGTGCTGAATAACAGGGATATTTTGTCAGCCTAGACGACTAAATTTTCCGCTAACGAAATGGTTATTGTAAATGATAATTGTCCACAACGCTTCCTTAAGGCGCTTCTTTTACTATATATCTAATTTGGTGCATAATTGTTAAAAATGGTTTTGTTGTCGTGGTACTAAAAGTAAGGTTGGGTTAAATCGGAAAGTAATGTTTGAAAATTGTGATCATCGAGTTTTTTAAAGATAACCAGTTGAGTGAAACGACTAAGAATCCTTAGATTGCTCAATAATTTTTGCAAGAACATCGAATGTGTGCAGTTGCGCTTGAAAAGTCCGCAGTTTTATTGAATAAAAGTCGAATATTCACTGAGAAGAGATTTTAGGAGCTTACATTAACCGATGGCTATTATGTAGTATAGGTAGGTTATTTGAACGTCGAACAAATAAATTTAAGGCTTATTTTGGTATGGGGGTTGAACATCGATCAACGCGACTAAGGCTATGAGAGACGCGATGAGATAAAATCACATCGCAAATGAGGCAGAACGAAGGTGGTGGGACAGACACAGCGCTCACCAAGGGTACAGGAAAAGCACAAGCTGGAACATAGCTGGTTAAAAATAAGTGTACTTCACCACGGAAGAGAGAAGATGAGCTTTGCGGGTGGCACTGGATAAAAGAGACACACACAAAAAAAAAAGGAACGCTTCAAAGAAGCACACTGAAAATCTTATTAAGAAAACAAGATGGAAACGGAGTAGTAATTCACCGGGGTGTATACATTTAGGATGCTTCAAATATTTAATTTCGAATCCATCAACGTGAGTGCAACCAGCGTTTTTATTAATGAAGAAGCTGAACAAAGGTCCGGAGACAGATTTGAATAGCATGAAAATGCCCTTGAAAGAACTATGTGAAGACCGAAAAGGAATACAAGCGGATTTGGGAGCACTAACCGAAAGACTAGAAGAGTCGAAAACGCCATAAAGCCAATCAAAGATGAAGCACAGAGATTGTTCTCACACAGAGAGTGCAGGACTACAAAACAGTTCTTCAAGAATGAATGAAAGGCTAGTTAGTATGGAAGACAGAACTCGTAGAAGTATCATGAAACAGCTGCTGCTTTGAAAACTTAAGAAGTATTCGAGGAAAAGCTAGGTGTTTGCTTCAATACATTAGAACGAATACAAAGAATCGGAAGACCAAATAGCGAAAGACCACGACCTGCAATGCTGATGTTTTATGACCACAGAGAAAAATGGGAAATCTCGAGGAATTATAAGTTGTAGAGAAGCGAAGTAAGCTTTAGCGCCAACTTTTCGAAGGAAACACTAGCGAAGCGCAAGCTTCTCTGGAATTGAACAAAGAAAGAGAAAGATCAAGGCCATGGCGTGCGTTACGAGCATGATAAGCTTGTGATCAATGACGATGTTCACTGCCAATGTTAACAACAACATTTCCGGTAAAGTCGGTGTGCCGTTTGAAATCCGTGTGACTGCCTTTATTTTGTTACAGAAACCATTCACTGCATATAACTCTCTCTCCTGCGCTGAAAACTTTCGATCTATATGAAACTTTCAATTACTGCACTCAGCTTCAGTATTTTAGATGTATAGAGCTCACTCCTATACATTCGGCTGTGTTGCCAGAAATAGTTATTTCTTGCAGGAGACCTGAATGTGGAGTTTTGAATATACTAACTGAAAGTTATTGCGTCCGGCCCAAGCCAAATATTTGTCCATAAAAGGCAAAAAATATTTGCTCCCAAAGGGAGCAGCGAAAATGTGAGCTGAGAAGAAATTTTCGTACCTACGAGAGAATTGTGCACGAGCGTCGATAATTCATATTGTTGCTGGCAAAGGCTAAAGCAGCGATGTGAAATCCATCAAAGTACGTGCAGAGGCCACTTGACGAAGCTCCTCTTTTCGTCCTAACTCTCCTGTAATGCTGTCATTTTTAATTGCGACGTGAACATTTGTGCACTTACTGTGCTTGGGGTATATCTGAACAACTGTATGCACAATAAAAGGCTAAGATAAATACAATCGATCGAGAGACCTACCGCTCGAGGAATGACATATAAAAGGCTCACTTTCTCGGTACCTGTATCAGTGTGCTGCATGAACTCAAGGATATGAGCTCAAGTTCGCTACACCTCATTTGGTTTTGGTGTTTTTCACAAGACCATAAAAAGAAAAACAGTTTTCATTCACACGAATTTTTTCATCGAATTAAGAGCACCTAAAGTTAGCAATAGTAAGGAAATTAAGTACAATGTGGTGTTCCTCACGAAATTCTTTCCTATGTTAGCAGCTCGAAGGCCAACAGTTAAGTAAACAGCATCAGCAGACGACAATCAACTCGACAGTTTTAAATACACATCTCTTATCTTAAGAGCTCCTCACGACATAACCGTCGTGCGCCATACGTCGATCTTGCTCCAAGTAGGTGCTGTTGAGTCGCAATTGCTTCCGAATTGTTTTTTCTTAAGGGGCTAAGGGGGGGGGGGGGGGGGGGTAGGTGCGTTAAGGGTGGAGGTGAGTGCACTTTAACATTCTCGAGTGATTAATATTTGTTCAGATGCGCACGTTTTAGTGCTGTCCTTATGCGTACGCATTTGATGGTTCGCGTGCCAAAGTCGGGCCCATCATTTCAAGCATGTCTTCGAGATATTTTGGGCGCCTATCCGAGACCAATAACAGCGGGAACGACGACGGTTTCAACTATGTCTGTATACTCACTGAAGCGAAGTGTTATCGAGAACGTTCCGTAGATGGATTGGATAAACATTCGGAGGCAGGCTAGCCCCCGCAGCAAGCGGCGGTGACCCTGTCCCAATCCCATCACGGCCAGGAGCAGCCACCCTCCTCCTTCCACCACGCGGTGGAGGGCGAAGGCGCTATTGTGTTTACTCTTAACGCAAGTTTGCGCACCCTCTAATTTTTTACTTATCAATAGCATTTTTTTTTAGTTCAGGTGAACGATGCGCTGTAAATATCTCATTAACGACATTACTTTCTCACTTCTTAACCCGCGAGGTGGCGCAGTGTCTAATGATCCCGATACTAAGGGACTGGCTAGCAGTATCATCACCGCTGCTGACAAATTTGGGATCGGATTTGGTCGCACGACCATGCTCGGGAAGCTAACTGCAGAGATTCCCGTCCGTGTGTTGTGCTATGTGAGCGGACTTTAGCGGACATCAGATGGTCGTAACCCGGGCTTAAAGTCAGGGAGGTCTGGGGGGGGGGGGGGGGTCAGAGACCCCATCCCCCCCCCCCTCCAGTAATATTTAAGAGTCCGAGACCCCCCGAGCTTGAAAGTATAAGGACTGTATGAATACAATGTAGGCAACCATTTTTTGTCCTTGTCAGTGGCGTAATTGGAAGATTTCTCCGCTATCGTTTCGACAGTTTCGCAATGAGTATTAATAAGAACCAGTAACATGTTTTAGTAAACCAGAGATGGAGAAAAATGTTTTCCCCCTTTTGTATAAAACGATTTGCAAAACAGGCAGTCAGCCGCTTTCTCTCTTTCCCTCTTTATTTGCCTTTCCACCATTGCTCGAATCACTACAGACCCCCCTTCGATGAAGGCAGACTTTAAGCACGTGTTGTAATTATTCGGAGGCCCTTTTCCACAACGTCTCTCAGAGCCCGCATGTGACTTCGAGACGTCGAAACCTGCGTGCCATTTTTACATGCTACCAAAGACTCGTGTCATGGCACAATGAGCGCTAAGCTGATCGAGGCATTGCGCGCGCACATTAAGAATGGCAAATGCGGGGTTTCATCTTCCGGCGCACGCACGCAAGCACGCACGGACACAGACAAAAAAAAGAAACAAAGAAAAGAAGCGTGTGCATCCCTTTGCGCATAAAAAAGCAGATCCCGACCCTTGTGAGCCCGTGCACGTTTCCCGACAGACTATCAACGATATGAAATCGCGAAACTAGAAAGCAGCAACGCTATATTATAGCGCTTTGTTCTCGTACCTTTCCCGCAGCTGCCCTTGCGGGTGCAGACTGTGGTCGCTCATTCTGAGACTAGCGAATTTGTAAAGAGGAAGATAAGATTTATCGAAACTATCGAGGCTTCCGAACGACGCCCGCGAGAATAGAAAAAAAAAAAAGGACAGATATAAGAACAGACAGTAAGATGTGGTCGTAGCAGGAGGTCGCGCCCTAACCGCTATAGTGACGTATACTGCAGGTCGGTAGATATATGGCACAGTGAATGCGGTCGTGGCGGCGACGACGGGCAGTCAGTGTTGCAAGTCGGAGCAGAGAATGAAAGCGACAAAAGAGAGAGAAGGACGCATCCCTTTCCCCGCGTCAACGTGGAAGGCCCCACTCAGCGGCTCGCTTGTCTGGATCGGTCGACGCCCCGCGAGGTGTCCTTCAAACCGCTACAGGCAACACGTACCGCGCATAGGAAGGACGTAATCAGAGCGTGAGCCAAAGAAAACACCCCAGTCAAGGGACGGACGAGAGGTGCTGGCAGCTCTGTTCACATGCCCAGGAAAATAGAATGTTTCAACGCACTGGTCAGTAAGCCGACTGTTGTACTGAGAGAGATGCCATTACAAAAATTACGGGACGGTGAGACAGTTCTGCGATAGCAGTGGGATTCATCCTCAATGATCACTTCAATGTTTTTACTCTACCAAATGCTTTAACATGATTGATTGATTGGTGGATGGAATGAATGAATGAAAACCTTTTTTTCCACCAGTATGGCTCCCCTACTCTGCTCAGGTACGCAGACCCGAGTAGGGGCTGGGGAGGGACTCTGCAACTAAATGCGCGCGAAAACACCTCGATTATACTTTTGTCACACGGGCAAGTTCCAACTCCTTCGAACTTCTTTTCCATAAAGGACCACGGAGGGAGTTCAACCCTAAAGGAGTTGTCGCCGTGTCACACGGCTAAGAACCAGCTTCTCCGAGACGCCGTCGGGGTCCCATTAGGCGCTGTTCGTTTTGTGTATACATATAAAATAATCAAGTTAAAAACATGTGAAATAATTTTTAGCTGCTTTCTTTTCAACAGTTTGAATTGAATTTAAAATATAAATGTATCTTTATTCATGTGAAAGGAATGCGCTGTTACTTTTACTAGCATATCGTGTTTGTCTGTTCTGCTGGCCACAATGTGCTTGTGAAATTCTTGCGTGCATGCTTGGATTTTTGCACATTTACTTTTTTTCCATGCTTTGAGTTATGCTGCAGTATTAAAATTCGTTAAAAACGCAAAATTAATGCATAAGTACTTCTTTTAAAACTTGCATAAAGCTCACGGGGAACCAGAGTACTCCCTTTACCTGCTCGAGGGAGATGATTGGAACTCCTTACGCTAGGAACTTCCTTAAACTTCCTTTCCTAAAGGACTGCCGTGTGACATGGTGCGTATCTCCATTGTGATAAAGACTACCTTGGTTGAAGGGAGTTAAAAGGAGTTCAGCCGTGCCCGTGTGACAGCAGTATTAGCCGCCAGGCGCATGGCGTCCTTTTCATATTTAGGGTTTGCGCTTTGAAGGACGGATTACCAAGCTTCTATGTCTAGAATATTGGCCATAGCCACAGGTGAAAATGGGCATTGCCATGTGATGCGGTCTAGTGTGCCTCTCTGTCCGCAGTGTTTACATTTATCGTGTTCTCTGTCATCTATATTGTCGTGGGGTTTGGGGTAGTTTTCAGCCTGCGACCTTCGAAGGCGTTTGGTCTCTCTGTTGCTCAGTTGTTTGGGAATGTTGAAAATATCTTCCAGCTGAGCCTGTAATATTCGAAGATTTCGTTGCATGTGTTTAGCATCTCCCCCGGTTCTGGATTATCAAGCCTGTCTTGTTCGCCCGGTAGTAGATATCTCGGGCAAGCGCGCCAGCGGCTTCGTTTCCAGACAGAGATCCGTGTCCTGATGTCCATTTGATTGTTACCTTGAGTGTGATCTCTCGTGATTCGAGGATTTTCTTCGCCTCGACCGAGCCTCTCCATTTCGCTAAGTTCCGTAAAACCATTTTGCTTTAACTCGAACAGTGACATAGAGTAGAACTTATATGTAAGTTGAAGAATTTACTTACCTCAAGGGTAAAGGCGGGCGGGAGTGAGTTTAGGGTTGCGGCCGGAGGGGGGGGGGGGGGGCAGCCTCTTAGCTGAATGTTGGTTGGCGACGTAGCTGGGGCTCCTGGAAGGCGGGTGACTTTCCAAACGTGCCTCTGAATTTTGTTTGGCCGTCACTGTTTCGTTCTGCTGCTGCACGACATTGCGTAGGGTGGCAAGTCAGACGGTGGAGGTGGGCGGCTGTCGTATGGTGCTGTGGATCGAGTGAGGGCGACGAGTGGACGGACAGCACCTTATTTAAAGTGGGCGGTTGGGGAGTGGCAGGTGACGTTGTTTCTGATGGGTGGATGCTCTACTTTTGGTTATAGGTTTTGTCTCAAAGGACATCAAATTTTCGGTGGAGGGGGTGACGCTATAGTACCGCGTTCGCGGTGAAATCCCCTGACGAAAAAAAAAAAAGAAGTTGCCAGAAAAAAATGCCAGAATTTATCTGGAGCCCTGCTGGGCCGATTCTGTTTACTTCAGCAAATGAATAGGTCGCGTAAAATTTCACGAATGTAATCAGATATTCCTATTGATGATCCGGAACAGCTTTCCGAATCCTCGAAATTAGAAGATATCCGCCGCTCTCCTGTCAGAGCTCTACAGTTCAATCCAGTTCGCCCGCCCATCGAAACACGCTCTTGGAAAAAAGAATACGCCATAAGGATCTTTGTCACGCGCCCCACTAATGAGGCGGGCAGCATCATTGGGCAGCAGTAGGTGCCTTAAGTATGCTGTTCCTTCACCGACGCTATAAGAAGTGTAGCGAACCTTCAGCTTGCGTAGATACGGCTCAATGTCGAGTCGCGAGCACAGGTGCTAATGGCAATAAGAGAACTTGAGCATACGGCGCCGGCCTCAGCCAGCTGACACCGTGCACGCGCAGCAATCTTGACCCATAGCCTCGCGTTTCTTTGAGTCCAGAGAAATCGGCGAAGCAGTCCGTATACCATCCACTGCTCGAGTGGCTCCGATCAGCGCATATTCTTGAGCCGGTCGTGCGCCAATCGCAGTTTTTCGTGTATTGCACTTTTATGATCATTATTAGGAAAACGCGTTCCGTATACTGCGCGGGAAAAATCACAGTTGTAACAAACATATATACACAAACCGCAGTACGTCTATACTACTGCAAGAATGCGGTAATATTAAAGGGGGAGGGGGGGGGGGCATAGCTTTGTATTCCAGTGTGTGTGTGTGTGTGTGTGTGTGTGTTTGTTTGTGTGTGTGTGTGTGTGTGTGTGCGTGCGTGCGTGCGCGCGCGCCACTGGCAGCAAATGGCCTTATCTGTTTGCTTGCCACGCGAGACATGTTATCAGTGTCACACTCACTAGACGCGGCCAGATAACTCTGAAAAGAGAACGGCCATGTGCAACAGCTTCTACAATGTTCAGGGCTCATGGTGTTGCAGGCGCGCTATCAATCCTTTCTCTATGGCGCTATCTAGAACACGCACAGTAAATAGAGCATCGTCCGGAGTGATGTCATTTTGGGGCTGTGCACTTGCCAACGGCGAAATTCGGTCAGCGACCCGGAGCCGCTGTAAGAATTCGAGAAGGCGCGAGGTGCCTACGGAGTCTAGAAAACTTGCTCTGGATTGCCTATGGGAATGCGTATTGAGAATTCTTTGCAGTTATCGTGTCTCGGTATACGATACATCAGCGGTGCGCGAGGCGTCCCTTCCTTAAGCCCTACTCTATATTCCATCTCGATATGCGATCAAACCGAGCAACGTGTACGTGCGTAGTTTGTCGTCTGACGCTGGCACTGTTTTTATCTTTGGCCAAAAGAGGATCCTTTCCGGTTTTCTACACGATGGTCGCACGGCACCTTTCTAGCCTCTCGGCCCTTGATTTCTTATCGATCGCATACGGCGCACATTCATTTTTTTTTTTTTTGCATATCATTTAGTCCCCTGACATTGCTTGCTGCTTCCCGTAGTGTAAGTTAGCGGAAACACACCTGCAATAGACCTTACTTGAATAAACGCATAAGTTGACGAGGCGCACGGCGGATGTTAGATCCGCTGGACGTTAACACACCCAGAGCGGACCGACCCATCATCCTTTTCTGCTTCTTCCGCCACACCTCACCTTCCTCCAATACAGGACAGCGGGACGTGCGTGACACTGCCCCCTTCGCCGACGATACCCGTCGGGTGAGTCAAGGGTGAGTCACGCTTATAGCAGTGCTTTATGCGGGCCACGTGAACTACTTGAGTCTTCCAAAAACGACGCCCTTGGGTGGTCAAGCGAGAGACTACAAAGTTTACTGCGCTGAGGCGTTCCAGTACAACGAAAGGGACAGTATACTGATGCAACAGTTTCTGGGACAAGCTGCGCTTACGTAACGGCGTCCAAAGCCACACCAAGTCACCAGGGGCATAATTAACATCTTGGTGACACTTGTCGTTGAGTTGCTTGTAGGCTGCTACGTTTCTCCAACGACAAGTGGGACAGCTGACACGGCCACCGCATAGCAACAGGCAGAACCGCGAGCGGATCGGCCATTTCGACGCCGTTCATCGGCCGCGCAACGCTTCCTCCCGCCGACAAGTCTCAGCGTGTTCCTGCCACGCGCCAAATGTGTGTGCGTGCGTGTGTGTGCAAAAGCTGGCCAAGCCTGGAGCTCGAGGGAAAGTGCGTCGCCCTCTCCTGTCTGCAGGAGGTGGAGGAGATGAGGTCGGAACACCTGCGATTGAGTCATTCGTCGTGAACCCAGTGAACCAACATGTTTGGCTCTCCCTTTCCTGTGAGGGTTTACGCTTTCCCTGTGAACGGGAAAACCTTTAAGAAGCAGCGGCCGACTCCGCTGGGACAGAGACTACTTTGACGCGCCGTTGAGACGACGCTAGACACCAGCTGTGTGAGAGTGTCTGTAATCTCTCCGGGTCAGCTTCACTGCCCGTTTCTTCATGATGTTGCAGTAAAGGTTGCTTCGTTAAAAGACGCCTCGTCTTTGCTGGCACCTTTGATGCCGTCCACGGAGCCGCCAGGCCAACGCTACCGAGGGGCCGCGCGCCGCACGTAATAACTGCTGGCAGCGGTACGCTAACCCAGGCGCACGCGACCCCCAAACCTAACAATTGGTGAACAGCGGTGGGATGACGACGACCAAGCCGTAACCGTGGTCGGAGGGACGAGCCAGGCGATACCGTCGTCCAACAACTGGTGAACAGCGGAGAGACGAGGACGACCAAGCAGTGACCGTGGTCGGTGAAACGAGCCAGGCCTGACCGAGGTGCAACATCTGGTGGGAAGAGCGGAGATGTCCGAGGCGTGACTCGTGAATCAAAGCAGCTCAGCGGAAAGTTGGGAGCAGTGCAACGAGCCCTGTGTGATGACTGGTTGCCTGCAGCGGAACGACTGCGTTGGATTCTTGGCTGCGAGGTTTGGTGATTGCGGGACTTTCTTCTACTGAGTTTTGCCAGGCTTCTGTTAAGTAGAGAACAGGGCTGGTAATTGTGTTGTCGTTGTTGCTGGGTTAATTGCAGCAAGGCAATAGTGGGCAGTAGAGAAGGCAGCACTCGGAACAGCCATGAATTTGGATTTGGAGTCGTTGCGCAAACCGAAATTGTTGGAGCTTGCGAAGGAGTTGGGTCTGAATTTGTCAGGCAAACTAAAAAAAACCAGAAGTGTTAAAGGCTATTCTTGCGTTGGAAGCTGAAGATGACGAGCTTTCGGAATGCCTTGAGATCATTGACGAACGTCACGAGGAAGAGGAACGTGAACTTAGGCAACGTCGCGAGGAGAGAGAAAAGCAGTCTGCCCGCGTAATGAAACTGATACAGCTGCAGGCGTCAGCTCATGGAATGAGCGCGGAAAAGCTTTGCAATGCCATTAACAATGCCATGCGGTGTAACGGTTCAATACCGCGAGATGGTCTACCACCGTTCCTCATCGCCGAGGATATGGCAGATTATTTGGCAGACTTTGAGAATGTCTGCAGAAGTAAACGCTTCGGGCGAGATAGTTGGGCGCAGAAGTTGGTAGCTCTTCTTTCCGCTGAAGCGTCGGAAGAAATAAAGCGATTGGTTGGCGACCGCTTGAAAAATTACGATGAACTAAAAGAGTCATTGCTGATACGATATCAGATAACGCCTCAGTATCTTTGGAAGAGATATGAGAGCGAGAAACATTGTGACGAGTCGTACTTTGATTTGGCCTATCAGTTGAAAGCCGCTGTAAGCGAATGGCTAGACAGTGCGGAAGTTTCGGAGCAAATCGAACTTGCACCGTAGTGTGAAGAACAGCACACTGAGATTAAGACCACGTACGCCGTAGACACAAGTGAGCCTGAACAGTCAAAAGTACCAGAGAGTAAACTACAGCTTGGGGAAGCGGCTGAGCAACGTGACCGCAGTAGCGAGCCGACTGAGCCTCGAACAGAGGAGTATTGTGTTACCTTGGTCGAGCCACTAGCTGAGACGATTAGCACAGGCTTAATCGGTGAGAAGTCCGAAGTGACGCCGTTAAGCGAGGTGAACTGCACGCCGACCCAAATAGCTGTAGGAGATACAGTTCCATCACATGAGAGTGGGGAACTGGTAATAACTGAACCGCCTCTCAATGCAGAAGCTTGTGTAGAGCGTGGCGGAGAAGGAAACCAGCTAGGAAATGACAGAATTTCGGTTTCCGAAATCAGCTTCGTCGTAGAGCAGGGCACGCAGAAAAACGAAGTGCCGATCAGGGAAACTGCGCAGCCCGCGAGTTGTGATCAGCCAGGGCAGACCGACGAGGAGTGCGCGAACGCTGTAGAGAGCGAGACTTGCGAAGGCGACAGTGAACGACCAGAGCAAAGTCAGAATCGTTCGTGCTCCGATACCACGCTAGGTTGTATTCGCGAAAGCAACCCCAGTGCGAACGCGGACGTAGCACACATGACCCTCACGCTATCCGAAGCGCCCCAGCTGTCGAATGAGCTTGATCGTGCGCCGGTTAGCGCTGAGCAATGCGGCTCATCGGAGGACCCGTGTAACGTGAGTGGCGAGCCGCCAGAGGAAATGCCTAGCTTGAGGGCTGGCATGAGCGGTTGTTCGGATTTGACTGAAAGTGAGTCATGCGCTCCTGGCCGTGATGCAGACCCGGCGCCGCACTTTGAAGACACCGGTATCCTACTAGCTCCGGTTACCGCTAGCTTGCCAGAGTTCGCGCCGAAAGAAAGTAGGACTAGAGTATTCAAGTGCTGCCACCGAAAAACGCGGAAGGGCAGGCACGAGAAAGATTGCTGCCGTCGTAAGGAGATCAAGCTCAAACGGTTGCAAAAAGAAAGCAGAAGGCAGTATTCCAGCGCTGCCGACGAAAAACGCGAAAGGGCAGGCGCGAGGAAGAATGCTGCCATCGTAAGGAGAGCAAACTCCAAAGATTGCGAAAAGAAAGCACAAAGCATGTGTTTCAGTGCTGCCGTAGAAAAAAACGGAAAGGCAGGCGCGAGAAAGAAGCGAGAAAGTTTAAGCTATCGCGAAAGAGAAGGCGACTATCCCAAAGGCACAAATGCGCCCGTGCAAAGAAAATGCGTGATTGGTGCGCAACCCGTAAGGAGAGGGATAGGTTGGCCAGAAAAGTGAGTGACTTATGCTCATGTGTTTCTTCGCACAGAAACAGGAAGGTAAGGTTGCTCCGTGAAACGGACAACCGAAGTTTTAGTGAAAAGGGTGATCTCAATGGTAACGCCGATGGCTTAAGTCGGAGCCCATAACGTGAGAAGAAGCCTGTATTCACTTGTTGTTGTTTTTCTTCCTGACATAGGATTTTGAACATTTGTATTGCATTATCTTTGTTTGAAGTGCTGTTTTGAAAATGCGATTTTCAAATTTGTGGACGCGTTCCAAGTGCTGCTAAGCTGCCCTTTAATGTAGATGGGGGCATAGGAGGGAAATAGTCTGGCATAACTTGGTGGAGTTTGTGCCGTGCTTGCTGGCTGGCCAGTTGAGTTTTTAACGTGGTTGTGATGCTGTAGGTTGTCAGAAATCTCTCCTAAGACAAGTTCCCAGTAAACACCAACCCATCTATGAGACGGCTATAAACTGTCTTGCCAAGACAAGCAAGATGCCCGATAGATGTCTCAGTAGACCTCTGAGATGGCTACTAAACGTATATAATATGTCTTGACAAGATATGCAAGACATTGCCAGATGTCTTGATATTTCTTGTAGTGATCTTGTAGCTCAGCTAATGCACCCACTTTTTTAGGCTACAAGACGTCTTGCAAGATATCTCCTAGAAATCTGGAAGACAAATAACTTACTAAACGTAAGTCAGTCTAGCAGATAGCTATAAGGCATCTTGCCCAAGACAAACAAGTCACCTTATAGACATCTGAAGTGGCACCGAAGACAGCCGACAGACATTTAAAAGATGCTTTGACAAGATATGAAAGATGTTTTTATGTCTTGGTACTTCTTGTAGCTGCCTTCTAGCTCAGCTAATGCACCCACTTTTTTAAGCTGCAAGACGTCTTGCAAGTCATCATCTAGAGATCATTAAAATAGATTCTGAATGTCTAAAATGAGCTCTAGAATCTCCTGCAATGCTCTAAATTATTTATTCCCAGCTATTTCTCGCAAAACAGTCTGAAATGCTTATGTATTTGCAGAGGTTTTCAACACCACTGCCAGACAAAAAATATAGTCTCATCAGATGCTACAACTAAAGCTGCATTGCCGTCACACACCCACAGTGCTTTTTCACACATTCAGTTATGATGCAAGCTAAACTGATGTACAATTGTAAATCATTAATTCTCACGCACTACAACTGTTTTCTAGTGATGAGAACTGTATGTTTTTATTACAAAGCGTGCCACATTTCACTGTTAATGGCCATCAGGTGCTCTTTAGAAAGTTTGGTAGTAACTGCACCCAATGCTTGAAAATGAGATGAGTAAACTACAGAACTCTTTAATTTCCTCAACATTATACATTGCAAATAGGCAACTTAAACAATCTCATGCATGTTAAAAGCAAGGAAAGCCACAAGCAACAGTATGCAAATGAAAAAATGTGGTTCTCTGAAGCCTAATATTGTACCAAGGAAGAAAACACCAGAAAGAGCCAACTCATGAACACATGACATGTAAAGAATGATGCACATTGTCATTCATTCTCACAGACATTAAAACTGCGAACAGTAAGTGAGAACTGTACACATTCTTTGTTACAAAACATGCCACACTGTACGGTGGACAGCCATGGTTGGGTGCTCTTTGGGAGATTCGGCAATAACTACAAAAGGTGCTAGGAAACAAAATGTGTAAATCATATATTTGATTTTTTTTCAACAATGTGCTACGAAGTTACAAGCACAGAAACTAGACACTACAAGTGGTATGAAAATGACAAAATAATAATGCAGTTCTCTCCAAGCTTAAAATGATCTGTTTACAAAAGAATGACAACATCCATACTCCAAACAAGAACAGGAAATGACTAGAAATAAACAGGGATAGGTATGCAAAAGTGTACAAAACTAGTTGAGTGGTTGAACGAACTATCTGCATAATGTTTGTACAAAATAAAACAAAGCAACAAATTCGAATGAAAAAGCTTCAGTATACAGAAAAAGGCGCTTTCACAAAGGACCATCATTACGTGTTGCATTTCATACTATATGTGCATGCATGTCACCAACTGAATGCTGGTCATACATACATCTTGTAGAAACTGCACAAACACTTGAGCAATAGGCACGACATCAAATCCATTAAAAAATCTACACTGCAAAAAAAAGAAGCCAAGACTGCTTCACTGCTGCTGTTCCTGTTAGCACGACTAGAATGCACTGAAAAAAAAAATGCAATGGCTGCATGCCTGTCATAGTTACATTCTACTATCATAACTAAAAAGTACTAAGAAAAAAGGTAGCAGGTAAGGGTCATACATCACTCTACAAGAAACACTAGAAGGCACCATAAGGAAAAAAAAAGGAAGGAGCAAAAGGTTCGCATCCCTGTCATTGTACATACCAACCACTATATTCCATATCAAAAGCTGTTTGCAGCACTACAAAAGATAAGGGCAGCATGAACCAGCCATGATGGCACCAACTGCCCTTACCTTTTGTAGTGCAGCAAACAGCTTGCGAGGAGTACAGAAGGCACAGCAAAAAGAAAAAAAAAAGAGAGAATAAAATTCAGTGTTGCACACGGTGCTGCTCTTCACATTCTGCTGGTATAAAAAGAAGGAAGTTAACTGCTGAGATAGTTGGTTTTCAGAAATAAAAAAGGTATTTAGCATAACACAGACACACACAAGAAAGAAGACACCACGTGTACTTACTACAACTGTTTATTTAGGGGAAAGCAGTCGATGCATAGCTTTCACTGCTGATGTGCACATGTACAAGGAAACAGGAAAACAGCACCAATCATATCAAAGCAGGTATGAGAAATATCTGTTCAGCCTCAAAGAAAAGCTGGAGTGTCACTGACACAGCTCAAACCTGTTTAATGTATAGATGGTATCCTCTGCTCCCTGAAAGCTTGCTCAGCTATGCCATCACATAAGCTACGAAAGCAAACAGGTCGGCTGTCAGAAGAGACATGGCCAGCATTTCGTAAAGTGCACCACCATCTATAAAATTCTACTGTCATGTAGAAAAATCTTATTTTGCACAAGCAGGATTCTGCGTCAATGGCCAACTTAGGGAACATGCAAAAGACATTAACAATGAAGGTGAGCGACTTCTCTTGCACCGTAGGGTTTGCACCAATTGTGAAAACTGTGGGTAACGGCTCATGAAACACTAGAAGCCCTTCATATAAAAAAGCAGGTTACAGCTGTGTCAGCAGCAAATTGGTTTTTCTTATGAGACTGAAGAAAAATTTCTCACGCATAGTTTGACAAAATGGTGCTGTTTCCATGTTGCCTTGTACCCGTGCGCATCACCTGAGTAGGCTGTGTATATCGGCTGCTTTCCAGTTGTAAGTGCTGATGGTGTCCTCTGTCTTGTGTGCGACTGTGTTACGCTAAATAGCCTGTTATTATGCATGGAGAAAAGGCATTGAAAAAAAAAACAAGGTCTGAATACCACTGCCAACATTCTGGCATGAAAGCATCGTAAAATGAGGGAGCTGGCATGGGTTGTGCATCTGTTATTTTGTACAACCCTAGAGGGCAGAGAAAATTGAAAAAAAAGAAAAGAAAACTTCTGGGGCTATCAGATCCACTGCAGTCAGTTACAAATTAAGAATGAAGGGGCGAATATCCCTAAAAGGAGGCTTTTCTGCCAATCAGATCGTTCTCAACACTGGTACCACTTCAGCCCTTGTCCACAGCTAACTAGGCTGGGCAGCTTTTTCTTTATCGGTACTGAACACCAGCTGCACTGCCTCTTTTTGTCACCTACTGCCATGAAAGGGGGAATTCCTTTGTGGCTCAATTGATTGGGAGGCTCCTCTCTGTCAATTGTTGGAGGCCTACCTTTGCAAAATTACAGCTTCAAACTTGAGTTGTAAATGAGCACAGAAGGTGCCTTGATCCCAGCTGCTTGCTATTGTGGCACTGTTCATGGTGGCTGTGCAGCGCCTTTAGATGTGGACTTGGTCTTTGTCACAAGGCAAACACCAACCACTCTTTTGTGACGTCGGCAAAACTAAGTTTCATTGGTGTTGAAGGCTTTCCATGTCACACCTGCCAGGATTAAAATCAAAAGCACGATTTAGATATATGAGCTCCCAAACAGAAGGAAAAAGTCCCACTGTTGGCAACTCTAAGTTTTTGGCACAGTCAAACCATACCTGTGTATTCAGTCAGCAGCCCGCGACTGCCCAGTGAGATGTCAGTCCTGTGGCCCTCATTGCTAAGTTGTGTTTGCAGCACAGACAGGAAAAGGATAGTTGCTAGGCAGCCGTGGAGGTGGTGGCAACCTGCAAGGTGTTCCAATGCTTTAAAGATTTCTTGTGAAGTTTAATAAAGCAAATCACTGACTACAAAACATAGGATAAGAATTTAACCTCAAAATATGTCACATAAGGTTGAGAGTACTGAGTACACAATAGAAATATGTTTAACCAAGACACGCACTAGCAGCACAAAATAGTGCTGAGTATAATATATGTATATTAATAACTCCTTGATGACCTCGAAGACTAAAACATTTTCTTGTCTTCACCAACAGACACACCTGAAGAGAACCACCATTTTCCTGATTTATACATTTCTTTTTTTTTATTGAGAGTCACTTTCTATGCTGGGTAAGGTTCCTGCCTCTGAGTTTGCTAAGTGTTTCATTCGACATATGTAGAGAAGAAATAAATCTATGTATCATGTATCTATGTATGGATGCATTACCTATGTATGTATCTATGCATGTATATATGTAGGTACCTATGTATGTATGCATCACCAGTTTTTCCTGGAACAAATGAAAGCAATATTTTAAACAGTGACCATGCACCCAGAGCAAAAAAAAAAAAAAAGAATGCTTAGCTCACTTGCTTGAGCTGTTGGGTAAGTGTTTTGTTTACATGAAAATTCGCGCAGACACAAAATAACAAGAGCACCAAACACAGACACAACAGCACAATGTGAAAAAGAGCATTAATTTCTAAATTCTAAAGTTAATTCTAAGTTAATTAATTCTAAAGTTAAAGCTCAGCTACTTTGGTCATCTGATGAGAAGAGAGGAGTCGCTGGAGAAAGATTTGATGCTGGAAAAGGTTGAGGGTCGCCGGAGAAGGGGTAGGCAGCGAACACGATGGTTAGATGGCATCCTCAAGGCACTGCAGAGGAAGTTATGTGATGTTAGGAAGATAGTGAGAGACCGGAAAGCGTGGCGTGACATGGTCCATAGGGTCACGAAGAGTCGGACACGACTGAACGACTGAACTGAACTGAAATTAAATGAAGGTATTTCACCTTTGATGCCAAACACCTTCACTTCGGGAGGAGTCCATATGCTATCAAAAGGTTTGCGTGGAGTCACAGCTTTGTTGTTGAGGACAGCCAGAAGGCATACACTGAACCCATTTATAACATGGCTACATTCTATAGGCCTTACAAGTAAGTTATGATTCAGTACTCTCTTTTCTTTTTCCAGTTCTGGATAGGAAGAGTCTGTTGGCCCTGAAGCAAGAAAACAAATGAAATTGATATGTTTTTGCGTATTATAATAGGCTTTTCGTTATATGAGGTCCGTCCGAAAGATTTGCTTTCGATTTCTTTCTGTACCAATTCAACTGAAGCTTAATTTCTTAAAACATTTCCGCCAATAAAACAAAAAAACAAAAAACCTGAGGACCAAAGCAAATAGAGCACCAGCACATCACACAGCATGCAGTTCAGGAACTTAAAAAGAACTAAATTGTGCTTTCTGACTATATGAAAATGTAAAATCACTTAATCACGGCAATGTAATGGCTGACTGTAAACATTTTATGAACTATTAAAATTAAATCACTGCAGAATGTTTGTACGCCGTTCCTATCTCGCTATGTGTTTCAACTTGTGCCTGTGAACAGGCCGAGAGTATTTTGCTAGCAGTTGGGAGAGTCGCTGTGGCCAGAATGCACCTTACCCTCCCCTCTAAGGCGGCTTATTGAGACCGTTCTCTTTCTTTTTCGCAACCGCGGCATAACTTAGCGCGTATAGAGCTCTGTAGGCTGAGAAACAATGCACGGCTTCCACTCGACGGTGCGTATTTTCTGTATCTTGCTGCAGAGTGAAGGCCACACTAAGCATGCAGACTTTCGTGCTCAGTTGTGTTTCCTGGGAAAGCGTTAGAACCAGCGGCAATCAACGAAAGCCGTCGGATCGCCAAGCTCATTTTGAAGAATAACATCGCGAGGTTCCGCCGACAATGGCAGTTCACGAAACGCGGCGAGTGGAATTACAAGCGAAAAACCTTCCTGCATGCACAAAACTGTAGATGCGCCATAAAACACCGCCTTTCGTACTGACTAAACGGTCCGCGCGCGCTATCTTGCTCGCCCATACAGCCTGCGCCGGCGGATGCAAACAACGGTCCTTGCAGCATTTTTATCGGAAAAAGAAAACATTCAGTCACTTTACTGCTCCATTAAGTGATTCATTTAGAAGAAACAATTTCTTACTCACCAAGCGAAGCTTGCCTTGCAGCCAGAAGTAGCAGCCGCTGTGCGGGATACATTTTCAACGCAGTCACAAACCAACGGTCTAACGTGCAGACACGACTAGACACGACCAGGGTTGCCAGGTCCAAAAAACGAAAAGTCGCCACAAAAATGGAAAAAGTAGCCAGAAAGTAGCCAACCAGAGGAAGAGCAATAAAAAGTAGCCAAAAAGGAGCCATGGGTACCATGGGGCCATGCATGGGGCAGTAAATAGAGCGCTCACTGCAAAAAGACAACCAAAAACATTCGTTTAATAGTCGTTTTATTCCAACGCTCGTGAAGAAACAAATGCCAGTTGCGTCTTATAGCAACTAAATCCCATAGAAAAGTTTTCCGAAAAAAAAAAACTGGCTGCGTATTATATAAACATTATATAATATTGCGATATTATATAAACAGACATAAAACTAAACTGACCAGATAAACACACATGTTATCAGAAACTTCTCTGTGATCATTATAGAAACAGTATAAAATGCATAAAATTATGTCCACGAAAATGTAAGTATAAAATGTTAGTGGAGTTGGACGTCTCAAACAATGACTACAAAAGGAGAACACGACGAAACGAAACTGCAACCACTCAGGTGCGATGTTCAGGCCTGCCGTAAATAGTTGAGTTGACCTTCTCAATCATGGTTTGGGATTATCAAGGATACGGCCAATGTGCAGGGGGTGTTCACATGTTTACACACACTTCTTTTTGATCATGACTACTAGGCGTTGGACGGGAACCTTCGGTTTCTCAAGTATAATATTACATTATCGGGAGGCGTTTACCTTGCCTAGAGATATAGAAATCATTCTTTCATAGGTATACCAAGTATATTCGTAAGCTTTCTTGACACCAGTGCCCAATAATGTTCGGCGAATTGCGGTCAATGAATGGTTGTCCGCGCTGCTTGATCGCATTGAAAGTGCGCAACTGTTTTATTCACTGAACAAACTAGAGTGCAAAAGCCACTTTCACACTGATGTGACAAACCCATGGACGGAAGATGCACTCATGACTAATTTATTGTCAGCGGGTGCACGCTAAATAAGACCTACTGCACGCAAATATGCACGGGCAAAGAAAAACATTTCGAAGCAGTTCGTGGTAAGCCTAGTTAGTGTGTTAGCTCTGTTGTGATGTTTATCTAAGTTTGGCTAGCTAGCATAATGCGTTTACACTTGCCCTTTGTTGGCCATCTGTAATGCAAAATTTGGCTTTAAGTGCAGTTAAATAATTAACACTAATTAATTCGGTTCGATAACTAGCACAACTCATTTGCATTCAACCTAAGATTTCGAAAGGTCTATGACTCGGTATATGAAAGGTATACGGTTTTGATTGCATATAGCTCACTAACGCTAATATGGATCGCTAATTCAGAGCATTTAGATTCATCCTAAGCTTTTCAATGGTATGACTTGATCGTCTAGCTCAAAGTTAGGTTTTATACAAAATAAATATTTAACGCAGATTAATGAGGATCGCTAACTACCACAGTGTCATTACACTTGGCCTAAGCTTTCCAATGGTATATGACTCGATGCTGCAGTGCAAATTTGGGTTTCAAGTGCGGTTTACTAAATATCATTTAATTTGGCCCGTAGTTGGTCAAAGTAAGTGTATATTTACCAATGATCCAAACTAAAGGTTTATTACGTGACATATACTATGCTTAGCCAAGATAGCTTGAAAGTAGCGAAATAGACTAAGCGGCCGCTTTGACTTTCTCTGATCTTAAAGTTCAAAGCACCAGCCTGAGTCGTTTTCTCGTTTTGCGAAGTTTTACCGCGGTGACAGAGTTCACGCTAAAAAAAAACAAAAAAAAAAACAAACGGACAAAGTCAGAGGCAGTACTAGATCCTGGAGCGCAGACTTGGACCAAAAACGCGCGCTTCACTGACTGCTGCGGCCGGCCGGCGGGCACCAGGTAGAAAAAGCGTGTCGTGCGCAGAGCTCGCAGCCGCCCCGCGCTAGGAGAATTGAGGAGGAAAGCGCGGCGCGGGGGAGAGTGTCGCTACTTTCAAATTATCAAGGGGTTTTATTGGATGGATGTTAAGAGCGTCCCCTTTGAAACTGGATGGGGACAGCCGTTACCATGCACAGTTGGTTGTATTGCAGCGCTACCGTTATTTGCTATCTGTCTATCTATAAAAATGAGCATCCTGAACAGCGCGCAAACGGGCTCGTTGGAATAGGCGAAAATTTTTCAAAGTAGCCAGAAAGTAGCCAAGTAGCCAACCCAAAATTTTTGTCGCCAGGCGGCTCAGAAAGTAGCCAATTTGGCGTAAAGTAGCCAAATCTGGCAACCCTGGACACGACGAAAATTTGAAATGGCCAGCCGCCGAGCAGCGCATTGATACAATAACTTTAAAAACAATAGAAATCTGAAATATATTTCATAAAACAAGCTATACAAGTAAAATGTAACTGTTGCTTATGACGTATTTGTTTCAAAACGGTAAATACAACCTGCGTCTTGCGTAATTATTTTGGCGCACTATTTTCTATCTCGCTGTAAAGAGGAGGGGTGCGAAAAGGCCACGGCGCGCGAAGTTTGGGAATGGCGGATCGTGCATAGCTGGCGTTCCGTATTAACATCGGCGCAGCAAATCTTTCCTCTGTGCGAACTACTGGCTTTTATCTCACACGGATATATCGCTAGCTTACTTTGTCGTTGTGAACACTCGGAGTTTGGAGTCTTCCGGCGGACTGGACTGCGCCCAGTGAGGTCGAACACAGTACGCGTGTGGCTATCGGCTGCAGAAATGAAGGTGTCAGCGGCTTTTGTACATTATGTTCAGATACCCATCGCCTAATCAGCATTTCTTGGTGCCATATTGGTCCTGCATGCTGGAAACAGCCCAAATTGCATGCTTAATTCAAAAGCGCAGGCACTTTGGATACAGTATTTTGCAAGCTGAAAAATTGCTAGAACAAACCTTCGACAATTTATACTTAGAGTATGCAGAACAGTGTCGTCCAGTTAAATTGTGTACATATTGCACTATAGGCGCATATGTGACCCTGAAACGTCTTGTTAGGAAGTATGGTAGACTTCTGAAGCAGAACTCTAGAAGACATCTGGCGTTAGCCGGCTAATAACTGTCTTGCGTAGCTGAAGACATAAAAATTCTTCACTAGACAGATTCCAGACATCTTGCCGATGATATCTTCTAGACTAGCACCAAGCAACGTCTTGTAGATGTCTTTGATAGCTCAAGATATATGTGACCAATATAGACATATCAAGACAGCTACAAGATATTCTGTGCTCAGTGGGGTTGCAGAGTGCCTTGGAAACCCGGACTTACCAAGGAATTCTTCAGGCTGATTGGCTCAAGAGAAACAGTCGGATGAACCCGGCTAGCAGCAACATCCCGATCCCTCCGGACAGCGGATGCAGACCCCTGCCCTTCGGGATCTCCCTTCCCCGGCGGGGCAGTCTGTTACGTTTCTTCACCGACAAGTGGGACAGCTGACGCGGCCACCGCATAGCAACAGGCAGAACCGCGAGCGGATCGGCCATTTCGACGCCGTTCATCGGCCGCGCAACGCTTCCTCCCGCCGACAAGTCTCAGCGTGTTCCTGCCACGCGCCAAATGTGTGTGCGTGCGTGTGTGTGCAAAAGCTGGCCAAGCCTGGAGCTCGAGGGAAAGTGCGTCGCCCTCTCCTGTCTGCAGGAGGTGGAGGAGATGAGGTCGGAACACCTGCGATTGAGTCATTCGTCGTGAACCCAGTGAACCAACATGTTTGGCTCTCCCTTTCCTGTGAGGGTTTACGCTTTCCCTGTGAACGGGAAAACCTTTAAGAAGCAGCGGCCGACTCCGCTGGGACAGAGACTACTTTGACGCGCCGTTGAGACGACGCTAGACACCAGCTGTGTGAGAGTGTCTGTAATCTCTCCGGGTCAGCTTCACTGCCCGTTTCTTCATGATGTTGCAGTAAAGGTTGTTTCGTTAAAAGACGCCTCGTCTTTGCTGGGACCGTTCATGCCGTCCGCCGTCCACGGAGCCGCCAGGTCAACGCTACAGAGGGGCGCGCAAACCCAAACCTAACAAGGCGTTGATAGTGAGAGGTTGGATGTTCGTGCGTTGAGCTCCCGATATCTTGATGCCTTCGAAGCTCTTCGTAGATAATCTGTCGAATTGTACCTGTCATGCTCGTCGCTTCAGGCACATCCACACTGGCGACAGTTGTGGCATTCGGCAACCGACTAAACTTCGGGATGATATGGCATCGCTTCAAACCTTCAAACGTGCAGCAGTGTCGTGTTACATCAGCGGCGGTATTCAAATCATTCTTGCTGATGAGAAAGCCATACACGCCTTCCACTATTCCCTTGAGGAGGTGGCCCATTTTGTCTTCCTCAGTCATCCGAGCATCAACTATTCTGCACAGCTCGAAAACTTCTCCCCCGATACTTGCGCTCTCTGAGTCTGTTCGGCCCTCTTTTTTCGAACATCGGCATCGCCAAATCCCGCTTTCATTTCTTCAATGAAGCGATCCCAGGTGGTAAGGGATGCTTCGTGATTGTCACACCATGTTAGCGCTGTTTCTTGAAGAAAGAATACCGCATTCGCCAACTTGGTTTTCGCATCCCAGCGGTTTTTTCTTCCTCGGCCACACATCATCTTCCTCCAATACAGGACCGCGGGAAGTGCGTGACAATATATTTAAATAGCGTCAATTTTCCCCAGATCCCTAGCTGTGGTCTCCCTCGCAGCTCTTCTGGCGTGGAAGGCGACAATGCCACAGAAAGGACAATGCTACCGACTGAGGCCGGCGAGAATTTATTGATAAAGCCGCTCTTCGGGCAGGAGAGCCGCTGCATGGAACGGGTAGATTGCATTCGCTCCTCGCGTTGTTATGCGGGATGGTAGAAATGACGTTCTAGGGCATTAGAGGGTTTCAGCAAAGTGGAGATGTCGAAGCGTATACCAAACTCGCCGCCCTCAGTGAGAGGTCCAGGGCCAGGCGAGGTGGCTATGCATGCGCAGCTGCCCCGCCATTGGACGCGTGTAATGGTTGTTATTCGCGTATATCCAGTAATTTTACGTCAGCTTAGTTTGTAGTGTGGCCGTTCGCCGAGGATGTCCGCTGTCGGACGGGATACCATGACAACGGGAGGGGGGGGGGGTTGGAGCGGGGGTTGGAGCTGTGCAGTGAGAGAGAAAAATGGGCGAGGGTCGAAAGACACACGCCATAGATTTTATGCCAGACTCCAAGACATTTTAATGTTAGATCGGGCCTGTGTATGTGCGTGTACCATGGAAACATGGTACACGGGGGAGGGGGGGGGGGGGGGGGGTCGCCGCACCTCAGCACCAGGTTCGGGTGACCCTAGCGACGCCACTGAATGTGCTCGTTCCTCACTCTTATCTCTATGCAGTATCGCTTCGGCAAGGGCATATGTCGTGAAACCCAGCACCTGGGGTAAAATTTCGCTTCGTTCGCTCTGCAGAGGACAGTTCGAGCGCTTCGAAGCAATCTCACTCACATCTATACTTTGCGACTTGAACTCGGGGTGCCCCAGTTGGAGGCACGGCGGTGCGAGTAGCTGCGAGTTCCTTTTCCAGCTTTCACTTGCTGGTGATATCACTTCGGCGTGAAGTAGGCGAAGTCCGATTTACCAATGTGGTCTAGTGTGTAAGCTTACCCTTCACCTGCGAGATAACTCGACCTACCTCCACTTTTTTAATTATTACCCCGAGGATATAGTGTCTCTTGCGAAGGTTTATATTTGCAACCTTCAGAATAAGCTGTCACGTGACCTACTGCTGGCACTACTCTCGCACAGCCGCATTGGGAGGAATGCTGATTTTGTTCACCGAGACACATCTCGGGACACTGAAACAGCTTTTGTTTTTGCTGTGCCAGTTATTTTTTGTGGGTGGTAAAAAAAAAAAAGAAAAAAAAAGAAAAAGAAGTGAAAAACTTTACGCAGTTGGTACCCTGATGCAAACATAGCAGCAAGCTGCTTTGAAGATGATGTGCAACTTCTGGATTGACAGTTTTTGTCAAATAGTTATTTAAAACATAGCTAATTAGCATTCACAAAGTAAGCAACTGTTGCGAATCTGCAGACTTGCACAGGCGACTCTCACCGGTCCTCCGTTGGTTTCACTCGGAAAGAACTCGTACCGTCTTTGTTAAAACCTTGGTTATTACTTGGAGAGCATTGGTATATACTGACGTCTTCTTCAGCGCATGTGTTCAGAGTCCTAACTCATGCTGAGGAATGAGTGTACCTGGAAGTCGTTCATCATCATCATCATCATCAGCCTGACTATACCCACTGCAGGGAGAAGGCCTCTCCCATATTTTTCCAATTAACCCGGTTCTGTGCTAGCTGCATCCACTTCACTCCTGCGAACTTCTTGATCTCATTCGCCCACCTAACTTTCCGCCGCCCCCTGCTATGCTTTCCTTCACTTGGAATCCAGTTTGTTACCCTAAGCGACCATCGGTTATCCTCTCTTCGCACTACAAGTCGTTATCTCAGCAAAAATGTCTTAACGAACTGATGATAATTTTCATTCCGGTGGGATGTCCAACTTTGTGGTGGTGGTGGTGTTAATGTGCGGAGTGGATCAGTCAAACGGTCTGCGAGTGGGCACTCGCTCGTCCCTTATAATAAAAGGACAAACACCTTTCGTCAATTTTTCAAGGAGAAAAGTATCCTCCAACAACTTCGAGAACAGTTTCTCTACATTATACCGCGGAATTTCCTAACCTTACCCAGGGAACAGGAATTGCGAGAGACGTTTTTAAATCGCTCATTCCCTCTCTCGAGGTTGTGCGAGAATGTCTCTCAACTGAGTAAAAACGGAGGCGCATTACAAACGCCGGGCTTGGCGTATTTATGATTTCGCTAACTTGTGGGCCTTTATCGCTTGATTTCTATGCATATGTAGGCGCTTGTCTCGTTTGCTTTCCTTTCTTTCACTTGTCTTTTCTTCCGGCAGTTTTCATACGTGCGAGTTTTCCCAACTTCTCCGGGTTACAAACTTATTTCAGAATTGTGAGGCACCTCTTGAGTTCCTCAACGAGGCCCATCGTATGGTTTCCATTCCAAGCACACCACCTCGATACGCTATAGATTTTAAACACATGAGAGCCTTTTGAAAAACGTTTTCTGCGAACTCCCCGACTGGGTGTTGGACGAGACTGGACAAAACTGTGATCGGGATGCCTGCTCGTCGAGATTACTCACTCCACTATATCACTGACAACCGCATATCGCCACCTGAATGCAAGACGAGGGAATGTAAGAAAATAGTTTTATATTTAACCAAACTAGCGCCGTTGGCGCCGGAAAACCGTTATCGCTGCTAGGCAGGCGCACGCGAAGAGAGCCGGCGCTCGACCCTTTTCCGTCCGCGCCGCGCGAGACGCACCCTGAAGGCCGCGAACTGGTGACGCCGGATCACGTGACAAGGTGTCTCCTCGCGTCATCAGCGAGACAAGTGGAGAGGCCTGTCGCTCCAGGGTTCCGATAAAAGCGCGTCGCTATCCAGCTGAAAACCGGTCTCTTCGCTCAATGAAAGCGGCATGAACTTGAGCACTAGTTGCTCAAGTTCAAGGTCCGCGCCGAGATGCGGTATCCCGTTGGCACAAGACGAGCCTGGCAGCGGCCGAGAGAACGGGCTCGGCTCCAGTCGAGCGGAAGCAAGCATTCGTTACGTCACAGAATGACGCAGTGCCTGTATACTAGGGAGACGGCGTAGGGCCAGCTGCGCGGCCGAGCAGAACGGAGAGATGGGCCAGCTGGTGCGGCCCTGGCACGAATACAACGCCGGGAGAAAACAAACACGGTGGCTAAGAAAACAACGCTGAACATGTGCCCCTGGAGTGCATCTGAAAAAAAAAAAGAAACAATAACGACAACAACAGAAACAAAATTCATGAAACATTAGGTGACGGCTTCACGCATTCTCCAAGGACGGTGCGCGAACAAAGCAGAGTGAAACGTCTCTGCCGGTACTCGCCCCATAACCAGAAAGCTTAATCTCCTGTTTTAAAGGGGATACCTCCGAGCGTTTGAGCATGCGCAGACTCGCAGCCGAAGGCGACGTTCGAGTGCTGTCCCACGACTTCCGTGACAAGCTGAGTTTTATTTCTTCCACTGTTGTTTTCAAGCGTATGACATAGAATAGAGCAGGAAGCTGACTGCTTGACAGGGGGCGATCGGCAACGAAATTTTGTGCGCAAAAGGGCACTGTGACTACTTTTTTTTTTTTTTTTTAATTCCTAGAGGTGCTCTCCTCTCCGAATGAAACTAGGTATTGGTTGAAGTTGTCTAAGTATAACTGTGGTTGGAAAGAATTACGTGGGAAAAGCGAAATGGTTTTTTCTTCTCTGTCTCCCTCTCATCATTTAGAGCTAATCCTGGGATTTATTTTTCTGCTGTTACAGTTTTCTCTTTTTCAGTTTTGTCGGCAATATTTATTGCAGCAAATGCATAAATACTTCACGGCCCAGCAGGCCACAATACTAGCAGCACAGAAACGTCAGATAACGAACATAAGATAAATAAACACGAGGGGAAGAAACAGCAGCAGAGAACATATGCGGGGATGAACCATGAATTATGCACATTGTAAGAACACAAAAGCACGCGGCAGGGAACGTGAAAGAGCGCTTCAGCCATTTAGGCTTAGACATGACGCCAAAGGCCGCGCCTGCTGGTATATAAAAGTGAGAAACGCGAGTGCCTGTTTCCATTATGCCTTTTTTTCTTCTTACATGCATACTTTTTATTTACGAATAGGGCAAGGCATGTAAAGCATATCCATTTTTTGACAACCATTAGTACTGACACCAAACTTTCCCAACAAATAAGCATGGTGTTGTCGGTTTTCGTTGTGTCTTGTTGCAGGCGTTCTTCCGAGACCGCTTCTTCCACATTATTCTGCTGAGTCTTGGTAAGAACGGCTACGAAGTGGACGACGGAGAGAAAGTTCCGCGAAAGCCAAATTCGTTACGGTCAAATACAAGTAAGGAGGGAGGGAGGGAGAGAGAGAAAGAGAACGAGAGAGAGAAATTTTAATGACAACAGGAGATGTCTGCTTGGTGGTGAGCCTAGCATGCTACGCCTGATCAGGGTTGAGGGATGAGGGTGACAAAGTGTGGGATGGGAGCAGAAAAATGAATGAAAAAAAAAAAAGGATCGGTGTCGCGCACTTTCACATACACATACACATGATCACACGCATATCAGTTTGAAAGCGTCTCGATCAACCCTTTGTCCTTGAGAAAAGTCATCAAGGCCTTTGTAGCTCGCGCAGCCGAAGACCCGTCGCACCAAGGACCGAGGACACACACACACACACACACACACGCACACACACACACACACACACACACACACACACACACACACACACGCACATTTTACGCATTTTATAAAAAAAAACTACTGGCGGAGAGATGGCAGGCATCCTATAGTTATTTTCTTTTCCCACGATGTCTGCAAGCTTTCTGATATTGAAAAGCCAGGCACTACTTGGCTCTACATGGTGCTTTACTAGGGCAGAAAACTTTCCAGGGGCTACAGGCAGTGGGCAAAATGCTAAGTTGTCTGCAGCCACAGTAAAAAAAAAGCTGCAGAAACATTTCGCTTGTCACAACAGATTTTCTGCGCGGTGTTTGGCAGCGAACCTGCGTAGAGAAAATAGACATTTCTATTGCAACATCAAAATTTTGTGTACTTACAACAGGAAACTAATACCAAACTAGACCACAGAAAAAAATATACTGCGGGAAAAAAACTGTAGAACTGGAAAACTAAAGTGATGACGTTAAGACAGAGCTGCAGAATATTTTTCGGCACATTTGACACTGTTCTGTAGCTTTTCTTCTGTTTTATCAACAGGGATGTCGGGAAGCGAGGCAATGGATACTAGGCGGACAGTAATGGAGGGCTCAGAATTATTTCAGACTTCCTGGCGTTATTTGAAGTATTCGCCGCGAGATCGACCTAGAGGTGGCGCCACCGTCACTCCGGTAGTGTGGATCGGCAGCCGCGGCGGCGCTCGCAGAAACGCACGCTGCGTAGGTCTGCTTCCGAGTTTACGGCGGGTTTGTTGACGATGAAAACGTGTCTTCTGCAGCATTTCTGCAATATTGCAGAAAAATTTCGCCAATGTAGCAGAAGAAGATCGAATTTTAGGAAAACGAAGCACGCAAACACCAGTCTTCTAGGTTTACTTTGCACGTTTCTTGCGCTGTACCGCGCTCACGCGCCTAATGCTTGAGCCTGCCTAATGACAGCTTTGTTTTTCTTATCGACTTTTGAACAGTTTGCGCGTGTCTCATGCGAGTGAGAGCGGCGAATTTATTTGTTTGGTTGGTTTGTTGGGTTTAACGTCCCAAAGCGACTCAGGCTATGAGAGACGCCGTAGTGGAGGACTCCGGAAATTTCGACCACCTGGGGTTCTTTAACGTGCACTGACATCGCACAGCACACGGGCGCCTAGCTTTTCGCCTCCATCGAAAAGCGGCCGCCGAGGCCGGGATTCGATCCCGCGTCCTTGGGAACAGTAGTCGAGCGCCGTAACCACTGCGCCACCCCGTGTCAAGCACACGCAGATACCTGCAGTACTTTAGATTTGATCGATGCAGCCTGGTTCATTATATCGTACTTGACTCGAGGATTAAGCTGGTTAAATGTAGCACTGGCAGCGCACTGCATGGCGAGTTGCTTTAGACTGAGTGCACATAAACTCTGGCCCAGACAACCACGCACAAGCATTCCCAAAAAATGAGATCACGCCGACACTATACAGGAAACCTCGCCGCACGGGAAAGCTGATTGTTCACGTGTACAGCGCTGAGTGGATAGAATTTGCCGAGATGCTTTTTGCGGCCACTGTCATAGAATGTGATAGTGTATTACTGCATGCGCCACTAACTGTAAATGACTTCCTGAAACCGAGGAAAGTATAAGGGATTTCTGATGTGTGTGATGTTAATATATAACGGTAAATTAGTAGTGTAATTATTTTGTTTTGCAATGCCACAAAATTACACCGTGTGAGAGAACTTTTACACACTTGACAGAATTTACAATAATCAGCCATTAATTTTCAGCAACGTTAATGTGCAAACTACGAATTACTCGCTGCAATGACATCGTTTAAACTGCACATGGACACTGTCATGTTCTGGGAAGCAATTTTACAGGCTGAAAATTTCTTTATCGCTAATTATTCAGCAATGACTAAATCTTATGCGAAGTAAAATATTAGGGTGCTTCCAAAACAGATGCCGAATATAAAGCTATTCCGAAGGAAATGGAGGTCATCTTATCATGCGACTATAAAATGTATTTATTCCCGAACTAAACACTGATATTTAAGCATGCATGAAGCTGTTTTACTACCCTCGTCAGAAACGACGAGTTTGCGCGGAAGACAGCACTTGGACGAAAAGGGATTATAATGATTATAATAGGCTACCAGTAAAGTACATTAATCTAGGTGTATTATGTAATATTTAGGGTAACAATTAGGTGCAGGGAATATGTTTCTCAAACATTCGAGCATTTCTCTAAAGCAAAATGTGCTCACTAAAACTTTTAAGGATGCACAGAAGCCTTCAACAACAAAAAAAAAAAAAAAAGAAAAAAAACGAAATGCATATTGGCCCGGGTTTAACGCATGAAAGCGGCATCGGCTATGACGGATGATTGCAGAGGCTGGTTTTGGTGTCGTTTCTTTTTTTCATTATTAACACCACATTTACCACGTTGGCTTGTTTATTGTGCAGTCAAATCCCACAGCAGAGGAGCGCCTTTCGAAACGATTGTGATTGAATCCTCCGTTCTCCAAACCATCAGTCGAGCACCCTTACCATTGAGACACCGCGACAGAGGTTTAAAGCAAAAAAAAAAAATAAAAAAAAAAAGTACTGACACAACTCTATCGTGAATACAGAAGGCATAGTAGGCATAGAGTGGTCTGTTCAAACTGCATTCTGCTATATGAAGCAGTCTGCGGTGCCATATGTTTTAGTGGCTGCGGTATTCCAAACAGAAACGGGAATATGCGATTTCTGAGCGTTTGCATTAACTTTTATTGACGGCAGCGACCTGTTTTGCTTTGACATGGCGGTAACGACAGTGCCACTTCGTTTGAGACATTGCATGTCAAAGGATCTCAAGCGCCGAAGACCGCGATGAATGATGTCCTTATCCAAACATGACATGCTCGATACGGACAAGTATATATTTTTTAAATGAAGCGTGGGGTTATAGACTGTTCATATTTATTTTGGAAGAGGCATATAGGTAAGCAAAAGCTCACAGGAATCGCGAAACAAACAAAAACACTCCTGTACACGCTGCATGCGCGCGCGTAAATCACTGCGGGCTGGCACGCGACGCAAAAACGCATCCACACTGAGTAGGTTTCGCCGCTGAGCCGCAAGGTGGCGATTCTGCTCGATCTCGAGGCCAATAACAGCGGACAAAAAGAAAACACGCTGTTTTTTTTTTTTTCCTTTCAAAAAGAACTGGCGTCGTGGATTTGCTACTTTGGTTACTATTTCTGATTTCAAATAGGAAACAGTATTTGCTGATATGAAGTAATTTCGTAGTCCAAATATAATTCGACATTTCACCGAGCATATGCGCTGGGCGTACGTTTTTGTGACCAGCATGCGATTCGCGAAAAACGCGACGATGAAGTGGTTTGCAGCATCTGAAGCGGTAATATTGGTCTAAAAATTGGACCACACCATTACCACTTCGAGTTGTTGACCAATCCGCTTTCGCCCTACCTAATGCTAGACTGTACCGGCAAAGTGATGGTCCCGGGTTCGAACCCCGGACCAGAGTGAAATTTCTTATACGAAATTTCCATGGAAATTGCAGCGCTTTCGTTTGTACTGCAGAACTGAGGATTGGGCTAGTTGATTGTAATCCGTCCTATTAAAACCAGCGATTACGAACACAGACAGAGGACGAGACGAAACAGCACTTTCAGTTTGTTTCTTCTCATCCTCTTCTGTGTTCGCAATCGCTGGTTTTTATACGTTGTTTCATTTGTAGCCGTATGGATGCGCTTTGGTGGATGGTACTGAGTAATTACTCCCGATTTACGAAGCAGTACTGCGTATATATCTTCACTTCCTACAGAATGTGGCAGCGAATCATGGAGGAAGGAAAGAACTTAGGAGAAGCCCTGACGTCATTTTTTTGAAGCCGGTGCGACACTGCAACGTCTCTCCTCCTGCTTCAGGAGGAGAGACGTTGCAGTGTCCGGTCGCGGCGCGGCCGCACCGGCTTCAAAAAAATGACGTCAGGGCTTCTCCTAAGCTTTACTCTCCGCATTCTCTTTCTCCGCGACGCTCACGTACCTAGGGCCCTTAGCAACGCTGTTGCTAGTGGCCCGAGATTTCATCGCAACAACGTCGCCGTTGCTAATGACCCGACTTGGCTAACCCTAAATTTTGACGTCACTTCACCCGCACTTTCTTCAATGCATTGGGAATGGCAAGGGCCTCTCCTAAGTTGTTTCCCTCCTCCATGCAGCGAATGCAAGAGAAACTGAATGCAGGAGAACACCGAACTTGCTAAATACTATCCATTATACGCAGCTCCCTGAGCCCCAAATAACCGGGGGCGACGGGAATTCTCGAAAGTGACGGCTGAGCTAACGACCTCGGCTGATCTACGGGCTCATGTATTGGCTCGGTGACATAAGCGCGATGTCGTGTTCGGTTCCACCCGTAACGTTTAAACCTACAGGCTGATTTATTCAGAACATCCCTTTATATTGCATTAAGTGGGTGCGTGGTGTTTTTCAGGGAGGCGGTTGTGATGCTATACTGACGTCTCAAGACCTATAGGTCTGAGGCCCAGAGAACGGCAGGCACTGGCACAGGGCTCCAGATCTTCCTAGACGGAGCGCAGCCAGCACATGTCGCCGGGGTAGGCATTGTGTGCCTCCCCCAGTTGTTTGACAACTGCTCTACTATTTGGTTTATTTCAGGGACGATGAAGGCGCCTGGGAAGAAATCCGAAGCGGCTAATCTCCACCTTAGGACGCAGGCGCAGTCAAACATTGCATCGAGAAGGCAATAAAGATGAAAGACGACGTCTTTACGGCCGCCATAGAATTAGTGTCCCGAGCATGGTGTATCATAAGAGAAGGTGCCGAAAGAGCATCATTTAGGTTCTGTTAAAGCCATGGCCCTCTTATTTCCTTACATTGTGTCTCTAGCATGCGCTCCAGGTTGGCCAAGTAGATGAATAAAAGGGTGCACCGTCAATACCACTCACCAGTCTTTGGAAAGCCAGAGCACCAAGAAACAGAGCGCAAATATTATAGCAGGGAACTCATTTGTGTGAAAGCACTTTTACGGAGTCGAAATGAGAACATTATTTGCTTCATTCGGTGAAGACGGTATTACTTGACTGAATACTTACCTTATGGATTACACACTTTAATTTCCATTTCCTGTACTACTGTGAAAATTGACGTATTTATTATATAGACTCTGTGAAGGGAAGTTTGAATTATCATGCCTTCACGTTTTTGTCATAGCTTCGGTGGGTCTGCGCTACTCACCACAGGCGGTCTTCCATGTAGCGGCAATTTCGCGCCTTTTGTATCACAGCTGTTACGTAATCATTTGTTATACATTATTCCTGCTGATGTCATACGATTTACCCAGGCTTACATTATAAGCCACGCCACATATTCCCCCCTATACCTCCACCCCAAACAAAAGGATAGAGACCGGGTGAACGCGTTGCCCCCCCCCCCCCCCCCCCCAGCACATCTAACGCCCGACTCCTTAAACTCGATGTACACAACACTTTCGAGGAACTTAGATAGGCTACATCAATGGCACAAATATCCCACCTAACCAACTCGGCGGCTGGCCGCACTTTATCCCACTGAAACCGAAACCCAGTTACACACCCCATTGACGATGTCTTCCTTTCTACTAACCTTCGCTCTAATCTCATTATATCTCCCGTGCCTAAAACCATGCACCCTGAGCGAGACCAGGGCCGCAAAATAGCCAGGGCTCACACCCTTCACTGACAATATAGCGAGGATAAAGAGGTGGTCTACGTGGGCGCAGCGGAATATACGTCAGGCTCCCGTATGGTCCTGGCTGTAGCCGACAATCAAGAAAACCTGATTACTTCCAGCTCTATAATCACCAATTCTACCACAGAGGCAGAAGAGGCAGCCATTACGGTTGCTCTCATCTCTACATTTGCCACAAAATTATACCCGAGTCCAAATCTGCTATTCTAAATTGTGCCAACGGCTAAATATTGTCACTTAGTGGTGACGAGGTCGACGACACAATTGAAGGGTCGATGATTGCACTAAAGAAACTGTTTATTTGGGCTGACTTGCGCCCGCAAAAGAACTAAGAAACTCGGCGGCGGCGATAGAAACAAACGTGCTCGTCGATCGTCGAACAAAGAATGCCCGTCACACTCGGCAACGCTCAATTTAAAGGCTGCACAGAACAATCTAGATAACGTCTCAAACAGCTACCAGCACGGGCTGGAACATTGTGGAAAGACACCCGAGTGGCCGGAACCTTCGAGACAGATCTCGGTGAGTCTTGCGCTACAACAAAACTGATAAAGGTGTGACTCACGACATCGAGCAGTAACAAACAAAGATTACGGAACTTATACGCGGTCCGGAATCAGAGTGATAAGCCTGTATGCCGGCGGCTGTTAAAAAACAACAAATACTGTTTTGAAGGTTTCGCGGCATTACTCCCTCCTTAAAAAAACATCGCCTCGATGTTTCAAAACAAAGAAACCTAAACATAAACACTGCAAAGTTTAAACACCACAGATTCTTTAACGCGCGTAATATGGCTTCAGTCGTACAACATGTACAATTTCTGGGCGTGCGCGGCGCCGTTGTGATGCTGATGTTCCGTCGGGAATGACTTCATAGTCCAGTGGTCCGACGCGGCGAAGGATTTTGTATGGCCCAAAGTATCGACGCAACAACTTTTCACTTAATCCGCGACGGCGAATTGGTGTCCAAACCCACACTTGGTCTCCTGGATTGTACTCAGCGTGGCGTCGTCGTTAATTGTATCGTCGGCTGTCGGTGCGCTGTTGGTCTATAATACGCAGCCGTGCGAGTCGTCGGGCTTCCTCTGCACGCTGCAGGTAGGCGGCGACGTCAAGGTTGTCTTCGCTGGTTACGTGCGGCAGCATTGCGTCGAGCGTCGTCGTGGGCTCCCTGCCGTACACAAGCTTAAACGGGGTCGCTATGGTCGTCTCCTGGACTGCCGTGTTATACGCGAAGATCACGTACGGCAAGATGGCGTCCCAGGTCTTGTGTTCAGCGTCGACGTACATAGCGATCATGTCCGCGATCGTTTTGTTCAGGCGCTCCGTAAGGCCATTGGTCTGGGGATGGTACGCAGTTGTTCGTCGATGGCTTGTGTGACTGTATTCCAGGATGGCTTGCGTCAACTCTGCCGTAAACGCCGTTCCCCTGTCCGTGATGAGCACTTCTGGGGCGCCGTGTCGCAAGAGAATTTGTTCGACAAAAAATTTGGCGACTTCTGCCGCGGTACCATTTGGTAGTGCTCTTGCCTCGGCGTAACGGGTAAGGTAGTCAGTGGCCACGATGATCCACTTGTTACCCATAGACGAAGATGGAAAGGGGCCGAGGAGATCCATCCCAATTTGTTGAAAGGGCAGGATTGAGGGCGGAATCGGGTTTAGTAGTCCTGCTGGTCTGTTCGGCGGCGTCTTGCGTCGTTGGCACTCACGACACGTCTTCACGTAGTGGGCAACTTCGGCAGGCAGTCGCGGCCAGTAATACTTCTCCTGGATTCGACGCAACGTGCGCGCAAATCCGAGGTGGCCTGCTGTGGGCTCATCGTGCAACGCCTGCAGAATTTCTTGCCGAAGGGTTTTAGGCACTACGAGAAGCTGCGCGGTCTGGTTGGGTGCGAAATTCTTTTTCACGAGGAGGCCATTGCTTAATGTGAAGGATGATAAATGTCGCCTGAACACACCAGGAGGGGAAGCGGTCTTTCCTTCCAAGTAATCGGCTAGCGCTTTCAGCTCAGGGTCTGATCGCTGTTGTTCTGCGAAACTGCTGGCGCTTACCGGTCCCAAAAAGGCGTCGTCGTCATCGTCCTTCGGGGGAGCATCGACCAGAGCGCGGGATAAGCAGTCTGCGTCGGAATGCTTCCGGCCCGACTTATAGACTACAGTCATGTCAAATTCTTGAAGTCGTAGGCTCCATCTGGCAAGGCGGCCGGAAGGATCTTTCAAATTAGCCAGCCAGCAGAGCGCGTGATGGTCGCTTACCACCTTGAATGGTCGGCCGTATTGGCCTCGAGATCGAGCAGAGTCGCCACCTTGCGGCTCAGCGGCGAAACCTAGTCAGTGTAGATGCGTTTTCGCGTCGCGTGCCAGCCCGCAGTGATTTACACGCGCGCATCCGGCGTGTACAGGAGTGATTTTGTTTGTTTCGCGGTTCCTGTGAATTTTGCTTACCCATATGCCTCTTGCAAAATAAATATGAACAGTCTATAACCCCACGCTTCATTAAAAAAAAATATACTTGTCCGTATCGAGCATGTCATGCTTGGATAAGGACATCATCCATCGCGGTCTTCGAAGCTTGAGATCCTTTGACATGCAATGTCTCAAACGAAGTGGTACTGTCGCTACCGCCGTGTCAAAGCAAAAGAGGTCGCTGCCGTCAATAAAAGTTAATGCAAATTCTCAGAAATCGCATATTTCCATTTCTGTTTGGAATACCGCAGCTACTGAAACATATGCCACCGCAGACCGCTTCATATAGCAGAAACAGGCCACTCTATGCCTGCTATGCCTTCTTTGTTCACGATAGAGTTGTGTAAGTACTTCTTTTTTTTTTGCTTTTAAACCCCTGTCGCGGTGTCTCAACGGTAAGGGCGCTCGGCTGCTGATTTCGAGAACGGGGGATTCAATCACAACCGTTTCGAAAGGCGCTCCTCTGCTGTGGGATTTGACTGCACAATAAACAATCCCACGTGGTAAATGTGGTGTTAATAATGAAAAAAAAAAAACAACACCAAAACCAGCCTCTGAAATCATCCGTCATAGCCGATGCCGCTTTCATGCGTTAAACCCGAGCCAATATGCATTTCTCTTCTTTTTTTTATTGTTGTTGAAGGCTTCTGTGCATCCGTAAAACTTTTAGATAGCACATTTTGCTTTAGAGAAATGCTCGAATGTTTGGGAAACACATACCCTGCGCCTAATTGTTACCCTAAATATTACATAATACACCTAGATTATAGTACTTTACTGGTAGCCTATTATAATCATTATAATCCCTTTTCGTCCAAGTGCTGTCTTCCGAGCAAACTCTTCGTTTCTGACAAGGGGAGTAAAACAGCTCCATGCGGGCTTAAATATGAGTGTTTAGTTCGGGAATAAATACATCTTTATAGTCCCACGATAAGATGACCTCCATTTCTTTCGAAATAGTTTATATCCGGCATCTGTTTTGGAAGCAACCCTAATATTTTACTTCGCATAAGATTTAGTCACTGCTAAATAATTAGTGATAAAGAAATTTTCAGCCTCTAAAATTGCTTCCCAGAACATGACAGTACCCATGCGCAGTTTATAACGATGTCTTCGCAGCGAGTAATTCGTAGCTTGCACTTTAACGTTGCTGAAAATTCATCGCTGGTTGTTGTAAATTCGGTCAAGTGTGTAAAAGTTCTCTCACACGGTGAAATTTATTCGCATTGCAAAACAAATTAATTACACTACTAATTGACCATTATATATTAACATCACACACATCAGAAATCCCTTATACTTTACTTGGTTTCAGAAAATCATTTAAAGTTAGTGGCGCATGCAGAAATGCACTATCACATTTTATGACAGTAGCCGCAAAAAGCATCTCGGCAAATTCATTCCACTCAGCGTTGTACACATGAACAATCAGCTTTCCTGTGCGGCGAGGTTTCCTGTATAGTGTCGGCGGGATCTCATTTTTGGGGAATACTTGTGCGTTGTTGTCTGGGCCAGAGTTGATGTGCATTCAGTCTAAAGCAACTCGCCATGCAGTGCGCTGCCACTGCTACATTTAACCTGCTTAATCCTCGAGTCAAGTACGATATAGTGAACCAGGCTGCCTCGATTCAATCTAAATTACTGCAGGTCAGAGCACAAACCTTGTATCTGCGTGGGCTTGACACTAAATTCGCCGGTCTCACTCGCATGAGACACGTGCAAACTGTTTAAAAGTCGATAAGAAAAACAAAGCTGTCATTAGGCAGGCCCAAGCATTAGGCGCGTGAGCGCGGTACAGCGCAAGTAACGTGCAAAATAAATCTAGAAGACTGGTGGTTGCGTTCTTTGTTTTCCTAAAATCCGCTCTTCTGCTGCATTGGCCAAATCCTTGGATTTTTTTCTGCAATATTGCAGAAATACTGCAGAAGACATGTTTTCATCGCCAACAAACCCACCGTAAACTCGGAAGCAGACCTACGCAGCGTGCGTTTCTGCGAGCGCCGCCGGCTTCCGATCCACACTACCGGAGTGACGGTGGCGCCACCTCTAGGTCGATCTCGCGGCGAATAGGTATGGACGAAACTTAGAAGTGGCCCAGATGATTGCAAGGCACTCTTCTCGGTCGTCGAGTAATTGACTTCGGCTTTTGTGAGGGATCTGCTAGCGTAGGCGATTACTTTCTCCTGTCCGGCACTCTTCTGGACAAGAACGGCTCCTAGGCCCACACTGCTCGGGTCGGTGTGAATTTCGGTCTCGGCGTTTTCATCAAAGTGGCCAAGTACAGGAGGGCATTGCAGGCGGCGCTTAAGTTCGTCGAAGGCTTCTCCTTGCGGCGCTTCCCATTTAAAAGGTACGTCAGCCTTTGTAAGCTGCGTCAACGGTTCGGCGATCCGCGAAAAGTTTCTGACAAATCGTCGATAATAAGCGCACAGCCCAAGGAATCGGCGCACAGCTTTCTTGTCGGCAGGCGGTGGGAATTGTGCGATTGCAGCTGTTTTCTCCGGGTCTGGGCGAATACCGTCCTTGCTAACGATGTGACCTAGGAACCGGAGTTCTTCGTACGCGAAGTGACACTTCTCTGCTTTTAGCGTTAGTCCCGATGACTTGATAGCTTCAAGCACTGTCTGTAGTCGTTTTAGGTGGTCTTCAAAGTTTGACGAGAAGACAACAACGTCGTCCAAACATACCAAACAAATTTGCCACTTCAAGCCTGCCAGGACTGTGTCCATTACTCGTTGAAACGCGGCTGGTGCGGAGCAGAGGCCAAATGGCATCACCTTGAACTCATAAAGCCGTCCGGTGTGATGAATGCGGTCTTCTCACGATCTCTGTCGTCGACCTCAATTTGCCAATATCCGCTCTTCAGGTCCATCGATGAGAAGTACCTTGCATTGCAGAGCCGGTCGAGAGTGTCGTCGATGCGGGGAAGCGGGTAGACATCCTTCTTCGTTATGCTATTCAAGCGGCGGTAATCAACGCAGAAGCGAAGTGTGCTGTCTTTCTTCTTGACCAAAACGACTGGTGCCGCCCAGGGGCTGTTCGAGGGCTGGATTACGTCATCACACAGCATTTTCTCAACTTGATCGCGAATGGCCTGGCGTTCTCGCGGCGATACACGATAAGGGCTTTGGCGCAGCGGTCGGGCGTGTTCGTCCGTTATAATGCGGTGCTTGGCCAGTGGTGTTTGTCGTACCTTCGATGATGACGAGAAGCACTCCCCGTAGCTTCGAAGAAGACTGAGAATCTGGTCTTTCCTGCTGTGGGTCAATGTCGGGTTGATGCCAAATTTGGGCTGATGGAATTGGTCCGGTGCGTCTTCCAGCGTTTGGTCGTGGAGGGCGAATACATCTTTGAGGTCGGCTAATTCGTCGAGAAAAGCGATCGTCGTGCCCTTGTTAAGATGCCGGTATTCTTCTGTGAAGTTTGTTACCAGCACCTGAGCTTGACCTCTCCGGAATTTCGCGATGCCTCTTGCGATGCCGACACCTCGTTCTAAGAGCAATTGGATATTTCCTTCGACGATGCCTTCAGCGGTTTCGATGTTTGCGCTACCTACACAGACTGCGATGCTTGATTGGGGCGGGACGGTCAATTCTTCATCGAGGACGTTTAGAGCGATGTGTTGCATCGACGTCGTCGTAGCAGGAATGGCTTTGTCTGCAGAGAGCTTGATGAGCTTGGATCGCAGGTCGATGATAGCCCTATGTTCATTTAGGAAGTCCATGCCTAAAATCACGTCGCGGGAACATGGCTGCAAGACCACAAAGCTGGTGGGGTAAGTACGCCCATTTACGGTTATTCTTGCAGTTGCCACCTGCGGTGCGAATCAGCGGGCCATCCCAAGCGGTTGTAACTTTCCTGAGATGAGAGGCTAACGGCCCACTGATGACTGAGTAGTCAGCTCCGGTATCTACAAGGGCAGTGACTCTGCGACCGTCGATATCAACTTCAAGGTCACTTGTCCGCGTCCTCGCATTGCACGTGGGCCTTAGTGTCCGATCTCGGCTCCGTCGTTTCTTCAGGTCATGGCCGGGGCATATACGTTGTCACTTCGCTGGGCGGCGGTGTCTGCTTGCACTCTGGTCGTGTTGTCGTCGATGTCGTCGTGTGGAGCGGCGATGAAATGGTTGCGTCGTCGTTAGTGGTCGTCGGCGGCGGAGGATCTTCGTTTTTTCGCCGGTGAGCAACCTCACCTCCAATGGTTGCTGCCTTTAGTTACCCCTACGGGGGCTAGGAGACCGTCCTTGCACGTAACCGCGGCCCGGCGACGCAAATCGGGCATTGTACGGTGATGGGGAGCGTGCAGACGCCTTGGCGACGAGTGCTCTCCGCTGCGCAGGAAGTCGTTGATTTCCTGTGGTCGCTCGCCAGGACGGGGTCGTGGGGCGTCGACAGCGAAACCACGGAGGCCGATGCGCCTGTAGGGGCAGTGACGGAGGATGTGGCCGGCCTCACCGCAGTGGAAACATAATGGCCGGTTGTTTGCCGTCCTCCAGGCGTCGCACTTCTTGGGGTTTGGGGGTCGTTGGTAGGCTTGGCGGGCGGGGGCCAAGGGGCGGTTTTCAGGAACAGGACGGTAGCGGCGAGGACTCGGAAAGTCATCACGTCGGGGCGCAGGGCGACGTAATGCACCAGCGTAGTTCATTGCTGTTGCCTCTTGTGCTGGAACAGTCGCAGCCGTCGCTTGAGGAACGCCCAGCGCCTGCTGGACTTCTTCACGGACGACGTCCCCGAGCGTCGCCACCTGGGGTTGTTGCGATGATGGCAGCATTCGGCGGAGCTCTTCTCGCACGATCTCCCGGATGAGGTCCCGAAGGTTCTCTCCGCTTGCAGATGCGCTGGGGTAGTGGCATGAGTTGTCTGGTTGAAGTGGTCGCTCGTAGTGGCGCATCCGGGTGTCCAACGTCTTCTCGATGGTCGATGCTTCACTTTCAAATTCTTCCACAGTTTTCGGCGGGTTCCGGACAAGCCCCACAAAAAGCGACTCTTTAACTCCTCGCATTAGGAATTTCACTCTCTCACTTTCGGTCATGTTCGGGTCGGCGCGGCGAAACAGGCGTTTCATCTCCTCTACGTAGACCAGGACGGGCTCGTTTGGTAGTTGAATTCTTGATTGGAGGAGGGCCTGAGCTCTTTCTTTTCGAACAGAACTTGTAAAAGCCATCAAGAACTGTTCTTTGAATATCTCCCAATCCTTGAAAGTAGTCTCGTGATTTTCAAACCAAACTCGGGCATGTCCTTGAAGAACAAAGTAGACCTGCCTGAGTTTCGCAGCGTCGTTCCAGCCATTGAATTCTGCCACACGGTCAAAAAGGTCCATCCAGTCTCCAGCATCTTCATCCGGTCGTACATGGAAGCAGGGGGGCTCACGGGGTTGGACGAAAACAACCGGTGCTGCAGGCTGGGCCATTGTCAGCGTCGATGCCTTCCGAGATCGAATGGGGTCAGGCAGCAGACCGTGTTCGGGTTGTAGGCCTTGAAGTCGGCGGCTGGCGCGGTGACCTGTAGGCTGGTCTTCCAGGGCGACAGGAACACGGCTTGGGTCTTCGCTTGAAGGATCAAAGGCAGCACCTCCACCAGATGTCACGTAGTGGTGACGATGTCGGCGACACAATTGAAGGGTCAATGATTGCACTAAAGAAACTGTTTATTTGGGCTGACTTGCGCCCGCAAAAGAACTAAGCAACTCGGCGGCGGCGATAGAAACAAACGTGCTCGTCGATCGTCGAACAAAGAATGCCCGTCACACTCGGCAACGCTCAATTTAAAGGCTGCACAGAACAATCTAGATAACGTCGCAAACAGCTACCAGCACGGGCTGGAACATTGTGGAAAAACACCCGAGTGGCCGGAACCTTCGAGACAGATCTCGGTGAGTCTTGCGCTACAACAAAACTGATAAAGGTGTGACTCACGACATCGAGCAGTAACAAACAAAGATTACGAAACTTATACGCGGTCCGGAATCAGAGTGATAAGTCTGTATGCCGGCGGCTGTTAAAAAACAACAAATACTGTTTTGAAGGTTTCGCGGCAATATCTTGCACCGCTGCTCGCATATTACTCTTCTGGCAGTCCCGGCACCCCATAAGCCTCATCTGGACGCCAGCATATGCCGGCCTCCCTGGAAACGAGGATGTTAATTCCCTAGCCCGAGGTCTTACCTTCCGGGCTAGAGAAATGGAGCCCTCTCCACAGGCCGTCGAGCGCCTGCTCTCCTTCCGTGATATATCTTGTACTACGGAACAAACGAAGGGAATATACACCCTCAGCCCTCTCTCTCACCATAGCGCAGGCCGCACACTGGCGAAGTTTGCAGACTCGGATGGCTCCATACCCTACATTTCTACATGCCCGATACCCAGACCAGTTTCCTCACCATGCAGACTCTGCGGCAAACCAGGAGACTTTTTACACATCCTTACATGCCCTACCTTTTCTCATCCCCCATCACTGAACTTTGCAGAGTCCTACTCGGTGTCTCATGAAGAGCACCTCAAGTCAACACCAACGGGATATCATTTCCAGTGCTATGAGGAGGATTGCTCTTCAATGTCTTTCTTTTGCCTTATAAGGGTGTCTCCCATGTAGTAAGGGAGCACCCAAGTGCCTTGCAAGGGCTCCACTCCCACTACTTGTTTCAATGGCAATAAATTGTTTCTACCACCGCCCATGCACACATCATGCTGATCCCATGGACACTTGCCCTAACGGTGGAGGTAAGCCGCCTTTGCTCCTTGATCCTAGCGCCCTCGCAAACCACTTCTCCACCTTCATCCACTGAAACCCATCACTTTTCCTCATATCTCTTCGCCTTAACTCACCTTAACTCACAGAATCCGTCTACTACTCCTTCTTAGCCTACACAGCTCGGAACCCAACCCACTAACGCGCAACAGAATCCCATCAGTTCGCCCAAGAAGATCACAGGAAGATAGAAGAAAATCTCAACGCAAAATTATAAGGAGGCGCGCCTTGAGGCAAAATTTAGCGCAATCATAGATCAGAACACCCGTCGACTTGAACAGCAGATGGAACAATTCTCTAAAATGCTCGAGACACTGGAAATGCACCTAGCACCAAGCCCACCCAACACCACCCCCAATTCTCAACCCTCAACGCTCCAGCTTGGAGGGCAGACAATTCTAACGCATTACTTCTATAGAACTGTTGCAGTAAATGTCGCAGTAAACTTTCGCAGTAAACTTCCGGGGCAAGCGCGCTACCCTTACCTTCTCCTCCCATCATCATCCCGTGGCCCAAACCTTCTCTTACAGGACATCAATACACCCGCCATGATATTTCATGACGGCCCGCGTAATAAGCGGACGCGTTCGCATTGACTCCGCACCTTTTCAACTGATTTATGTGGTCTGATCGACTTCCTAGGAACTCAAGTGCTACAAACGGTTTGTGAAGCTACTCTGCACCACCCACAACTACGTTTTAGGTCTTTAGAGTAGGATTTTGCCGATAAATATCCAATTTAACCCCGAAACGGCAGCCGCCCGCTAGGCCTCGTGTATAGGCATGGCGACTTCGTCGAACCGAGACGCGACTGGGGCTCGCCTCCTTCGAACCTTCTCCCGGTACGTGGACTTGCCCGCAGCTGCATGACCCAACAAGCCGATGGAGAAGCGGCCACTCCTCAGGTACTCGACTCTAATCCAAAATGAATTAGGGCTATTGAAGCCCGAACGCTAAATTACCCGAAGCCACTCACGTCCGGGCAACCCAGCACACGTTCGCCGCCTCCGGCCACCGGCCGACCTGGCAGCACCGGCACGACTACACTCAGGCAAGTCTGCATCCAGCACTATGAGGCCTCAAGCCCCGTTACCTAAGCTATCTGCCGATGATTTGAAGAATATCTACTGCCCAACTGGAGGCCACGACCTCAGCCAGCATAACGGAGGGTATATCTTATCCCTACTTAATGCTGCTCTGAAACTTCCGATGAAAGCAGTCCGTCAACAAGACGCCATTCAAATCAATCCCCGAAAAAACTCTTTCTCCACAAGTACTCCCTTCAAAGAAAGAACAAGTTGCTACGTCCAACTCGCATCCCTCCAAGTTGTGGATAAACAATACCGAATGAAGGCGTACATTGCTCAACCCGACACCGCCATCAGAGGCATATTCTACAATGCCATATAAATACCAGACATCGGACGCAATCTTCAAGGAACTGCAGATGTTCAACCAAAGTGAATTCTTCACCATCATAGACGCCCGACAGCAAAAAAAAAAAAACTAAATCAATCCTGGTTACGTTCATCAATACGAAGACGGTTACTGGCGACTCCGCTTTGTTGTGCCCGGCCAAAGCCACCCAGAAATTCAGCCGGACGCCAAACTTCTACGGCGAACGCCTCCTTCACAAAATCCGGATACTGCTCTGCAAGACACCAATGTACTAGAAGCGAGCCCTGCCAAGGGGAGAGAAGCGACGTGTTTGAGCATGAGCGGAGCATCCAGACAGCTCGGCACCGTGGCCCTGGCGGTGGACCCCTTCTCGCCCCGCGGCATATTTGAAGCAAGGGCGCAGCAAGCTCTGCCATTGGCCCTGCGAAAGTGCTGCCGTCGAATTGGACCATTTGAGCGTTGTTGTTGTTGTTGTTGTTGTTGTAGTGGTTATTTATTGTATGTACAAAAGGAAAGAAAAGATGTTTGCCAGCCCCGGTATCTGCTATCTGATATCTGAAGCACCTGAACTGGGGCGGCGGAAATAAAGGGATAGCGAGGAGAAGGTAGAGGAAATCAAAGAGGTGAGTGATAGGAAGAAAGAAAAGGGTAGGTAAAAATAAAAGAAATATATACACTATGGTACAGTATACAGTAGTTTGCTTGAGGCCCACCCGCAAATGTCTTAGGTCACTGAGCACTCGGCACATCAGGCGGGCCTCCGCAATAGCTCTGTGTCCAGGCAACTGTTCACAACGCACGCACTGGCACACTGTACAAAACACTGACGGCTGTCGTGGGCGATCGGCCGTTATTGTGGGAAATAGCACACGTGGAGCGTTCAGTCACAGCGCGCACTATCTGGCGAGGTGAAATAGGCGGGTCATCAAGCCCGCCGGTTCGATGTACTAACACAGGATCACGTGAGCTCGCTCGCGGACGCGCGCACTGCCCGGCGGCCACAGGAGCACAGCTACGCTGTCCGGGATTACTCCCTGCGCTCTGTAAGCCGCCAGCAACTCACGTCGTGGTTCGGCTAGCGCGGTGCAGCGCAGTAGAAAATGTTCGAGAGTTTCTACCGCGCCACAGCCGTCACACACGTCACTGGTGGCAAGTCCGTGGCGCATCGTCGTTCCCCAGGCCACACACATCCAATGCGTGCACGGAGGATCATTGCACGTTGCAGCCGAGTCAGCGAGCGGCCGCTGACACTGTGAATGCGCTCACCTCTTGCGATGCGTGGGTCGGGGTGCTGCGTCCGGAGGTGATCGTCGATTACCGCACGCACATCCTCCAAAGCGAGTAGCTCGTCGCTAGGAGGGAGTTCATGTGCTGGTTCGGCAGGTTCGTTGCCCTCTATGCCGCAGTGCCCGGGGATCAACTGTGCCCGTATAGCGCAGCCACGCTCCCCCAAGCGCTTGAGACGCGCGCGAATCTGACACAGCAGCGGAGTTCCCCGGCCGGTGGTTCGAAGGCGGCTGAGGGCAGCGCGGGAGTAACATAGCACGGCACACCTGGGTGGCGGCGCAGTCAGTTCAAGCAGTATCCATGCCTAGGCGTAGGCCCAGCAGCTCCGCCGTGGTGGAAGAACCCAGGAATGACAGGTGCAGCTGTCTGTGCAGTTGCAGGGCGGGGATGGTAGCCGCCGCTGCTAGCGAGCAACTATCTCTGGCCGCGGAGCCGTCGGTGTAAACGAGGAGGTGGTGTTGGAGTTCCTCGTAGATGACGGTTCTGGTCAGCTGCTGCTCTGCACAGGGCGGTGTGGTGCGTTTTCCCGCGATTCCGACAATCTCTCGCTGAACCTCCGTAGCAGCGGGCCAGGGCGTGAAGAGGTCGTAGGGGGGCCGTTGCATTGGTTAGCTGCTCATACTCGAGCAGCGCCGCTCCCATGCGCGAGTGGCGATGATGTCGCAACCGATGTAATAGCGGGCCGCCGTCCTTTGCGCGCTGTAGGCGATCGATGTGTCGGAGCGCCCGCCGCGTGGCCTGAAGTTGTAAAGGCCACGCACCTGCCTCGGCCAAAGTAGCTGCGCATTGAGAGTTCTGAGGAAGGCCGAGGCAAATGCGGAGCGCCTTGCGATGCTCGACCTCTAGCCTCTTCCAGCATGGTTGGCGCAGAGTGACGAGCGGTAGCGCGTAGAGTATTGCCGCCAGAGCCGCGGAGTTGCACAGCCGTAACGCTGCTTGCTGGGAGATGCCCTGGCCTCGAGCAGTAAGCCTGTGTACGGCGGCGGTGGTTCTATTCATCTGCAGGCAGGCCTTGATCGCCGCGGGTCGGAAGGCAAGGCGCTGGTCTATGTCCAACCCAACATTACTAGTATCTAGTAACGTTCGTCCAACCCCAGGTACCGCATCGAACGTCGCCACGGCAAGAGGGTCCCGTCCAATGTGAGCGGCGGTGGTCGCCTGCGCGAGCTCGGAACACATGCCATTTTGAGGGATTTGTCCGCGTTGAGCGAGAGACCTAGGCCGTGCAAACAGTCGCTCACCGCCGTCAGAGCTGCCTGCAGGCACGCGCGCACCCGTGCTGTCTCGCCCGGCGGTCCCAGGCACCACAGAGCAATGTCATCTGCGTATATGGAGATGTACACATGATGCCGGCAGCCTGCAGGCAGGCAGCCCGGCACCACCGACATCGCCACATTGAACAGAAAAGGTGACAGGACAGAGCCCTGCGGCATGCCTAGCCCGACCGGGCGAGGCGCCGAGAGAGCACCCCCACGCGAACGCGCATGGAGCGCGCCTGGAAAAAGCTCCGAACGTATTGTAGCAAGCGTCCGCCCACGCCAGCCCTCTCAAGCGTCGCGAGAATGGGAGCGCGGCAGACGTTATCAAACGCGCCCGACACGTCCAGCAGTAGAAGCAACGCAAGCTGCCTCACTGCCTTCGCGTGCTCGAGCGCGCTGCCAACATCAGAGATGGAATCCGCAGTGCACCGCATTCCACGAAAGCTCATCTGCCGCTCATCAAACAAATCCGCCGCCGCAGCCTGCTCGTTAAGGCGATGTAAAGCTATGTGTTCCATGAGCTTACCAGCCGCAGATGTTAGCGCCACTGGACGGTATCCTGCGAGCTGGGTTGGTGGGCGTCCTGGCTTGAGGATGGGGCAGACGACTGCCGTGTGCACAACCCATTTTCGGTGCGGGCAACATCCACACCACCTCTCCGGACGAGCGAGACAAAAAGATCGAGCAGCTGATGGCTGCAATTCGCGTCCTCGCCCGGAAAATCCCGGAGGACTCTCCCGACAGGCGCGTCTGCTTAGAAGCAGCAGGCGCCTCCTTACAGGATGTCCAACATCATGGCTAGTCGCCGGACACCTCCCCGAATTCCTTCCATCCTGCAGTGGAACGTACGTTCTCTTGCCGCACGCTATTCAGAGCTGCGCTTACGAGTGTCTAACGAGTCTCCTGAGGTTGTAGCGCTGCAGGAGACGTACGTTCGTGCACAAGAGGGGGACCCTCAAATGCGGCTGCCCGGCTACGTCGGATACCACTCCCCGACAACCTGTGAGGAGATTACATGTGCTGCAGTGCTGTGCAGTGATCCCCAGCACAAACCAGGGAAATCTCGGTGCGCGGTTTATGCGCGGCGCGATGTCCAACATGTCCTCGTTGACTCGGCGGCGGCGACTAGTGATGTGCAGGAGTGTGTTGTTGTTACAGTCCGCATACGTGGTGTGGACACGTCTGTGGCTAGTGTTTACGTGCGCCCAGCTGTGCAGTGGAATGCCCAGTGGTTCAGTGCAGTCTCTTCGTGTTGTGCCACCCGACAAATCATCCTCGGAGATTTCAACGCCCATCATTGTGCCTGGGGAAGTGCCCGAAACACTTCGCGAGAAGACGACCTACACGTCATGGCAACACAGCAGGGACTCACACCGCTGAACACCGCGGCGAGCCCACCTTCCGGTGACGCGGCACACCCGGCTCCTGCATAGACGTTGCGTTCGCGTCCAGCGGCATCGAGGCGACCTGGAATCGTGCACCATCACTTTGGGGCTCTGATCACTTCTCCATCCTCATTGAGCCCACTGCAAAGGAAGCTCGCGCCACGCGTACTTACTCCATTGTCAACTGGACCCGCTTCCACAGCGAAGTAGAAGCCGCAACTACGTCCGGCGCGGATTTCTTCTCCAGTCGCGTCCGTAGCGCGTTCGCAGCCACTCGCCGCGTAGAGGTTCGGGCAGGGCAACCAACGCCCGACAACAAGTTGCTCGACCTGAGACAAAAACGCGACAAAGCTGAGCGACGAGCGCGGCGGACGGACCGACCAACTGACTGGACAGTATACAATCGGCTGGACGCAGCAGCGAGGCGGCATTCCAACAAACGTTACAGCCGGCAGTGGGCATCGCTCTGCAGGAAGATGGAGGAGGACTGTAGCTCGCGGTGGCTCTTTACCATCCTTCGACGCATCACAACGCCGCAAGCGGACCCGCAGCCGCTGGCCGCTCTCGCCATCTCTAGCGGCCTTAGCTACGAGGAGCTAGCTGAGCGGTTTGCGGACCGTTTTGCGCCGTAAAGCCCCGCGAACGCAGGCAGCCAAACTTCACCTGTGAGTCCCGGAGACAGAGCCAGCGCTCCTACCCGTGGTGACCCTTGTGATGCCCTCTTCACAGTGACGGAGCTCAACAATGCGCTACAGCGCTGCCACTGTCGCTCGGCGCCAGGGCCGGATGCGGTGACTTACCAGATGCTGCGCAACCTGGACGCAGATCAACGGCTGGTTCTCCTGCAGCAGATCAACCTAGTGTGGGAACGCGGGACCCTCTCGGAGGATTGAGCGTCAGCGGTTTCTCGGTTTACGGAAACTCAAGTGCTTCCGCTCGAGACTGAGAGTAAGTTCGTCACTAGCGTTCAACGGGGGCAGTTGCCCCCTGAGAGAGCGGACGCGGCGGAATCTCACCGGCCGTCGCTGTGCGAGCACCGTCGCGTATAGCTAAGTTAGCTTTCGGACCCAGAGCCGATCTCGTTTTGTAAATGCCTGTAAATAGTCTATAAAGCCTTTTCTTCATGTCACCAGCGCCGACTCGGATTCATCGCTACCGCCCAGGGAGCTGACAGCCCTCGTTCACGAAACGGGTGACGAGCGCTACGCAACCAACTCCTTGGCACAACTCTGTTGACTGTGGGATACTGTGTGATAACCCCACCGGCACAACATCGTCTACTGTGCTGCATATAATTGCTACTCCTTCTTGGCCAAGGCGGAAGCCTGCGTTATTTGCCGCAAAGCCAACAACAATTTATGCCAGCGATGCGGAGAGGCTCATACACCCTTGGAACCAATTACGTGCGCGGCGAAATACATTCTCTGCAACGATCCCTATTTCACAGGATCTAAGGAGTGCAAAGAGAGCTACAACCGCCCGGTCAACAAATGAGCAACGCCCGCCCCGTTCGTTGACGCGGCGGGCCAGTCGACTGAAGTCCCTCACGAGGCGCCGGCCCAACTGCTAATCATAGCCGCTCCCACAACCGATCTGCATCAACAGCGAGGAGAGACTCCAAACTACTCAAATACCGGAACCGCTCACCATCCTTCCCGCCTCTGACCGATCAGCCCATGCCAGACAAACGGGTGAGCTGGGGCCCGCGATCTCCCTTCTTCATCCGCGAGAACGCCCTACTTAAGGCTTGGTTAGAGAGACAGGACCAACACATTCAACAACAGAGCTCGCAAATAGTCAAGCTTAGCAACCAACTACAGCTATTTCTGGAGAAATTGTCGCTCATACAGCAAACAGAAATACAATCCCTCACCCTCATCCAGCACAGAACCTTCCCCTTTCTCATCTCCCCTCCCAGAAGCAGCCCCACACCTTTCACCTTCCGCAACACCCTGACCAAGCGTAATGCTACGAAATAGACCCCACAGCAAATCATAAACCGAAGCTGTTGTATATTTGGTTTCGGTCCGAGTTTGTGATCACCGGTCGCCAGAGGCACCAGTATCGCTCTGTGTATATAAGGGCCAGTCCGTGTACATCTGCGGCACACGCCGCTACAGCATTGGCGTTGGCCGATTTCGGGGGGCGTGACTTTCGCGGCTTGCGATCCCCGGCGCCATGAGTGTTTCGGGACTCGCGCCGCCGCCCCCGTTCCTGCCCGCGCCTGGCCGACCTGCTGTTGCGTAGCCGCAATGGTTCCGCATCTTCGAGAACTACCTGCTTGTTTCGGTGCCTCCGACTGCACGCCGGATTGTGGCAAGGCACTACTTCTTCGCAGTCTCGGCGCAGAAGGTCAGCGCATATTTTGCGCCGTCCCATCTTTGGACAACGCCAAGCTCAGTGAGCAAATTGCTACTGATAAAGCATCGGGCACATGCGACGCAAGGCCTGAAGTATCATCGTATGTTATCGCAGTGCCCGCTCTGCATGCTCATTTTTCGGCAACAAGCAATGTTGTTGCCGAACGGCATCGTTTTAGCAGGCGCGTCCAACAAGTTGGTGAATCAGTGAATGAGTACATCACTGCATTACGGGAGCTTTCTGCTACATGCTCGTTTCCTATCGAAAAAGATTCACTGCGTGACCAGTTCGTTGCGGGTATTTCCTCTAGGAGCTTGCGCGAACATCTTCTCCTTGAAGGATAGTCTCTCTCGTTCGCTAGAGCGGTACTCTTGGCAAGACAGTTTGAGCAGGCGTACAATGATCTGCAAGAATGTTCTGAATATGTTGAACGTATAAATACTCGTGGAAATAGTCCTACGCGCACAACATATTCCGACAATAGGTCGAAGCAGTCACAGAGCCGCCAATCGCATTGTTATCGCCGTGGTTCATCTCAGCACAATGTGGCATCATTTCGCTGTACAGCCAAAAGCAAGCGTTGTCGCCATTGCGGTGTCATGGATCACTTCCACTCTGCAAAAAATGAGGCTCCGCTCGGGTTCGTGAGGTAGGCAGCCAAAATTGTTCTAGCGCGGAAGTTTTGAGCATTCTGGCTGTGATGACGGCCGCGCGCTCCGCAGTTCACTTCACAGTTTCGATTAGCCGTACGGACATAACTTTCCTTGTATCTTCTTGCATTACCAGGGAAGAGTTTGAACAGACCCAGTCGGAAGGCGGCACACTGCAACTAACCAAGGTCTACATCGAATCGTCGTGGCCTGCGCACAAATCTCTGCCGGGTGAGCTTCAACCTTTCTTCAAACTTTGCGATGAACTTTCAGTGGTGGACAATTTGATTTTGCGTGTCGAACGCCTTGTGGTTCCCGCATCACTTACACCACGGCTAATTACCGCTGCTCCTGAGGCTCACCCTGGAATTGTACGAACGAAAGCAGGTCTGTGAGAACACTTTTGGTGGCCAGCCATGGACAGGCAAGTCGAGTTAGCTATCCAATCATGTAGTATATGCCAGGCAGCGGACAAAAGCACGAAGGTTACGGCTGCACCATTGAACCCGGTCCCCTTACCAAAGGAATCGCGGCCAAAGCTGGGAATGGACATTGTTGGCCCGTTTGAGAGAGCGCCACACGATTGCCGATATGCAATCACGCTGGCCGACTACTCTTCTAAGTGGCCCGAGGTATATTTTTGCAGCCAAGCCACAACACGCCCAGTCACGACTCACAAGCTTCTTGGTATCAGTGTTCGCACGTGAAGGTATACCCATAAGAAATTGTTTGCTATAACGGGCCACAGTTTTCATCTCGAGAGTTCCAAGCTTTTCTGCAGGATCGCGGCATCCGCTTGCGGCATTGGTCCGTATACTACCTCCAAGCAAACGGGCAACTAGAACGGTTTAACAGAGTTTTAAAAGTTTTGTTCAAGTACCTACACTCGAGCACCGTCCCTTATGCTAAACGGTAAGATAATACTTCGGCTTATACCGTTTCACGCCTCATGCCACAACTGCAGTTGCCCCAGCACTTCTCCTGCATGGACGTTTGTCAAGAACTCGGCTTCATGTGGTTGGGTACCCGTCAGCCATATTTTCGACTGATCCTAGTGCAGAGCTCCACCGCCTACGCGAGCGAGTGAAGCAAAAGCAACAATCCCGTAAACTTTACACAGACGCTCGCAGGGAAACCAAAGTGGACGTTGGCGACGTTGTACGGGTACGCAGACCTACAACTGCCTTCTAAGGTGACTTCGCTTTTATCAGCTCAAGAAAAGTGACAAGAGAGCAAGGGCAATCGTCTTTTCACCTTGATGATGGGAAAACGTGGAACGCTTCAAAATTTTCGAGGATGCAACGAGCTTCTGCATCCCTTTGTGGGTGGTGTGAAAGGAATGGCACAAATGATACCGCTACGGAAAGCAGCGCAGCGCCTTCCATGGACGGACCCGTTTCAGAAGCGCCAAACGGGACTTCAGCTATGGCTGTGGCTTGCTGTGAGCCGGAAGAGACTTCGCTTGCCACCAGTGGGTTCTCTGAAGCATCGGGACCACAGCGTAGGGTACAGCCACCAAGGAACAGACGACACCCAGACCGCTATGGACACTAAGTGCAGAATGACTCGTTGTGCTGCAGTGAACATGAATCTGTCACTCTCAGCACGAGTGTTGAGCTTGCTGAGGTTGAAAGATATGGACATTATTGGAAGTGTATCTTATTTTTTTATATATATTTTTGTATTAAGTGCTAGGACAAGCACGTTGTTGTTACTGTAAATATAATTCGGTAAACGAGCACTAACGTACTACCACTACTAAATTACTAACCCATGTAGCCGCTTTTATAAGGAAAGGAATATGTTGTATATTTGGTTTCGGTTCGAGTTTGTGATCACCGGCCGCCAGAGGCACCATTGTCGCTCTGTGTATATTAGGGGCAGTCCGTGTACATCTGCGGCACACGCCGCTACAACCGAAGCCAATCAGACCTCATCACTTCTCTGGCTCTCCTAGAACAAAGGAACTAGTTAGGCTTCTGACTCCCAGTCTCCCCCCTCACCTACGTCTTTACGACCTTGCTAATGTTAAGCCCAGCTGGCGGTATATCACAGCGGATTTTTTGGAAGCAAGCAGAGCGTCCTTTATGTACCGCTTCGCCAGGGGAGTCCTTCCCATTAAGGCGCCGGCGTTTACACGGACCAGTCTGCGACCAACTTGTCCGACTTGTGGTGGTAGAGAGGACACTGTGCACATATTCACGCAGTGTCTCCTTCCTGAAGCGTTTCTCCATCGTGTAGCTAACCTCTTCCAGCTTCCGGGTATACCGTACCAGACCGTGCAATACCTGAACCCGTTGCCAGGCGTGGTCGTTAACCAGTTCGTCCTCCTGCTCGTGGAGTGCGCGTACCAAGTATGGCTGGCACGCTGCGCGGCCGCATACAACAGCAGAGTTCCGGGCCTCCATGAAGTAATCGCAAAGAGACGGAAAGAGGTCTGGTTCTGCCTGCAGCGGGAACGTCGCATCCTTGGCGAGCAGAGGTTCTCGAAGGTTTGGTGCGGGCCGTCTGTGATTTTCTCGGTTAAGGGTGGAACACTCTCTGTGTCACTATGATTTTCTCACAGGGATTGGTTGTCCTTAGTCATGAAGGACTGTGCTGTCATGAAGGTTCGCCTCGTTGGCTCGATGCCACGATGGCGCTGCAGGCCGTCTTTGCGTCTGATGACACTCACTCCTGTGAGGGCATCACGCGGCGGCCCCCTTGTGCGGGTAGGACCCTCACCTCGAACTAAAAAACTCTCCCAGACCCCACTTGGCCCTGGGGGGGGACCTTGCCGAAGGTGTTGAATGGATGATGATGGGCTGACTCTCCCAGACCCCACTTGGCACTGGGGGGGGGGGGGGGGGGACCTTGCCGGAGGTGTTAAATGGATGATGATGGGCTGATGAGTTATGTGTGACTCTGGGGCACGGCACCTTCGGGTGTCAATCCCCCTCCCCATCTGACAACGGCAAGCTAACCGAAAAGTTCAAAGCAATGGCTCAAAGCACAAATTCATGAGCCACCGACCTCAGCACTCGGTTGACAGTGATCGAACAGCAGCTAACTTCCCAAGCGACATTCGTAGCCCAGCTATAGTCCAAGCTGAACCAAATGATAACCACTCCCCCACAACCTAGACTGCCTTCACTTGCAACCTACCTAACGATGGCAGGAAACCGCAAGGAAATTTGAGTGTGGCAGTAGAATTGCTGTTTTCGCTCCAAGTGGAACAACCTGCAACTCCACATTCAGACCCTGTCCGAAGCAGAAATACCTTCAGCCATTACACTACAAGAAATGCCTGCACCTGTTAAACCCGTCATACCAACAAACGCATCCATGCATAAAGTAGCTAGCAGAAAGGGCCCATAGTCTCTTTATCAAACATTTATAGCGACCCTAAGCGTAATGTAGCTCCCCTCATGGCAGCATTACGAAACGTATTACAGATCAGCACACGCCACCCACTGATTGTGGTAGGGGACCTTAATGCCCGACACGTTAGCTGGGGCATCAAAATGCCGCAAGGAATCCCAACTCGGCGCTCTACAAAACGAGGGCTTTACATAGATCAACGAACCGCAACAACACACACATATTGGCAACATCGTGCAGCAAAATATCACTCCTGATATTACACTTACGAAAAACATTTCACTATGTCAGTGGTCGAACACGCAGGCATCATTATAGGTAGCGACCACTACATTTTATCCAAACTTCCTTCACTTTAAGCTCTATCACCCCTTACGTCGGAAAGCGCATTAAAATCAGACTAAGACAAATTCCCAAACCTCCGAAATGATGCCCCCATTAAACTCAATGGCCTTGTAAACTGGATAAATTACCTACTTGCGACATAGCCACGACCACGACGGAGGTCCGGAACACCAAAGAGCTGGGCAGCTTGCGAAAGCGGTGGCTCAAAAACAAGCATAACCGATCCCTGAAAAGAAGGATCCCAACCTTGCTTAAGGACATAGCCACGTGCCGCACAGCTAACTCGATAACATTGGGACAGGTGTGCGACCGAATGGAAGGCAACCTCAGACTTCGAGACATGTGGAAATTTCTGAGGGGTTTTCTAGAACTTAATCACACCAAAAGCTCTCAACAACGCAACGCAACTCGTCTCATTCACGGCTTAAACATGGATGATGACATATTGTATGCAAAGGAGATGAAGATGCGCTAGGGAAGGAGGAAGTGGCGTGCGCTGAGCCAGAGACGACTGACTGCTGACATGGTGTTCCCGACGCCCCGTTTTCCACGAAGGCTTTCAGCGTAGCAACTTGGTGAAGGCTTGCTGGGTACGACCGACCTCGTCAGCAATAGCTATTCCACTAGGACCTCGCCGCAGTCGACGCCTTGCCGGTTTGCCACCTTATATTCCTGAGATGTCCGTGGACGAAGACGCCGAGCCCATGTCAGCATCGAGCATCTTCTGGCCGCGTTACCGCGAGCCCCGATCTTTCGCGGGCGCTGCCGGTGAAGACGTTGATGAATGGCTGACGCACTACCAACGTGTCAGCCGATATAACAGGTCGGACGCAACCGCCCAACTTGCCAATGTAGTGTTCGCGCTCACAAACACGGCTTTTACGTGGTATGAGGACCGCGGGCTCCTTCACGTCTTGGACGCGTTTTGTAGAACTCAGCAAGTGTTTCGGGAACTCCGCTGACAAGAGTGTGCAGAACAGAAACTGGCTCACCGAGCTCAGCTTCCTGGTGAGACCTGCAACCAGTACATAGAGGCGGTCCTGCAGCTTTTCAAAGTCGCTTCACCTCGCATGTCCGACGAGGACAAGGTCGGCCACTTGCTAAAAGGCTTCGCCGAGGACATCTACACCTACTTGATCAGTAAAGACAACCTGACATCGGTGTCGAACGTGATCGAGCATTGCCGTACGTTTCAAAAACCTTAAAGTGCGTAGAATTACTCCCAAGTTTGGTTGCTTGGTTACTGTCCCTACGGTGGCAGCTAATAAGTCCACGTCCACCAGTGACCTTACCACTACTATTCACCAAATTGTACGCGACGAGCTCCCCCGCTGGCAAGATACAACCTGCCGTCCCATTGAGCAGTATTACATGTGGGTCGCGCGCCGCTCGGTAGCGTTGGCCTGGCGGCTCCGTGGACGGCATCAACGGTCCCAGCAAAGACGAGGCGTCTTCTAACGAAACAACCTTTACTACAACATCATGAAGAAACGGGCAGAGAAGCTTACCCGGAGAGAATACAGACACTCTCACACAGCTGGTGTCTAGCGTCGTGTCAACGGCGCGTCAAAGTAGTCTCTGTCTCAGCGGAGTCGGCCGCTGCTTTTTATAGGTTTTCCAGTTCACAGGCAAAATGAAAGCCCTCACAGGAAATGGAGAGCCCGACAAGTCTGAGCACGACGGGATGACTCAATCGCAGGTGGTCCGACCGTATCTCCTCCACCTCCTGCAGACGGGCGAGGGTGACGCACTCTCTCACGAGCTCCAGGCTTGGCCGGCGTTTGCACACACACGCACGCACACACATTTGGTGCGTGGTAGGCAAGATCGCGTCGAGACTTGCCCGCGAGAGGAAGCGTTGCGCGGCCGATGAACGGCGCCGAAATGGCCGATCCGCTCGCGGTTCTGCCTGTTGCTATGCGGTGGCCGCGTCACCTGCCACACTTGTCGGTGGCGAAACGTAACAGACTGTCCGCCGGGGAGGGGCGGGGACTGCATCCGCTGTCCGGAGGGATCGGGATATTGCTGCTAGCCGGGGTCGTCCGACTCTGTTTCTCTTGAGCCAGTCAGATTGAAGAAGTCCTTGGCAAGTCCGGGTTTCCAAAGCACTCTGCAACTTGTCTTCAGGAGAGTTTGCTGACAACCCACAACGTCACAACCACGCTAAAGACTCAACCGTTCAGCCAGCAAGCACGGCATAGCACAATCTTCACTAAGGTATGCCAGACTATTTCCCTCTTATGCCCCCATCTATATTAAAGGGCAGCTCAGCAGCACTTGGAACGCGTCCAGAAATTTGAAAATTGCGCTTTCAAAAACATCACTTCAAAAAAAAGGTAATCAATACAAATGTTTAAAATTCTATGTCAGGAAGAAAAACACCAACTAGTGAATAAAGGCTTCTCACGTTATGGGCTTCGACTTAAGCCATCGGCGTTACCATTGAGATCACCCTTTTCACCAAAGCTTCGGTTGTCCGTTTCACGGAGCAACCTTGCCTTCCTGTTTCTGCGCAAAGAAACATACGAGCACGAGTCACTCGCTTTTCTAAACATCCTATCCCTCTCCTTACGCTTGGCGCACCAGTCACGCGATTTCTCGGCACGGGCGCATTTGTGCCTTTGGGATAGTCGCTTTCTTTTTCGCGATGGCTTACACTTGCTCCATTCTTTCTCGCGCCTTCCCTTCCGTTTTTTTTCTACGGCAGCACTGAAACACAGGCTTTCTGCTTTCTTTTCGCAATCGTTTGAGTTTGCTCTCCTTACGATGATAGCATTCTTTCTCGCGTCTGCCTTTCCGCGTTTTTCGGTGGCAGCACTTGAATACTCTAGTCGTATACTTTTTATCGGCTCGAGCTCTGGCAGGCTAGCGGTAACCGGAGCTAGTAGGACACCGGTGTCGTCGAAGTGGTCAAAGTGAGGTGCCGCGTCTGCATCGCGGCCAGCAGCGCATGACTCACTTTCAGTCAAGTTCGAACAACAACAACGGCTGGCGTCAGTCCGACTTCTAGGCATTTGCTCTGGCGGCTCGCCATTCAGTGCGTCGCCTCGCTCAGAGCTAACCGGCGCACAATCAAGCTCTTTCGACAGCTGGGGCGCTTCGGATTGCGTGAGGGCCATAGGTGCTACGTCCGCGTTCGCACTGGGGTTGCTTTCGTGTATACAACCTAGAGCGGTATCGGGGCTCGAACGATTCTGACTCTGCTCTGGTCGCTCGCTGTCGCCTTCGCAAGTCTCGCTCTCTACAGCGTTCGCGCACTCCTCGTCGGTCTGCCCTGGCTGATCACAACTCGCGGGCTGCGCTGTTTCCCTGATCGGCACTTCGTTTTTCTGCGTGCCCTGCTCTACGACACAGCCGATTTCGGAAACCGCAATTTTGTCATTTTCTAGCTGGTTTCCATCTCCGTCGCGCTCTACACAAGCTTCTCCTTCTGACTCGAGAGGCAGTTCAGTTACTACCAGTTCCCCACACTCATGTGATGGAACTGTATCTCCTACAGCTACTTGGGTCGGCGTGCAGTTCACCCCGCTGGACAGCGTCACTTCGGACTTCTCGCCTATTAAGCCTGCGCTAACCGTCCCATCTAGTGGCTCGACCAAGGTAACACAATACTCCTCTGTTCGAGGCTCGGTCGGCTCGTATACTGCGGTCACGTTGCTCGGCCGCTTCCCCAAGCTGTAGTTTACTCTCCGGTGCAAGTACGATTTGCTCCGAAACTTGCGCACTCTCTAGCCATTCGCTTACAGCGGCTTTCAACTGATACGCCAAATCAAAGTACGACTCGTCACAATGTTTCTCGCTCTCATATCTTTTCCGAAGATCATGAGGCGTTATCTGATATCGTATCAGCAATGACTCTTTTAGTTCATCGTAATTTTTCAAGCGGTCGCCAACCAATCGCTTGATTTCTTCCGATGCTTCAGCGGAGAGAAGAGCTACCAACATATGCGCCCAACTATCTCGCTCGAAACGTTTGCTTCTGCAGACATTCTCGAAGTCTGCCAAATACTCGGCCACATCCTCGGCAACGAGGAACGGTGGCGGACCATCTCGCGGTATTGAACCGTTACACTGAATGGCATTGCAAGCTTTAATCCTTTCCACTCTCATTCTATGTGCTGAAATCTCCAGCTGCATCAGTTTCCTTACGCGGGCGTCCTCTTTCTCGTGACGTTCCCTACGTTCACGCATCTCTTTCTCGTGACGTTCTCTACGTTCACGATCCTCTTTCTCGCGACGTTCTCTACGTTCACGATCCTCTTGACGTTCGTCAATGATCTCAAGGCATTCCAAAAGCTCGTCATCTTCAGCTTCCAATGCAAGAATAGCCTTTAACACTTCTTGTTTTCTGAGTTTATCTGACAAATTCAGACCCAACTCCTCCGCAAGCTCCAGCAATTTCGGTTTGCGCAACGACTTCAAATCCAAACCCATGGCTGTTCCGAGTGCTTCCTTCTCTACTGCCCACTATTGCCTTGCTGCAATTAACCCAGCAACAACGACAACACAATTACCAGCTCTGTTCTCTACTTAACAAAAGCCTGGCAAATTTCAGTAGAAGAGAGTCGCACTCGCCAAACCTCGCAGCCAAGGATCCAACGCAATCGTTCCGCTGCAGGCAACCAGTCATCACACAGGGCTCGTTGCACTGCTCCCGGCTTTCCGCTGAGCTGCTTGTGTCACGGGTCACGCCTGGTACATCTCCGCTCTTCCCACCAGATGTTGCACCTCGGTCAGGCCTGGCTCGTTTCACCGACCACGGTCACGGCTTGGTCGTCGTCGTCCCACCGACCACGGTTACGGCTTGGTCGTCCCACCGCTGCCTACCGGTTGTTACATTTGGGTCGCGTGCACCTGGGTAGCGTACTGCTGCCACCAGTTATTACATACGGCGCGCGGCCCCTCGGTAGCGTTGGCCTGGCGGATCCGTGGACGGCGGACGGCATCAAAGGTGCCAGCAAAAACGAGGCGTCTTCTAACGAAACAACCATCATGAAGAAACGGGCAGAGAAGCTGACCCGGAGAGAATACAGACACTCTCATACAGCTGGTGTCTAGCGTCGCGTCAACGGCGCGTCAAAGTAGTCTCTGTCTCAGCGGTGTCGGCCGCTGCTTTTTATAGGTTTTCCAGTTCACAGAGAAAGGGAAAACCCACACAGGAAATGGAGAGCCCGGCAAGTCTGAGCACGACGGGATGACTCAATCGCAGGTGGTCCGACCGCATCTCCTCCACCTCCTGCAGAGGGGCGAGGGCGACGCACTCTCTCACGAGCTCCAGGCTTGGCCGGCGTTTGCACACACACGCACGCACACACATTTGGCGCGTGGTAGGCAAGATCGCGTCGAGACTTGCCCGCGAGAGGAAGCGTTGCGCGGCCGATGAACGGCGCCGAAATGGCCGATCCGCTCGCGGTTCTGCCTGTTGCTATGCGGTGGCCACGTCAGCTGTCACACTTGTCGGTGGCGAAACGTAACAGCAGCCATCTACGTATGCGCTGCCTTAGCCTCAGCCCCTTTCTGTCAACACAGTGGACTATGATGGGTACCATGTGTACAAGCAGTGCCGCCACTGTTTAGATTGTCATACTTCACGAACGCACCACGAAACACGTGATTAACGATGACAACACCAAGTCGCTGAAATCTTCGTTTAGCAAATTTGGAATTTTTTCGAGAAGAAGCTCGTCTCGACCAACTATTCTCAGAAGTCCTCAGTATCGATGAATTAAACTAAATATTTGCCTCCTGTATTATAACTGCCGCACACCTATCCATTCCTAAGACCTCAGGAGTAGTACGAAAAAAATAAAAAGTATGGTATTCAAAAATTTTAGAGGCAAAAAAGAAGCAAAATAAAGCCCGGGAAAACTTCCGGCGCCACCCAACCTTCAAAAATCTTATAACATTAAAGAAAGCAAGAGCAAATGCCCGCTACATCTGCAGCACCGCTGAGACATATGCACTTATTGACATCTACCAATGCGGCTTTAGGAGAGCATGTTCGACAGTGGGCCATCTCGCTCGGTCTGAAAATACCGTTAGAGTAGCATTTATATTAGGCAGCCTTGTCTGGGTTGCCCATCGGCAATCTAAGCGCCTTCTTAAAGCGTCCGAGTCAGGGAGTTTTGTTTCTCTTTTCCTCCGGCCTCGATGTCGAGGTAAGGTGTCGCGTAACGGATCCTACTTATTACTTTCACCTGAAGGAGCTTTAGAAAGTTTCTCCCTTAAAGGCAGCTCTTCATTTAGGCGCAATCCCCTTCAATAGCTCTAGCGTTTGAATCAGCTGGCTTTCCAGTTTCTTCAGGACTTCTGACCGTGAGATTGGATGGCCATGCCCAGGATTCTGATATCTACTTTTGACACCTATTTGCCCTCTACCTGCATTTTAATGTCTGCCCAGGCGCTTCCCCATAATCACATTTCTCCCCTGGTTAATCGAGAGGCTGATGTCGTCCGCATACATGCTGAAAAATATTTACACCCTTGATTTGGCTGAGTTTGCCAGCCAGCTCTTCATTGCACCCCATATATTGCCATGGAGATGGCAGGAACGCTAAATAAACAAAACTAAGATATGTTTCTCATATACCCCGCGTTGGGTAGACACACAATATTTCGCAAAAACGAAACCCCACTTACAACATAAAAAGCACATCGCGTTGCACATATAGGGACATCATGGTGAGATGTGTTTTAAAATGAAGCGTTTTTTGTACCTTGGGAAAATCACAGATTCATATGCCACTAATCGGTCATCATCGAAACATTTGGTTAGATTGTTGGGAAGCCTTTTTCTTCTGGGACATTCTACAACAAACGATTTAAAAAAATTGAGATGTTCAACCCTGCTGAACCGAATGTGGAGCGAAAGCTTTTGGTGCGGGCAACTCGGTGTTGTCGTTTGTCTCTACCAGGGTGGCATATACCTAGTTGTTGTTATCACCAGCTGTTTTTTTTTCTTCTTCTTGGCTCAAGATAATTCGTGGAGTGGGCGCCACGGCGGAGGTGCGACCACGCTTAAGATGGGAAGCGTCTGGCGTAGTGTTGCTTTCGCATCAAAAAGACCTACCCGTGGATGCATTCGGAATTAGATTTTTTGCCCATTGAAAATGATGAAGGACTTGCGCTAGATATGTTCGTAATATTGGGCCTACCTAATATTTAGCGATCCAGAATGACTTTCCGCCATGCAGACATTGATGCGATGCCAATAAGACAGTATGCGAGCAAATCCATTGGCAGTGTTATTGACGGCTTCAAGCACAACGCCCAGTGCCCGAGCGGCTTCTGAGAATGGAATCAATGTTCCACGTGCACGAAGTTTAATGAATCACGCAGCCTCAAGTGGCGTGGCTTTTTAACCCATGTTCTGTGTTTGTCGAGTATCATTTTGTGTGTCTAAAATAAGGTTCTCAAGTTTTCAATAAAGGAAAAAGATACACCATGGCGTAGTTGGTTACCGTGTTCGGCTGGGGATCGGAGAGTTGGGAGTTAGATTCCCGGCGGAGGACGATTACTGCCCTAAAGTTTAATGGATTTATTGTATTGGCTTTGGGATGTATTGTGGACTATGGGATTGAATTATAGTATAGTGCTCTAGAAGATTGGGCAGTGTGTCGACCGCGCCGCGAAATGCATGGGAGCGAGGGGCCGCTTTTGCGATGACGGAGGCGCCGCAGCGCAGAGGGCGCCACCAGCAACTGGTGTGTCAGCCGTCCGAGCGCCCGCGTATGCGCGCTGTGCGGCGGGGCGGATACCGCGCGGACTGTACGTTCTTGTTTGCTTGTGCGTCGTCTCGAGCTGTTCGCGACAAGATTTTACAAATATGCCGGTTAACGGTGCTCAGTACTGTTAGCAATCACCTAATTTATTTTCCATTTTGGCCGTCGGCAACACCTCGGGGAAGTAACATGACAGGAGTTGGCTCCGAAGAAAACAGCTTGGAGAGGGCCTGCGTACGACTCGCACAGCACGCTTCACTCGCCGTACAGCTTGCTTTAGCATTCCTAAAGCACCTAATTCACGTCCAGAAATGTAGTCGTTTTGAAAAGAGGGCAGTTTGGAGGCAGGATGTATGAAGAAGTGAAACATACAACACGTGCGTTCGAGCGCTGACTAAAACTGGTCACAGTAACCCCATTATCAAAACAGTCCAAAATGGTATATTCCGTTGTTTCCCGACTACATTACGTCACTGAAGCCACAAAAGAAGTCGGCAGTCAGTTGGAATGAATTAAATGTGGACTACCCCGCATGGAGGTAGAGATGGTCTAATTGTTCAAGAAAATGTTTCCATTCTAGGGTACGCAAGCCACAGGTAATATGCAAGTCATTGCCTCCAGAAGATCGCTCTAGTCCTGTTTTATGTACATACAAAAAAAAATGAATAGCTTCGAAAAAGAAATAACGACGGAAAATAGAGGACGCAGAGGCTATAGGGTATACGCTTATTCGCTTCCGCTAGATCATCCTTCTGCGAAAGAGAGGTTGTGAGGCCGGCACAGTTTCTCACCACGAACAAAAATAGCTCTATAGGTTCGAAGCTAGGTCGCAATTAACTCAAAAATTTGGCTCGATGCACGGTCCTTTTCTACTGCTTTGCACTTCAGATTTCGCAAACTTCCTGTAAAATGTGAAGGTTCAGAAAGTTGACCTACTTGGAGCACCAGAAAAGCTCCCACTTGAAGCAATGAAATTTAGTGTTTTTGCGGCTTCGCTCTTTGCGAAGTAAGCGAATCACGACAAGAGTTCCCAAAGGGAAAATAATTAAATTCCCTTGGAAGTATTTTACGTGTAATATCAACCTTGTTAACAATTATAGTCTGGTTAGCACTGCAAAGAGCACCCGCGGCAAGTAGCCCAATTATATATATAGTCCGGTAAGCAGTAGTTGCAAGTATATCCAGTCGATTACTCATATTTCATACCACACACTCAAAGAATAAACACGTATTATGTCCGCATTTGATTTCGGCATTATTTTAATTGCTTGCGTATTAGGTGCTCGTCATCTTTTTCGCATTTTTCCGCTTTCTCTCGATGCGCGCCAAGAACTGCATCATACCTGCCAATTCGACGCGTAATTATCAGTGCTTTTATTTTTGTTTGTTTTCTCTGTACCATTTGATGCCAGTAAAGCGTCCGCACTCAAGTGCCCTCTATGAACGTATTACGTATGTGACAGGTTTAATTTTTGACATTTTATTTGAAGTAATGCCGTAGCTGTATTTAACTTTTTTTTTCATCTAAACAGCTGGTTCACCCTTTGGTTAGTGGCACGCAAACAAATTTCCGTGATATGCGTATATGTTAATTACGAACAAAGAATAAATGCTTGAGTCGCGTATACCTTGTTTATTTATTTTTTTTTTTCCGGTAAATACCACAGTGCTTTAAATTAGTGCAGTAGTGAATAAATGTGTTTCGCTCGCACACTGTATTTGTAATTTATATAAGCGGTGATTAGGGCACATAAAGAACACCGATTAAAGGGATATATTACAGATTACTGACGATTTAAGATAAACGTTGTTATGTATATATAAGCGCAAGCTGCAAAATGTAAGCAGGTGTTCGTAAATAAGGTTCGTAAAAAATAAGTGTTCCTAAGGAGGCCTTACGATGCACAAGCTTTGATTCGCATGTACACTGTTTTTCTACGCGTGTTAATAGCGCTCCTGGGCAGTAGCCTTTATTCCCTTACGGGAAAAACGAATGCAAAACACCACGCTTCGTTGCAAACATTAGGTACAAATTGCTCATCTGGACGATTTGTAACTGTCCGCAGGAAGAAATGTTGAGAGTTTCAGATTGCGATTCAAACAGAGCGCTGCTCCGAAGGACTACCCAAGCGTGCACAATGTCTCCAGATAGACGTAAAAGAACGGCAGGGATCAGTTTAAGCACCTGGAATACGTCGCCTCTTTATTAATTATCACACTAATTGCGTAGCGTCTGAAAATCGCTTCTAAGAGAACCGCACCCCTCCTCTGTACCCCCGCTATCCCATAGCCGCTACGCGCCGAGCGGCGAACGTGGCACCTCTGTTGCACGTCGCGCCCTCTCGCGGGAGTCGGTTCTTGTCATCGCAAAAGCGGCCCGCTCTCCTGCGCCGGTCGTCACACTGCCCAATATTCTAGAGCACTATAATTATAGACTCTTTTGTGGATTGGCGTCTGAATTGGGAGTTGGACTGGATTCTGGTTTGGCTTGTTACGTAACTTGTGTTGGATTGACTTTGGATCTGTCTACGCTGACGGACAACTGCGGACACTGCTCATGAACTAAAAAGGGTTTTGGCCCAAATATAAATAAATTTACGTTTTATTTGTATGAGAAAGAACAAGCGCAGTTTTTCTCACACTTCCCGCTGGACCTTGAACCGCGCTGTATGGAAGGAGAAAAAGATGGGTGTGAAAGAGAGAAGGAAGGTACCGTATTGGAGAGCTGCAGAGTAGTTTCAACAACCTGGGAATCTTGAACGTGAACTGAGATCGCTCTGCCAGTTTTTCAATGCTAAATTGCCAAGCCAAACCATGCGAAATAGTGCTTTTGCATGGTCTAATCGGAGTTAACTAATTATTTGTTCCCAAACAAGTGAGAGAGGCGCAGCTTGCGAAGCTCACAGTGACGCCTGCTGGTCAGCGTACGTTGGCATAATGATGATTACTTTAGTGAATTCTTAGTTGCCCTCAAACCCCGCTGATAAATTTTGCAAAGCTGACGGTTGGTGTCATCTTTCAACATCATTACACTGCATATTCGTTGTTGTGTTTGTTTATGGGGTTTAACGTCCCAAAGCGACTCAGACTATGAGAGACGCCAATACAATGCATATTCATTGCAACATCATTACATCCTCATTACAATCTTTTCTCCAGTACGAGGATATTAGGGGAAGAATAGTGAAATTTATTAATGCCATGCTGAAGCTTGCACGAGTGTGCATTCGCTGCGTATACATATTTTATTGCGTTTTGTGCAATATGAGCAGGATCTGGCAACAAGGATGTGCTAGTATGAATTAATTCTGACGTTTTTTTTTGTACATTGTTTTTGAAAAAAAAAAAGTAAATATATTTTAATTGGCAGGCCCAATGGTCCCCTACAAATTATGCACAGCGACACCATCCGCATCCTTGGCATTGGGGTAGCAGCTTCGGTGTGGGCTTCCATCTTAAACGAAGTGCGCAGCAAGGTGGCTACAGCCAGTGCCTTTGAACTACCCATGCTGAAGAAACGCTACCTTGCCCACACTGTTTTTGGTGGGCGAATATGGTATACCTCGCACATGTAACGCATTCACATCTCAGAATTTTGCGCTTCCTTTAGTTTCTTGTGAGTTCATTTTTGGGGGCAATTCGCACGGAACTGGTATGGCGTGCGGCACTCGGCTAGCCACGTTCGAAAGGTGTATTCGCCTTCCCTTCTTTGTCTTCCTGTCAGCTGCTGACTCTGCGCTACTTTCTTCGCTTGCTGCAAGGAAATCAGTGTTCAGCACGAGTGCTCGTCTTCTATTTTTTAGGAACAAGTGTGAGGGAGCTTGTCCCTGATATACGACTCAGCAGGGGATCTGAGGCTTTCCGGATGCTGGTTTTTTATTCGTGTATGGTGGCATTTCGTCGCCATGCCCTCCATGTCGGCCCGAACTTAAGACATCTCGGCGAACAGAGTAGTACAGTCAATGTGAACGTTACTCCTTCCGTGCCTGCAGAACGTAGGCGAAGGGTGAATTCCATTTAATGGTTACCACTCACAGCATCGTTTCTGCCAGGGCATTTACGTGACTTTATGTGGCTTTTTGTGTGGGAGGTTCTGCCTACACGAGACCAGCTGCAATGATGGGGCATTGTGCGGACAACGCAGTGCCCCAACTGCCCACTTTAAGAATCCAATCGTCACAATGCGTCGTTGCCCGTGTTTTTTGGAGGGCAGTTCATACCGGTTTCAGAAGTCTAGGTATTAACTGATTCCAGATAAATGGTAGATGTCCTCGCGGTCGCTTTGCACGATTGCTGATTGTAGCTAGCGCTTTCGCGTTATGGTGCAATCGTTTTGAGGCTGTCGCATCGAGCCGGCGCCGACGTGCGCTTTTCCCTGTCCTGGCGCGTCAACGAAAGGAGATCGTAAGATTTCTGGCTGAGGAACTTTTCTACCTTGGGGGGCAAGAGTTCCTTCGTCAATGGTCTTGCCTTTTTGTTTCCGTGTCGAAAAGACGTTCAATAAAACGTTTTGCTGGGCGAGTTGGTTCATCTTTACAAGGAATGCTTTTAGCCTGAGACAAGTAGGAAAAGGACGAGGAAAGAACATAAACATCAAAGAGTGCTGCTCTCAACTGATTTTATTAGCCGAAGAAACAGCTTTTATACACTGATCCCATGTGCGGAAACCTGCACATAGGATCCCCTGCAGAAGCCTCTTTGTCATGTGTGCATGTACGCAATCTTGTCTTGCACGCAGGTTTCTGCACATGGGATCACTGTACAAAAACTGTTTCTTTCTGCTAATAACGTCCGTTGAGGGTGGCGCTCTTTCGTGTCTTGTGTTCTTTCTTCGTCCGTTTCCTACTTGTTTCGCGCTAAGAGCATTCCTTTTCTGTTGGATGTGCCTGGGTGCTTTTTAACCCGCCTTGGTACCTGTAATGTAATGTAAAGATCTATGTCAATTAAAAACTCTATACATCGCGACACATATGTGCAATACACACTGTGCATTTGATTGCAGCATATGTTTATATATATATCTTTGTTTGGCAAATTATTCTACACTGTCTATACCTTCATGTGCATTGCCATTGAAAATTGTATATATCATCAGCACGAACAGCCAAATTTTATTATCTATGTAAATAGTGATATGTTGTGTATTTGTTCGTAAGGATATGTGTTATGTGCACTTTCCTTTGTTCTTAATCATGTACATTTTCTGTTTTTGTCATTTTTCTAAACGTTTTCTAAAGCATTGATTCCTGATTAGATGTGCTAACATTTTTACATCGCGGAATTATCGCAATGTTATAGAATCAATACTTACACATAAAAACGAAAGATGGGTGGCATGGGACTGCGCCGCTGCTCTACGGTCAAGGGCTGCACGGAAGTGCACCCTGAAGAGAGCTTGCAGTTGTATAGCACACAGCGCGCATATTCGTCTGAGCATTCCATATGCAGAGTGCGTCCTTAGACTGCCCATCAGTTCTGTAACAGCCCGTAATCTAATTCGCGTGCGCTGTCCTCGTCCAGACAGCGACCGCTAACTTTGCCCTGCAGAGATTGCCCTCTTTCCTCGAAGTCTGAAGATAGCAAGGCCATACTCAAAACCGCTGACCGGCATCCAAGCATAATTATCGAAGCCAGAGATAATAGACTGACGCGTGTGAGCCAACCTCCATTCATTCCTTGGGTAGAAGGGCAGAGGTTGTTAGCACTCTGAGGTCACGTTTTTCTGTACGATAATTATTCCGAGCACTCTGAATCGTTGTTTCTTCATCGCCTATTTTTTGTCGTGCGCCTCCATAAAACTCGCAAAAGCTTTTGCTGCGAAGTGTGCGTGCTGAATGCCGTAATTGTTTTGATTTTGAATACTGAACGATTTTTCCATGTTGATATTTCTTATTGTCCTACTGTAGTACGCTAAATTATTAATAAGTGTGCCTGCTTGTCACAGCTGACGATGCACCAGATGTTTCCTTCGTGGTAATTTGACCACTTTTCTAGGTGAATACACAGACCTTTTCGAGCATCTATCATGGATGGCGCCATGTGCAATGCGTGCGACGCGCAGCTGCAAAAGGGGGCAAAACCGTCACGCTGGACAGCGGCATCCCGATATAGTGAATTAGATTAGGGGTAGTGGATCGAGAGAAGGCCCGCGCCAACGAAGCGCAAGAAGCAGGGAGCACCGAAATTGGAGCTTGCCTCACGGTAGCACTGCTGCGCCTAAACTTGGCGCTCCGCCCTTGATCGCACCGCAACGGCTCGACTGGCCTGCTTGCATGGGGGGCACGCTCTGCCTTGAAATTGAGGCGCTGTCGAAGACTCATAAGGTCCTCCAAATGAAACCAGAACAGAATAGAATAGAACGTTCCATCGGTACCACGTCCATCTTCTGAGGAGTCTTCAGGAAACCATCAACCCGATCCAATAAGCACCTCTCATGCACCACACATCCCTCGCAACAATTACCAAGAAGCCTTCAAGAAATTAAATTTCATTTCTGCGTAAGGAAAGAGAGGTATCACTGGCGCATATGTGCTGTCTTTCTTTTGTATCAAAAACGCCTGTAAAATTTCATGGGCAACGTTATCCCGACTCTTGCCTAAGATCCTAAGCCTACTAAGCAATGGCTCACGCTTTCATTTTTGACAATTAAGAGGTAAATTTGACCCCTTTCCATTCTCTGAAGACATGCTCTCTTGCCCTATCATTGACACACCGCTCAGTCTGCCCGATATATATAATTTTCTATACGTCCGTTAAATTTCATACACCTCACCCACGACACAGCCTACAAAATGCCTCTTATCACACTGTGCTTTCTTATTATTCCCTATTCTTGCCCACAAACCGCTCATTTTCTTTGGTGCAGAAAACACTACCGGAACATCATACCTGCCTGCCACCTTCTTCAGGCAATGCGCACTCTTTGTGTGTACGCGGGATTGCTTGCGGGCTCTTACTTGCCAACTATGCTGCAGTCCTTCTTTTTCCCTTCATTTTTTGAAGAGTCTCTGCCACGCCACAAATAACCGTACCCGGGTATCCAGCCACCTGCAGCATTTATATTTGATTAATAAAGCTGACCTCAGCCATGAGATCACAGGAATTTTACAGTGCTGACACTAGGCAAAGCGAATCAATCGCTGTTTACTGTTTTTGAATGGGCTGACCCATACGGAAGAAGCTCTTTTTTAGCCCGGTGGGAATAAATTTCACATGCTTTCCCATCCAAAGTTCGGATATTTAAATCTAAGATCTGCAGCCTGTGACGCACTGGTATAGCTCTTCAGTAAAAGCAAGGCATTTCTCTTGTTTCCTGAAAACAGAAAGGACAATTCCCACTGCATGCGTCATTGCAGAGCCATTATTCATGATCATTAAGAAGTCATCAACGTACCTAAAAGACCATTAAGGGACGCAGAAATCGCTTTGTCAACTGATGATAGAAATATGTTGCATAAGACTGGGAAAGACATAAGCCAATACAAAGGCCCCTTCTCTGCAGATACATATGATACGACTGTAGACGAGGTAAAACTCGAAAAGAGAAAGAAAATGGTCAAAATTAACCCAAGAAAAGTTCTGAAAGCTGCAGCACCATTACAAGCAATAAATTCCCGGTACGATTTAAAAATTTAACAACGGCAAGAACACAGTACCAGGAGTCGGGTGGCGTACAAGTCGATGGCGTCATAAGGTATGTTCGTATGCGCAACTACCAGTGACGTCACTGGTTTGATGCAACAAAATGAAGCCATCACTGATCATAGTCGAAAGAAGAGAAAACGTTTAGAAAGCCATACGGGTGCCGAAACGTCTTTGCTTCTTTAGACTGTAGAGTGACTACTTCATTTCATTTTTATATGCCATGTCTTATCAGACGGATTTCCGTCGAACTCTTGACTACACTGGTTAGACGACGTCACACAGTCAGCCAATCAGACGGATGCGTCAATCTGTGCCCTGAATGTCGCGAGGCATCGACATCTGACTCCGAACAAGTGCACATCGCCGAGTGGTAGTGCCGGAGGTCGAAAAGGGGTGATCGGATCTTAACGGAGGGGTTACGTCAGATACAGAAAGTCAGCAATGTCATGGCAACACTAATTCTTTCGCAATCTCACAATGCTGTTTCTTCAGTGACCGCTAAATTTTTTGCACAGAATTCATTTCACCTACATTCGGACTCCAAACCCAATCCCGCATAGACTTTCAAAGAAATAATTCAATCCTATCAGGCCAGCCATTCAAGCTATCCTAAGCCGTGCAAGGATCTCACAAAGGCGGAGGATCGCATTCTCCTTCGCCTTTACACCAAAACTTTACTGTGCCCAGTAGTATTAAAATACTTTGACCCCGCTTAGGCAGGAAAATGGCCGCACTGTGAGGTAAAGTCCTCGGACATTTTCCACATGGTATGGACATGTCAAAAACTCCCGGGAGGACTGGGAGACGGCCCTGCTCGGCTGCTCTGACCTGACGGCGCAACGAACCTTGGTCGAGCTGGCCCGGGCCGCGGCCGACGACAGCGAGCTCCAGTAAGAGGGAGCACCTAGTAACTATAAGCGGCCCCTTAAGGATCGCTGTCGTGCCCTCCCTGTATAAAAACGTTGGTTGTGGTTTACGCTTGTAACAAATTAAGGGTCGGATGCATACGTTCACTCAGCGGTGTTAGATCATTTTTATGCCACAGCCGGTCGTACGCAGGACACACAATTCCAAAGGGGTTGTTTGTGAAGTGGCGGTGAAACTCTCGCGTGGCCGACTCGTGCTCGCCCACTCTTTGTGCAAAGTCTGCACGCCGACCACCTTCGACGTCTCCAAGCTCAACGATTAAACCGGCCAAAGATCTCTTCCTTATTTTCTCGAGACGTGCAGCGCGCTCTTCATCCGTTTCTTCTGCACACCGTCTCCAGAGGGTTTCGTTGCGCCAGCCATTTGTGGCAACGGCATGCAAGTGTGGAACGAAAACTTTGGCTGCGGGTGACCTAGCATTGCATCGAACACAACTAGCTTTCCGTTGAACGCATCAAATTTCACCGGGTTTTAGGTGGTGGCGATAAAGGCGTGTAATGCATCTAAATATGGGGGACAATTAAGCTCCGCCTTTAAAGGTATGACGCTATTGGGACGCAAGCGCGTGCCAGGAATGAGTTATTTAATAAAGTGCGCATGTAGGTCGTTCCATAGCGATAGCGTAGGCTACTAGCCCACATATAAAGCCCTGCTTTAACCAAGCCGTACGGAGGAGGCGGTGGAGGGTGGCTGTTCCTGGCCCTACATGGCAGGGATGGTAGGTCAACGCCGCTTGCGGCGGCAGCTAGCCAGCCACCGAATTTTTATCTTGTGTAGGCCGTCATTGCACCCGACCCTGTTGCGACGGCTGTTGCGGCGCGCGTCTTTCTCTCCTTCTTCTTTTTCTTTATTCTCTACTTTCTCTCTTCTGTCCGCACGAGGCAGTGGAGGTGGCTCAGCTACAGAGTCAGTAGCAGGCCCATGCATTTTCTTTTCCTTCTTCCTACAGCCACAACAACAACAGCCGTACGAACGTGCCTTAATGGCCTATAGGGGTAACGATGAATGAATCAGCAGTCCTTCTCTTGGCGCGGGAATCAAACTACAGATTATCAAGTCACACGGGGCTGCCAACACGTCACAGCAGCCCCTCACATACCAAACGCTACAACGGAGCAGCGGGAGTTAACTTTCTCCAGCGAGCACTTGGAAGGTGAACGTAGACTCATCTGCCGGAGATGCATCGCTGCAACAGCCTCAGTGACCCTGCTCTAAAGGCTCTCCATCGAGCTTGTTACGCGCGTAGTTCGCTTCTAGGCACGTTGCGCGGATGTGGCTGATGCCATACTGAAGCCTCTGCCGAGCTCAATCAAACTTAAGCCTGATCAATGCGTAAAAAAAAGCCTTACACGGTCATTGTTGTCCACCATCCGACCGCCCCGACTTTTTACCTTTCACGTTTAATCACGTGATGCTGCCTTTGCCTATGGACCTTGACACCAATAATTGGTACACAGGAAAGTAACGGCGCAGCATCTGACACAATTGTTCGGTGGACACCTGAACCTGTTGCGTAAATAAATGGAGGAAGATGGGACTGAAAGCGGAAAGAGGAGCCGTAGTAGAGGGCTGTGCAGTAGTTTATATCACTTGGGAATAATTAACGGGGCTGACATCGCACAGCACACGGAAACATCGCCGCACATGGAGCATGCTAAACAATGGAGTTAAGTGTGATGTGCTGGGTTATGTTCTATAGTGTATTGTGCTAGGTATGCTGATATCGATCAATTTGCTCTGGCCCTTAGTGCCGCGAATGCTGTCGCGTCCCGCCGTCGAATGATCGAACGGAGAGAGACAAACACACGTACAATACACCCGGGAGCCAAAAGAGGAGAGGCCGCACGAAGCGCTGCGCTTGCTTTGTTTCTGTTTAAGAATGCGTGCCATACGAAGTTGCTCGGGTTAAATGGCAAGTATATTTAGGAGGGCACCTTATGCATATCTTAGAAACAAAACTACCTCACTGTCAGAAAGAGCTGGCGGGAAGTTTCCTCAAAGCGCGCTGTCTGTCCACTTTTGCTCACGACTGTACATAATCGTATTCATAAGAGGGTATTGCGAACACAGCCGACACCGGTTCCCAGAGTCCGCCGTGCCTTTTCCTGATGTTTCGGAAGAGGCTAGGGCTTGTCTAAGCGACAATGACAACGTCGACAGTTGCCGTGAAACGCTCTCTTGTTCTGAGCCTCGCAAAGGAGGTCGTTATCACTACAGCTCATTACATCGTCGGCCTTTTAAATATTTTTGAAGCGGAAGTTTCACTACGTCAGCCAGCTCGAGCCTTCAGCGCCAGTTTTGGCGAGTACCTGAAAGAGTGCTAACTCGGGCCGCTCCTTTCATATGGGAGGGTGATATATCATAATCAGCCTGAGGCTGAGCTTTCGTGTCCCCAATCATGTTTGGAGCGGAAGCTGCACAAAACCACAAATTAAACCTTGCTTAGCCGTGTGTTTAATCACAAGTTTCTCCACAGGCGTAGCCAGGGAAAAGAAGCTTCCGCTTCCACCCAGGTATAACCAGAGATAAACATCTAATTTTGTAGGGAGAACTACACTGGCCACATTCTCGCCATTTTACCGTGCCTGTCCGTGCTTGTCCGATGCCTGTTCATGCCTGTCCAAAGAGCGAAGAAAGAAGAAGAAGAAATAAAATAAGAAGACAGATTACTTGGTAGTTGGCAGAAGCGAACAGCGAGTTGTTAGGACAGAAGGTTCGTTCGAACATTGTGATGACGGTGTGCCCTGGAGCTCGACGTAGAGACGATGTCATACCATTAGAAGTCTTCTACACCGAATGCGAATGGTCAAGGACGAGAGGCAAGGTGTGCTCATACGCGAAGTGATTCCCTATGGCATAAAGCTGAAATCATAGTGTAAACTACTATGCGCAAAAGCCATGCCTTTACTTTCAAGCAAAACCTAAGCGTAGCCATGCAGATTGCTCTCGCGTAACTCCAGGTTAACCCACAAGCTAAACCACAGCTTATTTTGCTTCTTTCCTGGCAGCTAAGGGAGTAGTAGCCTTGTTACCTCTCCTCTGCTTTCATTAAAGCACGTTGTCAGCGCGCTTAGCTGGCCTCGGCGTTTCCCCCTCTGTGCGATACGTGAGCGGTCATGCAAGGCCTAAACCCTGGCTGTTGCGCTCAGTCACCCTGAAGTCTGATCTCTGTACTAGTAAGCCCATTCAGTAGAGCAACGTCTCCGGACAGGTGGTGGTAGATACTGGGTAGATACTAAAATTACTCCTATGCTACTAGTGTACTCCACCAAGGAGGACTCTCGTAAACATTGAACTGACCATATCATCTCGCTCCTTCCGTATTACACCGCCGGCGGAGCGCACGCAGAGCTGATATTTCTACTTCTAAAACAAAAATAAGAAAAAAAAATTTAGGAACGACTAAATATATTAGTATATTAAATATATTTCTTAGCCAATGCAAGAACCGAGCACACGATGCAAGCTGTCCAGCCCGCTGTTCCCAACTGCTTTTATGGCTCGCAGCTGTGCATTCGACGGCATGGTTCAAAAACATCGCCGTCTAGAAGAGTGCACCGGGGGAAGTATTGCATTGTGCATCTGTTTGGGATGAGCTGTTTTCCCCATTTTCCCTTTGGCTAGCACCTCTCCAGCGCACGCTCGAAATCATGTTAGGAGAGAACGGCAAAACAAGTGTCTCACCCCCAACAAATATTTGCTGAACACCTTAAATTGCTAAAGGGCGACATCACCCTATTTATGGGCAGCGTATACCGTGATAGCCGCTGTGGGCGCACATTTCGCTGTTTTGAAATACGCCCTTTCTCTACCGCGGCCCCGCTGCGTAGTACAACACCAGCAGCTCTCAGATGACGATCTCAGCTTGTGAATCCATGTGAAGATTTCACTGATTTTTCTGTAACAGGTTTCTAGCAGTTTATCGTGCCAGTAAATATTTATTTAAGCCTCCCCGCTCCTCGCGAAAGTGAGGACACGGTCACGTGCTCTATGACAACATCGAACGTCGCCTTCAAGCAGTGTGCAGCGGAAATAAACATCGAAGTCATGCTAGAATAAATGTCACCAGGGCTTCGAGGACATAAATCAGATTTGTAGAAGTCACACGAAGAAAGAACAAGACGAGCGAAGATATAAGTAGTGCTCGTAATTATAGCCACAGAATAAAAGTCGTATATATGTGTATATACATATGAAGTCGGCGTTGTGACCTCGAAATGCCGGATTGTCGGACAGCGACCGGGGTGGGGAAGAAGGTGAAACAGTCACTAAATCGGCGGACCACCGTAGGCAAGGTGCAGTTGGCGCTGGTTCGCAGAGCCCCGCCGCAACTGTGATGCGTGCACTGAGCTCTGTAGACTGGAACTGTTGCGGTCCGGGAAGAGCACACATTTCTGCCAAGCGAGACCCTTTCTTGAGCGCGTTTTTGGAGCTTCTTTTTACTATTGTTTTCGCATTTTCGTTCATTTCCCCCCAAATAAATCGCCTGCCATTTCACCCCTCCCCACAATTGCCTAATACCAACAATGTGCGGCACTTCGAAGCAGCGACTGAACGCTAGCTCGAATCGGGCGATGACGGCCTCCCCCGTTTTTCCCCCTTGACGCCGATCCCGTCTGAGGTTGAAGTTGTGGTGTCCTCCTGCGCAGGCTTCCGGCGTTTGCTGCTGCCGCGGCTACTCGACCGGCTGCCACGGCTGCCACGGCTGCCATGGCTGCCGCGGCTGCTGCGTCGACCTTTGGCTCCTTTGTCTTCGTTGGATGGTGCGGAGGTTTTGGCCTCGGCTACAGCCAGCCTGCGATCCAAGGGCGATATCCGCAAACCTGATCAGCATACCTGACTGTCCCACTGCTAGGAATCGTCTTTCTGATTATGATAACTACTTGCCTTATTATCGGTTTTCCGACTTCAAAATAACTTAATTCACGCTCGAGCTGGCTGTGATCTCAAAATATAAGTGTTTTTTCGGCACTTTTTGTAGCCCTGATCAGAAGGAACTTCATATAAAATGTGAGGCGGTTAATCCTACATCGGGTCACGAGGCAACCACCGCCCAGTGCATGTTGAACGCCCTCCGATACACTGACCAGCCGCAAGGCAACGCTCTGGTGGTAGGAATGATACTTCATAGCGACCCCAAGTTCCTCGTCAACCTCTAAGGGTAAGCACACGCAGAAGCTCCGAGGGTCAACTAGTGTAGGTGTTACACAGGGTATGGCAGGGAAGACTAAGTAGTCTTTGACAATAGTGCGTTCAAAAAACTGCAAGAACAAGCTCTGCCACGGGGAACACAGTATGCTACAAAACTCCTCAATACCATTAATTGACTGAAACCACCTAATTAAGTTTTTAATTATCACAGTTCCGTGGGTGGTACCAGTGGAGAGTTCGAAGCCTTGAACAAGACAATACCATACCAGTTTTTGAAACGAACAAGAATTCATTTTCTACAGCCATGAAACACGAGGAAATCTGACGACTTCTTTACGAACCCGACGCAGACCGCAAGATATGAGAAGGAAGCTTAGTTAGAAGCGACGTCCAGTGATGACGTAAGCGGTGGCAACGACGGTCATTTCGAACATCAAGCGGTGCGGCGCCGCGTCATGTACATTATTTTGTCTCGCAGTTTGGTTGCCAGGTAAAAGCCAGGCACTGTCAACTCCGTGGTTGTTACTTTTAAGAGCGACGGAGCAAAGTAATGTGCGTGACACGACACACTAGAGCGAGCACTTTGAATTTTGCGCCATTGTAGCTGGAATAAGTCATCGCTGGTCGTCGCTCCAGTAGAGCTTCCTTCGCGCCTCTTGCAGTCGCTTTCGGTTTCGTTCGGGAAAAAAGCATCGTATTTCCTTGCGCTGCAGGACTTAAGAAAATGGACTTCTCTGTGTTTCGGAGACTGATATGGCATTGTCTTGTTCATAGGTTTCGAACTCCTCATTGGGACAAACCACCCACTGTAATCATTAGAAAATAATTGCTTAGTTTGTGTTAATAAGATCGATAAGTACAGGATTTTAGCAGCACATTGGGCCCGCTGCCGCAGAGTTTTGTAGCGAAACCTACCCTGCGGTAGGCGTTTAAGACCTCAAGTGGCCGCAACTACGGCGTGAAGAGGCGTAGCTACGGTCTCTTCATAAAACAAACAGCCTCCAAGGACATTTGAATTCACGTTACCCCTATGCCACAGGCAGGAGCTAGCAACTCGGGTCGCTCCTTTCATATGGGAGGGTGATATCAGAATAAGCCAGCCAAAACCATTTGAATTCTCGTTACCTCTACGACACGCAGGCACGCCCACACGACTTGGTTGAAGCGGGATTTTATATGTGGGCTGGTAGCTTGCGCTCTCGCGTCATACACTTAAAGGGTGAGCTTAAGTGTCCCCAATGATGTAGCACCTTAAACTCATGGGGTCTGATAGGGGAATAATGTAGCAGGCAAAAAAAAAAAAAAAAAAAAAAACTTCCGCCGTCGCTTTCGCAATTCAACTAGGCTAACCAGAGCTAAACCACAACAATTTTTTCTTATTTTTCCTATTTTGAACCCACTATGTCTAAAATTACTCAGTCTTCCCTGAAACATCCTGTATATGCACTGCATTCCCCCTACGCCACAGGCAAGGGCAGATGGAGGTATGTTCACAATACTATATATGCTGTGCTGTTCGTAATGTGCCATGCTTGAATTACACTGCACTGTACGGGATATAATACGCACTACGCTCGAGAATATGATGCATATTTTCTGCCGCCAGCCCTTTCAGTGCCTACAGATACTTACCTCTAACCCTAACGCCAACCCCACAAAATCTTCATTTGTGCAGCTGCGCACATGAAAGTGGGCGCTCGCTTATTTGCCCACTCTACGTTCAACTTTATAACCATTATTCTCGAAGTTTCTTGTTGGACAGAGATAAATACCAGGTTCTTTTGCGTAGGCCAGACATTGAGGTACTGAGCAATGAACATTTGTGGCAGTAGCATAACCTGTTTCCGCAACTACAAATGATCGAAATGTCTGATGACAACACTCGCTGTAAGGTGAGAAAAATTGCAATAGAAACCATATATTTTAAATACAAACGTTGTCGGGCGCCCACTGTTTTCACAGAGTACCGTGATCAGGCACAAGTTCGACGCTAGCGACATTCTCTGCTGTGGGCGCTGCAAAGGTTTACGCACGTGTCGGTCGCCGAGCCGCTCTTGGTGTCACTCTGGGTGAACTTGCTGCCCGAGCTGAGCGGCTGCTCGCCTGAGGACAGCGCGCCGCGCTGGCCGGTAGTCATGCCACTGCTGCGTCCCACCGAAGACACGAAGCAACTGCGCCAGTGAACACAGTGCGCTTTGGCATGTGTTGTCTGTTCCAGTCCTCTTTCACGTAGTTCTGTGTAAAATTAGTCGCTCATAACGAATTGCCGCAGAGAATCCGTTAGCATGCATTGCATAAGAAAGAAATGTTCGTGAAAAAGCCCCTTCGAAGGCTGCTAAGACACAGTGCCTACATTGGCTTAATAATGAGAATGACATTTAGAGCCACTTCAGACATTCTTTGGGAAGGTGGTGAAGGATTGCTGTTCCTAGCCCTACGGGGCTGGGACGGTAGGTCAACGCCGCTTGCGGCGGGGCCTAGCCAGCCACCGAATTATCTGTTGAGGGCCGTCATAGCACCCGCCACCACTTATAGGTGGTGGGCGACAGCTGTTGCGGCGCGCGTCTTTCTATTATTTTTCTTTCCTTCTCTACTTTCTCTCTTCTGTCCGCACGAGGCAGCAGAGGTGGCTCATCTACAGTGCGCCCGTGCATTTTCTTTTCTTCCTTTCTACAGCCACAACAACAACAACAGACATTCTTTCTTTCGCGTTGTTAATAAATCACCCATCGAGACCAAAGGTAATGTATTTTTGTTTTTAGTCAGACGGACTCCGAGAGATAAGCGGCATCGTTGTTGGCGTAATATATCATCACCAAAGCCTCCTTCATATTTACCATCTGACTAATGGGGTCCCGACTTCCAGCGCAGGTGACTGCGGGCAAGAGGACGACTGGGCGTTCAGGCTCTTTTGAGAACACGCCATCCACTGACGAGAAGATGTTCTCGCAGGATAAGGGTGTGTGCAGTCCGACTATCACCGCCAATCTTGAATAGTTCCGGCTAACCTATGCCCGCATGAGTTAGAGTTCTTGGAGTTGCGACGTCGTCAATGCCGCAGAGCTTCTAGTACTAGCAGAACACTATTAACAGCTACTGCTGCTATCCCCACAATCACTCCACGATTACGTGGTCACCTAACATGTCACTGTGCTCAAGCAATACGAACCTGTTTGGCTGAGCACTGAATATTACTGAGGACCGAAAGTTTTCAGGATTCAGGTCATTTCGCTTTGCTACAACCAAACGGCAGCCCACAGCTGGGCAGCCACACATGCTCGGGACATATGTGACCTTCTGTCGCAACATGGTGAAAGATGACTGTACAGCGGCAGCAGCGCATCGCACGAGAACACTATATTTGTAACTGACCCGAAAACGTCCAGGGAGGCCGGCAGCAGACATCTGGCCACCAGAGAGACCAGCACGAGCGTGACGCAGGACGAGCACATGGCGAAGGTGCGGAAGGGAAAACGCTGCAACTGCATCTCTTCGTCGTAATACGGGTAGTGGATGAAGGGCGGGATGCCCAGCACGTCCTCGCCGCCACCCGCACGCAATAAGCAGCCCACCACGTACGCAGCCAGAGAACCATACGTGTTCACGTAGTCCTGCGGGCCCGAAGTGTAAAGAAAAGCGCTTAACGGTGCAGCATAATTAAAATTTTCAAATATTAAAACTGACATTCTCCTATTCGATGCGCTGCAAGTATCAATAAGGTGCATTATTAATTATTCTAAACAATCGTTAAAACGCTCTAAAACAGTTTCGGAACACAGTGAAAGGCAACAGAAATAACACCATAGCACAGGGTGTGACAGTTACTGACCAATATGGTACGCAACTCTTTTAAATGAAATTTTATTAGTTTTCTCCCGCTCCATCTACCTCTCAGCGCTACCTTCATCGCAAGCATATCGCTTCTTACTAATGGACTCCATTGACATTCCATCCAAAAGAAATTCGAAGTGTTGTTAACCAACTTAAAGTGCCATCCTCATACGGCATCGGGGACCTGATTAAACTCCTTGAATATACTGTGTATTCTTCCATTACACTGAAATGTGTCTCTTCTCACAATCCTTACGGCATCCCATCCTTCCGAATAACGGCTTACCTGCAAAGTAATACCAGCATAAAAACCTGAAGAATCCCGGGTCCATGTAATTACCGTCCTATTTCACTTGCGTTCCATATAGCGTTCTTGAGAACATTATATTAGTCACGTTGCTAACTTCTAAGAATCTAACCAGTTCTTTGAAGCAGCATGAATTTCGGAAATTATTTTCGTGAAACGCTGTTATTGGATATCACTAATGATCATCCCGTTTCTTTATACTCAGGCTTCATTGCTTTTTTTTTTTTAGATTTTTCGAGCGTATTTGATGAGGGAAGTCATATGCTATCTTACTTTTAAAACTGAGTCAACTTAACCTTTATCCTAACGTACTCAATTGGATTCGTGCTTCCTTAAGTAACCGCAACCAGTTCGTCCGTGTAAAAATCACGACACCATAACGACAGCGCTGTTTGTCCCTGAGCTTAGATTTTATAAGGATTTATAAACCTACGCTCAGCCACAGGTGTCGCTGTAGCTTGTTGTTGGTTCGCGACATTGCGAGTTATGTGGTTCCAGCGCTGAGAGCATATGCGGACAGAAGCAGGGGGGACACGGCGCACCTTTTACGCAACTTCTGGATCGGATGTCGCAGTACCTCAAGAAGGTAGGCAAACAATTCGTAGCGGCTCAACTCGGCTAAGCCTGGATATGCGCAGCGAAAGCTGCCAAACGGATTGCTCGCAAAGACCGACTGGAAAGTTCTCGTCGCCGATGCACTGGCTGCAAACCGTATGGTGTAATCGGCGATTCGGCGCCTTTTCTTGACGTCTGAATTTGCTTGCCCCCATTTGACCGGCCCCTTCACTCTTCTCTCTCTTCCATTCTTCTTCCCATCTTCTGTAGCTCGGAGCAACCAGTTGTCATGGTTACGGCGCATGGGCACTAGTGATTAGCAATGCTTGCCGAAATGCTCCGCTTACTAGCCTAGTGTAGCTTTCGCTACAAAAAAATGCGAGTTCTCTTGTTTATTTTGAGTTTTTTTTTTCGGCCGTTGAAAAACTGTCCCAGACGGCCACTGACGTCCGACGGACAACCGAACTCGGCCGCAACTCGGCGGCCGATTTCGGACGTCCGCCGGAATTCCGGCGTACGTACGAAAGCGGATGGTCGAATCCGTTCGCCCAGCGGACAGCCGCCGTACGTCCGCCACTGGATTTGCTTTTACACAGCTATGATATAGTTTGTAGTCGTCGTGCTCGTCTGAACTGCGTATAAATCAGTAATGCCGTCAAGTCTGCATTATATGATGCCAGAGCGAATCGATGCGATAGAAAGCGTTTCCATTAAACAGTTTTTTTTATTTTCCGCATGTTTCATCGTTGAATTCTTCCATCAAAAATTTTTGATTAAAAGTTACATGACCATTAAACATTTTTCTATCATGATGCTTCGGTGAAATTTTAATCAGTGGCTGAATAGACGCAGCAAGCAGCAAGCTCAAAAAGAACGAAACCGAACCTATCCTCAAAAAAATCTGAAATGAGCCAATCCAATCCACCTGACAAGTTGAAGTTTAGTCATGGAAGATGGCTTCACGTTTCCGTGTTCTGCATTTTCTGCGCAGTTACAAATACCTACGGCTGTAATGCACTGCTAGCATTGTTTTTGCTGTGGCTTGGTGCGGCTGGCACACATTGTTCACCCGCCGATTCCAAAGTAAGTATTTCACCGAACTTTTGTTTCTTTAGTGGAACTTTTCTATGCACCGATAGTGGTGAGCTTTTGGGTAAGGAAACAGCTCTGTACAGCAGCCGAACGGTCGAGTGTTTTAGGCGAGACTGACAGGATGGCTCCGCGCCGACTAACTAAAGTGCAGCCTCAAGTCTGAGGGCCATCTTTCTCGGCATTACTGGACGCTGCGCCAGTAAGCCGCGCAACTTCTCTGTCTCTGATAAAGGAGTGCCTGTCCGAGCTTTAAAGGAGTTAATTTGTTTACCATGCGCAACGTGCTGAGTTGTAAAAACTATACGAGAAAACTTTTGCACTCCTCGAGCCCATCGTGCGACATGCCTACACTTGTGAAAACGTCGCGAGTTTTTTTGTTGTTTTTTTTTTTTAATGGACAGCCGCTGATCTTTCTCTCTCGAGCTTTACGGCAACTACAGTTTCTAGAAGGAACGGCTGTAGCTACTAAATAACTAAAGGTTTAGTACTCTCCTTCAGCTTTGACAAACCAGGACAGCACCTTGCGCATGTTGGTTATGCATGTGGGACCGAACCGCGCAGAACAACCGGACAAGGAGATGAGAGAAAAAAAAAAAGTCAGCACTTGTCTTTTTCTTGACCCGTTGTTCTGCGCTGTTCTGGCACGAATTTGACATACCGCCGCCGCTATACAGTTGGGCTGTGAGCTCTGGTGCCTGCAACGCCTTCTTTTATGCAAAACAGGCATACTGGGAGGCCATGCAAGCCGCGGGCTCAAAAAAAAAAAAAAAAAAAGAAAAGAAAAAAAGAGAAAAAAAAAAAAACACGAGCTGAGCAAAAGTGAGATGAAAACAAAATTGTTGTTGCTTTGTCCTTACAGATATTCAAAGGCTCCTAAGAACTTCACTGCATTATTGACAACGAGATAATGCCAAAGCTACACTAGAGCCATGCAGCACCTTATAGTGCATGATACTGAGCTTATGTCTTGCACTGAAAGCTCTTACCATGTTCTTAGATTATCATATTAAAGTAGCTTTAAACCCATGCTTGTTAATGCAGTGATAGCCATAAATTGAATCTAGGGCATCATGCTCACATACAAGGCTTCTGATAACCGCCGGTCACATGATGTGGGCTATAGCAGAAACCTGTACCTGGTCATCTTACAAACATTTGTGCAATTGATGCTTTTAATGTGTTGTAAAAGTTTTTGTGTTCTGTTTCTGTATGGGAATGCTTTCCTTATTTGAAGCTAACATTTGGCTTGCTACAGCAAAACCTGTACCTAGTCATCCTAAAAACAGCACCGCAGTTGTTGCTTTTAGTGTGTTGTAAAAATATTTGTGTTCTGCTTCTGTATGGCAATGCTTTTCTCGTTGAAGACTAGCATAAGGCTTCCAAAAATTTTTCAGATGCCATTTGCTGTAACCGATTTCATAGGCCAACAGGAAGCAGCACTTTGAGCATGGAAAACTCTCATCCACGGGGGAAAAACAGCAACATCCCTTTGCATTCTCATTTCTTTGGTATGGCTAAAAGTGAGTATTGTATCATTATCTATATTATTAATATTGAATCATGATTGTCAGTGTTGAAGTTGTTTGAGCGTGATGATTTTAAACACACAGGACATCCCTTCGACAGGTTTTAGCTTGTTTACATGTAGGATGTAGAACTGGTTTCAACAGACTTTATGCAGCAAATTCTTTTTACATTGTCCACCATGTTACTTTTTGTCATTGTCCATTGAAGTAAATAACCAGTATTCTACGTTTACACAGTCGTCCACTCTTAGCTTGAATGGGAATGTGTGGCATGCAGTTTGCAAAATAGCAATGCATCCGTCACAGCCATGCATCAAGGCTAAGTGGCGTGTGCGTAGAGGGACCAGCCGCTCCAGCTTCACGTCATCTGCCTCTTTGCTCCGGTGTGCAGACGTGCATTGAGGCAAAGTGGTTTATGTGTAGAGAAACCAGGAGCTTCTTTGTCACATCTGGCTGTTTGTTACGGTGTGCAGATGCGCATCGAGGCAAAATGGCTGATGTGTAGAGGGACCAGGAGCTGCTGCTTAACGTCCTTCGCCTCTTTACTACAGTGCACAGCCGTGCATTGATGCTAAGTGGCATGTGCATGGAGGGCCCAGGAGCTGCAGCTTCACGTCTGCCTCTTCACTGAGGTACGCAGGTGCGTATTGAGGCAAAATGGCTTATGCATAGAGGGACCAGGAGCTGCTGTGTGGCGTAGTCTGTATATTTGCTATGGTGCGTATCGAAGTACAATGGGAGTTGGCTCATGTGTAAAGGTACCATGAGCTGCTGCGTCGTGTCGTCTGCCTCTTTACTATGGTGCGCAGGCATGCATCAAGGCAAAGTGGCTTATGCGTAGAAGCACCAGGAGCTGTTGCTTCACATCTGCTATGATGCGCAGCTGCGTATTGTGGGTGGTGGTGGAAAACATTGCCATCAGATACAAATACAGGAGGTTACTCACTAGCTGACCCTGAGGGGGCCTGTCCTGACAAAAACAAGGGGTGCCTAGTTTGGGACCCCAGTGGTGGTAGAGGGACTAGAGGCTGGTACTTCACGCTGTCTGCCTCTTCGCTACGGTGTGCAGCTGCGATGGATGCAGTGGCATCTCAAAAAGTGCATGCCACGCACTCGCATGATCTGCCTGAGTGGACGACTGTGTACCTGCTATAGCTTTGTTATTCATAGAATAAACCTAGGCCAAGTTGGATAAATTATAGCTCACCTCATATGTGGTCAGCAAAGAAAAGCCACTCCAGAAAATCTGATGCATTTACTGTCATAGGATTCTTATTCATATACATGCTACTGACAAGTCAGATTCTTCACCCTCAGAAATGCCAGAAAAATAACCAAGGGTGCGTCTGTAATAGTCTAGCTTGCTCTTTCTTTGCAGACTTGATTCAGATGTGTGTTCCATTGCTGTGGGTGGGACAGGTGTGAATCTTTGATTTTAAGCTTGCAACAAGTATTTATTTATTTATTTATTTATGGCGCTGGGTTTGCCACACGGCATAAAAGGTGGTGGTATAGCGTCACAGGAATGTGTGGAGTGCAGCCATGTGCAAGAAGTCACACAAACTGCGTGCATAAATGTTGTTTGTTGTCCATAAGTGGAAATGAGAGTCATTACTTGATGAAAGTCCAGCTTTTTGTAGAATGGTGTTGCGCATATGCGAAGTTCCTGGGCATGTCCATATTAGATGCCGTACAGTGGTGTCGCAAGCCGGTTCTTCGCAGTGTGGGCATTTGTCGGGAACTGGAATAGTAGTACTTTGCCACTGGTGTCGAACGGCGGGCGTAAGAGCCACTCCGACCCTCAGCCGTCTCAGAGATACCTCCTCCACCCTTGTTAGATTGGGGGGAAGGGGGTACGTACACGGGGGAATTGGAGCACGTGTACGCTGCCTGAGGGATGCTGATGATGTCAAATGGGTCAGGAGTGGATCTGGTGGCAAGGAATCATGAATAGGTTGTGACACATCATCTGCATGACGAAGCACGTCTGCTGTTATGGTATTCAAATTTTTGTTGTCTTGAACCCAGTGAATGGTTATAGTCACTGGGTAACGGTGACAAGCAGCATGTATAGTCTGTGCGACCCTAAGAGTGCCATGGACTTTCTTTAAATGTTTTAAGGCTTCTTTAGAGTGAGTCATTATTTGTACTTTCTTAAACGTAGGGTCGGCAGGTAACGCTTCTATGGCGTTTAAGATAGCTTGCAGTTCGAATGCAAGAGTTGATTTGGCGTCGGTAAGGTAACTTCGATTGGTGTTCAGGTGAGGGTGGGTTGGGCTTATAAAAGCAACTGAACCACCTGTTTGCAACAAGTATGTTATTGTAGTTTAAAGGCAAAACGGTACTAATAATAATCGTAGCCCCCCATGGCCTTTATCCCCTTTTAATAGTGTTGTTAGACACTGAATTATTAGTTTACTCTGCACTGTTTCTGTCTAGTTAATGTGCGGAGATGTACATATATTTATATGACTTGGAGTTGTCGACTTTGCACTTAGAAACATTGTAGCGTTATATGATGTGTTGCTTTCATTTCTTTAATGATTTCTGTAAGGGACCGGTGGGTATGCTAGGCACCATTATTAGTCTGCTCTTTTTGGGTCACCTGTTCAATGCCCAGCTGCGGCCGTCTCCCACTTGCCCTTGGACAGGAGGCGGAGAGACGCGCACAGAGAGGCAGCTATAGCAGCTACAGTGCTTAACGGAAACGTAGGCAGAGAGGGAAAGAAGTCCCCTCTTCCGAGGACTTTGCTGTCGCACTCGAAGACGCGGGGACAGGCAGTTTGTTCTCGTTGCTGTGTCATGTAGGGGGCTCATTTTTATTTAAGGAGCTTTACAAACAGTATACAACTAAGGGGTCCTTAGTACTCCCATCACCCGAAGGCAGCACAGCTTTGAAACGAGCACCTCGTTTGGAAGAACTGCTTATCGTTCAAAGAAAAATCACTGTCAGGTTGAAGGGTGTAAGGCCCTCTTCCTTGTTGGGGAGCCCATAAAAGTGACAATTATTCAGTGCAGGCGCGCTGAGTGGGGTCTCGTTGAGGATTCCAACCCTGGATGTCAACAATGGTGGGAGATGGCGGCATTGAAAAAGGGCAAGTGTGTAACAGAGACGGTATGATGCGGAGCTGGAGGATGTGGGTTGGCTCTTCTGATGTGGTCCGCAATGGTGCTGACTCGGACGCCCATAATTGCAATAATTGCCCTGTAAAAGGAGCCGCCAAGGATGCAAGCTTTGGGCAATGGTTGCGCACGTGGGACACCGTTTTGATGGGTTCTAATTTTGTTTTTCTTTTTTTTTCCTAGGGGAGAGAGTTTGGCATGTGACCTAGTGAGCCAATCATTTCGAGATCCATTCTCTAAATTCCGTTTGTTGTAAAACGAATTTGTTGTCCCTTTTGCATTGCTTGTATTATGGAGAGGGTGAAGAACTTATGAAAGTGGAAAGACATGCCAAAATGTTTGTTAGCCAATCATGTGTGAGTTCGTTGTCATTGGGGATGAGAAATGTGGGCAGAGTCCCGAAGTTAATGAAACGGCCCCGCGGCCTGGAGAACTCGTTCTGAGCTAGATTTTGTTCTCTTTCCTCTTCGACATAGATCATGGTCATTGTTTCACCTCTTGTAAATACGTACATTCATGTATAAAATTTTCAGTTCATCTTCCTCTCCGTGTGCAAGTTGTTGTGGCCAGATGCAGTAAATTCACTATTTTCATTTCTATATAACGTGCCTTTCTGAAGATGGTGAGCTCTTTTGTCCAATCCTGTAAGAAAGCAGCAAAGCGCTCCCAAATCTTCCACAAAATTGTGTGATATCTTTAATACTAACTGCGGCTTGGTGCCACTCAAAACATGTAGTTGAGGTAGATTTCTCCCCCCCCCCTCTTTTTGTTCGTTCAAATGAGGACCAGCGGACACTAACTCTTGCTTTTGTAATGCCCGAGGCCCCGCCTTAAGGCACTACTCCAATGTCAATACCATTTTTATAGCTATGGCTGTCCAACAGCACTAATGTCTTTTATACACTTGTTTTACTAATCTCTTACCCAAGTGGTGGCTTATACTGCGGAGGCGAAAGTCTCTGGACAATATGTCTGGAGATTTTGGACTAGAATCGTGATGTAAACGAATTGTGACCTTATTTCTCTTGCACACATGAAAGAACTAACGCTCAACTTTCACATCGACAAGTATGGTCCGAGTTTCCTGGTCGATGTGAAAGTTATGTGCTTTGATTGCAGTTTGTGTAGTCCACACACTTGTCCCTGATATTACATAGGGGCAAATTAGGCGCCTTTACAAGGGCAGTTTCTTTGGCGCCCACTACCTTCCCCATAAAAAAACTACAGTGTTTCTTGTGAACAGCTGGCTGCATTTATAAATACCATTATTTTTTTTGTAATTTGTTGTGCGTAGTTGAGAAATCCATGACATACATGCACAGCTGGTTGCCAGAATTATGCAACCATATTTCAGTAACTAACATCCATGCTGCATGCTGCCGGTAATACATCAGGAGCTCGTGGTTGTCAGCTTTTTGGGTTTTGTGTAACTATAAGCCTTGCTATTGTAATGTCACATATAGCGCTGTGGGTAAACAAATAACTTTACTTTTAACTCTTCTAGAAGCATGAACACTGCGCAATCACTGCGGCGGGCTATGCTTCCACATTGGGCTTTAGCCACATGTCAAATGTCTATCTTTATTCTGCTGCAGCAGCTTGCATGTTATCAGATAAGTTACTTCGTCGCAGCTGCTCTAAGGAGACGCTTTCTAGACGCTTGTAGCCTAGATGTTGATGTCGATATACCCCCGACACACCCAGGGAATGACTTCGGTAGAGGGTACATGGAAACCAGCGAAATGTGCAATTTACAGAACAAAAAGGTAACAATTTTAAATGATGTTATTATTGATCACTTCTTTTCAGAGCAGGAACAATGACTTTAGAAATCTGCCTGTTAAACCGCTCAAAATGCTGGTTTCTGCCGCCAATGCGTACCTGTGTAATACTGCAATGCTTTGGCTGTGCTTTATGTTCATATACAGCATCCTTTATGCTTAGTTTCTCTGCATGTGCACTCCATGTCTTGGGCATTGCTGAGGGCGCATAGCAGCAAGCATAACATGCCATGTTTGGTCAGAGTGGCATGTTCAAAGAGACGACATAAAAACATTAAAATACTGAATGCCAGGTTCTGGTCAAACTACGTTTGTATCTTTTGTTATTCTGCATGGGTTTTGCTGCAGTTATATGACCTTTCTATATAGTATGTGACAGTTCTGAATGGAGATGCATGCGTACAGTGCCATCTGGAAAAAGCAATTGAGAGAAACTGGCAGTTGCCCTTGGAGATGTGTAATCAAAGTTCAGCACAGATAACTTTAATTTCATTTTCCCTTCTATTGCAGGGGGAGCCCAGCCTGCTCTTTCCATCTTAGGCCTGAAAGACCAGCAACAGCTGATCGAGCAAATGCACAGGATAGTAACTGCTCCTGGAATCCTGGCCTGCGGAGGCCGCCCACAGAGAACTCGATCATCTTCTCGCTAATTCCGAAATATTAGGTTTCAATAAATACCTTTTCTTCCACCACCTCCCCAAGGGAAGAGCTGTCACGGCCAAGGATAATTAAAAAAAATTATTCAAGTAGATTCTTAATACTCCAGTTGGCCTGCATTTTACCATGCCATTCCTTAACATCGATATTTTTTTAGTGTAGACAGTTTATGCATGCAGTTTTTGCAATAAAGCCAAAAAAAAAAGCTTTTTTTACAACCTCGCATGCTGGTATGCCTATGCACTTAGCATGTTTTCAGGAATGGTGCATTTGTGTAAAGCTCAGCTAGCATATGTGCCTCTTTGATGGAAGTTTTAATTGCACACTTCTGTTCAGTGCTTTGTGTGTGAAAGTAAAGCAGACAACAGAACCTGTTGCATATTCTATTGTCTGCTTTACTCACAACAAAGGCATTGAGCACTAGTATGTGACTGAAATTTCCATGGCACATGCTTGCTGAGCTTTACACGAATGTTATTGGCAAGTTTTTACACCAATAGCGGGCCCTGCAAGCATGTTCCAGGAAACGTCCGAATGTCCGCCTCCGGCTGCCCGTCGGACGTCCGTGGGACGCGATCCGGATCCACGAACGATAGTCCGACGGACGTCCGCTGTACGTATATCGAACATAACCGGACTTCCGTCGGATGTCCGAAGGTCCGAAAACGGACGTCCGTCGGTCGACCGTCGGACGTCTATGGCCGTCTGGGGTTGCACGTGTGCTACTTTTTTAACAGCCCCGGGAAGAGGCCAGCCTGGCTCCACTGTGAGGTAGACAAAATGCACAGCATGTCGCTCGTCTGTGACAAACTCTACATTGGCTATATAATGGGCGATGTATTAATTTGAACACTTGCAAAATAATTACTTGTGGGGGTCATTTAGATGACCATGTGGCTTGTGCGCTGTTGCTCGTACACACCAGCATTCACGGTCTTTTTGTTCCGAACATGCGGGTTGGTCAACTTTCGCACGCAAAAAAAGCTGGAAAGTTTTGGAAGGCTAATATTTTACTTACAACGAGCGGGAACTGAGTTAGGTGCTGTACTGATGAAGAAAAGCATAAATAATCTAAAAAACACATATCCAGCGGTTCGTTCAAGCAGAAAATAAAATACAGATACGAAAGAATGAATGCGAGCTGTCTGAAATATATGCTTTTGTTTGTCTTTTTCCTGCTTCAAATGGTTGTTGTCTTGTTCCGGAAATAAATTCATGCGTCCGATGTCTCTAGCGCCTCATAGTACATTAAGTAATCTATAGGTAAAAGGCCAAATAAAACTGAACACATCCTTAAGTAGCATTGCTGATTGGTTTCTTAAATGGGGGATGCAAATAAATATTAACAAAACCTCATTTATGAGCATTACTCGGGAAAAGAACCCTCTGAAATTCTCACGTGCAATAAATGGAACTCCCTTGAGGCAAACAAACCGCAGTGAAATACACATTAAAATGGGATATACACATAAACAATATTTGCGCGAAAGCTCGGAGACATGAATTCTACGCAGAAAACTTGCCGCGGCACACCCGGAGGTTATCATCATAAAAAACTCATTCGGTCAATACTCGAATACAACAGCATAAAGTGGAATCCATACCAAACATATCTAACTGTTAAACTTGAACAAATTCTCACAATTCACACCAGACGGTGTATCTTCTCTGCACAGCTAAGCACGCTTACCGACCCTTGAAAGCCACCGACGCATTGCATCACGAATCTCTATTTCTTCTTTATAACAACTGTATAAACACGGATAGAGATGAATACCTGAAACCACCCTTCCAGTGTTCTAGCAGAATAAATCACGCATTGTGCATTTGGCCAATAACTGCGAAATGTAATAGTCTTAAACATTTCTTTTTTTTCTGTTAGCCATTGAAATATGGAATGCGCTCCCTCGTTACATTGCGTTACATTGTGAATATCACATCCATCGAAGCATTCATCGACAAAACTGAACTGTCATTTCAGACATGAAACGTTTTTGCTGATTTTATTTTATTTTTTGCATTGTATGCCGGTGAATTAATTTTTGTGAATGTTAATTTGAAATTTCTTGACTTTTTAAATTTACATTGTTGAATTTCCGTGCCCAATCCAATCCTGTATTGCCCTGCATTGGCCTACAGTATGACTAAATAAATAAATAATATTTTCTTCATAAAGTGGATTGAAAATTCGGTGTCCGGAGAGTCTACTCTCCTCCTGTTCGTGATTATTTTCGAGGGGTCAAAAGCATTGCTCATAGTACCTTTTGCCAGTTTCCTTTTTTGTTTATGGAAGAAACTCAAACTCAGTAGCTATATTAAACTGTTCCCTTCACAGACTGCTGCACATCTGAACATTAAATTTTTTTTTATATTTGATATTTTGTCTTGTATTATACTTTTCCACCCAAGATAGGGAATCGCGTAATGTCATTAGAACCATTTATTTTTGGGTGCCGCAATGTCTCAGGTAAATTCACAGTTATCTGAGGTGTTCTTTGCCGCCTCCTTTTTGCCTCACCGACCCTCTGAATACACCATTCTGTTCTGTGCTAGGTAGTATCTGTGGCTACTGGCTCTGGTGCCTGTCTTTCATGATGCCAGGCCATTCACTCTGAAGGACTGACGCCAAAGGAGTGGGGAATTTCGTGCCTTAAGGTAGACGACGCACAGCAGCTGCGGGAAGAGGATGACATAGACCAGGTCCGAGGAGAGGAACCAGAGGCTGTACACGGACTGCGCCGCCAGTGCCATATAGCAGGCCATCGCACCCACCACCAGGATTGAGCCCCGCATCACCCAGATCACCTCAGATTCCGACGCCTGCGGGAAATCAACCACTGCGCTGTCACTGAACTGTTAAACAGCACAACGCTATCATCGTTAGACTGGGTCTGTACACGTGTAGGTTTGCAGGACACTGGAATGATCACCACTCTATCTCGGTGGAATAAAGAGAAATGTCGTAGTAATAACCGCTATTGCGACGCGCTTTGCCGCTGAACTACATATGTGTCATGAATCTGGTGTTATGAAGTAAGCTTGGGGCTTCTATTCAAATGCGTCAGAGTCGTAGTGCACTCTTCCAACCACGAGCATAGTGCCGGACCAGTGCGAGTCTCCGCATACGTTCCAATGAGACGAGTGGATATCCCATGACCTCAAATGACCCATGTCAAGGTCATTTTTAAATAGTCCATCAACAGCCATCGGGGGTGTCAGCGAGTATGCGCCGTTGACATATGCACTGTAGGATGGGGGTTTATTGATCAGACCAGCAGGACTGGGTAGATCAGCGGCGAGCACAGCAACAGCGAACACCGTCAGGTCCAACACGCGCAGCGATCATGATGCCACTGCCTAAAATGTTCCTGGTGTACTTCTTCCTCTTCACAATTACCCGCGAGACGAAGAGGAGACATCCTGGCGACTTGCGGCGTGAGCAAGACGGCAGGGTCGTAATAAGGTTTAAGGCGCTGGACGTGAACAATCTCGCGTCCGCGCCGGCGTAGATCATTAAACGGCGTAAGAGGTTTCACCACATAACCGGAGTGGTGCGCTCCAGAACTCGGTATGGGCAATGGTATTAAGCAAGAAATTTTGAAGACAGTCCGGGAAAATTAGAAGGTATCCACAGAAGGTATCCAAGGTGATGTCTATCACTATGCCCACTGCGCTCGTAATGTTACGTACGTATGACGCATCTGTCGCAGTCCCTGCTGCCTTCTGTACAGCTTACCTGTGTGACCCAATACGTGGCATAACCTCTCTGTTTAATTCGCTCTGTGCAAGAGCTTTCAAAGATGGGAAAAGCTAGTTCTACGGAGTCAGCTCGCACCACGTGGGTGTTCAGAAAAGTTTTTTTTTTTTTCCTGTCGACATCGCCTTTATCTTAAAACAGTCTCAAATGGGTGTGAGTTCCGGTGAGTAAAGAAGTGGCTATTGCCGAAACTGGATTAATTTTCCTAACTAAATGACGAAAAGCTCGTTGACGCCAATAAATTAGCACAAAAGAGGGGCTCTTCGAAAAAAGAAAAGCCGCGATGACTTTCTCTCTCCAGGCGGACACCCAAATCATTTCAGATACTAAAATGTTACAATATTTTTAATACATTACTGAACAAAACGCGCAAAGGACACACGGAAGAAGGACAGGACGACTGGAATAGGCTCTCCGCTAGAGTTTATTCGAGTACGGCACAAACGCCAAGTGCAAAACAAACAGAGACGGCAATCTTCATCTGTGTAGAGGAACAAAAAGTACAACACATTATCATTGAACCCCAAAATGATGAAGCTAAAAATGCAAATTTTCTACCAGCGAAACATGCGATAGTTTGGCTGATGCAAGTTTTCACTATTTAGACGTATGTAAAGGGCTTCTACGACTTCTTGAACAAATTGGCCACGGTGCCTGAGAAGAACGATAGCTCTCCAAAACAGCCGTGTACGCTGTTTCTTCTTTTCTTTATCATTACTTTTAAACGTGCAGCAATGTTTTAGCAGGCTGTTAAAGGAATCCCCACCTAATAATACTTCGCACTCGCGTAATATTTTTACGGACGAACAAGAAGCGGGCAATGGCGTGGGCAGGCGCGCTCGCGCTAGGTCCGCCATCATTCACCTTGCGCCGTCATTCAAGCAAGACCCACGCCATTGCCCGCCTCTTCTTCGTCCGTAATTTTTTTTTTAACACACAGCTCCGTCTAACCTATTTATATGAGACCTCAGGACAGCAGCAGCTATGGGACATAGGCCATGGTGCACATTCGTGGTATCATCATGGACCAGCATTCAAGGGTTTCATAAGCTGATAATCTGTAGTATGGAGATATAATCTTTTTAACATTTTTTAGTCATGCGTAGAACCTGCGGCAGACGCCATGTGAGATATGTATAACTGCAAGTATCGGCAGGCTAAAAAAAAAACATTATTACTGCAAAAACATTCGAAAAACATGCGAGAAAATATAGAGGAAAATATTGGCAATGTTATTTCATAGTTATGGTTTTAACTTCGTAATAGTGAACACAGTACCCGCACACCTTTTTAGCCTTTAACTTTAATATTGTTACGTGGCGGCAAGCGATGACAACAGGAGAACAGAGGACAGAGAGAAGATGCTATAGATGGTCGTGAGATGACGTTTAATGAAAATGTTGCCGGGCCTAGCGCGAGCGCTCCTGTCTGCGCTACTGCCCGCTTCTTCTTCCTTGCTGCCATCCGTAACATGACCAGGGGCCACCGAGCGATCGTCTCGATCGTGTACGAGGAAGTGTACGATGTTGATGACTGCATGGCATGATGATAGGCGTGTCTGAATGCTTGAAGAGGAATAAGGAAGAATAGAACGGCTTGCCGGTACGATGTCTAATGCGTGGGTGGTACGCCTTCCCTGGAGCTGTCAACCATCCGTCACCAGAGTCCATGGGACCGATGGCTCGAGGTCACGTCGGGCAGTTTGGATGGGGGTTGCATGTTTGTGTCCATCGGTTCATTCGGGTCTTTCGGGTCCTTCGTCTCGGTTCTGATTGGTCTGTCTGTTCTCCTTGTCTTCAGGTCTGGGCTGGGGGCTGGGCGGTGGTAGTTGGTCAGGTCTGGGCTTGAAGGGCTGGGGCAAAGCTGCTCGGCGACGTCCCTTGGCCCTCGCTGAATGGTCCCGGCTTACAGATGGCGTCGATGCTCCAAGGCGAGGATGGCGATGACGTGCCCCGCACCTCCACCAAATGTTACGTGGCGGCAAGCGATGACAACAGGAGAACAGAGGACAGAGAGAAGATGCTCGATGGTCGTGAGATGACGATTAATGAAAATGTTGCCGGGCCTAGCGCGAGCGCTCCTGTCCGCGCTACTGTCCGCTTTTTCTTCCTTGATGTCATCCGTAACAATATGGTGCATATCACGCGCCACGTTGCATTTTTTTTAAACTATGCTAAAGTTCCTTTGTGTATGCAACGTACACTTTACAACAGCCATTCTACGTCACTGCTCTAATGTTCGGCGGGGTACTACCTGGCAAGTCGTATGGAAAGGGGATCACTGAGTGAAAAGAGGGCGATAATGGACGTTATGCTACACGAAGCGTGTAGCATCACATTTGATTTCTGCATGAGACCTTGGTGTTGGCACTCGTCATATGCTTTCACGCTGAAATAATTCGCGAGTGATATTTGTAGTGCGGGAAGCGTTCTGTTCAATTAATCGTTGTGAAAATAATCCCAGTGGTTTTGTTTATGTGAGGCTTCCGATTACCTAAATATTGCCAGGAATATCTGGGCGGAAAGCGCAAAGCGTGTGCTTGTCGTTTTCCTCCGTACGAAATTTCACCCTACGAGCAGCGGTCGACGCAGAACATGTCTTCCGGTTTAAAATCTGCGCTCGCAGCTTTTAGGCAACAGCCTGAACTTTCTTTTCTGATAAGGTGCCATATATGTGTGCATAACTGTGAATGCGAAAAAAATATTACCCGCCATCAGAAAAGTTTTAAAAGCATACTAGCCACTGCTAAGATATCATGGCGATTAATACGTTGCTGCCCACCCCAAAAACAGGCATCGAATAAATCGCGTAAACAGCCTGGTACCGTGTGCAGGAGATTGCAGTCGCCTGCCTCCAGTCTGCTTGGAGAAGGCAGATTTTAAGGAGCCAGCTATCTTAGCAGGTTAGTTAATCAGCCTGGTTGCCAGCACAAGTGAACTGTTTTGCCAAGAACGGGGTGACGTCTAATTCTTTCGGCAGTTCTAAAAGGCGAGCACTCAATTCTATTTGCGCTCGTTCAACAGTGTCCTTGAAGATCGTCGTCGCTGCAAATGAAACGGGTGAGTGCGCATTTTCCCACCTTCTGCCTGATCGTGAGCCTGTAGATGTTCCAGGCGAACATGGAGGCTGCACTCAAGATGGACGAGTCTGACGAGGACATGACGGCCGCCGACACTGCGCCCAGGCCAATGGCCGACAGGAAGGGGGGCGTCAGGTACTGCAGCACCAGCGGCAGCGTCAGGGAGGTCGCCTCGCCCTCGAGTGGAAACGGCTTCGTGTATCCCGCCACCGTCAGGTCTGTGTCGCGCGGGAATACGCCACATGTGTACGTTTGATTTAGCGCAGCCATTCTGTAAACTATTGTAAAGCAGTTGTTTTCACTGAAACATGTTGAAGAAGTTCTGAGCTGTTTCTGAAAACAGTGATTTTGTCAACAAAGTCTCATCAAATGCAGCTGCACCACTTCTGCGCTTCCAGCATCATGAGCTTCTTCAAAAGAAACATGTGCGATTCATTGACATTTCGAGCACTAGCTCATGTGCGGAATCGATTTCGAACCATTGCGACATTTCGATCGGAATTTGTTACATATCTGTAAAAAAAAAAAAAATGTTGTTGATTTGCATTGATTTGCATCACGGAAGTCAATGACTTCGTGATGTCTGCCCCCGACTAGTTCGAATATCTTTTTTTTTTTTCAAACAGGCGCCTTAAGCGTTAAAGATGACCATGACATAAATTTTGGAATGCTCATTAGCTACGAAATGTTTACACGCTGAAAAGCGCCCTCCGCGTGATCATCTATTGTAGTCTCTGCTCTCTCTTCCATTACCATAGTGCACGATACAAATAATCGTACATGTTGATTCACGCAGGTTAAACAGAGAGGAGGACACTCACTGGACGCCTTGGCCACGGCGCCGAAAACCACCGGCGGAATGGCCATGAACAGGCAGCCGAACGCGGCCATGTACGACAGCAACTCGGCGCCTTCGGCTGTGCGGCTGGACAGCACGCGCTGGAAGTACACCTGCGCCACCCAGCGGAATCAGACAGTACTTCGCTTGGGTTTCCTTACGCTGGTATACACGCAAAAAGTCGGCTTTTTTAATTCATTTATCTTTTTTTTTTCTTGCTCTCTCGACTATTTGCACTGGCTCCAAAAGTCTAGATTGGTAGTATGTGTGGTCAGTTAGACAATTAGGACTTCACTCTTTTATACAGCGGAGAAGAAGACCGTTTTTTGTTTGTAGATTTTGGTGAATATTTATTATGTGCGAAAGCTCCTTTATTTAACATTATCCGTAACACATGAAATTAAAGCTCAATGAAAATACTTTTTAGGCATTTCAGTTTAAACAAAATGTGCGTCGAAACACAAAAAAATTATTTGACAAAAACATTTCACAGGAAAACTTTTAATTCAGTTGTACCTGAAACAAAAAAAAATATTCAGAAATATGTAAAATGCTTGGCCTCTTACTGACCAGTATCTGCGAAAAAAAATGCAACTTCTAAGTTTGTTAGTACTGTTGGTAAAAAATTACAAGGGTTCAATGCAAATATTGAGCGAAAGCATTAGCTGCGGGTGACCAAGCGTACTCATCTTTTTCTTCTTCCTCAGCCCACATATGCAGCCCCGCTTTAACCAGCCCATATGAACGTGCCTTAGTGGCCTATAAGGGTAACGTGAATGCCAGGGTCCTAGCAGGCTGATTCTGACATAACCGTCCCATGTGAAACGAGAGACCCAAGTTGGCAGCTCCTGCCAGCCCGTGTGTCACGTGGGGTGTGACGTCACAGTGTCACGTGGGTAAGACGTAACTGCGGCCGGGTCACGCGAAGGCTTGAAAGTGCGAGAAAATAACTGCACACGCAAATCCAGCCCAACGACGAAAACGATACTAACCGCGGCGCACAGACGGCGATGTTCCAAAAAACTGCTGGAGTGGAAGTTCCCTATGCCATGCCGGCCAATGGGCTGGGGGGAAACCTGCGGCGGCCATCTTGTGGTGGCCAAGAAATGGCCTGCCAAGCGCTTGGACGCGCTGTTCGCGGACGTTGTCAATGTGTTTGAAGTGCCCAAAAGATTTTTAAGTTGTGATGCAATGTGGTGGGCTACCAGCTGAGCAAGTCTTAATCGCAAATCTTAATTAAACGCGGTAAATTAACTGCTAATGAACTTTAGATTTTACACGTCATTGAGTAATATGTCGTTGGATAGCATATGTCAAGTATAAGTGCACTGGCTTGACTTAAATCCTAATTAATTATGCTAATTATATAATTGCACATAAATGTTAAAATACATGCATTGGCTACAAGTCATATATCGTTGAATAGCTTATGCCGAGTACAAGTGCACTAGACTAACTGCAAATCTTAAATAATTACCACTAATTAGTCAATTGTGATTAAACCTGAATTGAATGCTATCCTTTCAAGTCATATATCGTGGTGTAGCTTATATTGAGTACAGCTGTACTAAACTAACATTATTGCAATTAGCAGTAATTAATTAGTGCAATTAGCGTTAAATAGTTAAAACGTGCAGCTAGTCTAGTGCTGTTGGACTTGGCATAAGCTATCCAACGATATACGACTTGTAGCTATAGCATGTATTTTAATATTTATTCACGATTATGCAATTAGCAGTAATTAATTAGCGCAATTAGCGGTAAGTAATCCAAACGTGCAACTAGTCTAGTGTTGTTGGACTTGGCATAAGCTATCCAACAATATACGACTTGTAGCTATAGCATGTATTTTAATATTTATTCACAATTATGCAATTAGCAGTAATTAAATAGCGCAATTAGCGGTAGAAATTAATACGTGCAGCTAGTCTAGTGCTGTTGGACGTGGCATAAGTTATCCAACGATATACGACTTGCAATTATAGCATGTATTAAATATTTAGTCACCATTATGCAATTACCAGTACTCGGATATCATTGATATCTTTAAAAATCTGGATGATTAAAATCAATTCGGAGATATCCAATATGGCTCACGTGATAGCCCAAAGCATTGCATGAGAACTTAAAAATCCTTATGCACTTGAAACACACTGGCAACGCCAGTGAACAGCGCTTCCAAGCGCTGGGCAGGCCACTTCTTGCCCAGCACACGATGGCCGCCGTAGGCTTCACCCCAGCCCATTGACTTCCACTCCAGCAATTTTTTATATCCTCCTTGGTTCCAACCTGGTTTCCGTAGTCATTGCTGCCATAACTAAATTCTTAGAATAAAGAGAGCATTTTATGGCTCGCTGCTGCTCGGGGTGTCTGTAAAATCTACTATAGACAAAGCAAAGACGCGAGATCGGTGAGATTTCCGACCTGGTTATCCTTGTTTTCGATTTACAAAGCAAATTAAGAAATGAAGCTTAAGTTGTCTAATTACACTCTTAAATTGAGCAGCGTATCCATAAATAACACGGAGAGCTCCGATATCGGCGTGAAGGTCACTGTTAGTAAACTAGCCACGTTCTCGGGGTGCGTTCAGAGAATGGCACCACGAGAGAGAAAAAAAAAGAAAAACTACATTGAAAGCTAAACTTTAGTTCTGTTATTACATAGCGAATAGCGCAGCATAACGCGAAAGGCTCGGAAATAGTATTGCGAGCTTATCGTTAGCGGGCTGACGATGATCAAATCTACTAGTAGGAGTACCTGCATGAGTTAATTGTCTAGCCATGTAATGCATACGTTTCATCTTCCCTCCCACCTACACGAATCAAAATTGAGCCTTATAGCGCCCCTAAATTAAGGCTTGATTTGTTGCCGGATTGACACCATAGCAGAAGAACTGACGACACATACACAGGAAATTTGGACAAATTGCGCGAAAGAGCACTTGAATGTACTTTTTTCATGCTTTGTAGCTGCGCCATAAAAAATCAATATTCTAGCAGATGATCCCTCGGCGAGGTTATAGTTTCTGGCTATTTATTTCCTAAAACACATATCATTCCCAATTTTTTCTATGAGCTCACACCATTTCTACCCATGTGTTCATAACGGTATTGTACAATATTGCACAGTTGCCTCGCGGTCATTTTTGAGGACGCAGCACATTGATTTTTTATACAGTTCTAACTGCCCACTGCTAGCGAAGGATAAAGTTTAAAAGAAAGTTTAAATGTTTAAAAGGAAGGAAGAGCATAGCAGGATTTCGCAATGCCATAGTGTCGCCGCACAAATAAAGGCGTCCCAGAAAGCTGCCCTTGGTGTTCTAAAGTGTTCGAACTGTAAACACGTGTTGAATTGTTTCTTTAAAAGTTTCTTTGTGTCCTTTTGTGCATTTTTGTTCAAGGCTGCTTCACGAGACTTAACCAAGATACCGTTAGCTTTGTTTATATGACCGGCGGCGACGCCTCCCCGGAGATAGGATTGTGCAATTGGGAACCCGGAGGAGATGTTTCAAAGGCCGAAGCAAGCAGAGGTCTCCTCCGTTCGGAACGACAAGAAAAACGGGCGAGACGAGTGGAGAGCGTATTTTAACTCTAGCCCCTTCCTGACGAGCAGTTGGATTGTAAACGTAAAGCGACAAATTCCCACTTTCATTCACCAATTAAATACTAAACGAGGAACCGACTAAATCAATTACAACTGACAAAATACAACAGCAGTATAAACGACAGTTGTGAAGACGCACCGACAAGGACACCACGCTGTTGTCAGCTCTTGGCGCCCCTCTACGTGGAGGATGTCTCATAGTTATTACTGTTACGTCAGAAGCTGCAAAAGTAGCCCCAGAAAGTATTAACGCGCAGACATGGCGACAAGAAAGCAGTTAAGATTTATTTCGCTTTGGTTGCGGTGTTACTCATGGCTTACCGAGCTGTATGTCTGAGAGCGGTAAACATTTCCAGGCCGATAATTGGAAAGAAGCAATGAAACGACACTCTACGCATCTCGCAGAGATATGCACTCTTTCGTACAATAGAAATGAAGTGCAACTTTATATGTTGTCCATGTAGGTTGAAATTATAATTCAAAATGCCCGAATGCTTCGGGCGGAGCTTGGTCTCGTTAGAGAGCGTGAAAGTTGTCTGTACAGGTTTACATGGCGGCAAGTGCATGACATCCACGCTGTTCAGAAGTGTGCGGGAAGCTAATATGCTAGGCGAGAGATAATTACGCGTAGGACGAGATGTATCCAGTGACGTGCATCTTTGCGGATGGTACGTGTGTACTTGCCTGCCAGGGTATGCCTCCCATCATGAGGAGCAGCATGGCGTCCCAGTAGATGCCGAATTCCTCCCACTCGACGGTGCCGATGAAGTCGTTGGTGGGGTACGAGACGACGCCCACCGCACCGTGGAACATGGCGAAAGGCAGCGTCAGCCACTGCGGCGGAAAACATAAGCCCTTCAGGCGTGGGAACACGACCCCTGATCAGGTGCTGACGTCGACCGCACCCAGCTGTAATAAATCTGGGAATGTTTTATTTCCACCTAACAGTTTCACTCGGATGCGCCAATTGACAACGACCGGCTGCAGCAACTGTTCGGAATGGCTGCCCGTGACTTCCACGATCAAAAGCGCGTGCAGTTCTGGTTTTCGGGTCTGGGCGTCTGTTAAGGACGGTGTGCCTCTTACCAGTCCAAGGAAGATGGCAATCAGCTGGATGACGTCCGTGTAGGCGACCGAGTAGAGGCCACCGGTGAAGGTGTAGAAGAGGGCGATGCACGCCGATGCGATGACCGACTCTCTCCTCTCGATGTCAATGATCACCTCCACTGTGGCGCCTGCGTGCAAACCAGTTTCTCAGCACGCCATAACGGTGGACATAACTTCTCGCTGAATGAGGTCAAGTGCTGTGTGTGATTGCTTTAATGTGTAATGTAATTGCAAATCACAAGAAATGCGATTTAGAGAACACGTTCATTCTGTATAAAATACAGTTCGTGGCTTTCCTTGACCACGCCTACGACATATAGAGAAAACAGCGTGACCATCTTCTACGCTGACATTTTAGTCGATGATGACATGGGAACACGATATCTGAGGTGCTAACACACTCACATACACACATCAATGTCATAACGGAATAATTGCAAATTACCCTTCATTTGTGGTTTTCTTTTTTTTTTCACTTTCTGCGCATGCTCTTTTGTGCATAGAAATGGATTCTCGAAATCTTGCGCTTGCATGCACAATGCGAGAACCAGCGAAAGTTCTGCGGAGCTACATTACTCTTCTTTTTTTTTTTTTTGCACTGCAAACAGAAGTGACTTTTTAGACTTTTACCTCGCGTTCTCCTATTTAGTATCCTTGAGACAGCCAAATCCATCCAGTTTTAAAGTCAATGCAAGTGATCGTGTTAGGCCACCTGCGCATAATTTGGCCTGCATCGAGAGAGGGCACCGCGTGATAACGGCAAGGAGACCATTGTCACTGGAAACTGAGCTTTCTGGAGAAAATTCCACAAAGGGACAAAACAAGGGTGTTGCTTTCACCGGCCGACTGCCCAGATAAAAGCGCCCACAGCATTGGTACAGATTTCTGAACGCAAATCTTATTGAGGTCACGCTGCGCCACCACTGACTTCATTATTGTGGGCACCTTCTTTCCAAGGGACATCGTCCGTTTTCTAACGTCATTCTAAAATAATAGCACTTGTTGGCACATGACCGCAGAAAACGGGGCGTGAGTTGCCGATTAAGCGCTCGTCCGAAGGCTACGACGCCGAAGTGACCTCGTCTTCGAAAAAAGGACATTTTTTTTTATCTTTTATCCTATTTTAACCTTTGGACATGTTAGACCGCTTGAGGTTTTGGCTATGTATCTGGAAATACGGCCATTGTTATCCCCGGTGAGGGCTCTCTGGTCATTATTTTTCTTTGCAAACGTATATATATTCCCCACTCAACTGAGTAACAACGTAACCAGAATGCGCCATTAATTGATGGGAGGAGTGGGGGTGTGCTACGTGAATCTTATTTTAAGCAGCACTGTATATGTACTAATGCTGAAAGCGTACGATCTTTCTTCGCGTTGAAAGTTTTTTTGTTTTTTTGCCTCACACGAGTTTTTTATTGCCGCAGGGCATAAAAGACTGTGTAAAGAAAACAGGGGTACTTAATGAATTAAAAAGGTTGGCCGTTCTAATAAAGTGCAAGGGGGAATGATGATGAGGCCCCTGCGTGCAAGCAATGAAAGATGACGAATTATTTGACGAGAGACCCTACTGCTGTCAGGTGCCGAATTCTCGTTGGCTTCAGCGCCGGGCAAACGCACAAGTGGGGAATATCTGCCTCACTATCCTGGGAGTTACAGACAGGACATCCTGGACGTGAACATAAGTGAATATAAATTGAGGTCATGTTTGAGTCACAGCGGGTGTGAAGGCAATCCCGACCCGGATACTCCGAAGCGCAATCTCCTATGCGCGGATAAGACCGCTGAGGAGGGTTAGCGCACACGGAGGAACAAGAACACGTGTGCAGTGCAGGAAGAGCTCCTTTCTTGTGAGAAGGAGGGTGATATTATCCACAGTGAGAAACCGTGGCATTGACGAGGGTAAAGTCGCCTGGCGGGTTGCAGAATCTGCAGAGGTTTGTGAACTGAGTAGGTCACGTGAGGCCCACTCGAGAGCGAGTTATCCCGATACTGTTATCCTAGTGAGAGCATAAACTGAACGAACGAAACAGCTCACAAGCCTAGAGGTTTAGGCGGTTTGGCGCGTTCAAACTTCTCCCAGTGCGCGTGTGGCAGCTGCTGGTCTCTGTCGCGCTAGAATCCGCTGCCATGGGACGAGGCGCTTCTGCACGGGTGCTGGGCGGCGGAGTGGAAATGGCGGTTGTGGTCTTTCCATGTACGCAGGTTTCACTGTTCAATGAAACAACTCCCCGCCGGCCCCGCATTTCAATAATGAGTATTTCCCGCCCCCGACGGAGAATCTAGAAAGGCCAGTCATACGGTGCTTGACGGCGAATTTTACAACGGCCACAAAAAATTTATCGAAATATGATCACTTAGTGGTGGCAATACCGTCGGCAACAAATGACGAGACTATCTTCACGGGAGCGTACTCTTTATTGGGCTGACTTGCGCCCGCAAAAGAACTGAACAACTCGGCGGCGGCGACAGCAACAATCGTGCTCAGCGGTCGTCGAACAAGGAATGCGTTTCACTTGTCAGCACTCAGTTTAAACGAAGCGAGGAAAAATCTAGATAAAACCGCAAAAGGTGACTGACATAACCTGGAACATTGTAGAAACACACGCGAGCGGCTGTAATCTTCTAGTCACGTCCCGACGCATCTTGCGTGACAAAGAAATTGATAAACCGTCGTCTCGCGACAACGAGCATGAACACGGAATACAGAATTGATCCGCGTGCTAAAATAAAAATTATATGGCCGCATGCCAGCGGCTGTGGAAAAAGAAACAAAGATTTAAATAGTTCGTGGCAATATCATCTTAAGTCCCACGTCCAGTGAGAGGGACAGAGAGAGTTTGCCGTACGTCGGTATTGTCGTGTTCATTGCACTCCCAAATTTCCGCTTTACTCGTGTTCACAGCTTGCAGCGGTGATGCCGCAGGTCGTTCCCGATCAGCTAGCGATGCCGGCACTACGCTGACTTCAGCCCCTGTGTCCATCAGGAAACGGGTGCCTCTCACGATCGGTCAAGAAGAAAACCGACAGGCGACTGTCTGACGAGGCGGGGGCACTGGTCGCCCTCAGGGCTGGCCAGAAGTCTCGCGACTTCTCGCACGAAGGCACGCAGTTCCGTGTGGCATTGCCAATCGTGCGATAGCGCCAGCACACTCTGCACTGTTCGGGTTGTGGGGCAGTACGCTATCGTGCGCGCTGGTTCTCCCTCGACTGCAGCGCCGTGATGATGTCAACGAGGCAAGAAATCTTGTCTCGCATCTCTTGCAGGAAGTTGGCGGGCAAGGGCGATGCGTCTGCGTGCACCGCCGCGACTGTCGGCGTGGCGATGGGCATGATTTTCTCGGCGAGTTCAGCCATGTTGGTAATGTCTGTCTCGCCGGACGCCATGAGGCCTATACGTGCGTTTGGTGGGAGACTTTGCAGAAATAGCTCCCGAACTATAACGGCTGTCGACACTTGCTGTGCTGCCGGCCAGTTGTTGCATATAGCGTAACAGTTAGCTATGCCTACGGTCATCCAGTTTGGCGTCCCGCAGTAGCTGCTGGAGACGCCCTGCTCTGAAGGCGTAAGACGACGAATCAGCGTCTATTTAAGGATTTCGTAGGCATTCTCCGAAGTGGCGCAAGAAGTAGATTCCTCACCTCGCTGACCATCGCAGGCGGGAGGCTGCTCACCACATAGTGGCGTTTCGTGCTGTCGGCGGTGATGCGGAGTACAGCCAACTGGAACTCGACTTGCACGATCTAAAGTTCTGGGTCGCCGGTCCGAGACGGAGGCAGTTTGACGTTCAGTACGACTACTGTGGAACTGGCGATGTTTTGCTGGTCTATGGCGGTCATGTACGGATCACGAACTGTTGGCTCGAGCGAGGAACACAGACGAGGCGGAAAGTAGTGTCTCTGCCCGAACTAATTTATTTTCTTTTATGAGCCGGCCCCTCCTCGATTAGCTGGTCGACTTCGGTCGGCTACGGTTGGCTACGCTTAGCTGTGGCGTATTTCGGATTCACCACAGTTTCATCTGATCATTTTACGCAATGTTGCAGTGAGTTAAGGTCTGACATTACCGATCATTGCGTAAGCACATCCACCGCACTCCCAAGTTGCATTTAACGAATAACAGAGTGATGTTTAACCTACACCGGCTACACAAGTTTAGCAAACATTAAATGCTGCCAATGGTGTTTTGCTACACGTGTAGCTAGTGTAGGTTACAAAAGTGGCCTTAATTATTGCTGTAACTACGCATCGCAAGCCCACGTTAGAAAATATACGCACCACAACGCATTCACTTGGTTCCCCTCTAACACGTTCGAACCAACTAACCGCCATGACCTGTGCGTTGCGTACCCGCCTGGCACGCACAGGGCCTGGATTTGTAAACCCAGTGCAGACCAATTTATTTTATTACTTTTATTTTTTGACCGTTCCATTCGCCGCCATCTTTGTCGGTACCATCGGGTGTTCACAACAACGCCAGACTGAACGAGAGTCTCCAAGTAATGGCATCGACCGGCAGGGGCCTTTCAGCAAATGGAGCACGAATAGATTTTTCCAGCTTTTTGTAGTCCAGTGTTGAGGGCCGGTCGATGTCATGAGCTGAAAAGCCTCCTTTTCAGTGGTGTTTGAAGCTGCGTTCTTTGCATGTAACTTGACAATAGATTCCACATTTCTGCAAACAACTTGTCAGGTAGAGTATAGTGGCATAGGCGGAAAACTACTTTACCCACTTTTCCTGCCCCGCTATTGAAGATTTCCTTCCAGAGATGCGGTTTTGAACAAGCCACTTGGCTCACCGGCACCTTCTGCTGCTGACGCTCACTCGAGACATGGCGCGATCTGCATGGTGCGCAGACTGTTTGATGGGCAGTCCTAGTGAACAGACTCACCCAAGGCAGCCAAGATGGCGGCCGACCAGAAGACCTCGCCACAGAGCGCTGGAATGAAGAGCAGTCCACCCATGCGCGCCCCGAAGTGCTGCTGGAAAGGATCCAGCATCGTCTTGTAGCCAGCGTTGCGCATCTTCACTGCGAACAGGTTGCCGCCTGCATGACCCCGCATACAGGACGTCATTCTCTACAGGAAGGTTGTTTAGGTTGTCTTACCTCCTCGGTGCGCATTGTGTTCTATTTGTGAGATTAGGTCACAGAGGGCCACTATAGCAGTAGTATCATAGTATGTGGTTATTTTAATATATATATCCAAAGGAAGGAAAAGATATTTGTCAGCTCCAGTATCTGCTATCTGACACCTGAAGCACCTGAACTGCAGGTGCGCGGAAATAAAGGGTAGTGGGGAAGCGATAGAGGAAATCACAGGGGAGCGACAGGGAGAAAGGACAGGGTTCGAGGGTCATTATATGCTAAATCTTATTTGCTCGTTTGGCTTACCACCAGGTCACCTTGTCGCTCTGGATACCGCTAAGGGGGAAAATTTTCTTTTCCCTCACACCCCTTGCGCACTCCCTTAGTTCTGTACCAGCAAGCTCATTATCCAATCTGCGCACACTACAAGGCAATTCCTTCTTTCAAAGCGCTTTCCGCAGTCACCCCATCCCAGCAAATTCACTGATCACACCTGGCCTGCAGCTTCTACGTATATCATGTCTGCCAGTCTTGGTTACCCGAAATTTTCAGTCCGCATTACATATTCCCCGCATACACCTATTTCCACCCCGCCGGGGTGGCGCAGTGGTTACGGCGCTCGACTACTGTTCCCAAGGACGCGGGATCGAATCCCGGCCTCGGCGGCAGCTTTTCGATGGAGGCGAAAAGCAAGGCGCCCGTGTGCTGTGCGATGTCAGTGCACGTTAAAGAACCCCAGGTGGTCGAAATTTCCGGAGTCCTCCACTACGGCGTCTCTCATAGCCTGAGTTGCTTTGGGACGTTAAACCCCACTAAACTAAACTAAACTAAACTAAACTAAACTAAACTAAACTAAACTAAACACCCATTCCCTCCTCCTGATTTCACCCAGGATAATAGAATGAGTTTCCAGTCTGCTCTCTTCCTGTCTCTAACATATCCCGCTAGGGAACCTGCGCTGAAGTTGCCGTCACACCGCTCGCTTTGCACTGCGGCTACAGCGTCCGGAAAGATAGAAAACGGCGAAATAACTATAGAATTGAATCAGAGCCATCCTGCAGGTGTCTATTAATGCTAGGCTACTATAAAATGTTGTTTGTGTCCGCCGTGGCCACGTGCAAAAAATAATAAAGCGATGGCACAGCTGGGTTCACGCTTCCGGACGACTATTGAGAGACCCTTTTGTTTCTAGTTTTAATGTGCATTAGACGATGCCCCTTTCATCGTTGTACTACACATGTTTTTGTGTGTTCACTGCTGTCATTTGCGCAAATCTGAACAGGGAGTGCGGTCTAAAGTGGGCTCATTTTGAACTGCGTGTACGCTCGAGATGCGTGTTTGACGATCAAAGTGTTGAGCATGGCATGTGCGCCTGCTCAGCTGCTTTGATATGGACGTAGAGAAATCGCAGTGGACATAAGGAGACCGAAAGCTGGCGTACGTGGCATCTGAATATGAACGTGCGGCCGTCCAGATGGCAAGTCGGAGCAATTAATGTACTCATATTCGAATGTGCAGTATTTTAGCGGAAATGCTAAGAGGCCGGAAATGCGCCGATTGGCATTAAACGATGATTTTTCTTAGAATACACTCTTACGAGTCACTTTGAGACACAATTTGAAGAATCACAGTGAGCGAGTCACACCCGGAAACAACTCCTCCTCGCTAGGAATAGCAGCTCTTTATATATATATATATATATATATATATATATATATATATATATATATATATACTACGGCGGAACGTTTGCATTTACGGTGGAACTTTTGGAGACCGTTCTCCGCCTCAGTGGTACCAGTCACCGTAAAACTACAGCCTATCACCCCCAAACCAATGGGTTGACGGAACGCCTCAATAAAACCATCGCAGACATGCTTTGCATGTACGTTGACTTGAACCACAAGAATTGGGACGAAATCCGTCCCTACGTCACGTTCGCCTACAATACGGCACGCCAAGACACCACTCGCATGACACCATTCAGCCTCCTTCACGGGCGACCAGTAACAACTATGCTGGATGCAATGTTGCTCCCGAATGCCGACACCGACGATCTCGATCAGGACACCGAGGAAATCGCTCAGCGTGCAGAGGAAGCTCGCCAACTAGCACGTGTGCGGATCAAGAATCAGCAAGAGCATGATGCACGACGCTACAATCATAGACGCCGACATGTCATGTACGAACCTGGTGACAAAGTGTGGGTCTGGACGCCTATTCGCCGCCGTGGACTCTCCGAAAAACTATTGCGGCGATATTTCGGGCCATATGTTGTTCAGGGACGTTTAACCGACGTCACTTATCAGGTGGTGCCAGACGGGGTGTCGACCTCAAAGCCGACGTCGTCCACGTTGTACGCATGAAGCCGTACAACTCGGACTGACCTTCACCTCCTACTCCCTTTTATGCTCATCGGGACGATGCTTCCTGAAGAGGGGGGCAAATGCCGCACAGAAGACGATGCCAAAGATGATGATTGGCCCCACAAGCGCGAGCCTGGAAGAGAAGGAAGTTGGAGCGCATGACTCGTCCAGGTTGGTTATTAAACCCGTCCTATCTTTGGGTCCTCCTTGGCTTTCTATCGAGACGTGACAATATATATATATATATATATATATATGTGTGTGTGTGTGTGTGTGTGTGTGTGTGTGTGTGTGTGTGTGTGTGTGTGTGTGTGTGTGTGTGTGTGTGTGTGTGTGTGTGTGTGTGTGTGTGTGTGTGTGTGTGTGTGTGTGTGTGTGTGTGTGTGTGTGTGTGTGTGTGTGTGTGTGTGTGTGTGTGTGTGTGTGTGTGTGTGTGTGTGTGTGTGTGTGTGTGTGTGTGTGTGTGTGTGTGTGTGTGTGTGTGTGTGTGTGTGTGTGTGTGTGTGTGTGTGTGTGTGTGTGTGTGTGTGTGTGTGTGTGTGTGTGTGTGTGTGTGTGTGTGTGTGTGTGTGTGTGTGTGTGTGTGTGAAGGAAAGAAACCAACAGTCGGTGAGGCCAAGGAAAGCATTGGGGATTGTACTTTGTCTTAATTTTTAATTTTTTCTTCGATAATCACATAAATTAGTAATGCAATCTGTTTAGGGGAAATATGATTAAACAAAAAGTAGAAGAAAAGCCAACGTACCGATGGTGGGAACCGAACTCACGACCCTCTCCCAACTGAGCTACATCGGCCGCTGTGCCCCCTGCTACTTTCTTGGGTATTAATGTTGTCTGTGTACGAACCTTGAGAGTGTTGACCAGCGCCACCCTCAACCAAAGTGGCGGACGTGGAACGTCCTGTGTTACCGCCAGCGTCACGTAGAACGTGATCAAGAGCGAGGGCGAAAACTGTGCTAGAACCCTCTTACGCTACCAATGGCTCTCAAGGTTCGTATACAGACAACATTAATACCCAAGAAAGTAGCAGGGGGCACAGCGGCCGACCTAGCTCAGTTGGAAGAGCACCGGACGCGATATTCGGAGGTCGTGGGTTCGGTTCCCACCATCGGCACGTTGTTTTTTCTTCTAATTTGCGTTTAATTATCTTTCCCCTGAACCGACTACATTACTAATTTATGTGATTATCGAAGTAAAAATTAAAAAAAAATGCTTTCCTTGGCCTCACCGGCTGTTGGCTTCTTTCCTGCATGTATTATAACGAGCACCCTCATTTGCCCTTCATTTATCTGCTTGTAGCTTACGGGGGCTCGGTTCTGGCAGTCTTGAAGCCATAGGTAGCGTAAGAGGGCTCTAGCACAGCTTTCGCCCTCGCTCTTGATCACGTTCTACGTGACGCTGGCGGTAACACAGGACGTTCCACGTCCGCCGCTATGGTTGAGGGTGGCGCTGGTGAACACTCTCAAGGTTCGTATACGGACAACATTAATACCCAAGACAGTAGCAGGGGGCACAGCGGCCGATTTAGCTCAGTTGGGAGAGCAGTTCAGTTCAGTCGTTCAGTCGTGTCCGACTCTTCGTGACCCTATGGACCATGTCACACTACGCTTTCCGGTCTCTCACTATCTTCCTAACATCACATAACTTCATCTGCAGTGCCTCGAGGATGCCATCTAACCATCGCGTTCGCTGCCTACCCCTTCTCCGGCGACCCTCAACCTTTCCCAACATCAAATCTTTCTCCAGCGACTCCTCTCTTCTCATCAGATGACCAAAGTAACTGAGCTTTAACTTTAGATTTGACCCTCCAATGAGCAGTTATGGTTTATGGTCGACAGCATCGACTGATTTGATCTTCTAGCAGTCCAAGGAACTCTCAAGAGTCTTCGCCAACACCACAATTCAAACGCGTCAATTCTTCGGCGGTCAGCCTTTTTCACAGTCCAACTCTCGCATCCATACATCACAACTGGAAAGACAATAGCACGAGTTATACGGATCTTGGTGGCAGACTAATGTCTCTGCTCTTTACTAGGCGGTCAAGGCTAACCATTGCTCTCTTTCCCAGAAGCAGGCGTCTCCTAATTTCATGGCTTCAGTCTCCTTCCGAGGTAATATTGGAGCCCAAGAACAGAAAATCTGTCACAGCTTCCACTTCTTGTCCATTGATGCTCCAGGACTTGATAGGGCAAGACGCCATGATCTTTGTCTTTTTAATGTTGAGTTTAAGCCCGACCTTCTCACTCTCTTCTTGTACGCGCATCAGAAGTCTCTTGAGTTCCACTTCACTTTCTGCCATTAAAGTGGTAGCATCCGCATATCTAAGGTTGTTGATACGTTTTCCAGCAACCTTCACTCCAGCTGAAGACTCGTCCAGACCGGCCTTCCTCATGATGCACTCTGCATATAGGTTAAATAGGCAGGGCGACAGTATGCAGCCTTGCCTCGCTTCTTTCTCGATCGGAAACCAATCAGTAAGACCATGCCCAGTTCTGACTGTGGCCTCTTGCCCTTCATACAGGTTCCTGGGGAGACAGATGAGGTGAATTGGAACTCCCATCTCTTGGAGAGCCTACCACAATCTGCTGTGATCTACGCAGTCAAACGCTTTCGCACAGTCAATAAAGCAGAAGCAAATGGGTTTCTGGAACTCTCTTGCTTTTTCGATGATCCAGCGAAGGTTGGCAATTTGGTCTCTAGTTCCTCTGCCCTTGCGAAATCCAGCTTGCACGTCCGGAAGCTCCCGATCCACATACTGCTGCAGCCTACCTTGGAGGATTTCCAACATCAACTTGCTAGCATGCGAAATAAGCGCGATCTTGCTGTAGTTGGAACAATCTTTGGCACTGCCTTTCTTTGGAATGGGGATGTAAACTGACCTTCTCTAATCCTGTGACCACTGCAGGGTTGTCCAAATCTTCTGACATAATCTATGCAGAATGTTAACTGCGTCATGGTTGAGGTTTTGAAGCAACTCAGCTGGAATGCCATCAATTCCACTAGCTTTGTTATTAGCAAGGCTGGCTAAGGCCCATTTAACTTCACTCTTCAGGATGCCCGGCGCGAGATCAGTGATCACAACCGTCTTATGTTGGGTTTGCACATTCGGGTCCTTCTTGTACAGTTCTTCTGTGTGTCCCTGCCACCTCTTTATCTCTGAGGCTTCAGTGAGGCCCTTGCCTCGTTTGTCCTTTATCACGCCTAGCTTAGCACAGAAGCTTCCTTTGATATCTTTGATTGTCTTATACAGAGCTCTTGTGTTCCTTAATTGGCTGTTGTTCTCAACTGCTTGGCACTGTATGTACAGGAAGGCATTTTTATCTCTCCTTGCTATTATCTGAAAATCCGCAATGAAAACCTTGTATCTTTCTCTTTCCCCCATAATTTTTGCCATCCTCCTTTCCTCAGCTATTTGCAAAGCCTCTTCAGATAACCAGTTTGCTTTCTTGCATTTCTTTTGCTTTGCAACAACCTTAGTAGCAACTTCTTGTATTATATCACGAACATCAGTCCACATCTCTTCGGGCTCTTTGTCTTCTAGATCTAATTCTTGAAATCGATTCCTCACTTCCATAGCATATTCTAATGGAATTTGATCCAGATCATACCTGAAAGGCCTTCTATTTTTCGGCGTTTTCCTCAATCGAAGCTTAATTTTGGCAACAAGAACCTGATGATCGGTGCCACAATCGGCCACAGGCCTGGTTTTTACTGCTTGTATAGCGCTTCTCCATCTCTGCCGGCAAAGAATATAATCGATGTGATTCCTGTACAGACCGTCCGGTGAAGTCCATGTGTACAGGCGCCTGTTGTGCTGTTGAAAATGAGTATTCGTTACGGTCAGGTTGTTTTCTTGACAAAACTCTACTAGCCTCTGCCCAGCTTCATTTGGCTCGCCAAGACTGAACTTGCCTATATATCCGGATATTTATTCACTCCCGACCTTAGCATTCCAGTCTCCTATGAGAAAAATGACGTCTAATGATGAGGTGCGGTCTAAAAGGCATTGTATAGGTCCGCATAAAATCTTTCAACGTCAGCTTCTTCAGCAGCAGTGGTCGGTGCATAGACTTGGATAACTGTTAAGTTTAAAGGGTGACCTTGGATCCGAAGTGAAATCATTCAGTCGTTTTTGGGGTTGTACCATAGCACTGCTTTGCCCATTCTTCTGTTTACTATGAGAGCGACCCCATTCCTTCTCTTGGATTCGTGCCCACAATAAAATACATAATGGTCGCCGGAATTAAATTCTCCCATTCTGGTCCACTTGAGCTCGCTGATACCCAAGATATCAGTGTTCAATCTGTCCATTTCTCGCTTGACGACATCCAGTTTACCTTGCGTCATAGATCTTACATTCCATGTTGCTATGTGATATATCTCCTTGCAACATCGGACTTTCCGGTCGCTTCCCGACACATCCACAACTGAGCGTCCTTTCGGCTTTAACCCAGCCGCTTCATTCGTCCTGGAGCTACTAGAAATCGCCCTTTGTTCATCCCCAGTAGCATGTGGGACGCCATTAAGCTGGGGGGCCCATCTTCCGGCGCCATATCATTAATGCTGTTGTGACTGGCCATAGGGTTTTCTTGGCAGGAAATACTGGAGTGGGTTGCCATTACCTTCTCCAGTGAATCACATTTTGGCAGAACTCTCTGCCGTGACCTGTCTATCTTGGGTGGCCCTACACAGCAGAGCTCACGACTTCATCGAGTTTCGCAAGCCCCTCCGCCACGACAAGGCAGTGACCCATGAAGGGGAGTTGGGAGAGCACCGGACGCGATATTCGGAGGTCGTGGGTTCGGTCCCCACCATCGGCACGTTGTTTTTTCTTCTACTTTGCGTTTAATTATCTTTCCCGTGAACAGACTACATTACTAATTTATGTGATTATCGAAGTAAAAATTAAAAAAAAAAAGACAAAGTACAATCTTCAGTGCTTTCCTTGACCTCACTGACTGTCGGCTTCTTTCCTTCATGTATTATAACGAGCACCCTCATTCCCCCTCCCCCCTCCTACACCCCCCTCCTATATATATATATATATATATATATATATATATATATATATCTTTCGTGTCACAAGCACTAAAGCGTTTTTTGTTCGTACAATAGTTCAGTGCCGGTGCCTAGCGGTTTACGTACAGAAAAAAAAGTTTCATCGATTACATTGATTTTCTTCTTTTCTATTCAAGGCAGACGAGCCTGTTTGTTGTAAATATAGTGCTGTAGGATTTGCTTTACAAGGAATAGTGGGAGGAGGAGAAACCATTTATTTACAGTGAAATGATTTGGGAAAGGGAGGTGCGTATGGTTGTGGAGCTGGGTGGCAGACCCCATTCCGGAACGCCTTTGGCTGCCGCCGCTGCCCGTTCTCTCTGCACAAGGGCACGCTGGGCCTGCAGCTCCGAGCTGGACAGGGCCGCCTCCCAGCCCTCCCTAGTTGGCTGTTTTAAAACTTTTATATTTATATCTTAATGAAAGGCCCACATATGTGGTATAGGTCAGCGTACTGCCTGCAGAATTCGCTGTTTTATGGAACGCATCCCATAATGGAGGCATCGCCTCGAGCCATTCACTGTTTCCCTCTAGTATTCGAAGGTATTTCTCAGGCTATGTAGATCACAAGATTTGGTTCAAGGTTTGCGTCCCAAAGTGACTCACGCTACGAGAGACGCCGTAGTGGAGGACTCTGGATGACATCGACCACCAGGGATTCCTTAACGTGCACTGGCATCGGAAACAACACGAGGGCCTTGCTTTCAACCTCCATCAGAAATGAGTATGAGACTACAAAGGGTGATAACTTTATCACCCTCACCCCCTAATATTTGGATCGCCGATTATCTGTGCCCGCGTCATTTCTCAACAGAATTAGTGCGGCTACGTGCTTGCAGTGCAACCAGAGCGAGCCTTTCAAATGCTTGTTCACTGCAGATATCTATTTATGTATGGTTTCAAAGGACACTCAATAAAACAGGACACTCAATAAAATAGGTATAAAGGTCTTTATGCCCAGTCGTAAACTTGCAAGCGACGAAATGCAATGGCAAAGATTTGTTTTTTAGACGTGTGTTCTATTGCTCTACCCTCCCAAACAATGTATTAGACATATGAGGTACTACTCGAGTGGATATTTTTTTTCCAATTATAATCATTTGTGTCAGTATATCTCTTCTAAAGCGCAGCACATAAGTACAGCACACGTTGACTTTGTTTTGACGCGTGTAATCTGTGGAAATCCATCTAAATGTTGACATAGCAGAAAGCTCGCTTTATATGGATATGATACTTCGCCTCCAGTGGCGGAGTTTTATCGCCAGTGAGGCTTCTTCCTTCTACTACACGTAATTTGTTGTGCAGGGACAACGCACTTCGCCAACATTTAGCCCGAAAAATATTTGAGCACGACGAGCTGTTTCAGTTTCGCCATTTCTTCATTAGCGGCGTTACGGCTCCGGTAGTTCGAAGCGATGCTTCGTTTGAAGGATTCTGGTCTTACTATAGGGTTGCTTGTTTTAAAATTAGGTGGCACTTAGTGTCAGATAATCCAGAACCGATCCCTTAAGTAGCAAAGGTTTGCTATACCCTTTCTAACCCACTGATGCTCTGTCATTTATCCCAATCCAGTGTTTTAGGGCTAGCCACCAATTCAATACTCTAGATAAGTACAGGTAAGGCCCAATTGTTATATACCTAACGCTTCTTTTGATGAGTTGTTTACAACGTGAAAGTGGACATAGAATACCAAGCACGCATTCATTATTCTGCTGGCTTTTCTTTTCACGTGCTCCAGATTTATGGACTGTGACATTTCGCCACCATCATGTGGGATCGGCGGAGCGGCTGCACCGTACGTGCCTTGCGTGCCAGGCTGAGGATATGATGACCAGGTCGGGGCTGCCGAAGCCTCCCCTATCCCTATAGGCGATTTCCCCACAGGCCTTTTGACCTTGTCCGAAAGCCCACCCAACAGGCAGTAGGAAAGGATCTGCTTCAAGTTGAAGTTCGTCCGCGCCGCCGACAGGGGTATTATGCGGAGACATTAGGCCAGCACAGAGTGCTGGAGAGACCTTGTAATAGTGGCCCGAGCTGTGAGCAAGCACAAAAGCTTCTCATAATATCGCGCTCTGGATTTGACCTTCTCTTGAGCCAAGGACCAGTTTCTACTTGAGACACCATCTGAACTTAAATAGAAACTAAGGAGGCGGTCTTAAGCCTTCATGGGTAGACCGTAAGCAGGCTGTGGGCTGGATGGTCTCGACCAAAATACAAGGTGGCCATTTTCGACTTATTAGCCTCAGCCCCACTAGCCCTGCAATACACCTCCATGAAGAGGCTAATATCTCATCCGAGACGACAAGGGTCCGGTCATCTACATAACCAAAGATGGGAGCTGGGGATACCTGGAGGCAAAAGAAATCGAGCAATCCTGCTATCCCGAGAGGGCCATTGTAGCAGAGGTTCGAACGAAAGCACAAAGAGGACAGGAGATAAGGCCATCCTTGCCGAACTCCACAGCCCACCTCGAAAGTCTCTGATCACGATGGACACTGGGACTGCGGAGACTGGCCTGGAACATGGAACTCTGACCATGCAGTGGAATTAAGAGCCTACACCAGCTTCATCCAGAATTTGGAATACGTAGAAATGGCTAAAATGGAAACGAAACTCGTAATTGGGTCTATCAATTCAAAGAGGGAAGTCTCCATGCGTACAAAGCGGCGTTAAAGAAGGTGCCACTGCACCATGCAATGTTTCCTTTCCCACTACTCAGCGCGCGCCATAAACCGAAGACTACCACAAAGGCGTTAGAGTAACTTCTGGAGTCGGATAGTGACTCATCGGCCAGCAGAGAAAGACTGAGAGAGCAGGATTACGTCAGAGGCAATAGCGATCTCTCGGCGCTCCTCGCGTGCCCGCTTCGCTCCCGCTGCCTTGAAATAGTCACACATATCATACTTAGCTGTCCCATCCAGCGCCGTGCAATTCCGAATTGAAATTCAGAGAATTGCGAATGATGCTGGATACTTTATTAACGATTTCCCGGTCCTCTAGGAGTCGCGTGTTCAGGTGTCAACTGATCTTCATGCGAGGGACCAGAGTTTTATCAGAGAAGTGGAGGTCGACACACTTGTGATCACTCAACTCGAAGGGGAAAGACGACACATGGACTGCATACAGGCAGCCAGCGTCGGAGAGATATATACAAGCAGCCTAGCCTGCTCTGGAGGCTACTCCCAGTCCAAGTCATTCCTGAGAGTCCAGAGCGAAGCACCTCTCAGGCGTCGACCAATTCTAGCTCCTCCACTAACTCCATAAGTGCCTGCGCCCTCTGCCTGTCACGCCCCTTGGGCAGATGCCCCTACAACAGAGGCGGTCCACCCTGTTGAAGGCACTGTTCGTGTGTATTCCACGGCGATGCTAACCCTTTCATAAGTGGTGGGCCAACACTTTGTCTGAATAAACACTGCTAGTATGAACTTCAATAACCGATGCTTTTTGTCTACTCGGCCATGCTTTTCGGCACGTTTTCTTAGGGCCTAGATTTAAACTTTTCGCATATCGTTTGACTGTATCGCTTTCATCAAAAAAAAAAAAGAAATGAAAACTGTGCTTATACTTCCCGAACAACGATCTTTATCTGCCGACTTCATGTCCGCAGAATAACTAGGTGGTTGGTAGAGGTCACTGTTTCCGTAATTGTCGGCGATGCTCAAAGACGACGTACAGATAACCCATAACCACGCGTATGTCGAGTGTAGAAGAAAGTGCCCCGGGGAATATTAGTTCAGTAACATCTAGTCGTGTACGGACATGTAAACCATATCCCGCGCCCGTAGAGAAGGAAAAACATACAAAACTTCGCGAAGAAATCACTTTGCGCCAATTAGGTTGCTTTATGCAATATATTCTTGCATCGTCGATTAACATTATGCTTACCACGCCACGGTTTCACAACGGCACATTTTTTGTTTACTTTTTTGTTTGTTTTTGTAGGATTGGGGCTTGTTTGAGGCACTGGTACTAGATCTAGAAGCACGGCAGGAGCAGTCCGCGTACAAGCAGGTCCAGCGCACACACCGATAGCGAGGTCACATGAAAGAGCTCACGGAAGCTTCTTAACCTTCTCCCATACATCTTCATATTTACAGTTTTGCTTTTGAATAGGATCAATTCACTGACAGTCAGTTTGAGCCGCTCATTTTTCAAAGCTGCGAACGAAAAAAGTTGAAATTAGATACTTTCTATTGCCTTCGTTCATCGAAAACAGCCGGAGCCATGGAAGCCGCCTCCCAAACCTGAGGTTGGGGCGCCTCGCAGCTACCGCAGCTGGGATCGGAACCGGGTCACTCGGCTTTGTAGTCAAGTGCCCAGAACACTGTGCTATTACTGGAGAGGTCCTTTAACCTTGCGTTAGCCAACCACGAGACATTTTACGGCTCTTGAGAGGGAACGTGCATGCAGTGTTCGCGAGACGTTTTCTTGACGTCCTCTCTGCGGCTCGCAGTTATCACACAGCAGGTGAATGAGATGACGCAAAGTAAAGCGATGGTCTCACCGCTTCAAAGCCCGAATAGCAAAAGCGATGAAAACCTGCCCAACATAGCAGTAAGTGAAATAAGCATGGGTTGTGTGTGTGTGTGTGTGTGTGTGTGTGTGTGTGTGTGTGTGTGTGTGTGTGTGTGTGTGTGTGTGTGTGTGTGTGTGTGTGTGTGTGTGTGTGTGTGTGTGTGTGTGTGTGTGTGTGTGTGTGTGTGTGTGTGTGTGTGTGTGTGTGTGTGTGTGTGTGTGTGTGTGTGTGTGTGTGTGTGTGTGTGTGTGTGTGTGTGTGTGTGTGTGTGTGTGTGTGTGTGTGTGTGTGTGTGTGTGTGTGTGTGTGTGTGTGTGTGTGTGTGAAAGAGAGAGAGCGATGTGAGTGGGTAAGAGGGTAAGTGGCGGATGGCTGAAAGCAGGATTTGAGCAGAGGGATGCCGATTCCACAGGGACAATCGTAGTTTATTATTTATACACCTGTTATTATTGGCGAGCTACATTCGTTTTTTCCAAGGAAGCGCATGATTGTAAAAGCTTATTATGCTAATTATATGAAATTGACTATCCTTTCGTCTGCCATAATTTATCTATTCTGTCGTTAGAACCATCGGTGAAGCTATACCGAAGGAAGAGTGCCCACAGCACAAAACAATTTATTATTACTAGCAGCCCTCGGTGGAACGGTCGTTCTATTATGCGTACTCACAGAAGGCCACACTTGCCAACATTTTATTTCTGTTATCAATTTCTGTGGAAGGCTTACGAGAATATAATTCTCTGTAATCTTATAATTTACCAGCTGACATTGGTCCCTATACACCGCATACCGACGGGCAAGTGAAGAAACACATGCGTGTAACTTTCTTTTCATTGCAGTCCACGGTGTGAATTGATATCACCCGCGCCAAGGTTACAGGGGGGACTTACCGATGGCAAGGCTGATGGCGTATCCGAAGGGCGCCTGTGCCCAGGCCAGACCTCTCAAGTAGACCACCTCCGCGGTGCCATTGATGTAGCCACCGCCAACCCAGGTGGCTGCCATAGCAAAGAAATGCCGGGTGTATTATACGCACAAATTACCCGTATGAAATGGTTGCAGGAACTTTTAGCAAACGCAAATGTCATTGAGTCCGCGCCAAAGACAACCAACATGACAGCACTAGTGAACGGCACTGGTGCACGCTTCATTCAGTTCTGTTCAGTCGTTCAGTCGTGTCCGACTCTTCGTGACCCTATGGACCATATCACGCCACGCTTTCCGATCTCTCGCTATCTTCCTAACATTACATAACTTCATCTGCAGCGCCTCGAGGATGCCATCTAACCATCGCGTTCGCTGCCTACCACTTTTCCGGTGACCCTCAACCTTTCCCAACATCAAATCTTTCTCCAGCGACTCCTCTCTTCTCATCAGATGACCAAAGAAGCTGAGCTTTAACTTTAGAATTTGACCCTCCAATAAGCAGTCACGGTTTATGGTCGACAATATCGACTGATTTGATCTTCTGGCCGTCCAAGGAATTTTCAAGAGTCTCCGCCAGCACCACAATTCAAACGCGTCAATTCTTTGGCAGTCAGCCTTCTTCACAGTCCAACTCTCGCATCCATACATCACAACTGGAAAGACCAAAGCACGAGTTACACGGATCTTGGGTGGCAGTGTAATGTTTCTGCTCTATACTAGGCGGTCAAGGCTAGCCATGGCTCTCTTTCCCAGAAGCAGGCGTCTCCTAATTTCATGGCTGCAGTCTCCTTCCGGGGTAATCTTGTAGCCCAAGAAGAGAAAATCTGTCACAGCTTCCACTTCTTGTCCCTTGATGCTCCAGGACTTGATAGGGCAAGACGCCATGATCTTCGTTTTTTTAATGTTAAACTTCTCACTCTCTTCTTGTACACGCATCAGAAATCTCTTGAGTTCCACTTCACTTTCTGCCATTAAAGTGGTATCGTCCGCATATCTGAGGTTGTTGATACGTTTTCCAGCAATCTTCACTCCAGCTGAAGACTCGTCCAAACCGGCCTTCCTCATGATGTACTCAGCATATCGGTTAAATAGGCGGGGTGACCGTATGCAGCCTTGTCTCACTCCTTTCTAAATCGGAAACCAATCAGTAAGACCATGCCCTGTTCTGACTGTGGCCTCTTGCCCTTCATACAGGTTCCTGAGGAGACAGATGAGGTGAATTGGAACTCCCATCTCTTGGAGAACTTGTCACAATCTGCTGTGATCTACGCAGTCAAATGTTTTTGCACAATCAATAAAGCAGAAGTGGATGGGTTTCTGGAACTCTATTGCTTTTTCCATGACCCAGCGAAGGTTGCCAATCTGGTCTCTAGTTCCTCTGCCCTTCCGAAACTCAGCTTGCACGTCCGGAAGCTCCCAGTCATATACTGCTACAGCCTAGCTTTCAACATCACCTTGCTAGCATGCGAAATACGCGCGATTATGCGGTAGTTGGAACAATCTTTGGCACCGTCTTCCTTTGGGATGGGGATGTAAATTTACCTCCTCCAATCCTGTGGCCACTGCAGGGTTGTCCGAATTTGCTGACATAATGTATACATAACATTAACAGCGTCGCCATGGTTGAGGTTTTGAAGCAACTCGGCTGGAATGCCATCAATTCCTCTAGCTTTGCTCTTAGCAACGCTGGCTCAGGCCCATTCAACTTCACTCTTCAGGATGCCCGGCTCGAGATCAGTAATCACAAACATCTTAGGTTGGGTTTGCACATCCAGGTCCTTCTTGTACAGTTCTTCTGTGTATTCCTGCCACCTCTTTATCTCTGAGGCTTCAGTGTGGTCCCTGCCTCGTTTGTCCTTTATCACGCACATCTTAGCACAGCAGCTTCCTTTGATATCTTTGATTGTCTTATACAGAGCTCTTGTGTTCCTCAATTGGCTGTTGTCATGAACTGTTTGGCACTGTATGCTCAGGAAGGCATTCTTGTCTCTTCTTGCTATTGTCTGAAAATCCGTATTAAGAACCTTGTATCTTTCTCTTTCCCCCATAACTTTTGCCGCGCTCCTTTCCTCAGCTATTTGCAAAGCCTCTTCAGATAACCATTTTGCTTTCTTGCATTTCTTTCGTTTTGGAACTACCTTAGTAGCAACTTCTTGTATTATATCACGAACACCAGTCCACATCTTTTCAGGCTCTCTGATTTCTAGATTTAATTCTTGAAATCGATTCCTCACTTCCACAGCATATTCTGATGGAATTTGATCCAAATCATACCTGAAAGGCCTTCTAGTTTTCTGCGTTTTCCTTAATCGAAGCTTAAATTTGGCAACAAGAATATGATGATCGGTGCCACAATCTGCCCCAGACCTTGATTTACTGCTTGTGTAGCGCTTCTTCATCTCTGCCTGCAAAGAATATGATCAATCTGATTGCTGTACAGACCTTCCGGTGAAGTCCATGTGCACAGGCGCCTCTTGTGCTGTCGAAAATGAGTATTCGATCGCTATGGTCAGGTTGTTTTCTTGACAAAACTCTAATAGCCTCTGCCCAGCTTCATTTGGCTCACCAAGATCGAGCTTGCCTGTAAATCCGGATATTTCTTCACTCCCCACCTTAGCATTGCCGTAGTCTCCTATGAGAAAAAAGACGTCTGATGATAGAGTGCGGTCTAAAAGGCATTACAGGTCAGCATAAAATCTCTCAGGGTCAGCTTCTTCAACAGTAGTGGTTGGTGCATTAGACTTGGATAATTGTTATGTTGAAAGGGTGACCTTGGATCCGAAGTGAAATCATTCGGTCGTTTTTGGAGCTGTACCCTAGCACTGCTTTGCCCATTCTTCTGTTTACTATGAGAGCGACCCCATTCCTTTTACTGGATTCGTGCCCACAATAAAAGACATAATGGTCGCCGGAATAAAATTCTCCCATTCCGGTCCACTTGAGGTCGCTGATACCCAAGATATCAATGTTCAATCTGTTCATTTCTCGCTTGACGACATCCAGTTTACCTCGCGTCATAGATCTTACATTCCATATTGCTATGTGATACATCTCCTTGCAACATCGGACCTTTCGGTCGCTTCCCGACACATCCACAACTGAGCGTCCTTTTCGCTTTAGCCCAGCCTCTTCATTCATCCTGGAGCTACTAAGAATCGCCCTTTGTTCATTCCCAGTAACATGTGGGACGCCTTCCAACCTGGGGGGCTCATCTTCCGGCGCCATATCATTAATGCTATTGTGACTGGCCATAGGGTTTTCTTGGCAGGAAATACTGGAGTGGGTTGTCATTACCTTCTCCAGTGAACCACATCTTGTCAGAACTCTCTGCCGTGACCTGTCTATCTTGGTTGGCCCTACACAGCAGAGCTCACGACTTCATCGAGTTTCGCAAGCCCCTCCGCCACGACAAGGGAGGGATCCATGAAGGGGGGTGCACGCTTACGTACACTAAAGACAGCGTCGCGCAAATGGCAACGCCTGTGCCGAGGGTGGTCAGTAAATGTTAACGTGACAGCGTCAAAGTTCAGCGAAAAACCAGAGAGCGTTGTAGGTTTTGGCGTTGTGAACTAAAAACCATGAGCATGCCTTATGGCAGGTGGTGGTTTGAAGGGGACTTAGCCGGGCACAGATGGTCAGCAGGGCTTGAATGAGTCAGCATCTCCGGTGTCTGTACGGTAAAGGAAGTTTTTTTTTTTCTCCTCATTGTAAGCGAACATTTCTTTATACATGAGAAGCCGCCTTCTAGGATTCTTGGACCTAAGTTTGACTCATGCAATTCATTGCTGCTATAGTCGTATAAACAATTTCAGGAGGATGCGGCCCCTATTCTTCAAAGGATTCCCTCCAGACAATAACGTATTCTGATTTTCTTGACGTCGGGGATAGCCTACTTGTACCTGCTACCGCTGTTAGCAGGTTCCCTTTAACGAGCCGTCTCCCTAGGACGTTTTATAGGTGATGCATCTTGAACCGATGAAAGAAATGTGTGCAATTCACATGAACTCAACTCAGTAGGGGTCGAACTGATTATTTGAACGAAATAAGCAGTTCTACCTTACGCCTCTTCTACTCCCTTCCAGAAAACTTTCACCTTGTCCCTCGAAAAAATAAATAGACTAATATTCTATCGAAATCTGTCGCATATGAAGCGCTGAGATCAAAGGTTGCACGTCACTCCAAAATTGTAGCATTCCGAAACAGCTGTTGATCTAGGTTCTCGTTATGGTATAGTGTCACGTACTCTGTGACCAGAGGCCAGACACGAAAGCACAAAACTTTAATCCATGGGTGGGCGGGGGAGGGGAGGATCCCAAAGGAAACGTTAGAACAGACACACACGCGCAAACTCGAGCAACTCTTCGTCGTCCGTTCTCGTTTAGTCATGCGCCACCTAGTAATGCTAGGTGGAAATAGTAAATATACCTTCCACATAAACACAACAAGCATGGGCAACTATTCCCAGAATCACCGTGGACCTCCGAGGCGACTGTGCTATTATGACTGCCTCCTCTCTCTCTTCCACTCACCCCTCCCCCAAATGCTGATTAACCAGCCAATTTCACTCCGCAGTGTGTTCTGCCGGTTTAAAGTATGGCTGTTTTGTCCTTGACTAGCTCCATACTCACCTCAACGCCGCCGCGCTGTAATGTCAGTCAAAAGGCACACTGATTCCTCCCCCCCCCCCCCCCCCACACACACGCTTTATTACCCCATTTGCAGAGGCGTATCCGTGTATGTTTACTTCGAACAATAAACTCGGTTACCTATTTAAATTGCTGAGCTTAGCAGACACTTGACTGCAATTAGAGTCTGAATGAACCCAGAATATTTAAGCTGCGGTCGTGGAGGTTTTGGTTTTAACAAGCGTTTGCACTGATCTTTGTGAACACGCATCATATGAGGAACAAGACCGGAAAGCTGGTTAGTGTTGCGCTATGATTCAGATTAGCCGTTCGTGGTTCAGTACCTGCACGATTCCACGGGCACAGCGATCGGCATAGTCTCCAACAATTCGTCTCCAAACACACGTATTATCTAAAACTTTATGAAGTGAGCAAATCGTGCGCTATCATTTTTATGCGCGCATACGGCGCAACAGAACCCTCCATACAATAGAGCGCAATGTTCCTCTTTTGAGATATTTACATGCAAGGAGGTTGCTAATGCCAACTACTCTGGAAATTGTAGTCCGTGATGTAGTGCGCAGCGAAATTTCTGCTCAAGGCGCGTACCGGTCATGGTGAAGACGCCAACGAAGAGGCCAATGTTCCTGCCGGCGAGCAGGATGTTGGAGTGCTGGCCAATGGTAACGCTGTGCGAGTTCTGCTTATCGCCGCCCTTGCGTCCGGCCCAAATACCGACGATTAGGATGACCAGATAGAAGAACCCGATGGCCACCAGGCCGGGGACGTTGACCGCCATGGTCTCCTGCAGCGAGAGCACCGGAGAACACGGCCGCAGAGGAACCGGCGCAACAGAATGGCGTCCAAGGTCAGATCTTCTTCTTCCTTCCACTTGTCGAAAAAGGCCCATGCAGAGCATACGATGGATTTCCTGCAGTATACAGAACGGTGAAGCTCAATAAAGAGCAGATATCTGTACGAGGCTGTTTAACTGTAAAGCTCGTTCTGATTCCCAAATCTTTACCAGCCTCTAAGCATTCATTCCTGTGTTCGGCCTAGCTGAGAACAGAAACATAATCTCTCCCAGTACGGAACCTTAATCACTCTCTCTCTCTCTCTCTATATATATATATATATATATATATATATATATATATATATATATATATATATATATATATATATATATATATATATATATATATATTTTCCTGTTTTACCAACAGCAAAAATTGCACCCAAATTTCAATACGAAAGCACATAATCGCTCTATATGGTCTTCACACGCGTTAGCCGGCTGAGCACGTGCGTTCTGAAGTCAGAGCGCTTAAAGGCTGATACTGCAGAGGAGTGGGAACAGATCATCCCCAGCTGATTTGCTAACTGCTCATTATCTTGCCCTCCAGGTCAGAATGAACGGCGCGTTTTGGAGAAATGCCTTCATGTATGCATACCTCAACAGCGTCGCCTGAAGAATGCAGGATTTGCTGCTCCGGTGGCCTTGTAAAGCGTAGTTCAGACTCGTCCATGCATGGGTGAGGAGTGCACTTGAGAAAAGCTTTGTATTGGTTTTTATGTTCTTATCTCTCTTCCTTCATACTTCTACACACATTCTCTCATGGCGAGCTGGAGGTGTCCACTTTGAAAGACACTGCTTCCACGTCCGCGCAATTAAGATCTCCCGATCGTTCGGGGTAGGAGCTTCGTCGACGCGTGAAAGGTCCCAGAGACCCCAGCGGTGACGGTCAGAGGCAGCGACGATCAGAAGTGCCCCACAGCGAGGAAGGCGGAACCATTGCTCAGGTGAGCGGGTTTTATTGCGTTCATTGGTGTGCGTGACTCAGGCATTAGGCAGCGCGAACACGAAGACAAGGGACAAGAAACAAGAAAGCCACAGTACATGCGCTGACTCACAACTAAGCCTAAGCCGTTAACTCCAAGGCCCAGAAAAACAAACATGAAGAAAACGAAACAGTCACGTGAAACAACCCCTGGGTTCACCTGCTGCATAAAAAATTACTTTAAAAAATCACTTAAAAAAGACACCTCTTTGCTTGAAAGAGCAAGAGACGTCTTGCTGACACACTTATTGTCCGTTGAAATAAAATGCGATTCCACTATCTCTCTCGTTATCTTCTCTTTGTGGCGATATAAAATATTAACACTGTCAAACTTAGGACTGCACTTCTTCTTCTCCTTCTTCATTATTTCACATGACTGGCAATGGGATACCAGAAACGTTTTGTACTTTCCAATTTCCAAGTTGTTGCAGTGTTCCTGTAGTCTCTTATTAATACACCGTCCGGTTTGTCCTATATAACTGGCTCCACAAGAGAGTGGAAGCCTATACACAACACCTGTCTTGCATCCAACATATGGGTTTCTATGTTTCACCCCACATTCTTGCTTCTTCGCTTCTCTTTCCCTTTGAACAGCCAGGCAGATCCTCTTCATCTTGAGCGGGGCGGTCAGTGTGACGTCCACATTATACCTCTTGCCTACATTTTTGAGGCCATGAGAAATCCTTTGCACATATGGTACCACTGCAACCTTCCTCTTCCTCTCACCCATGCTGGGCAGGGATTTCAGTCTGTGCGTTCTTTTAAGGTTCTTCAGTACCCGGCAACTGGCCTCAATATTAACTGACTCCCTATAACCGGCCTTTGCAATTCTCTTCACTTGTTTTTCAAAACTCTTGCCCATGCCGTGGTAACAAGACTTCTTCAACGCATTTAATAAGCATGTGTTTATCATCACATTCTTCACTAATTTGGAATGTCCTGAATTGGAGCCTAGCAACGGCTTCATCGATCTCGGGTTGTATTCCCAACAAACATGATCATCACCGAATTGAATCAAAATATCTAAATACTGTAACCGATCGTCCACTGGTTTCTCAACAGTAAATTCCAGCCCGGATCCACACTCAGTAAAAACGTCCATATAATGTCCTTCATTCGTTGATTGAATCCTTAACGGTCTGTTAATACTAAAAAGTCGTCCACATACCTGAAGGTGAAATAATGTAAGCCCTCCAAGTTATCCTTCAGGTGTCTGTCCACGTACATTAAGAAGATGTCACTCAAGACCGGTGCAGCACTCGACCCAATGCAGACTCCAGCCTTCTGCGTATACAGCTTGTTCTTCCAGCCCATGAAGGTGGATTCCAGGTAGAACCTCAAAAGTTCAAGGAAACTTTCAACACTAACACCTGAGGCGTCAATGAAGTCACATTCATTATTGTCTTCTGTAATGCACATTTGTACACGCTTAAGGAGGCAGTCATGGGGGAGGCTATAATATAAATCCTTGACATCCATGCTGAAGCCGACACATTTTCCTGGGTTGTGTGCTTTGAGGAACACGACAAGGGCTTCAGAGTTAGGTAGCCTTAGAGGGTCTGATAAAGTCAACGAGGAAAGGTGTTTCTGCAAATATTTGGACACCAGGTGCTGCCACGTGCTCTTCTCAGATACGATGACTCTGAACGGTACATCTGGTTTATGGGTTTTTGCCGAAAAGAATACTTCCAAATGTAATTGCTTGCATTGTTTCACCTGTTCACGTATCCGTTCAAGCCCAAGATCGTCTAGAAGAGCCATGGCCCTCTCGTTTATCATGGTCGCTTTCATAGGAAACCTTTTGAAATTCTTCTCAACAGCAGCCTCGGCTTTTTCTTGAAACTGATTCTCAGAAAAAATAGTAAAATACCCTTCTTTATCTGATAGTATAACTCTGAGGTCTCTTGAGGCCATCCATTTAGCAATATAGTTAATAGGGCACCGTTTCCTCTTTAATCCTTCTTTTGTGGGCTCTAGCACTTCCAAGCACTCCTCGATGCACCGCGACCTATCAGAATCTTCAACTCTATTTGCAATACAGCGTGACATGGTCACCTGTTCAGCCTCATCAACTCTAGGTTCAAAATCATGCTTAGGACCCAGCCTCAGCATCTTATCAATATCTAGAGGTATATATTCATCTGCGAAATTCAATACCTTGCCTTGCTGATCTTTGTTCATCTTCTTTTTCCGTGGAAGCAGAGGTAGAACCACCTTCCAAAGGAATTCCGTCAATCTTTCACTCAGGGCACTCCACTCTGTGTACTTGCGACACGCACGCTGCTTGCTATACATGCACTCACACACGAGTCGTAGACAATCCTTGAAATGGCGGGCTTGCCTCCACATCTCAGACACCATTATACGGCAGAGTCTTCTGCAATGACCAGTAGACGGCCTCAGGAACCCAAAGTCGTCCACCTTCAGGTATGTGGACGAATTTTTAGTATTAACAGACCGTGAAGGATTCAATCAACGAATGAAGGACATTATGGATGTTTTTACTGAGTGTGGATCCGGGCTGGAATTTACTGTTGAGAAACCAGTGGATGATCGGTTACAGTATTTAGATATTTTGATTCAATTCGGTGATGATAATGTTTGTTGGGAATACAACCCGAGATCGATGAAGCCGTTGCTAGGCTCCAATTCAGGACATTTCAAATTAGTGAAGAATGGGATGATAAACACATGCTTATTAAATGCGTTGAAGAAGTCTTGTTACCACGGCATGGGCAAGAGTTTTGAAAGACAAGTGAAGAGAATTGCAAAGGCCGGTTATCGGGAGTCAGTTATTATTGAGGCCAGTTGCCGGGTACTGAAGAACCTTAAAAGAACGCACAGACTGAAATCCCTGCCCAGCATGGGTGAGAGGAAGAGGAAGGTTGCCGTGGTACCGTATGTGCACAGGATTTCGCATGGCCTCAAAAATGTAGGCAAGGGGTATAATGTGGACGTGGACGAGAGGCTTCCACTGTCTTGTGGAGCCAGTTATATAGGACAAACCGGACGGTGTATTAATAAGAGACTACAGGAACACTGGAACAACTTGGAAATTGGAAAGGACAAAACGTTTCTGGTATCCCATTGCCAGTCATGTGAAATAATGAAGAAGGAGAAGAAGAAGTGCACTCCTAAGTTTGACAGTGTTAATATTTTATATCGCCACAAAGAGAAGATAACGAGAGAGATAGTGGAATCGCATTTTATTTCAACGGACAATAAGTGTGTCAGCAAGACGTCTCTTGCTCTTTCAAGCAAAGAGGTGTCTTTTTTAAGTGATTTTTTAAAGTAATTTTTTATGCAGCAGGTGAACCCAGGGGTTGCTTCACGTGACTGTTTCGTTTTCTTCATGTTTGTTTTTCTGGGCCTTGGAGTAAACGGCTTAGGCTTAGTTGTGAGCGCATGTACTGTGGCTTTCTTGTTTCTTGTCCCTTGTCTTCGTGTTCGCGCTGTTTATATTAATAATGAATAAGTACCAACTCGCCCAACAAAGTACCTTGGTCAGGCATTAGGAGCGGGAGGTGCGCGGTGTCGACGCGTAGTTCAATTAGTAAACATGAATACTATAAAGTCAGTGTTTTCCGGATGGACCAGTGTGTCCGTAAGAATCCCTGTAGCAGCACTGAGACGGAATAATTGCGTAGCAAAGACGAAAAGTAAGGACCCAATGAAGCGTCGAGATACGGAGGAAAAAACAAGACTGGAACGCGAGAAGCTGAATTCGAATTCAGAAAGATGGAAGTAGCAGCTCAGTTGGAAATCAGAAAGATCTAGGCAGAAGCGAGAAAGCACGAACTGGAAACTCAAAAAGCGTTAGCTGAGACAGAAATTAAATTATTCGAAATAAAACAAGGGCATCGTGGACGCCAAATCGCTACAGATACTATAGTTGAAGGAACTAACACGAAAGAGCGGCCCCGAACAGCGCTTGCAGAGCTTGCAGACGGTGTGCCCCGTAACGCTGCATCCTCGGTGTAGGACATTACCGCGAGCATAGAGCCGGCGGAGACGATCTTCGCCGAGGAGAGCAATTCAGTCGGCATGCACGGCGCGTTGCCGGCCAGCGAAATAAACAACGCCAAAAGAACTACTGAAGCCTCAGCCATACAAGTTTCCGCGTGCGCGCACATTACCGAGAGTGTCAGAGCTTCTTCAAGTGCGCCCGAAGTCGCCCAGCATCAAAACTTAGAAATAAATCTTGCCGTAGACAAAGTAAGCGTCGAACGTAAGGCTGCGGTGTGCGTACAAACTGAGCCCGACTCGCTATGCGCAACAAATGCGGGCGGAACAGCGGCCCTTGATGCGATCGCAAATAGAGAACAAGGCGCCACAACTGATGGTTCAGTGACAGCGATCGCGAGAAATAAAATCATCGAGATTAGAGATTATGCATTGACCGCATCTGTAGTCTCAGCAGCTCGTGAATCCGAGACGCTTCATGATGCGACGAGTCCCCCATTCGAAGGCGAGCGTTTAGCATGCGCTGCAGTTTTGCAGACCTGCACGAGCCGCACGATGCGGCGCCCCTGCCTATAGCTCTAATGAGTGTCGAGACGAAACAAATTCTCCACATGAGCCTGAGCTGCGTTGCGCCGGCGGGCGTGGGAGGTCTTGCTCGCCTGTGCATGAAAGTGTGTGCGCTCGTGAGCAGAATGACGAGCGAAGCAGCATGCTGCTCGCATCGAAGCCGACCCTGCACTTGGCTCGGACTTGCCGGACGTGACTGCGTTTGTGGTGTGTAATTCGCGGGCACCCAGGATAGCCCTCTGTGTTTGTGAACCTCATCGCAGTGCTCTCGTGCTTCGACCCTTCGGACTCTGGCGGACTTTTGCTCGCGCGTCCTCCCTCCCCCCCTTCCGCCTCCCATCCCTAACCCATTCCCCTGGTCGCCAAGAGGGCCGCTGCTCGTACAGGCTGGCATAAGTCGTGACCAGTATCCCATCCCCCTCATCGTAGTCACCACCACCACCACCGTGGAAAGAACACTTGCCGGACTTGACCACTGTGGCATATATGATGCGTGCAGAGCTTTGGAAACTGAGACCTGCCGCGAAAGTTTTGCATGCAGTGATGTGACTGTGCGCAAGAGAAGTGCTTGTGGACAGTGTGTGACAAGAACTGTGACCTATCGTGAATGTGATCTGTGCCATCCAGGACTGTGAACAGAAATTGTGCATGTAAATTGGGTTATAGCGGACGGAAAGTCGCGGCCTTTAGTATGTATTTGACTTGGCTGGGCAAAAAGGCTGAACAAATGTAAGGCCGCGGTGGCCCATTCTTTAATGTTTCGCCACGCGCGCCGCAGAAAGCGACGATGGAAAGTATCAGTACATTTCAGGCGACGCGGCCGATTGCGCAATCTCGGCCACCGCGCTGCGCCTCCTCGCCCTCGTCGACATGGGCTGACTCACGCGTGCATCCCCCCGCACGGACACGGCCCTCCTCCCTGACGATGGCTTTCTACTAGCTTCCAGTTCTTTCTAGAAAGCCGAGTGGGGAGGCATAGCTTTGACAGCGCTAGGCCATTTCTGCTCCTCCTCCGCTTCTGGAGGATTCGGAGGCGGTTATTTAAGAGCGCGCCGCGCGGCCATGGGCGGTTCCGGTTCTGATTCTCGCTTCGAGAAGCTAGCGTAACAGACAGGCCCGACTTAGCAGTCGTAAAAAGAGCAAAGATCTGGGCCGGCTTGCACGATAAAGTCCGAGCTAAGTCCAGACTTAAATGGTGTCTTTAGAAAGACCAAGCTTATTTAAGACGGCTCGTGTTCCGAACGTCGAACGCTTCGGGTTCATGTTCACCAGAGTGGGTTCCCAGAACAGCCTCAGCAACCACTTGGGGCATTTTTCCTCGTAACACAATCTTAAGCCGCAAAAAGCAATGGCACGGATTTTACACAACGCAAAATAGACGGAATGTGTACATCTTAAAGCCGGGACAGTGCCAGCGCATCCCTGTATTTCCATAATTTCTCTACTTAGACACCTGGCGTCCTTGTGTCTTAACCAAGACAGCACCAGGGTCGTAATCATACAAGCGACTTATTCAAGTCAGGACTGAAGCCCAGTCTTTACTCCAGTCTTAAGCGGCCATGCTAGTGGCCTATTCTTTAGACTCCAGTTAAGTCTGGACTTAGCTAAGACAGTCTTAAGATTGTTTTGTGCAAGCGGGCCCTGATGTTACTGTTAGCGCGTCAGCTCGTGGAGCTGCACGTAGTTTTCATTCAGTCGCATCGCTTGTAGTGTAGTCGCCTCTATTTTGTAAATAAGTTTTCTGTACCTTGTGTCTGTGTCATATAAAGTTAAGATTCGTTTTGTTACTGCAACTTCGCTGTCCTTTGTCTCGTTTGTTTGTGGGAACTACACGTCGCCTGCCGAATCGAGGAGCACATTGGATAGGTGCGGAAGACTTGAAGAACAATAAACAACCTGAGATTTTAATGGCCCTGAAGTAAAATAGAAAGAAACTGCCAGCAAACTATTCATCTTCTAGGTAAAAACACTGCACATGTTCTCAGTGTGTATCCACTCGTAATAGCATTGAGAGCTATTGCTCCAATGAACTCGCCCAGCAACTTTCCCGGCATGCATGTGCTTCAAAGCCTCGAGGCGCTATTTTTAGGCCCACGGTGAGTTGATTATCATCTGCCGAGAATGCATTCTCTAGGACTGAGTGTGTAATCAAAAATTGTGAGCATCCTTGCAGAGTTGGGAATGGTCACTCCCTGCTGTGCTATCACATGTAGATGGCTGGATATTTCTAGAAAGATCCGGAGTTTTCTTCTCTGAATCTGCGGGCAGAACTGATTCGTAACTTGAACAGTGGTCGAGGGACTATTTGCAGCAGCGGCGCATTCCATCGGCCGGCCACCATTAAAGGCATCGGCCCCAATGTATTACGTAGGATGCAGTTCTCCAGCCTGCGTGTCTCTACTTCGCCTTGTTCAGGGCAGCATGGCAATAGTACGTGGTACGTGAGATTTCGTAAATTCGCTTGAGTTATCAGATAAATCTTGGTCTAGGCATCCGGAATATGACTGACATCACGCAGCACGCGGTATTCAATTACACGTTCAGCCTTTCCCAAAACTAACATTAACCACTGGCGAAGAGCGATTTTATTCGTTCAGGGTGCTGCCTACATCAGAGACCCCTCACATGCGGCAAAAGCATGCACTGCTTCACCGGCAAGCAGACTCTGCAAGGGTCACTTTGGATCATGCGGTGCTGAACACTTTTCCCCGGGGCTTGTGCGAGATGCCGAGCGCGACAGCATGACTACTGCGAGTGCAGCTGAGTCTCCACAGGCGCCAGGCTCCACAAGAGTGGCGATTGTATTGCAAAGGACACGTGCCCAACACTCGTGCAATTGTTCAGTCGAGGAACCGCACGCCCTAAGCGGCAAACAGTACGCGGAGGAGAACTGTGAAATTTGCAAAGTCCAATGAGTAATTCATATCACTGAGGCCCTACCCAAAATGGGTCAGCATTCCAATCAGGGCCAGATTAAGAATAATGGAGGCCCTGAGCTAATGCGCATTCGCCCTCTCTCTCTCTCTTTCTCTCTCCTCTTTCGGTGTTCTCTCTACCTTGATACTAAACTACTGGAATATATCCCAATTTCATTTCTGGTACCCTAAATTTAAAAAAAAGAGCAAAATACGCTCAGTGTATCGCTCAGTTATGCATAAACATTAGTTTTACAAGACAGATGCAACCACCAATGAACGCCCAAGCAGATAACAGGGGACTATTCTCGAAGGTAGCTAGGCACATCCTTTATATTTCCATTTCCTAATGCGGGAGAAAGTGAGGTATGAAACTATTTGAGAGGCTGAATGCGAGTGTGGGGCAGCAGGTAAAAAAAAAAAAGTTATTTCACATATTGTCCCCATCCCATTTTTAGCTGTAGCCTCCGCTCCTCTCCTGACACCACTAAACGCAGCAATTGATGACAAACCACAAAAAAGAATTGGAGGGCCTCTTAGATGTTTCTTCAGAGGAGAATGGAAAGTCTGCCCTTCCTCTCCTACCATTTGCCTCTCATTGTCTACCTCTTTCTCTTTGCCTCTTACAACTTGCCTTTTATCGTTTGCCTCTCTCACTTGCAGTCATTAAAGTCGCCGTTTCACATATTAGCCTTACGTAGTCATTATCCGTCATAATGAGTGAAGATTAGTCATTGTAGTCATAATCATTCATAGCTAAGCATAATGGCTCATTTCCAAACAGTAGCGGTCATTTGAAGTATCGTTTCGCATATTGGTCGTTTCGTTGTCGTGATGAATCATGCCTAGTCATTGTAATCATCATTCATCGCTAAACATTTTTCTTTTTTTCCAGTCAATTGTGGTCATTGAAGTCGTTGTTTGAGATATTGGTTGTCTCATTTTCATGACCAGTCATGCCTAGTCGTAATCATTATCACTCGTCGCTAAGCATTTTACTCCAGTCGCGGTAATTGAAGTCGTTTGACGTATAAATCGTTTCATAGACATTATGAGTCATGCCTAGTCATTCTAATCATTATCTCTCATAGCTAAGCATTTTTACTCCTTTCCAGTCAGTTGCGGTCGTTCAAGCAGTGGTTGGACATTGGTTATTTCGTAATCATGACGAGCCATGCCTAGTCATTGTAGTCATTACACTCATGGCTAAGCATTTAACTCATTCCAGCTGTGGTTATTACAAGCTGTCGTTTGACATATTGGTCGTAGTCATCAGCAGTCATGATCATGCCTAGTCATTTTACTCATTTCCCATTAGTTGCAGCCGTTTCAAGTCGTTTGACATATTGGTCGTTTCGCAGTCATGAGCATGTCATGCTTAGTCATTGCCACTCATTTTAAGGCGAAGACCTCTAATGGCTCATACTGTCGGCGTTCGTCCGATCACACTATAGCTGTCAATAAAATAGCGTATTGCCACTCCCTGAAAACTGCAGCAACGGAAGTGCCGGGAGGCGTCACTAAAAAATGAAAAAAAAGGAAGCTATATGTTTTTTTGAGTATACACCGCAGTGCATAAACTAAAATGCATACGCAATAAAATAGTTTGCTGGATTAAAATTGCTTGCAGTAATCCTCTGATCATGCCAGTTGCATCCGTCGCGCCATCTTTAGGGCATTGAATCAAAACGAATAAGAGCGCATTTAAAGACTGCACTACCCGTCGCTTCTGTGGTACAATGGAATAACACTATGTACCTGATTCTAAGACATGCGTTCGACTCCTGTAGGCATAGTTTTTTTTTTTCAGATTCACAACATTAAAATAAAAACGACCATATTTCCTTAGGTATGTTCCCCTTTAGGTTACATAATACCATGTTTTTGTTCTTAACAGCAGCAAAACCAGCCGCGAATGCAGCCAGGATGTGACGGTATGACAATGGTTACACAATTCAATTACCTTCACCGTAATCAATTCCTGTCTTCAGTAATTATGTATGTTTACTTTAGGCATGCGTTCAGAGACAGCTCTCATCGCCTTTTAACATGCTTTAAATCCTTTTTTACGGATTTACGCCGCGCCGATTTTTCACGTCGCAAAGATGGCGTGACGGACGCAACCGATGTATTGCGCTCTTTACAGTAAGTAATTTTATTCCATAAAACAATTTTATTAATACTGCATTTGAGTTTCCATAATGCGCTTCATACTCGAACAAAACATAAGGTTGTGATTTATTTTTAGTGACGCACCCAGCGCTTCCGTTGCTGATGTTTTCGGGGAACGGCAATACGCAATAAAATAACGTCATGCTGACGTCATCAGAAAAGTAAAAATTCTGTCGCCACCAAGAAACGAACCACCATCCCTTGCATCCTCAGCCCAGTGCTTTAACGAATTACGCCACGCCCGGGATCATGAAAACAGACATCATAATTCTCCTTGTCTACCGTAAGGATGACAATAGCAATGGCCATGACCCGGAAATTGGTGATAATGGCAATGATGACATTAGTAATGATAATGACGGCGCATTTAGTTGATAATGATAATGAGAGCAAACGTGATGCACCGTGTTCACCAGCAGCGCTTAAAGGCGTCACGGCAGGCGGCGCAAAAGAAGAATGTACCTCCATGTTCCTGGTACTGCCTCGCTCACCCTCTCGCGCGGGCTGAGAAAATTGCTAGCCGTGAAGAAAAGAGCAGGGGAGAGCTGAAAGGGAGGTCACCCAGTTTGTGAAGAATAGGGACAGAATGACTAATTAGACTTCGGAACGAGAAGAAAAGTAAGAGTACAGCCGCGTGCTCTCTTCCTAGTTTCCGTATTTTGAACAGGGTCTTGGCTTGGAGCTTGACACGGACGCTTGGTGTTCGCATCAGCTCCTCCAATTTTCGACCGTGAGTGCGGAATTCTTGACTGTTCATGTTTCGAATAGCCGCAATCGACGCATGAATGTGTTAAGCACCTGTCCACCCTCTCTTCGGGTCCGTTTTCCCGAATTTGCGGATAAACTTTGAGATTGCTCTGGGAGCCGGCCACCGCCACATTAGGCCTAGGCCTAACCCTTCACTCCCCCGACTTCACGGCCCACCAACAGCGGCATGGTGCGCACTGAAGATGGGACTGCTGATACTGTATCAAGATGGGACCGGGCCATGGAGGCTCGACGTATGGCTCACCCCGATGTCCTCTCTGCCCAGCAAGCCCCCACGAGCTCGACTCATCAGCCCCCGGCCGGCACAGCCACACCAACGCAGCCTACGCAAGTCAAGTCTTCCACCGTTCTAAAGCGTCCGCCACCGTTGCCCAAACTCCCGACACGAGACCTTAAAATCGTGTTCCGCCCCGGTGGAGGCCTCGACCTAAGTAAACACAACGGGGGCTATATACTGTCTCTAGTCACCAGCGCTCTGCAGCTACCGATAGACACAGTGCAAACACAAGACGCCATCCGAATCAACCCCAGGCACAATTCATTCACTATCAGCACGCCAGCCGAAGACTGTGCCCGCAGATATGTACAACTAGAACCTATAAAGATAATCGACCAAGTCTACCCAATGAAAACGTATATCGCTCCTCCGGACAACGCCATTCGAGGCATCATTTATAATGCTATCTACGACCAGACATCTGAAGAAATTTTTACAGTGCTAAAAACGTCCAACCAAAGCCCCTCCTATCTCATCACCGATGCACGCCGACTCGGCCACACCAAATCAATTCTGGTTACCTTCATAAATACCAAATCAGTACCTAAACAGCTGCGCTTCTATGGAGCGGTCTACCACTGCCATCCATTCATCGCCAAAGCAGAAGCCTGCTTCAACTGCCGTCGTCCGGGACATCGCAGCGACGTGTGCACGGCTCCCAAAAAGGACTTATGCCAATGATGTGGGGAGACCCACGTACCGACCGACCCTCCAACGTGTCCACCCCAGTGCATTCTATGCGGCGGCCCCCATTTTACGGGCTCCCGCGATTGCTCGGAGCGATTCAACAGACCGGGCAACAAGAGACTGACACGCTCGACAGCTGGTGCAGACGCCGAGCAAACAACCCGGCAATCCCGAAGCAAGCACCGGACGAGTTCCACTAACAGCGTCCGCCCCAGGTCCGCCGCTTCCGCCGCTTCGACCAACGCCAGGAACCGCTCGCCATCTTTCCCGCCCCTGACCGAACAGCCTCCGCCGGAAAATAAGGTGAGCTGGGGCCCACGATCTTCCTCCCTTGTCCGAGAAAATAGGCAACTTAAAGAAAAGCTAGAAACTCAGGGCAAGCAAATTCAACAACAGAATGATCAAATAAAAAAACTCAATGATCATATTGCAAAGCTCACTCAGCAAATGCAAACGCTAATTCACAGGCTCTCCCTCGCAGAGGGAATGGAAAGTTCTTCCACTCAGCTCCCAGGTCGTTCCACCCCACTTCCGCCTCCTCCTCCCACATGCAACAACACAGCATCTACTACTAAAACTCATACACCCGCCAAACGGAAGGCACCTCACCAAGACATTCCTACAGTGGTCGACTCCCAAAAGCCTGATCTGGTCGCCTCCATACCTTTACTCGAAGAGAAGCTTGCGGAAAAATTTGAATCTATGACCACCAGCACAAACGCATGGGCAGCTGGAGTAGACGCGCGGATAGCGATGCTCGAGCAGCAGAGGCAGCAGCAACAGATCCAGATTCAAACTGCTCTAGAAAAGCTACTCTCTACCACAGTACCTCAAATGATCCCACCCGAATCTCAGCCCCAAGATGGCAGGACGTCGACAGGACATTAAGGTGTGGCAGTGGAACTGCAGAGGCTTCCGCTCCAAGCGTAGTAATCTGCAGCTCTACATTCAATCCCTTCCGGCCGATGAAACACCAGCGGTAATTGCACTGCAGGAAACAAACTCCCCTGTAAAACTGCTCAATTACACTCCTCATACACCAACAAACTGTCCTCAGTACAGAGTGGCGACGCTGGTTCACCGCAACTACACAGCAACTGATCACAACATGGACGTTGCAGATATCGACTTCCATTTGATAGAGCTGCTTCCCAAAGAGCGGAAAGGAACGAGTCTATTCATTCTGAATATCTACAGCCCCCCGAAAGGGAAAACTGCTCCTCTAATGGTGGCCATGAAAAAAGCCCTTCAAATCAGCGCTAACCAACCATTGATAGTTGCAGGAGACTTTAATGCCCGCCATATCACATGGGGATACAAAACGACTTGCAGTAAAGGCGCCCGACTCTGGACACTTCTCTAAAATGAGGGCATAACCCTTGTCAATGATACACAACAGTACACTCGCATCGGCAATAGTGTACAGAACAACACCACCCCCGATCTTACACTCACGAAAAACATAACACAATGCTATTGGACAAACACGCAAACCTCTCTTGGTAGCGATCACTATATAATTGAGACCTCTTTCTCACTATCCTCCATAACCCCTCGTGTAAAGAGGAAACTCAAAATCACTAACTGGGATCGCTTTCGCGATCTTCGTACCGCGGCCCCGAAGCAGATAGACCACCTTACAAATTGGCTGGCTAACCTCAACAAGGACGTGAACATGGCCACATCGGAAATGCCGTGCACACAAACCTCGGAGGTGATTGACAGCCGATTACTCCACATGTGGGAAGCTCACTCGAGCTTACAGAAGCGATGGCTTAGAAACAAACACAATCGCGCCCTGAAGCTACGCATCTCCGCTCTCATAAGGGAAATGGAGACGCACGCGGCACAGCTCAGTCACCAGCAATGGGGTCAAGTATGCGACCGCCTTGCTGGAAACCTAGGACTTAAGGACACGTGGCGGTTGCTACGATGCCTTCTTGAACCCGATCACGCCAAGAATGTACAGCAGAAAAATGTGATGCGTCTTATGCATGCCATAGACATGGACAACGACAACATTATTCAATCCTTAAAAGATACATACCTCACAACCACACCGAAGACACCCTTACCACAGTACCTTGGAACCCAAAACCATGAGCTAGACGAAGACATCACAAAGTATGAAGTCAGAGCAGCCATGCTCCAACTCCGCACTACGTCTGCTCCAGGAGCTGATCAGGTCACGAACAAAACACTTAGAAACCTCGATGAAAACTCCATCCAGGCAATAACGGAACTCTTTAACAAACACTGGCAAGAGGGAACGCTTCCCTCAGAGTGGACGCATGCTCAGGTTACCTTTATACCTAAACCCGGCAAACCGCTCACTCTTTCAAACCTTAGGCCCATTTCGCTAACTTCATGTCTTGGTAAACTTTTTGAACACGTTGTCTTGAATCGGCTACATACACACATGAAAACCCGCGACCTTTTTCCTCACACAATGCTGGGTTTCCGCAGCCACCTATGCACCCAAGATGTCATGCTACAGATATCAGAAGAAATTCTCCATCCCCGACACTGCAAACGCACAGGAGCATTGCTGGCTCTAGACTTGCAAAAGGCATTTGACAATGTCTATCACTCCTCTATATTGGATGCACTATCCACTCTGAATGTGGGAAACCGAACACATGCTTACATTTCAGCCCTTCTCCGGGATCGCACAGCAGAAATTCGGTTCGGTCCTCTAAAATCCCGCACTTTTACCCTCGGTAATAGAGGCACCCCGCAGTGATCAGTCCTTTCCCCTTTTTTATTTAACACCACACACATCCCCATGGCTAAAAAGCTGTCACAGATCCCAAACCTCTCCCATTCTCTATATGCAGATGATATCACCCTGTGGACCACCACTGGGAATGTAGGTAGCATGGAAGAAACTCTTCAGGAGGGGGCAGACATGGCGTCAAGATGTGCAGCTTCAATAGGCCTTGCATGTTCCTCCACCAAATCTGAGCTCCTGATACTCCACCCAAGCCCGCGGAAACACCACCAACCCCCTATGCTCATCACTGTCGATGGTCAGCCAGTACCACAAGTTTACAAACTTCGAATACTAGGTATGTTCATACAAGACAACGGCCTTAACACGGATACACTCTCCAGACTGACTAACACAACACATCAGGTCACCCGCCTAATCAAACGTATAGCCAACAAGCACTGTGGAATGCGCGAGCATGATATCAGACGCTTAGTACAGGCATTTATTATAAGCCGCATTCTTTACTCGATTCCGTATTTATATCTAACAAAAACAGAGACAGACAAGGTGGATGCTCTCATCAGACACGCTTATAAGGCAGCTCTCGGCTTACCTAAGCGCACCCCAACCTATCGACTCTTAGGCATGGGAGTTCATAACACCCTCAGCGAACTGGTGGAAGCCCACCGTATCGCCCAACTAGGACTGCTCTCCACTACCCCAACTGGTCGCCACATTCTTTCCTTTCTCCAACTTAGACCGTTAGGTCCCCCTCCAGTAGAAACTTATGCAATTCCAAAGACAGTCCGCGATCACCTCACTGTCCACCCACTTCCGAAAAACATGCATCCCTTTCATAACCAGGCCAGACGAAAAGCGAGAGCACGTGCCCTACACAGAGCACATGCGAACGAACCCGACACGGTCTACGTGGACGCCGCAGAATATCCACACCGCTCAGCTTATGCGATATGCGCGGTATCCAGCCGCTTCGAACACATCACATCAGCCTCTATCATTACCCGAACGTCCGTAGAAGCGGAAGAATCCGCTATAGCCATCGCAATAGTCTCTTCCACTGCCACCCTTATCCTCAGCGATTCTAAAACTGCCATACAAAATTTCGCCCGAGGCCAGCTACATGCTGCCTCTCACAAAATCTTAACTACCAACGTTCAAACACCCCGACCCATAGACCTTGTCTGGGTACCAGCCCATTCGGGCAACCCCGGTAACGAAGCGGCCAATTCTGCTGCTCGAGCATACGTCGACCGAGCAACAGATACCGAGGACCTAGGCAGTGCCAGAGATCGGCTGATCACCTACAACGACACTACACTACACTACCGGTCTGAAAGACTTCACTACCCTCCCCCACACCCCTCCTTAACTAAACCACAACAAATAACATGGAGACACCTTCAAGCCCGCACCTTTCCCTCCCCAGCACTGCTGGCACTCTTCTCCCCCTCTACTCATCAGTCCGAATGTTCCCTCTGCGAGGCCCCGAGAGCTACATTCGAACATATCATGTTCAGATGCCCGGAGTTTCAACCACCGGCCGAATGGCGCCTTACGGACAACGAGGCTTGGGAGATCGCGGTCTCCAGCTCAGAACCGGCTCCACAAAGGAGACTGGTCGACTGGGCTGAAGCGGTCGCCGTCAGGCACTGCCTGCTGGCCACCACCCGTGATCAGGAGCCGGCCCAGCCCTTGTAACGAGTATTTCGCGGCTCCACTAAATAAAGTTTTTCACCACCACCTCCTAGTTTCCGTCGCTGGTTTTCGACGCGTGTAACGCGCGCGCTCACGCGCCAAATATGTGGGACCGCAGCGGCGAACGGTAGCGGCAGGAGCGCGCGCAGCAATCGGAGAAAAAAAAACATTGATTTATAGGAAGGGAAGACGCGGTAACTTTCTCACTTGTTTTCTGTGGACACCTCAACTGCGCCGTAAGGGAAGGGAGGAAGGTGGGAGTGAAAGTGAAAAGAAAGAAAGAGAAGCCGTAGTGGAGGGCTACGGAGTAATTTCGACCACCTGGGGATCTTTAACGTGCGCCCCAGGTGGTCGTGTGCGGCCGCGCCACGGAAGAAGAGGGAGGGGGCAGGGTACACGCAGCGGCGAACGGTGGCGGCAGAAGCGCGCGCTGCCTAAAGCCCCTCAATAAAAGTTTATTGAGGGGCTTTAATTAGCGCTGCCCCTATTGAGGAGCTGGTTACGAGGAACAACGGCGACGAAGACACGAAACGTAGGAACGGGAGCCAAACAGCTGCGCTCTAAAAGGGCCTCAATTTTTATGAAGCAATGATTGTTAATTTCAGAGATGTCATTACGCCGTAGAAGAAGGCGGTAGGATTGCACATCTGCGTCAGAAGAAGGCACATATAGTCGAACGGCGAAAGGAAAGTTCACGAAAACCGAAGGAGGTGTCTGCGCCTAATACGGCAGCAGGGTCAGTGGATGTTCCGAAACGCAAACCTGCCGCTAGCATAACAATAGGGAGTTTTAGAATAGGGGAACCCAAGGATTGGGGCCCCCAAGAAAATACCGTGCCGTGGCGTTACGTTCGAGCCGACCGGAGAGTTTTAGAATAGGGGTTTTCCCGACGCAGCGGAGCGGGGCTTGCGTTCGTCGATTGCAGCGCCCTGACGGTAAACCGTGAAAGCATTTAAATATATAAAAGCCAAAACAACGCTATCTTATTAAACAGAAACTGCTGTCATTGTACAAACATATCCTAAAAATACCAGCTATATAATCTGTTTTCTTCAGACAATACGAAATCGACCAATCATAATCAATCCAGGCTGAGCCGGGAAACCTCATTTGAACCTTCCGCGCTTTCCGACGCCTGGTCCCCATGGCAACCAAACGAGGCGAACTCGCTAAGCCTAGCAGCTCGGTAAATCCGGAAGCAATCAGACAATATGGGGCGTTTTATCGCTTAAATTTGGTGGTGCGGGCATCATGAGACAGCACTAGCTTCGTTGGCCTTTCGTTTGCCGTGAACGCGTGACACCATGCAGCGGTAACGACGAATGTGTGCCGAGGCGAGTGGCCGCTGCTTGGCCGGACGCCGCCATGTTCCCCGACCCTATCCGGCGATATGGTCCACGCTATTTCGCCGAGATAGGGTCGCCGTCGTCCGCTGACCCAAAAACCCAAGGCCCGCTTGGGTTCTGCGCATGCGCACTCGGACCCCGCTATTACCCTATCCCCCTAACCGATAGGGTTCCCCTATTCTAAAACTCCCTAATATGGAAAGCGGTACTCCTATAGACACTCTTACGCAACTGGCACAACTCATTGAGAGCAGTATATACATGGATGGATCATGGAAGCCTTTCTAAAAAAGGTTGGTGAAATTAAAACAAAATTATTATACGGCAAGCTACATCCGTGGGCGTTCTTGATACAGGAACATAATCGGTTGTGTCGAATCATAGGGTACATAGGGTACCAGCGCCCTTCCATTGCTGATAAGAGAGCAAGAGCAGAGACGGAAACTCCAAGAAAAGCTGCTGAGACCGAGAAACAACATACTCGCCTCAGATGTTGTGAATTGGGGCAGTTGGGCAGGAGGGTACGACATCCTGAGCCCACGAAAAAAGTGCAAGTTGTGTGTTCTAGTCTGGCTTGGTTAGGAGTTGGTTCCAGCTTTCCGCAGAGAGAGCTGGCAGGAGGGCCCTAAGGGACGAATTATTTTCTCATCCCCAGAGGATGTTCACCTGACTGGCGGGTTCACTGTTGTTTCAATATGGGCACATGCGGGGTCGTACTCCCGGTTAGTAATTAGTGACAGCCTGGAGTGACTAAGAATTGTGTGTGTCTGTAATCTGCGGAGCAGGGTGCCTTGTGCTCGGTCGAGGTCGGCGTGGGCAGGCGGGAAAAGACGTCGCGTCTCTTTGCGAAAATTGGTAATTTCAGCGAAAGTCTGGGGGGCTTCGGCGAGTGCGTCTGGATGTGTGAGACCGACCACTCGGATTGGCAATCCTCGGACAAGTTGGTCAGCCCCATCGGTTCCAGAGCTGCCCGCGTGGGCGGGTACCTGGACTAGGTTAATTTTGAGGTCGGGAGTGCAGCCGCGCAGGATTCGTGCCGCAGGAAGGCAGATATAGCCTGCCGAGAAATTTAGAATAGCTCTTTTTCAATCACTGAGGGCTGTATACGCGTACGCGGGTCAGCGACGGCCAGCGCTATCACTGTTTATTCCGCTGCAGTGGGGGAGGAGGCGCGCAAATTGGTGGCGGAGATAAGGGTAGATTGCGGCGTGGTAGCCCAGGCCACATAGGTTGTTGCATCTTGCCTTGCCGCGTCCACATATGTTGAATGTTCGTCGGTACGGTAGACGTTATCGAGTGCTCAGGCTTTGTGCTGACGGCGCGCGTCGTGTCGGCCAGGAAGCATGTTTTTTTGGTAACGGTTTGACAACGAAGCGGCTATGTATACACCTGTCGGGAGGGGGGCCGTGGAATGAGGTTCGCCTATTGGGTTGACGTTTAACCAATCAAGGATGAGACGGCCGGGGTTTTTACTGGAAATGGGATGAATTTGGGCTGTCTTGTGTGCATCTGCAAGTTCGGAAAGAGTGTTGTAAAGGCCCAGTTGGAGAAGATGTTGTGTGCTACCGTATTGTGGAAACCCTAGAGCAGCCTTGTACACCCAGCGGATGATGCTGTTAACTGCCCATCATCTTTTCGGCGAAGGGGATAGTAGTCATAGGGGTATACTATCCTGCTAACGAGGAATGCTTGTGTTAGCCGACAGAGGTCATCCTCCTCCATACCGCTACGACGTGTGGAGATGCGGCGTATAAGGCCGATTATTTGGTGAGTTATGGTGCGGAGGCGTTGTATTGCTTTCGAGTTCTTGTCTATTGGACACGAATGATCTGGACGGAAGGTGTAGGGGGTGTGTCGATGTGGAGCATGATGAGCTTACGCGTTGCGGGAGCGGTTCTGCGCACTCGCCTGTCGCGGATGACAAGCAGCTCCAATTTTGTTGGGGAGCATGGGAGGCAGTTAGCCTGTACGTATAGGTGTGGACGGTGTCAATGGCTGTCTGGAGGGAGCTCTGGATGTCCCCGTCTGAACCAGAGTTGGTCCAGAGGATAATAATGTCAGCGTATTAGGAGTGTTTTACGTGAGGTATGGCGTTTAAGAGAGGGGGAAGGCCCCTGCGCGCCCAAAAATGTCCCTGATACTAGTGTCCATGTACGCTCGTCCCAGAAACATATTGATTGATACTGCATGGGCTACGCATATTCAACGTTTATACCCTGGAACTCAAATAGTAATAGGTGGAGATTTTAACTCTCCTCACACAGCTTGGGTGCATGATTATGATTCCAAACGGGGAGATCGAGTTCACAATGCCGTCACAGAAATGGAGTTTACACTGCTAAATCATTCAGAGGTCGCAACGCTACCTGAAACACGAACACACTCACCAGATTTGACGTGGTAGAAATGCCCTGGTGCACCACATCGCCAGGTAGAATTAAATAATTGGGGTAGTGACCATATCCCCATTAGGATTGGTTTAATTTGAGACATATGAAGAAAATTCGAAACAAAATTTCTTTAGCACATTGGGATGGTGTACGGCAGGATACTAGAACTCATGCCGTGGGAACTCATAAGATGTGGGCCGACTGGTGCAGTCGTTAGGGCTCAGGGGTACCAACAGGGTACTCTGGAGGACTCTTCGCATTGCAACACACTAGAGGATTTTGCAAACCAGGCTGCAGTCCTTTTCTTTCCAAATCATGTTCAATATCCCGGTACACCGACCGACGAAGAGCGTGGTTGATAAAACGGAGATAAAATCACCAATTAGCAAATTGGAGTTATTGGCTGCTATCGAAAACGCGAATCGTAAAACTGCACCTCGGCAAGATTTCCCTTATGAGGTATTCAAAAATTTAGAAGATGCAATTGACATCCTGCTGTATGTGATAAATGGGGTACGACAAGGAGGAGAAATTTCAGTGGGCTGGAAACACTCAGCGGTGGTCCCAATACCAAAGCCTGGAAAACATCTTACAAGCGTTCAATCATTGCGGAAAGTATCGCTAACTCTCACAATTTGCAATATTTATGAAAAAATGAAAGCTATCCGAGTATCATGGTGGTCGGAAAATTAGCAAAAATACTAAGCTCGGCAAATTGGATCATTAGAAGCCTTGGCACAGAAACTGGGTCAGCTATACTATCTGAAGAGGTCGTACATGTGTGGCCTCATAGCCACCTGTACGCACCCCGGTGGCATATGATAACATGTTACATGCAAAGATACTTAACAACATAGAAAGTCTGGGCATTCCCCTACAGGTCATAAAAGCGCTGCATAACCTACTTAAGGACAGCATGTTTTCTGTGTGAATAAACGGGCATCAAATCGGCAATTACACCTCAAGCAGATGCATACCTCAAGGGCTAGTTTTAGCACCTTTGTTGATTATTATCACACTCATCCCTTTAGCGTGGAATTTAGCTGAAATACCAGAGGTGCAGTTCATTATTTACGCAGACGATGGCATAATATTGTCTACTCATAAGCACCTTGAGACAAAAAAAAAACTATATGCAAAAGGTCTTAAATATACTAGATGAGTACGTCCACGATGAAAGTCTGGAGCTGTCACCTCAATAGTCCAGCTACATTCATGCTGCAAATAAGAATGGAAGAAGACAATTGGCAACGAAAATAGTTACGCTAAAGATTTGAAATCAGTCATTATAATAGGTAGACGAGTTGACAGTCCCTGGCCTATGTCGTGCGCGCTGTGTGTTCCTCCAAGCACCGGGAAAACTAACGATCGGCTTTTGCATGTTTGTGTATGCCGTGCGCCCCGCGAAGCGTTGGCGGACTAAGCACATTCCCGAAAGCAGAGCAGCGACGCGGCGGTGGGGACTGGAGAACCGGCGCCGGGAGGACGGCAAGGAGGAGAAATTTATGGGCTCCCGCAAGGCGCACTGCCCGTGTCATCCGAGCTGACCGCTGCCCGCGGCTGGAAGCGGGTGCCTCCAACGGTTGCCGGCTTCTGGGAAATGTTCGAACCTTCGAGGTGTTGGGAGCTGAGGACGCGAAGACAGCCGTGCACCTGGCGAGAAGGACCCTCGGAGGGAGAGAGGGGTCGGAGCGAGCACGGTGGACGCAGGGACGAGAGAAGACGAGGAAATACTGAACTGGAGTGTCATGCGGAGAAGCCGCGCTCCGAGTGATACGTACCAAATGCGCCCAATCTGTAAATAAATTCATAATAATCAGGAAATACCAAGTGCGGTCGAGCTTCGTCGGAGAATGCCAGAGGAGCAGAGCAAGGGACCTGCCTGACTGCCTAGATATTCATAAATCTGGCAAAGGAACACAATGGCTCCGTGGGAAGAGAAAAGTAGCCGTGACGTTCTTGCACTTGATAAAACGGATTTCGTTTATGAGATAAGGAGCCCGAACGGAGATTGCAAGACGTCTTGTACAATCGGTGCTTCAACCCAGGATACTATGCCAGCCCCAGTTCCAAAGACTGATGAGGTGACAGTGGGTATATAGAGTTGGAAATAATAAATAGGAACGCAATGCGCACAATCACAGCCATACCAAAGCTTACCCCCATCCGTATTCGTCAGGAAATTGCGCAGCTCAACACACTGATAGAACTCATTGAACAGCGAAAGGCAACAAAAAATATGGAGCGAAAAATGGAACGAGAAATAATAGATGTAACGTTAAGACTTAAGAAGCGTATAGGTCAGAGAAATAAGATCAGTTACGGACGTTCTACTCGAAATCAAAACGAAATGAACATGGGCAGGACATGTATCATTGAAAGGAGACAACCTATGATCGCTAAGGGCGCAAATTGAATTCCAAGGGAAGGGAAGCGTCAGAAAGTTTGAGGACGTTAAGAAGTTTGCAGGTCAAGTGGATGCAGCTGGTACAATATAGGTTTAATTGGAGAGATATCCACGAGGCATTTGCCATGCAGCAAGTGTGATCCGGCGGACACTGTGATGATGAATCCTCTTCCCACCTCTCTACTTATGTCTTTGAATGGAGGGATCAATGAGAAAGCATGAAATATTCTTCTGTCCGTAAGCAAACAGCAAATCGCCTCATAAAAAAATGAATCTTGAAAATGACGTACGTATCGTATTCGAGCCAACAATTCTAGCCTTAAAGACTTGGATGCTATTATAAGCGATATACCTTCAATGACCAGCCCTTTATCAATTCATGGGCAAAGAGACATATCAAATTTTGGCTCTCATCCAATTCTGATGTCTGTTTTCACGTGAAGTTTTCTTTCATAAGCTCAGTTAGTAGGCTGATGAGAAAATTAGAAGGTCTCTTGGATGCCTCTTAAGAGGAGAATGGCGAAAGCCTACCTTTCCTCTCCTATCATTTGACTCTCGTTTGTCCCTTATCAGCGTTCGGTGCTGTGGTACATATAATTATAATTGGTTTACAGGAAAGGAAAGAGACAGTATCTGTCCCGTTTTCTCCGACAAGTGTATTTGGACGGTACACCATCGCTCCTGTCGCGTGCCTTTCCTTGGCATGCGTTCATGTGGGGGATTGCAGATGGCAGGAAAGCTAGACAAGCAGAATACATCTCGTAGAATCTCACGCACGGTATTTCGTTCCATGAGCCTAGAAAGGTTTTAGCCTTAAAGGGTGCCCCCTGGGTGGTGTGCAGTTTGTTTGTGCAGGACAAGACTTCCACAACTGACCAGGCGAAACAAAGCTACATAAGGCGGGACTCCCATCACCTCACACTTGTTTGCTTGTTTGATGCATGTCGCCGTTGTCTGTTGTTTGATATATATTAAACACTTTTAATAAATGGTTTCCTTCCCCACTTTTCGAAGATGAGACTCTGGGCTCCTTCTTTAACACGAGTGACAATTCCTCTACGCCATGCCGCCTGGTGGATTCGCCCGCACTACACTCGCGTACCTCGCCCGCGTGTGCGTATGGTGTATTTATCTAGATTAGATGAAGGAGCTGCGCAGATGAAACTTCATTAATATGACGATGTTCACAACGCAGCACCAGAGTGTACTGCAGTTTTGCACGACACCCGATCGACTCCGGCGACAGCTTAGTGTTCTCGTGCCTATTCCAAGGAGCGGATTGTTCGTTCTGGTGCGGGTTACAAGACTGTTGCAACGTTGTTTTTTACGGCACAGTACCTAGCTTGTGGGTTATGGTGCTCGACTACTGTGCCCAATGAGGCGGTATCGAATCCTTGGCGGCCGCTTTTTGATGGAGGCGAAAAGCAAGACGTCCGTGTGCTGTGCGATGTCAGTGCACGTTAAAGAACCCCAGGAGGTCGAAATTACCGGAGTCCTCCACTACGGCGTCTCTCATAGCCAGAGTCGCTTTGGGACGTTAAACCACAAACCAAACCAAGCCTAGATTGTGCCGATGAATGACCTTGGATAATGAAGATGGCGATGTTTGCTGCCCAGCGTGACACTCCAAGGTCAAATGTTCGGAGCCAGATGGCACGGGAGGGGCAGAACTTGCGTTTTAAAAAAACGATACTTTCTTCTGGCACAGGAAGGGTGGCGGAATCTAATGGCGCAGTTATCAGCGCACGACAGGTATGCTGTTCTTTCATAACAGGTGTACTTTGAGACAACCGAAGATATGAACCCAATGATGGACTTCGCTAGAGCGAGAGAAATAAGGTGGCTGCGCGGTGTGGTAGAGAACTGAACGGGGCTTGAAAGGGAGCCTCAGTTCGCAATCCTAGCCAACGTTGCGACAATGGGGCTTGTCTTTGTCTAGGAAGCGTGATTATCACTACAGGCGCTTCATCATCTGCTAAGAATTGTAGTTTTTCGTGTTGATTCCCTTTTCCAGGGCAGACGCAGCGGGCAGGCTTCGCGCACTTGCGCGGGGACACACGCTGTCCTTGTGAAATTCTGACCAGTTTGCGAACTGCCGCTTAAAATCCCTGGACCCTAACCTGAAGCTCCGGCTTCTACCTGGCCTAGAAGAAACTTTGCTGTGCCGCCTGTGGGTTGGCGTAGCATTTACAAACTCTTATTCTTTTGTGATAGGTATGGCAAATAGCCCTGTATGTACAAACTGCAGGTGCGACGAGACTATAGGCCACATTCTTTGTGAGTGCCCCATATACAGCGAGGAAAGACAGTGTCTATGCCGTGCGCTGGAGCCTCTAGAAGGACGCTCATTAACTGAAATTAAGATCCTAGGTCCCTGACCACGGCGATCGCCTGTGGTGAAGGCCTCCCAGTCACTGCTCCGCTTTATGAAAAGCACAGGGCTGAAAAAGCACAGGGCTGATCGAAAGGCTATAATTTTTTATGTTACGTGATATGACTGTGACGTGATGTGATGTGACTGTACTGTCTTCACCCATCTCTCTCTCACCCACAACTTTTATATCCACCTACCCCTCTCCTGCAGTGTAGGGTAGCAAACCAGTTCCTTTACCCGTTAACCTGCCTGCCTTTTTTCCTCCTCATCTTCCTCCTCCTCCCCCTCCGGCTGCTGCCATCCTTTTACTTTATTTTTCATGTGACGGGATCCATCGGATCTATGTTCTGAGATCTTTATGCCTAAAGAAACATTCTTCCACTCCTTTCTCTGCTCCTTCCTCCCACCTCCCTGCCACCCTTTCTTTCACGTTTCTCCATCGGAAGCTAAGGCGCCTTTAATCCCCGCCAGCAATAATAGCGCTGCCCAGACGAGGACAAGTTCTCATATCGCTTGTCGAAACATTTGACTTCCCTTGCAAACTGAAGCTCCCTATCAACCTTTGTTCCGTTCTCGTTCATTACGGAAGGCGAGCCGTGCAAGTCTTTTATGCTTCAGCTCACGATTGCATGGCCGAAACAGAGAGCGAATGTAGTAGGCATGGGTTGCTGGTGAGCTTCCAAAACGATAACACTAGAGAAGACAGCAGGACGAAACAGAGAAGCACATTATAATGCTGGCAGTTTGTGCCGCCAGCATTACCGCACAAAATTAGCGCAAAGTGCATAGCAGAACGAGGTTGGGCAAGATCAAGATTCAACTGTAGAGAGTTCTACTATAAAGTCCGAAATATAAGTTAGTATTATTACGAAAACGTTATATGGCTCATCGGCAACGATACCTCATGTCCAGAAAAAGCGTCATCCCGAAACCCACGTGATGTCGTGCATGAATTTCGAGCACCCTATAACACCTACTATAGACGTGATGTCCCGCTTGAAATGAAAGCGATTAAAGCGTGATATGCAATGCGAAATAAAGACCCTCGGATGTCTCGGATAAACTAGGCTCGTAACATAGTTGATTTCTTTTGATGAGAATTTTTCAGTTGTGTGAGAGATTTGAACCGACGACTGGCTTGTGTTGCGATCGAGCCAGATAAGCTACCACACAAAGCAAGTTGATAGGCATGGGAACAAAGGGGGAAGAGAGGGAGGGGCTGCAAGTATGTCGCAGGGCTAGTAGACTCTGCAACAAAACTCAAGATGAGACAGTACTACTTTCGAATTCACATAACGGCAGAAATCCAAAGGCAACACGTTGTTTTTTATGGCGGGCTACACTCCAACCAACTTTTCATACAAGAACACAATCTACTGAGCACCGTTAACGGATATACGTATACACATTTTACACCAGTGTCTCTTCTCTGATAAGCAGAAAGAAAATATATAATCACCAGAAAATACTGATAAATATGGCAAAAAAAACGGAGATGTTATTTTGCCATATTGTCTCGTTTTGGTGAGAAATATAAATGCATATGAAATCAGCAGTCCATCCTGCACCTGCGCGGTTCAACAAGATATGTTGAAAAATAAAGGAAACGTTTTCAAAACCCTCATCCCCCCTTAAGATTAGCTGGTTCCTAGCTCTACTTCCTCATCGAGTTTTCGCTTCGGTAATCATATATATGTCATTTGCCAAAACCAATACTCAAATTTATGTGCTTATGCCCAGACATCACCTCGCGCATTTCATTACTCAAGCCCCTTTCATATGTAGCTCAGAACATTTTCAATTTTAGTATAAATAATCGCTGAGGCTTTCATAGCTTTCATTTTTAATTTTTCTTTTGACATCCTTGCTAGAGGAAAGGATGTCGTACTCTAGTAGGAAAAACATTCTGTGGCGTATTGTTCGCATCAAACCATTTTCGAGATACTTTCTCTATTGACTGATCAGTCTTTTGATGCTTGGTGAGATGCTGATACTCCTTCATGGGGTTCATATAGCCGGCAATCCGAATCTTCGAGCACCTCTGCCGCCTGATCGAATCCCCTCTGATTTGTGTAACTATCAAAGCACATATCTGCATCTGCGGCCCCTCTGGTAACATGAAGTCATGTAATGGCAATATCCTGAGCTTTTCTGGGGGAGGAGGAGGAGGAAGAACATTTATTTCCGCCGAATATGACGCGGCAGCCACCTCCGGGTCCGCACGCAAGCGTCCGGGGAGGCAGTCTGTCGCACCGCGGCCGGAGGACACCCGGCCCCGTCTAGGAGAAGAGGTCTTCAGCCTCGGCCGCCAGGAGGACGGCGAATCGCTGAGTTTTTTCGTCGGAGCTTCTTTGCGTGGTCTCCCATTCATCGCTAGTTTTAATCACGTTGCGCCCTGGGGCACGAACGCATCTCCATATTATGTGATCTAATGTTGCCACGGGGCCGCAAAATTTTCAAATTTCGGTTTCTGCACCATCCCTCTTCCAAATCACGAGTCCAATTTACAATTCTTCACGATTCCCCGAGCATGCACCGACTTCATCACCTTCTTCAGGCTCACGTATATGCTGACGAGTGCTACTAGTGGCATTTGGCGGCAACGACTTCACCAATCTTCGACTTCAAATAGCACATTTGCGGTTTTTCCGAGGGTGCTAAATTGTTCGGTGTGCATAAGGCGTAGGGGTGAGCCGAGGCGCTTGGTGGTGTAGAGCGGTCCTGAAATAAGGTACGTGGATTTTCCAGCTACAAAATGTCATTTCTTCAAGAGAGGCTGCGGATCTTGCATTTATAATTCAAATCCATATTTGCACGTTAGATCATGAAGTACGAAGTACTCGCATATTCTTTTCGGAGTGCACTTAATTAAGTATGCCTTGGGGTGTCACTCTGGTGCACGCGTGAGGCACGCCGTAAACCATACACTATCGCTCGCGCTGCAAGACACTCCGAACTCGTCTTGTCCGGTACACGATGACACATAAATTCACAAACGTTTTCGAGTCTCGCTTCGTGTTCCACGGTGGCTTCATGCCGTTCTCGGGCGGCTTCCCGCATTTGTTCTAGGCGCTGTTTTGTTTCGCACTGTTGGTTTCGCGGACGCGCAGTTGTCGGTTGGCTTCCGGCATCTTTTGTAAGCGGCGACATTTCCTTTCGAGGCGCTCCCCTTTTTTCGGTGGGAGGCGAGGCCCCATCTCGTATGGCACAAATCGCCTAGATCGTTACTATAGAACGGTACACCATCCGACTGGCTTTTCGTGCGCATGCGCGTGGCGTACAGATTGCTCCTTTTAAGATGGGTCATGAGGGGGAACCCAAGGTCTGAGGTCTAAGAAGGTAAGTAGAAAAGGGTGCTTTAATACGTTTGCCCTTGGCAAAGATGGAGTCCATGTAGCCCATCCGAGAGCGCTTGCCTGCGCTTTGCCGCCAGCGATCTCCCTCTTCTTCGCTGACGCAATGTTAGGTACGGCTGGAAAAGTTTGACTGGTCGAATTGCTTCGAGAGCACGGTAGCGCACCGACTGGACGCTCCCCGAGCGACCACCCTAAGATGGATACACTGCGGAACCGTACTTAGGTAGCCAAAAAATACTTCAATAGGGATCTGAAGAAGCACTGAACAAGGGTAAATGGGGTACGCCTCAGTTCGCAGGTCGAGCCAACGTTTCGACAGTGGACTTGTCTTTGTCTGGGCAAAGCGATCATCACTGGCAGGGGTTTAAATAAGCTTTTGCTTCCAAAGAAGAAAAGCTGGGGAGGGGAAAGTGGGTGAGAAGAAAGTAGGTGTGAAGGAGTGGGGAGGGGAGGATGGGTGAGAAGAAAGTAGGTCATGAAGTGAAAAAAAAATTCTTCAGTATGTATTTCTCGGCCTAGAACCAGGGATCTTGTGTCCTTCAAAAGAAGTAAATGCGGCAGTACCAGGAAAAACTACAATACCGGGGTATGCAGATACACCTTACAAAGGGACAGGCTTTGCAAAAGGCCCTGATAAGGCATATATCTAGGGGGACAATTCTTGAAAGGTGGGGGGAGGGGGGGGAGTACAAAGTCACAGGATAATAGCCGCACAGTGAACCACAACTGACGTGACAAAAAGACGCGACAAAAAAAATCTTCAGTATGTATTTTTCAGGGATCCTGTGGCCTGCAAAAGAAGTATAAAAGCAGCAGTACCAGGAAAAACTACAATACCGGGTAGGTGATTAGTCACCACTTAAGCGGGTTTGATGCAGATACACTTTACAAAGGGACAGGCTTTGCAAAGAGCCTTGAGGGGGACAATTAAAACTTTCTGCAAAGGTGGAGGGGGGGGGGGGGGGGGGGTAGAGAAGTACAAAGTCACAGGATAATAATGGCACGGGAAACCGCAACTGTCATGAAAAAAAAATGTTCGAGGACAATTTCAAGCTACAAGTGATAAGGAGGAAATGTGTTTAGAGGAACATGTACAGGTTATGCTATTGCGGAAGGGAATAGATTGTATATCCGTTGTGAATAAACTGTACAGTTAACGCTATCTGGGATTATTTTCCCGAATAGTTATGATGGAGAGGGAATATACTTAAGAGATTCTAACGTTCCCTTAAATATATTTATTCCTGCTGGTTCCAATGTTCTAAATTTATGAATTAGATATGCGTCTCTATATTTTCTGTTCCTTGCAGATTTAAAGCCTGACTGGAGAATATATAATTTAATTTCTTCGAACTTATGGTCTTTCTGATCGAAATGCTGGGAAACTGCTTTCGGGAGGTTTTTGCCTGCGTCTGCCCGATGTCCATTAAGCCGTATGTTCATTGGTCGCCCTGTCTCTCCGATGTACTGTTTATGACAGAAGGAGCATTCTAGAAGGTAGATAACGTTTGAAGATGTGCAGTTAAAGCCTGATTTTATGTGAAAAGTGAAATCGCTTGCATTACTTTTAACCGTGGTGTCGTTTTGTATATGACTGCACGTCTTACATGTAGGTCGAGAGCAAGGGTGTGGTTATGTTGGATGCTTGTTGTCGAGTTTAAAATGTACTAAAAAATCTCTGAGGTTTGCGTTACGGTTGTATGTTACCCCTGGTGCCCCTGGAAATATTTTCTTCAGGCGTTCATTACACTTTAGCATGGAATGGTATTCCGCAGAATGTTGTTTATGTTTGGAAGGGCATTGCAGTATTTAGTTATAAAAGAAAACTGGCGATCAGTGTTGGCCTTTGGCCGTTTCGTGAGCACATCGTTGCGGTTTAAAGTGCTTGCTGTTTCGAGGGCCATATTAAGGGAGTTACCGGGATTGTTCGTCTGGATTAGTGTTGCTTCCAATGAATGTAGTTCGTTTAGGTAGTCATTATCATCTCTACATATTCTTCTAAGCCGTGTCGCCTGTCCTGCAAATATTCCTCGCTTACAATGTCTCGGATAATGACTCGTAAAATCTAGGTATTGTTGCTTATTCCTTGGCTTTCTGTACAAAGAAGTTTTCAGTTTTCCCTTTTCCATTTTCCACTGACACCGTGGTGTCGAGAAAGTCGACTTTTAATTGCGACGACTGACAAGTGAATTTAATGCTAGTGTGATGATTATTAAGATGAGAGACGAACTACTGAAGTGATTCTGATCCACGCTGCCATATTATGAAAATATCGTCAATATAGCGAAGATATATAAGTGGCTTTTCAGGAAATGAATTCAGTATATTGGATTCTAGAAGTCCCAAGAATATATTCGCGTAAGTCTGCGCGAATAGAGTACCCATGCTGGTTCCAAATATCTACAAATAATAGGACAAATCGAACTCGAGATAATTTAAAGTTAGGACTAGTTTAAAGAGCGAGAGATAAACTTCAGACGCATGCGGATGGTGGTTGTTGATTAACACTTGGGAGAGGGCGTCGATACCTTCATCGATAGGAATATTAGTGTAGAGTGCCGCGACGTCAAGTGTGACAAGTATACAATCATCTGCAAGAATGGTGGTGTTATTAATACGCTCAATAATTCGGAAAAAGTGAGGCGTGTCCTGCACAGACGAAGGAAGCATGGTCGGGAGGTCTGCTAGGTGGTGGTTTAGGAATATTGAGAGGTTTTCTGTGGGCGTATTATTGTTAGAAACAATTGGTCTTCCTGGTATTTCTGTGGTAAACAATGCTTCTGCGGAAACCTTATGGATCTTGGGCAGTAGGTAAAATCGATCTGCTTGTTTGTTTGACGGCTGAAGAAATTTGTAGTCCATCTCGGTAATTAGTTCCCTGGCGAATAGATCTCTTATTTTATTCAGGATGACTTCACTGAACTGCTCTATCGGATCGGTATTTAACTTTTCGTAGTGGCAAGAGTTGTTAAGCTGCCTATATGCCTCTTTTTTGTAATTTACAACAGGGAGAATCACTATGCTACCACCTTTGTCTCCAGGCCTGATAACTAAGTCAGTTCTAGAAGCTAGGTTGTCAAGAGTTGCTCTTTCAGTTATAGAGAGGTTTTTGGGCTTTCGAGCTAGCTTTGTTATTTCAATAATTTGTTTAGAGACAGATTTAATGTATAGGTCTAGTTCGGAGCTATTACACATGAATTGGAGCTAACATTTCAGGTAACATATATATATATATATATATATATATATATATATATATATATATATATATATATATATATATATATATATATATATATATATATATATTGTCACGGTGTTGGCGACTGGGGCTAGATTAACAGAGCCGGTACAGGTAGAATCACACGGTCCAAGGTTTAGATACGTCCTGCGAGTCCGGAGCCGATTCACTTCAACGTCGTCTTTCACTCTGAGCGCCCCCTGGCATTCCTCCCTCCTTAAGCGTAACGCACACAGTTACACGTGCACACAAGCGTACAAAAGCAACCTCCCCCCTCAAAAAAAAGTTTGTAGATGTAGTTTGTCAGTCACCGTGCAAAGTACGGCTTCAGTCGCAAGACATGAACTGTCTCTGGACGAGGTAGCCGACGGCCTGTGTGCTCTGATCCATCCGGGAGCACCTCGTAATTGACGTTACTGATGCGTCGCACGATTTTATACGGTCCGAAGTAGCGGCAAATTAGCTTGTCCGAAAGGCCGCGGCGTCGAACAGGAGTCCACACCCACACCTGGTCCCCGGTGTTGTAGGAAGCTTGACTGTGGCGGAGGTTGTACCGGCGTGAATCCCTGTCCTGTTGCTGGGTGATGTGGACGCGTGCTAGTTGGCGTGCTTGCTCAGCATCTTGGGCAAACTGCTCGGCGTCAGAACAAAGTTCGGTATCTGTTTGGTAAGGGAGCATTGCGTCCAGCATCGTCCGAACCTCCCTGCCGTAAACGAGGCGAAACGGCGTGAAACGTGTAGTCTCTTGTACTGCCGTATTGTATGTGAACGTCACATATGGTACGATCGCATCCCAAGTCTTGTGCTGGGCGTCGTCGACGTACATCGCCAGCATATCCGCGATGGTCTTATTAAGCCTTTCCGTCAGCCCATTGGTCTGCGGATGGTAAGCAGTAGCTTTTCGATGCGCCGTACCACTGAGATGAAAGACTTCGGCCATCATTTTTGAAGTAAAGGCAGTCCCTCTATCAGTAATAATACAGGTAGGAGCACCGTGCCGTAGTATGATCTGGTGTACAAAGAAATGGGCAACTTCAGACGCTGTACCACTAGGTAACGCTTTGGTCTCGGCATAGCGAGTCAGATAGTCTGTGGCGATGATTATCCAACGGTTGCCACCAGAGGACCGAGGGAAAGGACCGAGAAGGTCCATGCCGACTTGATCAAATGGTGCTCGTGGTGGTATTATGGGCATGAGGAGGCCCGCAGGCTTTGATTGCGGAACCTTCCGACACTGACATTGCCGACAGCTCTTGACATAGCGCTTAACAACAGTGGCAAGGTTGGGCCAGTAGAATGTCTGTCGTATCCTAGCAAGTGTGCGAGAATAGCCCAAGTGGCCAGATGTTGGTTCATCGTGGCACGCGGAAAGGATTTCCTCTCTCAGAGCTGTGGGTACCACGAGGAGGTAGGTTCTTGACTCGGATCTAGAGTTCTGCTTATAAAGCACACCACCTCTCAGGCAGAAAGTTGAGAGGCTCCGAGAAAAGCACTTAGGTATGGTGGCTGGCTGACCTTCTAAATAATCAATCAGTGCTCGTAAATCTGGATCTGCACGCTGCTGATGTGACATATCTGAAGCATCAACAGCTCCGAGGAAACTGTCAGCGTCATCCGTGTCTGGTGGAGCGAGCTCAACAGGCGCGCGGGAGAGCGTGTCAGCATCTTCATGCTTATGTCCGGACTTATAAACAATAGTGAGATCGAACTCCTGTAGACGAAGGCTCCATCGCGCCAGGCGGCCGCATGGGTCACGCAGGTTAGCCAGCCAACACAAAGAATGGTGGTCAGTGACAACTTTAAATGGGCGACCATAAAGATAGGGGCGAAATTTCGCAGCAGCCCAAATAATGGCGAGGCATTCCTTTTCAGTAGTTGAATAGTTCGTCTCGGCGCGGGATAAAGTACGGCTGGCATAGGCGATGACTCGTTCAACACCCTCTTGACGTTGCACGAGAACCGCCCCAAGGCCAATGCTACTGGCGTCGGTGTGTATTTCTGTCTCCCCCTGCTCATCGAAATGGGCTAGAACAGGCGGCGATTGGAGACGGAGACGCAGCTCGGCAAAAGCAGCTTCTTGTTCGTGCGTCCAAACAAAAGGGTTGTCTCCCCGGGTGAGCTGAGTCAGCGGCTCAGCGAGATCAGCGAAGTTATCGATAAAACGCCGGTAGTAACTGCACAAGCCGAGAAATCGGCGAACAGCTTTCTTGTCTCGTGGAATCGGAAATTCCGCAACAGCAGCAATCTTGTCAGGGTCGGGCTTCACGCCGGCGGCGCTGACGACATGGCCGAGAAATTTAAGCTCTCGGTAGCCAAAGTGGCATTTCTGTGGCTTAAGTGTCAAGTTAGCGGATCGAAGGGCTTCGAGTACTGACCGCAGGCGCTGAAGATGTTGTGCAAATGATTCTGCGAAAACCACCACGTCATCTAGGTAGACTAGACAACACTGCCATTTAAGGCCGGCGAGGACAGTGTCCATCATCCGCTGAAATGTGGCCGGCGCGGAACACAGGCCGAAAGGTAGAACTTTAAATTCGTAAAGGCCGTCGGGTGTGACGAAGGCCGTCTTCTCACGATCTCGCTCATCGACCTCAATCTGCCAGTAGCCACTTTTTAGATCGATGGACGAAAAATACTTTGCACGCCGAAGGCGGTCGAGAGAGTCGTCAATCCGCGGCAAGGGGTAGACATCCTTCTTGGTTACGGCGTTCAGTTTGCGGTAATCGACGCAAAAACGTAACGTGCCGTCTTTCTTTTTAACTAGAACGACCGGGGAGGACCACGGGCTATTGGAAGGCTGGATAACCTCATCTTCGAGCATTTCCTTAACTTGTGACCTAATAACTTCGCGCTCGGTCGAAGAGACGCGGTAGGGGTGCTGGCGGATTGGGCGCACATTATCGAACGTCACGATCTGGTGCTTGGCGATGGGAGTTTGATTCACTTTTGACGACGATGCAAAACACTCTTTGATTTCGAGTAACAATGAAAACAGCTGGTCGCGCTGGCTGACCGATAGCTCTGAGCTGACATCGAGATTGTCGAGGGATGTGGGCGGTGGCACGGTTTCTGCTGACAAGCACTCGGAGACATCAGATATGCGTTCGGTGAAAGCTACGGAAGTGTCACGAAAAAGGTGCCGATACTCGTGCGAAAAATTTGTAACAAGTACCTTGGACTGACCACGGTGAAGATGTATCAAACTGCGGGCCACGCAGACTCCTTGTGTCAACAGTAACGATACGTTAGTTTCGGCTATTGCGTCACCATCGTTAAGGGCATTGCATTTGACATTAACGAAGGTGCTGGTTCGGGGTGGCAGAGTGACACTGTCCTCATAAACTCGAAGTACATTGAGTGGTCGCTTTGCACCGCTGAGGGCCACTGCTTTTTCAGTAGAAAACGAGACCTTAGAATTCCGGAGGTCAATAATTGCGCCATATTCACGAAGGAAATCTACGCCCAGAATCAGGTCACGCGAACAGCTTTTCAGAACAAGGCAGCTTACCACAAATGTTGATTCTTGACTTTGAACTCTGGCCGTGCACATGCCCAGAGGAGTAATCAGATGACCACCCGCGGTGCGAACGTTTGTGCCAGCCCACGGAGTCAAAACCTTCTTGAGAACTGCGGCAAACTGACTGCTCAAAATAGAATAATCAGCGCCAGTATCTAACAGAGCCCGAACATGGCGACCATCCAGTACTACGGGTATGTCCAACGAAATCTGCTCGCGAATGTCAGGCTTCTGAGTCCTTGAGTGCTCTGCGTTGGTGTACGCGGTCTGCTTCACCTGCAATTCGTCGTCGTTGCAGGTGCGTTGTTGCAGCGTCCGTTCCACCGGCAGTTCGTCGTCGTTGCGGGTGCCTTGTTGCGTCATGTGTCCCACCGGCAATTCGTCGTCGTTGCGGGTGCGTGGTTGCGTCGTTTGTTCCACCGGCAATTCGTCGTCGTTGCGGGTGCGTGGTTGCGTCGTTTGTTCCACCGGCAATTCGTCGTCGTTGCGGGTGCGTCGTTTCGTCGTCGGTTCCACCGGCAATTCGTCGTGGTTGCAGGTGCGTCGTGGTGGCGTCGAGGTGGCGGTATGATCGGTAACCGCGGACTTTTCCAATATCGATGCGTAGTCTTTCCGTGTCCGCATCAATGGGGGGTCTCCCGCGCCGCGATGTCCAGCGAGCCTACCCCGAAGGTCGCTGGTTTCAGTTTTCCCTCTGGGGACTGAGCGAGCGGCCCTGCGCTGCCCATGAGGAACTCGTAGCAGATGGCGACGGGCGAGACCTGGGTGATGGTGATCTAGATGGTCGCAGACGAGACGGAACGATCCGGCGCTGATCATTGACGAAATCTTCAACGGCTCGAGGCCGTTCGCCGTAGCGAGGCCGCGGAGAATCAGCGGAAAACCCTTCGAGACCTAGTCGACGGTAGGGACAGCGCCGATAGACATGAACCGGTTCGCCGCAGTGAAAGCATAGCGGCCGTCGGTCGGGGGTACGCCACTCGTCTGCTTTCCGTGTAGGCGGTCGAGAATCTGTGACGTACTGGATCACGGGGGCTGCTGTTTTCGGCCCAGCTACGTTCTGAGGAATCAGGGACGGCGACGAGGGCGGAGAGTATTGCAGCACCTGGGAGTATGTAGGGCGGTGACACTCTGGTGGTGTAGGAGGAGGAGTAGGCCCAGGTTCACCGATTGGAAATGGAGGCCGGAGCGCTTGCTGCACCTCGTCGCGGACAACGCTGGCGATGGAGGAGCTGGTTGAGGTGTGCCATACATCAGTCGGAGTTCGTCGCGCACAACGGAACGTATGAGCTCCCGTAGCGCCGATGTGTCCATGCTATGCGATGGGAACTCAGCAGAGACGGAGGCGGCGTGGATGGTGGGATCCCGTGCCGAAGCTCGCTGCTGAAGCACTTTCTCTATAGTGGATGTTTCAGCAAAGAATTCTGCAACAGTTTTCGGCGGGCTGCGCACCAGGCCAGCGAAAAGCTGCTCTTTGACGCCACGCATGAGGTAGCGCAGCTTTTTGTCCTCGGACATCGTAGGATCCGCACGCTTAAACAGGCGCGTCATGTCTTCAATATACGCCGCTACAGTTTCGTTAGGCATTTGGATCCGAGTGTGTAGAGCGCGTTCGGCCCGTTCGCGGCGATCTGAGCTTCCGTAAGTTGCCGCAAGATGACGTTTGAACTCACTCCAAGACGACAGCTGCTCTTCATGGTTCTCGAACCACGTCCGAGCGCCATCCTCGAGGCTGAAATATACATTTCGAAACCGTGCGGCGTCATCCCAGAGGTTGAATGTAGCTACCCTTTCGTAGTGCTGCAACCAGTCGTCGACGTCTTCATAGGTGTCCCCGTGAAAGGTCTTTGGGACGCGGGGGTTTCGCAACGTCACGTAGGTGGGGGTCGCGCCAGGCATTGCGACGACGTCGTGGCTACTGGTAGTCATGCCCGAGGGGGAAAACTCAGGTGGTAGGCCTCGTTGCCTGCGGCTAGTGCGGTGAACGGGCGTTTCCTCGAATATATGACCAGAACTCCTGCTTAGCGTAGGGGTACGGGACATCAGACCTGACCTCCACCAGATTTGTCACGGTGTTGGCGACTGGGGCTAGATTAACAGAGCCGGTACAGGTAGAATCACACGGTCCAAGGTTTAGATACGTCCTGCGAGTCCGGAGCCGATTCACTTCAACGTCGTCTTTCACTCTGAGCGCCCCCTGGCAATATATATATATATATATATATATATATATATATATATATATATATATATATATATATATATATATATATATATATATATATATATATATATATATATATATATATATATAAGTGAACCTAGAAGGGGGCAGATCCTGTACTGGGGATGTAGTTTTCGTCGAACACAAAACGGGCAAAATCAGGCGATTTAGCGCATCGATTGTAAGAAAACTTACATTCAGCGCCTCGTGTGAGGCAGTGCGAGAGTGGGAATCCTGAGTGCGAGGCAAATCAACTTTATCAATGGACCCCAGGAAGCATACAAAAAGCGCATGAGTGCTGGTCAGCTCATCGACTAAGCAGCTTAAGGATTTTTCTCACGCAATTTTTTTCAATGAACATCGGCAAGCACCGCTCATAGAACAGCGAACAAGATTTTGAAAGTCGAGGCAGAATTTGAACTCCTTAAGAGTCCGGTTACGGGGACTGCGTGAAGGAGACTGAGATGACAGGCACACTCGGCCCCACGGAAAGCTATGCACGGTAGCACCGGTTCCTAATAATATTTAACCAGGGGTTTGAATTGAAAGAGAAGACTATACACGCCCTTAACAAGAATTGGGCGCAAGCGACACAGATGCGTCAGCTTATAATGATGCCAAAAAACAAGTGTCATGCGCGGTGAATTGCAAAGAGAGAGGTATATGCAGTGTATCTGCAAAAGGAGATAGCTGCCTCGCGGCAGATGAAATGCTATTGATCTGACCATCTCGGGCAGAATTAGACTGGCAACTAGGTGGTAGTAGTACGGACACAAAAAAAAAAGCGCTGCATGCAGAGCTGCGCTAACAGCTGAATCTTGAGGTAGATTATGATGATGCTATAGGTTCAAACACCGAGTGAACGTCATGATGCGGGTTACGAACTTCCGGGAACGCAGATGTATGAAGAGTAGCGTACAGGCATAATCTCCCGCTTCAAATTACGCGAACTGAGTGGGGTCGAGACGCAGAACTGGATGCAACACCAGTCCTTCAAATTACACAGCGATCCTTGAATTTCAGAGGCTTTGAATGAAAGGAACGTAGGTGAGGCCATGTAGAAAGCTTAGTGAGGCACAATAAGTAGATACAAGAAACATCCAATCACCTTCCTTAATACACATATCAGGAGCTACATCCACCCTGGTTATTGAAAAATGCTCTTACTACCGAAACAGTGTGACACTAATATATGTTTATCATAGGAATTCCACGTCATCGCGGTGGCCATGCCATGGACACACAACCTGGCTCCAGAAGGGTGGGAACTCTTCTACCAGCTCAGGTGAAACAGACCTGGTACGCAGCAAGAGCATCTGAAATCCTGCGCTAGAAGCCCATCCACCCTCAATGACTAAAGACAAAGACACTGTATTCGACAACTCTGTTTGGAGCATTAGCTCGGCTGCGTTCATTTGGGAGTTTAAAGTTATGAATAGCGTTAAAGGCCCCGTTCACCGAAAATACGGCGTCGGCGCCGGCGTTGTGAGCAAACAATCACGAGCATGGCACTGGCATGCGGCAGCTGGCATTGTCAGCAGTGACTGAACGTAGGGTTGACTGACGTTACGTTTGACCGCATCTGACCATTCGAGCCCCTCCTTTCAGGTGGGAGGGTGATACCTAGCATTCAGTTTACCCCAAGGTCACGCAGGCACGTTCATACAGCTTGGTTAAAGCGAGTCTCTATATATGGACTGGTAGCCTACGCTATCTTGTCCTGCCCTTAAAGGCGGAGTTTAAGTGTCGGACCGTCACAATTTTTCCTGCACTAACCACGTCACCAACCGTATATAACATTGCACAACGCACATAACGAATAAGTATGCACCCCAAGTGACATCTATTACAATGAGCACGTGAAAAACCATTTGCCAAAGAAGTGCTAATGGTTTAGCTTGATTAAACCTGGTGTTTAAGCGAAAGCTTCATTACTCATAGTTACACGTGGTAAAGCTCTTTCCACATCGGTTGATTCTTTGGCTATTACCACGAAGGCACTTCGGTGATGAGTGAACCAGTTTGTTTTCGTCTAAACGTGACTATATCCTGTAGGTTGGACAGTGGAGTTTCACACTGTAAGATCCAGTGTATACAGGAAGCGGCTTCGCGCGCGACTCGTTGCTGTAGCTTCTATGATTCTTGTCTCGTATCGCGAGCCGTTATTTGCTTTGTTAAGGTATCTCAGCCGCACGCCTGGCATTTCTCGCTTCGTTCTCGCGTTCTCAGCCCGTCTTATACCACGCTACGACTGCAGGATTCGTTGAAGTAGCTTCTCGTAACCTTTATTGATGCCGTACTGAGTACTACGCTTACAATCCGCCTCTTCATCACACGTCACGGCTCTTCGCTGTGGAAAGAGCATGGTGCACGCGCAGTGAGGTGCGCAGCTTACGATGACATCACGCGTGGCGACGGCATGGCGACGATGAGCGACGGTGCCCCGGTCACCAAGGATGTCACACCTCTCGACTTCTCAAGACCCCTCCTGAAGAAGGCGGTGAGGTCTTTCCATCCAGACCCCTGTGTTGCCACTGAAAAACATCTTCAACAGCTCTCGGATAAACTTCCCCGGGGGAACAAATCCCTCCTCTTGCTCCTACGCATATGCTGTACATAGACTCCTTCTCGCATGTATGCCTGCAGTCTAGCTCCTGCCCCTGCCTACCTCTCTTGCGGTTACACCAGCACACTGGGGCACTTGCTTCTAGTATGTCTATCCTCTGCTAGACTGACTGCAGCTTCTGACTTGTTACCAGAATCTTGGACTCCCTGCCGATACAAAAGTGCAATTTCTCTTCCTGGCTTGGAACCAACTTTCCGCACTCCGGCTCCTCCTGAATTTTCTAGAGGAGTCAGGCATCCGTTATACCCTGTAGGCCTTTACGGGCTTATAGTGGCACATGCGTATGAAGGCAGCTACAGCCATGTGCTCCCCTCCCCTTCCCCTCTCCTAAACCCCCTTGCCACTGGTCGCCAAGATTGATGCCACAAAGATAGCCAACGTAAACGCGGCCATTACCCCTTCCCCAAAAATCCTAGTCACCACACCAAGCGCCACTCAAGGAGTTCTAGGTGGCATTGGTCAGTCTCGCTGGACCCCGTCGAGTGAAGACTTGTTTTCTCCCGCTCTGCGGTGCTACCGCTCGCTTCGCTAGCGTGTCTGCGCGCTCGATTTTCTGTGCTCGTGTATTTACGTCACGCCGCGAGCCTCCGCGCTCTTGCTTTTGTCCCTCCGCCGCTACCATGGCTCTTCTAGGCCTGCCGCGCTCTTGCTGTAGTCCAGCCCCTGCTCTCTTGGCGTTCCTGGCATGCTGAGTTTTATGCGTTGGCCTGCCCCCCTGCCCTGACCTGCTAATTTACCCGCCTGTGTCTTCACGGCATTCGTAGGGCTGCTTTGAGGTGCTTCCCTGGCGGCTGCGAGCACCTACCAGGCCATGGATACTCCCTCTTACAATCCCGCTTGTGCTGTCCCCTCGAAGGCAGCCTCAGCTCCCGAGACCATCTTCCCGGATTTATCAGCTCCATCTACTACTGGCCTTGACCTATCCGTGGGTTCATCCTCCCAGGAGATTCCTGAGACTCACCCAGGCTCTCCTTCTCTCGGACGTGCTGATCTTCGAGGGCGCATCACGCAGCACTGCCAGAGAATGGACCTCCAGCCTGCCTCGTGAGCCCGTCTTCTATCTTACCGTACTTAATCAACGCCTCGAGCTACTCCTGCATGAGACTGAGAGGTGTCGGAGAATCACCACCTCCACTGGGGCCCAGGACACCATGAGCCTATGACCAACCACCTCACGAGGCCTGTCGAGAATCAAACGCCTCCGCTGCCAAACCAAAGGGCAGTGCGCCCAACTCCGCTCTAAGCCCTCGCCTTCCTTCCAAGCACTGCAACGACTTCGGGTCACTAGCTCGGACATCGCTTGTGGTTATTCGTCTTTGTGCTCAGGACTTTCTCAAATCTGACCCGCCTCCCCCTCCTAAGCCCACCAAGAAGAGCAAGGTTCGTGCTACGCAGCAACCAGACCAGCGCTCTTACGCCTCCCCTGAAGAGGACTATTTTGAGCCACCTAATAGCTTCACTCCCCCGAACACTTTATCCCCCCTGGGCAAGCAACTGGGCCTCTCCTAGTCCACAAGCCTAGGCCCAGAATCTTACGCGGAAGCCCTGGTCCTTCCTGCACCAGCTTCCAGACATCTAAACTCCAGTAGACATCCCTCAGGACCAGGGAACTGCTTTTTCCAACCAAGCCAGCCCAGTCAAATGGTGCCCCCTGCAGAACCTAAGCAATCACTCCTGCACTCCTCTTAGCCACCACCTCCGGTGGCTGGCCAGTCTATGGACTTCGCTCCTACCAAAGATGGGGATAAAGGAGGTGGAAGGATGCAAGTCCAGAGGCGCGTCGGGAAGTAGCCACATAGACCACAAAATATGGCCCCCGGAGACCATGCTCTCCAGGACGCCATCAAGGAAGACGAATGCGGTCCTCTAGTCCCAATCCGGCGTCTGCGAAATGTAGTTCAACAGGTGCCGCAACATCGTCGCAGCCGACGCCACCACCTTCTGGCCACGACCTGTCTCCTCAGTACTCCTGTGCAATCCTTCCCTACGACTTGGGCTGATCGACACGTCGGCACTGTTTATGATTTAAGCTGAGACGTTGACGCTGCTAATTGCTACTCCTACACGTTGCCAAAACCATCTAGTCCGACGTGGCCGTCGAGGGGGTCAAGCGTAACGAACTCGTCTCTCTGCACTTCTTTCACCCTCCCCCTTCCGATCTCGGGAGTGCGGTTCGCCATCCGTCATGTCCAAGCCCGCTTTCTCCAGTGTTCCCGCTGCGGCGAGTACAATCATGTGCCCGCCACGTGCACCAAGCCCGGCCGCTGCACCATCTGCGCGAGCCCCAGCATCGGAACATCCCCGCTGCTTCCCCTCTGGGGGTTGGAAGTAGCGGTATGACAGTATGGCACTTAGAAGTGCCATACCGTCATTGCAACGGCCCTCCGGCAGATGACGATCCCTGCTGAAAGGCATACTGTCTTGGCCGAGCTCCTTGCCCACAAAGTCCTTGACAACAATCATCTGCTATCTCTACGGCCAAACACAGCTACGCAGGACGTCCATAAGCCAAGGCCTCCCCATCACATGGCTGCGCCCCCGCTTACCTTTCTTCTGCACTGCCCCTAGTGCCGCAAGCTCTCCTCCCGCATCTGCCCAACGATAAAGCAGAGTGCACACTCCGAGGATGCACTTGCCGCTCATCATGGCTAAACGACCCAAGGCTACGTCGCGTTCTCAGGTGCTTCAATGGAATGTGCGGTCCCTACGAGCCAGACACGCAGACCTAAATTCTGGTGGCACCCTGTCCGTCAACACCCTGGCCCTCCAAGAGACCTGTGTAGGCGTCGCGGCCCTTCGCCTCCCCCGGTTCGTCGGATATGCGAGCCCCACCACCGCTCCCCACCTTTGTGAGCAGATCTCCCCCGCCTCTACGCCATTAACAGCATCAAGTCCCCCAGAAGCGCCATCTATATACGTGCGGACATTCCTCAAGTTGCCCTGGACTTATCCCATGTGGTCCCTGAGACTCTTACGTGCAGCACCGTAACAGTAACTTGGAAGCATAGACACAACATTGGCCTCTTTCTACACTCAGCCTGACATCATAGTGCCGCGAAACCTTCAAAACTGTATTTGTTGTTTTTTTAACAGCCGCCGGCATGCGGCCTTATCACTGTGATTCTGGCACGCGTATCATTTCTGTATCCCATGTTTGTTCATGCTCGTTGTCGCGATACGACGCGTTATCATTTTCTTTGTCGCGAAAGATGCGCCGAAATCTGTCTCCAAGATTCCGATCACTTGCGTTTCCACAATGTTCCAGGGTGCACTAGTAGCAGTTTGCGGCGTCATCTAGATTGTTCTGAGCAGCCTTTAAATTGAGCGTTGGCGAGTGTGACGGGCATTCTTTGTTCGACGATCGACGAGCATGTTTGTTGCTATCGCCGCCGTCGAGTTGCTTAGTTCTTTTGCGGGCGCAAGACAGCCCAATAAAGAGTTTCTTCAGTGCAATCATCGACCCTTCATTTGTGTCGTCGACCTTGTCACCCCTACGTGACATCTGGTGGAGGTGCTGCCTTTGATCCTTCAAGCGAAGACACCAGCCTTGTTCTTGTTACCCTGGATGAACAGCCAACAGGCCACCGAACCAGTCGCCGGCTTCAAGGGCTCCAACCTGAACACGGTCTGCTGCCGGACCCCATTCGATCTCGGAAGGCATCGACGCTGACAATGGCCCAGCCTACAGCACCGGTTGTTTTCGTTCAACCCCGTAAGCCCCCCTGCTTCCATGGACGACCGGACGAAGATGCGGAAGACTAGATGGACCTTTTCGACCGTGTGGCAGAATTCAATGGCTGGAACGACACCGCGAAACTCAGGCAAGTCTACTTTGTTCTTCAAGGACATGCCCGAGTTTGGTTCGAAAATCATGAGGCAGCTATGAAGGATTGGGAGATTTTCAAGGAAGCGTTTTTGACTGCCTTTTCAAGCGTCGTCCGAAAGGAAATAGCCCAGGCCCTCCTTCAATCAAGACTTCAACTTCCTAACGAGCCTGTCCTGGCGTACGTTGAGGAGATGAAGCGCCTCTTTCGCCGCGCCGACCCTAACATGACCGAAGGTGAGAGAGTCAAATTTGTAATGCGAGTCGTTAAAGAATCGTTTTTTGCAAGTCTTGTCAGAAATCCGCCAAAAACCGTGGCGGAATTTAAAATGGAAGCGTCTGCCATCGAGAAGACGTTGGACACCGGGATGCGCCACTACGAGCGACCACTTCAGTCGGACTACTCAAGCCACTACCCCAGCGCATCTGCAAGCGGAGAGAACCTTCGGGACCTCATTCGGGAGATCGTGCGAGAGGAGCTCCGCCGATTGATACCATCCTCGCAACAATCCCAGGTGGCGACGCTTGCGGACGTCGTCCGTGAAGAAGTCCAGCAGGAGCTGGGCGTTCCTCAAGCGACGGCTGCGACTGTTCCAGCACAAGAGGCAACAGCGATGAACAACGCTGCTGTATTACGTCGCCCTGCGCCCCGACGTGATGACTTTCCAAGCCCTCGCCCCTACCGTCCTGTTCCTGAAAACTGCCCCTTGGCCCCCGCCCGCCAAAACCTACCAACGACCCCCAAGCCCCAGAAAGTGCGACGCCTGGAGGACAGCAAGCAACCGACCGCTCTGCTTCCATTGTGGTGAGGCAGGACACGTCCTCCGTCACTGCCCGTACAGGTGGATTGGCCTCCGTGGTTTCGCTGTCGACGCCCCACGACCCCGTCCTGGCGAGCGACCACAGGAAATCAACGAAATCCTGCGCAGCGGAGAGCACTCGTCGCCAAGGCGTCTGTCACGCTCCCCATCGCCGTACAATGCCCGATTTGCGTCGCCGGGCCGCAGTTACGTGCAAGGACGGTCTCCTAGCCCCCGTAGGCGAAACTAAAGGCAGCAACCTTTGGAGGTGAGGTTGCTCAACGGCGAAAAGACGAAGATCCTCCGCCGACGACGACCACTAACGACGACGCAGCTATTTTTTGCCGCTCCACACGACGACATCGACGACAGCACGACCAGAGTGCAAGCCGACCTTGAAGTTGATGTCGACGGTCACAGAATCACTGCCCTAGTAGACACCGGAGCTGATATATTCAGTCATCAGTGGACCGCTAGCCTCCCATCTCAGGAAAGTTACAACCACTTGGGATGGCCCGCTGATTCGCGCCGCAGGTGGCAACCTGACTACTCCATCGGGACGATGTACTGCAGGAATAACCATAAATGGGCGTACTTACCCCTTCAGAAGGGAAAATGTTTGGGCGTGTTGGTTCATCGTCAATACAGCGAAGCGCTCAAAATCACAAGGACGAGGATGGAACAGGACAATAGCGCACTTTCAACCCTTGGGATACACAGGTTGCACTCTCGTCCAACGTCGCTCTCCTTGCCACTTCCCGGACACTGGTGAGAAGTCCTGCGGCGTCTTGCCTCGGTGGTACGGCGAACTTGGGGCCGAGCGCCAGAGTCCTGGAGACATCATCCGGGACGTCGACGTCCCCTAACATGTGAATGCCTTGACCACATGCCGATACCTTGCGAGGCACCAGGATCCTCCCTCCCGCCGTTAGAGCCCTGCTTGGTGGCTTTCCTCCGTCGGTTAATCATGTTGGACGGCTGTGCAAGATTTTCCGGGCTGAATGGCGGAGGCAGGCTCGGTTCTATCGTGACTACTTGTTCTCAAGTATCTTCAGCGACTGTAACCTCGGACGAGCCCGATGGAAATGGCGCCAGGTGTCAAGGTTGCTCAACCTGGCCACGGAAACCTTCTGGCTCCGTGTATTGGAGGGCCTCCGCCTTCTGGTGCCTCGCAAGGTATCGGCATGTGGTCAAAGCATTCACATGTTAGGGGACGTCGACGTCCCGGATGATGTCTCCAGGACTCTGGCGCTCGGCCCCAAGTTCGCCGTACCACCGAGGCAAGACGCCGCAGGACTTCTCAGCAGTGGCCGGGAAGTGGCAAGGAGAGCGACGTTGGACGAGAGTGCAACCTGTGTATCCCAAGGGTTGAAGGTACTTACCCCACCAGCTTTGTGGTCTTGTAGCAGTGCTCCCGCGACGTGATTTTAGACATGGACTTCATAAATGAGCATAGGGCTATCATCGACCTTTGATCCAAGTTCATCAAGCTCTCTGCAGACAAAGCCATGCCTGCTACGACGACTTCGACGCAACACATCGCTCTAAATGTCCTCGATGGAGAATTGATCGTGCCACCCCGATCAAGCGTCGTAGTCTGCGTAGGTTGCGCAAACATCGAAACCGCTGAAGGCATCGTCGAAGGAAATATCCAATTGCTCTTAGAACGAGGTGTCGGCATCTCAAGAGGCATCGCGAAATTCCGGAGAAGTCAAGCTCAGGTGCTGGTAACAAACTTCACCGAAGAATACCGGAATCTCAACAAACGCACGACGATCGCTTTTCTCGACGAATTAGCGGATCTCAAAGACGTATTCGCCCTCCACGACCAACCACTGGAAGACTCACCGGACCAATTCCGTCAGCCCACATTTGACATCAACCCGGCATTGACCCACAGCAGGAAAGACCAGATTAGCAGTCTTCTTCGAAGCTACAGGAAGTGCTTCTCGTCAGCATCGAAGGTACGACAAACACCACTGGCCAAGCATCGCATTATAACGGATGAACACGCCCGATCTCTGCGCCAAAGCCCTTATCGTGTATCGCCGCGAGAACGCCAGGTCATTCGCGATCAAGTTGAGGAAATGCTGCGTGATGACGTAATCCAGCCATCGAACAGCCCCTGGGCGGCACCAGTCGTTTTGGTAAAGAAGAAAGACGGCACACTTCGTTTCTGTGTTGATTACCGCCGCTTGAATAGCATTACTAAGAAGGATGTCTACCCGCTTCCCCACATCGATGACACTCTCGACCGGCTCTGCAATGCAAGGTACTTCTCATCTATGGACCTGAAGAGCGGATATTGGCAAATTGAGGTCGACGAAAGAGATCGCGAGAAGACCGTATTCATCACATCAGACGGTCTTTTTGAGTTCAAGGTGATGCCATTTGGCCTCTGCTCCGCACCAGTCACATTTCAACGAGTAATGGACACAGTCCTGGCAGGCTTGAAGTGGCAAATTTGTTTTGGTATATTTGGATGACGTTGTTGTCTTCTCGTCAAACTTTGAAGACCACCTAAAACGACTGCAGACAATGCTGGAAGCCATCAAGTTATCGGGGCTAGCGCTAAAAGCAGAGAAGTGTCACTTCGCCTACGAAGAACTGCGGTTCCTAGGTCACATCGTTAGCAAGGATGGTATTCGCCCAGACCCGGAGAAAACAGCTGCAATCGCACAATTCTCACCGCCTGCCGACAAGAAAGCTGTGCGCCGATTCCTTGGGCTGTGCGCTATTATCGACGATTTGTCAGAAACTTTTCGCGCATCGCCGAACCGTTGACGCAGCTTACAAAGGCTGACGTACCTTTCAAATGGGAAGTGCTGCAAGGAGAAGCCTTTGACGGACTCAAGCGCCGCCTGCAGTACCCTCCTGTACTTAGCCACTTTGATGAAAACGCCGAGACCGAAATTCACACTGACGCGAGCAGTGTGGGCCTAGGAGCCGTTCTCGTTCAGAAGAGTGCCGGACTGGAGAAAGTAATCGCCTATGCTAGCAGGTCCCTCACAAAAGCCGAAGTCAATTACTCGACGACCGAGAAGGAGTGCCTCGCGATCATCTTCGTCTATACCTATACGGCCGACCATTCATGGTGGTAAGCGACTATCACGCGCTCTGCTGGCTGGCTAATTTGAAAGATCCCTCCGGCCGCCTTGCCAGATGGAGCCTACGACTTCAAGAATTTGACTTAACTGTTGTCTATAAGTTGGGCCGGAAGCATTCCGACGCAGACTCCTTATCACGCGCTCCCGTCGACGCTCCCCCGAAGGATGATGACGACGACGCCTTTTTGGGACCGGTAAGTGCCAGCAGTTTCGCAGAACAACAGCGATCAGACCCTGAGCTGAAAGCGCTTGCCGATTACTTAGAAGGAAAGACCGCTTCCCCTCCTGGTGTGTTCAGGCGACAATTATCTTCGTTCCCGTTAAGCAATGGCCTCCTCGTGAAGAAGAACTTCGCACCCAACAGGACTACCCAACTCCTTGTAGTGCCTAAAAACCTCCGGAAGGAAATTCTGCAGGCGTTGCATGATGAGCCCTCAGCAGGCCATCGCGGATTCGCACGCACGTTGCGTCGAATCCAGGAGAAGTACTACTGGCCGCGACTGCCTGCCGAAGTTGCCCACTACGTGAAGACATGTCGTGAGTGCCAACGACGCAAGACGCCGCCTATTAGACCAGCAGGACTACTAAACCCGATTCCGCCCCCAGACCTGCCCTTTCAACAAATTGGGATGGATCTCCTCGGCCCCTTTCCAGCTTCGTCTATGGGTAACAAGTGGATCATCGTGGCCACTGACTACCTTACCCGTTACGCCGAAGCAAAAGCACTACCAAATGGTACCGCGGCAGAAGTCGCCAAATTTTTTGTCGAACAAATTCTTTTGCGGCACGGCACCCCAGAAGTGCTCATCACGGACAGGGGAACGGCGTTTACGGCAGAGTTGACGCAAGCCATCCTGGAATACAGTCATACAAGCCATCGACGAACAACTGCGTACCATCCCCAGACCAATGGCCTTACGGAGCGCCTGAACAAAACGATAGCGGACATGATAGCCATGTACGTCGACGCTGAACACAAGACCTGCGACGCAATCTTGCCGTACGTGATCTTCGCGAATAACACGGCAGTCCAGGAGACGACCAGAGCGACCCCGTTCAATCTTGTGTACGGCAGGGAGGCCATGACTACGCTCGACGCAATGCTGCCGCACGTAACCAGACGAGGACAACCTTGACGTCGCCGCCTACCTGCAGCGTGCAGAGGAAGCCCGACGACTCGCACGGCTGCGTATCAAAGACCAACAGCGCACCGACAGCCGACGATACAACTTACGACGACGCCACGCAGAATACAATCCAGGAGACCAAGTGTGGGTTTGGACGCCAATTCGCCGTCGCGGACTAAGTGAAAAGTTGTTGCGTCGATACTTTGGACCGTACAAAATCATTCGCCGCGTCGGACCACTGGACTATGAAGTCATTCCCGACGGAACGTCAGCATCACAACGGCGACGCGCACGCCCAGATATTGTACATGTTGTACGACTGAAGCCATATTACGCGCGTTAAAGAATCTGTGGTGTCTAAACTTTGCATTGTTTATGTTTAAATTGCTTAGTTTTGAAACATCGAGGCGGTGTTTTTTTAAGGGGGGAGTAATGCCGCGAAACCTTCAAAACTGCACTTGTTTTTTTAGCAGCCGTCGGCATGCGGCCTTATCACTGTGATTCTGGCACGCGTATCAATTCTGTATCTCGTGTTTGTTTATGCTCGTTGTCGCGATACAACGCGTTATCATTTTCTTTGTCGCGAAAGATGCGCCGAGATCTGTCTCGAAGATTTCGATCACTTGCGTATGTTTCCACAATGTTCCAAGATGCACTAGTAGCAGTTTGCGACGTCATCTAGATTGTTCTGAGCAGCCTTTAAATTGAGCGTTGACGAGTGTGACGGGCATTCTTTGTTCGACGATCGACGAGCACGTTTGTTGCTATCGCCGCCGCCGAATTGCTTAGTTCTTTTGCGGGCGCAAGTCAGCCCAATAAAGAGTTTCTTCAGTGCCATCATCGACCCTTCATTTGTGTCGTCGACCTTGTCACCCCTACGTGACAATATAGGCAAGTATATTCGTCATTGGCCCTCAGGTTGTTCTTTGTGGCGACTTCAATGCCCACCACAAGACCTGTGTTGCCGCTCTACCAGTCGCCGCGGCAGGTGCCTTCTCGAGGCTACCTCCCTAGCGGGCCTCATCCTTCTCAAGCCATTCCCACTAACTTTCATCCGCCCCGACCAACGTTCAACCATTGACCTGTCGTTTCACCACAACCACAGTCCGATACTCCTCGGAGATGACATCAGACAACTGGGGCTTGGACCATTTTCTCATATCCTTGAATGCGGAACCCCAGCCTAAGACAGATCTATGCTGTCGTGAACTGGGGAGACTTTCGTTACCATTTCAAGAGTAGCATGGAGGAAGATAACTTCCTGGCAAGCCTTCCCTCCTGCGCCCGCCAATCAATGGTTATCACCAACGTACCTGCGACCTCCCCCGTTCGTGACCTCCAACACCCTAATCTTCGGGCCTCACGTCAGAGAGTGAAATACCTGGCCACTGGACTCACTTTCAGTGCATCGACGCAGTGTACAGACGCCATCCCCGCCGTAGGCGTCGGAAGAGCTGGGTGGGCATCTGCTCCAGCATCCAGACCACCGGACACACCAACATAGCCTGTCTCCTGAAAAGCTTCTTGGAGCATGACATCCCCATACAATCCATACTCGCCGTCACCAATCACTGGCGGATCGGCACCTCCGAAATGGCAGAATGCATAACAGTCCACCTCGCTTCCGCCATTATTCCGGCCCGCCGTGCCGCATCATAACACCTGCCTGCATCATAACTCACTGCCGCATCGGCACCTCCGAAATGGCAGAACGCATAGCAGTCCACCTCGCTTCCGCCATTCTTCCGGCATCATAACACCTGCCGCATCGTAACTCACTGCCGCATCATAACACCTATGGTGCCCTTGATACTCATGGGCATCATCGGACACCTCAGGGCGCTCATCGAAGCCTTTCTATCTGAAAGGCCATTTCACGTACCCATTGGAGGAAACCTCGGCGCTCTCCATATAGTCACCACCGGTGTTCCCCAGGGATCCGTCCTGAGCCCAGTGCTTTTCAACCTGGCCATGGCTCGCCTTCCGACTTACCTTCTAGTCAATCTCCCTTTCCCTTACACTTCCTCCATGTGGATGACGTCGCTGTTCGTGTCCGTGGCCCTCAAGAGCTCAAGGCCAAGCAAACTCTTCAGAGCGATTTCCAGGCCATTGATGCGTACCTGACATTCATCGGCCTCGCCATAACACCATCTAATACGGCAGCCATCTTCTTTCATCCAAAGCGTATCCGCTCACGGTCTGCCCCCTGACCATCTGGGGCACTCGATTACAATGGAGGAACCAGGTTAAATACATTTGTCTTCGACCGCAACCTCATCTGGGCTCCCGCCGTGAAGACACTCCTGACCAGGCTCAAGCGCACCAGCCAATTCATTCAACATCTCCTCGCAGGACGGAACGGCTGTATCACCTACTGCACCTTCCTCAGGAAGGTGCAGTAGGTGATACCTTCCCCTGATGGCCTGGGTCCTGTGGCTATACATGGTGATGGCCGCATCCTTTTTTCCTGCATGCCTTCCCGCTGGTCAAACCGTACCCGACACAGCCCAAGCCTCTGAACATCACCTACTGCACCTTCCTCAGGAAGTGCCTAGACCTTCCCCTAATGTCAACCATCGCGGCCACCCATGCAGAGTTTAATTCATGGCCCCTCTCTCTGCCCCTACTCCTGCAGGCTGGCCTCCGCCACATGATCGACTGAATCATGCCCCTGATTTTGCTGCTCTTAATTCTGTCCAGTATCCAGTGAACACCTGGTTCCAGGATGGGAAGCAGGTGCTTTCTTCATTCTCTAATTGTCGGTGACGGCTCAACATACGCTATCATCCCACCATCACCCATCCTCACTCTCCTATCTGTGAATACTATCATTGCAGGTTGCAGCAAGCGACGCGCCCCTGGAGTAGCCCTATACCAAGCAGTCTCGTCCAGCCTCGTGGAAGGCCTGGAAGACACGATCCAAATCTTCACTGATGATACTGTCCTACCAGCCACAGAACAAGTAACAGCAGCATTCGCCATCCCTGCCTTGGAGATAGCAAGGACCTGGCAACTGTCTTTCCCAGCCACCTCCACAGGTGGGTAGCTAGCTGGACTTCATTTTGCCGGTGACTTCCTGTCCCTTATCCCAGCCAACCGGGCAGCTCTCATCGTCACAGACTCAGAGGCAGCGCTACAACTCCTTCAACGCCCAGGAGATAACAAACTATCCGTCTCGCTTCTCCTGTGGGCCCGTATCCTAGACATTTGGGCTAAAATGTCTGCCTTGTCCTACAGTGGATTCCTGGACACCAGGGTATTGCGAGGAAGGAGGAGGCTGACAAACTATCGAAGGCAGGCCATGAGACCATCACAGCCTCAGATTTCGTTGACCACACTATTCGGAAGGTCATTGGCGCCCTCTATTCAGACCCCAGGATCTTTGCGGCCGCCAGGGTCCACCACCTCCCAGAGGAGCGGGCTCGTTCTCACCAACGTTGGACGGCCTCCCTTCCGCGCCGTCACGGAAGTGCTCCTTCTCCGGCGTCCTCTTCTTGCGCTGCAGATGATACCATCGATCCTCTACTCTGCTCCTGCTCGTCCCTGGCCCTAGTTCGCATGACTTTTGAGGTCAACTTTCGTCACCTGAGCCTTCCCTGTTCCACTGTCTCCCAGCTCCTTTTTTTGCCCGACACCAGCTGGCTGCCCTTTGACACCTCCTGGCGTTCCTGGACACCACTAGTTTGGACGTTAAACTGAGTCCTGACTCATACCCGTCGCACTGCCACGGCGACTAAGAGCCTGAGGTGCTCCTCCTCAACGTCATTCTTGCCTATCCACCGGTACAAGCAATCACGGCAGTTTGATTTGTCCCCGCCGTGGCTCCTTCTAGACAGTCTCCCTCCTCCCCCCCCCTCCCCTAGATACAATAAGTGTGCACATGTTTACGAGTAGCAAAATTCGAGCTTTTATCTTCAAATAACAAAAGAAGCTCGCCACGCACACCTGAGGCTCGGCGCAACCGGTCGTCATGGCAACGGCGCATGCGCAGTTGTAGCGCTCTGGTGACCTTTGCTTTACATGGTGCAGTGAAACTTTCTCTTTGAGACATTGCCGCGGCTGGGTTTCGAACCCGCGCCGGAACGAACAGAGCAGCTTCCTGACTGCGCACGAGAGCACTATGCTGTCGCCGCATTTTTTTTCTTTAATGAATACTTGGACAACGCCACACAATCACTACGAACCATGTATCAACGCCACAAACGAGTACAAGGTTATATTAAAATTCCCTCAGGAATTACCATGCAAAGAATGTTCAGTCACTCGGGTGTTCGCTTTGCAACACATTACATTTTTTTTTAATAAACAAAACAATTTCGGTGAAGTTATTAGGTGCAGAACGCACATTCACACCCGCATGACGAACAGCAATTCTCATCTTCCGCTATGAAGTCCGGACCCTAAGCATATCAAATGTTGTACCTTCATCACTTTCAACCGGGAGGTATCGAATTCCACACGCGTTATTGTAAGCGCTTTTTAAGAGTACGCTGTAGAATATCCCAATGAAATATGGCCTTCTAACAAGACAAAAAGCATGTTCAACTGTTCCAGGTCTTATTGCGCAATGAGCAGTTAGTCGTTCATGGTACGAAGATCCCTTTCTGTTCAAGCCATGTCTTAACAGGGAAGGTGTTACAATGCAGCTAAAAAAATGCTTTAATAATAGATATTACTGGCATCCTTCTGACTCGTTACAGTAAATCTTTCACTGAGCCTCCATAGTTATCCATTAAGCATATTGGTATAGACATCATGTTGTCAACTTGGTCTGCGTACAATTTTTTCTTTGTTACACAGGCCGAATACTGTAATGAAAAACGTGTGCACTGTATTCTAAAGGGTACAATAATTTCTCGATAATACCCAGTCATTTTTCAACTGGCAGCACTGGGTGTAGATAAAACGAATTCCGGGAATGTTTTGCCATTCTTGCCTGAAAGGCTGTACGAAGGTCATTCCTTTCATCACACAGGAAGAAAAGCGTGATACAATCTGCTTTATAAACAAATGAGAGTGCTCGAGCCTTCCCTCGCGAACTCTTCGGAACAAATTTGTGCGACTAGTTCGCTCCCAACTGAAATTCCAGCTAAAGACAGCAGGCACATGATGCATATTTTAAACAATTACGTGGTACATGAAAAATTCCGAGAGCACGGTGGAATCTACACTGCAGCAGAAATGCGAAAGCCTGAGTGCTACTGGTGCACACGGTGCATCACGTTTGCTCGCATTATCAACTAAAGACATGCCATTATCATTGCTAATGCCACCATTGTCATTATCACTAATTGCAGCATTATTGTCATCGCTGCTACCATCCTCACTGCAGACAAGGAGAATTATGATGTGTGTTTCATGATCCCAGAGCGTTCGATTCAGGTGGAGACAGTATTTATTTATTTATTTATTTTCAACTACCATCCTCACGGTCGACAAGAATTGTGATGTCCATTTCACGATCCCGAGCGTGGCGTAGTTGGTTAAAGTGCTCGGCTGGAAATCTGAGGAATGGAGGTTCGAATTCCGGTGGAGAGCAGATTTTTATTTTTCTGATGACTTAGTTTCGGTTTCGAGTATGGAGTCATTTGATTGACAGCTATAGTGTGGTCGGATGAACGAACGCCAACAGTATGAGCTATCTAAGGCTTTCGCCAAATCCCTTGCGGTATTTACCAAGCCTTGGCATTCAGGAAAACCTCGCAAGCTGCAGCTCACGTCAACACTGATAATCCGCGGCTTTGTCATGCGCCTGTTTTATCCTTCATGATCTCGGTTTACTCCCTGCAGCATTGCTTCGGATCCTGGTAGTGCTGAAGGGAAGTCGCTAGAAAGAGTACAGGTACAGTTGTCCACTGCAAACCGGCACAATTTGCGAGTACCACGTCCAATGTTTCATGTCATATGCCACCACCTTTTTTTTCAATATTTATTTGGGCTCCTGTATACTTACAATAAGTTTTAGCACGGCGAACAGCGTTCAGCACGCAGGAGATTGTAACCTTACCTGCTAAGCCAGCATTTTAACTTCTACGAAGGAGGAGGAGGAAAGGCAGGGAGGCTAACCCGCAGCCTGCGTTCTTGGCAATGCGTAGAAAGAGATAATTGGCTTTGGTTTCGGTATGCGCATTGCATCTGTTTTATCTGTTTTTCTGTCGCGCTTCAAGCCATGTATATATGCTTGCCAACTTCCGGAAATAAAATCAGTTGTCAGTCAGCGCTGTGTTTGTGTCCTTCTGATCTTCGTCCTCGTCCTTCGCGCTGTTATTCCAAAATGTATTACCAACTAGCCGGCACCTGAACGCTTGTTAACCGCAAAAGAAACCGGTTTGCTACCCTACACTGGGGGAAAGGGGTGAGTGGATATAAAAGTTGTGAAAGAGGGATGGGGGAAGTTAGTACAGTCACATCACAGACATGTCACATCACATCACGTCACGTCATATATCACGTAACATAACAGCAAAATCATCTTTTGATTAGGCCTGTGCTCTTCATAAAGCAAAGCAGTGCCTGGGAGGCCTTCACCGCAGACGATCGCCGTGACCAGGGACCTAATCTTAATTTCATACAGTGAGCGTCCTCCTAGATGCTCCAGCGCACGGTACACTATCTTTTCTCACTGTATATGGGGCACTCACAAAGAATGTGGCCTATAGACTCGTCGCACCCACAGTTTGTACCTGCAGGGCTGTTTGCTATACCTATCACAAAATAATACGAGTTTGTGAATGCTACACCAACCCACAGGCAGCACAGCAAAGTTTCTTCGCGTCGGAGTAGGCCAGGTGGAAGCCGGAGCTTCAGGTCAGGGTGCAGGGATTTTAAGCGGCAGTTCGTAAACTGGCCAGAATTCCACAAGGAGAGCGTGTGTTCCCGCGAAAGTGCGCAGAGCCTACCCGCTGCGTCTGCCCTGGAAAAGGGAATCGACACACAATCGCTGTCTTGGTGGGCTGTTCGTGCGACGTCGTCCGTCCGGAGATTGCCCGCTATGCCGCTGTGTCCTGGAAGCCATTGGAAGATGATATCATGCCCTCCATTAATTGCATAGTGATGAATTTGTCGTATTTCCGCAACGAGTTGTTCATGGGCTCCTCGGCGAAGAGCCGCTTTTAAGGCTTGCAGGGCTGCTTTTGAATCTGTGAAAATAGACCGGCTCGGCCGCTTCCAGAGCGTCCGAAATGGCCTGGTGAGTGGCGTTGTCATATGCGCTCTTTATATCCAGAAACAACGCCGCGGGTAAGCGCCTCAAAGTTTTTTGACGTTGTACAGATGATACCAGGTCCACCACGTTGTCAATTGAAGAGCGTCCACGTCGAAATCCTGACATTATATCCGGATATATGCGGTAACGCTCCAGGTACCACTCAATACGCGCAAGCAGCATTCTTTCCAGTACTTTACCAACGCAACTAGCCACTGCAATTGGACGGTATGATGTCAAGTCCAGAGGCGAGTTGCCAGGTTTCAGGAGCGGAACTAAACGACTGCCCTTCCACTCGTCTAGAACTGTACCCTCACTCCATGATTTGTTGTAATATTCCAAAAGAGCGTACCTAGCTTCTTGTCCAAGATTTCCAAGCCCAGTGTATGTTACACCGCCGGGACCCGGCGATGATGACCGTCTGCAAGAAGCCAGCGCAGCGTCAAATTCCTCCATGTAGAAGGGAAGGTCCATTAGTGAATCTCGTGAAGCTGGAACATCGTTGAAATTTAGCGTTGCTGTTGGAGTCGATTGGCCTGCTACCCTAGCGCAGAAATCTTCTGCTACCTCGACCTCACCACGTCTTTGGCAGAGTGCGAGAGATTTGATTGGGTAGAGCTGTATTGGGGATGTTCGGCGACCACGAACAACTTCTACGGTATTCAGCATTAAACCACGCATGTTTACACCTCAAATGACTGCCCGACAAAACAGTTCAAGCTATACGGCAAAAACAAATGGTGGGACACCCTTGTCTTACTGATAAATTAACTGGCACTTTAGAACTAAGATATATCAATTATTACCTGCGTTGAACAGTCTTCATACGCCATTTTCGCCCCGCCGTGGTGGTGCAGTTAGTGCTCTTGACTACTGTGTGCAGGGATGCAGGATCGAACCCCGACCGCGGCGGCCGCTTTTATATGGAAGCAGAAAGCTAGATGCCCTGTGCTGTGCGATGCCAGAGCCCCGCTGTCGAAATTTTCGGAGCACTCCACTATAGCGCTTGTCGTAGCCTGATTCGCTTTGGGGCGTTAAACACCATAACTTAAACCAAAGCACTACCTCAGACTTCAGTCAACTAAACCACCAGGTTTTTTCTTTTTTTTTCATAAAGTATAACGCATTCACGCCATAAATCAGATCCTGGGGCTAGAGGCGAAGCGGCAACGAAAAGAGCACTCGGTTTAGAAAAAGCCCGTGCTGAAAGGAATCACATCGAACAAATAGAATGGGGAGGGGTATTATCAACAGACATCAATCATATCAAAACAGCGTTTTCCGAACATTACCAGGCACTCTTCGCATCACACCCGATAGATAATATTACATTTAAGGATGAGTTTCTAGCTCGACGACGAAACAAAATACAGATTATAGAACTGGACCTAACAGAATCGGAGGTGGAGCACGCAATTGATAAATTAAACCACGGTAAATCCCCTGGACCGGACTGGTTCAGTGCGACCTTTTATAAAGTACTTAAACACGAAATAGCCCCTGTACTAACTGTAATCTTTAACGATCGAAGCCTTCAAAGAAAAGGCTCTTCCTTCGTCATATGTCGTCTCACACTGTGCTCATTGCGAAAACAAATGAAACAAGTAAGTTAAGGCTGGTTACTGCATACCGGCCAATAGCGCTCACAAACGTGGAATACAAAATTTTTGTGAAGGTTCTAGGGCGAAGTTTGCAGACTGTGATTAGAGACATAGTTAGGCCTCACCAGACGTGTGGGATTAAAGGGCGCTCCATTTTCACCAATATCCACAAAGCGCGCAGTATACTAGAATACTGTGATGACAGCAATGGTCGGGTAGCCTTTCTCTAGATTGACTTAGCAAAGGCATTTGGCTGTGTCGCTCACTAACTGTTGTTTGCCATTTTAGACCACGTGAATGTGGGTTCTGTTGTCAGTGAGGGCGTGGTTTCCGGAGCTGCACGACGAGATTGATTGTTAAATGTTTAGGGGCCCCCATCTGTGTACAGCGTTCCGTACGCCAGGGCTGTCCCCTCAGCCCTCTTACATTTTGCATCTATATAGAGACCCTTAATTTGTTTGAAAATACTCAAGAATAATAGCATTCAGGGATTCAATGTACAAGCAGGCGAAGTAAAGCTGTTAGCGTATGCAGACGACATAGCTGTTTTTACCGATGAGGGGGGCATATGCCAAGCTATGAAGTGTTTGCGCGAATTCAGTCAAGTCACTAGTAGTGGAGTTAACTGGTCGAAATGCCTCGGACTTTGGCATGGAAGATGGCCATCTACGTATGAACGGTTTGCCAGTGTGCCTTGGACGACGGCACCAGATAGGTACTTGGGAGTTCCGCTTACGGCTTACCGTGACAGTGAACAGTAAGAGGAGAGGGCAGGCTATAAAGAGATAAAGGACAAAGCTGAAAAGTGGAGAGGGACCAACCTATGTATTTTTGCAAGGGCCACAGTTTGCAACTTGTTCTTTATCAGTAAGCTCTGGTATGTTATGCAGGCGTTGCACTGTTCACGGTTAAATATTCAAAAGCTGCACAGGAATTTCGCCATATTTGTCTGGGCGTGTGAATGGGAGCGCTGCAGCCGGACTAACTTGTTCAGATGAGTAACAGATGGTGGGCTAGGATTGGGCCACCTGTTTTTGCGACAGCTAGTCAGTCGTTTTTTTTTTTTTTTGTTTTTTAGAGACACGACCAACCCTTTCTTACGCACCGTATGCCAAGTCAGACTGAGGCGGCTAGCTGCTACCGGAGTACGTTGTTTCTACTGAAGATTTTTCCGCACAAGCCCTTAATCATTAAGCATCATAGAGAAGTCATAGCAAGTGTTCGGTTCCTTTCAGCACGGTTTTCAAGTGATTATTTGTCTAAAGTAAAACGAAAGAAATTTTACCGTGCATTGTGTGACATTATGTTCCCTGTGCCTTTGTACAGGGCCTTGTACGATGGAGGCCCAGGCGCAGATGTTTGAAAAAGGGTAAAAAGAATGCAGGTGATGCCAGGAGCGAAAACCTTCTTTTTTAAATTGCACACCGGAACCTTGCCGGCAAAAACATTTTTCGAGAAAAAGGTATTATTCATACCGATCACACTGTTTAATATGCAGGAAGCCAGAAACCATAGACCATGTTTTTTTTACACTGTTGGGAAGGAGTATATTTTTGGGATGTATTGCAAAGAACGCTAATGAAAGATTTTCCGCTAGACCCGCATGGCATTCGGTATTTATGCGTAGAAAGTGAGGAAGGGGTACCGTTTGATTTAATTATGCTCATGGGCCTTCACTCTATATGGCGCTCAAGAATGGCGGGTTATCAGTGCAATAAAGATGCACTGCCTACCTGAATTTATTTTCGGGAAGCGTGGACAGGTTTTCGGCAATCCAGAAAGCTGCAGCAGAACCTCCCGAATGGAGCCTTTTTTGTGTATGCGTGAATTTTAGTGTGTCATATGTAAATAGCATATGTAAATAGCAATATATCTGAGTGATTTTTGTTGATGTTTTTCTCGTGAAATGCAATGTGTCAAGACCAGGCAATAAAGAAAAAAAAGTGATCATATAGCAGATATTACGAACAATGCTCGCTCCGACTACTGTGCCGGAGTACCCAGGTCCGATTCCGCGACCGCCGGCGGCTGTTTCTTTTTTAGAGCACAGCTCTGGCGCCCGTTCCTGGGTTTCGCGTCGTCGTCGGCCGCGTCGGCCTCGTAACCAGCTCCACCCCTACTTTCATCCACCCAGTTCGAGCCGGCGCTTCGGCAATCGGATCTTCGCAGGGAGAGGGGGGGGTACACTCAGCGGCGAACGATGGGGGCACGAGCGCGCGCAGCAAAACACGAGGAAAAAAAGGGGGGGGGGGGGGCGCAGTGGAGGCAGCGCTAGCAGCGACTGACTGATGCCGCCGCTATCGAGTCAAGACAACGTGACTGCGTAGAACTCATGCAGAAAGAAGAGGAGAGGGTCCCTCCTCTTCCTGCGTGGCGGCGAGGGTGCTCTCTGGTTGCCGAAACACCGGCTCGTTATCATCGAATTACGGTGCGTGCATCCCATTCTCACTCTCGCTAGCAGCATCAGTCAGTCGGTGCTACCTGTTGGTCGCGCAATGTTCCACGCGCTGCTTCCCGCAACCTCCTGATAACTCAATTGCTCTCCTCATTTCTGCGACCGCAAAGCTTCTTTCATAACAGCCAAGAACTCTTAGTGGAGTGTTTCTGAAGGAATACGTGTGAAAAATTAAAAAAAAAAAGTTGTCTTTAATGGTACATACGGGTCAATTGCTCGAAATATTTGCCTCAATCTATCGAAAAGGTGAAACAGGATATGAGCTGCGCTCAAATTTCGCATTGGGAAGTAACGTAATCGTGGGTAACCTTTTTTCTTTATTGCCTGGCCTTGACATAATGATTGATTGAATGCCCTTTATTGAATGGGAAGGCTCATGGTCATGGAAGGGGGTAAAGGGGAGTAAGCAGAATCTTCATTGTTTAGGTCGTCACTCAAATCATATTGCTCTGACCACTAATTAAGGGAGCCATACTTGGTAAATATCATCTGTGTGTTAGCATCAGTTTCTAGAAGGGAACGGTAGTTCTGGCAGTAGGGTTTGATCTCGGAGTGAGTGAGTGAACTTTATTAACTGCTCGGGGATCTTTTTCTTCGCCTCTTAAGCTAGTAGAAAAAGCCGGGCAATCCCAGAGTAGATGAGACATGACGCCACGCGTTAGAGCCGTACAGTTGCAGTTCACGAGTTTCGATGAAGGCGAGACGAAGAGGCGTACGCGTGTGCTATGCGATGCCATTGCACGTAGCCCTTTACTACAGCACCCCTTTCTCTATATCCGCGTTCACTCCCACCTTCCTCCCTTCCCTTACGGCCTCGGCGTGGTAAGATGTCCGACCATTGTGCCGGAGTACTCGGGTTCGAACCCGACTTCGGCGGCTGCGTTTCGATGGAGGCGAAACGAAGAGACATCCGTGTGCTGTGCGATGTCAGCGCGCGTTAAAGATTCCCAAGTGGTCGAAATTACTCCGTAGCCCTCCACTACGGCTCCTCTTTCTCTCTTTCCGCTTTCACTCCCACCCTCCTCCCTTCCCTTACGGCGCGGTTGAGGTGACCACATAAAACCAAGAGAGACAGTTACCGCGCCTTTCCCTTCCTATAGACCAACACCGTGTTTACAAACAAAGGGGGGGCTCGCGGTGCCGCAGCCGACTGGGGATGAAAAATAGGGTTAGCGTCCATAGGAATACATGGAATATTCCAAAGCAGTTTTCTCATTTCACTGGGCACCTGTGATGTCGTTATTCGGTACAAAGCAACTATGAACATCCTAGAACAAATCGTCAAAATATGAAATCTCATTACCGAGGCGAAGTATTTTTAAAATACCGCGAAACATGTTGGGATGCGAGTTGGGAGGGCGACCCGTAGAAATACAGGGATGCACAACTTACCGGAGCATTTTTCTCATTTCGCAGAGCATCAGAAGGGGTGGCCGGTCGTTAAACGTTGACCAGCGCTTTGAAGAAGTGTGAGATAAAGTATGGTGCGTCATTACGGAGGCAGTCTACTTTTAAAACTCCCCGAATAACCTGTGTTATGAATCCAGACACCACCAAAAGGCAAGCTGGGTGTAGCGAATGGCGCAATTTTGCTTACAATCTGATATGCTGCCACATAGGGTAAATAAGCTTGAAAATAATGTCCCTCAAGTGATACATCCTAGACAGAATTACATTTAAAAAGCAGTTGTCAAATGCCATACGACAATATGAATCCAACGAGAGTCTCGCATTGCAGCAGACGACAGCGTAGCTGGCGATACCCACCGCGGCCGTCTCCAACTCCGGAGCGTCTGCTAGCGACAGCGCCGGTGGTGCATGGTCGTCTGCAACTGTGCGCGGTCAGTTTATCGTGCTGTGAGCGGTCCCGCGAGTCGTCAGACCTGCATTACTTGCAAGAGAATGTAGTGTGTCATTCAACATGACGTCGTGGCGTCGTACAAGACGTTCACAAAAAAATGAGAAGGGTTCAACGCTGCTGAACCAAGCAAAATGTTGCGGTAAGTTGTGTTTACATGTATTTCTATGGGTCGCCCTCTCAACTCGTACCCCGATACGTTTCGCGGTGTTTTAAAAATACTTCGCCTCGGTAATGAGATTTCACACTTCCACGATCTATTCCAGGTCGTTTATGGTTGCTCTGTACCGAATAACGACATCACAGATGACCCGTGAAATTAGAAGACTGCTTTAGAACATTTCGCTTCCATGTATTCCTATGGGCGCTAAGCCTATTTTTCACCCCAGTCGGACCACGCTGGCGTTAGAAGCGCCACCGCATCGTGCTTACGTTATCAGTGTTGGTCAATCAGTTTCTCTTACGGCGCGAGTCAGGTGTCCACAGAAACAAGTATGACAGACATTGGGCATTTTTTTCCTTGAACCAATTATTATTATTATTATTATTATTATTATTATTATTATTATTATTATTATTATTATTATTATTATTATTATTAAATATCCCCTATTGTGCACCCAAACCTACTAGCAAAACACGGTAATTTTGGGGGGCCTCTACGTTATGACTCCCCTTCATGGATCACTGCCTTGTCGTGGCGGCGGGGCTTGCGAAACTCGATGAAGTCGTGAGCTCTGCTGTGTAGGGCCACCCAAGATAGACAGGTCACGGCAGAGAGTTCTGACAAAATGTGATTCACTGGAGAAGGTAATGGCAACCCACTCCAGTATTTCCTGCCAAGAAAACCCTATGGCCAGTCACAATAGCATTAATGATATGACGCCGGAAGATGAGCCCCCCAGGTTGGAAGGCGTCCCACATGTTACTGGGGATGAACAAAGGGCGATTCCTAGTAGCTCCAGGACGAATGAAGCGGCTGGGCTAAAGCCAAAAGGACGCTCAGTTGTGGATGTGTCGGGAAGCGACCGGAAAGTCCGATGTTGCAAGGAGATATATCACGTAGCAACATGGAATGTAAGATCTATGATGCAAGGCAAACTGGATGTCGTCAAGCGAGAAATGGACAGATTGAACATTGATATCTTGAGTATCAGCGAGCTCAAGTGGACCGGAATGGGAGAATTTAACTCCGGTGACCATTATGTCTTTTACAGTGGGCACGAATTCAAGAGAAGGAATTCTGGGGTCGCTCTCATAGTAAACAGAAGAATGGGCAGAGCAGTGCTAGGGTACAACCCCAAAAACGACCGAATGATTTTACTTCGGATCCAAGGTCACCCTTTCAGCATAACAGTTATCCAAGTCTATGCTCCAACCACTACTGCTGAAGAAGCTGACGTTGAGGTTTTATGCTGAACTGCAATGCCTTTAGACCGCACTCCATCATCAGACGTCGTTTTTATCATAGAAGACTGGAATACTAAGGTCGGGAGTGAAGAAATATCCGGAATTACAGGCAAGTTAGGTCTTGGTGAGCCAAATGAAGCTGGGCAGAGGATAGTAGCGTTCCCCTACTGAAAAACCAAAAGTTCTACGGGGCAATAACCTCACAAAATCTCATTTAATCGCATAGAGTCTCATACGGTGCACATCATTATCATAATATATCGTACATAATTTATGATAATGTACGAGAAACTATGAGAACTGATGCAATTATATGCGACTTGTACGTGATTTCTTATGTGAATTGAGTGAGATTGTGTGAGAAAATGTGAGGTTATTGCCCCTTACAGTTTTTTCAGTAGGGTCTGTCAAGAAAACAACCTGACCATAGCGAATACTCATTCTCAATAGCCCAAGAGGCGCCTGTACACATGGACTTCACCGGACGGTCTGTACAGGAATCAGATCGATTATATTCTTTGCCGGCAGAGATGGAGAGAAGCGCTATACAAGCAGTAAAAACAAGGCCTGAGGCCGATTGTGGCACCGATCATCAGCTTCTTGTTGCCAAAATTAAGCTTCGATTGAGGAAAACGCAGAAAACTAGAAGGCCTTTCATGATCTGGATCAAATTCCATCAGAATATGCTGTGGAAGTGAGGAATCGATTTCAAGAATTAGATCTAGAAGACAGAGAGCCTGAAGAGATGTGGACTGATATTCTTGATATAATACAAGAAGTTGCTACTAAGGTAGTTCCAAAGCAAAAGAAATGCAAGAAATCAAACTGTTTATCTGAAGAGGCTTTGCAAATAGCTGAAGAAAGGAGGATGGCAAAAGTTATGGGGGAAAGAGAAAAATACAAGGTTCTCCATGCGGATTTTCAGAAAATAGCAAGGAGAGATAAGAATGACTTCCTGAACATACAGTGCCAAGCAGTTGAGGACAATTACAGCCAATTAAGGAACACAAGAGCTCTGTATAAGACAATCAAAGATATCGAAGGAAGCTTATCTGCTAAGCTGGGCGTGATAAAGGACAAACGAGGCAAGGACCTCACTGAAGCCTCAGAGATAAAGAAGAGGTGGCAGGAATACACAGAAGAACTGTACAAGAAGGACCCAGATGTGCAAACCCAACATAAGACGGTTGTGATTACTGATCTCGAGCCGGGCAGCCCTGAAGAGTGAAGTTGAATGGGCCTTAGCCAGCCTTGCTAAGAACAAAGCTAGCGGAATTGATTGTATTCCAGCTGAGTTGCTTCAAAACCTCAACCACGAGGCTGTTAACATTCTCCATACATTATGTCAGAAGATTTGGACGACCCTGCAGTGGCCACAGGATTGGAGGAGGTGGGTTTACATCCCCATTCCAAAGAAAGGCAGTGCCAAATATTGTTCCAACTACCGCACGATAGCGCTTATTTCGCATGCTAGCAAGGTGATGTTGAAAATCCTCCAAGGTAGGCTGCAGCAGTATGTGGATCGGGAGCTTCCTGACGTGCAAGCTGGGCTTCGTAAGGGCAGGGGAACTAGAGACCAAATTGCCAACCTTCGCTGGATCATGGAAAAAGCAAGAGAGTTCCAGAAACCCATCTACTTCTGCTTTATTGATTATGCGAAAGTGTTTGACTGCATAGATCAGAGTAGATTGTGGCAAGCTCTCCAAGAGATGGGAGTTCCAATTCACCTCATCTGTCTCCTCAGCAACCTGTATGATGGGCAAGAGGCCACAGTCAGAACTGGGATGGTCTTACTGATTGGTTTCCGATTGAGAAAGGAGTGAGGCAAGGCTGCATACTGTCGCCCTGCCTATTTAACCTACATGCAGAGTGCATCATGTGGAAGGCCGGTCCGGACGAGTCTTCAGCTGGAGTGAAGATTGCTGGAAAACGTATCAACAACCTTAGGTATGCGGATGATACCACTTTAATGGCAGAAAGTGAAGTGGAACTCAAGAGACTTCTAATGCGCGTGCAAGAAGAGAGTGAGAAGTTTGCGCTTAAACTAAACAATAAAAAGACAAAGGTCATGGCGTCTTGCCCTATTAAGTCCTGGAGCATCAGGGACAAGAAGTGGAAGCTGTGACAGATTTTCTCTTCTTGGGCTCCAAGATTACCCCGGAAGAAGACTGCAGCCATGAAATTAGGAGACGCCTGCTTTTGGGAAAGAGAGCCATGGTTAGGCTTGCCCGCCTAGTAAAGAGCAGAGACATTAGTCTGTCAACCAAGATCCGCATAACTCGTGCTATGGTCTTTCCAGCTGTGATGTATGGATGCGAGAGTTGGACTGTGAAGAAGGCTGACCGCCGAAGAATTGACGCGTTTGAATTGTGGAGCTGGCGGAGACTCTTGAGAGTTCCTTGGACTGCCAGAAGATCAAATCAGTCGATATTGTCGACCATAAACCCTGTCTGCTCATTGGAGGGTCAAATTCTAAAGTTAAAGCTCAGATACTTTGGTCATCTGATGAGAAGAGAGGAGTCGCTGGAGAAAGATTTGATCTTAGGAAAGGTTGAGGGTCGCCGGAGAAGGGGTAGGCAGCGAACGCGATGGTTAGATGGCATCCTCGAGGCGCTGCAGATGAAGTTATGTGATGTTAGGAAGATAGTGAGAGACCGGAAAGCGTGGCGTGACGTGGTCTATAGACAAGCGTCATGTTTGTAAACAAAGGTGGCGCTGCGATCGGCAGCGACATGGGGTGTAGGCAAAAACGCAGCGTGCCTACACAGAGCCAAGCGACGCTGCCTTCGAAACCAGTTCGCGCGTGCGAATATTCTGAAGCGTAAGCTTCGCTTGTGCGTAGAAATAGTTTTGTTTATGCCTGGGCAGTAGTTCAGCACTTTATCAGCCGATTACTTCTGGAATTACCTGGCGAAGAGCGCTGAATTGGCTTTCTTCTCCGTGGCTTCAGCAGCACGCGGCTACGGTGGGCGACTGTAGTTAAAGTTAAATGAAAGTTAAATGAAAACTAGAAAGCGCAATGTATATGAAAAACTAACAGCCAACGTTGTTCAAATCCCGTGCCTACTGCTAGCGCATGCAAAGACCATGAATGAATGACTGGAGCGGGTTTTCATATCACAACTCTTAATTGGCTTTCTGATGCTCACCTTCGCTCTAAAGAACAATATATTACCGACAACTATAGTGAACTAGAAATCATATTTCTAGCTGACTGTGCCGGCAACTTAAGTCAGAATTTCAATGAATAAGAACTCAATCTTTAAGTTCTTTGTAACATATTCGCCTTTAGTGCGCGCTGCCAATGTTTTATCCTGCTCGATTAAAAAGACGTTTGACGTCTGTTTCATCGTACATACGTAGCCACGGTCATTCAAAGGTTAATAGATACATGAAGGCCCGTAAGAATGTTCTTTTTTTTTTTTAGGGGGGGGGGGGGGGGGGGTCTTTAGGAGAGGTGCACGAACGGAAATGCAACGTTCTCCATGATCGCTTGCAGCGAACTTTGCACGATCTGATAAGCTTAGTTTTTTTTTTTTTTAATTTACTTTGAAACTGTTTATTCAAAAGTGCGTCATCTTATCTGCTTATTTTGCACCCCACATTGCCGATTACTCTTTGGGACATTAAATTGCATGTACCATATATGCCATAATTAAATATATCCTGCTTGATCAGAGCTACGTTGTACGTGGATATTTAATTCGTTCGTCAAAATATTAATGACCTTAAGAAAGAAAGTTTCGAGAAATGACGCTGCGTGTCTTTGCCCGGATCCTAACAATGTTTACTTGCTTTCTATAGGGCCGGTGATGAAGTCACATCGTAGAAACTCGCGAAAGTGATATAAGAGAAAAGCTGCTTCACAAGTTCAGGTCTGTTTCGGCAATATCGCGCTGGAGTGACCGGTCAAACTAACAGCAGTTACCTTCGCAGCTACTTTTGTGTCCTTTTCTGTACGAATATATGCACGGGCACAAGTGAATGGAATTCCTCACAGGGCGGGCGGTGTCTTAACTTGATATATTATGTAGAACAAAACGTGCACGAGCTGCAGTCATTTGCTATTGCGCTATTCATCGTGCGGCCGAAAAGCAGTCACGACAATAGAGAGTTGCAAACGAACTGATGGAGTTTCAGTGCAGAATTGTGCAACGCACGTTAGCCGCAAAGGCAATCCGTCTACTTGTCGCGCTCAACGCTGCTGCCCATCGCTCTCATATTTGTCCGACCGCAAGAACATGTGAAAACAGGTGCTATTTTCCTTTTTGTACCTCGTGGCTCAACCGACCGCACCACACATCACAGGAATATCGGGAATTATGCTCGAGAACGCAGCAAGCGCCGCGTATCCAATGCAAACGGCCTATGCTTTTGCCTACACCACGAAAGTCACTGCTGTCGCCAGCGCCGCCGCATCTCCACTGACCTATGCCACTGACGTCACAGGCTGACGCTTAGTCGGACACGACTGAACTGAACGCCATGACTACGCCATTGAATACGCTGTATTGGGTGCATTGGCATGCATTGGCATAGTCACTGGAACATGGAGGAAGGAAACAACTTCCATACACTGGAAAAATTATATTGACAATTGACAGCGTTAACAGCGCTATCTATAACACCGCCCCTACCGGCACACAGAAATAAATCGCGCTTTTCTCGCCGCTCTACAGGCGGCGCGCGCGTCACCAAAAGACAGCGCGCGCGAGGAGTCTGTGAGCGAAGGCGAAGCAACTAGCCGCGTCCGAAAGCGTTCGCTCTCGCTATGAAATCTCAGTAGTGCTGCGGTTGTGTGATGTTTGTCAATACGGCATCATGTGCCCGTTGAAGACAGCATGAAGGTTACGCGGCTACGCTGCGCGTGGTCACTGCTGGCATGCGGCTACCTCATCGTCGGCGTTTGGCGTAAGTGCAGCTCCATTTCTGGTTGCAGCATTCGCTACTGCGGGTAGTATACCTGGGTAAAAGGGAGCAAGGCATTAGCACGCTTTTCTCATTCGTTATTTCTTTTTCCATCGCCGCCGTCGTTTTGTAGCTCTCGCGCTGAGAGCGCGCGGCATAAACAGTACCAAACCTTCGAGGAGCTGCTGTAGCAAAGGAGAGGGGGTTGGCTCCATTTGTATGTGTGTAGCGTGCACTTTCCGTGGGTCCAGCCTTGCGACGTGTTTTGACTCCCGCGGCGTTCCTCATCGCGCCATGAGAGCAGAGCGGCGTTGCAATGCACAGTGCGCTTCTGCAGGCACCAGTACGAGCCCGCCTCGATGGCACCTCAGTCGACGAGGAGAAAAAAAGGAAAAGAAACTGAAAGAAAGCTATCGATTCTGAGCCGCACCGCCTCTACTTCGCGTTTGACCTCCTCTTGGGCTCGCCTTTGATATGATGGCCCGTTCTCCTCACGCTTTTCGACCGCCTGAATGAAAGTGTCGCCTCTTCCTCCCTGCTATCTGCTGTTTTCTTTGGGCAGCGCCTTTAATGTTCGCATGTCCGGCCGAGGCCAGTGAGAGACAATGACTGCCTGTCCCTGCATGCGAGATGCACTTCGCTGCCCGTGTATACTTATCGTCCACAGCGCGCAGCTGTTGTGTACGCGAGTGGCCGATTCATGTGGCGAGGCTCCATTAACGATCGGGCTCGCAACAGTGCGCTGGCCCGAGTCGATGACACCTGTTTTTTCTGCGTAATTCTGCCGGCGACCTGCGCGGCACTCCAGTGACGTGTGTGCATTATCTTGCGATGAAAACAAAGCCGTGTAAGGAAGCTAAACTCGTTAATTTAGAAGCGGCTGTATCCGTGCTTCCGAGCTGAGCGAACCTTCGTACTACAGTTTAGAACGACGCGTCCGGAAACCGCTGCGGTAGCGACGAGCGGTTTCGTTGCTTCACGACACGCTCGAGCGTCACCGTAGCTTGTCGCGCGCGACGCCGGGCTTTCACGCTTGGTCAAGTGTTCCACTGCTTTCGTTCATCCCCGTGTATGTTCAAGGCAGGATATGACGCATTTGGGGTGTCTGTTTTGCCAGCGAGGGCTTGCAATAGGGCACGCTAGTGCCGTTTTTGGCCTTCGCGGATTAACTTGCCATACACTCACGAAGCTCAGTGGGGGTACCATATCTTGCCATGTTATGAGCGCAAAAGGTTTCTGTTGCTTGCTTATTTGACCTTGCACATGCTCTTACAAACTCCTCCCTTCACGCCTGAGCTGGTAGATAGATGAAGCAGTATTGTACACGTGTATCACATTACTTTTCAGCCCGCTTTTACTTCTTGCAGTTTAATGCCTTGTCATTCTGTAGGGGCCCGTGTGATATCCCCCGAAGTGTCATTGCCGGTGGTGACTGGTCTAATGGTTCTAAGAAGGCTCATCTCTGAAGCTTCAGTGCAAGGAGGCCTCGTGATATGTGCAGACTTCTGTCTTGCAGCCCTTTTGTCTTACTTGGTTTTTATATTCAGTAGATCCAGAGCACTAGTCAGGGTATTCCATGCACTGCTTCTGCGCCATCACATCATCTAGCCCAGGTTGTGCACAGGCTTGTTCTTCGCATAACTCAAGGGTGTCCGAAGCAAATAAACTTCACACACCCTTGTAATTTTGACTTCGAATACGGGACTAGGCATATGAATGTTATTTCACAGGCCATGTTTGCATGTGCCTGTACAACCTTTACATACTTGTACAAGCTTTGAGCAAAACAGATTAAAGATCTTTTGTGTTGAGCAATGCAACTTTCAAATATGAAATGCTCCCTCGCCCTGCCAAAGTGACTCAGCGGTTTGTACATAGTCGATCGACCCAGTTTTGATCCCGGCCTTGGTGGCTGTATTTAGTGGAGGCACAACTCGAGGCACTCTTGCTAAGGGATTCTGTGATGAAATTACGGGAACCCTCTTCTGTAGCATCCCTCATAGTGTGGATAACTTTGGGATGGCGAACTCTATGAACTAACCAAAGTACTCTTCCCTTCGCTCGCTTAAGCAGCATTATGACAGTCAAATGCTAGACAAGTAGTGTGCTCTTGATGCGGGTAATTTTCTTCTGTATGTTTTGGGGAGGTTCAAATTGGGTTGTGGCTGTCAAAGAAAAAAATACAAAAACTGCAAGTAATTAAAAAAGAGGTACTGTCATAAGGTGAGCACTGTTGTTTTGAAGTTTTTATACTAAACACTTGAAAGAGAACATTATAATGCTTTTAAAGTATAGATGTGGATATTTTAACCATGCCTAATTCATTCTATTGTTCTTTAAAGCTGTTCATCTTTTCTGGCCCAATTATTACACTAGCCCATGGAATGGCTTTGTGTGAACTTTTGTGCCTTTGTTTTGTGCTGCATTCGACATGTTAATTGTCCACATACCCTAAGAGTTGAAATGGCACCACGCTGGCTATGGGGAAAATGCTCAGCTGATGACGAGAAGGTGCTTTCCAACATTTTTTACTACTCTCTCCGTGTATTGTGTGTGTTGCAGGTGTTCGTCCAGCGATGAAATTGTTTAAGTGGTTTGAAAAATAAGATGCCTTTGAAATTAATTTTCTGGTGTTTAGGTAGGAAACCTACTATTTGTGAGGTGTTAAGGGAATTTTTTCTTTTAGGAAAGTTGATGGATGCACAATGTAGAGTTAACATATTTACTCTCGTATATCTCAAAACTTCATACAGGCTAATCCTTTGGCTTTGGGAACCATACATTTATTAATAAAATATTTGCCCGCCGGGGTGGCATAGTGGTTACGGCGCTCGACTACTGTTCCCAAGGACGCGGGATCGAATCGCTGCCTCGGCGGCAACGTTTCAATGGAGGCGAAAAGCAAGGCGCCCGTGTGCTGTATGATGTCAATGCACGTTAAAGAACCCCAGGTGGTCAAAATTTCCGGAGTCCTCCACTATGGCGTCTCTCATAGCCTAAGTCGCTTTGGGACGTTAAACCCCACAAACCAACCAATAAATTATTTGACAAGCAGAGGCTCCAGCCTGCCATTGGGAAATAAAGCAGCTGAAACATCTCACTGCATGAGAAACTTGTCACTGGCTAGATGCTCCAGCTGCTTACCGCAGTGCACAGTTTTCTGCAACATGGATGTCACATCCTATTGCTCAGCTTGTTTCATGTCTGCACTTCATATCAAATCTGGATTAAATGCTGCTAAAAATGGTAGCCCACATTCGAGAGGCAGGACTTACTAGTGACCATTCGACGGAGAAAAGCTTTTTGTTTTTACCAACACTACTGAGATTGACATGGCGGAGCTTCATTCCTATATTCATATCAGCCTTAGCTGAGTATCTTTTTGTCAGACTTGCTTAAAATACAAAGGCGCGTGTTCAGCTTCAGCTCATTAGCAGAGGCCGCAAATGCTTTAATTGGTGAGGGCTCAAATGTGACCAACTTTTCCAGTAATGGTATTGGCAGTGTTCTCTATTTCTTCACTATCGTTAGCTAATTAAACCAGATAACCAGTTAGTAGCTTATCAACTGCATCTAGGACACTGATACAAAGTGGAACATAGACGTCACAAAAAGATTTTTTTGCTCTGGCTACCACAACAACTAAACAGTGGTTCCATCTCTGCCATCTAAGTGCAGACCATGCCTGCCTTGTCGCTCAGCCCAGTGCAACAACCCTACGATAATGTAGCGACCAAGTCCTTAGAATTGTTTCTCGCCTTTTTCAAATTGTATATATTTAATGAAGATTGCCAATCCTTATGCTCAGCTCCAAGTACTGCGGTTTGAATGTATATTACTGGTAAATAAACTGTTCACGCTGACAAAAACACTGATCTAAACGTTGCCTGACTTCCAACAACATAAGACTGCCACATTAAATCGCTGATAAAAGTTGTATTCTTTTAACGTAGCAGATCTGGGCATGTTGTTTATTCATGTTTAAAATGTACAGCGCAAAGAAAGGCAAGGACACACTGAAGACACGTGTGTCCCTGCGATTGTGTATCCTATGTGTCATCAGTGTGTACTTGTCTTTCTTTGTGCTGTACATTTCCATCACATATTCTTTTGTCAAGCATGCTTGCAAAAAAAAAAGTAACATGCTTTCCGAACGAAATGCCAAAAAAAGTCTGTTGAATTAAAAATATATATATCAAGGACATTTAAGCTCTGGTTTTAAGGATGTGACGCGTTAGCATAGGCTACCACTCCACACATAAAGCCCCGCTTTAACCAAGCCGTAGAACTTGCCTGTGTGGCTTAGGCATAATGTGTATGCAAGGGTTCTGGCAGGCTGAATCTGATGTCACCCTCCCGTATGAAAGGAGAGACTGAGTTGGTAGCCCCTGCCAAACGTGATATCAGGCAAGCCTACGCTCACTCAGTGCGCGGCCACATCAGCTACCAACTACCACTTGCCAACACCATGCTTGTGAGTTTTCATTCACAGTACCAGCACCAACGCCAGATTTCTGGTTCACGGGTCCTTTAATGCAAAATGAAAACAGAAAGATTGGACACTTACTCAAACACAAATCTGCGGGTTTTTTGATGGTTAGCATCCCGAGCTGAGACATCATTAGCAGCCGCTGTCTGTTACCAATGAGAAAGTGAAGTAATGTGGACTGGTGAAAAAGTGCTGCTAAAACTATATGTCACACGCATTGAAACTGGCAGCACTATGTAATTCGAAGAAGCTTGTTGCCATGAGGGTTTCAGGCAGGGGTGTCAAGGCTACCAAAACCCTGTAACTACTGCTGCAATGACCACTGTATGTATTTTTCTCAAAAGGCCCCGTGTTACTGCATGAAAAGAAGCACCGTTTCATTAAAAAAATGTCAGTGACCCTCTAGAAGAGGATGCATGTTGGCACACTCAGCAACATATAAACAAGGTGGCTGAATGAGTAAAAGTAGCTATTAGCATTATGTATGCTACAATGGTGATCGACTTAAATGTTCCATGCCTATTGTGCTTGGATAATGTACTGTGGAAACTCATTAAATGCAGTTTGAAAACATGTTGAGCAGCACTGAGGTTCGCAATGTAAGGAAAATCTCTAAAAAAACAAAGGTGTGTAAAAATAGAAATTATGTTAAAGAAAAGCTTAAACACCCATTTTTTTCTGAGAAATTCTTCTTTGTTCTAAACAACAGGCGCGCAGTTGACAGGGTTTGCCTTTTTTCGGCGTCCAGTCTTGTATGCATGGTATCTGTGGAAAGGGTTGATGGAAGCAGGTAATGGATAGTGTGCAATATATGGTTAAGTTTTCGAAAGTGGTGCTGGAGGTCATGGACAAAACAGGAAGACGCAAATAGGGCCGCACTTATTAGTTCCTTGTATGTGCCCCTTGCATCTCTTTAAGAATGGAAAACCAGCTCACCCAACAAGCTACTGCAGTCTGATCTGTTTGGCTGAAATTATAAATGTGCACCTGAGTACTACATCCTGAGTACTACATTTGTTTACAAATGAATTATTTCTTTTGAGATGTAAATTTCTGGAAATAAGCAATATTTTATTAAAGCTGTTTCCTAATAAGCTGCCTGGAAGGGATTGTGCTGTAGCAAGCTTTGAAAGCAGGATGCAAATTGTTAGCACTGTGGCCCTGCATAGCGATGTCATGCAAGTAGTAGTGTGTCTGCAGCAGTGGTCAATTTTCAGACTAAAGCCTGTAATATATTCAAGAGATGTGTATTAAGGCCTGGCTGATTCTCATAAATGAAAAACTATATCCTTTAGGGCATCACATAGGGATCTCAAGTGGTTGGACAGCGTCATAGCTCATTCTCTTAATGTTTTAATGCAGTAACATCAGACTTGTGAGCCAAAAAATTGAGCTTGCTTCTGGCAGGTGCTGGTTGGCAGGTGACATGACTGGGCTCTGATTGGTTGGCTGGTTGTGTGACATCACGAGAGTACAACATAACTGAATTGGCAGCAGCTTCTTTGAGACAAGTGAGATTGGAATCAAACTCTTGGCTCCTGAGTCACACACACTACTCCTAATCCGCTCATTTTCATACGGCTTGTTAAAAGCGGGGCTTTGTGCCTCTGCCAGGTTCACATAATGTGGTAGCTCATGAATGTATGCTGATGAGCACGTGGGACCTACTAGAGGCACAAGTTATGGAGTAGAGAAACCAAAAGTAGTAGTTGCTGTCTCAGGACTGATGTGCAGCATATTGCAAAGCATGAGCATCCGTAGGAATTGCACGAAAAAGCGGTGAAAATATGATTAAATTTTTTTTCTCATGCAGTTTCAGTTCTGGTTTCAATAGCCAAATGCGGCTGTGATGACACTGATGAGTTCTTGGTCATGTGGGGTATGCAAAAGCTGCAGTATGAGCACTGCTTTTCTCATTTTAGTCCACATCAAACTTCACAAAAACCTGGAATAGGAAGAAAAAAGTGAATAAACAATGATTATATCACAGTTTCCTTATGACCTATGTGACCTAAACTTGTTTATGACGTCACAGCCATGTTTCTGCGACTGAAACCGAATCATTACGAGAAAAAAGAAAAGTCAGTTGTAAATTATTAAGCTGATGTAAGTGATCCAGTTAGGTGGCCGGATGAGGTTAAGAAGTTCGCAGGGGTCAAGTGGATGCAGCTAGCACAGGACAGGGTTAATTGGAGGAATATGGGAAAGGCCTTCACCCTGCAGTGGGTATAGTCATGCTGATGATGATGAAGTGATCACCACATCATGGATTGTATACACTACTACTGTACACAAGGATCCACAAGAGAAACCATAGACAGGAGCTTGAGATGTTGTCAGAGCTTAAATGTCGACCACATTTTTTAATTGATTAATAAAATTTATGTCTGAACTACTCTTAGCCACGGTTGGCTTTAGCAGAAGTGCACGTGTCTGCAGCCACCTGATGGTTTATGGCCTCTAATTTCAAAGTTCTGCAATGAGTGAAAATAATGTCGCATGACACACTACTTTCACTGGGCCTGAGGCTCTGGAAATGGTAATTAAATAGGAAAAGTTGGCAGTATTTCTTCTATTTTATCCTAATTTGCATGGGACAGGGGGTACGGGTTTACGCTAACATCCGAAGAAAACTGTTGAAGCACGGGCTGTGCAGATATAACCTCCTTACTGACCTTGCTGGCTGTACCTATAAAGTCACTGCAGGATAAATGACTTTACTTGTGAAGTCTCGCATCCATCTGGTTGCAGAGGGACTTTATCCATGTGGGCCCCTAGCCTTGGAGGATGCCTGGTTTGGAATTGGGATGCACTTGTTTGAAAGGTCATTTTGGGGCTGGTGCTGCAGTTTTTGTTTTTGCTACCTTGTCCCAGAAAATGGCAAAAAAGAATGTTCTTTTCTTTTGGTGCGGCATACGGTGTTATGCTTAATCAATTATAATGTTGTGTCCATCAAAGCGCTGTAACCAAGGCCACTTATTCAAGCTGATCTAACAAAGGCCAGAAAAGACGTGATGCGGTTGGTGTGTTGAAGCATCGTGTTATGTTCCTTGCACATTGCATTTCAGGAACCCTTTTTTACTGGGCATGCAGTCGTCTTGAGGATGGGTGATACTATGCATGCACCTCTTTTCATTGCCACTGAATCAGGGCCGAGCACTATGTGCTTTATCCTTGGCTACACACCCTTGTACTTGGTCTGATCTTTCACTGCATTGTGACTGCATATATGGTCATCACCAGCTTGCAGCAGGTTTGGCACAAGGTAATATTTCTCCATTGAGGTATCCAGAGCTGCTTTAGTTTTCTTTTATATATGTGGTGCAGTACACCTTGCATTTTGGGAAGTACACGAGGTGTGGTGAAGATATGGCTTGTATTTGGGGTTTGTATGTCAGTGGGTGCCAATTCTAAGGTTCCACACCCTTGAATACAGCCTTGAAGCGGGTCCCCGTGTGCGTTGATGAATTATCTTCTAGTTGTGCTGGTAAAGTTTTTTCTAGGAGATGAAAGCATTTATGTTGCAAAAGAAATCGGTCTCTCTAGCGTCCCCTGCTGCTTTACCCTGTACTTCGACTGATGTCATGTAGTGGCGAATGATTCGTGGGCAACGCAACGCTCGCAGACTTAAATTTGCACCGAGCGTTGCAGCCTGTAAGCATGCTTTCGGCTGATACCTGCGCGTGACTCACACATTGCAGATGCACCTCGTGATGCAATGCTTGCTGAAAAGATGTCAGAGCAGTGACTCACATGATGTCTACCAATGATGGGAGTTTAAGGCTAAAGCAATTACTGCAGGTGGGCTGTTAGTAGTTTATGAGGTTTTAGCCTGGCTGAAACGCCATGGAGAGGAAAAGTGAAATTGCATTGTGCACTTTGTATGGGCCTTCATTTCAATGGTTGCCATTCATCTCGGGGCTAGTCAGGGAGGAAAGAAATCAGGAAGTGAATTTATTGGCTTTACAACCACAGAATGAGGATTGCCACCATAGGTTTGATTTAGACTAGTCAGTTTATTGTAAACAAAACCATGTCACACATTGCTGTTACTTGTTCCGGGACCGGTTCGCTCCCAAAGGAAAAGCAAAAGGCTGAAAGCATTCTGAAGTGGTGTTGTGCAGTAGTACTGTTTATGCACTTAGGATGTTAATTACTAACTCAAACTGCATGGGGGGTTTGTCTTCATTGTATATATATGCACTGATGTAACGACACAGTTTACACTTGATTCAATTTTCTTTTTTTTTTTTTTTTTTTGTATGAGCGTAGCTTTCTTTACTGTACTTTTTCTGTTTTACTGTTTCTTTACTTTTGCTTGCTAAATGTAATAAATTTCATGTAGTAGTATGGAAGCTGTTAATGTGAGCAAATGTTGGTGAATATATTGCATTCTGGCTGCATATAATCGTTGTGAGGGTATGCAAATTAAAACAAATTGTTTTCTTGTTTTTTGTTCTTTTTAACGATAGCATTAAAAAAACAGAAATCTGCCATTATGGATGCCAGCGTAAGCCAAAAATTACGAGCTTGACACTGGGAGGTATTAGGTGGAAGCTGACATGATTAATTATGCACTGATTGGATGTAGAATCGCCTGGCGTTATGTTTACCAACTCGGGGATTCTCCTTTCACATGAAGGATGATATCAAAATCTGCATGCCATGATCATTGCATTCACATTATCCCTAGGCCACGCAAGCACGTTCATTCTGGCTTGGTTAAAGCAGGGCTTTATATGTCAGGTGGTAGCCTACGCTATCACGTCATGCCCTTAAAGGCGCAGCTTAAGTGTCGTTCATAACTTTGTGTATGCTCGAAGTAGGAATCCACTCTTCAAGTATAAGGCATATAAAGAGATTACCAAGGGTAACCCTGAAGGAGTACATCTTTGCAACAGACGTATATCATCAATCAATTATATGCAGCTGTTGCAAACAAGCACTCCTTGAGACCTGTTTGGTTGTTTAGAAATTAGTTTTGTTTTTGCCTGTATGAGGCCATTCTTGTAAGGCAAGATCTCTGCTGTCACTGTTCAGCTATCTGGGTCTTCTTTCATAGATTTTGTGCAAGGCTTCACTTTCTTTGCTGGACATACATTAGATAAGATTCTTTGGAGCACTGGAATCATGTTTATTTTTTTTTTTTTTTTCGGGCCACTTTGCACTCAGCTTGGCTTTCTTGATGCTTTTGTGGGTAACGTTACTTTCTGGTTGGTAGGCTTGTTTAACTGAACCTTTACTGCAAATAACCCAGCATTCCATGTTAGTTTGCAATGTGTTTGTTTTCCTTATGTGTGATGCCTAAGTTAACCAGCTGGCATGAGTCACTTTGCTCTTTATCACTTTCGCTTCAATCCTTGTTGCTCTTTGGGCTACTAAAGGCAGGGGATGCGAAATGCACTCGTGATGTTGTTTCTGTGCACCCTAGCTGGGTTTAATTTTTGTATAAAATTTCCTCAAAGTGGAGTCAAGGAACATGGTAACATGGCACTCGGCACTGGAAGTTTGCTGCATATTGTATTCTGCTGCCGTGTACAGCTGTGTTAATGACTGGCTGCTTTTTGTATGTGAACCGTTGATTATTTTCAAGTGTCACTTTGGTCAGCACTAAGTGTTGTGTAATTTTTCAAATTCTACGTACAACCTATTTGGTTTCCTGTTTTCCATAATTGTTCAAGACTTGAAGGTCATCACGAAAGAGGGGTGAGACGCAGTGCTTTCATGGGAGATCTTTCTGGGATTGTGATGTCGGTAATGACAGTCTAGCCCTTTTGCTGCAAAACATTTGTGAGAGAAGCATTTTGTCTCTTATTTTATTTTCATGGTCTCCTTTCATTATCTCTTTCCATGCACTGTGGCCAGGTAGAGGCATCCGGCTTTGGTATTTGGTCTAGAGTTATATTGCATTCGCAAGTAGGGACAGTTATCAAAATCTGCTGTGCTTGCATGATTGGCGTACCTGTGTCGCAGTGATCACTTTACCGTCATTGCTCTCACCTGAGAATGGCAAATACTCTTCGTTTTCCTTCTCGCTTATCTTCCGTCACTGTGACAGCAGCTTTGTTGTAATCTTGCTACCGGTATTCTTTTTGGCACTCAGGCCTTTTTTAAGCCTGCTTGGTTGGCTCACTCGGCATATTTGTTTACACTCACATGCTGCTTCATGCAGTGCAATCCAGAGGTAATCTTAGTGCCTGTTTGCACAGTAGTTTGTTGAACATGCCATTTAACTCTGCTTCTTACTGTTTTGTTGAGTGCTTGCGCTTACATTCCTTGTCTGCTCGCCACAGTCCCCGACTCATCGCTGGCTGGCTCACTGGCTGGTTCTTGCTGTCTGCAGGCAGTGATGGAGACGTTGCCTGTCAGTAAATCCCCATGGCTCTTTTTGTGGGCATATGCATTAAAACAAGCAGCAGACTCTGCAGTGGCTCGGTGCCTTCATTGTGACACCGTTTACACTGCAAAATGCAAATGCGAGCGGGAATGCTTGGTCGTGCAAATCCCGTTGTTCTCTTCCTCTGTGCAGCTGCGGCATGTGCAGGCATTGGCAAGAGTGGAGATGGCCCCTGGCTGCAGAGGCTCCGAGTTGATAGCGGCACATTGACCTCAACGACCTTGGATGACCTCCTCCTGGGGCCTGAACACGCTGAAAACGTGGTGGGTGCTTCATTTTCTTCGGGACCTCACTGGGACTTAAAGGAAGGAGCTGTGGACATTAAATAGCATTGCCAGCTTTTTGTTAGGTACCAGTTCTTCACTTTGAGCAATGAGTACTTGTGTTGTGAATAAAGGCTGGTGGGTGGACAGTTTCAGTCCAGAAGCAGAACAAAGTTTAAAATGCAAAAGATTTGGCAGTGCTAACACAGGAGTGTTGAAAGATGAGCCAACTAGCATTGCGGTGTAATATACAACATGTTAAAGGCAAAGTAATGCTTGTGAGATGGTGGCACATGCCTCGACAGTGATTCCCTGCTTTTAGCTGCTGCGACAGTTGGAACCTTATGTGACATTGCTGTCATTATCTTCACTGTGGTGAGGTGTACTGCCTCAGATTAGTGTTGAACCCAGGTAGTCTCGTATTGTACCGCCCGTGCATGCAGCCATTTGCTTGTCTGTAGTCACAGTGTTGACGGATAGCAGGTCTACCTTTGCAAGCTATGTAGTGCTGTGCTGACTGCACTGTTGTGTTGGCATTTCTTTTAATAGAGCTTACACTCTCTGTCTCTCAGAACTTCTTTCCTCAACAGGACGAGGAACACTTAGGTTTATTTTCGTTGTGTGTAAAAGATGATGTTGCAGCCTTTTCTGGTTATGCTAATGTTGGTCATAAAATTGCATTGAAAATTTTCTTGCCACATTTTCAGCAATAATTGTACCTTTCATACAGTGCTATAACTGCTTATGGACAGAACTTTCAATACAGGAAAGCCTGCTTAATCTGAGTGAGTGCTCATGTTGGGCTGTCTTTTGATTTCAGCTGCCTCGCACTGTAAAAATAAAGGCACATTAATTGGCATTGCTGATACTTAGCAATGGCACTATTTGCAGTTGGATTCAGTCGAGCCATGTGCACTTAGCTAATCTAATTGGTTCACAGGAAGGGAAAGGCGCAGTATCTGTCACACTTGTGTCTGTGGACACCTGAACCGCGCCGTAAGGGAAGGGAGAAAGGTGGAAGTTAAAGTGGAAAGAGAGAAAGAGGAACCGTAGTGGAGAGCTACAGAGTAATTTCGACCACCTGGGGATCTTTAACGTGCGCTGACATCGCACAGCACACGGACGCCTCTTCGTTTCACCTCCATCGAAACGCAGCCGCTGAAGTCGGGTTCGAACCCGGGAATTCCGGACAGTAGTCAGGTGTCTTACCACTGTACCTCTGCACTGTGCACACATTCTGCACTATGGGAAAAACTTGTAAAATCTTCCATTGCAAATGTCTCAGGAAAGCAAACCTTGCTCATTTTCTCCAAAATTAAGTACTCGATCAAAACACTCAAAAATATTTGCAAAATTAAATGCTCTGAAGGATACAGGCATGTGAAGTGCGAAGAGAACAACCTTTATTGCACTGAACTCAAGTTCTTGTTATCACTGTCACCACACACGTTTTGCTATTCTCCATCATTGAAAGAAGCATCTCTATCATCACAAACATCACTGTCACTACCACTTTCAAACACAAGGTCAAGAATTCGCTCCGCCCCATCACACCACAATTTTTTCCTGACCCCATGCCTTGTGCAAGATGGGAATGTGGGGCATACTGCAATTTCTAAAAAAATGATAACCCACCTCTGGCCTGTCTAGTAGGAAACATATCAAATAAAAAAAATATATATATATATATATATATGCCATTTTAATTGTGCTGCTATCCATGAAGTATTGCCAAAAAACAGCCATTCTGTAAACAGGAGCTATTATGCATAACATGCTATATATGCTATGTGTGGTGCAACTTTCTATATGTCAAGAACAGCTTTTAGTCATTGCTGAGAACATATATAGCAACATGTTTTGCTACCCGTGAACATAAGGCTCCTTTCCGCTGATAACCAGTGCCGACTGACAAGCTTCTCTTATCGTTCCCTCTGTCATCGAGGTATCTGTATTGCTGCCAAGACATTTTACGCAGCGATGACCATTGCATTATCTAATCTGGAAGCGGTGGACTTTGTTGATCTCAGGGGTGTAGTTTTACTTCTTTTTTGGAGTTGTGAGAGCAACTTTGATGATTTATCTTTGCTGCATTTGGCATTTGCGTACTCACTACGTCGAAATAGCTTGCATGCGTGGGAAAACAATTGGGTAGCTGACCATGGCATACTTCATTGTGAGAGTCCTACATTGTTCCAACAACCTTCAGGGGCATATGCCCTAGTTTCTTCCTTTAATCTGATGGCTAGTACACCACAATGAACCTCCTTATTGGGATGTTGTGGGACCGTGACTGCCTGTGCAACCAGTCGTTCAGCTAAACACAGAAAAATCATTCTATGAGAAGTTCAGCCAGTGAGCACAGAGCTGGCTTTGGTTAAATTGCGACCTGCAAACTACACTTCTATTCTCTTGAAACACTTTGTCTGGAATAAGCACAAAAGGCATCATCACAGAATCTGTATCAACAAGGTCTGTTTGCTAAGCAAGATGCTGGACACACAAGCCTGGTGTGCCATTTGTGACAATTTAGTAAGCATTTTGCTCTCCTAAATGGTCTCGCACGTTCTGATGAAAGAAATAGCATGCTAGAAAGTATGTTTCCGCTTGCATTAAATTCTCAATCTCAACCTGTGCACAGTGTTTGTATCCTTTGTTCCCTAAATTGTGACACCAAATAGCCTTGCGAAGGTTGTGCACAGCATTAGTGAAAACACCAGCGGGGAGGAGGCAACTACAAATTACCATACTGATTGAAACCTACCATGCCTGAAACACAGAGGTGAGAAAGAAGTGATTGACATGGGGCTGCTCCTAGTCTGCAGTTTTTGCAGTTTGCTTTGTAAGAGACCTAGCTCGCGCAAAAAGTTGTGGACTGGAAACGTTTATAAATGACTTATGTTCCTCTCTCCGAACTGGTTTGGGGAAGTGCTCGTGCCCAGTTTGTTCTTACACTGGGACTGTTGCGTGTGTGCACCAGTCCGCAGCCCCATCGGACGATGGCTCGGAGAATGGGCCGGCAGTGTTTGTGGGGGCCCAGCGAGACATCCGGCCCACGCCCCCTTGGGACACTCCGGCTGGAGCTCACCCATCGGCACGGACTGCTTGGCTCCTGGTGCTGGGACTGGCTGCCGTGCTACTGCTCCTCTTTGCCGGACTCTGCCCTGTGAGTTGGGCACTGGCTTCTTAAAATGGTGGCGGTGGGGGGGGTCCATGTTCAGGCGCAGTTAGTTCGAGTGTGATGTCACTTTTGCTGCACACCCAGAAGCTACACCTAGAGAGCTGCATAGGCAGGCACCTTTCTTAACTGTATCAGATAGAATGCGCATTTATTCACTTCACCATTGAACCAAACTAGTGTGTCTCGTGAGCTGTGTGGTCTTTACAGTGCTATGGCTGAGGAGATAGCTGTGTTCAGACGTGTGCAGCTTTGTGCCAAGGTGCCCGGAGACGAGAGTGCTGTTGTGGGAAACTGCTGCACACCTCTCATGGTGTAGCTAACACTTTTGTCAGCTTCAGCTCCACCTGCGTTCAAAACATGGTCTCATGGTGGAGTCAGTCTTTGAAAACTGATGTTCTTCATATGTGTGTTTTCGAACTTCCACAAATTTTTTTTCTGCACAGTCACGCACCAAACTAGTCAGCCATGTTGGGATACTCTCGCTGCCGTCAGAGCCTGCCAAGTGTGCCCGCACTCCTTAGTCCAAAGGGCGCAATGCATTTAAAGCCCTTTTCAATAAGGAGTGCGGGCACAATGCATTTAATGCTTTTCATGAGCAAAAAAATAAAAAAATAGAGACTTCCACCTTGTCTAGCCTCAATAGTTTGCCTTCAGCCACGTGGCTGCAGTCAGGCAGAAGCCAGTTTTTTTTTAGGGAACCCATCTTTATGTGTTTTTTTCCCCCGATTAACATATTTAGTGAACAAACTGCATTCAGGTATCTCTTTCTTACAAATGTGCTAGCATTGCATGTGTTGGCAGTAAAGCCGTGGTGCATTTGCTGACTATGAGTTGACATCTATGACTTCAGTCAGTTGTCCCATAAGCACCATTTGTACAGCCCTTTTCCTGCTGCTTCGTAAACGACAGTAAGAACAAGCACTTAAGATTACACTTTCTTATGCCAGGATTGGAAATGCTTCGCACATGTATTACGCTGTTTCATTTAACAGCAGGGGTTGGGCATTTACTGAAGCCGTGAGGCCCAGTTTGTTTCAGATCATTGCAGTGCAATACTACCTGTCTGTACAGTAATGTTTAGCCCTAGAAGAAAAACATAAATAGTATAGAAATATAAAAGTGTAGCCATGTAGGTTTTTTTTTTTTTTACCTCGGGTAGCTAGGTATTGCCCCAGAATGCACCTTAATTTTTATTTTTTCCGAATTGTTTTGCTTCTATTCGTGTTGATTTAGAATGGATTTCCGTAGAGGCTTACTGACCTGCATGGAGCACTGTTTCTTTGGAAGGGCATTGGTAGTGGCTGGTTTTTATGCTGTGGTCATGTGCATGGGTGAAGCTGTCACAATCTGGGGCAGCCAGCATGAAAGAGAGCAAAGGAAGAAACGTACAACAGTGGACGTCGGAAGGAAGCTAACATGAGCTTTCCCAAGTGCTAATTATTTTTCTGGTCCTCATGTACCCATGTTTTCACTCAACGCTGCTTTCAGACGCTCAGTTATACGCTTGCTTTTGGCTCGTTCCTGTCGTGTAGTTGCTACATGCACATTTCAGACACTTCAGATTGGCCAGGCAGGCTAAACTAGCAAGCCACAGCACACTTGAGTTACTAGGGCTGTCATAAAACATGGAGCTTTCATTCACTTTGAAAACAGTTTTTCTGGGTACATTTTTATGTCTGACAGTGTGGTCAGTTTTAATACCAGATTTTTCATATTGTGGTATGTGATGGTTTGATAGTGTTTTTTCCAGTTGTGTCTACAAACTTGGCACAGCACCTGAAGGAGATATATTGTTGGGAAACAGTGCTAGTGTGTGCACTGAGCTGTATAGTAGGCACACGGCAAAGTACGGGTCAGAAGCCGTCCCATTTTCCTGCGAAAGATTACTTTGAGCCCTTCTTAAGATGAAAGCATGGTTTCTGTTTTACCACCACGTAGAGCAGTCCCTTGCAGAGCAGGGAGCAATTTAATCCTCTGGGGGTGGTCGCAGCTTCTTTGGTGGCTTCAGCGTGGCAGTCGCATCAAGTCACCGGGGCTCTTCTTCCAACCGCTAGAGCCACTGTCATCTCACTGCTCACCGGCTCTGCCGCCAGAGCGGGTTATCTGCCAGCCGCTACCCGAGCCCAACATTGTTGCCGCAGAGCAGACGACCATCGAGCAGGCAACACCGCCCTCTGCCACTGAGCACACAGCTCCCATACCCATCAACGGCAGGTGGCCACCACCCTGTGAAGGCAACACTGCCGAAGTCATGCCAGCTGCTTCGCCGAATGCGAACTGTGCGCGCGAGCTGGCTAGCTGTGTGCCAGTGGTGCCACTGTGCCCAGCGGAGACAGCATCCAGTGCCCCTGCGGCAACAACAGCGGCGGTGACGACAGCTGCAACTGCTGCACTGTGGAACAGCTCGCTGTCGGAGACTGACTCGGACCAGGGTCTGAGCCCCACACGTAGTCCACTGCGACGCAAAACACGACGTCTACTGGAGAGGCAAGTGTTTGGAGCACAATTATTTATTGCTTCATTACTTTTTTTTGTTGTTATTGTTGTTCTTAAATGTCTGAGCTGTTTGGCACAAAGAGTCTACTTCTGTACAAGGTAAAAACGCACTGACTCACTCTGTAAGGGAGTTCTAGTAGTCATCGCGTACCGCTGATTCCTTTAATTGGCATGCTGTGATGTGGTGCAAATAAGTGTTTCTCTATTATTGGGGGCTTATCGGGATATGTGATGAAACCAGTGTATGCAACTTTGTGCATCATCACGATTGCATGCAGTTCAGCATAAAAGGAAATGGCTGAAAATTCGATGCACTTAAATAGTATTGGGGATCTAAAGCCTGGTGCCACGAGCATCCTTACTGGCTGGTCTCCCATTTCTAGTGCACTTCTTGTGTGGAACGTGTAGACCAAATCACACTACTTGGGTCTGTTAAAACTCTTTTTCACAATTCCTCATTTTTGAAACGCTAAATTAGGCACCTTGCAAGTCGCACTAGCAGGGTAGGGCCAAATGTCGGCAGCTAAAACATTGCAGCCAACGTCGCTAAGCAGTCAAGCTCACTCTCATTGTTATTTACCTGCGGTGACTAAAGCCATATGCTGTATTGCCAAGCCGAGCCATGACGAATAAAAAAATAGATGCGTTTCTGCTGGAGTTTATTAAGCATGGCTCATGGGGGCATATTTCCAGATAATTCAGTGGCATCATTAGCACCAGGGCAAACATATTTTTTCAGAGTTATTTTTTAGTCAAATAGAATAAGCTAGAAATGGAAGGAAAAGGTGCTGGCAACTACTGCAATTGCTAATTGCAGTTGCTGCCATCAACACAAATAAAGGGGACATGGCCAAGGCCATTTATGTCAAAAAGCTGGTATCTGTTAAAACAGGAAAAAAGTGCCGACGCTGTGCTGCCACCAGTTAAATGCAAATGAAAGATCGGGGTGAGCCATGGCGTGATTCTATGCATGCCCAGCCAGTCAGTTGCACAGATATACATTTATCTTGTGACTGATAAGTTAGGTGTATTCTAATCTGAGTATTACCAGCTCGCCTGTTTGGCTATAGTCTTGCTGAAGGCTCTGGAACAGCTTTCCTGTTGGGAAACCATGCCTGGCAAGCAGCTTGCCACCACAGGTGAGCGAGGCAAAATTTAGGCAGTTTCGCTCAATGTAGAGCGGACACATAGGGACCTCGCCATATTGAAAGAGTTAGCATCATAGGCTAGCACACTAGTTCTGCAGTTCCCGTTTGCAGGGCCATTTATGAAAACTTGCATATTGCCTGCACACTCTTTCATTCCCTTTTTTTTTTTTTTTCAAGTGCTTAGACACTGGAGAAAAATTAGCTGGGGTTTAACTTCACTCAAGGCCGATTAAGATGTGTGAAAGCAGCGTTTGTTATGATTGGCATCGTGCAGCTTGATGATTTAGCATTAAAGAGGCTGGCACAAAGCTTGAAAAAGTGTTAGCTTGGTTTTGAGGGGAAGGAAAGACTCAGTATCTGTCTCACTTATCTGTGGACACCTGCACTCACAATTAACAGCATGCAGTTGGAGGTACATACATTGTCAGTTCAAATCCCTGTCACAAGCCAGTCTCTCATTTGTCTAGCAGGTGGGTGCTAGACGTAAAATGGTATGACACCACCCTGAGTGCTGCACAAGAAATGGTTGCATCACACTTTTGGTACAAAATTATGTCATAGTTTTGTTGCCACTTGCTGTCCACACTTCATGCCTACACTGCCACGGGGGACCCAGTCCTCTTCCAGGGGGTGCTGCAGAATATAACTCTCCCAGTGCCTGTCTCCGAGATAACCAGCCAGTTTTGGTGGGTGCTGTGCAACAAGGAGGGTTAAGTCATCCACAGCAGCGTAAAGCTCTTTCGTAGCAGAGCTTTCTGGGAGTCTGCACTGTTCGTGCTTGGAGGGGTTTCATTATTGGGCCTGTGTGTGTAGTTTGGCAACATTGAGGATTAGTTTCCCATTGCATTCCAGTGGTCCTCCTCACGAAGAACTACCTTGGGTCTTTTTTTATCTTTCCAGGCGTGGCTCAAACGCTTCCTTAACACTGGATCTCAATAAGGCGACCCAGAATGGCCGCATCAGCCCCACTAGTGGCAAGGACAGGTGAGTAGTGTCATGGGGTGTCACTCTTGTTGGTTGGGTCGGTTGAACTTGAACAAGGCAGTGCGAGGTGATGGTTTCGAAGTTCTCGCTAACCCTGTCTCATGCTTAAAGTCTGGAAGAATAATTACTTGTGATGGTTACTTACCTGCACTCTCCTTGCACATGTCATTTAACATCCCTCTAATAAGGCGCGAGTTAGTTGTGACAGCATAGAAGACACATTGGAGCAAAAACCTGGTGTCCGCTTTTGTTTCACTGGTGCGGGGTGTGATGTCCCTCCTGCACCACGTGATAGGTACGCAATAAAAACATGTCAGAAGCTGCGTACAAGTCTCAAACTCACACAGTTGGTAGTATTGCACTCATAATGTAGACAATGAATGACATCACTTTAAAGCCGTTTCAACAGCTGATGTGGTTAAACATTGATGTCAGTAAATTTTTTAATTTTTTTGAATGCATTATGTATCCTTTTTTTCACTTTTTCGACATATAAGAGAACTTGTGTAAGAACCAAAAATTGCTTCAATAAGTATTATGAGGCAGCTGGCTGATGGAAAAGGGTAAAAATTGGGGTGGGCGAATATTCGACATTTTGAATACTATTGCCAAATTCAAATTTCAAATATGTCCATTATTCGATTACAGTCTTGCCCTGTTAATATGGATGACCCGAATTATGGACAGTTTTTCTGGGGACGAAACATTCTCAATGTATTTATGCCTCGTTAATATGGAAACTTGCTGTTTGGACAATGGACAGGGGAAGGATGCACGCACCGCACTTGGGCCCATGTATTTTTGCCTCGTTAATATGGACAGTGCTTGGAAAAAAAAAAGCATAGGAGTCTGAACACAAGTTAGAGCAGGGCGCGCCGCCCGCGAACCTTCGCGACAGCCGATACGGCGGGATGCCTGAACGAGTCCTGTGGGGTTGCAAAGAACCAAAGCGGGCGTGTCGCCGTTCTAAGGGAGGGGGAGCGCAAGAGCAGAGAACGTACACAGTAAACCGAGGGGGGAATCAAGAGATTTCTGGGTGCAGCGGAAGTGACCGCCGCAGTCGGGAAAACATGTGGTTGCAATAAGAGAGGCCGGTAAAAGCGTAAGAAAGAAATGACAGGAAGAAAGACAAGTGCCTACAGTGGCGGTGGCAGCTGAATTTTTCTTTCCCAAAGCGCAATGTTTGTCCTGTGAAGCCGTTAACGCTTTTCGGTGAGAGTTAAGACACACTCGCAAAGTAGAGCGACAAAAGAAAGGCAACGTACGAACACGCAACCGGGACCGGGCGTCCCGTCCTGGACGCGCTTCCCTATCATGCTCCTGGTTTTCGTCCCTGTTGCGCTGCCGAACTGCCAAAGTATGCACACTAGGCGGTCCGTATGTTGGCTTCGCTTTGAGTCAACGATGCGGCCTTGGCAATCTCTGAGCTCTTTGTAGTCAGCTAGTCGTCGTTCTAAACTGTACTTCAGCTTGCAGTGTTTGTTTTAGGGGAACACATAAAAACGGCACCAAGAAGATGGGATGTTCGATAACCCTCTGCATAGCAGCTTGCCAACTTGACTCCCTTGCTTCCTTACAGAAGCAGTACATGGCAAAAAAAGAATCAGAAGAACGAAAAGGCAGAAAAGTTAACTAGGCAAAAAAGTGCACAGCATGAGGAGCCTGTAACTCTAAACTTGAGTCTGGCTTTTGGCATGGCGGGAGTTAAACGCAAAAGAATAGAGCTGAACGCAGGCGCGAAGAAATCTGTGAATATAAGCGGCAAAAGCCATCTCAGTCAATCCAAGCTGCGAAGGACTATAGTATCGACAGCTCAGCTGTTTCCTCGCCTCAGGAGAATCTCAAGCTGCTACTTAGCGGCTACTTTGCTCAGTGAAGAGGCCATTTTGGAAGGGGCGGCGGTGAGTAGAGAATCAGACGCTGATTCATCAGCCAGTGAGGAGTTCGTGCTCGAAAGTTCGACCAACACAAAGCCCAACATCACGGGTGTCATGGTAAGCGAGTCGCTTCAGACTGCACTACAATTTTTTGAAGACAACAAGGACAAGGCTAATGCAGTCAAAATTGCCGGTGTTTTGTGAAATTTTGAGTCCAGTGCGCACCGTTATGTACAAAAGCAGTCGTTAATTACAATTCTCTTTTCTCAATAAAATCCTTTTTGTTTTTATTCATGACTCGTTATTATGGATGACTCGCTCTACGGACAGTTTCGGTCGGAAACCAAAGTGTACATATTAACGAGGCACGACTGTATATGTATTCGAAAATTACCTAATACATCAAAAAGATTTGAATTCACCGCAGTTTAACCCCACTATGCACTTCACCGCAATGCTTGACCCCATTGACTGTGCAGTGAACCATCCTCAAAATGCAAAATGGTCGTTTTGTGAAGAGGAGCTTTCTCTTTTGAAAAGATGGCCTTCCCGACAGTGCGCACAAAACGAAGTGCTTGATGAAATCATGCAAAAATTATTCTCACTTCAGGTTCATCTGAAATGTAGACAACCATAGTGAAGGTGCTCTCCATATAAAATTTACTGTCATGGAAACGAATTACAGTAGAATCTCGATGATACGATTACGCCTGGTACGAATTTCGGGATGATACGAATTTTAAGAATGCTTTGAACGGACTACATTGTATAGAATACGTAAAGATTCGGGGTGATACGAAGAGTTTCTGAACCTGCCGCGGTTGATACGAACGTGCAAACCAGTCGTGCATGCGAGCGGGCCGGCGCGGCTGGCCTCAAGAGGGTAACATAACCGACGCGGCCGCCGCCAACTCCCTCCCCCCCCCCTCCCCCCCGCCGCGAATGATAGGAACGAACGTTGTACAAAGGCACAAAGCCACTGAGCAGCTCAGCGCAAGAGCTCACAGGGGGAGAGGGTACCCACCGCGGCCGCTGCCTCTCCTCTCCAATGCCTCTCACCCCACTAGCCACCCTACTCCCCCCTCCCTTTCGTAGCAAACCGACGAGCACTAGACAAGGACGGCCAAGGCGAAGCACGTGCCCAGTCGTGTACGTCACTCATTCGCTGGCAGCTCATTGGTCTATCGAAAAGTTGTCTCGCCGGCTGTTCCCAGGACGACTGTGACGCTGGCTGCCGCTACAGTAGTTCTCCGGTTCTCCATTTGCCACTTCTTTCTGTCGTTCGCTGTGACGTGAACTGCCCAAACGTTAGAAAGACGCAAGCGTTCGCTGCTGCCGAAATGTCGCGGAAGCGTAAAGCCCTTTCTTTTAAGGAAAAGCTTGAAGTGCTGAAGAGGGTCGACGAAAACCCTAAGAAGAAGAGTGTCGACTTAGCAAAAGAGCTAGGGTTGGCACCGTCAACACTCTGCACCATTGTTGGGTAGCGAGATGTCATCTTGAAGAATGTGCAGCACTTCGGTGCGAACGTGAAGCAGGCTAAAACAGCGACCCATGTCAAGCTGGAAGAGGTTCTGCTGACTTGGTTCCGCGAAGTAACAGCGGCCGGCGTCAACGTGGACAGCAAGGTGCTACGTGAAAAAGCCGACACCGTCGCGCTTTCGCTTGGAATTGAAAATTTCCAAGCGTCTGGGGGATGGCTGCACCGGTTTAAGGAGCGGCACGGACTTGTCTGCCGGGTCGTCTCAGGTGAAGGCAAGAAAGTGATCAGTCAGCTGTAGATGAGTGGCTGAACACGCTGCCGGCGCTGATTTCGGAGTACGCGCCACGTGACATATTTAATGCCGACGAGGCGGGCCTCTTTTTCAACCTTCAACTAGAAAGAAGTTTGTGCGTAAAAGGCCAGGCATGCCAGGGCGGCCAGAAAAGCAAGGAGAGAGTAACAGTACTCTTTTGCTGCAACTCGGATGGATCAGAGAAACTCCAGCTTACCGTCATCGGTAAGTCGAAGAAACCGAGGTGTTTCCGATCGGCGGAGCGTTTGCCTGTCTTTTACAAAGGCAACCGAAAGACGTGGATGACTGGAGATTTTTTCCGCGAGTTCTTGACAAGCCTTGATCGGAAAATGGCGTCAAGAAACCGGAAAATTTTGCTTTTCGTGGACCAGTGCTCTGCCCACCCAAAGGAAATGACATTCAATAACGTGAAAGTCAGGTTCCTGCCGGCGAACACTACCAGCCATCTTCAGCCACTGGACGCTGGGATAATTAGAAATGTGAAGCATCATTTCAAAGGACTTCTAGTGAGGCGTCTGCTGGCAAAAATTGACCGTAAAGAAGCAAACTTGCGGATCAGTCTCCTAGATGCTTTGCACTTTCTAGCAATGTCGTGGGATAGTGTAACTTCAGACACAATCTCGAACTGTTTTAGAAAGTGCGGATTTGCCATCGGACTTGCTGCGGCTTCGGCAGGAGATTGTCAAGAGCCAGACGAAGACCTCACGATTGATGGCTGGGACAATCTGGAAACTGAAGCTTCGGTTCGGGACTTCGTTACCGCGGACGACAATGTCGCGACCTGTGGGCTGAGGTCTATTGAAGACTTGGTCAATGAAGCGAATGATTGCGAAAGTGAGCCTGACAGCGATGGTGACGCTGATGACGAGTGTGATCAGCCACCGTCAAAGGCAGATACTCTTCACGCTTTGGACGTTCTGCGCTGCAACGTAAGTGCCAGCAGCGTGAGCGACGAAACCGCGGCACGGTTTTATACCTTTCAGGCGGAGCTTGTCCTCGACATCAACAGCAAAAAAGTGCAGACAAGCATTACGGACTTTTTCGGCCGCAAGTAGTTCGCCATAATAAACTTTGGTTCATTTTCAATTCATTCCCATGTGGATGTTGACTTGTTTTGAATCATACGAATTCGGGATGATACGAATATTTTGCGTGCTCCCATGCAATTCGTATCATCGAGATTCTACTGTATGGATATTTTTTTTGTTCTGGTCCCTTGAAGGCCGAATTAATGAGAATTTATTGAATATCGCAGCTCCACCTGGTTTCATGCAGGTCCTTCCTCTACAAAAGAAATGGTATATCGAATCCTGCATAAACTATATACTGTTTTTTCTTTTTTTCAGTATGTTATACACTTCTGTGCAATTCTGGTTTAAATATTTGCAAATACCATATGAATTTTGAGATAAGTAAGAAGAAAAATGTTTGCTTTGTTTGTTTACTTCTTTTTTTTTTTAGTGATCACTTATTCAATATTTGGAGGCATTTTTCTCACCCATTTTCGTATTCAACATAGGCTTGAAAATTTGCACATCCTTACTAAAATTTAAATTTTCCAAAATTTTTTCCTGCTAGAGTGGTTCTTATCACGAACTGTACACCCACAATTCTCAAAACGCAAAGAACATCAAAAATGCCCACTAAAAAAAAAGGAAACAGAAATTTAGAAATACTGAATGGTTTGTTTGATATCTCAATGGTATTTTTAGCATGCAAAAAATTATGGCTCCACCCTTGTTCGTCTGGTGGCACCTGAAACTAGAGAGGCAAATATACCCTGTTGTCATATAAGAAGTAAATACTTTATGGATGTAAGCAGGATTCAAACAGGAGAGCTTCCCTGGCTGCTGCACTAGACCGCTATCCCATTGCCTCACCCTAACATCCTACATGTTAAGCTGCTGGCCTCTCGCTCTGTGCTTTGAATGCCGCCGTCTTCATCAACTTCCATCTGTGCGCATGTCACTTGGCACTTGGGAGAACCATCCTGCTAGCGTACAGACAATCGCACAAAATAACAGGAGGCTTGAACCAGCTACTTAATTTATATCACCGGTGTGCATTAACTTAGTTAAAATATTGTCACATAATGGGGGCAAGGCCGATGACAGAAAGGAACAGTCTGGGAGTGCACTGAAGAAACTCTTTATTGAACTGACTTGTGCCCGCAAAAGAGTTTCTTCAGTGCATTTTCAGTGGGTAGTGGTAATTAAGCAACTGTGGGTAATAATTATTGTAGCTTAATAAATATGTATTACCTCTAAGCAGGTAGCAGAGTATTACATGACCGATATTTAAGTTTTCAACTTTGAGTGTAAGTATATGGCTGGAGGCAAAATGCAAAAACACTCATTGTGCTAGGGGTTTTCCATTATGGCAGTACATGTTGGACAAACCCACTTAATCAAAGTTGATCCACAGCCCTCCACTGCATTGCCTCTCATACACCTCTGGAACACTGAACTGCACGCAATGAACATGATTGATGCACCACCAGGTTCCTGGACCCGTACCTGCGACGAGCGAGTCGACGCCTGACCCGCGCACAGCTACAGGCCTGCCTCTCCAATGTGGCTGCCCTCCATTCGGAATTCTGGGTGCGTTGCTTGCCTGAAGAACCTTGATTTTCGTTTCTTTTCTGTTAACCCTTGCACATTGCATGAGTGAGAGGCTAAGAGCACACGGTTGCTTGCACTAAGTATAATCTCGGTGATATGAATCCGATCGATACGAATTTTCAGATCATACAAATTTTTAAAATTCCATAACCGGAACGCATTTCCGAACATGCTCCCACGCTGTTACGGACGATACAAACTCATGAACGAGCCACGACTCGTGTGCTGGCCATATATTGTTGACTCCACAATTGCCTACGCACTGTGAGCAGTTCGCAACAGCACGTGGCCTGCACATTGCCGTTGTTGCAGTTGCCTGTTGCAATCGCCTTTCACACTATATGCGCAAGGAACAGTTTTTTACACAGTGTGGCCCGCACATCGGCTATGTTGCAATCGCCTGTCGCACTTCACATGCTGCAAAATGTTTGGCAGTGCAAGCGGCAGCACGTCGTTCACTTTATGATCGCTAGCTGCGCTATACGAACAGGGATCAGTTGGTGGTGGTGCGCAGCCAGTGCATCACCAAAGTTGCGATCACCTGTTGCTCTAAGCACCGCGAGAAATTTGTGGAGACGTGTAGCCCGCACATGGCTGATGTTGCGATCATCTTTCACGTATGCGGCGCGAATGGTGAGCTGTGGCCGCACAGTCGTAAACATGCCTGTGTGAGTGCCTTTCTCGTGCTCCTGCATGCCGATTCCTGTTCTGTTTGATGATACAAATTTTCCCATGATCCCACAGGATTTATATCACCAAGATTCTACTGTAATTTGTGTACCGTACTCCCAAGACATGCTTGGCACCAACAATAGTGCTGCTGCTACTGCAGCGAAACAATTCCAGAACTGATGACTGGTTCAGAGCTTTGTGCCTTGGTTCAGTATTCACCATTGGTAGTAGTATTCTGTGCTCCTCTCTTATTTCCTTTCTCATGATTGTGCAGTGAATTGATCTCCACATCTCCCAGGGAGTGCAGTGCTATTGCGTATGGCTTTTCAGTATTTACTTTTTGGAAATTTCGTAGACCTTTCTCAGCGTTTATTTCAGTTTTAGAAATCAACTTCTCTGTTGCTTTAGAGAGTATTTTTCTAGATGCTTTTTTTTTTTTTTTTTTTTTTTTTTTTTTTTTTTTTTTTTTTAATGAGCCACATGATGTTCTGTTCAAAATTGATGGTGTATCTTGGCCTCTTCTCACTCTCATACCATTTATATGCGGTTTCAGAAGTTTTCAGTGTCCTTACTTGCAGTAGTGGTGGCAGCGAAGCAGGAAAGTAAAGAGCAGAGTGAGAACAGAACAGCGCAGGGGCTGCTGACATGGCCAAGATTGCACCATCATATAAATCAATGTGTCTGTGCGCGAGGACAACATCCCTTCTTGTGTGTTCATTCTTGCTCTCCAGCATGAAACGAAAGATAAGATTTAATGTTTATAGCAAGTTTCTAGTACCATATTTTCTGGTTTATAACATGCACCTTTGTATAAGACGGACCTCCAATATTTAGAGGCTTTAAACAAAAATATTGGTGTATAAGACACACCCTTGTATAAGGAGCACCTCGATTTATTCAGAATAGGGCAATAGGACTTGACTATATACACTTGCCCAACCATCGGGCGATATGTGCCTGAAAGGAAATCTGTTACATGCACGTCCAAGTGATAGAAAAAAAGATGCAACTCTTATCCACAAAAAATCTCTAGCTCAGTGAGAGCAGGAACATTTATTTTTGCTCAGAGCCTTGAGAGGCTTCATTTTGGTATGCGGTGGCCGATTTCTCGTGACAGCGCTCAGGCGTCCTCTTTGCGCTCATAATTACTGTGCTGATCATCGCTGTGTGCGAGCGCTCTAGCGCACGCGGCAAAGTACATGTAGGAAGGAGAAAACGCACATGCAACAGCCATCAAACAATGTTATAAATCGTAACTGGAAAAGAGATTCGGCTCTATCTGGCTTGTCTTGGCAGCGTGGAAAGGGTGAGGAGCATGAACGTAATCACTTTTTGGTATTCTGCCAGTGAGACAGCTGTACAAATCTAGAACACCATAACGACTGTAAATATTGTAATTTCAGGAGTCACTACTGCTACCGTTTCACGATAAAGTTCGCCTATAAATATTGCACAGGACGTAAAAAAAAGACTTGCATCAGACACCTTGTTGTATAAGATGCACTACTGAAAATTTTGTCAAAACACCGCATCTTATACACCGAAAAATACAGTAAATTTTTTTTTTATTTTTTGACCTTTTTGTGTTTATGTATTAGAGTGCCTTTTGCTTAGGGTTATTAGCAGACTTGTTTGCAGGAATTTGTGTGCATACTTTAAGACATATTGGCTGTTACAAATTTTCATGCTAAATCCAACTTCGTTAAAACGACGTTCGACTGCACAACCAAATCAAAATCATGATGCTCATAAATAGGCTGAAACTTGAAATGAATTGGCATAAGGTTGTGTCTTGGCTTTATGGAACTGGTTGGCCAAGTATTGTATTTATGGACCTTGGAATGGGCTGTGAGTGGAGAACAATGATATTGGTTTGTTTTAGCTAGAAGGATAAGCGTTCATGTTTTTACCTATTATTGAAAGCACGAGCATGGGATAACCCATTGGACGTATTGTTCCCCACAATACATAATGTTGGTTTGGCTGACTAGCTTACCTTTCACTAAATTCTTTTTCATCATTAGTTTGCTCAGCTGTGCCTGCTGCATGTGGTTGGTCACTCTGATTTACATGTTTGAATGGCCAGTCTGGTATGTAATGCCTAATGCCGAAAGGTGCGGTTGGAGATATGCTTGGGAGCTTGGACACCATTGTATTTGTGTGATCTGTTACTGTGTTCATTTTCATGCTTCTTTTCTTTCTTCCTTCCTTTCTTTTCTTTTTTCTTAGTATTTGCCAGTTCAGTTTTTCTTTTTCTTCTCTTCTGGAGGTGCTTTCCACTATCGTGCTGTCTGCATCCTCATAGTTCCATTTGTGCAAGCAAATGTTGTGGAAGGAAAAGCAAAAAATAGCAGCATAGTTTTGTACTTAGTTGAATAAAGGTTGCGGCATTTTCGATGGTATGGGATTGGCTACTCTTCTAGTCTTAACAGTGCAGCATACTACTTATAGCTTCTGCCAGCTGCTGTAAAAGGGGGGCACCTGTTTTTATGTGCCCATGTGTGTGCAAGTTTCCTCATTTTTGGCTCAGTCTGCCACCATTGTGGGCCCTTGACCGATGGGACAGACGAGGCATGATTAATGTTGTAGCGTTTTTGCTATTCAAATAAGACATCATCCTTCTCCTCTTTCCTAAACATTAGGCAGAGTATTACGAGGATGCTGTAGTACACCGATCTCACTGATGTTGCTTCCACTCACTCGCACGCAGGACATTCCCATGAACCACCCTGAGCGTGCTGAAATCGCTGGCTGTGGGGCCAAGAATCGCTACAGGAGCATATTGCCAAGTGAGTTTGGCTAGGCCACAACTAGCCCTGGGAAGCTTAGGTTTGGTTCTGCACAAAAGGGTGCTGCCACTTCTTCTTGGTGCTTAATGCTTGCCTTGCATTCTTGAAATTTTCGCTAGCGCCTGTGGTTTTTCCACTTTTGAGCTTTCTTTTTCTTGGGAAGTGAAGCAATGGTTTTGAAGAGGTTTGCAATGCACTTCCCTCCCTGCAGTGGTAGGGAAAATGCACTGGTGCCAGCTCGAATGCTGCCACATTTGGTGTGTGCATTACAGTCACACTGCTATCGCACTGGGGCCGCCTATGTTTTACGTGAAATGGAACTCTGTAGTCACTGTTCATCTTGAGTGGGACAGGATTGAAAGCACCAGTCTTTCTATTTTCTTTATTTTTGGCTCTATGACAATCCTGCATTGTTGGCGCACAAGCAAGGCTCTTAGTAGTCTGTCGTACTGGTACTGTTTTGTTGTAGACCACATGTAAAGTAAATGAGGCAGGTGCATAATTTCACAGCCCTATGTTGGCATGTCCACACCTCTTCATGGCTTAATCGCAAGCGGCTTGTGGGCTCTTGCTTTGAGGTAGGTGAAGAGGACTCAGGGGGGGCCATGGCTCCAGGGTCACTCTGTGCACATTTTGAAGGCTCCCTCTGCTCACATTGGCAGTAGATTAAATGGCAGCTTCAGTCTTCAGTTTTCGCAGTGACAGAAAGCCTGCTGGCATGCAACCTTCAATGTAACGAAGCAATTGCTGCGACCTAAGGATTCACAGGCGTCTTTTGAATCCATTCATAGCGAAGTCTGGATGTATTTTGCTTTCTTAGTACAATGGGCTGACCTGTCCTTCATAGAGTTGTGTTAAAGATATATATATATATTTTTTTTTTCGTGGTGTCTTTCATGTTGGGTGCAGTGTCGAGAGTTCCTAAGGGGCACTAAAGAGTAGTGTTAATCAAAGCAGCGAGTGACGCAAGCTTGTTGAACCACTCTTTGTGCCTTGAAGCTGTCCTCCCGTTGTGACCCCACCATTTGCAAAGAGCATGAACTGTGTGTACCTTACCTGAAGTTACATCAGGAAAGTCATGCTGGAATTGGTGAATGGCATCGATATGTTGTTCACTTTTACCTACTTTTTTTTTTTTTTTGCATCTTGAAGCCGAGTTCTTGGAGAAAACAAAACAATATGTTTGCAGTCCTGTGACTCTAGTTCCAGTGGGAGCCTTGGCGCCGTCTGCTTTTGTTGCTGCCGTAGACGAGCACAGCCGGGTGCGCCTCCTGCGCGGCACAGAGGAGGAGTACATCAACGCCAACTACCTGAGGGGTTACGGAGGTGCGCCACGGGCCTACATTGCCACCCAGGGACCCCTGGCCCACACGGTGGCAGACTTTTGGGCCATGGTGTGGCAAGAACGGGCCCCAGCCATCGTCATGATCACCAACCTGGTTGAAGATGCCAAGGTGAGGGCAACACGCTTCTTTTGTAGCAGAATCTTATTAACACCTGTGTGCAGAAATTAAACCACAAAAGCAGCCCTAGTTGTGAATGGCTATTTTATCCCAGGGACAAACGCAGAAGAGACGTGTTTGTCTCTTGTTCCTTGTCCTGTCGTCAGTGCTATTTAGATTACTTTTCGTTATATAATTTTTGTCCATAAGCAAAACCAAATATATATTTGATCCTGGACATAAACACCGTACACCCGCCAGGCACCTCCACTGTTGACACTGCGTTCGGCGCCACACTAGTGGCCAGTTTTGCATCCTGGTCAGGATGGTGCCTCATAGGAATGCGTGTGAATAAAAATTACCAAAGGGTTTTTATAATTTCACTGCATGTGCATCTGTGACATCATCCCCACGTGAAGAAAAGCTGGGTGCACCCTAGAACAGATTCCAAAAATATGAATCACCATTTCAGAGGCAGCGTACATTTAGAACACTGCAATTTGTGTGCATCACAGCTGCCCTCAGCTGGAGGTATCGAATTGAAGTGTGATTCTTAGAAACATATGTAAACAAAACTTTCCAAACTATATTTCTCATTTTACCGTGTACTCGCAGAGGCAGCCATTCTTTAAAAGGTTGCAACCTCTGTGAAGAAGGTGGTTGCAGAGTAACTGAGCTCACCCCTTGCTCAGGAAGGCAGATGGTGATCTGTTGGAAGGCATTCAGCATGCTCTGCCTATGCAGAACAATTGCTGGTGCCACAAAGCTTTTGCAGGCTCAAAGATCATAGGGTTTGCTAAAAAATTTTTAAATGCTGCTGACAGTGGTGTAAATTTTTTCGCATGGTTGCTTGCTTCTCACTGTGTGTACGTCTCATTGGGCACGTTCGGCTGGCACTGAAAAACATACCAGAAAGGTTTTCCTCTGTTTCGCATTCAAAAAGAGGCTCGCTGCAGTGTGGTATGTTGACTGCTTAGTACGCAGAAGTTCGTGGGTTTGAGACACAATTGTAGCCTTTGGCAATTTCCTGTAATCACTACAGACAGTAAAGGAAAGGTGATGCTAACCAAGGTCTACTTTGAATGATTGGATGGGTTGCATTTTTCTTGCCTGCCTGTACTATGTGTGGCTCTGAACTGATGCTGTAACTGAAGTCTGTGTGCGCACCTATTGTCCAAAGTGCGTGCCACTCAACGTTCAGCTCTAATTTCTGCAAGCAAGGCAGCATTTCACAGCCTGCTGGTGCACAGACATCACCACGGAGTGTGAACATACATCCTGGATGTATCCAGCATTTTGTGTTTGCGCAAGTGTGTCTACATCATGCAGCACCCATATAGCAGCGTGATGTGTGGCAGATGGCACTAGAAAAGTGCGGAGCCCCAAAGTTCATCCTAGGTCTTTGTTTTCCAACTAGTACTAGAACTTTCTGACTCAAAGCAAGGTTGTGGCATGGTTTGTTCTTAGAGCAGTTCATTGCTTGGTGCGTTGATCTGAACTTCCAAGAGTGTTGAGTTATTATGCATTTCCTACTCTTTCCTGTATATTGCACAATTTGCAAAGCACCAGAGGAGGTGAGAAGTCTGAGATGCTCCCTTTCTTTTTGCAGGTGAAGTGTGAGAGGTACCTGCCAGAAGTACGAGGCACATACGGGCCCTTTGTGGTTGAGGTGGTACGGATGTTGGCACGTGATGGCTACACCTTGCGGGAGTTGACTTTGCAGGTACATTGTTCTCTACCTTGAGGGCAGACCAGCACAACAGCCCCTAACTAAGGCAGTGTACTATTCAGTTTTCAAAGAGCCACTCTTGTTTTCTGACGCAGTGTTTCACTCATCTTAGAGTGAGCACAGGGCGAGTCAAGGGTATATGCCAGCCAGTACTGGCTTTGGTTATTGCATTGTCAAGCGCATAATTCCTATGCAATCATCTTTGAAGAAGTGCGAGACAGATGCATGCAAAAGGTGGGCGAAGCAATGCAAGTGCTTTCTCACAGTCTTAAATTTTTTTTTATCAATGCAAACCAACTGACACTGCTACACCTAAACGTTACTGTTTTTGTACCTTGCTCACGAAGGCTAAATTTGTGCCTTAGGCTGTGTTCATAAACGCTGGCACAGCCTCTATGAGAGGCTTGTATCAGGATGTTCTTCTGGACCACTTGGTGTGGCTAGTGTGCACTTCCAGTCTCACCACACTTCCTGTCGGTGAAGTGCGGGGTGGTGGGGAAGCACTTGTGGCATCCTACTATGATAGCACCATAGTTTTTACTGCACTCGGTACATGGTTGCTGTCTGTAAGTTTCTGTGGAGGCCTGGCAATTGCTTCTGAACTATTCAGACTGTGGTGCTTGAAAATTTTATTGGACATTCCGTTGCACATCGCGTGCTGGCAGGTACAGTAAAGCCCCTTCATAGTAAACTCACTGGGACCAGCGAAAATCTTTACTATATCAGTGGTTCGTGATGACATGGTCCTGAAGATGCTGTCTGGTAGTTAAATGGCCACTTACTGACCACGTCTTGTTGCTTAATGAAAAAGAAAAATCACTGTGATATAGCTTCCATCTCTCTCTTATCATCCTTTCGTGCAATTTTTTTCACTTATAAAAATTTTTTACATCTAGTGGAAGTGCCTCTTAATCACGAGGACAACATGAAATATAACCGAGTGATTTCATGTGAAAATCAAAGCCTTGCATGAACACGGTGTCACTTTTTGCTGTTTTTGTTTTTTAAAAGACAATAAATGATAAATGCGCATGGCAGTCAAGTGCTGCAAGACCGTACACGCCGCACTTCCACTTGTTGTCTCCGCTGCCTCATGCTTTGGGCTGCACAGTACTGTGAATATTTGCCTGTTTCTTCCCCTTCCCTATTCCTTGCTGCACTTTTACTCTCCCTTAATTTCTGAATGGACTGCGCCACCTCGTTTCTATGTTTGCAGACAGCTTTACTTTTTTTTTTTTTTTTTTCTTAAGCACTGCATGCTTTCCCTCACGGCTTCAAGGTCTCCGTAAAGTAGGCTTCTCCAGAACGCTGCTAAGCCTAGTGGTAAAGCCACTTAAAAGGACACTCAGTGTTATTTTTCTGTTTTCAAATGCAAAAAAAAATATTTTCCTCGCGATTCTAGGCAGTGCGTGGGCGGCAATGTCATATTGTAGGAGTCGTCGCCGTGAACAGGTGCACTTTACTATAACTGATTTTTACCAAAAGTGTATTTACTCTAAGGGAGGGGGGATATACAGTTGTCTATAGAAGATGAACTGGGACTTTAGTTTCACTTTACTATATCCGAGTTTATTATAGCAGGGTTGTATTGCAATAGAAGCACTGACAGCATACTGGCATGTTGTGCGACATAGGTAACAGCGCACGTCTGTCACATCATTCTGAACTGATGTGACAGAGATTATGACTGCTTCTATTCACAAATGATCATGGAAGACAGTTGGGCTAGTTGGTGTGTATTCGTTAATGACTGCGACATTGCAACTAGTGTGGAAAAACACAAAAGACAGCGACAAAAGGTACCGATGGGACAGCGTGCTACCTTTTGTCGCTGTCCTTGCAATGTCGCTTCTATTCACAAATGGCAACAATATGGTACACCAGAATTTCTACTGGCAAGGGACTGAGGGCTCTGAGGTAGCATTGAGTGTAGGAATACGTTAAGTTTTAGGGCTCAAAAAGCAACAGTATATGTTGTGCCAGTGCTGTGCACAGGCATCAAAGAGGTGCCGGGATATGTGCCATTCGCAGAGTGTTTGACTTGCCTTCCTTCTCAGACACTGTGCATCTCAGCTAATGATTTGAAAACCGGCTTCCCCGTGTGGAGGGCCCTGTGTTTCACTTGCTCCCTCCTTCTTTCTCGTGCAGAAGAGTGGGGAGGAGCGGGTGCGGCACGTGCAGCACCTGTGGTACACGGCATGGCCCGACCACCGGGCGCCCGAGTCTCCCAACCAGCTGCTGTCGCTGGCCCTCGAGGTGGAGCGCTTGCAGGCCCACTCCCACGGACCGGTCGTCGTCCACTGCAGGCAAGTCTCTTCCTGGTCCATGGTTGTGGGCAAGGGCATGTTTTATGCCAGAAAGGTGCCAAACAAAATGGAGTAGAGTCTCGATGATACCAATTTTTCAGGACTGCAAAAAATATTCGTACCCGAATTCTTTGATCCAAAACAAGCCAAGCTGAATATGAAATGAAACACAGTTTGTTTGGCACTATTATTTTTGGCCGAAAAAGTCAGTCAAACACTTGAACCTCGATATAATCAAGTTGTAGTTGGTAGGAGAAACTTCTTTATATTATAGTGAACTTGCTGCACCAAGGTTTTTGTCTTCCAGTGGCGCAAATGGTATCGCGCATCACTAAAGCCCTCCTGTTGCGCTTTTTTTGCCTACATGCACTAGCAAAGCGATTTTAGAAAAAACGCCTAGAAAAAAAAAAGTGGAGAGAGTAGTACAGCTTCATTGTTAACTCGAAATCGCATATCTCAAAATATTGCATCAACCCAGGTTTTCTATGGAGCCAAGCAGCTCACCACTGGCGCTGTGCATTTAGTGGAGAGAATAGTACAGCTTCATTGCTAACTCGAAATCGCATATCTCAAAATATTGCATCAGTCCAGGTTTTCTGCGGAGCCAAGCAGCTCACCACTGGCGCTGTGCATTTATATATAACCTTCGAAGTACTTTGCGACCAAATTATGAATCTCGAGATCCTCATTCTTGGCTATAGGTATAAACGCCATCACTGAAAATATGCAAATATGAAATATGAAACCAAGCAAATATGAAACCAAGCGATACTGCCAGAATCTGTTGATAGTGTCAAGCAACACTATGACCCGTCTTGTGCTCCCGCTAAACAGCGCGGCTGGTTTGGCTAGCTTAGTCTATCCTTGTGGACTGCGGGCTCGCACACTGGACGTGATATAACAGCCGTCAACTGTTTGTACTGTTAGCGGGGCCAATAGCATCACAATGAGACGGGCGTGGTGGCCCAATTTTGTTTATGCTAGTTTCTAAATTTGTTTGCAAACTTGCTCGGAAACACCACGGCAGCACCGCTGCTTCGTTCACTATTGCAAAGATAAGTGGCCCATGTGCCGCAGTGGTCACTGCGGCACATTCTTACTCTTGCGCGTGCACTGTGCAGTGCTGGCATTGGGCGCACGGGTTGCTTTGTGGCCAGCAGCATCGGCATCCGGCAGCTGCGCGAGGAAGACAGCGTTGACGTGTTGGCCATCGTGTGTGCACTCCGCAGGGACAGGTAAGAAACAGGCCATTGCACATCAAATTCCCGTTTATAAATCAACCGACGACTGCGGTACTTGGTATTCTAACACTGCTCTTTACGTCGGAAAACCTGATGCCTTCGTCATCAGCAGCATAAGCAAAAAGTGTGCATCTGCTCTGTTCACAGTTACAATCCTGCGGTGCTTCCATTGGAGCAGCATCACATAGGGGCCAATTAAAGAAATTTATCTTGGATTATAGCACGGTTCCCACAGCTGGCGGCAAATTGGATAAATTTTACAAAAACAAATGAAAACACAAATACACACACTACTTCTTGGTAGTGTTGTGGCACAGTGTATTTTTCGCTATGTTCTTGAGCAAAAAAGTGGTAGTTTGAAGCCACTTGTAGCCTTTCCGTCTTCTTTTCTTTCTTATTTCCTGTTGCTGTGCAAATATTTTTCTGAAAGTGCAACAAAATTTGGAATGACACTTATGCTTTGCTTTTAAGGACAGGTCCTGAGATCTTTAACCCTTTTAGGGTTTTTTTCCGTAAATGTACGGTAGCGGGTTTCAGTCCCGCTAGGCCTTTGCCATACCGGTATGGTTCCAATCCTCTGTTTGAAATTTCGCACCCTAATGACGATACATGCTCACTGGGAGGTGCTGCCACCTCCTAGGACTTGCAAGAAGTGTTTGAAATTTATTGCAATGCTTTTTTGCGATCATTAACAAAAGTGATTTCTAGTTGCAGCGTGTTCAGCTTTGCCGCGTGATCGCAATGGAGGCGCATGAAACTTGCTTTTTATCTTTATGATCAAACCTGTGCAGAGGCCACAGAAGCCGATTTTCATCTTTAGTGGGGTTTTTGTTAGCTTGTTTATCATCGACGCTCACAAGGTATTCCTGCTTTCCTTGTTTACTGAGTTTCCTGAGCTTCCCGAGTTTGCATGTTGAGCAATGTTGACTCCAATATACGGTTCCTAATATTTTTCTACAACTTTTCCTTGACTTTTCTCATATTGAACTTTCAAAATCTGCAATAAATTAATTTCACCATCTGGGAAAGTTTTCTAAAAAATCTGACCCTCAAAGGATTAAGGCGTCCCTCAGGATCGCTACGATGCCGTTCACCAAACTGCCCAAGATGTGCTGTCGGCTGAAGCCGAGGCATGAAGCAAATATGGTGTTCCCTTCATGCTTGCGCTAGAAAGGTGCTTGTCGGAAATGTTGAATGCTAGCACTTCCTTGCGAGGACGTACCACACCGGGCTAATTTTATTGTTTGCTAGTGATTTTAACACGCAACGTTCATGGGCTCGTGTTGTGCATAAGTATTAATTACCGTATTTACTCGCATAATGATCGCACTCGCGTAATGATCGCACCCCTGAATTTTGAGGTCAAAATTCCATTTTTTTAAATTCCCCGCGTAATGATCGCACCCCGAACATGGAGCCGCCTGGTGGTTGATCTGCAGTCATCCCGCAGCGAATGCATTCCGACGAGTTCCCAACCTAGTCTAGTATCGTTGGAGTTCCCATGATTCCATGCTTTGCGGCGTTCGCCATTTTGCAATTCGGCAGCGTCGTAGCGTGCTTTGTGTTTTTGTGCGAGTTTACGCCATTTCACCATGGGGCGGTATGCCAGTTACACCGCCGCGTTCAAGCTGAAGGCTGTCGACTATGCACTGGAGCATGGCAACCGCGCTGCTGGTAGGCATTTCGGCGTGGACGAAATGAGGATACGCTATTGGAAGAAGCAGCGCGAGAAGCTGATGGCTACGAACAAGACATGGCGGGCTTTCCGTGGACCCAAAACGGGCAAGTTCCCTCGTGTTGAGGAGGCGGTCCTAGAATACGTGAGGGACCTGCGCAAGGATGGTTGTGCAGTGTCATTAGAAATGATACAGACGCAGGCGCGCACAACTGCTAGGAAGCTGGGAATCGCCGCAAAGGATTTCCGCGCTAGCTTCGGTTGGACGACTCGCTTTATGTGACGGAATGGACTTTCCCTGAGGCGGCGGACGTCGTTGTGCCAGCGGCTCCCAGCCGCGTATGAAAGCAAAGTGATAGACTTCCATCACTTCGTCACTAGGCTTCGCGAAAAATGCGGTTACCTCATGTCGCAAATTGGAAACGCCGATCAAACTCCGCTGATGTTCGACATGCCCCGGAATACAACTGTGAACGAGAAGGGTGCTCGGAGCGTCCTCGTGAAGACGTCTGGCGCAGAAAAACAGCGATGCACAGTCATGCTTGCTGTGATGGCCGACGGGCGGAAGCTGCCACCATACGTGATCTTCAAACGGAAGACTATTCCGAAGGGAAACTTTCCCCGTGGCATCCATATACGTGCACAGATGAAAGGGTAGATGACTGCAGACCTGATGGTCGACTGGATCAAGACTGTTTGGGGAAGAAGACCAGGAGCATTTCTGCTTCCCTCGCTTCTGGTTTTGGACAGTTTTAGGGGTCACCTTGTGGACAGCGTGCGTGCCAAGCTGAAAGAGCTGCGCACGGACATTGCAGTCATTCCTGGCGGCCTGACTTCGCTGGTGCAGCCTCTCGACGTGTCTTTGAACAAACCGTTCGAGGACAACGTTCGACGACTTTATGCTGAGTGGATGGCGATGGGCCAGCATGATTTGACGCCGAGCGGAAAGATTAGAAGGCCATCCGTGGAGATGCTGTGCTCGTGGATCACAGAAGCGTGGAGCAGTATCCCCGACGAGGTAGTGGCTAAGAGTTTTAAGAAGACAGGCATATCTAACGCTTTGGATGGAACGGAAGATGACTTCCTGTGGGATTGTGAAGATGCTCCCAGCAACGACACTGCCGTTTCCGATGAGTCGTGCAGCAGTGAAAGCGAGGATGGCGAGGATTCAGACTTTGATTAGAGTACTGACGAAAAAAAAATAAATGAGCATTGTGCACTCCATGTGATGCTTAATGTGCGTGTTTATTGCGAAGGTAAGCCTTACTCAGCTTTTATTTTTGGTTGTAATCGAGATATATGTTCTAAGACGTCTGACTTGCAACTTGTTTGTGTTTTCGGTGCTCAAAAATTTTTTGTAGAAAATTTACCCCGCATAATGATCGCACCCCGAAATTTGCGTCAGTATTTTAAAAAAAAAAGTGCAATCATTATGCGAGTAAATACGGTAATTATTAGTAATTAGCTAATTATGATTTATTTGAACTTTACTGTATAATCAGGTCATATTCGTTGGATAGCTTATGTCGAGGACAGTTTAACTAATTGTAGGCCATAATTGGTTGCATAAGTTGTTAATTTTTTTATTAAATTGAACTTTATGCTGCAGATTTTGGCCTGTATCCTTTGATATTATATGTCTCGTATAATTGCACCGGACTATAATTTTAGGAGTTAACTATAACTGTCGTGAATTAATCTATATTTAACATTTCGCTAAAGCAGTAGTCATATATCATTGGTGAGTTGGTACTGAGTATGATTGCACTGCACTAATTGTATGTCTTAGATACGATAACTGTACTGAGTATGATTGCACTGCACTAATTGCATGTCTTAGATGTGATAAGTGTCCATTGTGATTAAAGATGGAACTTTAGGTTAAAACATCGTCATATTGTTGAAAAGGTCTCGACGAGCACAATGTAAATTTTTTTCCCAACACCTTGTCAGCACGGGGTATTGCTCTCTCCCACTTCACAAGGTGAAGCGGATTGGCGGTGGAAAAAAAAAAGTGTCTCTGTGTCTCAGTGTTGCTCCGGTACTTGCTGGTACATCCTGGAACAAAACAGGTTGGCATACCATTGCCCCGTCCATTGCCCCGTGCATTCTGTATACGATACTACACACACCACCCCATTTTGAGGGCAATAGAATTCAAAGTGTTGCGCTTGAGAACTGTCTGGGTTGTCATTAACACGGCAATATCAGCGCCTGGCCACATTAAACGCACCAGACCACACATCAAAAGTCGCTGATGTTAAGCGCACTACTCTCAAGGACGCATAACCATTCACAGAAAATAAACTAGGTCACTGGATAGTAAGGAAACGCAAAGCAAATGCGCACAGCTGCTGCAGAACCGACAGGGTCTCTATACCGCATTGTAGCCTGCGTGGCTCAAACTTCAACTGCAGCATCATCTCAGTGCCTAGGCACAAAGCGCGGCCCCTTTTAGTGGTGCAGTGCCTGAACTGAAAAGGATCTATAAAGGATCTATGACCTCATGCAGTTGCTCTATGACCTAATGCAGTTGCTCTTGGAAATGGCAGAAAGTTGGTTCCTTTTTTTATTATTCGCCAAGAAAACCATGGCCTCTGTGAAGACTGAAATGAGCAACCATAGTGGTTAATTGCAAAACCAACATTGTACGCCAGTTAGTAGCTAGTCGTATAATCCTTAGCGACAAGTTTGGTTAGAAAGTGAATATATTCCTAATTACTCTACGCGATCATCACTTCAGTGTCTTTCTTGCAGTATGTACATACCTTGTTCTTTGCCGTTTGTGGCTTATGCCTCCAGTGATGGCCTGCAAACATCATCTCCCTTCGCCATTCATGCCTGCATGCATAACATGTATCAACCATGACATCGTCTTGCTCTTCTCTTCATTCTGAACCCAGTTTTCTACGCACATTGCTAGCATTTCTTTCTTGCAGTGGATGCATTTGCGGGTGCCAAAGAGATGTGACTAGGAAACACGGCTCCATCTGATTTGTGGCAAAATTTAAGAGGGAATGGAAGGACCACCATGTCAACACCAGTGATGAACTTGCCAAATTTAACAAATTTCTAATCTTTTTCTTTTTAAAGAGCATTCCTTGTGTATATTACCGGTTACCGGGCAGATTGTGTGAGCCCTCCACGGATCTTCTTTCATTTGTACATACTATGATCTTCTTCTTCCTCTTGTACATACCATCATCATCGTCCCGCGGCGCCGGCTCCGGCATGCGCTTGGGTTTTGTGCATTGGAATAAACGCCAGACACGAAATTCCTTTCCTTGCCGTCTCGACCTGGCCTTCCTCCACAATATTCAGGACAGCCACTTTCTATTTATAACGCACTCTAAATTTTGTGTTTTGTTCTTGGTTGCACAAAATGTGTGCCACTTTGAAGATCAAACAACTGTCAGATACAGACTCGCTCAAGTCTGACCCATGACACAGAATGTATGCCTATCAGTGCTTTGCAAGATACTTCAAAAAAGTATCTTCGATACCGATACTCAATAACCTGAAGAATTGTATCTCTGATACCGATACAAGGTATAGAACCGAAATAGCTTTTCGATGCAGATACTCACTGCTGTATTGTAAATACTTCAATACATCACTTGAAATCCCAATATAATAAAGGCGGTGATATTATTAGTGAATTTAGGAAATTTCACTGTGATTTCTGGAGCATTTAGTGCATTCTTATGGTGCAGTTTTTTCCTGAAAGGGCTTAAACGAATCTGACAGCACGGATTTATTGAACCTGCACTGTCTGGGCAGCTGGCCTTGTCAGAACTTCACATTGAATGGAAGTTGTGGTTACAATGAAACGATCACTTCCACAAGCAGCCTTGCAAAAAATTTCTTCATGCGAACCGACCTGCGAGCACTTGGCTACATGCAAATAAATCTGGAACTTTTTCTGTTTCTTTTCATTTCATACACTACACATTAACTTGCCTGGGCCCGTATTTCGAGTTTGCGTCGTTATTGAAGTGTCGCTATTTCATGTGACCTCGAGCCATCTGATTGGTCGAAACGCCGGAAACGGGTGTGGCCACTACGGAACCAGAAGAGGCGGCAATGTCATGTTCCGGCGTTTCCACCAATCTGACTGCTCGAGGTCATGTGAAATAGCGACACCGATAACTACGCAAACTCAGAATATGGGCCCTGGTGGCCCCTCCGTTTTCTCAGAGATAAAATGCCCGGTGCTGCATGCACTCGGGGAACTGAGCAGTTATTTTGCCATTAGTGCAATAGCAGGCTTTTGAAGCTATGTATTCTTTGTTAAAATCTAGAGAAAAGCCACAAATGCAAAATGGCTGAACGTTTTTATTAGTTACGAAAGAGCCCTGTGATATGTCCGTTCTATAAGCAAGGCAAAAGAGAAAAGCCTCTCTAAATAAGTAGATGAGCACGCCGCATTGTTTATATTTGGTGAAGGTGCCTTTTATCAGATAAGAGTGAAGCATAGCCACATCGACTCAAGGATCCTGGAGGTAGTAAAAAAGTCAAGTTTCACTAGCGTCGCTTGAGAACTACGCCTGGTGGTAGAAAAAATATAGAAGTGGTCTTTTTTTAACAGAGAGTGGCTGATGTGACATCAATCAATTCGCATATTTCAAAATGATTGTAACAGTTTTTTGCTTTAAAATACAAGAGTATCTTTACGAGCTTTGCTCAAATGTTTCTAAATTACTTGTGGCAAGAAATTGTTTTACAACACATTATTTGTTATTCAAACTTATGCGCTGAAAAGGTAATTTACATGATTTTCACATCGTGTATTCCATAAAATTTTTAAAATAATGTGTTTTCTAGAAAAAAACCTAGTGGAAGCTCCTTCCCGGCGCAATTACAGAGAATGGGTGTGTCTCCAATCAAACGTGAACTACAAAAACGGTGGTTAGCCGACTGCACTGTGGACGACTGAGGCTTTAGAAGCTCGTTTTCTTGCCGCCATGCAGTTGACAAGCAGAGAGTTAACCAATGTCTGGCTCACAGTGGCTTCAGTATTTGCAGTCTCTCTTTCTCTTTTATATATATATATATATATATATATATATTTTAGTGTCAAGTATCATTAAAATACACAATACTGTAAACATGTATTTTTGATATCGTATCTAATACTAATACGATACTGCCAATGACTGTTGCCTATCTTCATTGCAGGGGAGGCATGGTGCAAACGGCAGAGCAGTATGAATTTGTCCACAGGACGCTTTGCCTCTTTGAGCGTGAACTGCCACCTAAGGGCGCTCGCTGAGCAGTCCTCAAGACAGGATGCCAGTCCTGGCGGGACTGCCACTCACCCCACCAGCACGCATTGCTTGAGAGGCGCACTGGGCGATGCTGGCCGGACGTAGGCCTCATTCGGCAGCCGATGCATTGTCCATCCAGCAACATGGTGTCAATGTCTCCTTCAGGTGTTGTGCAGAGGAGATGCGCTGCTGGAATGGTGCCACAGTGCCCTCAAGTTGAAGTGTGGTATGAATGAACCTTGCTGCATGAACTTGGACCTTCTCTTGCTCTATGCTTGGAGCGCACTGCAACTGCTCAGCGTCATTTTTGAGCATGCGCCTTTTAACCATTTCAGCCACATCCACTGTTGCGCTTTTGTTTTTTGTTGTCTGTACGGCATGTTTTTTATGGTGTTCATACAGTTGCTGGGGCAAGGGGTTGTTGGGCTGTTAGTGATCGTGGGGTTTGACAACCTGGAAGGTTTTGATTCATCATTGTGAGCTGTATCATCCTCACCCCATCACCAGCCTGACCACACCCACTGTGGGACAAAGGCTTCTTCCATATTCCTCCAATTAATGCGGTCCTGTGTTAGATGCATCTCCTCAGCCCTCACAAACTTCCTAATGTCATCGGCCCACCTCTCCCACCCCCTCCTAGGTCTACCGCCCCTTGGAGACTAGTTTCTTGCCCTTAAGGTCCGCTGTCCAGGGCTTTTTTATTCGATCAGATATCAGAGATACTCTTTACAAAATACTACAACAGTGCGCACAGCGGAAAACATCAAAAGCACAAATCAAAGCTTTCTCATGCTCCCGTTCGGAAAGCCAGCTTCCTCATTTTCTGCGCTGGCCAGACAAGCCATGGGGATGATGTGCAACCGGAGACGGCATCGATTGGTCCTTCTATCTTACTGAGAGGAAAAGAGTGGGCATAGGCCACTAATTGTGTCAGCCACTTGCTACGCGCTTTTCCATTATGCCTTTCATTTTCACACAATCATACAACCGCACAAAATGAATGCTTTTAGTTTCTTTTCCTAGTCTGTGCACGCTTCAGAGTGTTCCGAGACATTACGTTCACCATTCAGATTGTTCTGTGACCGTGAACACAGAAAAGGCAGATGCACACACACGCACAGGCACAGACGTGCACCTGCCTGCTTTTTTAAGGAATACCGGAGAAACCACGATAGGAGGGGAAAGGGCAAGCTCCCTTCTTGGCTTTTGACTAAAGGTCACCTGGAGGTCCCCCTATACATTGAAGACTTGGCCCATCGTGCACGAGATAGGAAAACAGAAGAAAAAAAAATTCCTCAAAACGTGGGGCCACGACGTACACAAGTGAAATACTCCACCAGACACCACGCTTCCTGCCAAACGCTGAGGAGGAAGAGGAATTTACTTTGCAGAGGTTAAACAGCCAGGCAGGGGAGTAAAAAAAAAAACCACTGAGAGGGAACAGAAGGAGGGAAACCTGGCAAAACTGGTTGATTTCATTGGCTGTAACTGCGCTATTAATTAGTAATCTTTTGAAAAAATGTTTGCAGCCTTGCAATCTGGCAGTGAAGGTTCACAGACTTCTCCGAGGAAGAAAATATGTTGGGCCAGAGGGTGGACAGTGGTCCTTTTAACGGCATTTGCTTATCTTGCCTTCTCATTACATTTCCTGCCCGTGCCCAGCAAAACTGACAACAGACAGAAGAAAGAGAAGACACTATGAACACTGACTCTCCTCATGCAACGTGTTGTTAAATTATATTTCTCCTTGGTATCAACTAGAAGGTCAGAAGCTCAAGTTAGTTCACTGATGCACTATGCATACTCCCTAATCTCTTAGCATTGCACCTGTCATTTCTCATTCCATAGCTCACTACATTGCCCCTGTTTAAGTTGGACTCTTTTTGTTAGCCTCCATGTTTTTGCATGCCAGGTGAGTAACGACAAGATCCAGCTCTTGTATAGTACTTCTGGATATTATCTCAGTATTATAGGAAAGCCTTCACCTATCAGTGTCTGGGATGTGCAATATGTTGAGAGCTGGATACCTTTTTGTTGCTTTTTGACATTCAGTATCCTGGGTTGTTTTCTATTCCTGTCCCCCCTCTCCTTTGAGGAGGAGTCACACTTGTGTGGGTTGGGATGCTCTTAGCATACAGAGATTCCATATTGATCATGCTCCTTCCTGCATCTCTGGCAAGCCTTCTGAGTGCAATGCGACAGATGCTCTCACTTGGAAATGCCACTCTGGTAGGCCACCACATCTGGATTGCCAGGGAACAGAGGAGGGAGTGGATGGGTGAGGGGGAGAGAATATAGCACTGCTCTGCACCCTTTGTGTACCAGTTACATTTCAGTATCTCATCTTCCATTTGAGTGGCAACTGGCTGCCATGTAGAACTAGTGTGCAGATTTACAAAGCAATATATCGTAAAGTTGTAGCCCATAAGCATCATTACATGTGGCTGGCCGTTGACTAAGCCCAGCTTGTTTGGGATCCTGGTATATTCCAAGTACAGCCTGGCATGCTGCATTGAAAGTTGAAGAGTGCACATCGCTTCGTGGACTGTTCAGCTGGCTGCTAGTGTGTAGTGCAAATGTGCTGCAACCTGGGAAGTGCTGGGTCATTCAGGGGCGTCTAAAGGCACCGTTGGGTTTATTTCAGGCATTGAATAGAAACTATTGAAAACTGCGCACTAAAGTGTGAGTGAAATCACTGGAAACCATTGTTCATGCTCCTGTAAAGGGTTTTGGTAGAGGTGAGCATTCTTATTTTTGAACTTTCAGTGAGATCGAGGTCCCCAGATGTAGATCAACTAGTTGGAGTTGTGATGCTTGGGCTCTTGTAGTCAAGGAAGAGGAAGAATCGAAATGCAGGTGAACGATACTGGAGGTCTGACAGAGTATCTCCACCTGCAAACCATGAAAGGGCGGATGCTCTTGCTAGCATAACCTAATTTGGTGTGCAAAGGGCATTTTGGCTTCCTTCGTAAGGCTTATCAAGCACAGTGGCTTCATCATTTCACTCTCTGCAATCTGGTTTTTGACCTTTCTGTGGGTCCCTGCACATTTTTTTTTTCTTCATCTTTTTCTAGTATTACAAGAAAGTGACCATGTGCCGTCTTGCTGATTTTCCGCAAATCTTTTGAAAGGCAATCTTTCTTTCTTACTGTGGTTCGCTTAAGGCACAGTTGATGTGTTGCTGTGCGTGCTGCTTTGCTGCTTCTCTAAGCCATCTTTTAGCTATTGCTGTATTCACACCATTGCCCCTTTTGTGAACCTACTGTCTGCAGCATGTTTTGTTCTTGCACATGAATCATCTTGAGGAAGTATCTCATAACCAGCTAGGGCAGTTTGGGTGGTTCGGGAAGGCTGTTAGGGACAGGATCTGCCTAGGTTTTCTGTGCTCGTTCGTGTGCTTTACTGACAGTATATTTTTGGTCGCAACCCTAATGCCTTATCTCCTGCCAGTGCCATTGTTATGGCAAACGTCTTCATTTTTTTTACAAGTGTTCATTGTGCACGCACACCATTGTTCTGGGCCAGGCAGTTTTAGGCTGTACATCCGTGCAAGCTAATCTGTATTGGTGGTGAAGTGTATTTTGTGTTTTGCTAGCTGCCAGAGAAAATTTTCATCTTGACATGCTTCTTCTTGAGTTGTTCCCTCTCAGCAAAATGTATACTCTCAGGTTTGTGTGTGAATATCGAAGCAAGCAGCTGGTTCGGTGTGGTTTAGGGAAAATAATTCACAATCGATTTTACACCTCATTTTGCGCTTCAGTACTACTGCATTATTTTATGCCTTAGTAAGCATTCTCTTTTTTTCCCATGTTATAGTTTTACCTGAGGGGTGTTTTTTCATTTCCAAGTATTGTCTGGCTGTTTTGCTGCTGTCAATGATGCACCGAAGTAAAGGAAGCTGCAGGGTATGTTTTCATCAGATTTGTAAAGCAAGCAGGGTAAAATATGAACATTGGCAGTGAAGAGTGAAGCCTGATTGTCTGAAGAGTATAAGACTGTTGTGCAGTAATTAGTATATGTAATTAATTTGACGCACATCTGTCTAGCCAATGATGTTTCCTTTTATTGTCGTTCAAGTGTATGCGCAGTATTATCCTGCAGGTCTCTAGTCGGACTTGCTTCCGGTGCGACTTTAAGTCATTTATCGTTGGGAAACTTGCCGTAAAGTAGAAACCTGTCTATGACTGCCTGAAGTTCTTTAGGTACTTTATTTTTATTTTATTTTTCACTTCTACTGTTATACTGCCCGGAATTAGAACTGTGGGCATGAAAGCTTATTGCAGTTTCCATTATACATGCATATATATATATATATAAATATATAAATATATATTCTCTTCTTTTGATTATTGTGCTCTTTAACATGTATAATGTCTCATCCAAAAGCTAGCTGAATGCCTCATGCAGCAGCTGTGATGCATATTGTTCATCAGGAAAACCATGTTTTGAAAGGGGCCTTCTCATTAGGCCTCGCCTTACTATCATTCAAGTCACCTGCATACCTTTTGCCATCTATTGCAACTGCATCCTTTATTTCTTTTGTTTTTTCTGGAGTGTGATATGGGTCGATTTCATAAAAAGCATTTGTTCATCAAGGTCTGGATATGGAATGCATCCCTGAAGCCTTCATGATCGCAACACGAAGTGTGTTACTTTGCACATGCACAATGTTTAGTGATAACCACATTTTAAAAAAGAGAGAGAGAGAGAGGAAGGGGACCTGTAGATTCTTTTTCTGAATGTTTTTATTCAGCGTGAGTGAACCTTGTAAATTGTGAACATTTCTTCAGGGCTTGTTGGTGAAGTTCTCTTGTATCTGTGTTGTGTTCTATATAGAGATTCTATTTCCTCTCGGAGATCTTCACTTCCGGATTACTGCATTGAATGTGTTTGCTTGCTTGGCTGAATGGCATGGATGAACTTGGGAGATAATAATGAGGGGACGTTGACACATGCAATCTTGGGCGCCCAAGTTTTCACCTGCACAAGGCGATTTTAATAGACCAGTCTCTCGCTGGCGTTTTCCATAGCTGCAGCACAAATACGCAGTGGGCCAGAGATAACAGTGTACGAACTGTCATTTTCTTTCTGAACATTGTCGTTGCCACCATACAGTGCAAGAAATGTGCTAGATGCGTGTTGGTGGGTGTCTTTGCAGGTGTATCTGAAGCATTGTTGTTTATACCACTCCTTATGTTATTGCGTTATTGCTCCGTCTTTTGTAACCTATTCCTGCCTTCTCATCTGTCAGCTGTGTTGTTGGAATTGCACTGCCTTTGTGCATTCAAGGAGCAGAGTGGTTTCAGGATGGGAAAAGAAGGATGCGCAGTGTATGTTGTGTGGCTTTTTCTGCCACAAAGGAAGAGAATACAATACTTAAGGAAAGTGGCTGCATCTGTGTGTTAAAAGAAGCGGTGCTTGTGAAGGTTAGGCGATCAGCTGGTCTGCATTCATGGCATTGTACTGTCGCCATATTAAGGAGAGCATTCTTGTTCGTTGATGTTAACTATGCGCTTTACAGTACTTGCCCCCTACTGAAATGAACGCCTGCCGTCGACGTCTGCTTTCTTGTGCTGCAGAGACTGTGACAGCATTTTAGAAGAAGTTGGCTTTGGCTAGCCGATTGTTGACATCACTGTTGAGATGTGTTGTTGCAGGCACGAAGAGACAAATTTCTAAGCCTTTGGGACATTTGTGATGTGATGGATGCATGTGAAACTTGTAGTGATGCACTCATCTTTGAAACCTTACAAGTACAAACCCTGCCCTGTTGACAAAATGGAAAGGTTTAAGGGAGGCTGTTTTACAGACGTGTCACAGTTTCACTGTGTAATGGTGGTTTTAGCCACCGGTTTGTTTTTGCCCATTGAGCAGTGAGGTTGTGCAGGAGGCAGGTCAACGACCTTATGGCATGACATCCCGGCTTTTCCCAACTGCATCACTTTCATTGAGCCTCAGTCATCGGTTCTTCGCACCTCTGGATTAAAGAAAGAAGTAATTAGGCCAGTTCCGAATTGCATGAGGGATGTTATTTGCTAATTTCTATGTTCATCCTGGTGTTCTCAATTCACTGATCAGAGCACCATTTCAGAGGGATTGTTTTTTGTTTTTTTTTCTGTTCAGGGAGGTTATGTGAGAATCAAATTTTATGTTTCTTTTTCCCGAAGTCTAAAACATATGGTGTGCCTTTTTTTAGTTGAATATAATTAGCAAAAAAACAACAAAATACTCATCCAAACTGTCCAACCTGGATTGGTTCGTGTTACGAAGATCACATTATCTCAGTCTGTTAACCATATTTATGATTTAGCCTCTTTTGATGAAAAGGGCATAGGAACTTCAAGCACCACAAGTAACCTGTGAAACACTTCTTCCCATCAAATGCATGTCTAGGATAACGCTTTTCAGTCTCAGTATGGGATAGCTTGTGGTGCATAAATTAAGCTTTTTTTTTTTTTTTTTTTTTCTTCTGTTCACCTTGCCATGTTGTTGAGCGAACACAGCCCTACACACCACAAGGAATTGCAGCATTTTGAGGTCAGATGAAACTGGTGCATCCTGCCTTCTGACACCCGCTGTCAGATTGTGCCATAGCTTATTTTCAGTATGCACTGATGGGAGAGGGCACAAGGTCTTTGCCAACTGGAACAGAAGTGATTGTAAGTGTGGAGTTTGGAGAAGTATGCATCGCATTTCAAGAGAGAGTGGCTGCGTAGAATATCTGAACATGTGCTTAGTCTCATTTGTGGTGCAGCCAAACAAACACATGGCTACGGTGCCTAGTTAGCAGACATGCATTGTTGCTGTAGGTAGCGATTAACTATCTGCAACTTGTACAACTCGTCACATTTTCTGAGGCGGAAGCTTTGCTTAATTCTGCAGGTAACTGCAATCTTGTTGCAGACCTACCTCTTGTGGAAAAATTAACATTAAATGCCAACTGCAACGAAATTCTCCACTTCGTATAGGAGGGTTTTCTAGTAGTGCGGCAAGAGAGAGCGAAATGTAGCATTTGTAACTGAAGCGAGTGTTTCAGGAATAACTCACAAAAGTTGTTTCTTAAACTGAAACTGGAAAATGGGCAGCCATTACTAAGAGCTGGAAATGACGTAGAAATGGGTGCAATAGGGCCCTTGGGTGCTTTAGTTATTGCATACTGGCGGCATGTTGCTCCTTGCAGAAATCTCACCGAATGAGCAGGCGCTTTGTTTTGGTGTTATGGGAGATGTGAACGTCGATCGTATGAATTTATAACACTGCGAATGAAAGCAGACTATCGGTATGGACCACAGTTTGTTTTGCCCTATGTTTTCCATACTTCTAAAATGCATGCTATGCACGCATTTCTTGCATTCCACATGCATTCGTGCGCCTGACTGCCACACACTGCATGGTAATTATGATGAAAATTATAACTTTAACACTGACAAATCTAGCCCTATCAAGCCACATCACGTTTCAGCCTCAGGCTCTTGATTGAACGCAGTCCGCAGACTGTTCACGCAGATTAGGCCCAGGTTGAGGAGGCTTCTCGAGTGCCTGTTACTACGTCATATCCAACTCAACATGCTGCCAGGCACACATGTCGTCTGCTACACAGATTTAAAACTCTTGTAACTGCGGAAATAGTTTCCTACGACATATGAACTTCACCTGGATTAGTTTTAGGGCTCTCTGATAACATTGCAGCCAAAATAAAATTTTGTGTCAGTTGGCATTTTAGGTACCAAGGACGAATTCAGATTGAAGCCACCAACGTGTGAACTAAGCGTGTCATGCCTATGAGGACAGTTCATTGGAAGAGCGGCATTGTGGCTTTCTGCGATTGTGCCATCAAGGTTTGAAGTGCATGAATGCGTGCGTGTTTGTCTGAGTGCACAAATGTGAAGACTTTTATGCTAGTCAGGAGGTTGAGACATCCTTGCTTTTACATGAACCACTGCCCCCCCTTCCCCTCATTGTCTTACGTCGTCCTCGAGGCATTGTTGGCAAAGCACAGCAGTTTTTGCACGGCGAAAGACAGTTGCTCAAGAAAATAAAACATGTTCAAAACAAACCAGATGTTATCTCCTCAGTTACTTGTTGTTGTTTCAGCGTGCTTGCACAAACTTGGTTGATGCACCTGTCAGCAGCTGAAGTTATTTTGCTGTTCCTGCTTCTAAGGGTCAGCATGTGTGTGAACATTCATGCACTACTGAGGCCTGTACAAACGACATTGCTTAATCTTGTCTTACAAAATGCCAGTTCAGAGTTCAACCATGTTTTACGAGCAGTCTATCTCTAGCAAGGTCCTCAGTAAATAGGCAATATTCTGTTCTTGTATCAGCCACTTGTAATTGCCAAAAAACAGCTGTTTTGTGTGCTGTGCAATGTCAGTGCAGGTTAAAGAGGTCCAGGTGGTCCAAGTTACTCCATAGCCCTCCACTATGGCACCTTTTTGTCATTCTTCAGGTTTCCAAGGAGGGGTGTCAGATACTGCACATTTCCTTTCCTGTAAACCAATTTTTTAAATATCTCGGCATTTTACAATTGCTAATGTGACTTATCCTGCCACATTTAATTAACATACACCTTGAATGGCAGTCTCCACAATTTGTCATTCACAAAATTAGTCCTTTATGTTGGTGCATACTGGATGTGAACAAACCTTAGGATATCTTTGATAAGCACAGCACTTCATGAATCGACTGCAGTTGGTTCTACGTAAACTAGATGTCCTTGGCTCAAACATTAACTGTATGCACCTTGTTGCAATAGCATGCTGGTGTGGTATCCTTAAAGGATTAACCAGTTGTACAGCTTCTGCTTTCATGCATTTGGAGAACATTACATGCAAATCAATGATGCAGTAGATGTTGGATGCTGTGCCATTTGACTTGACAGCTCCACCTTACCAGCCACAGGATGTGGTGTTGTATATTGTCACTGTGTTCTATCTCGGATATAACGGCACAGTAAGGCATGCATGCCACAAGTTTTAATTGTGTAATCTACAAGAAGTTCCCGTGGAATTAGAAGCTCATGCTGTGTGCATCCACATAGCTTTCACTGCAGGTGACTGCAGGCAAATAGAAACACAATGCTCTCAGGATTCCTCCACCGGGTTTGTGTGTGTTGCTTTTGTAAGCCTGGAAATATTTTGGATGTGAAAAGTGTAAAGATTTCGGCCTCTACGAGGGTTCCAGTGATTTAAGATCTACGACTGCAGTTCCTTACCTGCTTTCAATTCCCTGTTCCATGGCTATTGTTGCTACTTTGCTGAAAAGGCTTGCAACTGTGTGTCATGCAAATCTTGAGGGTCATGCAAATCTTGAGGCAAGATCACTTAGAACAGAAGTGTGCAAGGAAGAGCTTTAATGTCAAGAAAATGGGCATGGATTACAACCACGCCAGTGTGCACTTTGTGTACAGACTTCTTGGCTTCAGGTCGTGGCTATGGTTATCACAGTGGACTCGTAAAAGGACACCAACAGCAGTTTGCAACAAGGTTTTTCTCTTTTTCAGTGTTCTCAAATGTGGCTTTTGATCACACAGATTTCTTTTAAAAGGCCATCCAACTTGCAAAGAGGGAAACACTGGCCAGTCATGTTTCTAGATGAAAAAAAAAATAAAGATACGTGAAGAAAAAAACCACTTCTAATAGTTCACAGTTCATGGCTCTAAGCCCAGTTCTTGAGCACAACTTTTTCACCTGCAGGAAGCTAGAGAATGTAGCCGCTTCCCCTTTAATGCCTCTCCTCTTGTATGCAACGCTGAATTTTCTTGTGACCTGCATCCTTAAATGCACACATTGTAATTTGGAATACAGTAATTACACTTGAGTAGTAGAGTTGAAAATGCCCACGTAGAGCCTGATGTTTGATGTATGGAACTGCGACGACAGGTGTAAAGACGTTGGCACATGTCAAGGGAACATGCCTGCTCAGCCCTTGAGCTGCATATTATAGGCAGTGATACCTTTTTGTTTATTCTAGCCTCTAATTGTAGCTGGGCAGTGTTTACAGGGATAGCCTGCTGTTTGTCAGAGGTACATATTTTTCTGCAACTTGAAGGTATGAATGTTTCACTCGTCCTTTGGCACCCACCCACTGTAGGGCGACTGATCTTTGGAGAAGCTGGGAGTGCCAAGAAATGAGATAATGTTACACAAAGAAAAAAAAGCAACATGGATTAAGGAAAAAAAGAACTAGTTAATGATGTCCTATAAATGTCTTGAGCAGAACCTGAAGCACAGAACATATGGCAACAGTTTACGGTAACGGGCTGGACTCTTAAGCGCGCATGCAGGACAGGCAAAAATAGAAGTTTACTGACTTGGGTAGCTGACCTGCTGATGTGCTTACAAAAAGAAAGCAAGGACCTTCTTCTGCAGACCAAGCTAGTGGGAAATAATGAACAAAACCAGGCAGGCAAGGCAAATTGTACCTGCTCACAGAAAGTGGCACAATAGTCTGGCATCAACGGTGTGTTTTCTGCAATTTTTTGCAGACATACTCTGTGATGGGAAAGGGGAAGCCCGCTACACGCCAAGCTTGCTAAGCGACACACCAGCTGCACCAGGAGTGTTGCTCTATGATGTTCTTTTGAACTGCGAATACATTTTGCATTGGCCAGACAATTCGTTGTCACAATGACAACTCTCGAACATGTGCACGTGGTAGAGAACTAATCTCGGGGGACATAGAGCAGAGTATTGCAAGAGGTGAGAGTGTTTGCTGCTTTCTCTAGATGCAGTGTTCCGTAAATATGTTCCGTAAATGGAGCACAGGGTTGAAGGCTGTGCTTTATAAAGAAAGCAGCAGAAGTGCATGACAGCCGCAAGCATTCTCAACAGTAAGGAATTAAAATTGTAATCAGTGCTAGCACGTACAGTTTCGCTGTATACTACGTAAGCAGTTGCAGAAAGGGGAACTGTAGCAAAGAAAAACAGCTGCCAGTTAGAGCATTGTGTGTCATGCATGTCCGTAGTCCACTGTCCATTGTTAGTACTAATGAGGCATATTTAAGCTAAAATCAAGCACCCTCGAGACTGGCCATGATTCGACCTTGCAAGTCAAAAGGTAAGCGAGTCAACTTTCAGCGAGGAAGATGCAGCCTCTGGGCAACCATGCTTGCAAAAAGCCCTCTGAAATGCTTCAGATTAACAAACAAGATTTTGATGTAGTGCATGCATTTTTTCATATGTGCTTGTTTTCTATGCAGGACTATGGCCTTGAGTTGAAGAATTTTTCCTTCCACAAAAGTGGACGTTGTAAAAAATCACGTAAAACTTGGGCCTGACCAGAACATATTTAGGAGTGAGTTTTCTAAATGCAGCATGAGCTTTGTAGATCTATTATTATTGTTTTTGCATATTTATATATATTCTATTTTCCTTGCCACTTGCAATTCCTGAACTTCTGCTACTGTTCTCAGGAGAACAGTAGCAGAAGTTTAAAAATTTCAAGTTCCACTCTGAAGCAGTACTCTATGAAAGTGGCATAAATTTACTGTAAAATTCAGCCTACAGAGACTTTAAAGTTACAAAAGTTATTGTGCAACACATTTAGTGGACACCTAGATACTTAGAGCAACAAGCAGATTCCAAATTCACGCTATTACTAATCATAGAACCACAGCCAATATATAAAAATTGGCTTCTCCAAACAGTAATTTTTCTGTAGTCGGATACAACTTAAGCCTCCTGTAACTACCACACACAATTGCTCCATAAGACAAAGTAATCTGCTGTTAAGGATTTTCTGATTATTTAAATAAAAAGCTAACCACAAGACCAAATTAAAAGCTAAAAAATTTTGATGCCTCTGGCTTGTTCTGTATGTAAAATATAAGTAGTTATAGAGATTTAAAAGCTCATTCATCTTGTCAACAAGTGTTAATGCTATTGTCTGCTCTTGGCAACCACCATCACTGGCTTCGTTACATTCCCACAGTGTGCGGCAGTTATATTCATCTTTTTTTTTTTTTTTTTTCTCTTGGCTCATAGTACATGGGGCATCTTGAATGTAGAGTGCTCAAATTCTGAGATGTGTAACACAAAAATTTCTGCATAATTGATTTGTTCAGCTTGAGGTGCGCAGCATATGTGAGGTTCTTGCAACTTAACCAAAAACTGAAGGTTGCACTGTTACATTGACTACACAGCATTATGTGTTCCCTACAAGTACAAACACTGGATAATGTTACCTTTACATAAACGCTAGGCTAGGCACATGAGAGGCCAGCCGATGAAGGGCAGAAAAAGTTGAGCTTCCCAGGCAGCGCTACAAAATGGAAAGATGTGCTGCCTGGGTGTACAGCTAATATAACTATTTGTTTTTTTACTTCATGGGCACATACATGTTCACCTAAGGCTCTAAGGTAGTACATTAAATATCAGTGCCCCATTTGAAAGTCAACATGATAGACCTCTGGATGCACCGTGAATCTGGCATATTTACACATCCTACAGCACCAAACAGTGCAGCACACCTGTAGATGACAACTGGCTAGATTTGCAAAATTCCAGGAGTCGAAATAACAGTTGGCCTTGCGGCTATTGGAGGTCAGCCAGTCTAGGTTCATAGTCACACAGCAATATCAGGAAGGCCACACACAGTATTTAGTTGCTGATGCCAATATACTTGGATCGCAATTGATGGACTTCGGTGCTAGTGCATTTGCGTGTCAAAGTAATGATTTTACGCAGCTCCAACTCAAATATATATAGTGTGCTCCTATATTTAGCGTGCAGATATGACAGTTCATTCATTAACAGCAGACTCTTTCCAGTGCATCTGAAATGAGCAACCCAGCTACTTGCATCACTGGCCAGGATCGATCATACACTAGTGTGCCATAACACTGTACGTGCAACCATAGCGAAATCTAAACTGCTACACAAAGAGATAAACCTCTATAGGCACACAGCATGCTAGCTTTTAAAGACTGACTCTCCCACATTATGCACTCAGCAGTGTGCTGTAAAAGCAAGTTAAATGCTCACACTATAGCTGCCTTTGTGATGTGAAAGGAAGGATGTGATCCTCTACTTAGTGTTCGCTCCACTCTCGCATCATGTACTGTCCTGTCTGCAGTTCAGCCTTAATCCTGACCTGTCAATCATGGCCCTATACATGACACTGATGAGTGTTAAACCACCAACAGCCCGCCAAGCATCTCATTTTGGTACTGCCCAATATATTTTCCTGTTGCCTGTTTATTTGGCCACGCACACCTGCTCAAGTCTGACACAAAAATGTAAACACAACAACAGCCTTCTGTGCTCTTTTCCACGCAATGCACAATCACTCGCATTCGCAACCTCTGAAAGTATGGACACAGTCTATAACACAGTCAGGCGATGCACAGCATCGCTCCTTAGCACACATCGAATGGAATGAAGAAAAAGCACTGCGATTTGTGTCACTGCTTCCTTATCTCATGCACAACCATTCAATGTGAAAACGCACCAAGCATTCTGCCACTTAGCACCTCCTAAAGCAACTGGAGAGAAATCTCAGCTACTTAATACAAATGCACACTGCAAAAAGCAACTTGAGGAAGAATGCATAGGCAAGTAACAGAATCAAGAGCTAGTAAACAGGTTTTACTCCTCCTTTTTCTAGCAAAGCAAAGCATGCTGCTGCTTCTATATTCATCGTCTCCATTCATTCCTAAGCCACTTTACAAGAAGTGCAGTGTAATTTGCATCAATGAAAGACAACATACCCCCTTACCCTGCTGCTTGCTTCACTGTGTGTTTTTTTTTTTTCGTGTTTTTTTATCTTTTATGTAAAACTTCTCTGCTAATGGTGTTTTGAAATGAATTTATCCATCTCTCTACATTCAAATGGGCCATTAAATTTCATTCTTCGGCAGTACACAGACTTGCGTTAGGCTCCAGTGCTCAAGTCTGCCATTGTAATCCTGCCAACTAGCTAAAGCAGCACCATATGTAGGCACTCTCTTTCCACAAACATGAAGCCTGAACGAGTGGCAATGCAACTAAAGTTGGATGCGCTTTCACAAAAATTCTCCTTTCTTCGTGCTGCGTTTTTTACTCTGAAAGTATGCATTCATCGTACAAAGACCAACTAGCCCATCTTTCCACATTGACAATCTCAGTAGTATCTCTTTTAAGTCAAAGTGAACGCTCACTTCCCACTCAAATTACAACAGCTTACAGGTGGCACTATCAGTATCAAGAGTGGATTAAATAAAAGAAGGCTAATGTGTCAAAACATTGTGTTTTAGTTTATTGATTCTCAATCGCAGATTCATCTAGAGGTCTGAAAAAATATTATAACCACTGCAGCACGCACAAATTTGAATCACTGGCCACTATGACATCACAACTATGACATCGCTTTTCCTGTAGGCCCCATGCCTTAATCAGTTTCTGCCACTTAACCCTTCACATAGAGGTGAAATGTTTAAATTTCTTGTGTGCTAGTCCTACCTACCCCAACGTCTTCATAGGCATTACACAAACCTGGACACTTCAGCTTAGACAGAACTTTGTGAGCTGTGTTACCTAATAATAATAAATAATAAATCTTTCTACAGATGCACACTGGTATTACTGTGATTAACTGCACCTCCATACTAAATATGGTTAAATGTTTTGTGCCCAATAGGAGAAACACTAATCATTAATTTGTTCCCTCGGCTGAAATAGACTGGTGGTCTTATTCCGAAAGGTTGGTGTAGCTGAATGGCAGTAGCTAGGTTCAACTTCAAACACTGTTTGCTAGAAGGTCTAACTTAAATCAACTGCAGTCGACTACTTTCTATTAGTCCTGGTGCATATGTAGAAAACATGCCTGCACTCAGGCCAACACTGCAGTACGGGACACATTTTGCTGTGCTGTTTGCTTGACTTGTCATCACATTTATTTTCCATCACTCACTAGACAGTACTACACACAAGGCGTGCTGCTGCAAACAATCTTGTCTTTCTCACAGTAATTCCATTCAAACTATAAAACAACGCTTTGTAACAGCCACCAAAATGAGTGCATCTCTGCAGCTGCAGTGAACCTCTCATCCATGAACATTTATTTAACCGGTATGCACAGCCTTCTGACAACTGCACTGCTGCACCTCAAAACTAGTGCGCGTGCACCATGTCATGCTAGGACAAAGTCCAGAGTATTGCATTGACGTGCCTTTTTTATCTTGACTGCTTCTAAATGTATTCATGGCCATGTCATTCGGCACAAAAAACAAAACCATAATATACATCTTTCTACAAAATGTGGATATATCACAGCCTCTGAGGCTTTCGAGCGACACTGTTTCACACGCCATTATAAAAAACAACTACATGACTGAAGAAATAAGTGCAAAATACTGTAAGGTTGCACCAACATATAAACTTATCAAGTACTGCACTTGCGCACGCACATCTAAAAACAGGACGTGTAGAGACAAAAACGGGATCCACTTGTCATTTAACAAATGAATGATGTGCTCAGCAAGTGCTCTATATGCTGGTAAACAGCGACATCCTGACCAGACAATACACAACACATACTAAATGAGCAACTCCCAAAAAGACGGGGAGATTTCAGAGCAGATTCAGTTCATAATTCTGCTTTCTACCTATCCGTCATAAGGGCTCTGAACTATGTGCAATACACAAACAGGATGTCAACAAATAGTACTTCCCTCTTTTGCGCTTCAGTATTTAGCTAAGCACAAAATGCTTGTAGCACACTGCCATTCTGAGCTTAGCAGCAAAGCCCACTGAATTCAGATTCAACGAAGACTGAAGCACAGAAAGGCTGGAGTGTAGCAGTGCCTGCTGTGTTGCATGTTGATCTGAGCAATGCAATACGACCTGACCTTTTTGGCTAACTTGTGTGAACAGGTCAGTGCATGTCGCGAAACTTTCTTGACATAAAGCATAACTGATGAATTTTTCAAATGTAATACTACAAGAAATAAAGCTGCAATATTATAATTTAAAATACTAGAAAAAATATTCGGGTTAACCATATGAGAGCAAAAGACATGTCTTAGAGCACTGTGCCTAAAGTGCATTCAATGCAGCCCCACTGATGCTGCTGTTTGTAGCATGCTTTGTCAGTCATAACAGAACCTAGCAGTAGAAATTAAAAAAAAAAAAAGCATAATTCATTCGGCAGCTTTTTCACAGGCTCATTCTGTGAAATTCCTGTGCTTGTCGCACTGTGCTTTAGCCATCAGCGAATGCGAGCAGCTGCTTGAAATATAAATATTTGTGGACATCCTGTTTTTTGCACACAAGGAACTGAAATAAAACACTGGTGGCACAAAGTGTGCACAGAGAATAAAAGTTTGCACTTGGCAACATGTTCAAAATAAAAACACGCAAGAAACCAGCACGCATGGCCCATTCAATTCACTTGGTCTTTGCAATCGAAGCTTCTGCATACCTATACACATACTGCACGACAAAAAAACCTTCATGAAGAACTCTGCAAGTCCCCTGAAAGCAGAGAGAGAGCCAGCCCTCTCATTCTAATGACGCGACAATACTGTGCAAGGAACACTGGCAGGTTCACTGTGACACGCCAGCGCCAAACACCTCCTCCACTATGCTCTTGACTTTTCAGGCATATGACAAAGGTTTGCTATGAGAAGAAATGGTTCACAACAAACACAAAGAGTAACACACTGTTTCAAGTTGCGATGCCAGTCATTTGGCCAAAGTGAATCTAACAGATCAAGAAGGTGGTAACCACACGAAAATTCTGCGTGTGCCTGAGTAAGGACGATGCCTTTGTGGCATGAGCAAGATTGATTGACCTGGCACACTCTTGCATCTGACACTTTCTGCAGCTCAAAATCCACCTTGATTCGTGACATTGAGCAGAAGACATCTCCTTGGCTTATGGCCACGCTGGAAGGTTTGTTCACCGAAGTGGAAGGAGTTCCCATTGCGCAGTTCCCTGTCACGTATGGCTGTCATTATGGACGCGCGTGAGATTAGCACACAGGGAAAGTGACAGCTCTCTGACACAGAGAATAGTATGGCCTGCTTTGCTGCTGCTGCCTGCTTAAAATACACACAGCAGGTGTGCAGCGTACAGCAAGGCTTGTAGAATTTAATATACAGCACACTTCATCACCGGTAATCAGCGCTGAATCAGCCGAAAAATAGGCTGACCTTTCTTTTTTTAAACCAGCAGCGAGTCTGCATGGGTCCTGTTCACTGGCTGCATCCTGTCAGCAAACTGCAATGTAACACTGAAAGCATCTAGTAGATTCAACCGTCACCAGCATTGGTGGCTGAGTCAGCCATATTTGATGCTGGGCAGACAGTGACAGTCCATCTGCCAAAAGGTATACACTGATAATTTTGTTCATTGAGAAGGAACTGTGCCCCCCAGACATGGTGAAGTACAGCAGCCACTAGTAAACTACTCTATTCTAGCCTTGTCTTGGATGTGCCCGGCAAATGTGCGGCAGACGACGGTGGTGGTGTGAGGGCCGAAGAGCAGGGGCCACCATTACGGCAGGGCACCTGCTGCTCGTTTGCGGCACTGATGGCTGCTATGGTGCGGCAGTCTACGACAGACAACGCTATCCCAAGCTGTGCTGCGTAATAGGAGATCATGATCACGTGCTGGATGTATGTGGGTGGTGCACTCAGGTAGAAGAGGTTGAACGCTATGAGCATGTCGGAGGCGGCGAAGAGGATGCCACCAAAGCAGGAGCACAACTTGGTCCAGGTCCAGAGTTCATCGAAGAACCGCACTCGTGATACACCCCGCCACACCATGACCATGAGCACGAAGCCATATAGTGGCACGGCAAAAAGATATATGCCTGCGATGAAAGAGGAACACATTCAATTACTCAGCTGCTAGACCACTGGAAGAAAATGGCTGGCCATACACTACAGATTGATGATGGCAATTAACTGTAACACTCACATTAACTTGTTTACTATGAACAATATGTGCTACATTGGATATGCAGTGCTACCTTTTGAAGCGATATGCTGCTAATGCAGAATTATGGTCATATAATTACTTTACTCAATCCAAATTAATGCAAGGAACCAATATCCTATCATACCAAAGAAAGCTGAAGGATTTGGCCAATACAAGCAATACAAGATTACTTATACAGTATCATACCAAAGAAAGCTGAAGGATTTGGCCAATACAAGCAATACAAGATTACTTACACAGTCTAGCAATAAACTTGCCACAGAATGCTCACCTGATGCGTATAACAGTTCCGCACAATATTCATTTTCACAACCAAATAGCAGCCAGACCTTTAACGAAGCCTCACCTGTGGTCCTCCCTATACGAGATACTATGTGCATCCTACCAGAGTGCATGTAGTTCATACACCAGAGTGCATGTAGTTCATACCAACTTATTTATTAACCTTATTTATTAACCCTTTCTCTACTGTGCCCATTGAGCATTATTCGTTAGCGCACTAGCATTAATTTTGCACTATGATTTGGTACCATCTGCATTATTTATGAACACGCAGCCATTTGCATGTAGTTAAACAAATAAAGTTTAGTTTTCAATGCACCTTTATTTTTTTCTCACCACATCATTTTTTTTTCAATGCACCCCAAAGACATGAGTCCACTAAGATTTTGATGCATTCCGCATTGCTAATGGACAGGCTGCGCCATTTCGCATGTAATCAAACATCTGGTTTCATTTCCGATGTTTGCTTTTTTTGCTCTCTTGAGGCACCATTTTTTGAATGTGTTCTGAAGTCACAGTAGTGTCCAAGTCAAAAGCAAGAAAGGCTGGCTTGAATAAATTGCAAATCTTGCGACTTCACCTAATCTACCTTTAATTTAGAGCATGAACTCTACTGTTTTCACTGCAACTAGCAAGGTTGCACATTTGACCTTGAGACAAGTTGTCGTAGTGGAGGGCTCATTCAAGGTCATTAATTTGGGCGTCTCACCTTGCGCCCAGAGATGCCATAGTGGAGGGTTCCAGATATTTTGACCACCTGGAGTTTTTTAACCTGCATTGACTACACGACTATAGGTGGGGGCTTAACTGCTTCACCAGCGCACAACTGGGTGCTCAGTCTTGCTGGGGATAAGGTGCATGCCAGTCCGAGTGCAACAACACTTTGGCATTGGCTGATGTGTGGCCAAACAAAGCTCATGCTCGAAGAACTCGGTTCATCATCATCATCATCATCATCAGCCTGATTATACCCACTGCAGGGCGAAGGCCTCTCCCATATTTCTCCACTTAACCCGGTCCTGTGCTAGTTGCATCCACTTGACCCCTGCGAACTTCTTAATCTCATCCGCCCACCTAACTTTCTGCCGCCCCCTGCTACGCTTTCGGTTAAACCAGTATAAACCTTCGCAAATTTTATCCGCACCCTGAGCGGCAGTGAGTCTGAACGTGCTGCCTCCGTTGTCAGAATTCAGTTATGACAGCAACGATTACGGAAACCAGGCTGAAACATCGGCTGCATCGGCGTCCGCACGCTGGTTAATTTCATTTTCACTGTCGGATTGTTTTGCGTGTCCAGTTATTCTTTTACCAAAAATACTATTCAACTCAAAACTAAACATGCTTTTACAAATAGTGCGTAATAAGAGGCCAAACATTTTGTCGTTCCAGAAAAACTGGAATCTTTTAAACTTATTTCTAGGTGCAAATGTGTTTTTGTAACTTTAATTCAATATTCTGTAAAATTTTGCTTCTGGCAATTAAAATTTTGTGTTGCAACACATATTTTGTCATTCAACCTTATATGCTTAAAAAGAACGTTTATTTAGCTTCCATTTCATGTGTTGATAAAATATTAAATGTACAACTTTTGCGCAAAACAAAATACTATATGGTGATACCTACAAAAAGTCAAAGGATGACTGAACATGTCGATTCATGACAGTAAGATAGTTTTGCCTTAACTGCATGTGTACTCATTTACTGCAGTTCCACTAATAAATATATGCTGCATTCATTGTGACTGCTAGCAGTATCACAATGAGTATTTCTATTCAAAATTTGAAGCCAAGCATATACAGCTCGCTTGGCCAAAAATAGAATTAAAATTGGCTTACAGGAAAGGAAACATGCAGTATCTGTCACTTTTTCTGTGGATACCTGAGTCAAATGAAGAAAGGTAGAAATCGAAAGGGAGATGCCATAGTGGAGAGTTCTATAGTAATTCTGACCACATGGGGATCCTTAATGTGCACTGATATCCACAGTCGTTTCGCTTTTCAGCTCCATGAAGCTCAGCCGCTGACGGTCATGTTCGAATCCGGGTACTCCTGAAAAGTAGTCGACCATCTTAAACACTGCGCCACCATAGCAGAGTATGGCCGAAAAGCCGTCACCATTCTCCGTAATCAAATAGAGAATTTGCACCGCCACAATATGTTTCAGTGGTTAAGATGTCCAGCTGCTACACGCAGTACCCGCCCTGATTTGAACCCTACCGCCAGCGGCTGCGTTTTGACGGAGGCGAAATTGAGATGGATCCTCTGCTGTGTGATGAAAACTGGTTTACAGTATCACACTTTTCCGTGGACACCTGAACCGCGCCATGGGGGAAGGAAGTTGGGAGTGAAAGCGAAAAGAGAAAGAAGTGCAGTGGAGGGTTATGAAGTAATTGGGAACACCTGGATATTTTAATGCGTGCACAGACATTGAACAGCCCATGGACGTCTCTCGATTTCCTCTCCATCGAAACCAGTAGCGGGCGTTCAGGTCCGAACCCGGATACTCCTGGGTTTTGGGTATTTCGTCGGTAGTTGGGGCAATAGAGCGGCGGTACCGTCAAAAATCCTCAGGCGGGAGAAAATTTAATTACTCTGTAGACTTCCACCACCTTTCTTTCCACTTTCACTCTCATCCTCCTTCTTTCCGCCCTGCCGCATTTTTTTTTCTTTATTGCCTGGTCTTGACATGAGAACAAAATCAACAAAATTAACTCAAATGCTATTTACATAAGCTATTTACATATGACACACTAAAATTCACGCATACACAACAAAGGCTCTAGTCTTGAAAGCCACCAGGGAGGTTCTGCTGTAGCTTTCTGGATTGCCAAATACCTGTCCACGCTTTCCCGAAAATAAATTCTGGCAGGCCATGCATCTTTATCGCAATGGTAACCTGCCATTCTTCAGCGCCATATACAGTGGAGGCCCAAGAGCATAATTAAATCAAATGGTACTCCATCCTCACTTTCTACGATACCGGGGCGGTGCAGTGGTCAGGGCGCTCGACTACCGTGCCCAGAAATGCGAGATTCAATCCCGGCCGCGCTAGCCATTTTCCATGAAGGCGTTAAAACCCCAGAAACCAAATCAACCTCCCTGGCCAAAGTGGCATCCGTGTGCTGTGCAATGTCAGTGTGCACGTTAAAGATCCCCACCGCTTTCTCTCTTTCCACTTTCACTCCCGCTTTCCTCCCTTACCTTACGGCGTGGTTCAGGTGTCCACAGAAAAGTGTGAATTCGTTCGCATGAAAGGAAAGGCGTGGCATTCGTCAACTGATCTGTGGACACCAGAACCACACCAGGGGAAGGGAGGAAGGTGGCACTGGCATCGCACAGCAGGGACGCCTCTTCGTTTCGCCTCCATCGAAACGCAGCCGCCAGCGAACTCACTGTTTACGTTTCCATGCAACGCCGGGGGCTCCACCCTCAAAGATATAACGCACCCTGGACAATGTTTTTTAAGGCGAAAGCCTTTAATGGCTCATGCTCTCGTGGACAAAGTGTGTCCCGCTTTTGCGGCGTTCTGACTGGCCGAGGTGGGATGCATCCCTGCCATCTGCAATGTCACACTTGAACGCAAGACAAGGAACGCCACTCGACAGGAGCGATGGTGTACCGTCCAAATGCACACTTTGACTGCGCTTTCCCTTTCCTGTAAACCAATTATAATTATAAGTAGTACTTCTTGCTGTGGCTGTAGGAAGAAGGAAAAGAAAATGCACGGGCCTGTTACGCCCGACTGCTGTGCCGGAGTACCCGGGTTCGAACCCGACCTCGGCGGCTGCGTTTCGATGGAGGCGAAACAAAGAGGCGTCCATGTGCTGTGCATGTCAGCGCACGTTAAAGATCCCCAGGTGGTCGAAATTACTCCGTAGCCCTCCACTATGGCTCCTCTTTCCACTTTCATTCCCACCTTCCTACCTTACGGCGTGGTTGAGGTGTCCACAGAAAACAAGTGAGACAGTTACTGCTCCTTTCCCTTCCTATAAATCAATTACTTTTTTCCCTTTCCTGTAAACCAATTATAATAATAAGTAGCACTTGTGGCTGTAGGAAGAAGGAAAAGAAAATGCACGGGCCTGCTACTGGCTCTGTAGCTGAGCCACCTCCGCTGCTTGATTGATTTTTATCATGCGGACAGAAGAGAAAATAGAGAAGGAAAAAAATTGGTCTGGCTTAGCTTATGGTTAAGCCTAGGATGCGAAGCATACTAGCATTTCTTCTGCACGCTGCTCCTTTCGTTTCTCACTTTGCTTCTTCCGGTAAGCACGCTCCTTTACAAGCTGCTGTTCAGGAGTTTCTTCAGCACGCATTTTCCGTTTGGTAGCATTTTGCCGCTCGAACCGAGTTGAAGTACTCGAAGCTCCATCCTTCACCTCTGCATCGGTTGTCGAACGCTGCCGTCTAGCTGCATACTGTGCATGTCGCTTGGTAAGCCGTACTTCTCGTTCTTCTTCCGGCCGTTTCCGTGGCTGTTTGAAACTTGCGCTTTGCAGCCTGGTGAGCCGCCCTCTCCCTGGCCGACATCTCGCTGCTCAACTGACCCAACGAGTGCGTCGCCTTTTATACAATTGCGTGACGTCAGTATCTCCTAGCGGTAGGAGCAGGAGTTAGGCCGCCGGCGGAGGCTGCGCGTCCGCAAGCGAGCGCACGAGTTGAGCCCCAGCTTTCACATATCACGTGGTGCGCCGATGTAGGTCAAGTGGTAGCTACGCGGCCGCGCGCGGCGCAGCAAGGAAGAGCTCGGTTGCGCGGCTAGTAAGCTTCGCTTAAAAGAGAGGGAAAGAAAGACGAGCACCGCAAGAACAGTCGTCGTCCACCACCGAAGCAGTGGCGGGTGCAATGACGGCCTACAACAGATAAAATTCGGTGGCTGGCTAGCCCCCACCGCAAGCGGCGTTGACCTACCGTCCCAGCCCCGTAGGGCCGGGAACTGCCACCCTTCAGCCTAACTGCAACGAATGCCAACAAGAGGCTAACGATGGGAGGCAAATTATAGGATAGGAAGAGTAGGCTTTCGTCATTCTCCTCTTAAGAGACATCTGAGAGACCCTTAATTTTTGACTTTTTATACCTAATTTTTAGCTTTTATTTTTTATATGGAGATACTTGGCATCAGACACATTGGCTTTCCATGACACCTTTGTATCTTCTTTTTCAATTATTTCAATTGATTTATCAATTACACACACTTATTTTTTCTTAATTAGCATCATCAAGCATTTGAAATTCTGAGCATTTTGACACCTTTTATTAATCCTTTTCTAATTTTTCATTTTTATTTCAATGAATTAAAATATTACACACTAAACTTTTATAATTAGCCTCATCAAGTACTGGCTTTTCATACTGAGCATTTCACACCTTTCAACCTGCCTTCTCCAAATTAATTTGTTCAATGATTTCAATAATTAACTGATAAATTGACGCACCAAATTTTCTCAATTATCATTGAGCATTTTGACGCCTTTGAACCCCGTTTTCCCAATTTTTCATTTGTATTATAGCCCCGCCGCGGTGGTGCAGTGGTTAGGATGCCCAACTACAGTTCCGGAGTTTCCGGGTTCAATCCAAGGCCAAAAAGCATTGGTCGAGCGCGCTCGGGCAGCGGCCGACGCCACTGGGGTCTTGTACAAGGGACCCTATCTAGTATCTGTAAGGGCTGGATCTTCAAAGATCCGGCTCATGCGTACCTCCACTCCTTTTAAGTCATTAAACATCACCACCACCACCTGGCATCGAGGCACCCTAATCCCGACAGCCGGCGGCTGCGTCTCCATGGAGGCGAAACGGAGAGGCATCCTTCCCTTACGGATGCGGCTGGGGCAGGCACCGCCGCTTGCGGCGGGGGCTAGCCTGCCACCGAATTTTTATCTGTTGTAGGCCGTCATTGCACCCGCCACCGCTTCGGTGGAGGACGACGGCTGTTGTTGCGGCGCCGCGTCTTTCTCTCCCTCTTCCTTTTCTCTTCTTCTCTATTTTTTCTTGTCTGCACGAGGCAGCGAAGGTGGCTCAGCTACAGAGCCAGTAGCAGGCCCGTGCATTTTCTTTTCCTTTTTCCTACACGGTTCAGGTATCCACAGAAACAAGTGTCACAGATACTGCGCCTTTCTCTTCCTGCAAACCAATTATCATTCATTTGTATTAAGCTCTCCACTATGTCTTTCATTTCTCTCCCCTTGTAATGCGAAAGCAATACTACTTGCACTTTCAAGCCTTCAGCGTAGCGAGGCAGTGCATACTATCGACCTTTAGCTTCACCTCTGGTGTGACGTCATGCCATCTGCGGCAAAAACCGGGGTAAAGTGAATTATAGATCACTTTAACTGGGGTCCCAACGTGCGCCGTCAGCCATGCGAGGCGGTTCACACCAATGCTGCCAATGCGGCCTAACTACCGCTCCTTCCGCGAGGAGTGCTACAGACGGAGTGACGTCAAACCATCTGCCGCAAAAACCGGGGGCCCAACTCGCGCCGTTAGCCATGCGAGGCGGTGCACACCAACGGCGGCCTAACTCCCGCTCCTTCCGTGAGGAGCGCTACAGACGGAGTGACGTCATACAGTTGGATAAATCGGGCCCTGGCTCACGCCGTCAGCCATACGAGTCAGAATCAGCCTGCTAGGACCCTGGCATTCACGGGTGTGTTCATGCGGCTCGGTTGAAGTGGGGCTTTATATGTGGGCTCAGGAAGAGGAAAAAGAGAAGAAGAACGTTCGGTCTCCCGCAGCTGATGCTTTCGCTCAATATTTGGTTCAGCAGCGCTGAACTCTTGTAATTTTTTCTACACTTTCACTCCCACCTTCCTCCCTTTCCTTACAGAGCAGTTCCAATGTGCAAGAAAGCGTGTGAGAAGCAGTAGTGGTGTTACTCCGCTGATGGGGCTGGGACAGGTAGGTCACCGATGCTTGCGGGGGGGGGGGGGGGGCTAACCTGCCACAGAATTTTTATCTGTTGTAGGCCGTCATTGCACCCGCCACCGTTTCGGTGGTGGACGACGGCTGCTGTTGCGGAGCGTGTCTTTCTCTCCCTCTTCCTTTTCTTTCTCTATTTTCTCTTCTGTCTGCATGAGGCAGCAGAGGTGGCTCAGCTACAGAGCCAGTAGCAGGTCCATGCATTTTCTTTTCCTTCTTCCTACAGCCACAACAACAAGGCGTGTGAGATACTGCGCTTTCCTTTCCTGCAAACCAATATATTATTATGTATTATTATTTCAATTAATGAATCATTGTCTAATTTGCACTGGCCTTTTATTCGGGACATTTTGACAGCTTTGAACCTTCATTTTTCAATTTTGTTTTCATATTTTTTATTCATCAATTAATCAATTGCAATGATTTCATTTACTTGTCATCGCCTATCATACACCAATTAATCGTCAATCACATGAACCACGAATTACCATGATACATCTTTTACGCAGACTCCGATTATTCTTGGCTAGAAGAGGCATGATGCAGACTTAAATTTATCTGCAGAATAAATATTTCTTGGTTATTAATACTTTTCTTATTTTCCTGCCCAAAATGCATGGATATATGAATAGGGATTGGATATTACATCCATTGTATAACTTGTATAAATTTAGAATTGAGTGCCCCCCACTCCTCCGCCACTCCGTAGAGGGCGCGCGCACCGAGGCGTCCTTAATAAGCCTTCGATGTCGCCGCCCGCGCGCTCACTTTCCGGGCATCAGCCTCGTCTCCTACCGACCCAACTCTGAACCGAACCCCCCTACACTTTGAAAGAAATAACTCAATTCTATGAATCAATTTGATGCCCAAATTAGGAAAGCATATAAGATCGCGCTAGGACTCCCCCCCCCCCCCCCCCTTTTTTTCCGAGCATCGACACAAAAGCTCATGGAACTAGGAGTATTCAGCACCATAACGAACCAGCGAAGTGGCCACATTCTTTCAGAAAGTCAGGCTAGCACAATCCAAGGCAGGAAGGCACCTAATAACGAGACTTGGCCACCGAGACGCAATAAGATCGAAAATTCGACTGACATACCACAAAAGATTAGGGAAACGTTCGTGGTCAGCCCTATACCAAAACAATGAGCCTCCTGCACAACACAGGGAGGAGAGAGGCTAGGGCAAGAGCTCTAGGCCGAAGCCTGGCAAAGAAATCTAACGTCCTCTATGTGGATGCTTCCAAGTACAGACACGGAAAAGCAGCGGTCGTAGCCGTCGTTAACAACCAGAACAAATAAATATCCAGCATGTCAATTAGGACCGGGGACATAAACACGGCGGAGGAGGTGGCAATAGCTTTAGCCATCACGGAAGCAAACAGAAACAACAAGAGCTACAACAGTAACAGACTCACAGGCCGCATGCAGAAGCTTCCTAAGGGGAAGGATAAGCAGGCATGCCAGGCACCCTCCTCAGGGAGGCGACAAAACTCAAAAACAAGCAGAATGCGGTATGGGCACCTGGGCACGGAGGAGTGAAGGGAAACCTTGAAGTCGACGCGATAGTTCGAGGTTACACCCCTTCCCACTTTGCGGGATAAAGTTTTATACTACTACTGGCTAGTTTGTTATTGTCAGATATTTAAAACTAATTGTGGTTACTGTTCAACGGAGTAATGCACACGCCGCGTACCACTGCCTTTAATTAGCAACTGCTGTTGCGATGAATAGTCGCGTTGAACGAAATTTCTTGCTCCTGATTTCTGCTCCACAGGCTGAACGCCAGAACAGTAACATGTGAAAATATGTGAACTTTATTTTTACTAGTTTACTCTGGATGCTGTGTTAACAGGAAATCTTTAGAAGCAGATAGCTATGAGGCAAAAGTTACGCACGAGCTTTGCTATACAATCATGCTAAAGGCACAGGCTGATTTCCCAAACGATATGTACCCAAGGAAACCGAGCACAAGACTGGTCCGTGGCTTGTACCCATTTGAAGAAACCGGCGGGTATCAGGGTCGCTAGAGTGCTGTGCACGAGTAGTTGGTTCGCCATGGTAAAATTCATGTGAATTTCGTTTTTACTCTGAGTTGCATATCTATAAACAATGCGGATTTATACAGTCAGTCTGATACGTACTACATCATAGCATTTTCTGTACTTTGACACCCTCGCCCACATTGCACCAAAACACAACCCCCCCCCCCCCCCCCCCCTCGTGTTTTGTTTCTTTTTCTTTTTTTTTTTTTTTTTCGAGTGAGCGGGCCACGTGTGCTCACCGTGAAGGTTTGGCAGCAGCAGGGTGGCGGCAGCCGCGATGCACGCGAGGCAGACGGCCCCGGCCCACGGGTTGAGCGGCCGCGTGCCGAAGGCGGCGATGTAGAAGAGGTGCGCGGCGCCGAAGGCGGCCATGCCGGGCAGGAAGCCCCAGGGCCACACCAGCAGGGCGTCCCCGAGGCACGAGAGGCCCAGGCCGAAGAGGACGCGGCGCGAATAGCAGTGGCGGGCGTCGCCCAGCGAGATGCCGTGCAGCACGACGAACACCATGAGAAAGGCCACGGGCAGGCACTTGAGCAGGCAGCCCAGCCACGAGGGCTGCCACGAGATGGCCACCACGAAGTACAGGGCCACCGTCTTCAGGAACGGCACCAGCTTGGGACCCACGCATTTCACCTGCACGCACAGGCCCGCTCAGTCACTGTCTCAGAAATAAGAGAGTAAACGTACAGTGAATTCTGTGTAAGATATTCGCGACATCAGCAGACGTGGTCAGAAAATATGTGAAGGACAGCGGGGTGCACTCTAATAGGCGCAAATACTCAAGGCGATGCATACACGCGCTGTGTCAAGATACTATGCGTCGGGGGAAGGCTGCGACAGCTCACATTATAGTTCCTAGTGGTTAAGCTATGTGTCAAAAAACGCCCTGAATACTCTTGTTATAACACAGATGCGGCGGTCGCATTTCGGTCGAGGCGAAAACAAACAAAAAAAACTTTAGAGGAACAATTCTATCATTGAACCAAGTTTCACGATCGTTATCCATCGGCCACAGCCGCAGTCGCTGCTGCCGCTTCGATTTTGGCTCGCTTCCGCGCAATGGTAAGCTTCCCTCCTGGATTTTACATTACGAACTTTGACAGCAACTCATGTAGCGCAAGATGACAGATTGTTTGTCATCATATCCAGAAGCATTGCGTCGAATGGTGATGCACGCAGTAGAACTTATGCCTTAAAAGCGCCCGTGTGCTCTGCAATTTCAGCGCGTTAGAGCGACCCGTGCAATCGCAATTACTCCGAAGCCTCGCCTCTTTCTCTGCCTGATATCACTCCCTCCACTATTGCCCTCACGGTGTGGGCTGATAGGGGATTAATGGCCTAGGGCGACTGAGGGATGTGAGGGAAGCGCCGTAGTGAAGGGCTCCGGACAATTCGCCAAACCGGTTTTTTTAACGTGTTCTGACATTGCAGTGCTCGGGAGCCCTGCATTACCCTCTCCCAGCTACCAGCTGTCCCACTCCCAACAAATCATCTGCAGGCGTCTCCAGACCCGAACTGCTATCACCCCTCAGCGCACGCTTATCTACTACCGACCCGTTTCCCCTGAGTTGTACGCCAACTTAGAACATATTCTCTTCGGCTGCCCTCATCCCTCGCTGGGACAGCCCGCCATTGGATCATGGAAGGAACGGGAAGCCCTCCTTGCGTCGCAGGACCTGGACATCCAACTTCGCAGTGTGAGGTGCCAATGTCGTGGCCCTATGTGAGCGAATGTGAGGTCTGTGCGGTGGCTCTGAAGGGTGCGAGCTAGCTTGCTCGATAGTTTTTTTCCTCCTCCTCGGTAAGACGCTGTTGCGGTAGTCGGGTGTTTAACAAGAGTGACCCTTCCGAAGCAATACGCTCTCACCTTTGGACCTTTAGAGCAATAGCCCTACTCCGATCGAGTCCAGTTCAGTGGTTTTCTTCTCTGGCTCTGCAATTTGACCTCTAATGAGCCACAGGTGTTTCTAGTCACGTACGCCGCGCGTACACCATCAGCTGTGGAGAATAGGAGTGGAAAGCTTAGTCGAGGAAGTCTCCATACGAAAGCCGTTGTTAGGTGGTGCCAACTCGAATAGGAGTGGCGAACGCAGGCGCCAGATTTGGTGGATTAGCCACACTGTGCGGACAGTGGCCGCTAAATTTAGCGCCCCACAGTCATTTTGTTTCACAAGATTGATTTATAGGTATTCCGCCGGCGGCGGCGTTTCGATGGAGGCGAAACGAAGTGGCGTCCGTGCGCTGCGTGCGATGTCAGTGCACGTTAACGAACCCAAGGTGGTCGAAATTTCTGGAATTCTCCACTACGGCGTCTCTCATAGCCCGAGTCGCTTTAGAATGTTAAAACCTACAAACCAAACCGAACCCTCTTGACTTCAATAACAGCGCAGGTAGAAAGAAGGGACGGGAAGGCACAAGAGAATAGAGCGCTTCTTTCTGCCTGCGCTGTAATTGAAGTCAGATTAACCAACTAACCCAACGAGCATCAATCAAACCTTCTTTCTTCTTACACTCCCGCCTTTCTTCCTGCCCTTACGGCGCGGTTAAGTGTAGCAGAAACGAAGAGGCGTCCGTGTGCTGTGCGATGTCAGCGCACGTTAGATCCCCAGGTGGTCGAAGTTACTCCGTAGCCCTCCACTACGGCTCCTCTTTCTCTCTTTCCACTTTCACTCCCACCTTCCTCCCTTCCCTTACGGCGCGGTTGCGGTGTCCACAGAAAACAAGTGAGACAGTTACCGCGCCTTTCCCTTCCTATAAATAAATCAGTTTAAATCAGTGTAGCAGATACTTCGCAACCTTTCCAATAAATCAACCTATAGTTTTGTGAAACACGGTGGTGTCTCGCAGCGTGAAAGAAATTCATAAAATAAACCATAGAGACAAGCATTGCGTCTTATATCCGGATAGCTATCGTTGATATAAGAACTATAACAGACCTATCGACGCGAGCGACAAAAAAAGAACTACGGCCGGTAGGTAAAAGCTGTCCGCAGAGCCAGTAATAGTAATCTTGTCCATTCCTTCCCACATCTCCTCCCTCTTAACCGTCAATCCCCTGCCTAAAAATATGCATCCCGAACACCATCCCTCCCAGAGAGAAGCGTCAGCCTCCGCGCTCTGGAGTGAGCACGGACGGCAACGAGTCGTGGCTTATGTGGATGCCGTCCCGTATCGTTGCCACCCAGCCCACGGCCTTGCAGTCACTGGAAATACTCTCCGACCCACGCTAACTGCATCCTTAGCTATTACGCAAACTTCAGCGGAATAGATTTTCAGTGACTCAAAGGCTGCGATCTACAACTACGTAGTTGGACGGGTGGCACCCCCAGCCATTGGTATCTCGTGTTCCGGTATCGTCCCTTCTCGTCCAATCCAAATCATCTGGGCGCACGCACACGCGGCCCACCCTGGCAACGAAGAGGCAAATTCCATCACTCGCGATTCGACTGACCGAGCAAGCCCGCCGGGAATGGGTACGCGCTCCTCACGTACCACGATATCACCTTACACTACCGCCTTTCTCGCCTCACCTTACCCCCTCGGCACAAATCTCTTTCACAGCATCACCATAGTCACTACATCATCAACAATTGTGGCGCCACCTTCAGGCCCACATCTTCCAGCTCGTCTTGCCCTCCTCCACCCTGGGACGCAGGCATGCCGTTTATGCGACAGCTCCCGCGCCAATTATTCTCATATCCTATATTCCTGCGCGGCCCACTTGCCCTCTGCCTCTTGGCACAATTACCAGTCCGCAGCTGTGGGAGGCTGCTTTGTCCAGCACTGGTGACGTGAGCGGAGGAAGTCGCGGCTGCGCACCCCCTAGACGCCACAACCGGCATGTTCGCATATTTCTGTCCACAGACCGCGTCCGCAAAATCGTGTCCGCAGCAGTTGCAAATAATTGAGCTATGATAGAGATTAATGAGTGGTGTAAATCGATAGAGGCTGACCTAATGTTGCTGCAGAAAATATAATTAGGCCAATAAGATAATTAGGTAATTAATTACAGGCAAGAAATGTAAAAGTTGTCCGTAGCAGTTGTAATTGAGAAGTCGTACAGGTTATTGAGTGGTGTCAGTCGATAGAGGGTGACGTAATGTATGCGGAAAAATAATTAGGCCAATAAGTTAATTAGGTAATTAATTAGATGCATAAAATGGAACAGTAAAAGCGAAAATGACCTCATTAGCGAATGGCTTGGAGCCACATTTGAATGTATCAAATACCAAAATAGTTAATTAAATCAGTCAATTAAGGTGACGTCAAGGATTTGACGTGACGCAACCTGAAGTTGAGCCGAAAAAGGGCATAGGAAGGGATTGACGCGCAATTTGAAAGTACCAAAGACTGAATTGAATAAACAAGTGAATGAATGTGACGCAGAGTATGTGACATCACGCAACCGGAAGTAGAGCCGAAAAAGGTGATAGGAAGGGATTGGCGCGCAATTTGAAAGTACCAAACACTAAAATGAATAAACAAGAAGTTAATTAATGTGACGTAGATGATTAACGTCCCGCAACCGGAGGTAGAGCTGAAAAAAGGCATAGGAAGGCATTGGCGAGCAATTTGCAAAACCGTGTCCGCAGCAGTTGTGAGTAATTGAGAAGTTGTAGAGGTTAATGAGTGGTGCCAACCGACAGAGGGTGATTTAATGTGTGCGAAAAAATTATTAGGCCAACAGGTTAATTAGGTGATTAATTATAGGCAAAAAATGAAAAAAGCGAAAATTGTCTCATTAGCGAATGGCTTGGCGCCACATTTAAATGTATCAAATACTAAAATTGTTAAATCATTCAATTAGGCTGACATCAAAGGTGTGACGTCACGCAACCTGAAGTCGAGCTAAAAAGGGCATAGGAAGGGTTGGCGCGCAATTTGAGAATACCAAAGACTAAAGTAATTAATTAAGGCAGTCAATTAGAGTGAGTGACGTCAAGGATGTGACGCCACGCAACCGAAAGTAGAGCCGAAAAAGGCCATAGGAAGGGATTGACGCGCAATTTGAAAGTACAAAAGACAAATGAATAAACAAGTGAATGAATGTGACGCAGAGTATGTGACATCACGCAACCGGAAGTAGAGCCGAAAAAGGGGATAGGAAAGGATTGGCGCACAATTTGAAAGTACCAGACTAAAATGGGTAAACAAGAAGTGAACTAAGCAACTAGAAGCAACCAACAGCAGCATCAGTGCTTTTGGATTACTCCAATGCTGATTCTGCAGTGCTCTTTAATTTTTTTGTAGTTTTTTTGCCCCCCGCCGCGGTGGCGCAGTGGTTAAGATGTCCGACTACTGTGCCGGAGTGCCCGTGGCGTGATTCCGTTCCAACGGTAAGGTCCTCTGAGCAGCGTTACCTGGCGACAGATAGCGGAAATATTGGTTTAAAGCGTGCCGTATTCGTTGCTTCAGTGGCGCAATGGATTGACACTACTTACCTCAGCAATAAGCGATTAAAGGGTCTGTTCGAATTTTGTAATTTATTTTTTCGTTTATTTTTTTTTACCGCAACATTACAATAAGTTACCAAGCTCATTCCTGGGGAGTGTACCCCTTTAGGCGACAATATGTAGTGTTTTTTTTTATTTCTTAATAGCCGCTAAACCAGCCTTGAACAGAGCCACGAGGTGACGGCATGACAATGGTAACACTAATCAATTACCTTCACCGTAATCATTTCCTGCTTTCAGTGAGTGTATGTTACCGTTAGGTTGCGTTCAGAGACACCTTTCGGTAACTATCGCCGTTTAACCCGCTAAGAGGTAACCAGTGAGGAGAAAGAAGTTGCGGGACCCAACCGTTGAGGAGACGGAATTACGCGTGCCCGTGTTCGAACCCGACCACGGCGGCTGCATTTATTTATTTATTTATTTATTTATTTATTTATTTATTTATTTATTTATTTATTTATTTATTTATTTATTTATTTATTTATTTATTTATGGCGCTGAGTTTGCCACACGGCATAAAAGGTGGTGGTATAGCGTCACAGGAATGTGTGGAGTGCAGCCATGTGCAAGAAGTCACACAAACTGCGTGCATAAATGTTGTTTGTTGTCCATAAGTGGAAATGAGAGTCATTACTTGGTGAAAGTCCAGCTTTTTGTAGAATGGTGTTGCGCATATGCGAAGTTCCTGGGCATGTCCATATTAGATGCCGTACAGTGGTGTCGCAAGCCGGTTCTTCGCAGTGTGGGCATTTGTCGGGAACTGGAATAGCTGCTGCATTTCGATGGAGGCAAGCGTGTGCTGTGCGATGTTGTTGTGACTGTAGGAAAGAAAAGAAAATGCATGGGCCTGCTACTAGCTCTGTAACTGAGCCACCTGAAGGTCCTCCTCTGATGGGGCTAGGACAGGTAGGCCACCGCCGCTTGCGGCGGCGGCCTCCCACCGAATTTTTATCTGTTGTAGGCCGTCATTGCACCCGCCACCGTGTCTGTAGTGGACGGCGGCTGTTGTTGCGGCGCACGTCTTTTCACCCTCTTTCTTTTCTTTCTTCTCTATTTTCTCTTCTTTCTGTCTGCACGAGGCAGCGGAGGTGGCTCAGCTACAGAGCCAGTAGCAGGCCCGTGCATTTTCTTTTCCTTCTTCATACCGCCACAACAACTGAGCCACCTCCACTGCCTGATTGATTTACAGGAACCGAAAGCCGCGGCAACTGTCTCACTTGTTTTCTGTGGACACCTGAACCGCGCCGTAAGGGAAGGGAGGAAGGTGGGAGTGAAAGTGGAAAGTGAGAAAGAGGAGCCGTAGTGGAGGGCTACGGAGTAATTTCGACCACCTGGGGGTCTTTAACGTGCGCTGACATCACACAGCACACGGACGCCTCTTCGTTTCGCCTCCATCGAAACGCAGCCGCCGAGGTCGGGTTCGAACCCGGGTACTACGGCACAGTAGTCGGGCGTCTTACCACTGCACCACCCCGGCGGGGCTGTGCGGACAGAAGAGAGAAACGAGAGAAGAGGGAGAGAAAGACGCGCGCCGCAACAGCCATCGTCCATCACCTAAGCGGGGGTGCAATGACGGCTCACAAGATAAAAATTCGGTGGCTGGCTAGCCCCCCCCCCCCCCCGCAAGAGGACCAGTCCCAGCCCCGTAGGGCCAGGAACAGCCACCCTTCACCCTGCCAGCGCACGTTAAAGATCCCCAAATGGTCTAAATTACTCCGTAGTCCTCCACTACGGTTCCTCGTTCCCTCTTTCCACTTTCACTCCTACGTTCTTCCTTCCCTTACGGCGCGGTTTAGGTATCCACAGAAACAAGTGTGACAGATACCGCGCCTTTCCCTTCCAGTGAACCAATTAATAAATAATAACAATAATTAATAATCAAAATAAAAGTTTTTCACCACCACCACTACAAGTCCGCGCAGGCTAGGGGCATTTTGCATCAGAACGCTATGCGGAATGCGTGTACCTTAAAGGTTTTGAGCCCGCTAAGACTGCGTTCAACAGGCATTTGAAGCGGGTCCCGCCCGTGGAGTCAGCCACTTGAACGAGGTGCAGCTGTCAAGAGGGAACGGACTATGTTACACATAGAAAAAAGAAAGCTCGGATAGAATATGTCACTTCAATCAGTACTGGCCGTATACGGTGTGGGATTCGGGCTTGCTGCGGCTGCCCTTTGCGCGGCCGCCGCCCGCTTCCCAGTTGTTCTCCCCGTTCCCTTTCTCCCGCCTGAGGCGGCGGAGAGGGGCTCGAGCGACTTGTCACTGTCGTTCGGGCCACAGCTCCGCCCTGGCGTCCCAGTGGCTGTTCTCATTGGCGCCTTTTGGCGGGAACACGGCACCGCTTCGACAGCCGCGCTCGCGCGACTGTCCGAGCGGAGCCAAGAGGGAGACCCCTCCGAGACATCGCAAGGTGCGTACGCAACTGTTCTTGTCTGCCGGCCTTTGTCCGCGCAGACCAGTGTGTACTCGAGTTCGTCTGCTGCGGGTCTTACCTGAGAGCGAAGCTCGAGCCTGTCGATCGTGATCCAACGATCCGCGACAGGCGTACCTTGCGGTGGTTGCCCAATCTCTCTCAAAGGAACCCTTTGGTTACTGCGAGAGAGAGATCACAGCACGCCCTTGCGTGCTTGCGGCGCGCACTCCGTGTCACTTCGTGCGCGCAGGGGAGCCTTGCTCCTCGCGCGCTCCCTTGACACGGTGACTGCGTGTGTGTGTGTATGTGCGTTTGTAAATATGTGTATGTGTGTGCGTGTGTGTGTGTGTGTGCCGCTGGAGGATGGCGTTTCAATAAACGTCTCCTTTGTGAACTTGGAGGTTGGTGTCCTTGCAGCGAAGTGCTCTCCTCCCGGTGGAGGTTGAGTGCGCGCTGCAGTGTTTCAGTGCGCGCGCGGTGACGGCTGATCGGGGCTTCGGCTCGCGCGACGCTCGAACCCGCGGTGGTTCGTGGCCTATGTCCACGTGGAAACCACAACTGGCGCCCAACGTGAATTGTCCCTGGCTCCATGAGTCGTTGGACAGCACATCGGCCGAGCCGGTCGCCTTGACGATCAAGCTCATGCGCCATGCCTGCCGCCCCCTGCGCGGCACTCGGCAAAGGCACTGAAACACGCTACATGGTTCTTCGGACCCCCTTGCGGTGCGAACGTTGGCCATATGCCTCCGCTGTTTCAGCTTTACGCCGTTGCGGAAGCAATGTGCGCGACGCCGCCGCTGCCGGCATCTCCGCACAACAGCACCCGTACCCCGCTTGCAGTCATTTCTGTTCGGGGAACGGCGAGGCGTCGGCCGGGCTCCCTCTGGAAACCGGACCGAAAGCGCGCTCAGTTGGCTGATGCGGCTACTTGAACTTGCGAGCCGGCTGGCGCGCCATTCTCTCTTGGTACAGCATTTCGACTTTTCGGTGCAGTATCTACAGGGGAGAACGAACGTGGTAGCTGACGCGCTATCCCGTGCCCCACTCGCCCGCGGCGGCGTCTTTGCGGACGGCGGGCGAAGGGGGCGAAACAGCGGACGAGCCGCAGAGCGGCACGGAGGGGACGCCCGCAGACGGGTTCCCCATTCCGCTATCCGGGTAAGCAGCGCTTCGCAAAGCAGGCGAGGGTGAAAGCTCTTTGTGAGCACATCTGAGACGCCGATGCTAGCGGAAGTTTTGCTGCGAACCTGCGGGGGGACGAAACCAGGCTCTCCTTTGAGATGACTGGGATCGTTTTCGGCCATGAAGAGCTACGACGGTCCAGCAAAATGACCCGTTTTGTGTCGCGATGTCAGCGACGGTCTCTGGGAGACGAAGCGCCGTTGCGCTGCTTGTATTGCAGCGGGCGCAGCGCCGTTACGCTACTTGTATTGAGCGGGCGCAGGGGGGCACGAGCCAGCGTGTGTCGCGGCGTGCCCCGGGGATTCATGTTTGCTGGGCCATGACGGGCTCGCGCTGAAATACATAGCCACGGATGATGAGTCCATGAACCATTTGAAGTGGCTATTCCCCAATGTCTGGGCGGCGCTCTGTTGCGTTTCTCTCATGACAAACCATTGGCTGGTCATCTGAGTGGCTCCAAGGTTTCAAGAAACTGAGTCAATCGGTGACTGCAGCCCGGCATGAAGCGCGACCTTTTCCGCTGTTGCCGTTCCTGCCATGTCTGTCAAATGGATAAGTCAAGGGGTGGCAAGCCACCGGGCATGACGACACCAACTGACAGTGTGCGTCCATGGCAGATGGCCACCTGCGATTTCATGGGGCATGTCCTCAGTAACAAGCAGGGGCTCATTGCTGGAGAATCCCCCTATGGGGAATGCCAGCCGTGCCTACATTGCAGACCTGAAGGCCTATGCGTAACGGTCTGACAAGCTTGCGCTGGTGCCCATTGTCACCACAAGCAAGCGCCGAGGCACACCCGATGCGGTGGAACGCAGCCGTGCCCCGCACCGGTACAAGGTGAGGCGACGTTCACCTATGTGATTGATGCCGGACGGCGGGCCTTTTCCGCAACCGAAGGCATACCGCTTCACCGAGCGAGCTTGCTCGTTCAACCCTACCCGGAAGCAAGGTTGGTCTCTACCTTTTCTAGCTCGCTCAGTTCCAGCCTTTGTATTTTATTTTGTTTTTGTGTCTCTTTTCCCATTTTTCGCTTTCTTCTGTTTCCGTTCATGCTTCTTATCTTGTAAATATTGTACAGTGAGTGCCTTATTTTGTACAGCGTGTCTTCACTCATCTTCTTGAAATTGCGAGGGCTGCTCATTAGGCAGCCCCGACGCGCGGTTTTTGCTGTGTGTGTGGAAATGAAGTTGGGGCCGTTTGGGGACGGGGAGCATGACGATGCCCCTTTCACCCAAGGCCGCCGCGGTTGCGAAGGTGCTCGGGACAGGTTCGCCGCTGAAGGTCGGCATCACCCTTTGTTTGGTGTGTGAGTGGCTGTGCGTGTGCGTGCCTGGGCGTGGAGGCGACGACGTCGCGCCATGTGTGTTTGCCGGCGTGTGCGGAGCGTGGTGGAAAGGAAGCCCCGCGCGGTCTTCCCATGTGCGCCTTGGATCGCCACGGAGTCACGGACTTTCCACACCCGGGGCCCCTTCGGCGTGTTCGCTGTCCCTGCACCTAACCTGTACCACCACCGACCGAGATCGTTTGCAGCCAAGGATGAACGTTGGCCACCCAGAAGTCAACGAGCGGTGAGTCACCGCAGGCTCCCTGAGCTGCACCTACGAACTTTGGAACTTCTGTACAAAGTTGTGTTTGTACATAGTTATTCTGTACATAGTGGTGTTCTGTACATGATTGTGTTCTGTACATAGCCGTTGTTACTTAGCCTCCGGAACTTTGTACATTATTCTTCATGTCATCTTGTTCATTTTTTTTTTTTTTTGTGCGCCTTGCTAATGTTTGTCTTTCTTGAGTGTCTGTCTTTTCGAGATCTTTCTTGCTGGAACTGAAGTGTAGTTGACTTGTTGCGTGAGGATAGCATTCTTTTCCTCATGCTGGGGACCTGCCGCGTGCTTTCACTGATGGGTAGGAGGGCAATTAAGGAGAGGAGGATGTGGGATTCGGGCTTGCTGCGGCTGCCCTTTGCGCGGCCGCCGCCCGCTTCCCAGTTGTTCTCCCCGTTCCCTTTCTCCCGCCTGAGGCGGCGGAGAGGGGCTCGAGCGACTTGTCACTGTCGTTCGGGCCACAGCTCCGCCCTGGCGTCCCAGTGGCTGTTCTCATTGGCGCCTTTTGGCGGGAACACGGCACCGCTTCGACAGCCGCGCTCGCGCGACTGTCCGAGCGGAGCCCAGAGAGAGACTCCTCCGAGACATCGCAAGGTGCGTACGCAACTGTTCTTGTCTGCCGGCCTTTGTCCGCGCAGACCAGTGTGTACTCGAGTTCGTCTGCTCCGGGTCTTACCTGAGAGCGAAGCTCGAGCCTGTCGATCGTGATCCAACGATCCGCGACAGGCGTACCTTGCGGTGGTTGCCCAATCTCTCTCAAAGGAACCCTTTGGTTACTGCGAGAGAGAGATCACAGCACGCCCTTGCGTGCTTGCGGCGCGCACTCCGTGTCACTTCGTGCGCGCAGGGGAGCCTAGCTCCTCGCGCGCTCCCTTGACACGGTGACTGCGTGTGTGTGTGTGTGTGCGTTTTGTATATATATGTATGTGTGTGCGTACGTGCGCGTATGTGCGTTTGTAAATATGTGTGTGCGTATGTGCGTTTGTAAATATGTGTATGTGTGTGCGTGTGTGTGTGTGTGTGTGTGCCGCTGGAGGATGGCGTTTCAATAAACGTCTCCTTTGTGAACTTGGAGGTTTGTGTCCTTGCAGCGCAGTGCTCTCTTTCCTTTGGAGGTTGAGTGCGCGCTGCAGTGTTTCAGTGTGCGCGTGGTGACGGCTGATCGGGGTTTCGGCTCGCGCGACGCTCGAACCCGCGGTGGTTGGTGGCCTATGACCACGTAAAAAACCACAACGGTAACAATAACGCCAACGCAGGCGTTCTTTATTTTCTCTTCTGTCTGCACAAGGCAGCGGAGGTGGCTCAGCTACAGAGCCAGTAGCAGGCCCGTGCATTTTCTTTTCCTTCTTCCTACAGCCACAACAAACGTTAATGCGAACTGCGCCACAAGTCGCGCGCTATATTGACGCATGACAAAATGGAGAAAGAACAGCTTATCGCTGAACCACGCGGGCGCTCTTCTATGTATAGATAAAGATTTTCTTCAGCCGCGCATAAGTTCATTCCCGTTCATGCGCTTGCGCGGGCTTTACATTTTTCCATTGTTTTGCATATTACGTCATCATGCAACCAAATATTAGTGGTAGTCTAAGAAAAAGCAAGGTGATATATAATCCCATAGATATTTTTTTTTCGAGACGGTGGCATTTATTGAAGCCCCGGTGCCTATTATCTGCGTAGTATTTGGCAATATACTTAGGAGCGCGCCCTTTCATTTCGCCTATTGTTCGTGGCGCACGTACTTTCTGTTTCTGAGACAGTTCGTGCTGAAAACCGTCAGAGAAACGCGCAGCTGCGCGATGAACAACGGGGACAGCAGTAACAGCTGCTCAGCGGGAACACCACTTTAACTTTCGTTCAGGCGGTCGTATAATAAATAAGCGAGCACGAAATGACAGGAGTGTTTATCTCTCCCAGTTTAGCCTCTGGCTTGCGAAAGACGCGTATTGTCGCGCGAATCTGCTGGCTCTCGCGGCGTTGAGTCGTATGCATGAAGGGCGACTCAACAGATCTGAAATCGTGCAATTAACCACTTTCCGAAGACTCATGGGAGTCTGGGAAGCCATTTTCTGGTCTTTCAGACGTGTTGGCAGAAGCGCATAGCGCGATATACCGGGTAATTCAGACATCCGAGGGACTTGGGCATATCTGCACATGAAGCTACGCGATCTAACCCATGATTTCAAAGCCGATATCACAGACTAGCTTCGGTTTCGTGGTTTCGGCTCCGAATTTGAGTTTTTTTTTTTGTGACTTTATTTTTCAATTCACTATTCCGGACTGTTTGGAAAATTTCCGTATTGCTAACACATCCCATGAATTTCTTAAACTCGAAGAGGTTGGAAAGCCACAGGAGTTACTCTTTATAACATATCCCCACTCAGGCTAGAACGTGTCTGTGCCGTCATTGGGCCATAGCATCATATCCGAACTGAACAAACACCACTACGCCGACTTGTCCCATGAGCTTTCTCTTACGTGTGGCATGCTGCGGAGGATTGGAAACAAAAAAATTAAAGATCAAGGAGAAGGACCACCCTCGTGATCCCCAGACAGACCGACAGCCAGCCGTATATCTCTCTGCGACTGGAGAGAAAGAAGGGAAAACCGAAGCGAAAATCACAAAGGCACACAAGATCACTCTCGGTTTACCGACATCCGCCCCAGACGAAAGAGTCACTGTGCTGGGCGCTTCCGTGACGCATAAATAACACGGAGAGGCCATCCCGTTCTTCCAGAGGAGCAGGCCAAAAAACATCAAGGAAGACGGTCTCTATAACACCCAGGATATGAAGCCGAGTCACCAGGAAATCAAAGGAACGCTGCAAGCTCAGCAGACCGAAAGAAAAAAAAGAAAAGAGTTGATAGCAGGGTCCCACATATTCCTGTAAAATACGGATCCGAAACATTATCACGGAAGAGAGGCTCACAAAAAAGCAACAGAGGAAAACTTAAACGAGCTGGTGTCCAAACTCTTCAAAGACGCTAGAAAATGAAGAGCTAGTAAAATGCCGCAGTAGCAATTCTTGTGAACGAGAAAGGCGAAGAAATAACAGACGCAACAATCCGGACTGACCAAACTGCGGCAGGAAGAATAGGTCACAATCGTAATCGTAATACAAATAAAAAAAAGGCAAATCGAATTGGCACAAAAACAACAGTCATCTATGATTCTTAGTCTGCCAGCAGAGCCGCTCAAGGAGAGAAAATTAGGACGTAGGTCTGCCGGGTAATGCAAGCGAACGTCAGGGATGTCCCTGAGAGGTCCTGAATACGTCCTGCAGCCATAAACTCACCCGAAGGAACGATGACGTGCCTTCAAATGTAAAGGAGATAAATACGGCCACCCGACGGAAAAAGCAACAGGGATCAAGCAGCGGCATGGAGGGGCCTATACAGGCGGGCGCCGACACCAACTTATCAAGAAACCACGCAATTTGGAAAGAAAGATACAATAGGTTACGCCCGTAATGCTGAGAGGTCTCGAACCTTTAGCACGCAGACTGGGCATTCAGCGAGGCAAACTCAAATATTGAGGAAATCGAGCAGTGCGAAGCGGTACATGCTCTGACCCCTCGACCCAGCTTCAGCAGGTGAAGAGGGCTTGGCAGGCAACAGCCACTCTTGGACTCCTAGACTTGGGAGAGCTAGTCTTCCAAAGTGAAAAGATTAAAAAAAATCCCTCTCTTTGAATGACCATCAACCGTATAGAGTCGCGACAGTATCCCTAACCAACGCCTAGTTGAAGGTGTTCTCATCGCACCAGCATCTAGATCAGCTGGCCATAGTGAAGAACTTTGCGGCTGACACAAAAATTGCGTAATAAAGTACTCTCTCTCTCTCTCTCTCTCCATCACGTGGCGGCAAATGGTTGACAGCGAGCCAGGCCCAGAGGCACTCGCACATTATCGGACTGCGCTCAGACCACGTTAATCACCCCTGAGGACACAGTCAGCGGGACAATAGCGCCTGTTCCTGCACGGCATATACTGCATTGTTTCGGAGAAAGCTTGTGCCGCGCTATCTCTGCGCACGTTTATCGTACTTTTTTTTTATTCGTTTCTTCCCTTTTATCAGCAAAGTTTGAGAGAGCAAGCTCGTTAAACCGAAATGGCGTCGCGGGCGGAATCTGCGTGAGGCGTGAACAATGAGTGACCGCAGCTTGAGTTATGCATCGGTACGGTACAAATGAGTCCGCTTTTGGGACGTTAAATTTCAGTAACGTTGCGTTTAAACCGTCTCACGAACGGCCTATAGGCAACGTTGCTATAGGCGTATACATAGGAAAGCAGGAAACGCAAATTTTGTGAAGTTAAAAGAAAAGCGAGATGGAAAGTCATATATACGACAGTTTTGAATCCATGTCGGGAAAATAAAAGGAATAAAGTCGGCCACATGTGAAAGCCCCTCGCGCAAAGTGCAGTTTTCTTGGACATCACTTTCAATTGTGAATTAAAGGACTGTGGACATGGTTTGCACGTTATGTCGCTCGCGCCTAGCGCCTGGCTACGGCGACTATAATGCATGCTGCCGCCGCAGCCTATATCGTCCGTGCTTTGAGCGCTGTGCCGCCCGACTGACACAGAGACGCTTTCGATTAATCTGCCCTCTTTTCGGAAGTGATGCCGCCTTCACGAAGGGGCGCTTACGTTCACTACATGACGAAAAGGTGCGAATGTGCGAGGATGTGAGCACACACACCGCTGGAAGTTGGCACGGCGACGGATGTTGCATGTGTTCCCAGACTTGAATGCAAGGAGACGTCGCGAACTGTCTCTCTGATCGTCAGGGTTCGTTTCAAGACCCGGCAGTAGAAGCGGTTTGGATGCCTCTGATTTCGGCACGAGACAGTGATGGGAGCCCCGCCCAAAGTTTCAACACCTCCTTAGTGTTCTCCCTTTAGGTTGCTTAGTTGCGCTCATCCCGGGCTAACATGTCTATAGATATAAGTGACCCTTGTTACCAGAACCCTCTCTATAATTCTAAAGTTTGTTCATAAAACTCCTCATTCTGGTTCTTCAAGGTAAATGTTAACACGCTAAGAAATCTGTGCTCTCGGCTTTGGCCACATGCATGTAGATATTTATGTATACAGTCGTGAGCAAAAGTGGTATACAGCACACAGCCAGTGACAGAGCTCGAGCAAACTTCATCGAAATGCCATCTAGCGATAGCGTAAGGGACAGCGACATCGACTCAAGCATCTGGATAAAATCGGGCACCGCTTGTCTCGATTTTAGATAGCTGTTGCTAGATAAAATTAGGATCCAGTTTTCTCGAGTTCCGCCATGGACTGAGTACCGTATACCACTTTTGCTAACGACTGTACATAAAGTTGTTTTGTTTAAACCAAAATAACACCGGCAAAGGTGAGGGATTTCGACGACGGAGAAATGCGCATGTCCACGAGTACATACAGCAAACTAAGCTGTACGCACGCGGTTCATACCCGCTTCGTCTACATGCTGCATCATGTAAACTCCATTTGTGAAAAAGTGAAACCTCAGTTTACAATTCCCCAGAACTCGTTGAGTCAGCGACCACTTAGATGGTGGGCAGTTTGTAAAAGTGCAAAGTGCATGTTTGTGTGCCGGAAATCTGCTTTCGCAGAGAAACTGTTCAAGTACGCTCCGTGTACAGCTATATAAATTATAAATTGGTTTACAGGAAAGGAAAGGTGCAGTATCTGTCAGACGTGTTTCTGTGGACACCTGAACCGCACCGCAAGTGAAGGGAGGGAGGCGGCAGTGAAAGTGGAAAGAGAGAAATTGGAGCAGTAGTTGAGGGCTAACGGAGTAATTTGGACCACCTGGGGATCTTTACTGTGCACTGACATCGCACAGTACACGGGCGCCTCTGCGCCTCGCCTCCTGCGAAACGCAGCCGCCGGGGGTCGGGTTCGAACACGGCTACTCCGGCACAGAAGTCGGGCATCTTAACCACTGCGCCACCGCGCCGGGGGTTCCCTTCATGCGACAATATCATTTCTGGGCGTCACAGCTAAAGTCGGGTACAACTCAAGTATGGAAAGTGAACATTTGGGCAGACATCCGCCCGGTCAGGAGAAAAACAAAAGTAGGGGGACATTCCATTAATTTTGGTCTAAATTTGTGAATGCGGGGTGTGGGAGTTTGAAACTCCCGCGCAATGTCATGTAAGTGACGTCATGAGGTAATCCGACGACCAATGGACTTAACAGGATTTTGTTTCATGCTCCACCGCGACACTCCGATCAAAGTCTCGTAAAAGAACCTACGCTTTGGTGTCGACTCAGCGCTTTCTAAAACGCGTTGTAAGCTTCACTGCCAGTATTCAGGAAAAGGGTGCAGCCGCATGAGTCACACGGGTTGGGCAGCAAACAATGGATCATCACAGGGTAGAAGGGGCAGACTCAAGGCTACAAGTGATAAAAGTTGTGTCGTTACAAAAAAAAAAAAAAAAAGTTCAAGTTTTTCTTGTTACCTAATTGAGCAAAAACTGACTATCAGACGAAATTAAAAGCGCGAATATATTGGTGCATCTGGCTTATTCGATAGAGTGAAACACCATAAAGCTTATATCATTAACATGGCTGGTTTGGTTGGTTTGCAGCGATTCAGAATATGATAGATGCCGCAGTGAAGGACTGCATGGATACCGCGGATCACTGTCCACCAGTGGCGTAGCCAGAAATTTTTTTCGAGGGGGTGCTGACGTTGCTGCTCAGCCTCCTCCGTATCGAGATACATACCTGTCACCAACCTGTCACCTCTCAACTGCGCCATAAATTCTGCATGCCGGGATGCAAAGATTGCACGGAAGAATTATACTACTGTCCGGGGCTTTCGTTCCATCGAGTATCCTGTGCATATATTGTTTCAGGCGAAAATCATTTGTTTAAGTTTTACAGAACAGAAAACTCATCATAGCCAGTTTTCCAGCCATTCAATTAACATTAGTTTGAATACGTAATCTTCCTGCCGAACCCGCAGATGAAATGGTTGCCTGCACTCTCTCCAGTGTGCTTTTAACTTTGATTATAATGCAGCATCTGCACTGTAAAAAACTGCATTTATTTATTTATTTATTTATTTATTTATTTATTTATTTATTTATTTATTTATTTATTTATTTATTTATTTATTTATTTATTTATTTATTTATTTATTTATTTATTTATTTATTTATTTATTTATTTATTTATTTACATATACTGCAGCAGAGTGGGTCAGAGAAATAACTCAAGTTACCGACATTCTAGTAGAAATTAAGAATAAGAAATGGACATGGGCAGGACATGTAGTGCGAAGAGAGAATAACTGATGGTCGCTGAGGGTAACAAACTGGATTCCAAGGGAAGGAAAGCGTAGCGGGGGGCGGCAGAAAGTTAGGTGGGCGGATGCGATAAAGAAGTTCGCATGGGTCAAGTGGATGCAGCTAGCACAGAACCGGGTTAAGTGGAGAAATATGGGAGAGGCCTTCGCCCTGCAGTGGGTATAGTCAGGCTGATGATGATGATGATGATGATGATGATGATGATGATGATGATGACTGCAGCCCCATCAGTGGCTATTTCAGGAGTGGGGAAAAGTACAGCATAATCAACTGTTAACAGCAAGCAAACAGTACAATGAGTTAGCGGTAGAGTCAGGAGTTAGCAGCAATCAAACGATCAACAGCCGAAACAGTCATACAGCATAACAATAAACGGCATAATCAGAAATTTCTAACAATGCTCAGAAAGTGTTCTAATGGCAACGAGCGGACATCACCGGGCAGAGAATTCCAGCTCTCAATGACATGAGTGAAGAAGGTAAACTTTAAAGCGTCTGTGCGTACATAAATGGGCGACACATTCAATGAATGGTAGTTCCTTGTAGATGAAGGCTTTGAAAACTGTAAGTATGCAATAATGCAAAACGGGATGAATTAACAATATTGTAGAAATACTTTAAACACTCCTTGTGGCGACAAGTACTCAACAGAGAAAGATTCAGGTCAGGAATAGCAGATGATGGAGAGACGTTCCTATCATACCTTCGGCACATAAACCGCACTGATTTCCTTTGTACCGACTCAAGATTATTGACGTCGGTTTGTCTATGAGGATTCCAAATTATTGACCCATACTCTAAAAGTGGACGGATTAGAGCTTTGTAAGTAATCAGTTTAGTTTCTTGAGAGGCAACAAAAAGAGACCGTTTCAAGTACCCTAGCCTCCGCAATGCATTGTTGCATATTGTGTTAATGTGTTTTGACCACGACAAATTAGATGTAAAAAGAACACCTAAGTATTTGTATGCAGACACCCGTTTCAGGTTCGCCATTGAATAACAGTAAGGTAATGTGGCTTCTCTGTTACTGAATGACATGCAGACAGATTTACGAAAATTTATTTGCATTTGCCGTGTTTCGCACCATGAGCAGAATGACGAAAATGAAGCATTCAGTCGCTCGTGATCATCAGGTGAGTTAATTGATCCGTACACTACATAATCATCTCCATACAAGCGTATTTAAAAAAAAAAATATTTTGTGGCAAATCATTGATGTATAATAAGAATATCAGTGGCCCCAGCACAGATCCTTGAGGCACGCCGGATGATACGTCAGCAGTTTCAGATGAACACGAGTTGAAAGTGACGTATTGCTTCCGATAAGGAAGAAAACTTGATATCCAGTTCACTAGTGAGGGGTTATTAAGTATTGCATTCAGCTTACACAGAAGTTTAGTGTGAAGAACCGAAGAAATAAAGCGTCAACTTGAGAGCAGATGTTAAAACTAGCAATGTCATGTGCGAATTCAACAAGTTGAGAAATGGTGCTAAACCCGCGCCGAAAACCTATACACAAAATGTTGTTAGCTTCAAGAAATTCTGAAATGTGCTTATGAATTATGTGTTCAAGTAACTACGTGACTGCGAAGTTAAGGATATTGGGCGACAGTTGGATAATATCTGGGGACTTCCAGATTTGAACAATGGAATAATATTTGCGAGTTTCCAGGCATCGGTAACAGTGGCGAATGATAGCGATTTCTGATAGCATGAAGTGTTACGAACAGACGAGGAGTCTCAGCAGACCACTTCGACATTTTCCACCGGAGCATACATAGCGGCTAAAAACACCGAGATTCAGTGCAAATAAGAGGTCCGGGAGAGACAAGACGGCGCGGTGTCAGAAGATCGAGTTTGGCCTGCGGAGACTTCTCATGTGGCGCCACGCTCCCTCCTAGATTTTTTTTTTTTTTTTTCTCCACGCATTCCATCTCTGCGTGCTTTGTTAGCTTCTCTGATAGTATGACTTGTCTCCTTTGTACGGTTCGATAACCGATTTTAGAAAACTAAATGCACCTTTCTCTCTTTTTTATTCCCGCCGAAATCTCTATTTGAGCGTGAAAATGACATACTGGAGACAAAGTCCAGATTGATTTCCGGCTCCTACGGTTGTTTTGGTCTGCGGTGTATGACAGTAGAAAAAAATTTCGTGGGGGCTAAAGCCCCATAAGCCCTCCCCCTGGCTACGCCCCTGCTGCCCACTGTGACCAACTCATTTTTTTGTTTTTGCTTTTTAAGTTATGCACAATAGAACTAATTACCAAATCATTCTTTTTTTATTATTCATATTCATTGTAAAACTAATGACAGGCTCGGAAGCACCGGTAGATGTGGCACTATCGTGGGGTAGCATTATGAAGTACGTATTACTCGGAGGAACACGTACGTGCAGTAAAGAAAATAAGCTACTGTAAATAATCGGGCCATTTTGTTACACTGTGTAGAACTCAAGGAGCGCGCGTTCGGGCGAAAAGGAGCCGCCGCCTTCGGAGGAGGAGGAAAAAACTTTATTAAACGAGCGAGTCTGGAGGAGCGAAAACAGGAGAGCTGTTTGAGCCCTTGCAGGCGCGCGGAGGCAGATCGCTCGCGCGCGTCCGCCACATTGATCAACAACGCTGAACAAAAGCGTCCTCAGTGCGCAGCAGAGGCCGCCTCCTCCTCTCCGCGCACAGCTGGGGTTTCGGAAGGCACCGCGTGACGCGCGTGCTAACAATTCCCCGAGCGAGAAATAAACGAAGCGGCTGCCGAGCAGAATTGCAGCAACCGGTGTCGTCAACGGGCGCGAAGGGGTTACTGTAGTCGCGCATGCGCGCCAAGGCGAGTTATCTTCCCGAGAAAAACGAGCGGAGAATTTCCGGCCGCGTCCGCGAGCAGTCATTCCCAGAGCTGCGAATGTATTTCGTCCCCAGCTGTCATGGCGCAGATAAGGCTCAACGATCGAAAAAGAAAAAAAAAAGTAAATAAAGCTTGTGAGGCACAGGCGAGCGCAAAGAGAAACGTTCGCAACTAAGAGGAAACAACGAGAAAAAGTCGCACACCGAAAGCTGGACGATGTTCTTGTTGTAGAGGGCTATCCCGAATGAAACTTTTTCGAAGAGATGATATTTCGACTGAATTCGAGCCCGCGGAACACGTAATCGTATAAGCACCTAAACACTGCATAGATGATATCCCAGCTAAAAAGGACAAGTGAAAAAAACAAATTAACTGATCATCCGTTAGGGTTAATGTACAGGGTATAGACAGTTCTGTTATTTTGTTCCGCCTACACGAACAATTATAGTCAACGATAACTGTAATTAACTTTCTAAATACAGCAATTTGAACGCTCAGGTATGATTAGGGAAGTTGTCGAGCGCCGCGAAAATGGTTCGAGCAAGTTTGTTCCGGAGAGGTAGTTTTTGCGCATGCTTTTTATTCAACAAAAATTAAAAGCCGCGAAGTTGAAGAAATACGACGTCACATCGCATTTTTTTCAACGTGCGCCCGAACCGGGCGCTCTCATCCCCGACATGTGGTGAAACGTAGGCCTTTGGGCTTCGCCTTGCTGCTGGTAGTGAAGCAAGCGTGAGCACACTTTCAGGTGCCAAGTCTCCCTCCTTTCTGACAATGGCAAGGGGCGTCGGCTCTTTCCGGCGGCCCCACTGCACTGAGCCATTACCTCATACAAACATACAACTGAAGTGCACGGTAACCGCCGAACACGATTCATCCTCTCTGATGGGAAGTAGTCAGCTGTTAAAGCTTTTCTTGTTACCTAAATAAAAGGCTAACCACCGCATACCACGTTATAAGCTCAAGAATTCCAATGCCCCTGTTTTGTCTTGTGTTGTCAAATATCAAAAACTAAACTGCTGTTCCTCTAAATTGTGTCCTACTACAGAAACGATTGAGCGCAACGCAGCGGCGGGCGGTTGCGGTTTTCCGGAGCAGATTTCACGACCAAGATATATCGGCATCAGAGGTTGTTGAAGTGAATTTCGGTTACGTTAAAGTAATCTAGCTTATCTGCCGAGCAACTCGGCGCCTTGCGGGCAGTCGTAGTTTCGGGCAACAAAGAACGCAGCATATTCCTTCGCGATTCGTTGACCTCGGCAGTCCAAGTTCCACCTGCCGCACTCTTCCTTTGTTATGCAAAGAAAAGGCGGAAAATTGGGAAAACAGAGTTGACAATGAACTCTCTCTCTAGGAAGACGACCTAATTGTTCGCCCGCCTTCACCTCTCTAGTTCGGTCAATATAGCTAACGTGTTGCGAATCTTGATGTAGGGTTTTTTTTTTTTTTTTTTTTTTTTTTTTTTTTTTTTTTAAGCGCAACAAATACAAATTAAAAAATAATCACAATTATAAGCATCTTGTTGCTCACGTAAGTAAATGTCATGCATGTGTGGCCCGGTTTGAGGAGACGAAGGTTCTTAGCCTATCACATTAAGAAACTTTGGTAACGAATGCATCAGCAAACCCTCTTTATCTCAGTTCGCGGCTGAGATTTTTTTCCAACGCTACTTACTACCTGTTGACTTGTCTTTTCAAGTGTAACGCACGCCCATCCGCTTTTTTTTTTCTTTTTTTTTATTGTTATTAGGTTTCGTTTCATTATCTCACACCCTTTGATCTTGCCTTCCACGAATAAAGTCAGTTGATAGCACTTGTGTGTGTATGTCTCGCCTTTCTTGTCCTTGCATTTGTTTACGCTAAAAAAAAAAAAAAAAAAAAAAAAAAGCCCTACATCAAGATGAACTATATCAACTAGCCCTGAAGAGAAGTTTTAATGAAGTGTTGCGAATGCCACGCTTGTGTTGCCCGAAGGACGGGGTAACGGACAGCATGCTTTTCACGGCTGTTACTGATTTACGCTCTTGTTGGAACCGATTGCTGTTAATCGATATTTGCGTACGCTTCGACGCTGATCTCCACTGTCCATGCTTAAGGTGCTCTTTATGGGGCGATGTGAATAGGATATATCAACAAATGCTCCCAAGTTCTTGGCGGGCTACAGCATCGCAGTTCTTGACAATGCTCTAGGCTTTTCTTTGAGTGACCTAAAACACTACAGACGTATACGCCACGTTTCGGCGTATCTTGCCTATTCTCGTCATGTGGGAAAGCGAATTATTTGGAAATGACAGACGGGCCGCCATCTTGGTCACCAGCGTGTGCCCTGACTGCTTGAGGAATATCGAAGAAGCAGCAGAGCGTCCGCCTGCTGAACACGATCGATCGTTTAGTTTAGATCGGATAGCTTACGTCGAATGCAATTGCGCTTGACTGTTTTCGTCTTAATTATAATTGCCGTTATTGAACTGTGATTGAAAATTTAACTTCAGACTATAGCATCAAGTCACATATCATTGGATAGCTTATACCGAGTACGACTGCAATGCACTAATTGCCGGTTTTCGTTAATAAGCATTACTTTTTGATTAAGAATTGAACTTTAAAATACTATGTCGTCATATATCAAAGGATAGCTTATGTTGAGTACGAGTGCAATACACTAATTGTCAGACATTGTTAACAGTTGTTAATTATTCAATTATGATTAACACTTGAACATTAGACTACAATGTCAAGTCATATATCACGACACAGCTTATGTTGAAGCCAATACTAGTATACTAATTACCAGTCTTACTTAATACCCGTTAATTTATTTATAATTAAAATTTCAATTTTAGGCTACAACGTGATGTCGTATATCACGGGATAGCTTATATCGAGTATGATTGCAATACTCTAGTTACCAGTGCCAATAATAGCCGTTAATTAGTTGTTGTGAGCAACAATTGAACTTCAAGCTCCAATGGTAAATCATATCACGGGATGGTTTAGGTCAAGTACGATTCCATTACGCAAGTTACTGGTCTTACTTAATAGCCGATAATTAGCAAATAATTATGAACAGCATTAAAACTTTGGTTTGCTTGGTTTGGTATGTGGCTTTTAACGTCCCAAAGCGACTCAGACTATGAGAGACGCCGTAGTGGAGGACTCCGGAAATTTCGACCACCTGGGGTTCTTTAACGTGCACTGACATCGCACAGCACACGGCCGCCTTGCTTTTCGCCTCCACCGAAAAGCGGCCACCGAGGCCGGGATTCGATCCCGCGTCCTTGGGAACAGTAGTCGAGCACCGTAACCACTGCGCCACCCCGGCGGGGCACTGAAACTTAGTCATATCATGCGATAGCTATTATCGAGTACGATTGCAGCACACTCATTGTCGGCCTTTGATTATACCCGTCAGTCAGCTAATCATCGCTAACAAAAAAAAAAAAAAAAAAGTTAGAGGGTCTCACGAAAGCCTACCCTTCCTCTCCTTACATTTGCCTCTCATTTTTTGCCTTTAATCGGCGTTCGTTGCAGTGCTATACATATAATTTTAATTGGTTTACAGGAAAGGGAAGACGCAGTACCTGTCACACTTTCTCTGACAAGTGTGCGTTCGGACAGTACACCATCGCTACTGTCGCGTGGCGTTGCTTGGCGCGCGTTCATGTGTGGAAGTGCTTGGCAGGAACGCTAGACAAGATGAGGCTTCTGGTTGGTCGCTTCGAATTTGTCGGCTGGTGACGTCACTTTTCTGTCGACCAATCAGGAGCGCCGTTCGCGAGAAAAGCTTTTGTCGACGGCCGTATATATGAGCCAATAAAAGGGTTTTGCCTTAATACGAGTCATGAGTCATGTTTATGTGTGAGTTGTGATTGCACAATTATACTCCACTAGTTAGAGTATGCTACTTTCCTAAGTGCTGTGTTATACGCTATGTTGCATGTTGCAAATTAGGTGCCAATCGCAGTATCTGTCACTCGCGGAATCCCGCTATCATCCTCACAGCAGACAAGCAGAATTATGAATAGCGTTTCACGACTCGGAGCGTGGAGCTCGGCTGGTGATCCAAGAGATGAAGGTTCGATTCCCGGATAGAGACTAATATATATATATATATATATATATATATATATATATATATATATATATATATATATATATATATATATATATATATATATAATTTTAATGATGAGTCGCATACCTCTTATGCATTGCTAGGCAACGCCGGCAAAGCTTCGCGAGGGGGCTGCGCAGCTGGCCTTGGCTGTGACGTCACGGCATACGCGAAGCCCGGCTCCGACCCTCGTAGTGAAGCTTTTCGCTTCAAAACTGCACGTTCTACAAAAAAAGCTTTTTCCGCACTGTAGAAGAAGTAGCACTATTACACCATACAAATTATTTTTTCGTACAACACAAAATCTCAGTCCTAAACCTCATACTACGTTTTAACTCGTAATTACATGAAATTTCAAACCATACAGGTTTTATGCAAACAATGGCAAACCTAGAAAGCCTAGCACGAAACGCGCGCAACCCGCAACTCCGATCCACGGAAAGTTATAATTCACAGAGCGACATATGGACAACATACAGAGAACAGATTGCCTCGATTATTCAAACATCACTCCAACGAAACTGTCGTTTACAGGACGTTTTGAGTATTTTCTTAATATGACATAACATTGAGATGGCATGAAAAAAAAAACAGCGAGGAGAAATCAATTTATAATGAAAATTTATACCCAATTGTATGCCTTATTATTATCGTGTGTTGTATTTTCTTCTGTGAGCGAAGGGGTGTTAATGTATTTTGCACACGATTTTTTGCTTATGTATTGATGTAGTTTTTATGTTACGTGATGTAAACGGTGATAGAAATAAACGTATTATTATTATTATTATTATTATTATTATTATTATTATTATTATTATTATTATTATTATTATTATTATTATTATTATTATTATCTTTAACGTGCGCTGACATCGTACAGCACATGGACGCTTTCACTTCAAAAATTGTAAAGGTTCAACTATCCTTAAACCAAGTTCACGAGCGTTAATTAGCTTATCGGCCGCAGCCGCAGTCGCCACTTTGATCTTAGCTCGCTTCCGCGCTTGGTAAGCTGCCCGGCCAGATTTTACATTACGAACGAAATTTTGATTATTCCGGGGCCTTCCACTACGGCAGTTTTCTATCTTTTTTTCACTAGCACCTTCCTCCCTTTCCTCACGGCGCGGCTCAGGTGTCCACAAAACTGTGACAGATACGGCCCTTTTTCGTATGCAGACTCCCAGGACTACCAACCGCCTCCACGTGACCTCCATCGCAAAGTCCCGTTGCGGTTGGCCATGACGCGTGCAGCCGGCGCACCTGCCATGTCACGTGGGATCCATGACGTCGCACGCCTCGGCGACCAATTGGCGAATGCCATAAAACGCCGGAGGCCACAATATATATATATATATATATTTTTTTTTTATGTTTCTCCTACGGCGGTTGCAATGCTACCGCGCTAATGAGAGCTCTGTGTCAATACACTGCAATAAAATTAAACTATTTTTGCATAAATAAATGCGCACATTCTGTAGCCAGTGTGGATGCTTGTGCCTCGACTCGCCTCGACCTGTGCCACAGATGGTGCTCCTGCATCACGCTGCACAGCGTATATGTGTATGGGACCGGTAAACTACTGCTCGCATGGGCCTGTGGCGCAACGGATAACGCGTCTGACTACGGATCAGAAGATTCCAGGTTCGAATCCTGGCAGGCTCGGGCTTTTTTTTTTACCCATTATTTATTCTTTTTTTTTTTTTCGTTACGACATGGGACGCGTACATGTGCACCTTGCTAGGGCCACCGACATGGCCACGACCGTTTATCGTGCCGCCGCTGCCTCGTCTCGTATCGCAAGGGGATGCTCAAGCTTCGTGTCGAATGCCTTTTCCTTCCGCGATTTCTTCGATATATTTTTGTTTGGATGATTTCTGTGGAAGGAAGGTGCAGTATCTCTATCTGAATTCTCAGTGGACACATACATTAAATTAGGTCAAGATCACACACCCTTTTCATTCCGTGATCGCGATATTAAGAGATGGATTATACAGCTGGTTCGTAGGAAAAGCCGTCGGAGTGGTGGTGGTGGTGGTGGTGGTGGTGGTGGTGGTAGTATTAGTAGTGGTGGTGGTGGTGGTAATAGTAATAGTAGTAGTAGTAGTAGTAGTAGTAGTAGTAGTAGTAGTAGTAGTAGTAGTAGTAGTAGCATAGTAGTAGTAGCATAGTAGTAGTAGTAGCATAGTAGGAGCAGTAGTAGTAGTAGTAGTGGTAGTAGTAATAGTAGTAGTAGCATTGTCGTAGGAGTAGTAGTAGCATAGTAGGAGCAGTAGTAACAGCAGTGGTAATAGTAGTAGTAGCAGTAATAGTAGTAGTGGTAAAATAGTAGCGGTAGTTGTAGTAGTAGTAGTAGTAGTAGTAGTAGTAGTAGTAGTAGTAGCAGCATGGCAGTAGTAGTAGTAGTAGTAGCAGCAGCATGGCAGTAGTAGTAGTAGTAGTAGTAGTAGCATAGTAGGAGCAGTAGTAGTAGTAGTGGTAGTAGTAGCATAGTCGTAGGAGTAGTAGTAGCACAGTAGGAGCAGTAGTAGTAGCAGTAGTATAGTAGTAATAGTAGTAATAGTAGCATAGTAAGTAGTGGTAAAATAGTAGCGGTAGTTGTAGTAGTAGTAATAGTAGTAGTAGTAGTAGTAGTAGCAGGAGTAGTAGTAGTAGCATAGTAGGAGCAGTAGTAGTCGTAGTAGCATAGTAGTAGTAGTAGCATAGCAGTATTAGTAGTAGTAGTAGTAGCATAGTAGTAGTAGTAGTAGTAGTAATAGCATAGTAGCAGTAGTATTAGCAGTGGTAGCATAGTACTAGTAGTAGTAGTAGTAGTAGTAGTAGTAGTAGTAGTAGTAGTAGTAGTAGTAGTAGTAGTAGTAGTTGTGGTGGTGGTAGTCGACACCACGTGTGAAATAATTGGGGATACGTAAAAAAATCCTACCATGTTAATTTCCGGTTCCAGTGATTGATGAATGATTGGTGTGTGATAGGCAATGGCGATGTTAATGAAATTGTAATTTATTAGTTAGCTGATGGTTTAAAGAAATAAAAAAAAATGAGAGAGGGGATGAAAAGCCAGTGTTTGATGCTAATTAAGAAAGTTTAGAGTTTGTCATTGATCAATTAATTAATCAGAACATGAAAAAGTGTTCAAAGGTGTCAAACTGCACCGAATGGAAAGGCAATGTTTTGCTGATGCTAAGCATCGTTGTATAAAAAAAAATTAAATTGGAAAATAACAAATTAAAAACAAAAGCAAGAAATTGAAATAAACATGATAAGATATAAAAACAAATAAAGGAGATAAAAAAGCAAGAAATTGAAATAAACATAATAAGATATAAAAACAAATAAAGGAGATAAAAATAGAATAGTGATAAAAGAGCATCAGTGTGTTGAAGCGCTATCGCGTCTGCCCTCAAATATTTTTAGTATTTTTAGTTTTTGTTGAAGTGGGTTTTGGGGGAAAGGAAGGCGCAGTATCTCTATCACTTACCGGTGGGCAGATACTCAATTAGTTCGAAGCCACTCGGACAGAGCGAAGCGAAATCCGGAGTTGCAAGGATTTTCGTATCAGCCACAAAATGAAGCCGTGAAATCCTATGAGACAGTTTCCTGCTGCGCTGAGAAATCATTTTCGTAACAATTTAATTTTCCGTTTTCCTTTACTAATAGCGTGATGGCTCGATTTTTGCGGCTGAGACGAAAATCTTTTTGCTCCAGGGCTTTTGACCAATAGCGTACCTTTTCGCAGCTTTATTGATGTGTAAAACAGAAACGCTCCATTGGTGTCATCTGCTAGCTACTTACGGTTCGCGCCCTGTGTTCGCGTATCGGCAAAAACTTGCAGGAATGTTTTCGGAACTAGACAGTTCGCAAGTGTATGTTCAGCAGTCATGACTACATATTTACGAAGTAAATAACCTAAAGTCGGTCACTGTCCCCAGTAATTGCCAACGACTAACGACAGCGCGTGCACGAAGCGGTAGCGGATCACGCTATGCTTACTCTCTCGACATATGTCGCAGGAACACGCTTAATTTGAATGTGTGCTGTGTCACATAAGCAGTTGCATGCGTTGTTGTTGTCGTTGCTGTTGTCGAGGCTGTAGGAAGAAGGAAAAGAAAATACATGGGCCTGCTACTGGCTCTGTAGCTGAGCCACCTCCGCTGCCTCGTGCGGACAGAAGAGAAAATAAAGAAGAAAAAAAGAAGAGGGAGAGAAAGACGCGCGCCGCAACAACGGCCGTCGTCCACCATCACTGAAGCGGTGGCGGGTGCAATGACGGCCTACAACCAATAAAAATTCGGTGGATGGCTAGCCCCCGCCGCGAGCGGCGTTGGCCCACCGTCCCAACCCCGTAGGGCCACGAACTGCCACCAGGTCCTGCTTATACAGAAATTCGGTGCATTTCTGTCAATGTCACTGCAAGACGCGCGTGCTTCGTGGGCTGCAGACCATATGCGACAGTTTGATAAGGCAGCACACGTACAGCCTGCATACAGCGTTCGGGCAGCTATTACAAGCGCTACCTGGAAGCATGCGTACTGGGGTCAGGGCGCTATACAAAGTTGCGCAAATGGACGACCCTGTATCATGCGCCGCGGACCCCCCACATTCCCCGTCGCCAGTGAAGCAGACTATCAACGGTACTCATTGTCATCTGTTCGAAAGCCGCTCGGATAAATGTCACAGTCGGAAAAGACGTGTGGCAACGCGACATTCCAGCCTCCGACGCCGAAGCACTCGGTGCTTTCCGTCGCGTGGTTCTACTGCGCCTGCGCGCGTAGCTGGAGCTCGGAGCCGCATTCGCGCCCAAAACGGGAACTCCGCGCGAGGCCGCACAGTGCGCGTGCACCTATTTCGTCCGAAACGAACGGCCCTGACACTATGCCGAGGCAACCGGTTAGCTAGCACTGGCGCTCACAATAATGCGATCGAGCGAATCGGGAAGCCAGCCTCGGCTGCTGCAGCCTTATCAGCGCCCGCGAAACAGACGTCGTCCTATCGATCGCGCCTTCTAATAATGGACGAAAGCGAATTAAGTGCGCTTCCATATCCCTCACGGAGAGCGGTCACGGCAGCCAATAAAAGGCGATAAAGCGAGTCATGTTCATTACCGTTATGCCGCTCGGTTGGAAATTATCGGGGACGCGTCCGGCACGATACCAAACCGTGCAGCTGCTTTCTCAACTGATGACTCAATATCATACATAAGGTGCCACAAGCCAGGCTCATATGCAGGCTCTGCCAGCACACTTTCCAGCTGTGTGCCGTGATCATTATTTTTCTTTTCCATTTATCATTTTTCTTTTCAGCAGTTAAACACACCTAATCCGCGTTCAACAAACGATTCGTCGCGAAACAAAGATAAAAATTACACTCAGTTTTCATTGTTGTAAACAGTTTTCAGTATGGCGCATAACGTTAGCACTTTTAACGACGGTGCAAAATAAAACGGAACTCCTTCTTTCGTCCAAAATGATCAAGCGTTCCCTTTTATACTGGATCTGTGGTGCATTAAAAACATGCGAGCATGCGACGCCTCACACTAATAAAAAATGAGTGTCCAGAAGTGGCCTTAATTCGCTCGCAGCTTTCGCCCCATTGCTCGGTCGCGCCGGCCTTCTTCGGAGACTGGACATCATCAACCTCACCAAAACCATCATTATCATCAGCCCCATAAAGGTCCACAGTAGGACATGCATGGGTTCTCTTGGTAACTGTTACGACCAAGCATCCGCAATTGCGCGCTCTATTGTTCGCCTGTGGGCATGGATAAGTTTTGTGAATATGTGGTGATGGTCCAATGGCTCTAAGTGAGCCTGTTTCCAGGAATCCTGTTTTGTAAGCATGTTTTGCTTTGTGGACAACCTGCAAATGCCAAATTGACCCTGTCAAGAGAACGTCTGGAAAAACACAAAGAAACGTCCCCCTGCGGGAAATAGCAGGAAGTGCTTTCTTTCTTTTGTCCACCCTTCCAGTCGAGAAGTGCTATCCTCCAGTGATGAATGCCTCCTATCCAAAGGAGACGACAGAGTGACATGTCCGCTGACGTGCAGGACAAGAAAGGAGCATGACTCATACGGCCATTAAGTGATTTCCCGGGAATGCAGGAAAGATTTGCAATTGTCGAAAAGGGACCATGTTGGGAGCCCTATGCGGCGCCACGTGCACTCGGGTTTCTGAGAAGTAAAACCCCTTGTCAGAACCAGCTTGTGGTTTCTTTGCTGAAGAATAGAAATGTACCTCCTCTCCTCGCCGTTCCCAAGCTTTTCCCGCCAACAAGTGATCACGCCCAACGAATGAATGCCGGACCAGTCAGTGCTTCAGACCATCAGTGCAGTGAAGTGTTCGATTGGATGCCGATACCTGAGGGGCGTGCCCTGGATTTGGTTGGTCAGCATCTTCAGAGAGGGGCTGGACATAGGGGGTTTTTAAGGACGCTGCAGAGCACGAAATGGCTCTGGGCCCTGGGTAAACGGCTCATCCAGTCGCTTCTCGCTATGAACTCTTAACGCTTGTCATTTTGCTGATGTACCCTTCTTTTTCATGTAAATATTCTTGTAAATACGTTTTCTCAAAGTGCCAGTAAACCTGCTTGTACATATTTCACCAACTTCGAAGATTCAATCCTACTTCAACCCCGAGTCTCTGCACGCTACCAAGTGAAGGCCGGGTCGACGTAGCCCCAGCGTCACGACAACTGGTGTCCAGCGTTGGGATCTGAATCTACAAGCCACAACATCTGATGACTGGAGGTGGGATCTGGATCTACAAGCTACAACATCTGGTGATTCGAGGTGGATCAGAATCTACAAGCCACATCTTGTGATCGGAGGTGGCATCTCAAGCAACAAGCAGGCGCAACAATCGGCCAACAAGAGAGCAGCTCGGAACATCGATCGCATGTGTGGGTGAGTGCTTGGCTTTTCTTCTGATGTGGACCAGGTTCTAGAACAGGGTTAGATTTTAGAACTGGTAAAAAGTGGAAACGCCTTTAGGTTTGGTAGTTTGCACTGTTGTTTTGGAAGTAGCCGACACTCGGAGCGATCATGGACCTACAAAAGCTGCAGAAACCGGAACTGTTGCAATTGTGTGAGGAATTGGGAATTGATACAAGTGGTTTGGCACGAAAACCCTTGATTATAAAGGCAATCACTGATCTGGGAACCGATGATGAGGAGCTCAGTGAAGCATGGAACCTCATCGGTCAAAAAAAGGAGCAGCTCAGACAGCAGAAAGAGCGGGAAAAAGAGGAAAAGAGGCGTGAGCGTGAACTTGAGAGGGAAAAAGAGGAAAGGGAGCGCGAACGTGAGTGGGAAAAAGAGGAAAAGAAGCGTGAAAGAGAAGCAAAAAAGCTGGACCAAGAAATTGAGCTCCGGAAATTAGAACTAGAGTTGAGCAAGAGGTCGGGCAATTGTCCCCAGCTAGCGGTACCTCTTCTCAACAAGGAGGCAGATTTCAAGATGTCAAAGTACATGCAGCCATATGTGATATCAGGGGATATCGGTCTGTATCTGGCTAACTTTGAGCGAACCTGCGAAAAACTGTCCTTCCAGCGAGACACTTGGTCTCAGAGATTATTGACGGTTCTGCCCTGCGAGGCAGCGGAGGTTGTCGCGCGGCTGAGCAAGGAGGACGCGGACAACTACGAGAAGGTCAAAACTTGCCTTCTGAGAAAGTATAGGCTTAGCGCCGAGGCGTTCAGACAACGTTTTCGGAACGCTACTAAGTCCAGGGACGAGAGTTACCCTGAATTCCTGTACAATTTAAGAGTAAATTTGGGCGAGTGGCTAAAGAGCACAGATTCCTACAGTGATAGGGACGCTGTAGTCGAGCGAATTCTTTTGGAGCAGTTTTATAACTGCCTCCCAGAAAAAGAAAGAAATTGGTTACAGGACCGAGGCGAAATTAAGTCGGCAACTGAAGCTGCCGAACTTATTGAGGAGTATGCTTCGCGCCGACAATTCAGCAACCCAGCAGTGGATAGGCTCCGCAATCCCAAGTTCAGTGTGAATAACCGTCAGAAAAGGCACTTTGCTAGATTTGCAAACGAAGAAAGGAAGGCTTCTTCAGGCAAACGCCCTAGAAAGGACGGCAGTGAGAAAAGTGGGGAAGTGACCAACGCGCAGAACACAAAGAAAAAGCTTGATGCTAGGAAGCCGCTCACATGCTTTAGGTGTAATGAGCAGGGTCACATTGCCGTCAACTGCCGGAAAGAAAAGTTTGCTTTCTCGCATGTCAGTGACTGCGATGAAAATAGGCAGCTTTTGGAACCTTACATGCATGACCTAGTAGTCAACGGGAAGCCATGCAAGGTACTGCGCGATTCGGCCGCAACAATGGATGTTGTCCATCCGGCGTATGTGTCGCCTTCCGACTATACAGGACAGTGTGCATGGATCCGACAGGTAGTTGAGGAACAGAGTGTGTGCTTGCCGATCGCGAACGTGGTCATCGAGGGCCCTTTCGGCGAATTAACAACCGAGGCTGCCGTTTCAGGAAAGCTTCCTAAGTGCTATCCGTATTTGTTCTCCAACAAATCGGACATGCTGCTGCGAAAGAGGGGCATCCTTTTCGGAGACAGAGTTGTGCAAGCCTTAACACGTTCAAAGGCGCGAGAACTAGCTACACTGCTCATTCCAGAAAAATCCACAGCGGAGGAAACGGCAGTTAAAACAGTGGTAAATGCGGAACATAGCAGGTCAGAAAACTTTGAGAGCGAGGCATCTCAGATATTTCAACTTGAAAGGGCGCTTGATGAGACGCGGAATGAGGACGTTCTTGAGAATAACCTCTTGCCGCCAGTGTCTAGTAATCTCACGAGACTTTTAAGTGGAACCCGAGAGGACTTAGCTATGGAGCAAGCCGTGGTAAATCTAACGTTAAACCTTCCCGAGGAGATGGGGGACAACTTGATTTGCCTCAGCGGAAAAGGAAGCAACGCTCAGGAGCTTCTCAAAAGGACGGAGCAGAAAGAACTAAAGAAATCCCAGCTGTCCGATCTGGGCGAAATAATAACAGAGTTTGAGGCCTGCTTCGTGGACAGGCCAGGCAGGACTGATTTGACTGAGCACGATATTGAGCTGACTTCAGACGTGCCAGTGCGATCAAGGTGCTACCGATTTTCTCCAAGGCAAAGAGAAATTCTGGATATGGAAGTAACTCGCATGCTGGAATTAGGAGTAATAAAACCCTCGGAAAGCGATTATGCTTCGCCTATGATCTTAGTAGAAGCTCCAGGTAAAGACCCTAGGCCTGTGGTAGACTACCGAAAGCTAAATTCTCTCACCAGGGATCAAGTGTATCCTATTCCGAATATTGAGGAGAGAGTAGAACAGGTCAGTAGAGCGGCATATGTGACTACGCTGGACCTTACTCGAGGATATTGGCAAGTACCGCTCACTGAACGCGCCAGCAGATACGCGGCTTTCGTCACTCCGACGGGCAGCTACCAGCCAACAATGATGAGTTTCGGGCTCAAAAATGCTCCATTTTGTTTTTCACGACTCATGGATAGGGTTTTAAAGGGGTGTGAAACATTCGCGGTGCCTTATTTAGACGACATTGCGGTTTTTTCCGACTCATGGGCGGACCATATGGTACATCTAAGAGCTGTACTGAGCCTTTTGCGTCAAGCTGGACTAACCGTAAAGGCCGAGAAATGTTGCCTGGCAAGGGCGACCGTGGACTACTTGGGTCACAATGTAGGTCAAGGTTTCAGGAAACCCAGCGAGATTAAGATTTCTGCGGTAGCAGACTACCCGCGGCCGAGCACGAAGACGGAAATTCGAGCATTCCTAGGTCTGACGGGATACTACAATCACTACATCCCTAACTATTCATCTTTGGCTAGCCCTCTGACCGACGCTCTCCGCAAGACAGAACCGACAAATGTAGTCTGGGACGAACAAAAGGAAGCCTCCTTCGTAAACCTGAAGGCTGTGCTGATTAGCCGTCCGGTATTGCGAGCTCCAGACTATGGCCGAGAATTCACGGTCCAGTGTGATGCCAGTGATCGAGGGTTAGGTGCTGTTCTCTGCCAGAGAGATGACGACGGTAATGAGCACCCTGTGCTCTACCTGAGCAGAAAACTGAGTTCTAGAGAGAGGGCTTATTGCGCGTCAGAGAAAGAGTGCGCTTGCATTGTATGGGCCATTCAAAAATTGCAGTGCTATCTTGGAGGGGCCAAATTCACCGTAGAGACGGACCATTGTCCCCTGGCTTGGCTGCAAACTGCGACATCGAAGAACAGTCGCCTTCTTAGGTGGAGCTTGATTTTACAGCAGTACAATTTTGAAATAAGATACAAAAAGGGGAAGTTAAATGGGAATGCGGACGCGCTTAGCCGCTCTTTCTAAGCGGTCCGAGATGTTCCTCACCATGTATCCAAATTGATAATCAGGTTTTTTTTTTTTTTTTTTTTCGTGCGCTTGTATATGTGTGACTATGTAAAGCAGCACGTTTGGTTTTCTAGGAATACGTGGGTCCTGAACGTCTTGAGAGTGGGCTTTTCTCGAACAACAATGGCAGTTTTCTTTTGACCTGGTCTCTTCAGACGGGAGCCGAGTGCTTGCTTCGACATGTGGTTGAGTTTCAGACAGCTCGAGCAATTTGGCCTACAACAATCAAGACAACGCGACAAGCAACAGCGAGCTTCAAGCGTTCACGTGCAGACCATTAAGTCGTCTCTTCATGCAGCAGCTGGGACTGCTGCCCTCCGAGACTCTTCTGGCGGGGGAGGAGGCTGTTACGACCAAGCATCCGCAATTGCGCGCTCTATTGTTCGCCTGTGGGCATGGATAAGTTTTGTGAATATGTGGTGATGGTCCAATGGCTCTAAGTGAGCCTGTTTCCAGGAATCCTGTTTTGTAAGCCTGTTTTGCTTTGTGGACACTCTGCAAATGCCAAATTGACCCTGCCAAGAGAACGTCTGGAAAAACACAAAGAAACGTCCCCCTGCGGGAAATAGCAGGAAGTGCTTTCTTTCTTTTGTCCACCCTTCCAGTCGAGAAGTGCTATCCTCCAGTGATGAATGCCTCCTATCCAAAGGAGACGACAGAGTGACATGTCCGCTGACGTGCAGGACAAGAAAGGAGCATGACTCATACGGCCATTAAGTGATTTCCCGGGAATGCAGGAAAGATTTGCAATTGTCGAAAAGGGACCATGTTGGGAGCCCTATGCGGCGCCACGTGCACTCGGGTTTCTGAGAAGTAAAACCCCTTGTCAGAACCAGCTTGTGGTTTCTTTGCTGAAGAATAGAAATGTACCTCCTCTCCTCGCCGTTCCCAAGCTTTTCCCGCCAACAAGTGATCACGCCCAACGAATGAATGCCGGACCAGTCAGTGCTTCAGACCATCAGTGCAGTGAAGTGTTCGATTGGATGCCGATACCTGAGGGGCGTGCCCTGGATTTGGTTGGTCAGCATCTTCAGAGAGGGGCTGGACATAGGGGGTTTTTAAGGACGCTGCAGAGCACGAAATGGCTCTGGGCCCTGGGTAAACGGCTCATCCAGTCGCTTCTCGCTATGAACTCTTAACGCTTGTCATTTTGCTGATGTACCCTTCTTTTTCATGTAAATATTCTTGTAAATACGTTTTCTCAAAGTGCCAGTAAACCTGCTTGTACATATTTCACCAACTTCGAAGATTCAATCCTACTTCAACCCCGAGTCTCTGCACGCTACCAAGTGAAGGCCGGGTCGACGTAGCCCCAGCGTCACGACAACTGGTGTCCAGCGTTGGGATCTGAATCTACAAGCCACAACATCTGATGACTGGAGGTGGGATCTGGATCTACAAGCTACAACATCTGGTGATTCGAGGTGGATCAGAATCTACAAGCCACATCTTGTGATCGGAGGTGGCATCTCAAGCAACAAGCAGGCGCAACAATCGGCCAACAAGAGAGCAGCTCGGAACATCGATCGCATGTGTGGGTGAGTGCTTGGCTTTTCTTCTGATGTGGACCAGGTTCTAGAACAGGGTTAGATTTTAGAACTGGTAAAAAGTGGAAACGCCTTTAGGTTTGGTAGTTTGCACTGTTGTTTTGGAAGTAGCCGACACTCGGAGCGATCATGGACCTACAAAAGCTGCAGAAACCGGAACTGTTGCAATTGTGTGAGGAATTGGGAATTGATACAAGTGGTTTGGCACGAAAACCCTTGATTATAAAGGCAATCACTGATCTGGGAACCGATGATGAGGAGCTCAGTGAAGCATGGAACCTCATCGGTCAAAAAAAGGAGCAGCTCAGACAGCAGAAAGAGCGGGAAAAAGAGGAAAAGAGGCGTGAGCGTGAACTTGAGAGGGAAAAAGAGGAAAGGGAGCGCGAACGTGAGTGGGAAAAAGAGGAAAAGAAGCGTGAAAGAGAAGCAAAAAAGCTGGACCAAGAAATTGAGCTCCGGAAATTAGAACTAGAGTTGAGCAAGAGGTCGGGCAATTGTCCCCAGCTAGCGGTACCTCTTCTCAACAAGGAGGCAGATTTCAAGATGTCAAAGTACATGCAGCCATATGTGATATCAGGGGATATCGGTCTGTATCTGGCTAACTTTGAGCGAACCTGCGAAAAACTGTCCTTCCAGCGAGACACTTGGTCTCAGAGATTATTGACGGTTCTGCCCTGCGAGGCAGCGGAGGTTGTCGCGCGGCTGAGCAAGGAGGACGCGGACAACTACGAGAAGGTCAAAACTTGCCTTCTGAGAAAGTATAGGCTTAGCGCCGAGGCGTTCAGACAACGTTTTCGGAACGCTACTAAGTCCAGGGACGAGAGTTACCCTGAATTCCTGTACAATTTAAGAGTAAATTTGGGCGAGTGGCTAAAGAGCACAGATTCCTACAGTGATAGGGACGCTGTAATCGAGCGAATTCTTTTGGAGCAGTTTTATAACTGCCTCCCAGAAAAAGAAAGAAATTGGTTACAGGACCGAGGCGAAATTAAGTCGGCAACTGAAGCTGCCGAACTTATTGAGGAGTATGCTTCGCGCCGACAATTCAGCAACCCAGCAGTGGATAGGCTCCGCAATCCCAAGTTCAGTGTGAATAACCGTCAGAAAAGGCACTTTGCTAGATTTGCAAACGAAGAAAGGAAGGCTTCTTCAGGCAAACGCCCTAGAAAGGACGGCAGTGAGAAAAGTGGGGAAGTGACCAACGCGCAGAACACAAAGAAAAAGCTTGATGCTAGGAAGCCGCTCACATGCTTTAGGTGTAATGAGCAGGGTCACATTGCCGTCAACTGCCGGAAAGAAAAGTTTGCTTTCTCGCATGTCAGTGACTGCGATGAAAATAGGCAGCTTTTGGAACCTTACATGCATGACCTAGTAGTCAACGGGAAGCCATGCAAGGTACTGCGCGATTCGGCCGCAACAATGGATGTTGTCCATCCGGCGTATGTGTCGCCTTCCGACTATACAGGACAGTGTGCATGGATCCGACAGGTAGTTGAGGAACAGAGTGTGTGCTTGCCGATCGCGAACGTGGTCATCGAGGGCCCTTTCGGCGAATTAACAACCGAGGCTGCCGTTTCAGGAAAGCTTCCTAAGTGCTATCCGTATTTGTTCTCCAACAAATCGGACATGCTGCTGCGAAAGAGGGGCATCCTTTTCGGAGACAGAGTTGTGCAAGCCTTAACACGTTCAAAGGCGCGAGAACTAGCTACACTGCTCATTCCAGAAAAATCCACAGCGGAGGAAACGGCAGTTAAAACAGTGGTAAATGCGGAACATAGCAGGTCAGAAAACTTTGAGAGCGAGGCATCTCAGATATTTCAACTTGAAAGGGCGCTTGATGAGACGCGGAATGAGGACGTTCTTGAGAATAACCTCTTGCCGCCAGTGTCTAGTAATCTCACGAGACTTTTAAGTGGAACCCGAGAGGACTTAGCTATGGAGCAAGCCGTGGTAAATCTAACGTTAAACCTTCCCGAGGAGATGGGGGACAACTTGATTTGCCTCAGCGGAAAAGGAAGCAACGCTCAGGAGCTTCTCAAAAGGACGGAGCAGAAAGAACTAAAGAAATCCCAGCTGTCCGATCTGGGCGAAATAATAACAGAGTTTGAGGCCTGCTTCGTGGACAGGCCAGGCAGGACTGATTTGACTGAGCACGATATTGAGCTGACTTCAGACGTGCCAGTGCGATCAAGGTGCTACCGATTTTCTCCAAGGCAAAGAGAAATTCTGGATATGGAAGTAACTCGCATGCTGGAATTAGGAGTAATAAAACCCTCGGAAAGCGATTATGCTTCGCCTATGATCTTAGTAGAAGCTCCAGGTAAAGACCCTAGGCCTGTGGTAGACTACCGAAAGCTAAATTCTCTCACCAGGGATCAAGTGTATCCTATTCCGAATATTGAGGAGAGAGTAGAACAGGTCAGTAGAGCGGCATATGTGACTACGCTGGACCTTACTCGAGGATATTGGCAAGTACCGCTCACTGAACGCGCCAGCAGATACGCGGCTTTCGTCACTCCGACGGGCAGCTACCAGCCAACAATGATGAGTTTCGGGCTCAAAAATGCTCCATTTTGTTTTTCACGACTCATGGATAGGGTTTTAAAGGGGTGTGAAACATTCGCGGTGCCTTATTTAGACGACATTGCGGTTTTTTCCGACTCATGGGCGGACCATATGGTACATCTAAGAGCTGTACTGAGCCTTTTGCGTCAAGCTGGACTAACCGTAAAGGCCGAGAAATGTTGCCTGGCAAGGGCGACCGTGGACTACTTGGGTCACAATGTAGGTCAAGGTTTCAGGAAACCCAGCGAGATTAAGATTTCTGCGGTAGCAGACTACCCGCGGCCGAGCACGAAGACGGAAATTCGAGCATTCCTAGGTCTGACGGGATACTACAATCACTACATCCCTAACTATTCATCTTTGGCTAGCCCTCTGACCGACGCTCTCCGCAAGACAGAACCGACAAATGTAGTCTGGGACGAACAAAAGGAAGCCTCCTTCGTAAACCTGAAGGCTGTGCTGATTAGCCGTCCGGTATTGCGAGCTCCAGACTATGGCCGAGAATTCACGGTCCAGTGTGATGCCAGTGATCGAGGGTTAGGTGCTGTTCTCTGCCAGAGAGATGACGACGGTAATGAGCACCCTGTGCTCTACCTGAGCAGAAAACTGAGTTCTAGAGAGAGGGCTTATTGCGCGTCAGAGAAAGAGTGCGCTTGCATTGTATGGGCCATTCAAAAATTGCAGTGCTATCTTGGAGGGGCCAAATTCACCGTAGAGACGGACCATTGTCCCCTGGCTTGGCTGCAAACTGCGACATCGAAGAACAGTCGCCTTCTTAGGTGGAGCTTGATTTTACAGCAGTACAATTTTGAAATAAGATACAAAAAGGGGAAGTTAAATGGGAATGCGGACGCGCTTAGCCGCTCTTTCTAAGCGGTCCGAGATGTTCCTCACCATGTATCCAAATTGATAATCAGGTTTTTTTTTTTTTTTTTTTTTCGTGCGCTTGTATATGTGTGACTATGTAAAGCAGCACGTTTGGTTTTCTAGGAATACGTGGGTCCTGAACGTCTTGAGAGTGGGCTTTTCTCGAACAACAATGGCAGTTTTCTTTTGACCTGGTCTCTTCAGACGGGAGCCGAGTGCTTGCTTCGACATGTGGTTGAGTTTCAGACAGCTCGAGCAATTTGGCCTACAACAATCAAGACAACGCGACAAGCAACAGCGAGCTTCAAGCGTTCACGTGCAGACCATTAAGTCGTCTCTTCATGCAGCAGCTGGGACTGCTGCCCTCCGAGACTCTTCTGGCGGGGGAGGAGGCTGTTACGACCAAGCATCCGCAATTGCGCGCTCTATTGTTCGCCTGTGGGCATGGATAAGTTTTGTGAATATGTGGTGATGGTCCAATGGCTCTAAGTGAGCCTGTTTCCAGGAATCCTGTTTTGTAAGCATGTTTTGCTTTGTGGACAACCTGCAAATGCCAAATTGACCCTGTCAAGAGAACGTCTGGAAAAACACAAAGAAACGTCCCCCTGCGGGAAATAGCAGGAAGTGCTTTCTTTCTTTTGTCCACCCTTCCAGTCGAGAAGTGCTATCCTCCAGTGATGAATGCCTCCTATCCAAAGGAGACGACAGAGTGACATGTCCGCTGACGTGCAGGACAAGAAAGGAGCATGACTCATACGGCCATTAAGTGATTTCCCGGGAATGCAGGAAAGATTTGCAATTGTCGAAAAGGGACCATGTTGGGAGCCCTATGCGGCGCCACGTGCACTCGGGTTTCTGAGAAGTAAAACCCCTTGTCAGAACCAGCTTGTGGTTTCTTTGCTGAAGAATAGAAATGTACCTCCTCTCCTCGCCGTTCCCAAGCTTTTCCCGCCAACAAGTGATCACGCCCAACGAATGAATGCCGGACCAGTCAGTGCTTCAGACCATCAGTGCAGTGAAGTGTTCGATTGGATGCCGATACCTGAGGGGCGTGCCCTGGATTTGGTTGGTCAGCATCTTCAGAGAGGGGCTGGACATAGGGGGTTTTTAAGGACGCTGCAGAGCACGAAATGGCTCTGGGCCCTGGGTAAACGGCTCATCCAGTCGCTTCTCGCTATGAACTCTTAACGCTTGTCATTTTGCTGATGTACCCTTCTTTTTCATGTAAATATTCTTGTAAATACGTTTTCTCAAAGTGCCAGTAAACCTGCTTGTACATATTTCACCAACTTCGAAGATTCAATCCTACTTCAACCCCGAGTCTCTGCACGCTACCAAGTGAAGGCCGGGTCGACGTAGCCCCAGCGTCACGACAGTAACCTCAAACTATCCCTGCCCTGCGGACGTAGCAACCCTCTAAATCAAAATTTTTTAATATCAATTTTACGTCCGACTTTCGGCATCCCTACGGTTGCATTTCACTTCCTCTGCAAATGGGATTCCTGTTAGAAAATAAAGATATATTTCTGTTCTTTAAGCTGCAAGACTTTTTTTTTTTTTTCGATTAATTTGTAGAGCTAGCAGAGGATTCCCTGCGCAGAAATTTTTATGTTCGCAGATTCTTCATCCGTATATATTCGAAATTGTATTAAATTCTTTCACTGTCATGCGCATTTCATATATTTCCATTTAGATGTCTTCTCATTGTAAACTTTTCTTGATATGTATCAACATTTCATTTGTATCGTTATTGTGTTGCATTTTCTTATCCAACAGCGCCTCAACATAGTTGACACTGTAAGCAGCACATCTGTGTTCTTCGCTTATTTCTCACAGCAATTTTTCTTTAGTTTGCAAATTACTTTTCGTGCTGTTAAAGATGCTGTCAAACATTGACTTTTTGTGTGCGTTTTGTGCCCTGTCTGCAGAAATCCCGCCGGGATCGACAGTATTTCTAAATTAATAAATAAACATTCGAATACCACTCAAGTCTGCAGTAACCGCTACACATATTTCTGCCGTGACAGAAAGAAGTCCTCTATCTGTTAAAAGATTTTCTTGTTATCGAAACAAAAAGCTGACAATCAGACGAAATTACAGGATACAGAATCTCGGAGCACCTGGCTTGTTTGATAATATAAAACACTGAAGGACACGGATTCTACATGAAGTGGGCCACAAGGGAGGAGGATTTCTCCAAGTGGCTAGCCGACGACAAGAGCAGGAAGCCTCTCCAGTTCTCGAAAGAAAATGTCTTGCACAATTTCCTGTAGTATACAGTGAACCCAAATTATGCCTTATGTCAAGATGCGGAACACATAAAAAAAAAAAAATCGTTTACTATTCACCGGAGCAAAACAAATTCCTCATGACACTGGCCATAGTTAGCGACTGCTGTTTGTTCTTTACGTTTCTTTAATATTGTATGTTACTGCAGTAATTCCGTTTATTGCGCCCTTCGTTTTCGGCTTTAATTATTCTGTAAATAGGGTACGAAAACTGGCCGTCAGATCTCACGTTAAATATGCGTTTCTATAACCGTTTGAATAACAATTCGAGATCCATTCGCGTTTATCTACGAAAAACGCTTCTCTGTAGCGGGAGAAGAACACTTAGCTTACGATTCGTTATTTGCCACACACAAATTAAAAAAAAAAAAAAAAAAGACGGCAGGTTGCGCCCGGAAAGCATTAACTAGGTCACAACCGTTTCGTTCTTTTTATTATTGCGTACGCTTACAATGTCCTGTCAGAACCGAATCAGCAGCATTTTAACGTCCACTCACGTTTACCCTGCCCATCATGGCAAGTTGCTCGTATATAAAGCGTTAATCTCAAGGCCACCGCTCAAAGTGCAAAAACTTTATTATAGCAGAGTGGCACTGCTACGCCTGACATGACTGCTGATATCAGGTCAGCTTCTGTGGTCTGTAACCTTTAACTGCCCGCAGGCACTGTGCAAACTTGTCTCCAAATGGCCGCGGCAACGCCAGGGTGCGCGCACTCAAAGCAAACAATATATTTTGAACCCTACGGAAACAATTACGCGCTCCGAGCCACCTCCCTCGTCCCTGAGAGTTTAAATAAGCCTTCCCGGCCAGTTGGGAAAAACACCCGAAAAGGGGTCTCCCGGAGCTTTTTCACATACACGGACGCCGTTCAAGGACCCGAGTATGCGGCAAGAAGTGTTATGCGTGAGAAGTGAGAGAGAGAAAAAAGAGGACGAGACCGGAAGTAGGCTGCGAAGGAAATACCGACAATTATAGTCAATTTGAAAGATGTATGCAGCGATGTGTGGGCCAGGCATGCAGAGTATAGTTGTATAGTAATTCATATATGATATGCGTAATATGTATTTATACAGTATGGACCATGCACAGAAACTTATAAAGGTTCTTATGTGCTATCGCACTGCTACAGCTAGCTGTATTTAAGTCTCCTCTGTGATTTTATTTTTTTCATAACAAACTTTCCTTCAATTCATTCATATATGGTCACTGATTTGGTTCAACCAGAGGAAATCCGGAAAGGGTTCGGACTAGGGGGAACGTGTCCGCTGCGCTGTAACCTACAGCGCGAGGAAAGACGCTCGCCTGGCCTCTTCCCTCGGGCGTAATCCTGCGCGCCTTGCTGTGATTAAGGAATCAATTTAACGGTGTTTTTATGCTAGGAAATGTTAAAAGACCTAGGGGAGAAACTGCTTTCAATAATAAATTACCGACTTCCGGTTAATTATCGGGCAAGAGAGTGTTAAGATATTTTAACAGCCGACAATTAACTGCAGAAAGTGCAGCAAAATTGTTCTATATGATACCTCGTAGGTCACTCACAACATGCACTTTCGACAGTTCGAGCTGGAAATTCGATACACTTTGGGTAAGGGCAGCTTTTCGGTCATCATGTTCAGCACAATACAGCTCTTTGCTTCTCGGGTTTTTGTCCACATATATTTTAATTTGATTTAGCAAGGGCTCTGTGTCCTATATGCCAAACCTGCACGGTGTTTACACGCATCGCAGCTGGTAGATTAATTATATGTCGCAGCTGCTTTTCGGAATACAAAAAAAAAAAAATAAAAGAAAGGAAAACTGTCAAAGCGCCGCTTGCCAACAAAGGATGTATAGTGCGCGGTACGGCCATGTCAGTACGGTATATGAGGTCAATTCTGGTGGTATGGTGTGTATATGTGAGGTGATGGGGGGGGGGGGGGGGGGGGTTTGGTGCCGCATTTGAAAGCAATCTATCAGAGCGGATGGACCCCACTGACCGTACTTTCATCTAATTTTCGCGAATAACTAAGACAGGCGGTGGCTCAGGATGGGGCAGACAAAAAAGACTACTATATATACTTTCGACAGCTCCGCTCGTCGAAGCCGCACTGAAGGCAACTTCGGCAATCCATATTATCAAGCAGCAGTCAAGGGGAATGAAGCCTGTTTTCGTTTCCTTCAAAATTGGGAGTGCGACCCATGTGTAGTGAAGGGCAACCATCTACTGTCCAGCGCGTTTTCAACAAGGAGCCTTTTCGGTTGTGAAACCTAGCTCACCTCGATTTTCAAAAAACGTTCTCGAGATACAAGAGTCTGGTAAAGGCCGTTTTTTTTTTTTCGTTTTTACCAGATCACGGTATCGTTTCACTACAGTTTAACAAGTTATATATACCGGGCAGCGGTGGCTCACTGGTTAAGACGCTCGGATAATGAACCGCAGTATCCAGAACTGGAACCCGACCGCGGCGTCTGGATGCCTCAGGGGGTCGAACTTTCCGGAGCCCTCCACTACGGCGTCGCTTTGGGACGTTAAACCCCGTAAGACAAACCATCCTTCTACCAATCCCACCCGAATTCCCTTACGGCGCGGTTCAAGCGTCCACCGAGAAGTGCATGTGTGAAAGTTGATGCGCCTCCTTTCCTATAAACCAATTTAAATCTTCCACAAGCTGTTTGCAGCTCTCTTGAAAACAAGGGCGATCTAGGCCTGGTCAATCAGAGTTGGCCCTTATCGCTATCGCCATCCTCACTGAGCCAGGCCGTCCTAGCCTTGCGTAGTGCTGCACACATCTGTCACCCTTCCAGTGACCCTCACTCATTTCACTCCCCTTCCCTTAATTCGGCGCAAAGGCGGCGATCCCTCGTCCCTGAGGAGACAGTTGAACGCGCCGAATCCCCTTTTCCCCTGTTCCAACTAGAAACACCTCTCTGCACACATCTTGCGAGACAGAGTATAGGTATAAGGCGCGTCAACGTATTTCGATTACCAGCGACATATACAGTGGAACGCGCTCGCGTTTCTTCGCACCTATATGACCGACACACGAGTGCGACGATGTCTCACCATACGAGGCTGACTCAGTGTGGAGCGCTCTGCGTGGCAGTTTTCAGCCGCGAGTAGCGCTGCCGACTGCGCGCCCGAGTCACGCGCTTTAATTTGATGCGCCGTCGGGACCCCGGCTGTCACTCTCCGTAGGGAGCCGACATTTCAATTGCGATGCCAGCACGTGACTTGGCGGAAAACATCGGGAGCATGTGCGCGGTTCGCGCTACGCTCCGCAGTCGGTTAGCGAGCCTGCATTCAGTGGGGAAAAGCCGCGGACCGACGGCTCGGAACCGCACGGATTCTGTTCAGCGACGCGAAGCTGGTTCCAGATGCTTAATCTATAATATATGCATAGAGATTCTCTTTTGGCGCTCGACTTCTGAACCCTTGGATGCGGGATTAGACCCTGTCGTGGGGCAGTTTTTCGATGGAGGAGAAAAAACACTCAGTGCACTGTGAGGCATCAGTGCACACTAAAGAACCCCAGATGTTCGAAATTTACAGATTGGTTGCCATAGCAACTGTGACGCTATCCGTTGAGCCGCGGAAGCAGCGAGAGGGACCCCACCCGTACCTGTCTAAGTGGTGCTGCCCCGTATCGCCACTGGCGCACCTTTTGCTCGTCGTTACGGCCTTGCACACTTTCGCCTCTTTTACGACAAAACTGTGATGCAAAAAACCGTCCCTCGCGCGGCATTCAGTGTGTCTAATATCATCTCCCTTCACATATGGCATCCATCTGCTAGTCAATTTGGATGCTGATTTGCGACAGGGATTCGAACCCTCCAACTGTAGGTCACGCAATAATTAAAAACGTTTTGCCAAACTCTAAACAGCAAAGAAATACCGGGCCAAACCATGCCAAACAGTGCTTTAGCACGTCTTAATCGCATTATATCAGCCAGACTTATATCAGCCAACATTTATATGTTGACTATACGTGTTTGACACACACACACATCCGCCCACCTAATTTTCTGCCGCCCCCTGCTACGCTTTCGATCTCTTGGAATCCAATTTGTTACCCTAAAAGCGACCATCGGTTGTCCTCTCTACGCACTACATGCCCTACCCATGCCCATTTCTTCTGCTTGATTTTCACTACAATATGTCATTAACTCGAGTTATTTCTCTTACCCACTCTGCGCGCTTCCTATCTCTTAACGTTACGTTTACCATTTTTCGTTCCAAAGCACTCCTTTTCGTCAGCTTCCAAGTTTCAGCACCATGCGTGAGTACAGGTAAAATGCAACTGCTGTATACTTTCCTCTTGAGCGCTACTGGTAAGCTGCTGGTCATAATCTGCGAATACTTGCTAAATGCACTCCATCGCAATCTTATTCTCCTAGTTACTTCATTTTCAAGGTCAGGATATGCGGTTACTACCTGTCCTAAGTAGACATATTCGCCTACTACTTCCAGTGTTTCGCTACCTAATGTAAACTGCTGTTCATTCCCGAGGCTGTTCAGCATTACCTATAGTCTTCTGCATATTGATTTTAAAAGCTACCTTTCTGCTTTTCCTGTACAGGTCATCAAGCGTTCTTTGCAGTTCCTCCCTTGAGTTACTTAGCAAGGCAATTTCATCAGCGAATCGCAGATTACTGGGGTATTCTCCATTGACCCTTGTCCCTAACTGCTCCCATTCCAAGTCTCACTTCCTCCAAGTAAGCTGTGAATGGTACATGGGTAGATTGTGTCTCCTTGCCTAACATCTTTCTTTATGGGAGTAATCGTAATGAATGAATGCTATGTATAATGGCTGGTTATATTTCGAGCATTTTTCTACCACCTAGTTAATAGTATGAACATGATCGATATTTGAGTAGCCTTTCCGAAGGCCTGCTTGATAAATGTTTTGATCGCCACTGCGTCGTCGTTAGAATGAACGGCGTAGTTTTCCTCTCAAAACGCCTATCGTTCCGGTCATGCCTATTAGCCCGCGTCACGGGATTTTACACGAGCTGAGCACTCATCGGCTTCAGGGGTTTTACATATATTATTGAGGGAAAAAATAATATAACATGCGTTCAACAGCGACTGACATCACTCTAGTGCGTGTGACCAACGCACGTTAAGCATGTGAAAACGACACGTAAGGAGAGATGCGAATTAAGGCGCGCACTCGAAATGGGACAGCGCGCGCCACATATCCCGCGGCGAAATGCAGCATGCATGGTAACTGGAAAAGAGGCTGCGTCACCGGAGCGGACTTATGTAACAACCCTTGACGACTGCACCCTGATCATACATACATGACGTCAGTGCAGTGATAAAGAGAGACTTTATTTTATGCTTCACTTACGTTCGAGCCACCCCTCTCGCGATGCGCACCGCAAGTTCAATGACGAACAAAAGTAACGAGTTATCTCAATCGCATTTGGCACTAAAACGCGCACTTTCAAGCTCTGACGCGCGCATGTACAGAAATGTAAAAATCGGCGTATGCAAATCTGTGCATGCGCCGGCTCGTTTCCACGCCACGGGCCAGCGCGCGATTCGAAAGCACTCCAATTACCGCCTGCGGCCGCTCGAGAGTCTACGCACTTCCAAAAAGGAAGGGCGAGAGAAGAAAAAAAACAAACATATATTCGCTTCAGAATTCGACATGTCGAAATAATAGATATGTTGCAGTTTTTTTTTTCTTTTTTCAGTTTCCTTCACTTTGTTTCATTGTTTTTTCGACCGCTTTCCTTTCGAAATACAGGGTTTTGAATATTTGGGGGCTGGGATTTAAACCATTCCTATGCAAAATCTACTACACCATTCGAGCTGAAATAACGTTCACAAAGCAGCAAAATATCGTCTATGTTATGTGATAAGTTATTCAACATCGGTACTTGCCTAGATTTTCCGAAATCGAGAAAAAACTGCTCTCGGCGGCGTGCACAATTTTCGCAGAAGCGAGTTGAAAAGCTATTTTACCATGGTGCGTCATCTGTCGGGCAGCGAGGCAAGCGCGCCAACGGCCGGGATGGAGCTTGTCTCACTGCTCGACAGATGGCGCATCATGTTAAAATAGCTTTTCGACTGTCTTCTGCGAAAATTGTGCACGCCGCCGAGAGCAGTTTTTTCTCGATTTCGGATAATCTAGGCAAGTACCGATGTTGAATCCCTTATCACATAACATAGACGATATTTTGCTACTTTGTGAACGTTATTTCAGCTCGAATGGGGTAGTAGATTTTGCATAGGAATTTTTTAAATCCCAGCCCCCAAATATTCAAGACCCGATACAATGGTTAAATTCCCTAACATTAGAATCCCGAATTTGGTACGCGTTTCTCCTAAATTAATCCAATGCATCACAGCATAACCTGCAGGCGAGGAAAACAAACACATTTTTATGATATAGGCAAAAAAAAAAAAAAAAAAAAAACACCCGACGATTACGAAACCGCAAAACAACGATCACGAACTGCACATCGTACACTGTCGCACGCGAACTCGCGAAAAGGGAGATGTCAAAAGGAAGACGCGCGAGCTATAGCTTCCGTATAATATGAGCAAAAAGAGCAAACGGTCTATCTTGGAAGGAAGCTGAACTCAAGAAAAGCCCGCAGGCAAGCCACAATAACACATCTTCGTGGCCCGCTTATGATATAAGAGCTTTGTGTCATTCCATTCTGAAGTCTCGTGCAAACCGCTGCGCAACGCTTGGCTGCGTCAACGCATCTCGGAACCGCAGCGTCTCGGTGGTGGTGCAAGCAAACAGTGCACTGCGGTGGTGGCGAACGCGCTGGTTTCGTGCGAACAGCTGACAAGCTCGCTGCATACAACATGCAGCACAGACTCCTTATGAAAGCGCAGTCAGCCGACCGTGACCAGACATCGAATGTGGAACAGGCCGATCGTCGCGAACAAGTGCAGAACTGTTGCCTTACCACGACTTTCGGACTGGTCCAGTAGTCGGACAGCTCGTCGTCAATGCCGTCATCGGTCGACATCATCACGCCGTCGTTGTCCGAAGGAGCGGATGCGCGCTCACTGGCGAAGAGTGAGCGAAGAGCGTTCAGAGCGAATGCAGGAGCAATCTCGACTGCTACAACGGCACTAGCAACAGCGGCGGGGAGCTGAGCATCATCTGTTCGAAGAGGAGCGATGATGATGGGCCCGTCCAGCCTGGGCCTGGCTCGCCTCCAGCTGCGAGATCGCAGCTACCATTTCCTAGCTACGCCAGCGGCACCCGCGGATACGCGCAGCAGGTCGCGATATCAGCCAACGTTTTTAGATCATCAGCTGCGCTAGCTGCGCGTTGCGTCGAGCGTGAGACCAAGGTCGTTTCTCCTCGATAGCAACGCACTGGAGTTGCCCCAAGCCAGAGTGTGCGTCAGTAGTGCGCTCCGAGTGTAGCATGGAGTGGAGTGAAGCTGGACTTCGGTGTACTTCTGGTGCACTCCTTCTCTTGCGCTTGACACCAGTGATTAACTCTATGTAAGTGGAAAACTAAAAGAAATTCGCTCTCGCTCCCAATAACATGCACAAAAGTAACCGCTTCGAATGCAGATTCTATGCATAAATACTCTATGAATCTTTAAAGATGGTGGCGTTCTCTAGGAGTGACAAAAAGAAGCTTTTACCCGTTTAACCTCCGAGTTCTGTTCATGTACTATTAAATCATAAATTTTTGATACTGCATTTTTTTACTGATTTTTCTTACCTAGTAGTGGTGCGTTTATCAATCATTCCAAAGTTTTAAATTCAACAAAGTTTGTAACCTGAGGCGCCGCCACAATCCGTAAACAAGTCGAACTCGGACCGCAATTTCTTAATACATAAACCTTATTATATGGTACACCTAGGAGGAGTTTCGCCACTGCCAACACGTGGCGATTGATGCCACTATTTTCTGGACAACTGTCTCTATTTTATGAATGCCGCTGAGGTAGGCAAGTAACCTAGCACGCAGAGAAAAATCTCTCTGCCAAGTTACCCGTTTGCTTGTTCGGGCTGAAATTTCGCACTAATATTACATTTAGTGGCAATGTAATTGTTTTGTTTCATTAGATTACTGCGTTGCTTGCCTGTTTCGATCAAAATGAATCGTTAAATCATCGTCGTCTGCAGCCACTGTGAGCGAGCCAAAACACATTACTTTTAGCGCCATCTCACGTTCATAGCGAAAACAAACCTACATCCTGTGATACTGCGGCAAATGAGGATTCGTTCCTTTGAGGAGCGCGAAATGGCGCCACAAGTACAGCAGCTGTAGAGTTACTGAATATGCTACCAAAGCTACCTTTGGTAGCGTATACAGTCACTTCAAGCAGCTGCAATCGCTGCAGATCGACAACGAGGATTTAACGGTTTAGTCTGAAAAATGAGGCAAGCGCTCCACTCTACACACCATGAAGTGAAAAATTACATCTAAATGACACATCTCTGCGAGGTTTGAACCGAAAGAAGAAAACGGTGAGGAGCAGCGCAACAGTCGGTATGGGCCACAGTGCGAATCACTGGCAAGTTTTCAGCCAGGAGCGTCTGCTAGCGCGCTCTACAAAACGGAATTGCACCAACGTACGTCGGTCTCCACATTTATCAACAAAGAACATGCGATGTTCAGACTAGGAAGCGAAGTACTGTGTGTGGAGCAAGAAGAGCAAAAGGGCAATCCTGTAGCTACATATTTAACCAGAACATTAGATAGAATGGCTAAAATTAAAACTGGCACAATCAAACTCTTAAAAATTTCAGACCTAGAACACTTCTCTTACGCGGACGATATCATATACGAAGTGTCTAAAGGTACGTCCGACGTATCCATTCGATTCTCGTAAAGATACGGCGGACGTCGATATACAGCCTCATGGCTATATGCACGTCGAACGCGGCCAAATTCCGCTTGCTACGCCTGAATGAATCTTATCCTCTATGATATCAGCTAGCCGGACTCTCGATGAGGTGCTACGAAGAGTGCATCCGTTCTAACATAGAATACGGTCTTCACTTAGGGTTGTGTACGGCAAGCATCGCTGTCACGCACATTAGCTGCAGGCGATGCTACGTACTGCACCAACTCCACCAGCTGGCATCGAGATACGCACATTCACGAGCAGCTTTCGCTTCGCACTAAACTATCACTTCGATCTGCCCGTAATGCGAGCGAGCTATTCCTAGCATTTACGCTGTCTTAGGTCGTGCATCGACCTCCGAAGATCTAGCGCTGGCACAACACACACGCACCTCGCCGTGCAGAACATTCAGCAGTCCAAAGTATGTATGTGAAATGGCATTATGCTTGTTCCTCACATGCAGACCGAGGAAACAGGATGTTTCTAGCTAAATTCTTCGTTTAAATTCTACCTCAGAGTCGTGGCAGAAGACATGCCGAATCTACTAGAGGCCTGCGCTGCTACTGCGGCGAGCTGCACATCGACTCGTCGAGGCGAAGACCTACTGCACCGCACCGCAAGAGTGCACAACCGGAAAGACGGAAGCGCGAATGATCCGATTTCCATGTGAACAGCAATGTTCTTTGTGCTTAGCCTGCATCTTTTTCTTGTCGTTAGAATTTTGCGTACATTTAGTTTAAACCTCCGCATGCTCGAGGTTAGCGTGACCCGACTGAACGGCCGCGCAGCTTTGAAACGATCGGGATCGATATGCATGCATCGCCGGACTTAGGTACGCGGTAGAAAATGTGCGCTGCACATTTCGTTGCAGAAGCTGACTCTTGGAATTTTGCAGAGTGTGCCATGCAAGTGATCGTTGCTACAACCACGCATCCATGTTCCAACGGCTGGCCTACCCCGAGGCGCATAAATGTTCAACCGTGGACGTATCAATGATCGAAGAGAGGACAGATTTTCACAATATTGGGCGCGAAATCGATAGCTACCAGTGCTCAGTGTTAGAGAAATTCTGCCTTGATCATGCGCAATTCAGTGTTTCAGGTGTGGTCTGTAGCTATAAGTTTGAACAGTTCGCCTGTCAAGTCAGCGGCGCCAGCGATGGACCGGCGGAGCGATTTTCCACGTTACACCGCTGTCTAGCTAGAAAGCCTACCTAGGCGGCGTTTGACATTCAGCTGGTTTTTGTGGGCCCCGTAATTGAAAGCAACGCCTTCAGAAACGCGTTAAATGTTAAAAAATGTATTCTCTTCAACAGTTTCACTCCAGGCTGTCAAAGCAGGCGGACGTAGATAAAACAGTTGAGCACTCCAGTCTTTAGAAATCTGTAGAATCGCCTTCAGTTTGTAGAATTATTGGAATAGGTCACTTTCCGATCGCTGGGACATAGACCCTCATGACAGCGCTGTCACGTGAATAAGGACCACACCAGACCGAAAGCTTGTCTCATATAAAATAGCTAACCAAGGTATACCTTACAGCATTGTATTGATTTTTATGGTGCATAAGCAACTAATCCTGCCATGCACCAAGAACAAGGTTTAATGTATTTATTTTGTGTGTAATGACTAAAATGTTCTTTAGGATGTAGCTTGTTTAGGAACATTTTAGGAAACCAAAAATGCAGGAAATTTGCACGTCTCTCCTAGAATCATGCTGGTATGGAAAAGGATCTGTTGCAAAACTGTACAAAATGTTTCCTCTTATTTTCTCGACTCTGGCGCACGTGTAAGATATGGTTTATTGTTAGTTCATCTCCACACTCCTTGCATATTGGTTTGTCCTCTTTCATAAGTATGAAGCTGTGTGTGAGGTGTGGATATGTGTTTTATGAAGATGACCTAAAATGGCCTCCGTGTTGTGTTTTTGATTACTGCATGATTTCCATTCCTTAATGACAGGTTTGACAAGTATAGTTTGTAGTTTATTTCATTGTTTCAAAAATCCTGCCATTTCACTCTCACTTTTCTTTGTACAAGCTTCTTGGTACCTTCATGCAGCATATTCACCCTCTGTAATTTAGCATTGCGTCAAGGTAACCTAGTTATTTCCTTTCATCACCTTTCAAGACAACTGTCCCGATTTCATAAAGTGTAGGGTTTCTGACGACAGGAACTCCTTGGAAGTCATAGAAATAAATGAGATTCACAATCATGAGCTATCTAGGGTGTGCATATACATGTCCATCGCTCAGTGGAATGGTGTCAGTACGCTGTTAGAACAGGTCTTGTGGTAACAACAACCATTGTCTGAGGTGGTCCTTTAATGGGCATTGAAATGCTATGTAACTACAGCTACTGACAGAACTCTTGATCATGTTATGTGATGGTGCGATCCTTGCATGCATATTAGGTATACATTTGAGAATCTGCAGTGCACCACTTGACCATTTGCCACCAGTTCGTGTGAAAATGTATTTGTCATGCATGTTAACCAGTATTTAACAGATGACCCCTGTGCACAAGCCAAAAGTGCCACGAGCCATATGTCACGAGGCCACACAACATGGCAGGAGCTGTTAAGTCAAGCTTACAAAGTTATATTTGAAATATGTTCTGCGACGTTTCAGCTCCAATTAAGAAAGGCTGAGGCTTACAGAGGTCTATGCCAGGTTGTCTATCACCTAACAGGGCAGCCTACGACCGTATGCTAATGAGTATATCTGAGATAACAGAGACATGAATTAAGGAATTAGTAATTATGTTTGTAGCAAAGGGCATGTAAATTAACGGGAATCCACAGTGGGATCTGCAGACAAGAACCATTAATGCTGGCACACCATACCCTTACAGGTGGAGATTAGGAGTCTCCCTAATTTTTTTTCTGCTCAACACTTGTCATTTCCTTCGTTCTTCCAGATGAGGAAGATGTGAAAATGATAGCATCGAAAATTCCAGAGACCATCGTTAACAAGGATGCTGATCCCAACAGCGTAAAAAAGGAATTTCAGAAAAGATGGGTAACTAGTAATGCTGGCAACAGTTGAAGCTAAGTGGAAAGGCATGAAATTGAAATGTAACATATGCAGAGATATGTTGCGAGACGACCAGTCTGTGGTGTGCGACATCTGTCTCCGTTAGTTTCATCAAGTGATTGGCCAAAGCAGATGGGGCTTGTGGTTTTGTGATAAGTGCAGTGTAGTAGCATAGATGCAACCTTGCCCATTAATAATTGGAGTGGAGTAAGTGCATTGTTTTGTTTTTGTAAGATGTTCATGGTTTCCATGCAAACAGTATGAGAAATTTTTTCCTAGAGAATGTTTGCCGAAATGTGAATATAATGTGCAATAAAACTAGTGTTTTCTTGCTATTTACTTTTCCTTGTATACATTAGTTCTGTGAAGAAAACCACAGGCTAGAAGGAAATGTAATGGCATGCATTTTGATACTTGGCCTCGTTGCGCTGGCTCAGTAGTTAAGAGTGCTTGGCTGCTGAACCCAAAGATGCAGATTTGGTTCCAGCCACAGCAGAGGCATTTCAATAGAGGCGAAACAATAGGCTGTCATGCACCGTGCGGTGTCAGTGCATGTAAAAGAACCCCAGGTGGTCGAAATTATACCGGAGCCCTCAACTATTGTGTTCCTCATAGCCGTAGTTATTTTGGGATGCTAAACCAGATATATATCACATCATACTCTGAGTAAGATGCTATTCTTGGCCAGTTAATCATACACTAAATGATCAATTTTTTTCTGCATGGTACAGCAGCTGTTGTACAATTTTACTTTAGCCTTCATGAAGAATATCACACTGGCTCCACATGGCTTTCTGTTGACCCTCGATATGCGTCACAATCACACACCTGAGTATGTATTTGTCTAAAGGCACCTATGCATGCAAGGAGGGGACCATTACTTTCCACTTGTCAGAACTGAAATGCATGATCCACATCATTTCTGTTATTCAACTGCTTGCTATTTGAACTGTCCAGCATTGATGCAAGTTTCAAAGAACTGCAATTAGCAAATTAATCTAAGCAGCAAACCATGCCAAGAACTGCTTCGGTTTCATCTTTAGCAACTGTTTGGGAACTAAAATTAGCCAAATGTTGCAAAACATAGATGAGAGGTTACAAAATCTAAAAAACAATGCAGCCTAAAAAACAATGCAGCCTACCTGTGGCATGTAGGGTTTCACATCCTAAAGTGACATATGTAGCTATGAAGAATACCGTAGTGGAGAGCTCCAGACTAATTTGACTGCCTAGGCTTTGTACTTTGCATTGACATCTTGCAGAAAACAGAAGCATTTGCATTTCACCTGCACCAAAGTGCGACTGCCATCACTGGTATCAAACATCACGACCTTGGGGCAAGTAGCCGAACGTGCCACTAAGATGTCGCAGCGTGTACGTACATGCTATACATGTCAACTTTTCCAGCATTAAAGCTGTCACATGCATGGCAGATATTCATGTTCAGCTTTGGACTGATAAGTTTAAAAGTGTACTATTTGTGTTTTTCTAGCATGAAAAACAAAGGGAATTAAGGAAAAGCGAAAAAAGAAATGAACATAATATGTTGAAAAAACACTAGTCATTAACACATAAAGCATATTCGTTCCTTTATTATGATAAAGTGGCCTTCAACAATAGTACAAAAGCCTGAAAATTTCGAAAGGTGCTGTGCCAGGCAGCTATTTTACAGAAACCTGAACCATTTCACCTGTAGGAATGCGCGTCCCGGCGGTGTGGGCTGGGCACTTATATTTCGGTCCACTCCAACATGCGAAAACTGCATGCATCATGTGCATTCCCATTTTCCAAGTTTTGAGCTCTGTAGTGCAGGCTAACAAATTGTCGATGACTTACTTTCGTCTGATTATTGCACAGTGCGTGTAAATAAATTACCACTGCACCAAATAAACACTGACATGCACGTGCAACACCGCCGATCATGAACGGACACACTGATGTCCGTCCGGACATCGGCGCACTCATCACAGCACTCTTCGTAGTCTCACACAGCACTCTAGTAGGACGTAATCCGTAATCACAGCATCTCACGGTAAGCACAAACCACACCTCCAGTTGTACAACAAACACGAATGACGCGATGCTTGGGCTAGAGACACGCCGGCGGTGCCCAGCTTTTTCAGCGCCGCTTGTACTACGTAGAACTTGCAGCACCAAACCTCAATGCGAGCAGGAAGCGATGCGTTACGTGACGCATCTCATCACATATGGAAGTGAGGAAACTTTGAAGAATCAAAACTACATAATTACATAACTACCGTCGTAGACGTTAATCCACATGATAACGAGGACCAAATGAGCGGGCGTGCGGGCCGCGGGCTGGCCGTCAACACCGCGATTACATGCGCTTGCGATCTGGTCGTGCTTGCCACCCTGCCGCGGTCCAACTCACGTAAACCTATCATCATGCCATCACGTAGTATATCACCCATTCTAGGCACTATTCTTGCCACTGTACTATTCTTTGTAATTTCACATTTCACGCATACAGTATGTAGTACATATACTTCTTGCACCTCGCACGTACACCATGCGTACACCTCATACCAACTTCGATTTGGCTACATATGGCTACCATGTTGCTACGACCACATCTCTAGGATCCGTCCGGCTTTCCCGACGGATCCCAAGTCCCATATCGGAGAAAAATGCGTTGGGTCCGTCGGAAGAACCCTACCGATCGGGTCCGTCCGCCGTACCTCTAAAAAATATTTCCCGGATCCGTCCGACGGATCCCGAAGAAAAACGCGCCGGGTCCGTCGGACGTACCTTTAAGACCACTGATCGGGTCCGTCCGACGTACCTTTAGCCACAGCCTATCATATATGCCTTGGACTACGTACCAGGCGGAGTATTTCTACGATATAAGGGATGCTACAAGTGACAAGTAGTGATAGAGGAGGCACAATATAGTCGCGACTTCCCACAACTCTCACAAGAGCTCGCAAACTGGCGAAAGCCAGTGGTGCCCTGGACTGGGGGCGCCAATTCCGCTCGTCAGCCTCGGTTGAAGAGGCGAAGAAAAAGATCCCCGAGCAGTCAATAAAGTTCACTCACTCACTCACTCCCACAACTGCACTCGCGCCTGCCCTGTCGCCAGATGAAAAACTATTACAGTCAGGCATTCACACCTTATAGTACAGGGACTTGAATATTTGGGGGCTGGGATTTAAAAAATTCCTATGCAAAATCTACTACCCCATTCCAGCTGAAATAACGTTCACAAAGTAGCAAAATATCGTCTACGTTATCTGATAAGTGATTCAGCATCGGTACTTGCCTAGATTTTCCGAAATCGAGAAAAAACTGCTCTCGGCGGTGTGCAAAATTTTCGCAGAAGAGAGTCGAAAAGCTATTTTGACATGATGCGTCATCTGTCGGGCAGCGAGGCAAGCGCGCCAACGGCCGGGATGGAGCTTGTCTCACTACTCGACAGATGACGCATCATGTCAAAATAGCTTTTCAACTCTCTTCTGCGAAAATTTTGCACGCCGCCGAGAGCAGTTTTTTCTCGATTTCGGAAAATCTAGGCAAGTATCGACGTTGAATCACTTATCAGATAACGCAGACAATATTTAGCTACTTTGCGAACGTTATTTCAGCTCGAACGGAGCAGTAGATTTTGCATAGGAATTTTTTAAATCCCAGCCCCCAAATATTCAAGTCCCTGATAATGGAAGCACATCTCACGGCAGAATATATGTATATATATATATATATATATATATATATATATATATATATATATAACTATTGGGGGGTTAAAGCATGGCTTGAACCTAGGATAGAAACAAAGCTGCGAGTATTGCAGCGATAGCCCGTTTTCCAATCTGCGATTTTTCTTAATCCCCGCCGGGGTGGTGCAGTGGTAAGACGCCCGACTACTGTCCGGAGTTCCCGGGTTCGAACCCGACCGCGGCGGCTGCGTTTCGATGGAGGCGAAACGAAGTGGCGTCCGTGTGCTGTGCGATGTCAGCGCACGTTAAAGATCCCCAGGTGGTCGAAATTACTTCCACTACGGCTCCCCTTTCTCTCTCTCCACTTTCACTCCCACCTTCCTCCCTTCCCTTACGGTGCGGTTCAGGTGTCCACATAGCAAGTGTGACAGATACTGCGCCTTTCCCTTCCTGTGAACCAACCAACCAACCAACCAATTTTTCTTAATATTTGTATAAATTAGCTTTTGTGGAATAAGAATTGTAATGATATTATTCCCCGAAAGCTAATTTATATCAATATTAAGAAAATCGAGGATAGGAGCCTTATACTTTTGAGTGGACTCCACGGAATTGTGGACGCCTACGCCTAACAAATCAGGTACACGTGCGACAGATACTGCGCCGTTCCTTTCCTGTGAACCAAATATTATCAATTATTATCATGTTTCCATATTTTTTATTGTATATTGTAGATTAGTTTAAAAGAAAGGAAAGGCGCAGAGTCTGTCAGACTTGAGAGAAGGAATAAGAGAGTGGAAGCGAAGAGAAAGGGTCGCGATTGTGGAAGGCTAGGGATAATTTAGCGATGGGCCTTTAAAAACGTGGGCGGATATATCGCAACCCAGGGTTGCCTTTCCGTTTAAGTTAAGTTATAAGGCGAAAGCCTTTAATGTCTTATCGTTGTTGGCAGAAGGTTGTCAGCAGAGGTGTCACGCTTTCGAAAGCGAGAATAAAAATGAATTGTTTAAATCTTGTTTCCACCGAGAATTGAACCTCCATGCCCCCCCCCCCCCTAGCTCGGGAGGCCTCCGTGTGCTGTGCGATGTCAGTGCACGTTAAAGATCCCCAGGTGGTCGAATTACTTCGTAGCCCTCCACTATGGCTGCTCGTCCTCTCTTTCCACTTTCTCTGCCACCTTCCTCTCTTCCATTGCAGCTAGGGTCAGGTGTCCATAGAGCAAAATGTGGACGGCTGTTGTTGCTGCGCGCGTCTTTCTCTCCCCACTTCTTTTCCTCTCTTCTCTATTTTCTCTTCTGTTGTTGTGGCTGTAGGAAGAAAGAGCCCCGCCGGGGTGGTGCAGTGGTAAGACGCCCGACCACTGTGCCGGAGTACCCGGGTTCGAACCCGACCTTGGCGGCTGCGTTTCGATGGAGGCGAAACGAAGAGGCGTCCCACTGAGCACAGAATATCTTGTAGCTGTCTTGATATGTCTATATTGGTCACATATATCTTGAGCTATCAAGGACATCTACAAGACGTCGCTTGGTGCTAGTCTAGAAGACATCATCGGCAAGATGTCTGGAATCTGTCTTGTGAAGAATTTTTATGTCTTCAGCTACGCAAGACAGTTATTAGCCGGCTTACGCCAGATGTCTTCTAGAGTTCTGCTTCAGAAGTCTACCATACTTCCGCACAAGACATTTCAGGGTCACATATGCGCCTATAGTGCAATATGTACACAATTTAACTGGACGACACTGTTCTGCATACTCGAAGTATAAATTGTCGAAGGTTTGTTCTAGCAATTTTTCAGCTTGCAAAATGCTGTATCCAAAGTGCCTGCGCTTTTGAATTAAGCATGCAATCTGGGCTGTTTGGTCCAGCATGCAGGACCAATATGGCACCAAGAAATGCTGTTTAGGCGATGGGTATCTGAACATAATGTACAAATGCCGCTGACACCTTCATTTCTGCATCGTTTAATTGGTGCAGCCCATAGCCACACGCGTACTGTGTTCGACCTCGCTGGGTGCAGTCCAGTCCGTCGGAAGACTCCAAACTCCGAGTGTTCGCTACGACAAAGTAAGCTAGCGATGTATCCGTGTGTGATAAAAGCCAGTAGTTCGCACAGAGGAACGATTTGCTGCGCCGATTTTAATACGGAACGCCAGCTATGCACGATGCGCCATTCCCAAACTTCGCGCGCCGTGGCCTTTTTGCACCCCTCCTCTTTACAGCGAGATAGAAAATAGTGCGCCAAAATAATTACGCAAGACGCAGGTTGTATTTACCGTTTTGAAACAAATACGTCATAAGCAACAGTTAAATTGTACTTGTATAGCTTGTTTTATGAAATATATTTCAGATTTCTATTGTTTTTAAAGTTAATGTATCAATGCGCTGCTCGGCCGCTGGCCATTTCGTCGTGTCTAGTCGTGTCTGCACGTGAGGCCGTTGGTTTGTGACTGCGTTGATAATGTATCCCGCACAGCGGCTGCTACTTCTGGCTGCAAGGCAAGCTTCGCTGGGTGAGTAAGAAACTGTTTCTTCTAAATTAATCACTTAATGGAGCAGTAAAGTGACTGAGTGTTTTCTTTTTCCGATAAAAATGCTGCCAGGACCGTTGTTTGCATCCGCCGGCGCAGGCTGTATGGGCAAGCAAGATAGCGCGCGCGGACCGTTTAGTCAGTACGAAAGGCGGTGTTTTATGGCGCATTTATAGTTTTGTGCATGCAGGAAGGTTTTGCGCTTGTAATTCCACTCGCCGCGTTTCGTGAACTGCCATTGGCGGCGGAACCTCGCGATGTAATTTAAAATGAGCTTGGCGATCCGACGTCTTTCGTTGATTGCCGCTGGTTCTAACACTTTCCCAGGAAACAACTGAGCACGAAAGTCTGCATGCTTAGCGTGGCCTTCACTCTGCAGCAAGATACAGAAAATACGCACCGTCGAGTGGAAGCCGTGCATTGTTTATGGCAGCCTGCAGAGCTCTATACGCGCGTTATGCCGCGGTTGCGAAAAAGAAAAAGAACGATCTCAACAAGCCGCCTTAGAGGGGAGGGTAAGGTGCATTCTGGCCACAGCGACTCTCTCAACTGCTAGCAAAACACTCTCGGCCTGTTCACAGGCACAAGTTGAAACACATGGCGAGATAGGAACGGCGTACAAACATTCTGCAGTGATTTAATTTTAATAGTTCATAAAATGTTTACAGTCAGCCATTACATTGCCACAACAATACTATAGTCCGTATATATTCAGCGATTAAGTGATTTTACATTTTCATATGGTCAGAAAGCACAATTTAGTTCTTTTTAAGTTCCTGAACTGTATGCTGTGTGATGTGCTGGTGCTCTATTTGCTTTGGTCCTCGGGTTTTTTTTTCTTTTTTTTTTTATTGGAGGAAATGTTTTAAGAAATTAAGCTTCAGTTCAATTGGTACAGAAAGAAGTCAAAAGCAAATCTTTCGGAGGGACCTCGTATAACGAAAAGCCTATTATTAATACACAAAAACATATCAATTTCATTTGTTTTCTTGCTTCAGGGCCAATAGACTCTTCCTATCCAGAACTGGGAAAAGAAAATAGAGTACTGAATCTTAACTTACTTTTAAGGCATATAGAATGTAGCCATGTTATAATATGGGTTCAGTGTATGCCTTCTGGCTGTCCTCAACAAAGCTGTGACTCTACGCAAACCTTTTGATAGCATATGGACTCCCGAAGTGAAGGTGTTTGGCATCAAAGGCGAAATGCCTTCATTTAATTTAATGCTCTTTTTCACATTGTGCTGTTGTGTTTGTGTTTGGTGCTCTTGTTATTTTGTGTCTGCGCGAATTTTCATGTAAACAAAACACTTACCCAACAGCTCAAGCAAGTGAGCTATGCATTCTTTTTTTTTTTTTTTTTGCTCTGGGTGCATGCTCACTGTTTAAAATATTGCTTTCATTCTTCTAGGAAAAACTGGTGATGCATACATACATAGGTACCTACATATATACATGCATAGATACATACATAGGTAATGCATCCATACATAGATACATGATACATAGATTTATTTCTTCTCTACATATGTCGAATGAAACACTTGGCAAACTCAGAGACAGAAACCTTACCCAGCATAGAAAGTGACTCTCAATAAAAAAAAAAGGAATGTATAAATCAGGAAAATGTGGTTCTCTTCAGGTGTGTCAGTTGGTGAAGACAAGGAAATGTTTTAGCCTTCGAGGTCATCAAGGAGTTGGTATAATATACATATATTATACTCAGCACTATTTTGTGCTGCTAGTGCGTGTCTTGGTTAAAGATATTTCTATTGTATACTCAGTACTCTTAACCTTATGTGACATATTTTGAGGTTAAATTCTTATCCTATAGTGGAATTTGTGCCAGTGTTTTGTAGTCAATGATTTGCTTTATTAAACTTCACAAGAAATCTTTAAAGCATTGAACACCTTGCAGGTTGCCACCACCTCCACGGCTGCCTAGCAACTATCCTTTTCCTGTCTGTGCTGCAAACACAACTTAGCGATGAGGGCCACAGGACTGACATCTCACTGGGCAGTCGCGGGCTACTGACTGAATACACAGGTATGGTTTGACTGTGCCAACAGTGGGACTTTTTCCTTCTGTTTGGGAGCTCATATATCTAAATCGTGCTTTTGATTTTAATCCTGGCAGGTGTGACATGGAAAGCCAATGAAACTTAGTTTTGCCGACGTCACAAAAGAGTGGTTGGTGTTTGCCTTGTGACAAAGACCAAGTCCACATCTAAAGGCGCTGCGCAGCCACCATGAACAGTGCCACAATAGCAAGCAGCTGGGATCAAGGCACCTTCTGTACTCATTTACAACTCAAGTTTGAAGCTTTGTAATTTTGCAAAGGTAGGCCTCCAACAATTGACAGAGAGGAGCCTCCCAATCAACTGAGCCACAAAGGAATTCCCCCTTTCATGGCAGTAGGTGACAAAAAAGAGGCAGTGCAGCTGGTGTTCAGTACCGATAAAGAAAAAGCTGCCCAGCCTAGTTAGCTGTGGACAAGGGCTGGAGTGGTACCGGTGTTGAGAACGATCTGATTGGCAGAAAAGCCTCCTTTGAGGGGTGTTCGCCCCTTCATTTTTAATTTGTAACTGACTGCAGTGGATCTGATAGCCCCGGAAGTTTTTTTTTTTTTTTTTTCAATTTTCTCTGCCCTCTAGGGGTTGTGCATTATAACAGATGCACAACCCATGCCAGCTCCCTCATTTTACAATGCTTTCATGCCAGAATGTTGGCAGTGGTATTCAGACCTTGTTTGGTTTTTTTTTTCAATGCCTTTTCTCCATGCACAATAACAGGCTATTTAGCATAACACAGTCGCACACAAGACAGAGGACACCATCAGCACTTACAACTGTTCAGCAAAAAGCAGCCGATATACATAGCCTACCCAGGTGATGCGCACAGGTACAAGGCAACATGAAAACAGCACCAATTTTGTCAAACTATGCATGAGAAATTTTTCTTCAGTCTCATATGAAAAACCAATTTGCTGCTGACACAGCTGTAACCTGCTTTTTTTATATGAAGGGCTTCTAGTGTTTCATGAGCCGTTACCCACAGTTTTCACAATTGGTGCAAACCCTACGGTGCAAGACAAGTCGCTCACCTTCATTGTTAATGTCTTTTGCATGTTCCCTAAGTTGGCCATTGACGCAGAATTCTGCCTGTGCAAAATAAGATTTTTCTACATGACAGTAGAATTTTATAGACGGTGGTGCACTTTACGAAATGCTGGCCATGTCTCTTCTGACAGCCGACCCGTTTGCTTTCGTAGCTTATGTGATGGCTTAGCTGAGCAAGCTTTCAGGGAGCAGAGGATACCATCTATACATTAAACAGGTTTGAGCTATGTCAGCGACACTTCCGCTTTTCTTTGAGGCTGAACAGATATTTCTCATATCTGGTTTGATAAGATTGGTGCTGTTTTCTTGTTGCCTTGTACATGTGCACATCAGCAGTGAAAGCTATGCATCGACTGTTTTCCCCTAAATAAACAGTTGTAGTAAGTACACGTGGTGTCTTCTTTCTTGTGTGTGTCTGTGTTATGCTAAATACCTTTTTTATTTCTGAAAACCAACTATCTCGGCAGTTAACTTCCTTCTTTTTATACCAGCAGAATGTGAAGAGCAGCACCGTGTGCAACACTGAATTTTATTCTCTCTTTTTTTTTTTTTTTTTTTTTGCTGTGCCTTCTGTACTCCTCGAAAGCTGTTTGCTGCACTATAAGGGCAGTTTGTGCCATCATGGCTGGTTCATGCTGCCCTTATCTTTTGTAGTGCTGCAAACAGCTTTTGAGATGGAATATAGTGGTTGGTATGTACAATGACAGGGATGCAAACCTTTTGCTCCTTCCTTTTTTTTTTCTTATGGTGCCTACTAGTGTTTCTTGTAGTGTGATGTATAACCCTTACCTGCTACCTTTTCCTTAGTGCTTTTTAGTTATGATAGTAGAATGTAACTATGACAGGCATGCAGCCATTGCATTTTTTTTTCCAGTGCATTCTAGTCATGCTAACAGGAACAGCAGCAGGGAAGTAGTCTTGGCTTCTTTTTTTTCAGTGTAGATTTTTTAATGGATTTGATGTCATGCCTAATGCTCAAGTGTTTATGCAGTTTCTACAAGATGTATGTTTGACCAGCATTCAGTTGGTGACATGCGTGCACATATAGTATTATGAAATGCAACACTGGTGATGATGGTCCTTTGTGAAAGAACCTTTTTCTGTATACTGAAGCTTTTTCATTCGAATTTGTTGCTTTGTTTTATTTTGTACAAACATTATGCAGATAGTTTGTTCAACCACTCAACCAGTTTTGTACACTTTTGCATACCTATCCCTGTTTATTTCTAGTCATTTCCTGTTCTTGTTTGGAGTATGGATGTTTTGATTGTTTTTGTAAACAGATCATTTTAAGCTTGGAGAGAACTGCATTATTATTTTGTCATTTTCACACCACTTGTAGTGTCTAGTTTCTGTGCTTTCAACTTCGTAGTGCATTGTTGAAAAAAATCAAATATATGATTTACACATTTTGTTTCCTAGTACCTTTTGCAGTTATTGCCGAATCTCCTAAAGAGCACCCAACCATGGCTGTCCACCGTGCAGTGTAGCATGTTTTGTAACAAAGAATGTGTACAGATCTCACTGTTCGCAGTTTTAAAATCTGTGAGAATGAATGACAATGTGCATCATTCTTTACATGTCATGTGTTCATGAGTTGGCTCTTTCTGGTGTTTTCTTCCTTGGTACAAAATTAGGCTTCAGAGAACCACATTTTTTCATTTGCATACTGTTGCTTGTGGCTTTCCTTGCTTTTAACATCCGTGGGATTGTTTAGGTTGCCTATTTGCAATGTATAATGTTGAGGAAATTAAAGAGTTTTGTAGTTTACTCATGTCATTTTCTAGCATTGGGTGCAGTTACTACCAAACTTTCCAAAGAGCACCTGATGGCCATTAACAGTGAAATGTGGCACACTTTGTAATAAAAAACATACAGTTCTCATTACTAGACAACAGTTGTAGTGCGTGAGAATTAATGATTTACAATTGTACATCAGTTTAGCTTGCATCATAACTGAATGTGTGAAAGAGCACTGTGGGTGTGTGACGGCAATGCAGCTTTAGTTGTAGCATCTGACGAGACTATATTTTATGTCTGGCAGTGGTGTTGAAAACCTCTGCAAATACATAAGCATTTCAGATAGTTTTGCGAAAAATAGCAGGGAATAAATAATTTAGAGCATTGCAGGAGATTCTAGAGCTCAATTAAGACATTCAGAATCTATTTTAATGATTTCTAGATGATAACTTGCAAGACGTCTTGCAGCTTAAAAAAGTGGGTGCATTAGCTGAGCTAGAAGGCAGCTACAAGATGTACCAAGACATAAAAAAAGTCTTTCGTATCTTGTCAAAGCATCTTTTAAATGTCTATCAGCTGTCTTGGGTGCCACTTCAGATGTCTATAAGTTGGCTTGTTTATCTTGGGCAAGATGCCTTATAGCTATCTGCTAGACTGACTTACGTTTAGTATGTTATTTGTCTTCCAGATTTCTAGGAGATATCTTGCAAGACGTCTTGTAGCCTAAAAAAGAGGGTGCATTAGCTGAGCTACAAGATCACTACAAGAAATATCAAGACATCTGGCAATGTCTTGCATATCTTGTCAAGACATATTATATACGTTTAGTAGCCATCTCAGAGGTCTACTGAGACATCTATCAGGCATCTTGCTTGTCTTGGCAAGACAGTTTATAGCCGTCTCATAGATGGGTTGGTGTTTACTGGGGTCCGTGTGCTGTGCGATGTCAGCGCACGTTAAAGGTCCCCAGGTGGTCGAAATTACCCTGTAGCCCTCCACTACGGCTTCTCTTTCTCTCTTTACACTTTCACTCCTACCTTCCTCCCTTCCCTTACGGCGTGGTTGCGGTGTCCACGGAAAACAAGTGAGGCAGTTACCGCGCCTTTCCTTTCCTATAAATAAATCAGTATTTTTTTAATCAGTAGGAAGAAAGAAAAGAAAACGCACGGGCCTGCTACTGGCTCTGTAGCTGAGCCACCTCCGCTGCCTCGTGTGGACAGAAGAGAACATAGAAAAGAAAGAAAGTGTAATTGCTATGGCTCAACTTGGTTAAGCCCGGGAAATAACGAAAGCAATCGGTGGACACGATCGTGCGGTTTGTAGCAGAACGTGGACTTACATGCTCGCCGGAAAAATCAGAATTCTTAATTTACAATCCACGGTGCCTGCGGAAAGAGCGTAAAGTGACATCAAGTTCCCCAGGTATCGCAGATCCGTATATTAGGTCTCCTTCTCCAAGATAACGGATACAACGGAGAAACTATTAAAAAGCTTGAGCGGCATGTATCTCAAACAGTTAGCCTCATCCGCCGAGTTTCGAGTAAAGGCAGAGGACTAAAGGAAAAAAATCTTCTGCGCGTAATCCAGACATTTATCATTAGTCGAATCAGCTATTCTACGCCATACTTACCCCTTAAGGCAGCAGAACGACAGAAATTAGAGAGCCTCATCCGCACAAGTATTAAAAGAGCCCTTGGACTCCCGCGCTGTACTTCCACCGCTAGCCTCCTGCAACTGGGCATCCATAACACATGGGATGAAATCGCGGAAGCGGTACGCACTTCACAGGTAGAACGGCTCCGCCTAACCGCCGCAGGCAGATCCATTCTAGAAAAACTGGGCATCGACACTTGGGGAGGCGCTCAGACAAAATCTGAAATAGACATGGCTGTACGGGACAGGCTATGGATACCTCCGCTGCCAAAAAACATGCATCCCGAACACCATACGGAGCGTCGGGAAAAAAGAGCTCAAATGCTCAGTAGGAAATTTAGCCGCTTGCCGCCGGAGGAAGTAGCCTTTGTAGATGCTGCCGGAGGGGCAAGCTCCTTTATGGTTGCAGCGGTATCGAATGGGTCGGGTAGACCGATCACCGCGGTCACCCTGAAAACTAGATCTCCTGAGGCAGCTGAGGAAGTGGCTGTAGCTCTAGCCTGCGCCCAGACAAAGGCGCGTTTCGTGATCTGCGACAGCAAAACTGCCATACGAAATTACAGTCGTGGGTTTATTGCTCCCCAGGCAATTCGAATATTACAGCAATCACCAATCTCGAGAACTATACAGCTGATTTGGACTCCATCGCACACTGGCGTTCCCGGCAACGAATCCGCCCATGCCATGGCTCGAGGGCTCTACCACCGAGCCGGTGGCAGAGAGGGCGGACTTGGAGCGGGGACCATAGAGTGTGCCAAATCTTACACAGAAATTCTGCAGCATTATAGACTCAGTAGACGGGTGGCTGCTGCGCCAGCCCCTACCCTAAATTTCAGGCAGGCCGTCGCCTGGCGTCGCCTTCAGACTGGGACATTTCCGCACCCGCTCTTGGTGAGCCATATGCTTCCAGGAGAAAGATCTGAATTGTGTGCAAACTGTGACTCGAGAGGGACCCTCGAACACATCCTCTGGGACTGCCCCTTTTCTCCCGGGAGGGGTCTAAATCTGACGCCGCAACTCTGGGAGACCATGCTGCGCTGCTCGGACCCTGAGCTCCAGCTAGCCGCCATCCAGCTGGCCTGGGACGCCGCCGGCCAACAACGTCTGCCGGCCTGCGTCTGAGGCGGGGCACCCGCCATCCATCCCAAGCGACGGAGGGCCGGAGCCTCTTCATCCGCTGGAATCAATAAAAAGTTCTGCTCTCTCTCTCTCTCTCTCTCTGGTCATGCTTATACATAGACCAACCAGTTCAGCTAAACATTCAAGCTACGCCTAGTTGAGCCAAGCGTAGCCAGGTGGTTCTTCTGTTCAGCACAGCGCCAAGCGGATCGCTCCAGCCTCGTATCATCCGACATACCGTAAGGCTGCGCCCCGACTACTGCGAGGTTCTTGTTGTTGTGGCTGCAGGAAGAAGGAAAAGAAAATGCTCGGCCTGTTACTGGCTCTGTAGCTGAGCCAAATCCGCTGCCTCGTGCATACATAAGAAAAAATAGAGAAGAAAAGAGAGAGGGAGAGAAAGACGCATGCCGCAACAACAGCCGTCGTCCACCACCGAAGCGGTGGCGGGTGCAATGATGGCCTACAACAGATAAAAATCGGCGTTGACTTACCGTCGTTGAGCGGCGTTGACCTACCGTCCCAGCCCCGTAGGGCCAGGAACAGCCACCCGACCTCACTCTTCTGTCATTACGAGGCAGCGGAGGTTTGATTTGATTTATAGAAAGGGAAAGACGCGGTAACTGTCTCACTTGTTTTCTGTGGACACCCCCACTGTGAAGGCCAAGGGAACGATGTGCTCAAACGAGTTAAAAACATGACTGTTGCACCGGGCATAAAAACATTCTTTTTTAAATTGCATACAGGAACCCTCCCAGTCAAAATATGGATGAAAGAAAAGGGCCTTTTTGTACCTTGGGGCTCAAACTGTCTACTATGTAGGAAACCTGAAACAGTTGAGCACGTGTTCCTGGATTGTTGGGATTCGGTGTTTTACTGGTATGTGCTACAAAGGACACTTAAAAAAGACCTGCCATTGACGCCACGTGGAATTCGGTACTTGACAACTATTAATGATGATTTTCAGTATGACCTCATCATGTTATTGGGCCTTCACAGTGTTTGGAGGAGTAGGATGGCTTACAGACACTGTGATGTCGATGCACGATCTGTATGTGATTATTTTGTTGAACAAGTGTATAAACTAAAAGAAATTTTGAAGCAGCAAGACGCTGCGGAGGAGGTCTTGAGTCTGATGGGCGAACTTGTGGTAATGAAAGTAAATTAGACACGGTTGTCAGCTAAGGGGAATGGCAACCACGATCTTTGACTGATGTATTTGTACCAATTCATGCAATACAGAAAAAAAAAGCCGAGGTGATGCAGTGGTCAGACGCCCGACTACTGTGCCGGAGTACCCGGGTTCGAACCCGACCTCGGCGGCTGCGTTTCGATGGATTCGAAACGAAAAGGCGTCCGTACGCTGTGCGATGTCAGCGCATGTTAAAGATCCCCAGGTGGCCGAAATTACTCCATAGCCCTCCACTACGGCTCCTCTTTCTCTCTTTCCACTTTCACCCCCCCCCCTTCCGCCCCGGAGATGGCTCAGCTACAGAGCCAGTAGCAGGCCCGTGCATTTTCTTTTCCTGCCTCCTACAGCCACAACAACGAAGCAGCGGAGGTGGCTCAGCTACAGAGTCAGTAGCAGGCCCGTCCATTTTCTTTTCCTTCTTCCTACAGCCACAAAAGGCAGCGGAGGTGGCTCAGCTACAGAGCCGGTAGTAGGCCCGTGTATTTTCTTTTCCTTCCTCCTACAGCCACAACAACGAAGCAGCGGAGGTGGCTCAGCTACAGAGTCAGTAGCAGGCCCGTGCATTTTGTTTTCCTTCTTCCTACAGCCACAACAGGCAGCGGAGGTGGCTCAGCTACAGAGCCTGTAGCAGGCCCGTGCATTTTCTTTTCCTTCCTCCTACAGCCACAACAGGCAGCGGAGGTGGCTCAGCTACAGAGCCGGTAGCAGGCCCGTGCATTTTCTTTTTCTTCTTCCTACAGCCACAACAGGCAGCGGAGGTGGCTCAGCTACAGAGCCTGTAGCAGGCCCGTGCATTTTCTTTTCCTTCCTCCTACAGCCACAACAGGCAGCGGAGGTGGCTCAGCTACAGAGCCGGTAGCAGGCCCGTGCATTTTCTTTTCCTTCCTCCTACAGCCACAACAACGAAGCAGCGGAGGTGGCTCAGCTACAGAGCCTGTAGCAGGCCCGTGCATTTTCTTTTCCTTCCTCCTACAGCCACAACAGGCAGCGGAGGTGGCTCAGCTACAGAGCCGGTAGCAGGCCCGTGCATTTTCTTTTTCTTCTTCCTACAGCCACAACAGGCAGCGGAGGTGGCTCAGCTACAGAGCCGGTAGCAGGCCCGTGCATTTTCTTTTCCTTCCTCCTACAGCCACAACAACGAAGCAGCGGAGGTGGCTCAGCTACAGAGCCGGTGGCAGGCCCGTGCATTTTCTTTTCTTTCCTCCTACAGCCACAACAACGAAGCAGCGGAGGTGGCTCAGCTACAGAGCCAGTAGCAGGCCCGTGCATTTTCTTTCCCTTCTTCCTACAGCCACAACAACAACAGATGCCGAACTACCGAAGCGGTGAGTGGGACGACGGCATGCACTACATATACTCCTGTGACAAGCTCCCCATATCACCTCTGGCGCATCATTCTCTCACATGGCATCAATAGCGGACATCAATGTGGGGCGATATTTTCTCTTTCTTATCAAACTTATGACGCAACCACTTCTGCATAGCGTTCAATTCTGTATAGTGTCACATCATTCCACTACCAGTTTCGCGCCGATCTGCTAGTCAAGTTGGAGAGTTTGCGATAGTAATTAAAACCGACCATTAACCAGCTGTATATCGTATGCAGGCAATTGTAAGTGTAGGTATTCACCGAGATGCGAGACAGTATGAGCACGGCCGCTAAATAGAGGCGCACTCCATTGAGCGGCCGTGGTATGAGTATGAGGAAAGGCATGTTATGGTGGCAGTAGTGTCAGATGAGCAAAATCTAATAAGCGGCTCCGTTAGGACGTGTGTAGCCCACACGACTGAAGAGGTGGCGATTGCACTTGCAATAGCAGGGACAATGGCTACTACAATTATAAGTGATTCCAAAACAGCAAGATGCAACTTTCTCAAGGGAAGGGTCTCTCCACAGGCAAAAAGGATACTGAGAACATGTCAGGATGATAGAATAATCCGGCTAATATGGGCACCAGCCCACTCCCAGCTTCAGGGAAATGAGGGAGCTCAGGCTTGCCCGCGGTCTCACCTTCCGGGTAGGCTTTGATCCTCAGTACACTCTTAGCAGGGACAGGCTAGTCAGCACTACCGACTAAACAGGTTAGAATAGCCACCGGCAGATAGGACACTAAATAAGATCCAAGAAAGCATTTGGAGGCGCTTACAAACAAGGACTTTGCCGAACCCAGCTACTTTAAGTCAGTGGTACCTGGAGCAATTCTCAGATAGGTGCAAACTATGTCAGGATAAGGCGGATCTGGTACATATGATATGGACGTGTCCAGAAATAAAAAAAAATATAAATGAACAGACAAAAACGGAAGAATTTCGGGAGACTATACTGTTGAGCTCACACCCTGAGACTCAGCTAGGTGTAATCCGACTGGCCGAACACGCTGCCCGGGTCCAAGGGCTCCAGGCCGTCGTGTAGGCGGGTAGATTGACGCCTACCCTGTATCTGTTGGAAATTAAAGTTTTTGCCACCACCACCACAGATACCACGCTTTTTTTTCTCTGAAAACTGTCAACTAAAGACGTCCCACCATGGCACCGAAATATTAAAATAATGTAAAAATATTTTTTCGGTCGAACGTTGTTTCGATGTTCCTAATGTCCCAGCTTTTTTTACTAACGCTTTATTAAGGTCACATATATACTTTAGAATAACACTTTTGTGTATAAATTTAAAACATACATCTATCATATATGTATGCAACATAAGTTTTACGTTCTTGAAAATGGGAAAGCAGCCCTGCACGAGCATGTAGGCCCACCTTTGGTAACGGAACACAGCTTGAACGGGTTGCAAAGAGCAATGGGGGCGACACGAGCTCCACACTACAGCATATCATGCAACTGTTACATTCACCGCTGAACGAACAGCATAGAATCAATCTTACATATATATGTCTCCTGAGTAATAGCGACGAAAGAGCAATAAGGAAAGCTTTCTAACAAAATAATAGGTAGGGGCGCGCATTCTATGTTACAGGTATTGCCTCAGAGATTTGGTTGCAACGATCTGTTAACTTAGAAACATCTTTAATGGAATAAAAAAAAGGAAGATAGTGCTGGGACTTACTGCTTGAAATGTATTTGCCGTGTTGTGTAATGATTCAAATTAATTGACTGAATGTCCTTTATTGAATGGGAAGGCTCGTAGCCATGGATGGGGATAAAGGGGAGTAGACAGAATCTTCATTGTTTAGGTCGTCACTCGAATCACATTGCTCTAATTAGGCCACTAAGCGAGCCATACTTGGAAAATATCATCTGGGTGTTAGCATCAGTTTCTAGAAGGGAACGGCAGTTCAGGCGGTAGGGTTTGATCTCGGAGCGTGCAGTAGAAAAAGTAGGGCAATCCCAGAGTAGATGAGATATGCCGCCGCGAGTTAGAGTCGTAGAGTGGGGGCACGTAATCATTATCTCTGTATACTTACGCCAGCGGGCCATAATACGTGGCCGCATAGGCGATGAGCTTATTAAGAAAGACTTCTTGACTTCGGGTGAGGTGGGTTTTTCTCGTAAAAGGTGGGTCTGGTGTGGCCACCTGCATGCGATGTTGACTGAGGCTACGAAGACTGGTCTGAGTATAGTGCATAAGGGCAAGAGAAGGGGGGAGTTGCCCGCCCAAGGTCGAGTAAGGATGAAGCAAGGGGGCTGGGGAAGTAAGTGTGGACATTCCACTTGCCAAGGCAGCCGAATATTATTTAAATGTGTAGCAGATTATAACGTTCATTTATTAGATTAAAATAAGATTTATAATGCAATATGGTACATTATCTAATTGACATTGGATAACCAAATTGGAATAATTTTTATTTACGGTGCTCACTAGTATTTTTTTTTGGCACACAAACTTTATGCAACATTACAACATTTTTATAATATTATCCTAATGTTCAGGGCTTCCTGAGATTTAACAATTTGCCAAGCTTTATACATGTGACTGTTCAATTGCTAACTGTTGATGCTAATTGCTTACTGAAAGCATTTACAATGCGTTTTTATAGACGACGTGATTAGAGGGGCTCCGCTCAAGAAATGCAGTCATCGCTGAAGAGGTAGCAATTGCGCTAGCCTGCGTCGGCACAAAAGCTAAAGTGATTATAAGCGACAGCAAAACAGCCATTTGGAACTTGACAAAAAGAAGAGTGTCATCCGCGGCTAAGAAATTTCTCGAATCCAGGGAGATCTCACGGAGGATCACAGTAAAATGGACCCCAGGCCACGAATCGGTGTCTGGAAATGAAGCCACTCACGCGCTCGCCCGAGATATCTACCACCGGACGAACGTCGAGCAGGTCGACAACCCAGAACCCGAGGTGAGGTTAAACACCTACCACGAGATCTGTGAATACTACAAATTAAACAGAAAAACATTCTCCACTCCACATAAAGAGCTAAACAACGAAGAGGCCAAAAGTCTTCGCAGACTACAGGCCGGAAATTACCCCAACCTGGTATGGCTGCACCATTTAAAAGTAGATGACAGACAACACGAAAACTGTAAACACTGCAGACAGAGAGGTACACTAGATCACTGAATCTAGCAATGCCCCTTTTCGCCTGGCTCAGTGGCCAACATTCATGACACGGAAGCTTGGGAATCCCATCTCCAAAGCGAAACCCCTGAGACCCAAAAAGAAATCGTCCGCCTGGCGGCTGAGGCCGCGATGAATCAATGTATCCTTGCGCGATTCTAGTCGCGGAGTCTCAGCCCCCTATTCGGGTCTGCGTACCTGGGGGAGGGGGGAGTAGGGGAACCTCCTGTATCGGCGGCAATAAAGTTTTGAATAATAGAAATACAATGCGTTTAAAAATTATTGTGGAATATTTGTTGTCGCCGCTCGCCACATAATCCTTTGTTTTAGAGAGGCACCATAAGTATGTGGAACACAATAATGTTTTTCTGTTAATTCACTAAACGATATATCAAATCGCATTAAAAATATATATTTCAGCTCCTTTTTAAAGGAAGTCTCAACTGGACTGAAGTGTAGGACAGCTGTGCTCAGAGCAGCAGACGACGCGTGATGTGAACTAATATCACATTTTCTTATTCTTTTCGGTGAATAAAAAATAATAATCTGTAAATGATATTGCGCGCTTGAATTTCTTTTCCTTTCTTTTCAACCTTTGCGAGAAACAGAAACTACAAAAAGCCGCGCACTTGCATCCAGACATTGCCCAGCCGTGTCAATCCAATCTTTTTTTTTCTGTCAGTGGCGGAGTGACACAAGTGATACGTCTCTGAGCGCTTTGTTTACAGGCGCGCGTTACTTCTGTCTTTGCATCGTTACGATGTTAAATCGCCGAAAACATATTATTTCACGATAATGCTGTATTTTAAATTTGTTCGAATATTTCCACCGCCCATTCGGGGCGTCGTTTCTTAGAACTATTTCGTTAACGATGGTCGTCGAGAAAGTTGCGGACGGACCGCATCACGCTGTCGGCTGAGCAGCAAGCAGCGCCCGTTGGTTACTCTGAGATCGCTTGTGTGGTGTTTGCAAGCTTTCAAAGTGCAAGAGAGCCGTCCGAAATGCTTGATGTCGTCGTGGGTGTCTCCTAACCGCTGTACCTGGACTCTGTCGGATACCTGACAGCAGCAGTGGTAAGTACGGCCACATGGTGCCCCCAAAACGCGCCTTCTTACCGTCCGAATTGACGGAACAGGTGATGGGGCGTCGATGGTTGCCTGTGCGCGTGCTACCTTTATTTTTATTTATTACTGTCTTCCTCCCTCTCCGCTGTTAGTATCCGCTGTGCCACGATGACGAGTAGGGCGGCTGTGTCAAACTGGGATTTCCGAAAACGACAGAAAGTGTTCTGATTTCGCATGAACAAAGACTGCCTCGATGTTAACCGGTTTGTGTTAGACCACTGCAAAGCCGCTCGGCCACCGTTTTGACGTTTGCGGCCCCCGTGGCTTCGGCGCAGATCGCGAAAGAATACGGCTCGTAAACCAGTCGAACAAGCGCTGGCGAGCGGCTGTGGTCTATCGGCTGCTTGACGGCGGGCGGCGACGCAAGGGGCACCCGAAGAAGCCTCTGCGGAGTGATTTCCATTTCCTCCGCGATTGGTTGCGTTCCACTCGGAACACTGCCAGCAGAGACTCTCCTGTATTTTTTGTTATTTTTGATGTGGCATGCGCGAGCACGTTTTTGAAGTAAGCGGTCAAGGTAAAAAAAAAAAAAAAAATCCATGTGCCGCGTGCGTGAATTGCGTGAATCTCCCTCGGCGATGGCAGCCTCGTGGAAAGAATTGGCGTGCAGTTCCCTCTACAGATTTCGCTTTTCCTTCTTGTCCGGACTTCGAGGCTGACTGTCGGCGGATTTATTGCGTGAAGGGAAGCAAGAAAGTCCCTACAAATCGTCGCGCTGTGTGACATCGCTCTCTGTGCCAAAAGCAGGGGATCGAGCTGACGATCATCGAGCCTCGTAGTGGTGCGGTGATCGGGAGCGGAGAATAAACTCTCGACCTCGTCGTCGGGGTCGTATGGACACAGGTCATTGCGTTTCGACTCCATACCCAGCGCGCCGCGTGCGTTCTGCAACAAAAGGAGCCACCCCGGGAACAATGCAGACCTATCAGGGCGCGCTTTTGGTGCGTTGCCTGCTCCGCGAGCTCCCTCTCCCACCCCTTTATTTCTTCTCATGTTCACGCGTGTTTGTGTTGTTTATCATTCTTACCCTTGGCGTGTTGCTGCAATGAGTGCGAGGTGCGTGCACAGCCTTTTTCTTAGCGGCTGAGTGCGCCGGGTAGCATCAGGTCGGCGCATGTTGACGTTTTGGTGCGCCTGTTTCACCCTGAAGGCTTCGTTTTTCGTTGGCGTGTTTCAGTCGAAGAGCCTGCTCACTCGCTCATACCCGCATCACGTTCCGACGTCGCGGCTGCGCGAGCGTCGGAATCTGAATAAGTGCTTTGCAAATGCGACGACCGGGCCTGGCTGTTTAGACGGAAAACCGACGCAGTGATTCACGCGCGGGCGTCGTCGTGATTTTCGTCGCGCCAGCCGCTACAGCTGCAAAAGTGGGCCGTTGGCCAGGTTTGCCTTTTAAGCCGCGATGGCAGTGGTTTCGATCGTTGTCCGTTTCGTCGGCCGTAGTGTCGCGCTTGTAAAAGTCCGTTTTTCTTCGAGTGCGTTGTTTTTGCGCTCTTGTCGACTCATTTCGACACCACAGCTTGCGCGTAATTGGCTCGATGCGCCAGAGGCGAGTTTGGAAGGCCGAGCGTGTGGGCGGAGGCAACTGTAGCCGCGACAGTGGTTTGGCTGCCACTGCGGCGCACAGCTGATCCGTAGAGTGTCTTGTCGTGCGGAGGGGCTTCAGCCACGGAGAAAGGTCTATGCTTCAGCCCTTCAGCGGCTCACGACAGCATAAGCGGAAGTGGAAGGGAAAGGAGGAGGAAAAGAAAGAGCGAAGCAAGCAGCTGGCCGTTTTTTCCGCGCTAGCCGCCGCTGGTCAAGCGATAAGGTCGACGAGGAAGTGTGCGCGGGCTAGCCAGCGCTGAGGACGTCGACAGTTCGTCGACTCGGGAAGAGTGTGCGGCCAGCCGCGTCGAGCTGGTGTTGCCGGCCGGCGCTGGGATGTGTCCTCTCGGTGGGCGCCACTCGTCAGTGCACTGTCTGCCGTCCATGGGTGGACACATGCATGAGTAGGGCGCGATATGCGAGCATAGCGCAACCCTGCGTTGTGGACACTGTCTTTGTTCACCGCTCAGCTTTGTCTGCCCGCGAGCGTCGTACAGTTTACCAAATGATGCATCGTTGATATATGTTCAAAAGAAGAGCTTACCCTAATGGCATACCATTTTCCAAGGCAGTTCACCGTCGCTTGTCAGTTTTGCACGTTTCTTTTTTGTTTTGTCCACCTTTGATTGGAGTAACCCGCTTTATTGTACGCTTCTTGAAGGGTCGTCCCTGAAATGGTCTGCACTGAAGGTAAGGAAAGCGAGGTAGATTGATTTTGAGTTACCCTCCCCCCTTACACACACACGCACGCACACACACTTTCGGATTAGCTCATGTGGCCCCAGCAATATCGGAGGTAAATGAACGACCGTCTTCCTTTTTCCTCACAAGTGAAACACTGCAGGGGGCCAGAAAAAAATGAATAATGGTTGCGACCTCGATCCTTACCTTAGGCATGATAGTTAACCTTTTTTTTTTTTTTTGTCCACTCGCTCCATCAAGGGAATAGAGCGGAGACAGGTAGGGAGCAGGGCATGGCGCCGTCTGCAGCTGACCGCACCTCCTTCAGCATCAGCGTCCTTGTGGTTTGCAATGACCTTGGTTTGTCACAAATATTGTGCTGTATAGAGAACCCAGTCTATCGGAAGACCCACAATCAGTCTAGTGTCACTGGGACAGCAAGGAGCAGCTGGCAGTGCTTATCCCAGGTGTAGAAAATCACTGTTATTAGGGGCTCCACTGGGGTTCCCGCGAATGTAGCAAAGCAAATTTTTAGCAATCCCTTCAAGCAGCTACTGCACAAGCTCATCAATGCCATGCTGGAATCTTTGCGTTGCCATGCTAGGCCCTGTTCGCTGCAGAGAGTGTCTTCTTGTTTGCATGAAGTGAGTGTTTCCCAGAAAATGTATTTTACCTTGTAATGCCAGTAATCTGTGCTCCTGTTAGTGCTCCCTTTAGGATTGGATGTCTATGTGCTGATAGCGCCTGTGCCGCGTCTGAAACATTGTCTGTCCGTGACGTCACTGGTCACATGTGTGCTTGCTATATAAGATGCTGTTCGCGTGAAATAAAGGGTTGTTGTTATCGTGCCGGGATCGGGGCAAGTCTCAGTTCCTTCCTGCCCGCTGCCCGGCCGCGCTCGGCGTCCGGCCAGGGACCGAACGAGACAGTCTCTGGCTGGATCTTTTCAGAGTGGAGGCTGTCAGTGTCTAGTCATAATATAAAAGGCTTTAGGCGTGACTTAGCCTATGCTACTTGCAGAACTTAACACACGTTTAACCGGACGATTAACTGATTGATAGTACTAATGGTTCATTGCAGGAAGCCGCGAATCAATCCTTCAGCATGGATGATAGCAGTGAGGCTGGATCACAAATTAAAAGCAAACTATTTGCTAAATCTTAAGACAAGTTAAGAAGAATCTGCAGAATCGTATGGGTGGATGTTTCTGGTGCGTCTCATCTGCCCGGTGTCTGCACTTCGTCTCATCTTGTTCCAAGTGCTTCGTTCTGATATATCGAACCTTCCTGTTCCAAGACCTCTGCCATACTTACGAACGGACAAGACGATTGAGGTCGCTCTGCAGTCATCTGAGGCCAACAGTAGGCGAAAAGCATGGGAGCGCACTGACGCCAAGTCTGTCAAGGCGCGTTATTGTGGTCTGAAGACGCCTTTTTGGGACGACGAAATATCCATGTGCTTAGGCATTTATCAGCCCTGGATAGGATGAAAAAGGATACCTCAGGGGGCTTTGGGGTGCATTGTGAATAAATTAAACTGGATATGTACGAGATAGGAAGCGCAAATGTCATACCCTTTCATCTGAACTCCAAATTAGTATTGCTGCTAGAGCACATCGAAGTGGTAGACTTGACATTTGAATATATCAAGTCAAAAATAGGTAAATGCATTAGGTCAGACTAATGTTCAGTTATGAAGTGCGTTTGCTGCTAGTCTGTTCCAAGTTTTCGGTAAGGTCGGCGTGTGTTGCATATCTTTGGCCGTTTGTCTTGTTGGAGATGAGTGCGAAGTTGGAAATGCATTGAACTTGCATAAAAAGGAATCAGGTTGGAGATTTTATATTTCAGAAAAAGAAAACTGCAATTATCGAAGTCATTTCACCTTAGAAACGTGCTCGAAAACATAACTCAAATGCTCTAAAGCTCTTGTTTCATTGCTCCCAAAGCTGCTCCAAAATGCCCGAGCCTGCTTCCACCCCTGTATACTTCGGCAAAGCGCAGAGTTAGAAGCGAGGGGAACACATAATTCAGGCAGGGTTCTCGTTAGTTTGCACGAGTTGAATCATAATGTAGGCATATAGATACACAGGGTGAGCATTGGTGATCTTCTCACGGTTCACTGTGTGATGTGCACTTTCTCAAGCAGTGGGAGTTCTAGGATAGTTGGGTCTTATGTCGTATAGGTGAGGAATAAACAGTGCTTGACAGGGCTCATAATCCTTCCCTGAAGAAGGGAAAATGTCAGCATGCATTCTCTGTCTGAATCTAGCTTGGTCAATTGAAACAGCACACCAGTTTCTTTTGAGTTCTCAAATTTGTAGGGAAAAAAAAAAAAAAAAGCTGTTGTGGTTTGGTACTCGGCTGTAGGTGGGTGGTTGTGCTGCTATTCGGCACTGTTAAGAGCAGCATAATTGATACACGGGATGAAACTTCAGTCGCAAAGAGCGATTTCTTGGTGTAACCTGTGTGTAAGACATATATCAATGTAGTATATTAAAATTCTATCACTGCAAACCCTGTCATTGTCAGAGGCGTAAATCCCTGATTAGTTGAGAGTGATAATGTCATTGAAGTCATTTGACCACAAAGGACCATTTACAGAGCGCCATCGACAGTCGTTCTGTAAAAAAAAAAAAAAAAAAAAAAAAAAAAATAAAGGCTCCTTATTCCTTATCTTTTGAGAGACCACATGACCAGGAAATGCCAGTCACAGAGTACCGTCCACAGGAGCAAAATTCAAACATAGCCGACGCAAAAAAGTTAGCCCTACCTTTCTGCTACACCAGACCTTTACTGCCGCCAGGGAAATTTCCTAAATGGTCAGTGAAGGGATGATGTCATAAAAGTCAGGTGATCACAAGGGCCAATTTCAGAGCCCCCCCCCCCCCCCCCCCTTTTACGCCAACCACTGGTGGGTGTTGGGTGAAATGCTGCTGCTTGCAGCTACGAAACATTTAAAAACAGAGGTAAGGCAGCAAAGACATTAGATCTTAAGGAGTCATAAGTGGCCTCATAGATTTTGGAAGTCTTTTTTGTTATTGGGAAAATATTTGCAAGCTACTTGGCTCGTGTAAGGGGAAGCAAAAACTGTGCAGCAAGGTCGGGAGAGTAAAGAAAATGAAAATAACACTACAGGCACAGATCTGTTTATATTCAAGGGTGCGAGATCACAAGCTGTATTATATCAGCAGAGCAACCAGTGTTGTGACCTGGGTCCCAGTGCATTCCATGGAGGGGAAAAACTACTCTGAAGGGGACAAGTAGGGGAGAGGCACACATGCATGTTTCTACCTACTGAACATTTGAGTGCTGTCAATGCATACTTTATACAAGCACCACCTTGCTCTTTTTAGTCATTCATGTCCAGATGAGTATGTAGAAAAATTGCACCTTTTAGTAGGAGAGTGGTACAGCTAGCTGATTGTTTCATGTTAATTTGGGAAAAGGTCAAATAAACTGTTGATATAGTGCACACACATGTCATTCTCTTCCTTGTGTCCTGTTGTGCCACTGTTCTTGTGCAGTATGCACGAAGTTTTCCTACAGTCTGTTATTGTAGATTGATGGTTTGGTTGCTTTGGTTTGTAGGATTTAACCCCTACAACCCCTACAATTTTAGCCTAAGTCGCTTTGGGACGTTAAACCTCACCAACCAACCATGTCTTGAGTCATTGTTTTGTGAGCATTTTTGTCACCTGTATTAATACCTTTTAATTATGGACTTTTGTTTTGTGAATCTATGAAAATCTGTGTTTTGTAACATAGGCAGTCGGTTACGATTCAGGCAGCGAAGAATGAGTAGTATAGGAACTGGTCCTCAATTCATGCCCCCTCTTGGGAATACTGGTCTGCAGTAGCGGCAGTGCCTTAGTAAAGACTGTGACCACCAGCGCTGTTTCTGCGGATGTTCATTGTTTATTTGACGAGGCTTTGTGTTTCGATTTGGCGATTTTCGATCACCATTGCGTTGCTTGAAACATGGTACAGGTCTGCTGAAAACGTTTGCTGTTTTTTGCATCGCACATGGAACGCCTGCGCTAACTGTCTAGCGAGAAAATTTTTTTTTTGTAACATTATGTAAATAGGAGGGGCACGCGCGGCGTCTCAACATTTATAAACGGGAGGAAGGAGAACAGAACGGCGACATCAGCTTGACAGGAACGCAATTCCTTTTGAAAGCTATGCCGGGGTGGTGGGCGAGGACACAATTGTTTCTGCGCTCGTAGAATTTGGGAACACTTGTATAGTCTTTTTTTTTTTTTTTTTTTTTTTTTTGTAAAGTCCAGGCTTTTAAGAGAAAGGTATCTGGCTTTATATTTATTTTAGTTATGGTGCTACCACTCATTTTACGGGTATGTTGCATGTGCAGAATTTGAGCGCGTACTCCAAACAGTATAGCCGCGAAAACGAATTAAAAAAAAAAAAAAATTGTAGTGCCCTTTATAAGGCCGTCAAATGTCACCCTGATAGGCAGTTTCACACACTAGCACAGCGCCTGTGACGTATATCGCCCCACCCAGAGATATCGTCACTCCGCTTCCATCAACTGGGAGCCAGACGGACGTACGGTCAACTTCGTTTCGACTGCGGCCTTGCTGATAGCGTCGGTACCCAATACGCGCACTTGCTCTTGCGGTCCGGCCTCAAAGCGCGCATTGGCCGGGCAGTCTACGCCGGGCGCTGTTATCGGGTGAAACCTCCTATCAGTGTAATATTTGTGGGCCTTGTAACACCTGCTACAATTTTTTTATGAATTTTTTTTTCGCGGCTGTACTGTTCGGATGATCAGGCAAAATTCTGCAAATGCAACAGAGCCCCTCAAAATTTAAAAAAAAAGAAAGATTAGCGCATTTAGTTAATTATCCAACTAATTGAAGCCTTCTGCGTCTTAGCTGGCGTCCGCCGCAGCCCCCAATATCCGCAGGGCTAAGCTTAGTCTCGTCAGTTACCTTTATTTGTTAAATTTTGAATAAAAAAAGAAGTAAACACCTGGCTCGTGCCTTTCGTTGAAATGCATCGCTTCCATATTTGACATTCATTGAGAGCGTGAGCAAACCGCTGGCAGCTGCGCCGCCAGGTGTAGTCCTTCCCTTGTAGTTCTCCTCCGAGGCCGCCTGTTCGCGCTAAGTGGTCTTTATTGTCGTGGTTGTAATATTATTAGGTGACCCGTCCTGGCGATTGTTTCATTGAGAACGGGTCGCGATCGCGCGAAGCGCTGAATCGCAAATCTGGCTCGGGCTTGTTGGTCAAAGCTTGCCGCGATATTGCGGGAACAGATGCTAGCCGGCACTATAGCTCGTGTCGTTCGTGTTTCCTATTCTCTTTTTGCCGCGCAGTCAGCATCACCGTCCGGGAAGTTGCGAGCCGTGTTTCCATAGAGCACGGCAGATAAGTAACAATGTGTCCACGACAGCCCACTGCGCTGTCTGTCTCTGTCGCTGCCGCGTATTGCCGTTCCCCGAAAACTGCAGCAACGGAAGTGCCGGGTGCGTGGCTCAAAACACAACCTTACGTTTTTTTCGAGCATGAAGCGCAGTATGGAAACTCAAATGCAGTATTAATAAAATTGTTTTATGGAATAAAATTACTTACTGTAAAGAGCGTAATACATCGGTGGCGTCCGTCGCGCCATCTTTGCGACGTTGAATAAGTTTCTTTGAAAAATCGTCGCAGCGTAAATCCGTAAAAAAGAGATTAAAGCATGCTAAAAGGCGATTTTTGCTGAGAGCTGTCCCTGAACGCAACCTAAAGGTAACATACACTCACTCAAGACAGGAATTTATTACGGTGAAGGTAATTTTATAGTGTAACCGTTGTCATACCGTCACATCCGGGCTCCGTTCGTGGCTAGTTTTGCTGCTGTTAAGAACAAAAACATGGTATTATGCAACCTAAAGGGGAACATACCCCAGGAAATATGGTCATTTATTTGAATGATGGGAATTTAAAAAAGTAAAAAATTGAAAATTGAACCTACAGGATTCGAACACGTGTCTTACAATTAGGTACTACATGGTGTTAATCCATTGCGCCACAGAAGTTTTTTTTTTTTTCTTTATTGCCTGTTTTGAGTTCACGTCAATTCAAAAAAGATCCACGATAATGGTAAAACTCGCAACAACCAGACTTCGGCTGTCACGAAAGGTTTAAAATTTTTTGACGGGTAATGCTGTCTTTAAATGCTTTCTTCTTCGTTTTCGTTCAACATACTAAAGATGGCGCGACGGACGCAACTGGCATGATGACAGGATTATTGCAAACAGTTTTAATCCAGCAGCCTATTTTATTGTGTATGCATTTTAGTTTATGCACTTCATTGTATACTAAAAAAAACATATAGCTTTATTGACTTCCTTTTTGTTGTGTTTTATTTTTTAATGACGCCACCCGGCATTTCCGTTGCTGCAGTTTTCAGGGAATGGCAATACGCGTCGCCGCCGCGAGCTTCTTTAGCATGGGGTTTTGGGCGCATGTACATGTACTCCTCATGAGCTTCAAGTTACAAAACTGCGCGCATGCATGCGTCCTCGGAAGCATTTGTCACTGCCACGTGAAAGTGTTCTTGGGCGCTCTGCCGAGCTGCACACACACCTCGCGGCTTTCATTGCTGAATGTGCGCGACGTGCGTCAAGTGACGGGCACTGCCTGTCAAGCATTAAGGAACGCACTAGCTGACCATCCCATTAAGGAAAATCATCGCCATAGTCACTATCGTGCTGTTAATTGATTACATATACTACACGAGCAGTATGTGCTTCTTTTGCTTTGTTGTAAATTATTCTGCCCGCAGTTCTTGCTCAGGGAGCACAGTTTGGATAAAAATTTCGTACTTAGCTCTGCTGAGGCAACGGCTAACTGCGTCGGTTTGCAGCATTACGTGATTCGAACTGCTTCGATAACTGTTGCACTTCACGTTGGCCGCCGTATTACACCCGATGTCAAACGTTTGTACAGGTAATTGGTTTATAAGAAAGGAAAGGCGCATGTATCGGTTACACTTTCTCCTTAAGATCTCCTCCATGTTTACAAACAAGGTGGTCGAGGTGGCGCTGCAGTCGTCTGCGACCCCACAGTAGGCAGAAACCACGAGAACTGCACTGGTTTGGTTTGGTTTTGTTTATGGGGTTTAACGTACCAAAGCAAATCAGGCTATGAGAGACGCCGTAGTGGAGGACTCCGGAAATTTCGACCACCTGGGGTTCTTTAACGTGCACTGGCATCGCACAGCACAAGGGCGCCTTGCTTTTCGCCTCCATCGAAAAGCTGCCGCCGAGGCCGGGATTCGATCCCACGTCCTTGGGAACAGTAGTCGAGCGCTGTAACCGCTGCGCCACCCCGGCGGGTACGAGAACTGCACTGGCGCCAAGCTTGTCAAGGCACATTATTGTGGTCTGAAGGCGCCTTTTTTGGCAGACAAAATAACCAGTGCTAGGAAATTTATCAGCCCAGGCATAGGATCAAAAAGGATAATGTAATCAGGGGTTTTGAGGTTTATTCTAAGTACATAGATATTCACAATATTGGGAGCGGAAATTAAATATCATGCCCATTAATCTGCTCCAAATTAATATTGTTGTTAGAACGCATCGAAGTGGTAGACTCGACATTTGAATCTATCAAGTCAAAGTAGGTAAACGTATTAAGTCAGACTATGTGTTCAGTTATGAAGTTCGCCAGCAAGTGTTCCTTTTGCTGCTAGTTAGTCTGTTACAAGTTGTTGCTAAAGTCAGCCTGTGTTATAAGTATGATTTTACATGCTTTGGTCGTTTGTGTTGTCAGAGGTGAGCGCGATGTTGTAAAGGCGTGGAACTTGCATAAAAAGGAATCAGATTGGAGATTTTGTATTTCAGAAAAAGAAAACGGCAACTACCAAAGGCATTTGAAACGGGCTCCAAAACATGACTCAAGTGCTCCAAAACTGTCATTTCGTTGCTGCAAAGCTGCTCCAAAATGCTCGAGTCTGCTTCCACCCGTGCCTTCGGTACCCGAACCGCACCGTATAGCGAACGGAGGAATGTGAGAATTGAAGAAGGGAGGAGGAGGTGCCTTAATAAAGGGCTGCAGTATAATTTCGACGGATTCTAACTTGCCCTGACGTCGCACAGCACACGGACGCCTTTGCGTTTTTCCTCTATCTAAACGCCGCTTTCGCGGTCTGGTTCAAAGCTGAAGCCACCGACTTGTAGAGCGCTTAATACCGCGCTGAAAGAATAGTGATTCTCTCTCTTACCCACTGAGCTACCGCGGCGGGTAAGTGTATATAACTAAAAAAAAAAAAAAAATCAGCTTCGTTAAAAATTCTGGAAAATGTATACACACGCCAGTGGTATACATATGTTTTAAAGTTGCGCAGTCCATAACTAAATCGCCTTTTTCACGAGGCGGGGCGCCTTCTGAGGAGTGGCGAAAACTCGTCTGCTTCTGGTTGAAAACAAACGAGCGTGGGAGACGCCCACGAGGCGCGAAGTGCGCCTTCGTAGTGTCAAGAGTGTGCTCGACGGCCGTCGCAGTCTGTCGTTTACACCTATCGCTAACATTAATTGCGTGTGCGCAGAGCGGCCGGGTGGAAAAGGCTGAAGATTAGGCAAGGTGCTTTCGATACAAACAAGCAATTCATTTTTCCTGCATAGTCTGCTTCCATAGACCAAGTGCGGCTGGAGAGGGTGTGAGTTCATATTTACTTAGAAGAGGTGGCTCTTAGGCCTAAAGGGGGCGAGAAGATGGGGATGATGGGTCAGGGGATGATGGGTCAGGGCACTGGGTCAGAGACGGCACGATCCTCGCGTTGATCCAGGTCTGCTACGTTGGCACTAAGGTAAATGCGCTCCCTACGCGCGGCGTTTCCAGGTAGGTGAGATGCATTGGGCCGTTCAGCGATACCTCAGTCCGGCAGCAGGACCCCGCCATGGGGTCTGTCCGCGGGGCCGCACTTGCGACATCAGGGTTCGGTGCCTCGAAATCAATGGTTGAAGCAGTGCGGGCTCTTTTTCGAGACCTGTACTGTAGCCGTAGCTCAGCAGCGATGTCTGAGGGCGAAACTTTCGTGAGGGTGTATCAGAAGAGTACGCCTTACGAGCCACGCAAGGGCAATGCCAGTAACTGCCAATAAAGAGGCAGTTAAAATATGGAGGCGTAGTGTCTTTATAGAGCGCAAGGGGCTGTCCAAGTGTTAACCGCGACCTCAGAGAGCGTGCGATCCACGCCATTGTGTAGGGGTGTGTTCCTTGAGGGCTATTTTCCGCTAGTCGTGTTGTGCCAGTCATAATACACTGAAGAAAACTAGCAAGTACAAAACGTAACGTTAGGGTCACCAGTGTGTAGCTCAGCCTTTGTAGTCTTCGAAGAGGTGAAACAGGATGAGATGATCTTCTCGGGCAAGCGCACCTTAATGACGTTTTTGTCGCTTAATTAATCATGCGAAATCTGCTGGTCTGTGTACTTAATCAGGATTTTTACAAAATGATGAATAAAATTGTTCGTAGAACTACCGAAAATTATCTAATGTCTGTTAAACAGCCTGCTAAGTATAGGTATGGAAGGACTCTGTTGTACAGGGAGAGGACGCTTTCACATGCTCCTTCGTGCTGGCAATGTTTCTTCCGCGGTGCCCTTCGCGGCTATTTGAAGTCGCACAGGACCTTGAGTGGCTCATCTCTGCACGAAAATGCTGCCTCCGCATGCTTAACCGTTCCTATTGCAGCTGTGCTTTGACGCGAACCCGGAATGCCCCGCGAAGAAATTGGTAACGGCCTCAATTGTAGCCAATTCTGGAGAACTGAGACTTTAGTAATACCAAATGCACACTCAAAAAAAGAAATGATATTCAATGTAAATAATTCGAGGTAAGCTTCGGCCCGGCCGCGGCAGCCGCGTTTCGATGGAGGCGAAAAATGGGGCGCTGGTGTGCAGGGCACTTGAGAACCCCAGGTGGCTTAAGGTGGCGGTTCTACGGTCGCCATCTTGGAAGTAGTTCATATTCTGCCACCAGGCTACGCCACTAATCCATGACTGAGGAATTGAGTATCCAGCCACTCGGCCCTCTCGACTTGAGCTGCCTGAACGCTTTTCTTGTGTTGCTGCGTGGACTTTCAAAGACTTTTGCGGCTGCACAACAGTGTCCAGGCAGAGAAGGGGAGGATTTTTGTCCCCGTCCTGAGCAGCATGGGCTGCCCCCCATTGAACTCCCCTCTTCAACCCACAGCACCACTACTTCGAACAATACGCGCCCTGACAATTGGACAAGAGGCTTCCCTCTCTTGCCTATACATCGTCTCACAAGATGTTTGCAGCACAGCGAAAAGCAGAGGCACCCCAGCAGGTCCAACCAGGATCACGCGTACAATAGGCAATTGTGCTTCTAAGCGCCTCTCACCCCCCCCCCCCCCCCCCCCCAAATTGGCGGGGGTGAGAGTAGGAGCACAATTCTCTATTATAGTGCGCACAGGCTAGAGGCACTTAGGAGCACAATTGAAAGGGCTCCTCTGCCTTTCGCAGTGCTGCAGATATCTTGTGAGACGAAGTACAGTTTCCGCTGTAGAGCCACGAACATTGCTCCTACCCGCCGAGCGTGAGGGGGTTGGACTGGACTGCAGTAGGCTAGCTTGACTGAACACAAATAAAACAGGGTGTCAACATGATTGCACAGTGCAATCTTAGTACGAGTGAAAAGGAAAAGCGAATGGCACTATTTCTGCACACTTCGTCAATGAACCTTAGTTGAAGTCGGCGCCTGTCTTGTGTTCTTTTGATCCTCGTCTTTTGGGCTGTGCAATCGAGTGATCATTAGCGAGCTTTAGAATACGGCGACCCTACCCGTAAGTGGGATAGAGTAATAGCGGAGCGTGCGCGCTATAATAGAGAATTGTGCTCCTACTGTCACCCGCGCTATTGCCCTGTCCCCCTAAGCGGTAGGGGTACCATATTCTAAACCTCCCTATTGTTGATGCCATAGATATAGTAAGGATCGGAACACTCCTTGACTGTAGTGGAAGCTGTCAGCTCTTGCGGTCACCAGAAATTTGCTTTATCAAACGTGATTACAAATATGATAATATAGCTATAATTAGCTGAACTTCAGTCAACAGTCGCCCTTGTTTATTTTTTGTTCGTGCTTGTCCAATCTTGGAAACTAGAGCTGGTAAGTTACAATGTGCAAATAAGTGAATGATTGCGAAGAATCGATATTCCGAAATAGATGTGAAATCCACCAAGAGGCTATGTATCGCGCAGGAGGCCGGCATGTATTCATGCTCTCTTCGGCACTGAGGAGGCGCATTCACACTAAACTATGTGGGAAATGGGGGAAGGGGAGAAGGGGTTGTAAAGGAAGGTTGTCAGAAGAAAGGACCTAACGGGGACAGTTTTTTAGGCGCTTATGGCGGCCACTTCCCCACTCCCAGTTGGATGCTCCACAGTCTTCATTTTATTTTACGCGCGTGCGTGCGTGTGCGTGCGTGCGTGTGCGCGCGTGTGCGTGCGTGCGTGTGCGCGCGCGCGCGCGCGCGTGTGTGTGTGTGTGTGTGTGTGTGTGTGTGTGTGTGTGTGTGTGCGTGCAATTAAAGGAACACAGTATTTTCAGGCAATTAGAATAAAATTTGAACAATCAATCCCCTAGAAACATTTTTCTCCTGCAGAATTTCACTCGACACTGAAATATGATGTGAAAAGTAGCATGCTATGGAAGACGCTGACCTGTCCTGCTGCAGCTTCCCGTGATGATGTATGCGCTTTCTGAACCAATATATTGGGTGGACTACTGTAGCTTGTAGCCTACTTTATTGTACTCATTTTACAGGGCGCACACACGTATGCAACAAGTATACTTTAGTGTTGAGCCCGCCTTTTGGCTTCATATGTTGGTAGTAAATGATTTCGTGATGTGGCACTTGTACATTCACACATTTGCAACATAATAATCAGAGCCCAATTTTTACTCCATGCAAGAGCGCCCATGCTTACCAAATGTTTTCCTGCAAATGCCAAACGATTAGACGCATCGATCAGATCGCGTTCGGTCAGATTTGGCATGTGCTATAATTTGTGAATTTGTCCATACCAATGCAGTACAGCGGCTTTGCTTCATGTGGTCAAACGGAAGCACGTTCTTTGTATGCTTCGAAATTCTCACACGCTTCTATGTCACTTTTGCTAACATGATCGGATACCTTTCATAGCACAGGAAGTCGAGTTGCTTCAAACAAGGTTCAAATATAAAGTCAACAAATTGGGCGTTGAGACGGCGGGTGAGAGGACGCCTGGCTGACACGGTATCTACCTTACTCGAGATAAGGGCCCCATTCTTTTGGAAACGCTCTGCCTGCCGACGGGCTTTTAGAGCGTTAGCTCTGTTGCTCACTTGCGCGAGTGGCGCGTTTTTCTAAGAATCGTAAACAGAGCCATCACCATAGCAACATCACCGTCTTCACTGTGCCCAGGCAAACTAGACCGAACTCTCCAAGCCCACGGCCACAGCGGCAAAGCGCGGTAGCAGGCGATGCTAGGCAAGTATAGCATTATAGCAAAATGAACGCCAAACCAGCTTCCCTGCCGAATGCATCAACGGTTTACCCTAGACGCCGTAATGCTTCGGACAATCAGCGGTATATCCTCCTCCAAGAAGCGGAATTACCTGGGAAGAGGACGGGACATCATGCACGTATAAAATAAATAAAGTAAGCGCAAATAAAAACATCAAACGGGAAACCAATTCAGTGTTTTCTCTCATATATTCATATATATATATATATATATATATATATATATATATATATATATATATATATATATATATATATATATATATATATATATATATAGGGCCATTGATCAAGTCAAAGTATTTGAAGAAGATATAAACGAATGCTTTTTGTCTGGTTTCTCGAACAAGGAAGCTGTAGGGCTGCCGAAACGATAGTACGTTTTCATGAAACTTTGACTTGGTCAATGAGCCTGTATATTTTTTTATGCCACCACCTGATCAGACTGCATTTCGTCGAACTCTTGATTACAGTGGTTTCTCTCATTTGAGCTAAGCTCGACATTCGGTTCAGCAGCGTTGAGCCTTATCATTTTTTTTTTTTAATTTTTAGTGAGGGGAATGACGGAAATGCAGTGGCAAAACCCGATTCAACATCACATTTTTGTATTGGAGAAGCTTCACATGGCTGTTTCCTACTTGCCCATTCACCGAAAACATCCCCGGCAGCTACTGCGGCACCTTTACTATCATCACCGGAACGCAACATTCGGAAAAAAAAAAAGGAAAGAAAAAGAAAAAAAAACATGACTGAAACGCTGGTGATTATCTTCGGCTGCCCACTATATCATTTTTGCTCCTTTTCTTTGGAGCCTGCACTGCTTGCGCTATATTGGAACTTCAGTGGGAAGGTTGCAGAGGCATGCTTGTGCATGTTCAGGTTTTCAAGTTGTACTTGACAGACTGTCGAAACATTTTATCTGTACCAGTAAAGTGGCAGAGGGTACGAGTGTTCGTGCAATTTCTCCTAGGGAGACGCTCTTTGAAATTATATTATATTAATTTATGCAGTGTTATAGTTCCGTGCCCTACTATTCATTTTATCGTAGAAAGGGGACAATATTTTTCCTTCTTGCCACTGGAAAAAAAAAAGTCTAAATTCCACATCCTCACAATATATGCTAACACCGCGAACATCTGAAGATAGCTTTGTGGCGGAGCTAAGACGAGGAATAACCAGCTCCGACAGCGTTCGGGTTCGAACTGTCTTTTTTTTTTTTTTCGCTGCTTTCACTGAGACGCTTAGTGCCAAATTCTTCTTTGTCCAGCGCCGTGCCGTTGTTTGTGATAAAAGCGCGGCGCGAGGGGCGCTACAAGGCTACAAAACAAAACCAGAAAAAAAAAATTCAATATCTCCGCCACGATTATATCTTGCTGAGTAAGTAGAGTAAGTAAGTAGCGCGAGAGCCTTAGCTGGCAACGTTTCGGCACACAAACAGTATGACACACTTAATTCGAGGCGATAAATAAATCTCAAAGCAAGCAAGTGTACATTTGTCAAGGGACTATTTTCAAGTAGCGCTACTGTGCATGCGCGAAGCACCTGAGTGCGCGAAGCACCTGCACCTCAGTTCGACCCGACCACTCGATCGGACTCGCCAGTGTTTACCTCTCTCGCCCGATGGAAAGGAAAGGGCACAGGGAAAACGTTGTAGAAGCACAATACCCTCTCGTAAATACCCCTCGATTCAGGGTGTTTGTGGCGCCATCCTCGTAATTTTTCTGAACTGCGATATTTTAGTGCATATGAAATTTCATAGATGGCGCTACCTACTACGTTTATCACACATGGCTCTGTTATTTTACTATTATTTGACTTTGTAGTTGATAATTGTTACCGGTTGAATAAGGGAACGAAAGCCCGAACTTTTAAGTTATATTCGCCAGAAACAAACAAGCCATGGAGCATTTCAATCATGCTTAAAATATTTCATGAAGAGCTCGCGCGCTTCAAGTGAACCACGAAAAAAATAGCTGAAATCATCCTGACAGTGCACATTCCTCGAGAGTCGTAGAACAAAACCGATGCTTATCCTCTGACAGCGAGGTGCAAAGTTTTTCCACGCGAAATTTCAGCACAGATAAGAGCTTATTACTTGAACAGTTTAGCATATACTTTAAGCCATTTTGCAAAAAACGCAAAGTTTGATCACAAATAACTTTTACACTAAATGAAGCAGACAGATGATATTTTCAGGAAAAAGCGAACTATGTACGACCTCCAACTGCGCAAAAAATCTCCGCAGCAGAATGCGTATCTTGAAAGTTATTGTATGTATAATTACCTGTTTTATACACTTTTCACAGGCGCGTGGCTAATAAACTATGCGATACACAGTAATAAAAATGCTTAACTTTGTTCATTAACATCTAATCTCAAAACATCTCGAACGGTGTTTCTCTAGCTGCAAAAGATTTTGTACAATTTTGCTTTTCCCGAGACAAGTAGAGCTGAAAAGCCGTTTCTTACCTTTGTGTTTTCCTTTACAGCTTAAACATCGTTGCAGCTATTTATAAACCAAATGCACCATTAGAAAGGAGAGGAAATAAACTTTACAAATATATCAAAGTCATATTTATAAACTAAACTAGTGAGGCGCAGTAGGCGTATGAATATCGCCAAAAATGTCGTCTCTTCACCGCTGGAGTGGGACCGCCACCTTAAGCTTCGCGTTGAAGGCAGGAAGCGAGAACGTTAATGGGTCCTTTCAGCCTCCCAGGGTCGTCTTTGTGTATTGTGTGGGGGCTCTTACTAGGCCGCTAACTCCCGAGCTCCCGCGATCGCACACCACGTGCAGCCGTTCTCACGTCTGCAAATTGGTCATGCGAAATACGACACAACACAGAACAGGACTTGTCTTGGGACCAGACGTTTATTGGGTGTTTGCCAAAAACCGCTGGCGATGATCTCGCTGAAGACCCTACCTGTATGGATGGGGTCCTGACTCTGATGTTTGACGGGGCAAGATGGCGACAACAAGGAAGTACAACAGGGAGGTGCTTACCTTGCGTCCTGTCATTGTCGCAGCTCGCTGTCGCCTTCTCGGCGCATCTTGCTCGTTGTCCTTTTTCGGCCAATGAGCGTCGCTTCTGGGACGCCTAGCCGTGCACTTGCGCCCGGCGAGGGAAGAGGGAAACACGGCGCTATGTAGCAGCTATTTTGGATTACTCATCATCCGCGATCGCTACAATATGTCCTCGCAGACACGGAGTGTTCTCTTTTTTTTTTTTTTTCTCATTACATCTTAGTTTAATGTTCTCATTTGCTGCTAACCATGCGGTATGCGGGGGTCGCATATAGAGCCCCTAAACCATCGTACTCGACGAACTCTTCTCAGTGACACAGAGGTAGCGTGTCCGGCTGGCAGCCTAGGGTTCGACTCCTGGCGTGAGCAGTATTTTTTTTCTACGCAGTTGCTTTCTTTCTTTTTTTTTTTTTCTCACGGGGTAATGCTGGTGTAATGGCGCCGCGCCCCTTCCGTGTAGACCAATGAAGAATTGTACTGGATGAAGTTATAGCTGTGTTCTTGTGGGCTGTTTGAGATCCTCTGGAATAGTCTGGAATTTCTCGGCGCTGTAAAGCTGGCAACTACGGCGCCGGGATTTCCGCCGAACTTGCTCTGCTGTACCACGTCCGGATTCACGCGGCCGCAAGGGTCGGCCCTGGGCCGCAGGCGTGTCGGGGAGATCGAATCGAACGCCCTTGCGTCGAGGCCGCAGATGTTACGTAGGCGTGCGGACATGCGCGAAGCGGCGGCATTTACGCAGCCGACTTGGGATATTCTGCGCATTGCCACTGCGATTTCTGGGACTAAATTTTCCCCCACCCGTGTCACTCGTGCGTTCTGCAGCTTGTGCATTGTGTGGGGATCGAAGCGGCGCAGGTCAGCGAACGAAATAGAACAAACAAAAGAGGCCTATACATGTCATAGGTCTTTTTTTTTTTTTTTTCTATTTCGGTCGCTGACCTGCGCCGCTTCGAGACCTATGCGTGTGTTTTCGGTGGAGGCGAAGCGAAGAGGCGTCCGTGTGCTGTGCGATGTCAGCGCACGTTAAAGATGCCCTGTTGGTCGAAATTCCTCCGGAGCCCTCCACTACGACACCCGTTTCTCCCTTTACACTTTCACTGCCTGTTTCCTCTCTTCCTTTACGGCGCGGTTCAGGCGTCCACAGAACAAGTGTGATAGATACTGGGAATAACCAATTATTATTATTATCATTATTATTATACATATGAAGCGCCATCGCAGTGATGTCATCGTGTTTCACTGTCGTTTACACTGTGTGCAGCCAGGCGAGTCAGAATTTGCGTTCTTGCGCCAGAGCAGTTGGCGCTCGTGCTCCTGAGCCATCTGCGGTGCGTTGGCAGAGAATTCCGGGATGACGTCGAAGCGCATATTGCACGACGTCATTATTGCGGTTCTCTGGTCTTCCCCGAGCGCTGTACTTTATTGCTCGAGGCAAGGCAGCGGCAGTTGTTTGGCAGCGTTCTCGGGACTGAGTGCAGGCGTGATATATGCGAGAGGCGTCGCCAGATCGCTTTGTAAACAGAGCGGGGGCCGACGAGTCTTCGGGGAAGCTGGGAATAATCGTGTAAACGTGGCCTCTCTAATCGGCCATTATTCTTCACTCGTCTTCGTTCAGACGCACCCAGTGTCTCTAGCGTCACGTTTTCCAGAACGTGATTGCAAACGCGGAGGGCAGATTATTCACCACTCTGACCTGACGCAGCGTGGCCTGGATGTGTCTGCCGTTTTTCGTACATTACGAATGCACCCGGAACGTGGTGTCTCGGAGCATCGCTAAACTTTCTGCCGGCGTAAAAGAAAAAAAAAAAAACGCGTTTTATTGGCTCCGATATATTACGGGTATTTTGTTTTTAAATTGATTCTTGGCTTGAGTTCTGACCTCTTTTAGAGGTCAGAACTCGGTATTTTGAAGGGACTGTCAACTTGGCCCTCGAGAATTCCTTTCTTCCAGTGCAGTGGAATGGTTAGGTCCCATGGCCACCATGCCCCTGGTTTGCTTGGCGCCGCTCTTTCGACCGGAGACTCGGTAATGGAATGAGCGTGCACTCGTGTTTCGCGCCATCTGTCGCCAATTTGTGGCGTCGATCGTGGCGTCACTTATTTGGGTTCCATTGTACTGAGTCGCTCGTTAGGTCCAGTGACATCAGCAATGGTCTCTTCATCGCTTTCTTTATGGGTTCTGGGTTCTTTTAGCAGGAAGCACCGAATGTGCACGTGCTGCGAGGCACAAAAATAATTGCGTCTTATCTCGTTCCGAGTGTCAATTTACGATACGTCTGCAAACTCGGCCAGATTAGCCTCGGGAGAAGTGCCCCCAGATTATACCCATTTGAATCTAGGGACGAGTGCAAGTCAGTGTGGGCGTCTGGGTCATTCTTACGCTACTCATTGTATTGTGTCATTTCTTGTTTGCACTTCGCCACTGTTTCTTCGTCCCTCCCCTCTTGGCCCAGTGTGGAGTAGCAGGGGTCACTTTTCACCGACCCATACACACGTACTCGATTGCATTTTTGAGGCGAAAGCCTTAGTCGGTTATGTTATGTTCCCAAAACCTGTCACCAAATATGTCGCCGCAAACCAACGTTTTTAGATGTCCTCACCTGGCGATGTCATATTGCACCATTGGATGGTAATAGTAGCGATTAATGTTGATAAATAGGTAAAAATGATTACTAGGGATTATAATTTGTGATGAAGATAATTCGTGATATGTAGTTGGAAGTAAATAGTGACAAGATGATTACTGCAAGGTAATTAGTGACACGATGATTATCATTCTCCGAATGAAATTTCTGCTGCGACCTTAAAGTTCTCTCAGTATTTACCGGTGCGTTTCAGAAAATTGCTCGCAGCACAACGGGCGTCTGGTCCAAGAGCTCTGACGTGCCACATAATCCTACCAATCGAGGTGTGTTCGACACCATCGAGCCTCTCGTGCGAGATTGTGGGCTTCCAACCACATTTGCAGTCAGCAGCTCGAACTGCGTGGGCATTCAGCGTGATGCAGATCACTAAAATCGTCTCCGATGGTACAGTTTCTGTCATATGTTTAAGAGTCCAGGTGGCTTGCTTCTGAGTGTGGCTCGTAATGCATTCCAGTTCCATATCTCCTGTAGGTAAGAATTTTTGTTCTGCCATCTCCATGCGTTAAACGCAGACCCGTTGGGATCTTAAACTTTTGACAAAGACTGCGTCTTTTCTCTTACTTTTGTCGATTAGTGTCCGGAGCCTTTTGACGATTGTTTAGCCAAGCTGTATCTATCTGTAAGCGGCGCGCTCTCGGGCTGTTGCGCGAGGCGAAAAAAGCTGACAACCGGTTGCAGCGAGCGAGTCGCCTTGGAGAGCGCGGCGGCCTTTTCTGTCGGCGCCTGACGATTGTCCTGGCGGCCTCGTGCAGTTTGACGTCTCTGGTCTGCTGCGCATTGTTGGCTACTTTGCGTTGTCATCCTGCACGTTCTTCCCTTTCTCACGCCGATGCAACGCTGTGCCTCTGCTCTGCGCACATCCGTTGCACATTCGAAACTCGTCTCTGATTTCTGGCGGCACTCAAAAGTGTGTCTCAGACTGATCTTGTGTACACGGACGGCAGGCTTCGTTTTTTTCCGTTGCCTAAAAGCGAAACGTTGAGCTTGCGAAGGTGAATGAGGGGAGGAATTGACCACCCTGTATCGTTCGCCACATGAAGCGTGTTTAGCCGTTGACTTTCCGTTGAAGAGACGGTGAGCAAGCTGCCGTTGTTAGTGCGACTAAGATGGAAATTGAGCAGCTTGTTACGCTGCACTTCTGGTCGAAACCTGCTGGGCTAGCAGGCAGCGGACTCGAGGGCCGCGCGTGTTTTGAGACCGCTGCTCGAAAAGGGCTTCTCTGTGTGTTCCCACGTTATCCTTGTAACGCGGGCTGTTTGCGATCCGAGTTTACACCATATTGTAGGTCGCTGTAGCCATTGATCAGTCCCACCCACCCACCCTATTCAGCTAGCAATACACGCCTTGAGCGTATTGGTTCAGCTACCTTTCAGCGCCCGTGTGCTGCTTGGGACCGAGTGACAATTCGGGTCTCTCGTGTGTGGACATGCAGTTGACTCTCTCCCTGCGAGTGGAGGAGGGGTAACTACTGCTTCAGTTTTTGTGGAGCGGGAGAAGTGAGGAAGTTCCATGCTTCAGTCTATGCTTCACCGACCTGTTATCGCCCTTTTATTTATTTATTTATTTATAATACCCTCAGGGTACAGTTGTACGTTACAGAGGGGAGGGGCGCATACAGGATATATATATAAAACAGAAGGTTAACAAAAACGTACAAATCTGAAAAACAAAGCAAATAAAAAAGAACAAGGTACATGTGCAATTTAGGAAATTTAGGAAAACGGCATAGGTGTTAAAAACAACAATATAAAAATATAATAAGCAACAGTATACAATGATGTTATGCAAATAACCATACAGTAAGTTTTAAAACTAGGCAAAAAAGAAAGATTGCAGCGCGGATTTAAATTTTTGTTCTTCAGTTATACTTGTTAGTGATGCAGAGAGGTTGTTCCAGTCACTACAGGTGCGGGGAAGAAAGGAGTTAAAATAGGCAACTGTGTTTGTGTGCGGAATGTTTACCTTTTGACTATGGTTACGGCGAAACGAAATGTAGGATGGTGGCTGAACCCATGAGGAACGCAAGGTGGAGTTATGGTAGTATATTTTGTGAAAAAGTGAGAGGCGGGATAGTTTTCTTCGAGTAGATAACAGCGGGAGATGTAAGTATGCTTTCATATTAGTAACGCTGGCTGTCCTTTGATAGTTATTTAGCTCCGGGAGGTGGTCAGTTCGAAACCCACCGCCGGACACCCACCGGTAAAAATGGGTACAAGCGTCCCCCGGCCTGGTGCTCGGCTTTTACAGGGGTGTGCGTTTGGGAGAAGCTCCGTAAACCCCGCTGCGCGCCCCTCCTCCGCAGTGGGCCCAAACCCAGTTTCGAACCTTGCAGCCTGAAAAGGTGGTTCTGTTTGTCTTGCAAAGGTACTTCCTTTGACCCTCACCTGAAGTGCTCCCTTAGAGCCTCAGCTGCAGCAGTCATAAAAAAGGGCCACATAATGGGCTGTTGCCGCGCAAGGCGGACTTATTGTTGTCCGATGACGGAACGAATCACTGCCACATCGGCGCAACTATTTGGGCCGTGACCCCTTTTCCCAAGCATTTCACCCCAGAAGAGCCGAGCACCAGGCCGGGGGAAAGCTTGTACCCATTTAAAAACCGGTGGGTAACCGGCGGCACCAGGGATCGAACCCGGTACCTCCCGAATGCGAGGCGGATGCTCTACCACAAGGCCACCGCTTCGGTAAGGCCATTGCTGTACTGGTGCGGAGTGTAAATGCGAATTTTAATTTCTGCTCTGTGAACTAGACGAATGGATAGCGTAATTGCAAAGCTATCTTTTTTTTTTTCGAAATATTTATCGCAGGAGGAAAAAAACTTCATTTTACGAAGAATTTGAGGCAGAATAGTGGGTAACTTCTTGTGGTCGTAACTCTTAATGCTGCATAGGAAAGAGGTGGACGGGGGCTCTGTTTTGAATTTTGCTCTTGACGACTGCTGAATCCGTGTTAGAAGTTGCGTGCAGTTTTACGCTCAGAAAATATCAAAACCAGCTAAAAAGGTTGCAGCGTAGTCACGTTCTCCTTAATGCCCTAGTTTTTACACCTCTTTGATGGAAGGGACCCATCGAAATTATATCCGACGTCGTCTGTCTCCGGAGATAGTGGCGTCGCATGCTGTTTCCTCGTAATCCTTCGAGTACACGCTTTCCAGAACAGGTTCACGTGAACAGCGTATAGCCCGTGGCACAGATGCGGAACGCTTTCTTGCGGTGGCCTCGTGGACAAGCTGTAGAGTGTTTCACGTATATGGCCATTTGGTGCATCTGAACCTTGTTCTTGTCTATGGAGAACGTGTCATGCGATGCAATCTGTGAGAAACGCCGTGGTGGAGGGCTCCGGATAATTTCTGCCGCGTGGAGTTCTTTAAACCGCAAAGTTCACGGGCGTCTTGCGGTGTTCCTCTATCGATACGCGGCCGCCGTAGCCGGGGCTCAACCCGGCTCAATCTTGTGTAGGCGTTTGCGATGTTGGACGGGGTTTTGCAGCACCACAGGTCCCTATTATTCTGGCTTACTTTTTGCCATCGCCGTTAGAGCCTATTCCCCAGGTCCTGCCGCCCAGCGGCGAGTGGCTTTTCCATGAGCTCTGTTGCGCGTTTCCGAAGCGTCGACGCTCGCACACCGTACGTAGCTCCTTCCGTGTTTGGTCCTCGACGTGGCCTTGGCTGTCGCGACGGCAATCTGGCGGCCCACGCACACTGCCGGTGTGGACGATGCGTTGCTGGTGGAGATGGACTGCGCGCGGCTTCCCCCTTCACTGTTCAGGCGCGCCAGCTGTCCGCTGCCCATTCGAGCAGGGGTGCTTCCTGCGGTGGCCGTCGCCTCGAGTCCTTCGCGGGCGTCGTCGACTTGGACCGCTTCCAGTGCGCTCGCCTAGCGGTATACCCCGCTCCTCCGCGTCGGCGGTGGGTCGTTGCCGTGTACGCTTGGCAGCCGGCCCGAAACTGTCCTTCGGCCGTGTGAGCCGTCGCTTTGTCCTTCTTTCTATTTCGCGCCGCCGGTGGCCTCGTCGCCGTCATATCTTCTTCTCCGGTTACCGAGTGCCTTCGTGGTCGCTCTGCTGTTTTTTTATTGTGCAACGTACGTCCTCGAGTGCGTGTAAGCGGAGCTCGTCACAGTTGCTGCAACAGTGCGGTTCATTGGCACGCCCTATGCTTGCAAGCCGAGGTACTCTCTGTGAAAACGGGGCTCAGCTGCGTCCTGAGGCGACAAAAGTACCGCTCAGACCGACCAAAAGATAGCTCACGCGAGTGCGTGGCTTTGTGACCTGGACGGAGAATGTACCTCATGAAGTTACAGGTATGGCCACATCAGCGAAAGATATGGCCCCGCCCCTTCGTGCAGCGTTGCTTTCGCGGTCTGAACATGAGGCACAGAGCCGAGCGAATTGCCCGTTCTGGCGCCTGGAAGGCGGCTTTGCGAACGACGTCCCGTGCGAGGGTCCCGTGTCTCGTGAGACCCGTCGCACGTTCGCTTATGCAGCTCGGGTGGCCTCGCACTGCTCCTGTGCGCTGCTTAGCCCCCTTTTGTTGTACTGTCAATACCGAAATAAGATGGGCGTCATGGATGGATTTTACGGGATATAAAGTTTCTTCATGCCGACAAGGCTTACTGCGTGAATAGGCGGATGAAAGAACAGACACACAACCTGCGCCCACGGTGTCGTGTTTCCTGTCGTTGTCTTAGCCGCGCAGTTAAGACAGGCCTTTAAACATGCGAAACTTCACGCAAAGAAAGCGCGTTCACATGAATGGTCGCACACGAGCGGGCGGTTATACCTGAAGTGTCACGGACCTGCTGAAGACTGATTGATTTATAGGAAGGGAAAGGCGCGGTAACTGTCTCACTTGTTTTCTGTGGACACCTCAACCGCGCCGTAGAGCGTGCAGGACAGATATATCCATCGTTGGTCTCCCGTCAGCCCCGTGAGACGCCAGCCCTGGCTGGCTGCTCAGCGTTTCCACGACTTCCGTTACCCTACTTCGGCTGCGTGCTTTGTTTTCCTGCCGGTTGCATTGCAATCGGATTTTTTTCTCACCCCCTTCCATAATACCTGGACACGGAAGAGTGAGGTGGAGTGGCATCAGCGTAGGGCGCAACTTGTACCCTTTTCCTCCTCGTCATCTCAGCGCTAGCTGCGGCTGTGACGGGACACGATTAAAGTCTCGTGTGCGAGCTCACGAAGTAAGCGCTTGGCTGTAAAACATAATAATAATAATAATAATAATAATAATAATAATAATAATAATAATAATAATAATAATAATAATAATAATAATAATAATAATAATTGGTTCACAGGAAAGGAGAGGCGCAGTATCTGTCACACCTGCTCTGTGGACACCTGAACCACGCCGTAAGAAAAAGGAGGGAGGTATGAATGAAAGTGGAAAGAGAGAAAGGGGAGTCGCAATGGAAGACTACGCTTCGTTGACATCGCTGCGCTGCCATCGCACAGCACACGGACGCCACTTCGTTTCGCCTCCATCGAAACGCAGCCGCCGTGGTCGGGTTCGAACCCGGGAACTCCGGCACAGTAGTCGGGCGTCTTACCACTGCACCACCCCGGCGGGGCGGGCTGTAAAACAAAAAGTAATATCTGTGGGCAATTCCGCGCTCTGTGGCGCAAAGCCGTGCGGCGACTGATCGCTCGACGCGGGCCAAAGCCGGCCAGCAGGTGGGGCCTCGACGGCCACCTCGCCTCAAAGGCCGGTCAGGGGAAGACAATCGCCGCTCCCACCCGCCGCCAAGGGAGGAGCCGCGCCTGCTGCTGACCTGGCCGCCGCCGTGTGTGTGAATGGGAGCAAGAGCCGCCGATGCGGCCACTCCTGCATCTCTCTGTGTAGGCGCGAGCCTCCATTACGGGGCCCACTTGGCCCGAAGAGGCAATGTGAAACAAGGCACAGTTTTCCGCGGTGCGTGCACCCTCCTCCCCCTCTTTTTTACACAGCGGCAGGTCGCCGTGGTCAAGAGGTCGTGCGGCGCGCGCCCTAAGCGTGCCTTCCATGAACAGCGCCGCCTTTTGCCCATTCGCCGGGTGACGCTTGGCTCGGGTCAACTGGACTTTCAAAGGCCCCATCGATGTTACTTGACCACCGACTACTTACGTAGCTTGCACTTGCGACGGCGTCGTATTAGCGTTCTCTGCTCGAGTGTCTCGTATCTTCACCGTGTGGTTCAACCGTGGTACGATCGAACGAAGGCCAGTGCCCTCTCGCGGACCCGCTCTGCTTTTTGCGTGCACGGCAATCGGTGTTCACTCCTCTGTATGTGCGCTACGGGGCCCTCGCTGGAAACGCGTCGATGTTTGTCCCCTTCCTGCCAGCTTTCTGGTATGCTTGGTTAAAATGATCTAAATATATTCTAGAGCACTTTAGCTTGGCATTTAGAGTCGGAATTCGTGGCTGTGCTCTCTGCGGTAGGATGCCATCGAGCGAGCTCCGAGGCCTATCCGTATATACCGCCAAGATTTGCTTGCTTGGCTGCACAGTTGACGCAGTGCGCGGACACCGTATCGTTTCGAATTTCAGGTCCACAGTCCTCTAAATTGCAGCAATGGTTTACGACGGCGGTGCTCGCTATGTACCGCTACACATTTGATGATGCGAAAAGAAAGTTCCGAACCAACCGTTGTTGACGTCGTCGACTTCACTCAAGTTTAACCCACCCCTTAAATATTCTCCCAGACCCGTTCGGAGGTGGCATAAACGTGCTTTGCGCTCCAGAGAGTCATCCGGAGGTGAAGGATGTCCGTCGTCAACCGTCGCTCTCACGGCTTCCTCGAAACTCGTTCTCTGAATTTCCGGTTCTGTCAGTACGCGCTGTGGCACTCGGGAGGCAATCCGGTGTATCGACGATCCACATGCACCACCCACACTTGCTGGCATGCACTGAGGATAACGACGTGCTATAGTAATCGGAAATAACTCATGATCATCCGCGTGCGACCACCCCTGTGTATACTGGGCGGACTACAAAGTTGTCTGTTGTGCTACCATAGTTGTGCTATTCCGAAAGCGAAGGGGACCAGCGCTTTTCCTGTCCGGTTCTGTCGTCCCTTCAATACTTGCGTTTGAAAAAAAAAAAAAGAGAAAAAAAGAGAAAAAAAAACTTGGGTTGGTAGATTCTATCTTCGTGAGGAGCATGCCGATAAAGCAAACACGCTGTGGCAGTGGCGCCGCCTGGTCAATATCTTGCGCCAACAAAATAAAACCACCATCTTTTTCAATGAAACTGTTACCACGCTTTTGCCTGTTGGAACTGCATCTCTTTGGATTTATAACAATTGCCACTTGCAAAGTCCTCCCATCCTATTGTTTATGCGTCCAACCTCACGAATGAATGAGTGATATTACTCATGTATTCGCTGTTTGCGAGGCAGTAAAGTTGCACATATTGTTGAAGTGATTGACACCAGCAATATTATGTGACATGTTTTTATGTTACGATACTGGAGAAAAACCGCCAATTTTTTCTTTTTATCGCTGTAGAAAGTTTTCGTCTTGCTTCTTGAAACTTGTGCCATAATGTTTACCAGATATGTTGCAAATATTGTCAAAGTTTGATTCGTTTAGTACATACTTCCGCATATATGTATAGTAGAATGCCTTTTTTTCCCTAATCATGAACACCCTCGAAGACAGCAAAAACAAAACAAGCGCCTCGCTTCTCTAATTTTAGAAATGAATTCTAGAAATCGACAAGAATGCCCGGGGGCAGTCTGTAGCATTCACAAGTTTTCCGTATATTATTTCAGGCATCTCCGTGGAACATAATTTCTTCGTATTCAAAGATTGACAAAAAACGTAGTGCGCTTCGACGCGGTAGTCTACCCGTACGACATTTCTAGCAGATTCGCTATTCCCAGTCATTGGGCTGCGCCGTATAAACATATTTTGGTGAATGGAATTTGGCCAGCCGCCTTTTCTGTATGCGGGAGAACAATTAGAAATCTCGGTTTCTGAGCAGTTCGGCCGTTAATTCAGGGGATCCGGTGAAAACTTCCCATGAAAAAAGTCTCTGGAGTAAATGTCCCCGGAAAAAATATCTCTCAAAAGAAACGTGCGCGGAAAAAATGTCCCTATTTGCGAAGTAGGAAAAAATGTCCCTGAACGGGGCATGAAGTGTTGCGCTATAGGACGTAGACTGCGTTTTCTTGTGGCGAGCTGCAGTGATGAATGATGTATGTTAACTTTATTACAGCAGTTTCACCTGTCGGCTTGGAATTGACCACGAACATCGAACTGATGCGGGCATTCATAAAAAAAAAAAAAAAAAAATGACAGCGGTAATACACTGACAGTGCCTCATCTTTGCTTGTTTACGGGGAAAAGGCGAGCTGACTACTGGCTTTACCGGACCAGCAGCTTGGAGCACTGCTTTAGGGTGGCTATGGTGGACGACCGGTGAAGCTTCGTCTTGCTTACATCGTCACCATTATCATCATTCTACACAATCATCAAAAGAGCGAACCTCGTCACCAGAAGGTCTGGGAGGTAATTCTAGTGATCCCCTTCTGCTTTGGGTGGTTTCCCAAGACTATATATTACCGCACGCTGATCCGCTTGTACCTTTTTCAGTGGGCAGTATTACCAAGCTGATTAGACCTGTCTTAGGGTATTACTTAATGAGCTGCGGTGCTCGGAACCCCGCAGCGTATAAAGAGCCAGATGGCTCTTTCACCATGCTTTTACGCAGTCCTTGTAAACATGTCGGCTGTCCAGAAAACGCAGGTTCCAAGTGATGATTACATTTAACTAAAAGGCAAAAAAAAAAAAAAAAGGCATAAATACGTGCTTTTTTCATGCGAGTTCCGGAAAAAAAAAATTAGGACGTTTTTGCTTTGGGGACGTTTTTTTGCTAGTTACCGCATCTTCAGGAGCCGTTTCTTCCGGGGACGTTTTTACCTACACCCGCAATTCAGCGAGGACATATCGCTTCGATAGCGTTCAGGTTTAGAACGGCCTGTAACATTCGGAAGTTCTGCGTGCGTCGTGACAGCTGCGTTATATATCCAGCTGTGGTTTACGGACCGAAGGTCCGGACGCCGCTTTCTCTGTTCCAGAGGTCCTCACAGTAGCTGACAGCGACTGCGATGCTTCAATAGTATAGTATAGAAGGCGCAGTTTTACAAACTTGTTTCCCATTTGGTTTTTCGCGTTGCTGCCTAACTTCAGATAACGTAATCCGTGGACAATAATCGCGTGTAAACCCTTCGTTGAGTGGTTACAGCGGGACGTTCTGTTAGAAGGAACGCTTTTCATAAGTTGTGCCGCGTTTGTTCACGCCGTGTGAAACCAAACGAAAGTGCCAGCAGGCGGTATTTGTAACGTATATTGACGTATTTGGTAATGTATTTGATGGCACTGATCCTGCAATGTATTTGATGACAAAGGTTTCGATCCTGGGCCCCCGGCACCAATGCCACCGATGTGTGCACAGCGCAGCCGCATACAACGCCCGTCTGAGCATGCGCCCAACAACAGGCGGTCGAAGACTGTCGGCACAGAGCGGTGTCACCTAGCATGTCTTGCGAATGGTGTAGAAATTGCGCGTACTTTGTATATCCGTTGCCTGTTTTCGTTTGCTGCGATGCCTTTGGTCAGTTTTAGTTCGAAAACTAGTCTGGCCGACTCGCGAAGCTGCGCACGTGCTTTCGTAGCAACTCATAGCTGACATTTTTGGAGCCGGCGAGCCGCATCACACATCTCCGTGGGCCGCTCGTTTGAGGCCCCTGGTGTACGGAGAGGAAACGTCTACTTGCGAACCTTGGGAGTGTAGCGCGAAACGCGATGGAGAGGGGGAGCGGAGAGAACGAGCACTGGACTAAAGGATTGCATCAGGGCTCTTTGTCACCGTGGTCGTCGGCGTTATCTGGAAGGTCCCCAACCACGTGTGTACACATCTTGGGTGGTGCGTGTTTGCACATACGCGCAAGAAGCAGCCCGGCGGACCGATACGGCTCGGAAGCGAGCTGCACTGCGTTCGGGGACCACCCTTTTGCCTGATGCAGCGCTCTTATCGCTGCAGCTCGGTAAAGAAGGTGGCGGATAGCAACGGATCTAGTCTCGGGAACTGACGCATGTTTGCACTAAAAGGAGTGCCGGAAGCTTGAAGGGCAACTTAGGGTTTTCGAAATTGTAGGTTGTCCTCCCCGCCTTTTACGCCAAATTGGTCCATTGTGCGGCGTTTTGTTTTTTTGCTCGAGTTGCCGTGGAGGTTGGCAGTTTTTATGACACGGGTGGTTTCTACTACGGACAGCACTGTGTTTGCTACGCCTTGCACATTATCCAGACGTTGATAGCCGTTTTCTCAGCGAGAAAGAAAGGAAAAAGAAACGCTCCATAAGTTTGGGCGTTGTTTGAGGTCTCAGACACCGCATAGTGGATCGGTCAGCGAGGGGATTGTTTTGAACTTTTCTCTTGCACCAGGCGTCGGAAAGAAGCGCATCTGCTTGTGCCTTGCATGCTGGCGCGCTTCCACTCTCGCTTTAGAGTCACTTCAAGGCCCTCACGGGCCTGATTTCGTGGTATGATGTTCTTTTGCCTCAGTGGTTGTCCCAGGTGACCTCCTTAAACATCAAGAGGTGAAGGCAAAAGCTGTTTACCAGACTAGAAACCTGCCTTTCTTCCAGCATGGCAGCAAGGGACCACGACGCCCACGCCACTTGTCTCGCCAGCGGCTTCGGCGAAGCGCGGCTATAGCGCAGCGTATTAACGAGTGCGCGCGGAGAGATCGGCAGTCGCGAAGGGTTGTACACAGGGAGACTAATCACCGCTAGCCGGAACACCCTCCGCGGTGTTGCAGTGGTTAGGGCTCTCTACTACTGTGTCCGAGGATCCGGGATCCAATCCCGGCCACGGCGGCCGCTTTTCGATTGAGGCGAAAAACAAGGTGCCCGTGTGCTGTGCGATATCAATGCACGTTGAAGGACGACATGTGGCCGAAATTTTCGGAGCCCTCCACTACGGCGTCTTTCATAGGCTGAGTCGCTTTTGGACGTTAAACCCCACAAACATAACCGCTAGCCCTAACACGGCAGCGCCCGAGTGGCCACTCTTGGTCACGCGCATTGCGCATGCGCGCTCGCTTCTTGCGTTCCCGTTCCAGTGCTCCAACTGTACGCGAGGCTAGCTATAGTGTCGTTCAGGAGTTCCGGGAGCCCAAACCGCGATTAGTAGCAGGTTTAGCACTCCGCGTGACACGTACGTGGCGTCTCAAAACGGTGTAGTCTTCCAAAGATGGGGACTGCGCATCCTGTTTTGCGTGGAGTCTTCTTTGCTCAACTGCTGCGTATGTCGCTTGCCGTAAAGGCACAGTTGTCCCCATCTTTTCGCGCACGCGGAATGAATCTTCTCGAAGTGTTGCGTCGAATCCCCTTTTAAAACCTGCATGTATTTTTATGCCTTCTGTTCTTCTGGCATATTGATCCCGGCGCATTTTTTAACTTTCTTTTGTTTCTAAACTTAGAGGCTCCCCCCTTTCCCCCCTTTCTTCTGCTCCAAGGTGCTCTTGCACGAAGAAAAGCTGGGTGGCACATCAGTCAGTCGCAGCGGCCGGTGATCGCTATTTGCGACGAGCGTATAAGCGGAACTAGTTCCCACGTCGTACAGTTCTTCGGTGTGCAGTTACGAGACTCGAATCGGAGTGCGGGCTACTGGAGACACGGCTCTCCCTCGAGACCGGCCCTGCTGGAGATCAGGAGATGGAGGCGCCGCCGCTCGCGTCAGCTGCGTGTAGTCAGCTAGTTCGCAGTTCCTCGTCAGCGCTGCGAGCTTTTCTGTGTTTGCTTCGGGTTCCTTTCTCGTTTACACGTCTGACATATCTCGACAACTCATGCCAGTGTCGATGTTGTGGCGGGATACTTGTGTAAATCGCGAGTTTTCAGCGGATCAGAAACGCTCGAGTTTCAAAACCCGCACTGCCAGAGGGTTCTGCTTGGACATGCGACGTATACTCAAAAAATTACGAGGGACTTCAGCGACTAAAGTGGCGAAAGGCGAAAGCCTGAGTGCCACATTGTGCTACGCAACTGGCACTAATTGGCAATTAATTAGTAATCGATTATCAAGTAACTAAGCAGACAGTTAATTGATTACCTAATTGATAAATACATAATTACTTAATTAGTCGTAATGATTGATTAATCAGTTACATGTTGTGATTGATCATTGATTGGCATATGGCCATATAAGGCACGCATTTGCGTATACTGTGGTGGTGCTCTGTGATTGGTCGAGACCTCTATGACGTCATCCCGCCTCGGCCAATCAGAGCCGGTGCAAAAGCGGGACATATTTTGTCCACGACAGCATGAGCCATTAAAGGCTTTCGCCTTAAAATGTGTGTGGTGTCGACGCTGGGTGTCGGCTGAGAGCCGCATGCCCTGTTTGCGTCTCGTTGCCGTGAACTACTGTTGCGCGTTATCCGCGCCTGCAACCATTTGTATATTTCCCTATACGAATTATCTCCTGTAATGCACTCAGTGCGAGCAGGGCATTGGAAATTCACGAAACTAAGCGGGGACTCCGTCGTTTCCGACCGCTGTGCACCAGTGACGGCGTTTGAGGTGGCGTCTACTGGGCCGAGCGATCGAACTTGTGGCGCCGTTGCCCAACACCGCCTCGTGATTGTAATCGTGCGCGCTGGCGTGGCTTCGTCGCCAGCGCGCCGCGACTGGCGCCGGTGGTCGAGAGATCGAACGCGACCTTGGGCGACGTCGGGGCTCGAGCGGGAAGTCGCCGTCGACGTTACTGCTTGACTGCTGTCAGCTGCTTCGAGAGAACGATGACCCGCGTAGCCTACAAATTTCTTTAGAAGCGTGCTTTAAACACGCGGATGCGGGAAGTAGAGTGTGGCTCTCAGGTCGGTTGCGATTAGTTTCCTGGAACGCTGCCTTCGCTCTTCGTTCACGCGAGCCGCTCGCATGCGGCCCGAGCTGGTGTCGTCGGCCGGTAGCCTCGCTGCTGACTGGCGGTCAAGGCTGCGCAATGCTCGCTAACGCTATTCGTGGCTTCGTGCGTGACCCTTCCTTCTCTGTACGGGGTCGCGATTCCGCACGAGAACGTGGTCTACAGGAGGGGAGGGAGGGAGCAGCGGTTCGAGCGTTCCTTATTCAGTTCCGCAGCGCCGGAACGCGGGAGTGACTACTACTACTACTACTGCTACTACTACTACTACTGCAGCCACCGTCACGTGACTGCGGTGCTATGCCCTTGATTCATGTAGTGAATCAAAATTAAGAAGAAAAAAAAAAAGCTTAACACGTTTGAAGTTCTACGCGTCTGATGCATGGCTTGCTTATTGCAAAATGCAGACGGATCTTGCGACTGCTGTTCAGGCTGAGACGCTTACGACACCGTTTCATCGTGTATACATTAGCGCGCGCTCTCGGAGAAAAGGCGGCCGAGACGCGTTGGGTCAGGTGTCATGGCTGCTCACTCTTGCTAAGAACAAAAATACAGAAACAACAAACACGGGGAGCAAGAGCGGAAGGACAGGACAGCAGTTGCCTGTAGGGGACTATTAATTCCGAATGAGGATCATTCCGCGATTCGCTGGCGGATGCTCTGTTTCAGCGTGCCTGCCTCCTGCTTTTGACAGCGCCACTGTGTGTGTGTGCGTGCGGTGTCGCGAAATTCTCCGAAAACCGACTCGCCGTCCGGAAATCTGCCGAGGCGTCGTGACCGGCGTCGTTGCCTCCCTCTCTTTTCCCGGCGGCCGGATGTGACGTCGGGGGTGGAAGTCGTGCGCCCCGTGTCCTTGGCATTGCTTCGTAGCAGTGCAGTATTGCGTGGTGCTGTCGTGCTCGACCTTCGTCTGCGCTCAGCCGAGCGCGTCTCTCGTTCTTTGTCTTTTTTGTCTCCCTGATATTTCGCGGTAAATGAAGGACGAAACGCGTGCCGAACAGTACATGTGGAAGATGGTCAGTAGGCGGCCGCAATTTCTTAGTGGTGCTTTTGCTGCTTTTGCCTTCTTAGATATAAAAAAAAAAGGGGAAGGGGGGGGGGGGGGGGACTTCAGTATGGCTTTTCTGTGTAAGAAGGTTTCGCTTTCGGGGTAGGCGGCTGCTCCTTTCTATTCGCCCCTTCTCAGCAGGGCTAAAAATGTCGGGTCAAAGTTTCAACTTCACCCCAGCAGCCCGTTGCAGCGAGTATGCCTTCGTTGTAGCAGTTTGGAGCCTACATGATGAATAGCACCCTCGTCCTTATGCGTCGGAATGGCTTAGGGGCCGTACTGAAGCTTATCGGAGAGTTCTCCACGACGAAGCGCTGCCAATTGATGCACAGTCGTCGTGGAAGTGATTTGTCCACTTTATTCGCGAAAGGAGCTGTTGCCTCGAAGCACGAGACATGAAAATGGGAGTGGTCCATTGACCATTACCGCGAAGTGACGCGGCAGGTAGTGAGAGGTTGGGCCTCAAGTTCGGCTCCCTGACGCAGTGTTCTGGAGTCACGCAACGCGCCACATATGTTACCAGTGTCAGGGCTGTTGAGAAGGATATTATTTCTGGCGGGATCCTGGATGCTTTCGCAAAATGGTGTGACAGGTGGACGGACTCCACTACTGCTCCCCTTTCTCTCTTTCCACCTTCCTCCCTTCCCTTACGGCGCGGTTCAGGTGTCCACAGAGCAAGTGTGACAGATACTGCACCTTTCCCTTCCCGTGAACCAATCATTATCATCATTGGACGGACCACGCTGCACTTTTTTTTCTGCTCCAAAAAAGTATCTTACAATAATAATAATAATAATAATAATAATAATAATAATAATAATAATAATAATAATAATAATAATAATAATAATAATAATAATCGATTGCTATCATCTTTTCCACATTTGTTTTTACTCGACCCCCCTCCCTCCACACCCCAAGAAGTCAGATATTATAGTGTGGCGCCTTTCCGGCGCAATACGACCTAGAAATAGCACTTTAGAGGGACCCTTCTTTCCCAGCTTTCCCGTCTGACGGTGACGATATCAGCGGAGCACGACTGTGTCACGTGTTTAGGTGCCTGAATGGGGAAGTCATTTCTCAACGTAAAGGTGTAGCGAAAATTGAGCACATTTAATTAGCGCCGCGGCACATGGCTCCCCCTTTGGAACCAGGAAAGGATCGAAGCGAACATTTTGTGTCCGAGTGAGACAGCGCGGACTGGACGAGGAGAGAGAAAAGCTGCCTATGGTTCAGGCGGAAGCCAGCTCTCCTCTTGTCTGCAAGGTGCGGAGAAGCCGCGGTGGCCGCGACCTGCAGCAGAGCGTCACGGCGGGAGAGCTACTATACGCCCTTCCCCGTGTGCGGTGGTACTCACGTGAAATGCAAAGTGCCCGGTAGAAAAGTAAATTTAGATGACACCTACATTACGTATTGGTAGCAGTAAAGTCTGAAGTCCGCTCGATCCACTTTTTCCGGTTCACTGCTAATCGCAGCATACAGGCTTAGTCTTAATCAGCGACATACTTTCGCTATCACTCTTTCCGCTTTCGGGGATTTTGCACGATGGTTATAGGCATAGACACAGGCGGCATTGATTCTATTCCATCCATCCTGATACACACTAGAGTCGATCACTCGATACACACGACCAAGCGCAGCTGGCTCCTAACCGGTCAGCCAAGTCCACTTCACCTGCCTATACTCTGCCATTTCTCGTGGCTTCGTACACGCCGATGACCAACCAGCGAATTTCATGACAGGACGCCACCGGGTTTTCTTCAAAAGAATACAGCGGAAGGGAGCGTCTCGAACAGCAGTGAAGCCGGTGCCTTCCAAATTTTGGAAAGGTCACCGCCAAGAACACACCACTTTCGGCCATCCGAGAAAGCAAGCGCGACTGAGCGCACGACGTAGCATATTTTTCAAGTTTTATTTTAACGGGCGAAACAAAGGCCGTTGTCCTCGCAGTGTCGTCCTCGCGCCGCCTGTGCACGCTCTCTTTTCTGCTGCAGCCGCTTGCCTTGGCAGACGATCGTGAAACTTCGTGGGAAAATGTATATGGTGTAATGTGGACGCCGCCTGTCTCGTCGGGAGAAACAGGAAGCCACCCTTGCTCGCGCATTTACCGGCGGTGGCCATTACCGCAGCGTTTGGGAAGGAGTGGTGCGCTGCGCCGATTACGTGTATTTTACACTTGCGCTGTCCCTGTCCGAAGCAACTGGTGAACTTTGGCAGAACGAATGGAGCTGGTTCCTGCTGCTTTTATTTTTATTTTTGTTTTAGTTACCGGAGGAAGGGAACACTGCTGGCGCGACTTCGCGGCCGGGCGTTTACCTAATTGGTTTGTGCGCGCTTTTAACCAGCTTTGTTCCCGGGAAACGGGCTGGCCGTCTTACGTTACGGTTTGCAGCTACAAGGAGCCGTTCGTTCCGGGGACTTCCGCTGAGACGCCCGTTTTGTCGCTGGCTTTCAGAACCCGTCGGTTCGCAACAATTAGCGAACGTGGGTACACTATAGATGCAGTGCCCATTTAGAAAAGCAAGCCAGCCTGCTGGTTAGTATTGGGCAATTCGAAGTTTCGGTTCAGGTTAGCCTATAGATTGGAGAACAGAGGCGGTTTGACGGTGTATTCTGGGCGAAACGTCGGTAGATATAGGCGGGCAGAAGTGGAGCCCGGTTTTTTGGAAGTAGGATTCCCGAAAGTTCACCGCTGGGCCTGGACACGACGGAGCAGAATCGCCGTTGCCTTTCCACGAAAGCAAGTTGGAATGAAGCGCAGCCACTGACGGCCCTGTGGTTAGAGGCCACTGAAAGCAGTACTTTGTCCGGCACCGAAACTGATATTATGGATGATAATGATTATGGTGATGACATTGGCTATGACCACGGATTGTCTTTCCAGTCGTGGTCTGCTGTGAGGAGTGTGCGTGTTTGGCTGTGTAGCTCCGCGTGCAGCGTGAGGTCTCTGTTTTGGCACAGGCAAGTACGCTGTCTAGGTGAGGAGTTTCGAAGCGGAGCTTTGCATAACTGGTTAGTTCTGTTAACCAACCACGCGTCTTAAACTAACCCGGGATATTTTTTTCTTACACCGATATGAAAAACTAACTTCCTTTGGAGTCCAGACGTCGCTGTCTCCAATGGCATGATTACTCTCGCCTTCTTTTTGCCCGGAGAGGTCGCCATTCCAGTGAGGACGGGTGCTCTTCAGAATGTGCCGTGTCTGCGTTCACGTGACCACGGTATAGGCCTGGGAAAGGGAGCACTTGCGAGTAACGCAGCTGATGGCAGTTCTGCTCAGCTGTAGCCGGCGAAGGTCTCTCTCAAACATGTTGGCACGTAGCATTTGGATGCCAACATGTATCCGTAGTGAGTGTGAATGCAGTGCGGTTATCACTGTCGCTTCTTCACCCCGAGGCGGGGGCAGAAACGGTCCCGGTCTTCAGCGCGGTTCCTCTCGCGGGCTTGCCGACCTGCCGGAAGCCGGACGACGTGGCGCCCGCAGTCGTGACTGCGGCGACTTTTCTTCTTTACCGACGTCGCGCACGTTCCTTCCCCTTGCGCAACCGACTTGTTGTCCGTCTGTTTACCCGGAGGAGGAAGACTCCGTGTCGCCGTGTTGCCGGGGGAAAGCCCTTTCCTGCTTGGTGGTCGTCGCCCGCCCTGTGACGTGTCCATGTTTCGCCTCTTGCGGCAACGTACGGCGCCCCTACCGAGGCGGTGCGGCCGTGCTGCGCCTGTTTCGATCGCTTGTTAGGCAATAGCGCTCTGATCGCGGTGGCTCAGAATATGACTTTTGTTTTGACATCGCCTCCGTGTCTGTTCTCCCGGCCCGGTTCTGTAGCTGCTGCCACAGGATGGGCTGCCGAAGTACTAGAAGATCTAAAGAAAGGAATCAAGTACATTTGGCGAGCCAGAACAAGCGCAGTTTTGAGACACGGACGGGCGTTACGACATTGTATGGACTGGCGTTAAACACAGATGAGAGGCGTGCACTCCGCGCGACTGGTTTCGGCCGGTTATTTGCGCCGTCCGTTTGCTCTGGGACCTAAACCAACCGACCGAAATCGGTCGCATGACGTCTACGGCCCACATGTTATCGTGTTTTCAATTACCACCTCCAAATCGCAGTGCAAATAGCTCGACTGCTGATCCCGAGGATGCTAGATCGAATCTCAGCCGCGGCGGCCGCTTTTCGGTGAAGGCGAAAAGCAAGGCACCGTGTGATGTCAGCGCACGGTAAAGAACCCCAGCTTGTCCAAACAGCCTTCAGTCCTTCACGCTGGGGCTCCCATAGCTGTTGGCGTTTGGGGAGCTTTAAATCCTTCAAACAAATGAGACCAAGAACTACGGGGACCCACATGCATACAAACCCAAGCTCCGATCTTCACCTTAGACGGTGAAGATCAGAGCTTGGGTAGTTATAATCAAAACTATTCTCTGCTGTAGGTCTTCCAAGAGGCTTATCGTATAGGCCGTTTTACCGTAAAACGCGTTACGAATGGAGGCTCTTTGCAGAATTGCGTACATGCAACTTTTTGTGGGCTTGGTCACTGGCCTTTATTGCCATCTGTGACAAACCTCAGGTATACGGAGGAAAGACAAAGAGAAATCATCGTCCCTTCTGTTGCTGGTATTTCAAGTTCGCACTGTGCTCCGCCATTCGATGGAAGGGACAGGCAGTCGCCTTTCACGGCCGGCCATATAGCACACATTATTGTAAATGCCCGATCTCGAACCCAGCTGAATAAAGTCCTCCATGGCCTGTGTATTGCTCAGGGTATGTTTTCTGACATCAGAGCAGTCATGTGCACATCACACCTCTGATGTCAGGCGTCGTCCGTCTCGAAGAAAGGGCCACGCCTAGCTAAGAAATCCTGAATGAACTATAAGCCCACCATTTTATGTACAGTATGTACCGTATAGCCTCTGTCATTGACAGCATGCTTCCATTTATGACGCTGTCACCGACACCATGACAGTAGACATTACACCTGAACCCGTTCGAACCTGAGAGGAGCACATTGGGTTGTCATGCCTCAGCATTACTGAGACACATGCTCTCGTTGTCTCCCCGCCGGGGTGGCGCAGGGGTTACGGCGCTCGACTGCTGTGCCCAAGAAAGCGGGATTGAATCCCGGCCTCGGCGGCTGCGTTTCGATTGGGGCGAAACGGAGTGGCGTCTGTGTTCTGTGCGATGTCAGTGCACATTAAAGAACCCCAGGTGGTCGATATTTTCGGAATCCTCCACTACTGCGTCTCTCATAGCCTGAGTCGCTTTGGGACGTTAAACCCCACAAGCCAACCAACCAACCAGCTCTCGTTGCCTCCGCAGCTCGGTCGGGCTGGGTGCAGTGCCCCGGGAGAGGCGCCAGCTAGCTGGAAGTCAAACGCGTGGCTATAAAGTTACCTCAGTGGAGAGGGAGAGAAATACCCCTGCTTGCTCAGGGGCGCTTAAGCAGGCGTGGTTCGTGGGGGGCTCGTTGCTGCGTACAAGCGACAAATTTCCGGCGTTGTAGCCTGGGGCGTTCGTTATCTCGTGCAGTGAAGCTGAGGGCGGACTGAAATTGCTGGGTGGCTAGGTACTGCAGTGGCTTTAGAAACGGCCAAACTGCGGGCCAGTTAACGCCGTTTAGGCGGTGAATTTGGAGGCTGTGGCAGCACTCTGACGACGCCGCTCGCAGTGAGCACACGGAGGAGTCGCTTCTGGTCTCGTCTGTGGACTCCGTCCACCGGCTTGTGGGGAGGAATTAGAGCGAGACGACTCGTACCCTCTGTCCTGAGCGCCTTCGTAAGCTTCCCGTTGGCTTCCATCACACGTCAAGGAAAGCCGTAAAAGCTTGGGTAGTTGTCATGGAGAGCGCACCCGACATGACGCTTCGACGACATCCGTATTTGGACCTGGTGCATTACATGTTGTTGATGAATCCACGTCCGCGTTTATTCGCGCCTTGGCAGCACAGGACGTTCCGTCCGCTCTGTTGGGTTCATTTCGGGGTGCGCTGAATCCCATTTGACAGTTCACCCACTCCCCCAAAACATCCATCCGCTCTGCTACCCAGCTGGGCGAGAAGCCAGAGCCGCGGTGTTGCCCAAACACTATCACGCAGGGACCAATGTATGTGTGGGCGGCGCAGAATATGCTCCAAAACATTTTTCCAACACACTCCGTCCCATAGTTCCCGGTTCGACTGAACCTCCATCCTCCCTAGAGGCAGTAGAGCCGCAGTTGCCCTGGCAATCGCCTCAACCACTAGCTGTCACACTAATATTGCTTCAAAAACCGCCACCCGCAATTCTGTACGAGGCAGGGTTCACACGCTTGCTTTCAAAGCTCTTAATGTTTTTCAACCCCCGACCACATATAAGTTCAACTCCTATGGGTGCCTGCTCATTCGGGCAACGCTGGTGATGAAGCAGCCCACAGTACTGCTCGAGTGCATGTCAACCGAGCAGTGCCAGCTACAGATCCAGGCAGTGCGCGGAACACAAGCTCCCGGCCGCACTACTCTATATCGAGCCGACCCGTCAGTATAGGCTGTGATGATAAGGCTCAAGAATCAATAAGTGTTTTCACCACCGCCAGCGGTGACTGAGGACAGCCACCTCTAAGTCCCAGTTCCATGTCAGTGATTCTCTGGTATATACGCAACCGTTAACGCTTGCCGAAACCAGCCTTGATACATCCTGCGTGCATATTTGACCTTCCTAGCACGGACCTTGCACCCGTTCAGTCGGTGTTGTCGCTGCAAGGGTGCAATCCAGGCATTTTGTTTTGCCTCTAACCCTGTGCAGTCGCAGCTCGACACAAATACATCGACTCTGGATGCATTGTGCAACGCTGTAAACAGTTTTGTCTACGGCGCAGTCGTGTTTGGCTCTCGTGTGAATGTGACTAACTTTTCTATTCTTTTAACTTTTTAGGAACATCACGCATACACCTAGCGATAAGCTTTTAAGCTTCCTTTTTTTTTTTTTTTAAGCCTACAACGTACGATAGTATTTCGCATAGGCATAATTTCATAACCCGAAGACGCATCTCTCTCTCTCTCTTTTTTTTTTTTTTCCGGAACGAAATGTCTTCTGCAAGAATTCGGGAAGCTGAAAGTAACAAGTTCGCGGAGACGTCAACACAGCACACACGTAGTGCATCTGTGCATTCACATGCCTGTAAACTTATGTGCTGATGCTTATACTCTCTATGAAAGGTGTACCATTTGCTATTAGTGGTTAGTTAACCGCAGATTTCAAAACGAATTTCAGTGCTATTTATGCAATCTGCAACTGGCTCAAAAGGTGAGCCTTAGTGGACGAACAGAGGAAAAATAAGTATAATCCAGTTCTTGAAATCAATGCTTGATGCACACTTGTACTTGTCGGGAATGTTTTTATACCCCTTTCCTCCGATGTTTCAGTGCTTCAAGATAGTGTTTCACAAGTGGTGCTGGATCGTCCAACCCGTGGCGCTACTAGTCAGCCTCTTATTGAGAGTTATGTGAAAAAAATCAAGCTGTAGGAAAATCGTTGTTCAACGAAATTAACCGAGGTTCACTTGACTCGTGGGAAATTGGGTTGCTTTTGGAATCCTATTCAAATGAGACTCAGCTGACCCGTAACCTTTCTGTTGACTGATATTATTAGTAAACGTTTTGACGTCTTGGCTTTCGAGCTAAATAAATTTCGAGTTCTTAATAAAACATTTTTGAAATGCCATTTAAATGAAACAAAAACGAGAGGGTAGATGGGGGCAAACAGAGGGCGTCGTCTCCCTGACTTTTTTTTTTATTTTTTTTCCTAAGGCCTCCGCTGTGCATTGTTCAGGGCTTTAAAGGTTGCTTTTGCGCAGATCGGGCCGGACGTTTAATACAAATCCGATAATTTCTTTAGTGTGGCTCCCATAACTTTTTATTTTCATTTTCCCCGAAAAATCTTGATGTGCCTTATCCAAACACGCAAGGTCGCAACAGCTAGCCGCACACAGGTGGTCGCTACCGCCTTTTCACCTCGCAGGACTGCGCGGAACCGGGCGTTTTTTTTTTTTTTTTTTTGCTTTATTGTGACTTATTGCGACCTTCTGTCGTACAGCCTCCGTCTCCTCCTGGTCTCGTCTGTAGCAGCGTCCGGCTGTGTAGTGGCTGTCGCCAGACAATGGGAACAGCCTCCATCCGCACCGCGGAGTCGGGCAGGCGTGACATGACTGCTGGATGTTGCCTGCTGGACAGCGATTTTGGGGAAGGCCACCGCAGGCAGCGGTGCGGCGCGGCTTCGGTTTCCGCCAGAAAATGTAGCTCCTCAAAACTCGGCTCGAAGAATGAGGAGGGGGGACGACAAAAGGAAGGGGAGCGGTCCTTGTTTAACGTCTTCGGATCAGCATTAGTTGTAAGCAGTGCCTCACCTTGCTCACGTGATTGAGCCAACTGCGGTGCTTCCATATCTTCTGTCTATGCATGGCAGGCTATATGATACCCTCACTGACCACCGCGAAAACAAAAAAAGGAAACGAGAGCACAATGAAGCGGCACACTCCACTTTATCTGGATGTGTATATGGTAACCATATCCATCAGTGCTCATATCTTAAAGGCTGAGGGCCATTCGGCCCTCCTTGTTTAACTGGAAATCTCGCATTTCTTTCTTTCTTTCTTTCTTTCTTTCTTTCTTTCTTTCTGTTAGGAGGAAAACTGCTTCGCATGTCTGCAGCTTGGTTGTATAGGGTATATCGAATGCAAGTCTCACGCCCATCGTTTTACTTCTCTTACTTTTTTGCCCGGTCGACCGTATCGATGAAGATTCCACACACCTTTGCAAACCGGGTTCGTCAAAATGGAGGCGTATCGGCCGGCGCCCTCGCTTCAGCGGTGCGACCTTCACCCGCTGACGTTGTTCGTGGGAATTAAAGTGGCTCACTGCATAGCCTTCTGGTTTTCTTTCCGCCTGTGCGGTTGAGCGTGCCGGATCGCGGCCAATCACGCGCGTGTGCCGGGACTATCTGCTTTGGTTGGCTCTAGCGTCATTAGGAGGGAGGTATTGTGCAAGGAGCGCGGTGCTGACTAGCCGGTCTGTGCGCTGGTTTGTACGCGACATCGTCTGCGTCGACCTGCGAGGGCAGCGTACGTTCTGCGGTTAGGCTTTCGAAGAAAAGAGAAAGAAAGGAGGCGCGGCGGGCAGCGTGCTCGATGAGACAGCTGGCAGGTTCAATCTCCGCCACGGTGGCCGCGGCGGCGATGAATAATCACCGGTGGAGGCGGCGTTAGCGGCGCGTCCTTGTCACGCTCCAGACTTCGCGCACCTCTCCGGAGTTGCTAGCGTCAACTGCTCGAGCAGACGATAACGAGCGGCGACGGTGGCGTCTCGACGCGGCCGCGCCGCCGCGCTGCGCGCGTCTCCATGGCGACGGCTGACCGAAACGTGATCTGTAGCGAAGGTGTGTGCGCTGCCGAGGTCCCCGCGACGACCGGTGATGAAGGTTTTCGCGATGCTCGAGGCCCGGAACCAGGTAAATAGCGATATTCTAACCCACGGGTTTCCTAACCCCCGCCCGTTGTCGTTGTTACCGCTGCTCGGCGCGTGTCTGGCCGCCCGATTGGGCGGCTGATCGGGGCCGAGTATGAGCGCGCCCCGATAACGCCGAGCTTTTTCGTCCACATCTGGTGTGCGCGGTCGTGTGCGTGTTTGCATGTTAGATGAAAAGAAAAACTGAAAAAGGCAGAAAAGGAACTGTGATTTCTTCGGGCGTGTGTTAGGCGCGTTACTTGGCAGGCGACGGGCACCGAGCGTGGGTCTTCGCCTGTCGTCTGCACTTCGGCGGCGGCTGCTGCCCTATAAACAACCTTGTAGACCAGCTGCTGCGTCCGCACTGATAGGGGCTTGCCTTCTCCGCTGGCGACTGCTGCTTTGACGGCGCATCACCGTTACGTTAAGCCGCAACAAACGGTATCCTGTGTTCCGTTAGCCTGCCAGCTAGCTAGCTAGCTTAGCGGAAAGCGCCGCTCGTCGGTTTGCGGAGATGTCTCGTCTGCTCGCACGTTTTTGTGTTTTTAATTTCGTCGTCGTCGTGCGGCGCTTCGAGTGGCACGTATAAATAACGCTCATCCCTTACGGGACACGGCACCAGCTAGATCCGCCGGCGTCCGACCTCGCATGTAGAGTTCTTTGCGCTGTCCAAATTGATGAGCCGTTTTTCGAAAGTTGTAGCGTAGGTGTAAAACGCGCGACGCGTCGATATGCGCCTTCAACGGCCGGTTTCTGCCTTTCTCTTTTCTCTCGTCGCCTTGCAGCGCTCGTATTCGCCGTCGTAGAACATATCCATCCACGCGGTCTTTTCACTTGTCGATACTTGTTCCCATATTTCTCTCTCTCCCGCCTTCTCATTTTTTCTTTTTTTTCTTAGGTTCCCTCTTGGCATGCATCGCCGGTTACAGTCGCCGATCGGCATGCATTGCGGTGTTTTCCGCTTCGGAAAATCCGAAAAAAAAAAGAAACGAAAAAAAAAAAAAACAAAAACAAAAAACCGCACGCGCCGGTGAGCAGCAGCAGCGCAGACAGTGTGTGGGGGGAAGGTCCTTTTGCTTAGCATGCGTTCACCCGCGATGACAAGCGGTGGGAGAGAGAGGGGTTACGCGTTCATTCGTCGCTATGCTGTGCTCGGCATGTTTTTCCGGCTGTCCATCTATCTGCTGGTTAGGAGAGACGCCGCTCTGCGGCTGACGTAGCTTGCCGCATGTCGTGCTCAATTCGCCGCGACGGCGTGTGAATGCATGCTGCGCGGTGTGGCAGCATATTTTGTTGTGACAGTTGCTGCCGCGCCGGTGGCTGTTGGCGGTGATTTACAAGTACTAATATTTTCCTTTCCCTCGTCGTTTCCGAGCGAAGTAGCGGCGATTAGTCAAGCTTATCGCAGGAAATGCGACGTTTTCGCCAAGTTTGCCGTTATTTGATAGACGATGCTCCGAAGCCCCGAGTTACGAGCACTGTGGCGGTGTGCACTTGTCGCTTGCAGCTGCGACTGCAGATATCGAGGTCGCGTAAGGAGCTAGCTGAGCGCCCTCGCGGGGGGTGTCGCGTTGCTCTGTCGACCACCGACACGCGCCCGAGGCGGATGTGTGTGCGGCGCGCCTCTCTCGCTTTTTTCTTTTTTGCCTTTTAAAAACATATCCGACCAGAGGTTTGGAAGGTGGCAGGATGCGGCACATACGCCGCTTCCAGGCCGATATTTGTCGCGCACCCCAGGTGGCAAGGCCGCCGCACCGGCAGGAGGAGGAGGACGCGGTTATGTCGGCGTGCTATCGCGCCTGTGCTGGTGGGCGGTTGTCGTCACTATCCTGCCCTCGGGCCACAGTCGAGCACTGGCTCACAGGGTGTGCTGGGGACGGTGATGGTGGCCGGCACGTGACCAGAATGAGTTGTGCTAGTCATTTCTGGAAACAAAAGTTCTAGGCTCTCGTCCTGTGACGTGAGTGCATCTGGAGCCTTGTGGTCGAAATTCGAGGCATATACCGTATGGTCAATCGGGCAAGGTGCACTGGCGTCACAGGAAGGGTGCAGAGGCCTTTTCTTTCCAGAAAACACGGGCACGGCTCATGCCAGTCCGGCCCCATAATCCTCCTCGGTACTTTTTATATAAAGAGCTTGGGTAGCAAGTTTGTGCACCTGCAGATATGCTTGCGCGAGCAGTGCCACCTAAAATGCAAGTAGCTATCAGTGCACTGGAATCTGCAGTAATGTTGCTGGTGCAATTTTAAAAACCCTTGTGAAATGAAGTGCCTTGTAATTTTTGAAAAGCATGCATACAAGGAAACTGAGTGAGACTGTTTCCAGGACATGGATCTCCTTTTGAGGCATCTAATAGAGCTTTTACGATACCTGTGAGCTACAGTATAGTGGAAGAGTCATTCTCATAGAACCTCGGTAGGATTTACAGGCATCTGATGGGCTGAAATATACTTCTGATGAGCAGGCCCTATGACATGGGAACATTCGACATGCTGTGTAGATGTGTACATGGTAGCTTGATAAGTTGATTGGGGAATAAGTTATATTTGTCAGTTTGTTATGTACAGCTTCCATGATGTGCCACTGTTGCCTGATTGCCTCCTGAATTATTCAGCCAGTTTCCAGAGGGAAGCCTCACTTTTGTATGTCTTGAAATTTATTGCCTGGTGAAGTTTGGGGATTGGTCTTTAGGCTGATGTGTGTGTTTATGTGTTGGCGTGACAAAGATTGCCACTAGAAGAGTATGTATAGAAGGGGTTTCATATGTACCTGGCGTAACTCCCTTCTTTCTCGGATTCTTTCAAGCGTTACTAAAGGCTTACTGTGCCACAGGAGGCAACATGCTTAGTTAATTGCATACTCTGCCCAGGCCTTTCTTCTTTGACTTTAATTTCTCATGCAAGGTTCTGTATTTGACTGTTGACAAGCACATAATTTATGTGTTTTGAGCCAGGCCTTGCGCGAAAAGCAGTTTTCTGTTCCCTGTCGTTCTCTGCTGCTTCAATTTTTTTCATCCTTTGTGTCTCTCAAAGCCCTTGCGTGCCTGCGCCCTTGTGTCTTGCAATTTCCTCATTGTGTTAGTTCTCAAAGCTTTGATTGACGAGCAGCTCTTTGTTTGAAGGGCTTCTGTCTTGGAAACGTGGTGTTGTCAAGGTAAAGTGTGTAAGCCTTGTCATTATGCTTTTGCAACCTCCTATGGCTACCTTCCTGCCGCTGCACAAGGCTTGCTGTATTCAAGTTCCTTGAGCAGCACTGATATCTGAACAAGAGATCCTGTCTCAATCTGCAATGTACCTATAACACAAATGCTCACTTATCTAGTTTCCACATTTGTCTTGTGTAAGCTGTGTAGAGGCAAAATCCCTTTATGAAAGTCCTGCCACTAGTACACCTTTGTCTGATGTGCATTTCTAAAGCCTTCAAATGTGGCATCAGTGCTCTCCCTGAACGTGGGTTCAGAGCTACTCGCTGCCATAGCACATGTTATGTTTCAACTATTGATGGAAAAAATAATTGGAACAGTTGCAAAACATTGCAACTAGGAACCTCTGTTGCCAGTATTCCATAAAAAAAAACCCTTTCACAAAGTTGCAAAAAAACAAAACAAAACTACAAAGTAGCATTGCGATGTATCTGAAAATGTTGTGTTGATAGTAGGGCTAATTTAAGTTTCTCTGTGAAAGCAGACCGGGCACTTTTCAAGTTTTGAGTGTCTTTGGCTGGCAGGCTTCAGTGCTACAAGACCACCTTTGCCAGCTGATCCACTATAGACACCTAATTTTTGGGTTGGTATTTTATGATTTGCAATGATACCTAGGATATTACTGTATACGGATTAATACATCGCATTCGTCTACGATTGCTGAATAATTTATAACCGGATGTCTGCTCTCACCTGTTTCGGTTTCAGCAGCAGAGCAATGACTGTGATGTCACAGTCAAGTCTAAGTCACGTGAGCGATGAAGATATAACAATATAATCATTGCTGTGTTATTTGATTTCACTACAATGATAAAGCCTGCCTGTTTCAAGAACAGGAATCGCTAGAAGTGAAGCATGAGCGAATATATCGCTGTTTTTTCATACCTGCATCAAGACATGACTGTGATGCCACAGCCATCTCTTGGCTGTCGAAACCGAAATTGGTGAGAAAAGAAAAATAATTTGTAAATTAGGCGAAAACTGCGTGCAGATCGATATACGGGAATGACTTACGTGTCATTAACAAGAAGAAAAATGTCACCAAAGTTTGGTGTCTACAGTCCTTTATGTCTTGCGATATTAGCCAGCCTATTGATGACTATTAGCTTTGCCTCTAGCAGAAGCAGCTTTAAGCATGGTCTAGCATGATAACCTGGAGAGCATTTCAAAGACTACAGGAAACAGTAGGAATGTAGCTGAATCCCACGACATAGCCGAGCGATGCGAAGCCATGACTTCAATTTGTAATAGTAGACATGGTCCAGGGGGACCCACGTTGCTCAGTGACATGCCCGGCTCTGCCTCCTCTCGCCATCTCTGTTATCTGATCCAGTCTCAACCGGTGGTGTGACCTGCTGTCAGTGTTGACGCTGCAATCGAGGACTGCCCTAATTTCCTCGCATCACTCTGTCCTCCTCTCCCATCTGCTGCCGTGTGCTTCCTGCATGCCTGCTGCGGCAGTGGTGTGGGTGAAGGGAGCGCTGCGAGTGGGCTCAAGCTCGCAGTCGCTCATGCCAGCTGTCACTGACGACAGGGAGGTGACAGGCGGCAGTGCATTCTCTACCCGAACACTCTGCGAGGAGGCCAGCTGCTTGCTGATGGGGAAGTGGGCAGGTGGAGAGGGTGGAGGAGTCTAAGCCGTGCGTTGAGGGCGCGTGGCAGGTGTTTCGCAAGGTACTCGACAATACACTCTCGCCCCTTCCCTATTCCTGCTCTCTCAGTCCTTCCATGCTGCTGCTGCCGTTGCTTGCTGTCGCCTCCGCTGCAAAACATATCCATGCTTGTCGGTTGAAGGAAGCGAATGGGCGTGCGTCGTCGCCGCGTGTGCGAGCGTGCACAACAATGGATTGCTGGCACTGCCTGCGCTACTCTCGGCAGAAGGCCGGCCGCTTGGGATATGCCATGTTTGCGTCGCCTCCAACTTGCCTTGTGAGGAGCGTGTCACACTCTTTTGTCTCGCTGGGTCTTTGTGGCTACGTGGGTCTGCACTGCTCGCTTTGGAAAGTGTGTGTGGGTTCCCATATTGTGAGCTTGCGTCCTGTTGTGTGCGTGTGAAGCTGTGCAGCCACCTCATTGCCATGTTCTTCGGCAGGCAGCTTGGCAGTGTAGGTGCCCTTTCTGCTTTCTCTTAGATGCTTTTGCATTAGCTGTGACTCGGGTGCTAGTAACGTTTGTTAATGTGGATTACAAGAGCAAGATGCAGATAGTGTGGTGCTGGAGACTGCTGGGGGCAGACTAAAAGTGCTCTGAATGCAATGGGCAATCATTGTTCGAGGGTTCCTTTCTGTCGAAGAAAAAAGTGCAACAATTGGTAGATCCAGAAGGGCTACTGAATTTTACTGGGGATGAACTTGTGGATGTGGCAAGCACTTGTTTACAGTTGTGTTGTACGCGAAGCTTTGAATAGTTCCTTTTTTCTTTTACCTGGGCGGAGTTTTCACAGATGTGCCAGTTCTCGGTAGCAGCAGCTTTCTTGACAAAATGTGTTTGCTGGAAAATAATGCGTTTCGATACAACTGCATGGGGAGATATGGGGAATGGGTGGGTTGCAGGTTTCATTATCTACAGAGTCCTTGTTAGCAAGAAACTGTTCGGGACTTCGCAGTGGTATGCCTGTTTTGCAAGAAAGGGTTTCTCATATTCTTTTTGATGCCGTATATAGGGCCTAGAAATTTCTCTTCTTTGAAAACTTTATTTGGTGAACACTGCTTTTTTAGTGTATCCCTGATTCTAAGAACCCCTCACTGAAATCATTGAAAAGAAAAACACATTACAATTTTATCCTGTTCTGTTGTGAGGGCAAATTACTGAAGCTAAGGCAAAGTTTAAAAATAGATTGAGGACATCCTGCAGATGCTATGGAAAGGGAACTAACTGATAGGGATGAGGTTGTGAAACAGAAAAATAGCCAAGTGAAGTTCATGGGATCTGTTTTAACAGGCTAGCTGGTCCTGTATTTAAATTGATACACACGGCACTACACGTAGAAACATGCAAAGAGTGTATCATGAGGGGAAGAAAGCTTAGCCTGAGGCTAGACTGGGAAGCTTTTTATGAGAGGTGGCTGTAGCTGGCATAGGGCAGAGCTGATTGGAGAGGACTTGGGGGCACCTTCATATCTTAGCCTAATTTGGCTGTCACGATGAAGAGGAAGCGATGGGAACTGACCACGGGGTTCTGTAACACCATCATGTAGCACGAAAGGAAGGCAGGGTGCTTGTCTCACTTGCTTCCCCCTCCTGGCGAGTAATGAAATTATTGGCATTTAACATGAAAATTGCCTTTAGAGATTACTCCTTGGTCCTCTTGAATGCTACTTAACAGTTAAGAATTCTCAAGTGTTAGCACTGAGGAGGTTATGTGCATTCTTTAAGCATGCACACATCTTTTTCAAGTGGCAGTTTTTGCCCATTTGGGGAATGTCTTCAAATTTTGAGGTTTCTTAAAAGTCTCGTAAAGTTAGCTTGCACAAGATCTGGCCCTGCCTGGCAGTCACTTGGCTTCTGTTGCATCCTACTCTCAAGGTCTCAATTGTACTTCTGTTGACATTCCTGTAATAAGATATTAAGTTTGAAATGGTCATGCAGTTAAAACATGCAGTTAAAAGAAGGCAATGAAAGCATGCACTCACCGGAGCTCTGCTAGATTTACTGAATGTGTGCAGATGTGTTCATCTTGGAACACAATATTTCTTGTGTATTGTTTCGCATGATGCCTGGCTTGAGATGGCTCTTCGCAAGGCTTTTTTTTTTTTTTTTCTTTTCAGAATTCATTTTATTTTGCATGCACACATATGGATGATGCTCCTGCTTTAGTGAGGCTCTAACAGTGTTTAAGTTGCATTCACAGGCATGGAATAGGTATGTTATGATTGTATGTATGGTCGATAGATAGGAATGTAGATGGAAGGCAGGGATGCTAACCAGAAAGGCCTCCGGTTGGCTACCATTGTGTGCTTGTAGGAGTCTACCTACCAAGCGTGTCATTGACCGCTGTGTCGCAAACAGGGAAGTGCGCTTGGGTCTGTTGATTGCATTTTAAAGCGCTCGCCGAGGTCAGCTGCGCTTGATATCTATCCATGCAGCTAACATCATGGCCTTTTTCTTTTGTGTCTGTCTGCGTTTACTTTGCTGGCTGTCATCCAGTTGGTGGGCTGCCAGTCAGCGTCAGTTGTTGTGGCAGGTTGGAACATTGTTGGGGGACACTGGATTCTCGGTAATGAACTTATCGGAGTGGAGGAGAAAGAATTAGCTAGCCTTAGTGCAGGCTTACAACTGCTTCATTCATTTTTAGTCAACCTGTATTTGCTTATGCATGGCATTACTGTGTCATCATTTTGCACTGTGATGATGCAGAGCAGCAAACGCAGAACGAGATGAGTGAAGCAGAGAGAAATAAATGCTCAGAGCTGTAGCTCTTAGGTGCAGTGGTGTCGAAGTACAGCAGGAGGAAATGTAGCAGTGTAATGAAACAGCTTATGCAAATAAGAAACAGGAGTAAACATGCGTATGTATTGATTGGCCAAATTTCAATGCACCTAGTGGATGAGATACCTAAAAATGCAATTAATATTTCTGTGCAAACTCAACAGAGTTTGAATAAAACATCCTGAGACTGAATATAACTTTTCTTTCCTTTCGTGGTAAAAAAACAACAAACAAACAAACAAAAAACAACAGCATATTAAAGGGGTGCGAAGACAAATTAATGTCTGCCATTATTGGTAGATTACTGCACTTTAATTATTTATGGTGCTACCCTCAAGAAATGACAGGTCTGTTATAAACTGGAGAAAGGACCTGATATCGCTGCCTCTGGTCGCTTTTGCAAGCAAACTGCTTTAGGAAATGACGGGGCATTTTGTAGGCATGGTTTTTTGAGGTTAGGCTACACATTCACCCCTGGACGAAAGTCAGAGTCTGTGTTTGATCTCGGCAGGGTCATGAGCGAGAGCGCCATAGAGTAGATTTCCACTAAGAACAAAAATTCAGGGCAGCTGTCTTCAGCGCTCGTTTAAGAGACACCCTGTAACCATTTGTGATGCCTGCATACTTCGTAGCCATCTCAGCTCCTCGTTTGCTAGTGGGCACTTCAGGGCCACCGGAGTGTTTAACTTGCTCAGTGGCAATTTAATTACAGGGCTAGAGAAGAAATCAACATAAAATCAACAGTCAAAAGCATCGGTGGAAAAGTGTCGCAGCGATGTGTCACTCGGGCCACAGGTGCTTGGGGACCTGCGTTGTATGGTGAAGCAGTGCGTGACTCACACATAGCATGTTCTTTGAACCTCCTGTGACCCGGCAGATGTTTCCATTAATTTGGCAAGCAAAAAGAAAAACAATGCCCCATACCACGGTGTGTGTGAATTAGCAAAAGGATGTCCGTACGAATCTCGTTTCTGGCTGTTCAGATGGCAGTTGTAAGCTTGTTAAGCATCCTGTGTTAGTAGTAGTAGTGATGGACTCAAGATAGCAACTTTTACAAACCAAGATGTGTAAGGTGAGGTTGGTATTGGTATAGCATTTAATATTGCAAAAACTGTCTTACAGTGGCAATCCTTGCACCACATAAAGCAAGAAAAGTCGGAGCAACGCATAAAATCACATATTTGTGAAGTTGTCACATATCAGCTCCAGTCAGTTTACAACATTTTTTTTCCCATTCTTAAGGGCAGTTTAGCAAGAGACTTAGCTTTGTGTTACACACTGTCTCATTTTTGTGCTTAGGTAAGGCTTTCATACCAATGCAGCAAGGGCAGATGTGTTATATTTGATATCAACTAACAAGGTGGTGAAAAGCACATCAAGATACTTGTTTTTGGAAGTTTCTTTTAGCACGACGTCTTCACCTCAGTGTGAATGCTTTGGGAGCATCAATATCTGTCGTTATGGTAACACAATGCTTGAAGGGTTGCACTTTCTCTTCAGGAGAGGGGGGACCCTTATCTATTGGCCTTCTGTACAGGGAAGTACAGGGAGGAGGCTACCGTTGAAACGCAGGTTTTATCTCGTCGATACACTCTCTCGAAGGGCTGGAGCAGGGGAGTGTGGTGTAAGACCAAAGTGTCATGCGACAACTTTGTTCACCTCACTCTTCGAAGTCTCAGTCACTGTGCTAGTCTTTGTGCTTTCTAAAAGCTGAGAAGACATATTGATGATCAAGTTTATTTTCTATCCCTCATGTTAGATGTGGCACGTAAGTACTTGCTCGAGTGTCTTTCTTTTTTTATGGTTCACTCCTTCTTGTGGCATTATAGGGCTTATTGCATACTATGATCAATGCCTATTAAGGTGCAAGGGGAACAAAAAGAAAGGTAATCTCATTTAATTGCACATTTGCACTGCTTCTTGGCCTGTTCTATGCACAGGCCATTTCCATTATTTAAGCTGGGGATTTCTGATACAAAGTTTGCTGACTACCTAGTTGTACAGCAAACTACTGAAATAATTTAATTGAAATCCATTTTGATCATTTGCTTCTTTTTTCCATGTTGTACTTTGGGTGTAATTTTACTCCCGAAAGCTTACACTTGTTCTCCTGTTTATTTGTTGATTGTTTTGCTCTGAGGCTTCTAAATTCGTATGTGCCAAAAAGAATATTATCATACTGTGGTGTCAAACAGGGAGCGTTGATTATATTGCACGCATATGTGTAGCCATCTGGTTGGGCCAAACAGGGGGAAGTGTAGCCTTGTAACTGGCTCCCTGACTGCTCAATGGACTGGCAGTGCTGTCAGTTGCACATAACTGGAAAAATGGAGCTCCAAATGGCTTTAGTTTGAACCTGTCCGAAGGGGTCACAGTCTCGTTCGAAAGGAGGATTGGCCCATTAGAATTTTGCTGCTATTTGGTTGTGATGCCTCAGAGAGGGGAGGAGATGGAATTTTGCTTTTTGTTTAGACTACTGTTTGAATTTTCACAAACAATCTAAGTTACCATGGTTACTTGTTTATGATGCTTTACTTTTTACTCTAAGGGTTACACATTACTTCAGTGATATGTTCTGGATAAAATTTGCTTTGGTTCAATTCATGCCGGGGTTGAAGCTAGAACTAAGTGTTCAGTGCCCCCCTCCTTCCCCCCCCCCCCTCCCCCCTACATACACTTTGCGGGTTGATAAGCATCTAGGTCACTATTTTCTTTATTTATTTACTTATTACTATCACGCAAGGCTGCACAAGTGGTATAGAGGAGAGTAGGTGAAAAAAAATGCCACAGTTGTTAGAGTGCAACTATGGAGATTCATCTGTTAAAAGGAAAAAAAAGGTCTTTTGTTACGTGTGTTCACATGACTTCAAAGGTTGCCCTGGTGTTTTGGAATAAATTTGCATGCTCACAAATTGACTCTGATACGACAGTGTTCTTTCAGTGAAAGCATTGTCTTGCTAACTCTGTGTAGTATGGGTGAAGTAGTTGATAGTTTGGTAACTACACTTGTGGCAGGGCTGTTGACAATTTTCTCCCGCGTGTCGGTGTGTTTGGGCTTTGTTTGCTTGTGTGATAAAGGGGGTGTGCAGTGAGGCCGACCTGAAGCTTTTATGTTCACGGACACGGCAAACTAATGAGTAGCCGGAGATTTTTGCATTCTGACTACTATAGCATAAAGAATACAACACAAGCATAATTTCTATGCTTGCCTGTAACCTGTATTAATTTTAATAGAAGGCTGTGTCGTTAGGATTGCACTTTAAATCGGTTTTCAAACTTGATGCTCTTTGAAATGATACGAAAAAATGTCATCATAGTAATTAGCTGCAGCAAGCAGTTTGGAATTGTTGCTGGTTGTGCACCTGTCATTTGTGAAAATAAGCGCACAGTAATACTAGAGTTTCATTGAACTTGCTAAGTGAGAAGCTACTTGTCATGTTTATGTGCCACCACTACCTCAGCTATTAACAGTAAATGGGCCACAAGAAGTCTTGGAGTTGTCACAGTTCTAGCCTATGCTTAGGGCATGTGTCTAAGAAGCGTTTTTTAAAATACTAATTCATTCTACTGTAAGTTGGGGGTGTATTTGAAATGGCTTGGGGGCAACTGAAGCAGGCATACAAGCAGGTGAGATCCAAGAGAGCAGCCAGCCGCATGCCCAAGGTGATGACCATGCGACTCTAGCGTTAGCCCATCTTCTTGTTTACACCGGTCTACCAATGAGAGCGGAGTTGAGTAATGGTCGGAGCCACTTCCTTCAGCATGGCATAGCGTGCAAGATTTCAATAACTTCCGTGGGGTGGTGGCTGCTTTTCAGCAACTACTATTGGCTGCTTCTGCTGCTGCACTGCAATCTACATTTGTATGTGATGAACAAAGAGGAGGTTTTGTCAAACTTTGAGGGGAAGAACGCACATCTTTTCAGAGATTTCCTTTCTCTACTGCAAACTATGCTTAGACTTGACATGCACATCATTATAGCATTCAGTCTACTTGTATTTTCTATATTAAAGTGTTTCAGCCTAGTTTTGCAGATGGACTAAAGGTTAAAACAGTTTTTCGCAGTGCTAGGCCTTTCGAAGGGTTGGTCTTGAGGATTTATCCAGCGGAGTGCTGTGTACTTGGTGTTGAACACCATTGTAAAAGGAGAAGAAAGCTCAGAGTGCCCCGGCCAAGGTCTGCTTTGGGACAGTTGTCTTTATTAAACCTGTTGTTCTGGCTCAGTTGGCTGCGGTGCCTCATCTGTTGATCCCACTGTTTGGGGTTTGTTCCTGAGCTTGGTGGTTCTAGCTTCGCGGAGGCAAAACAAAAAACGCCTTCATGTTGCGAGATGTTTGTGTAAGTTAGAGAGGCCCAGGTGGCTTATGTCAATCCGGTTAATCATCCACTATAGTATCCCTCGTTACTCATGTGTCGCTTGAAAGAACCCTGCATCTTATAATCTTCTGTTCACATTGCCTTCCAGTGTACTGCGCATCAATGTGCTGTCCCATTTGCTTCATTGACAGTTGGTCCCTCTGTTTCTCTCTATGCAGCGGCAGCCCAGCTCGGGTCCCCAGTCTCGGCAGCAACAGCAACAGCACCGCGGGGGCATGGCCGCGGCCACCGCGGACGGGGGCGCGGGTGTCCGGCTAAGCGGCCACACACTGGACAAGGCCACCAAGGCCAAGGTACACCTGGAGAACTACTACTCGAACCTCGTCACACAGCACCTGGAGCGGAAGGGTCGCCATGAGCGCCTCGAGGAGACCATGCGCGAGGAGGGCCTCTCCGAGGAACAGGTCAGTGAAATAGCACTGCTCACACTGGGACGCCAGGGGGTGGGGTCTCCTTTTTTGGCTAGAGCTTGCTGGGCATCCAGCTCTGCCAGCTGCAGGCAAGTGCTCCAGTTTTAGTTGGCGGATATGCTCAGTGTTAGTTGAGGCAAATAGGGTTGCTGGGGACACTAGGGGGTGGGGTCTCCTTTTTTTGGCTAGAGCTTGCTGGGTATCCAGCTCTGCCAGCTGTAGGCAAGTGCTCCAGTTTTAGTTGGTGGATATGCTCAGTGTTAGTTTAGGCAAATAGGGTTGCTGCAGACACTAGTTGAAGTCTCTTTGGGGTAAGTGGTGAGGAGCGTGTGCAGATTTAGAGTTTGCAAAGGATTTGAGATCGTCATATGCGGCATGGGTGTCATGAAGTTGGGGCATTTTCGTCTTATTAGAAGCATCGTGTTACCTGCTTATTAGTCCTCGGTCATCCCCATAACCAAGCTTGGACGGGGGAATGTGGATGCCTACTCATTTAGGTTTCCCTCAGTCTGCTTGACCTTAGCAAAGGGTGACATTAAATCTAGGTCCACAGCATATTTGGTCCTTATCGCATGCGCCTAATTTGTAAACAATATGGATGAGGTGCAAGGCTAAGTGGTTTGTGAGGTAGCTTCATTTTTTTTTTTTACGCAAGCTTGCCATAAGGCATATTATATAAATTCATGTAAATGGTTTTCCGTGAGGAACTGGAGCAGGCTCCCGCTCCTAGCGTTGTCGGTGAGCCATTTAGAAAAGTCCTCTTTCCTTGTTGTGGTTAGTCCCACTTCGCGCAGAATCTGTGTCCTTGATGCCCTTGTCCCTGCACAAGTCCATAGCAGGTGGCGAACATCCTGTTCTGCAGCTGGTGTGGAAAGGTAGCATGCTTCTCTGGAAAGGTGTGGAAAGGTAGCTTCTCTGCATAGCATGCTTGATGGCTTGTTGGTTAATGGCAAGGACAGGTTCCACATTTTTGTCATAATCATTCCCACTTGAGTACGGATTATGGATGCTTAGGAAGTGTCTTGACTGCATTGTCAATGGCTGGAGGCCTTGCATTACTAATGGCTTCTGGTGGTTGAAGAGATGGATGTTTCTTGTGCGCCTGTCTTTAAAGGGGGCTGGCTAGCTGTTAATTTGATTATTGATTGGAAACACTTGCGCAGCTACTTAAAATCTATGTCGTCTTTCATCGCTGCTGCTGTGAAAAAATGCAGGAGGCCTGCATTGAATGCCGCCGGGCACTGTTCAGTAATGTGTTTTTTTTAGCATCTTTTCTTTATGGGGTTTTGAAGCGCTTTAGTTGGCATTACCGGTTAATGACCAGTAGCTTTCCAGTACCTCCCTAAAGAAAAGTACTGTTCGGTCTGATGTGCATATAAGCTGCTGTCTTTTTTTTTAATTTTTTGCTGGTGCATCTTTTGCACTGTGCCACTTATGTACGGAAAAAAGATGTCATTGCATGTCATCTATTGCCATACAGGGTAACCATGTTTGAAAAAACAAAATGCAGTTATTCTTTTGTATGAAATTTTATGTTCCGAATCGCACAGTCAAACCTTGTTGTAACGAACACCGATATAGGGAATTATTGAATAGAACGAGGTAAAAGCAAAGTAGTTAGTCCGTGCTTTACTTTTATAGGAGTTCTGTTTGTATGAAAAAACAAAAATTAAATATTTGCGACACTCAGTCAGTTAAATGAAGCAAATTTTTGCATTCACATGGCAAAAAAAAAATGCGTAAAGGAGCTATAAAGGCATCAAGAAATGCAATATTTCGATCATTTGAATTACCCACCGCAGAAATATATTTAGTGTAAAATGGTGAGCAAATGCCCCTCCTCGTGCAGGTTGAAAGTAGGGGTGTACTTTCCCGAAATGTACTGAAATGCAAAATGGTGACAATATTTCCTCGCCAGAAAAGAGAGATAGAGCGCAGAGCACCTGGAATAAAATTTTTTGTTTATCTCTGATTGGGTTTAGAGATGTCCACCAAAGCATCGGTGCGCCACCGCCGCAGCCATTTTCTCTTGGCACGCCATTTAAATATGTTACCAATCGACCTGCCTAGACTGCAGCTATCTTTTCTTTGGCACATGCACATCAAATGTCTCACTCGTGGTGGTCAACCGGCACCCTCCATCAGCTTTGGGGCTTTGGGCATGTCCCTTTATGGGCAAGTCGGTACCATTAGGACACCATTTTTGTTTGTGACGGTTTTGAAAGTTGAGATTCAATTGGGATCTTGGACTGGATGGGGAAGCCCAGGGATGTTGTCTCGGCATGATGCGTGATAAGAGCGTTGTGTAAGGAAGTTGAGCTTTCCCAGAACGTCGCTAAAATGCGAAATTAGCAGTGAAATTGGGGTGGGCCCTTGCACGGGTAGGGGCATTTGCTTGGACTTTTACGGTAGATAGCCTGTGCATTAACATGCCGCACCATCATGGTGCAGAGACACTATAGCAACAACAGCTTGAGGGGCGAGCTGGTGCTGCATAGTACCCAAAAATGTGGCGCAACAAACACAATCACATGAGAAGAAACACAACACAGGTGCACACTATCAACTGTAATATGGATCTGAACACACATTCCCTCTTCATCACTCATCCTCTTCTACACCCAAGTACATCTTCTTCACATGCCTCTTCTTTCTCAAGGAGATAGTAGCACTTTCTTCCTCAAACATCGTCCAAGCATGCCAGTCACAAATTCTACACCCAATTACATCTCCACACACCTCTTCTTTGCCAAGCAGCTATTATCACAATCGTCCCTGTACAACACAACCATCGTCTAAGCAGGACAGTCACAAAGTCCACCACATACACACACTAGCAAACAACCACTACACATGTTCTTTATAAACAAAAGGAACTGTAACTTGCTCAGCATGTCTAAAAAGCGATGCAAGCATTGAGCACATGTACTTGAGGTAAAGTGAGATCAAAATACAAAACATGGCCACAATACATGCAAGGTGTCTCCTGGAAAGCCGGGGACTCAATTAAGGAACCGTGGTGAGAAATGCGTCGTCAATTAAGCTTCAATTTTGCATCCATGGCGACACTTGTTTTGTTTCGAGTAGGGGGGGGGGGGGGTGCACTGTGGTGAATCTTTGCTCCCTCTAATGCAGAATCCTGCACACGCCTATGGCAATGATAGATCGGCGGGAGATGTCGAGCATACATCTGCCACATCGCAGGCACAGTTGACGCCTCATAGAATTGGATCGTGCCTGCGTCTGACAAACTTTTGTTTTGAACTGGTTGCAGATGAATTTAGCCACGCTTCAAAGGGCAGCACATCTTGTGAAAAAGGCAGATTAATGTCTTTTGATATGCATGGGGCCCCATGTGCACTGCGGAGAAGGGATGCAGGCACAAGGCGTTTACTACTAACATTTTGTCTGAAACTGCCTTCAATCCCAAAAACAGGTTGCAGGCACATATATGCTGACCCCCTCCTGTAAAAGCGTCTACAGTAGACTCCCTTTAAGACGAACTCCAAGGGACCATGAAAATTGTTCGTCTTATCAGAAGTTCGTCTAATCAGGAGGGCTTCCAAAAACGATGTTTGAGCATGCAGAGTGTCCAAATACCTCGTATATGAGAACAAATGAATAAAATGGCCTTTCAGGAAAATAAACTGCAATACAAGCATTTATTGGACTAATGATTGTGTACTACACTTTGCAGTAGTAAGGCATCAGGCATTGTTGACTGTTACCCAGTCTGTTATTTTTTTGTGTGTCTGTCGTGAAAATCGACGGCCTGCTACAAAAGCAGACATCTCGCTTAACTTTTGAAGATACCCTTCAGTGCTCTCACACTGTTAAAAAAACTGCACTAAAGTGTCTAGGCAGGCATCAGCTGCATCACAGGTAACTAGTGCAGATTCAGGCATAACATTCAAGCTGTCATCTTCAGCAGCAGTTTCCGATGGTAGGTTAAGCACTTCTTCAATCAGAGCGTTCAGTGTGTCAGCCCTACACGTTTCCACACTTTCGTCAATGCTGACATACGCACTGATGTCAATGAACACACCCTTACTGCTCAGTGCAGAAACAATGCTTCTATCCTCCAAGTTCGCAGTGTGGTCCTCATTCGTAGTATCGCAGTCATTCTGCACTGAGCAATCACAAGCGCCACAAATCCTGCATGGCAGAAGGTGTTTGCAATAGTGGCTTGAGTAACCTGCTCCCAGGCGCTCGTCAGTAAGTGGACAGCACCTAACAGGTTAACTGTGTACTCTTTACTGCTCTCCATGCAAATCAGCATCCTTTGCAGCAGAGAGCGACGATAGTGCCTCTTCAAGCTACAATTTACTCCTTGGTCCATAGGCTGCAGCTTCGCTGTTGTATTCGCTTGTAGAAACTCCAGTCGGATGGCATGAAGTCCGGCGACGTGACCGTGTCCGAGACAGTTGTCAACAAAGAACTTTTCTCTTCTGTCTCTGGAAGTGGCGATCCATCTCTTGAAGCCACTGCTCGAAAAGTGCCTGCGTCATCCACGCTTTTGAATTAGCCATATACGTGACCGGCAGCGTTTTTATGGTTTTAAAGCAGCGTGGTGCTTTAGATTTGCCAATCACCAGCAACTTTAGTTTGTCAGTCCCAGTCATATTTGCGCCCATGAGGACCGTTACTCGAAGCTTGCTCCGTTTGCCCGCCACGCAGTCATCACCAGCAAATGCGAGAGTTTTATTTAGGAGTAGCTGGTAGAAAAGCACAGTTTCGTCCACATTGTATATGTCTTGAGGGTTATATTCGTCCATGAGTTCATTCATCTTGTTCTGCCTCCAATCGCTGCAGACCGCTTCATCCACTGCAGCAGCCTCGCCGACAACACAACGAAAGGCCAGTCCATGCCTTTTTCGAAAACGGTCGAGCCACTCATCGCTGCACGCAAACTCGACATTCAGTCTCAGGGTAATTTCTTCCGCCTTAGCTTTCAGTAGCACTCCATTCACTGGCAAATTCGCACTTCGCTCTCTCTGCACCCAGGCAAGCAGAACGTCTTCAAGGTCTTTGTGCATAGCTGTGCGCATCCTCTTCCGCTTCGGCGCAAGCTCACCATCTTCCAAAGCACTGGTAATCCGCACTTCGTCCTTCACGATACCGCTCACGGTACTTTTCGCAATGCCGAACTTGCGCGCTATTTCAGTCTTTGAAAGCCGGTCGGCGCGAACTTCGGTAAAAACTTCGGCCTTCTCACGAAGCTCAAGCAGCTTTTTTCGAGTTGTTGGCCGACTAGCCATAGTAGCAACATGGCGAACACGGCGCGCACGAAAACAAACAGCGCACACCACGAGGTGACAGCGTACAGCCTGGTAGAAAATTGTGGGACACGACGCGCACACCCGCCACGAACAATGGATCTGTGCACTTCGTAGTAGGCGTCGTTGGTGGGCAGCAAAGGCGCGGAGCTCGGTAGCACTGGCATGACGACACTATCACGTGATTACCATTGGGAAACATCATAGGCTGCTTTTTCTTCTCACCATTTTTTTTTCTGCGTTTCGCTAGTTTTGCTGGCCGGGCCGCACATGCTCTTTTTTTTTTTCTCTCTCTTCCTCCTTGCGCTCTGTTTCGTTCTTTCCCGAGGTCGTACCAAGACAGCCGGCGCGACGCGAAACGCGAACCTACTCCTACTGCAGGGACAAAAAGGAATGAGCGGGGGAACGGTGGGAGAGGATGAGCAGCGGCACTCTTCCGCCTTAGTAGAATCACATTTCCGACGCCGACGTGCTTGGGTCTGCGTGCGTCGGCGGCACGGATGGTCGTGGCACTGAAAAGCTTTTTCTTTTTTTTTCTTTCCGCTGAAGTGCTGCTCGAATGGTCGAGTAAGCTGTGCGGGTGGGGTGCAGCCGGCCATGAAAATTCATCTTAACCGATTAGCGATTGCAAAGTGTTCATCTTAAGCGGATTTTTTTGCATTGACTCTATGGGGAACAAAACAAACAACCTCCACTGTTCATCTTAACTGAGGGTTCATCTTAAGCGAGTTCGTCTTAACGGGAGTCTACTGTACTTACATGTGCCAATATATCATATGTGCCTTGCAATTAGTTCAGTGTTTTTTTTTTTTCCCACAGTTGCATGTGTGCAAAAAAAAATGTCTAAGCTGGAAAATTTGTCTTACATAGCAACTAAATAGAGGGAAATTTCTATATGTATTTGTGCGTAGTTGATGAATCTGCTAAGCTTCCCGAGTACATGAAGAGATGCTCGCACTTGTCTATCTGATGGCTGCCATTTTGTCTTCCCATGAGTGCAGAAGAAAGAGAAGCGGATGCAGCACTCGTTGAAGGAGACGGAGTTCCTGAGGCTCAAGCGCTCGCGGCTGGGCGTGGAAGACTTTGAGCCGCTCAAGGTGATCGGCCGAGGTGCTTTTGGCGAGGTTCGGCTGGTCCAGAAGCGAGACACAGGCCATGTCTACGCCATGAAGATTCTCCGCAAGGCTGACATGCTGGAGAAGGAACAAGTACAAATGCTCGCTGTTCTGTTCTCGATGCAGTGTAAAGGGGTTCCGGATGGAAATGATACTGATCAACTATGTGCTGCCTTAGAAAAATCTTGCATTCAGAGTAATAGGTACCTTTTACTAGAAGCTAGTCATGCAAGCAAAGCTTGAATGTTTCGGTCCACTGTTTCATAATTGCGATGAGAACAGGGCTACAGGAGAAGGAAGTTTCAAAGAGCATGTGCTAGCTTGCAGTTAAATTTGTTATTAAATATGAATGCAAAAAAAATACTTTAGTGCAAAGAACAATGAAAGCTATATTGAAACATACTGCATTTCTGTGGAGACGAAAGGAAATGGCGGCGTCCGTGTGCTGTTCGATGTCAGTGCAAGTTAAAGATCACCAGGTGGTTGAAATTACTCCGTAGCCCTCCACTACGGCTCCTATTTCTCTTTTTCCTCTTTCATTCCCACCTTCCTTCCCTCTACAGCATGGTTCAGGTGTCCACAGAGCAAGTGTGACAGATACTGCGCCTTTCCTTTCTTGTGGACCAATTACTGTTCTCACAAAGATAAAGGGTACTGGCTTATATATATTCTTTCAAGTTTTTATATATCTGGTGACTATCTTGATATTTTGCAGGCCAGTTTATTTTTGTGTAATCATAATATGGAACGGGAGCTTGCACCTGCATGTGACAATACGCAATAACACGAGAAATGTGCTGCTGTCTTCAGGAAGTTCCTGTGTGTGGCTTGAGCATAGCATCTAATCTGCTGAATGTAAAACCTTTTGCATTATTTATTGTGGTGACTCATGTGCTATAGCATGCCTCCACGACACAAGTACAGATCTGTTTTACCATGTATCCTTCAGAGATAAATTACAGAAGTTGGGAGATTAATTGCAGAAAAATGGAGTACCAAAATATATAATAAGCTTCACCTAATAGGGAGCTTGCATGAAGTGATGCATGCTGGGTAATCCGCCATGATGTCGTTGGCAGCAGACGACACAGCACAGCACTACCACACAGCCTCGTCTACATGGTCGCATAGTGCGCGCAGACGATGCTGACGCGATCAGGTAGGCTGACTGCGGGTTATTCACGATTCCAAAAGTATGTCTGCGCAAGGGCAAAAAAGGCAAATGATTCCTCTAGAGAAGCCGATGCAAATGGCTCGCATGAACCATTCACATGCTAGATCGACGCCAATCTGAGCGAGTATCAAACTCCTCGCCAGAACTAGAATACATGAATATCGGCGATGTCGACAGGTGGCCAGGTCCAGATGCATAGTGCAGTCAGACGTTCACACGTAGCTTGAACAGGTGCGCATAGCACTGCTTTTCATTTCATCATGGCGCGCCCGATTTTTCGGGCACAACATCGACGCGTACGTTCCTCAGAAATCTGCCGACAATTGCACGCACGTGAGGGCAGCACACGAAAATCTACGTAGATCGTCGAAAATGGCATGGCATTTGCTCATTTGCACTTGCTCAATTGTACTTGCGCTGCCTGCCGTCTGCTGCCAGCGGCAACATCATGGCAGATTACCCAGCATGCATCATTTCATGCAAGCTCCCTATAAAGCCTGTCATAGGTAAACGGAAGTCATGCTCACACCAAAAACGTTTTACATTTTTGTTGCCTTCGCGTCGGACACATTCGCCTTACACACAACTTTACTCTTGTAAAACGAGACACCAAGTGCCTTTTGCGTGGAGATGATCGTAAATCACAATTCATGTTCATGCTGTGAGCTGGAGATGTTAAGGTAAAAATTAGGGGATTTAAGCATGGCTTGAACCTAGTGATATGAGTGAAAGCTGTGTTAAGCATGGTTGTGCTTGGTTTGACGGTATGAATTGGGGTAGTGGGTGGGAGGGGGGCTCAATCTTTGCCTCGAGAGTAGTCGCGAATAGCCGTTGTAACACCACCTTTTCAATCCACAAATTTGTTTTTCATATTTAATATTAATAATACAGTAAAATTTCGGTGATATGAATCCAGTTGATACGAATTTTGGGATGATACGAATTCGCGAAATTCCCCGGCCAGAGTGCATTGTGTACAATGTGCAAAACTTCGGATGGTCCGAACACTCTCCTGCGCCACTACGGATGATACGAACTTGCGAACTGCGATCGCAACCTTGATCACTACGCACTGCCTGCACATCGTTGACTCCGCGATCGCTAGCCGTGCTGTATGTATACACATCACGAGCAGTTTGTCGCGAGTTTGTCGCCGACGTCGCGATTTTCTGCCGGGCTCACGCCGCGAAAAGCTTCCAGTGGCGTGCGGGCCACAAACGACAGATGTCACAACCGCCGTAGCTGGCAGCGGCCTACGAAGCAGGTGCGCACGGACCAGACATCGTTAACTCCACAATCACGATATGCGAGCAGTTTGCGGCACCACACGGCCTGCACGTCGCCATCCCCGCGTTGTGAGAAGTACGCAGAGGCGGGCGGACCGCACATCTCTGGCATCGCGATCGTTTTCCACGTGGCAAAAGGTTTGCAGCAGCCATCAGTAGTAGTCGGTGGTGCACGCGGCAACGGGCGCGCATTGGCTGCACATCGTAGACTTCGCGACAGCTGGTCGTGCTGTACGCGCCGCGAGAAGTCCACGGAGGCACGCGGCCCGTGCGTCGCCGATGTCACGATCGCCTGTCGCGCTGTGTGCGCCTTGAGTGGCGAGCTGTGACCGCGCGACCCTAATTAACTTTCTGTGTGACTGCTTTTCCCATGCTTCTGCATACTTATTTTCATTGGTTTTGACGACACAAATGTTTGGATGATACAAATTTTTTCACAACCCCGAGAGATTCGTATCACCGAGGTTCTACTGTAATAATAATTGGTTTGCAGGAAAGGAAAGATGCAGTATTTGTCACACTTGTTTCTGTGGACACCTGAACTGAACTGTGAGGGAAGGGAGGAAGGTGGTAGTGAAAGTGGAAAGAAAGAGAAAGAGGAACTGTATTAGAAAGCTAGCGAGTAATTTCGACCACCTAGGGTTCTTTAACATGCACTGGCATCGCACAGCACATAGACACCTCTTCATTTCGCCTCCATCGAAATGCAGCTGATGGAGGCTGGGATCGAACTGGGTATTCCGGCACAGTAGTCTGGCATCTAATGACTGCACCACCATGGTGGGGCTTCATATTTTTTGTTGTAGTTGGGTTTTAGGGAAAGGAAGGCTCAGTATATTTTTGAGTGGACACCACGGAATGGTGGACATTAAAATTGATGAGGTCAAGGCATGGCGGTGCGGCGTCATATTTTTTGTTGTAGTTGGGTTTTAGGGAAAGGAATGCTCAGTATATTTTTGGGTGGACACCACGGAATGGTGGACATTAAATTTGATGAGGTCAAGGCCACATCATCTTTTTGAAGGCCAAGCAACTAGATGGGCTGACTGGGCTGATACATGACGTAGTGATGCTTTCTCTTCAAAAAACTTCCCAGTATATTATTATCAGCGCATCCAATTCCATCAAAGTGAAAATTCACTTGTTGAAATTTCTTGTGTTGTTTCGTTCTTAAACGATGCAAGAATTCTAAATCAGCCATAGTGATTTAAAAATAACCATTTAACTTCCTCACACCATACAGACTTAATAAACCTTAAGTTTGATGTATGATGGCCGTAGTTGATATGTACCATAAGACCCAACATAAGACACAACATAGCACTTTGTCCCACAGCTTTTGGCACAAGTCATTGATGTTTGTTGGAGAGTTAGTCTGTGGGGCAAATCAAGAGTGTATAGTATCAGGGTTAACCTTTAGTCCTGGCTAACTTAGGCACAGGCTGTCATTGTAGAATTCCAGCCCTGCTTAGCGTAGCAACCTGAGATGCAAATGTTTTGGATATCAGATGGTGGCAAGAGTTGGCCAGAGCAGCATGGAAGCAAATTAGTGTGCTTTTCTGTACTGTGGTTACCGCTTTCAAGTGACAGAGGTGGCATAGCAATATTCAACAGTTCGTGAGCAGTAATTTCCAGAGCAGATATGATCAGTTCGAAAACTCAAGTTTGAGGTATGCGCACTGTAGTTAACTGTTTCTTGGTGGTTCAGACATGAAGGCAATGAGGCTGAGGCCATTATCTCTGATAGTTTTAAGTTTTTGCAGCACATTGAACACAATTATCTTGATCAATTAATAGTTAGCTAGTCATTTTTTATCTCAAGAGTTAATGAATAGTGAAGCTAATATTCTCTTATGTGATTGCTTTGCCAAGACCTGAAAAATAGTGCTCAAACACAATTTTTTTTTTATTATTTAAAACGCACCAAAACCAACACAAGGAACATTATGCAAAGTGTTCGAAGTAAACAGAAAACTGTTTTTAAAATGGACACTTATGTTTTACAACATGATAGCTTTCATACAGTGGCAGTGGGTGTGGGTTTTCATTCTCTTATTTTGCATTTTTCAGCTGTGGGTGCTTTAAAGGACTATAGACACCTCATTTTTGGGTTCATGTTTTATCATATGTAATGATGCCTAGGACATTACTGTACATGGATCACCACATCACATTTGCCTATGACTGATGAATAATTTATAATCGAATTTCTTTTCTCACCTGTTTCGGTTTCGTTTCGTTATTCTTGTGGGCAGAACTGTTGTTTCTGAAGTCTTCAGTTTGATTAGAAGAATGTGCCTGTTTTGTTATTTCCTTTATCAGCTTTTTGTTTTTAGTTATGCACTGAGTGGTTTTGATGCGTCCCTCCTCCTTTGTTGGGCCTGGACAGGTGGCGCACGTGCGTGCCGAGCGGGATGTGCTGGTGGAGGCTGACCACCAGTGGGTGGTGAAGATGTACTACAGCTTCCAGGATGCCATGAACCTGTACCTCATCATGGAGTTCCTTCCAGGGGGTGAGTAGCTCTGCTCTCCGTATCACTCCAAAAACTGAACAGGGGATGTGTGGTTGAAGACACCATACTTGCACTGGTGGGTAAAATGGCTGTTCAGCAGGCTCTCGCAGCAAAGCGCGTGTAAGTTGGCAGTGCGGTGCTGGCTGGCATTTACATAACTGCCACAGTCACTTTTTTTCAGCGACTCTCTTGTCTTCTCCTCTTGTTGATGCCAAGCAGAGCTCGCAGGAGGGACAAGGGGCATTTTGGGGCTTGGTTACAACAGCACTCAGCCCCGACGACCTCCGGCGCTGCATGGTTATACACAAAAAACAATACACACACAAGAGAATACACGCACAGATGATGCATTCCCTCCTGGTTTAATTCGCTTGTGTGTGTATTGTTTTTTGTGTATAACCATGCAGCGCCGGAAGTCGTCAGAGTCGTATAGCCTACTAGCCCGCTCGCAAGTACTACTGAGCACTCAGCCATACTAGCTGCTTCTCATTAGCCTATGCCTTGCTTGGAGAACCGAAAATTATCATACAGAGATGGGTTGCATTGTGCTTTGGTGAGACGCGGCGTTAAGAGTTCTGCATAACGTCTTGTGAACTGCTGAATGGGTCTGTCTTCATAGCTGAACATGCATGCCTTGCATTAGTCATGTTGAATGCCTCTGATTAGGAGATTGGCTTCACTGGGTCGGTCTGTCGATCCCAGGGGACATGATGACTCTGCTGATGAAGAAGGACACTCTGTCGGAAGAGTGCACGCAGTTCTACATTGCGGAGACGGCACTGGCCATTGACTCCATCCACAAACTGGGGTTCATCCATCGCGACATCAAGCCAGACAACCTGCTGCTGGACGCCAGGGTGAGTGAAGTGGGGTCGGAGAGCAGCCATTCTTTTTTCACGTTTTCGCGTGCTTGTGTAGCTTGCAGTCTCTGTGGCAGAAATGGGCTGTGCTCTTGTACAAGCAGCAAGTGAGAGGATGGCGGTAGACTGTCTGGCTCAATTTAGCTTGTGATGGCCAAACCAAGATTTCACTTCATTTTGTTGGCTGCTGGAACTGCGAGTACTGGTTAGCAGGGAGAGCATTGTGCAATGTGTGATGCATGAATGGTCACAATTGCTAACGAGATGTTGAAATGAGTTGGCACTGCCTAAAGCTCTGTTCTTTGTGTATACTATTTTCCAGGAGCAACGGCGTGAGGGCACGAATGCATTTTTGGTCCTCACCTCTCGCTTTCAGAGTACACAAAGAAGTCTTGAGGCTTTATATTATGTTTGCCCATTCGTGCATGATGCCAAAAGTGCCTTGGCATTGACTGTGCACTGCATACATAGCAGTACTGTGGTTTTCTACATAATTACATGCATATCTGCAACCTGCAGCATAACATGTTGCTCTAGGCTGCGGAAGGCAGAGATGTGCTCGATGAAGACACTCTGTTGGCCATGAAAACCTTCACATTAATGGCAAAGGACCTAAAATGCTGTGATGATATATGAGATCAACAGGCTAATGCAGCAAAGAACGACATTAAGTGATGCTTGCAGCACGGGAAAAGGGAAGAGCATGGTTGAGCAAAGGAGCCCCAGCACACAAAATAATCAGATAACAAATAAATAGTAAAGTCAGTTCAACCAGATCTTGGATGCAGCGGCTTTGACAGTATGTGAGACTTATTTCGAATGCCCAACCTTAATTACGATGCAGACAAGTTTTTGAAACAAAATTCTTTCCAGGATTTCTGCAGTGCTGCTTGTGATGGGTGTGACCATTCACGGCTTATCCAATTATGGTTTGTGTCGATGTTATAATTCACTGGTTTTTCATTGAGTTTATGAATGGTTTTTCTAGCGAGTCAGGCATCTTGGCACACTGTGTGTTCTTGCTAATAAGATTGCGTTAATGTGAAGGTGCCTACATTTTCACTCGCAAATGGGTTCTTATCAATGCGTGGGCATAGGTCGGCGCACTCACTCATGAGTGCACTCATATCGCCTCACTCACACTCACGCAGTGGTCGTGAGTGTGAGTGGTCATGAATGGGAGTGGCCATGTGTGTGAGTGCGAGTGAGTGGCCGGGAATGGGAGCGGTCATGAGTGTGAGTGAGAGTAGCCATGGGTGGTCATGAGTGTGAGTGTGAGTGAGTAGCCGTGAACAGGACCGGGCATGAGTGTGAGTGCGAGTGAGTGGATGCGAGCGTGGACGGGCATGTGTGTAAGTGTGAGTGAGCAGCCGTGAATGGGAACAGGCATGAGTGTGAGTGAGTGGACGTGTATGAGAGTCGTCGTGAGTGCTAGTGTGAGTGAGTGGCCATGAATGAGAGAGGGCATGAGTGTGAGCATGAGTGAGTGGACGTGTACCAGAGTGACAGTGAATGTGAGTGTGAGTGGACGTACGTGAGCAGGAGTGGCCATGAGTGTGAGTGCGAGTGAGTGGGGTCGAGTGTCACTGGTCGTGAGTGTGAGTGAGCCCCTCTTAATGGTGCCGACCTATGTGCGTGGGCCATGTGATTTACCTCCTTTAGGCTGCCATCACAGAACATCCTGTGATCTTGCACCAGATGTTGCTACATCAGTAGGCTTCAGTGGAGCAGAAGCCAGCAGGACATTTATTGGAAGGTACCCTGGTGTGCATAGTGCCCTCATTGTGACTGATGCTGCTAGCACTTTGAAAGTTTGCTGCAACTGCTGGCACCCAGTGACGTGTTGTTATGTTGGCTTCAAGGCTTTCTTCGTTGCGTGTGTGTTCCAGGGGCACATAAAGCTCTCGGACTTTGGGCTCTGCACGGGACTGAAAAAATCTCACCGAACGGAATTCTACCGGGACCTCTCACAAGCCAAGCCATCGGATTTCAGTGAGTGCTCCCCTTGTGTCATTCAGCTCAACAGAATCGTCGTTGCTGTGGGTGCGGTGGCAAATGAAATGAAACAAGATAGCAACTTATATACCATTGCTGTGGGGCAAGAAATGGGTTAACTCGCTTATCAGGCATTTCATTTGCATTGAGATTCCTCACTTTCACTGGCGGCTGACAGCAGCATTTAGTGATTTGTAACGATGTGAACTAAGTCGATCGATATTTCATCAAGGGCACACAGTGCACACAGCATGTGCTTAAAGGAGTACAGACACGTCATTTTCGAGTTAGTGTTTTATCATCTGTAATGATGCGTGAGACATAACTAAGCATAAATCGTCTTACATTTGCCTGCGGCCGCTGAATAATACATAATCGAATTTCTTTTCTTACCAGTTTCGGTTTCAACAGTCGAGAGATGGCTGTGATGTCAGTCATGTCTAGGTCAAGTGAGAGATGAATAAAACAGCGATGTAATTGTTCCTGTGGCGTTCTAACCACCAGAACATTAAAGCCAGCCTGCCTCAAGGACAGGAATCGCAAAAGGTGAAGCGTCGTCAATTATGTCACTGTTTTTTCATGCCCCACGTCACCCTGGACTTGATTGAAGTCACAGCCATCTCTCGGCTGCTGAAACCAAAACTGGCGAGAAAACAAAAAACAATTAAAAATTATTTAGCAGTCGTAGGCAAAAACCACGTGGTGATCCATATATACAGGAATGTCTTATGCATCAATAACAAAAGGTAAAATGCCAACAAAATTTGGTGTCTGTAGTCCTTTAAACTGGTCACTTTCAGATGCCCTGGTGCCAGGCCTGGTGCAACACAGTATGCACTTACTTATGTGCTCGAAAAATACTATGATTATGGAGTTGCAGGTTTATGCTTACTTGCCTTTGTGGTTGTACGGCTTCAGTTTGAGTAAATTGCTGAAATTTTCTGTTCATGGATCTCAGTGCTATCTCAGCTCTTCTAGGCCTTGCTAAATCCTTCCACATGTGTTGCCAGAAAGCACAGTGCCATGTCATACCTCTCAGCCATCAGTTGTGGTAGCTGAGAGTAGGTCAAATAACTAGAGTACTGAAGGGCAGTGTATGCGTGAGTGTAGCACAAATAAATGTATGGTAGAAACTATGGCATTCAACATTCCTTTCAAATGTGCCCATTTGAGATGCTTAGTTGAAGCTTTATTTCTGGCCATTAGCGAGTGAAATAGTGCTGCAATGTCAGCGTCGTCTATTCGTGAGGTCTGGTGGCACATGCTACAGGATGGGTGTGCATTGCACTCCACTACTGGTCTCCACAGTGTCGTGTTGCTGTGCACTTGTCTTGTGCGCACCACAGCCGAAAGCATGGCATTGAATTGCATGATTGACGTGCATGATTGACGACCAACCAAACATGCGGCACTGCACAAGTACGATGCAGAAAACTTTGTGGGTGCCGTCAGGCAAAGGCACCTTTAATTTGATCTCATAGCTGAGGAGCACAAATTTGCAAATCATTTGCCAATGTGTTCATGAACATGCAAAAAAGAAAAAAAAAAAAAAGATGTCAGCATAAGTTTTCTGCTCCTTTTGTACCAAGGTGGCGTCCAGCTTTGCAGCTGGTCACCTGAGGCCACCATTGCTGCGGACGGCAGCTTGATCAATGGCACTGGTAATGATGATGCCCTTGTGAAATGGCAGTTATCAACTTGCACAGATGGTGCTGCTACCTTTTGCAGTTGGTATATCCTAGTTGAAATTGCAGATAAAAAGAGTGCATGGGCTTCTGCGGAGAACAAATAGTCTGTGAGGGTAACAAAGTCGGGAGTAGATTAGTCTAATACAAATAAAATATGTTATTCGGTTCATATTCGATTGGAAAAATTGTTATTCAGAGTTTTCAGAACATTCAGAAATTACCGCAGTACACCGGGAATTTTCGGATATTCTAGCTCTAAGGATTAGTCTAAAATTGTTGGGTAAACTTTCGTTAATTTAGCCTTCACGGGACCTGAAAAAAAATGTTAGAATTGTCAAATGGGTCTGGAAAAAAAAAACTGATGGAACTAGTTTGCATCACAGTAATTTAATAAATGATCATCTAGTGGCTCTAAAGTTTTTATTTAATGCACAATTCTGCAGGCCTTCATTTAGATTCATTATGATGTTTGTTTGCACTTAGAATTTATTTGTCTATTTAACCTTTAGGTGGTACCTGTTCACAAAACAGTCCAGTCTTATTTTGAGGATTCTTCACTGCACAGTCCACATTGGTGTAGTATCGCTGTGGAGTGCACTGTGTGGCGAAACTATTCAACCAGTGCACAATTTCAGCATACTGGAAATGGCATGTAGATGCATGTGAGGGGTGTATACTGAGGCTTTAGAGCTACATGAAGCCATTGCAAAGTAAAACTAGAAGAACAGTGACGCTGCAAGCAGCATCTGAAGCGGCGTGATTGGCCGATGTACCTGTCTGATCGCAGCTGTGGGTTGGCATGAAGTAAACGACAGCAAAAGCAGTTATGCGACTGAGCTATATTTTGGAAATATGGAACTTCCTGCCTGCCATAGCGCACACTTCGTGTGGGGGCATCAACTGTTCTATGCAGTTCAGGTTTGGGGAGGTCAATTTCGGCGATAGCTGGTTGTGTGGGTTATTCTTCAACGCGATCCTCCATCTGGATTAACTGGGACAAGTCTGCCCATGTCTGAATTCCATAGATTTACATGAGTGTCACCAGGGACCGCACTCCTAGTCCTAGTTCGAATTATTCAAATATCTGAATTAGCTGGTGCTAATCAGATTTAATGCACCATGGGCAATCCTGTAACAAAAAAGCTGAACAGTGATTGCTCTTCTCTATTTTTCTATTCATTCTTTCTGATTCAGTATTCGATGTTTGAAAGCATTTATTTATATTTGATTCATATCTGAAAATTTCAGTATTCACATACCCTTATTAGGAAGTTTACATAGATAAGGTGACCGCAGCTAGCACAGTACAGGGTTTTTATTTCAGAGATATGGCTTTCAGACCTGCAATAGACATATAGTAAAGCCTTGTTAACTCAACCCCTGCAATTTCGGTAATTTGGATACTTCGGATTGCTGCCAGAGTCGTGCTAAGCATTCATGCAAGTCTGTGGCATAGGTTGGCAGAATCACTCATGAGTTGACTCACTCGGGCTTGCTCACTGTGACATTTTGCCCTCATGCGCTTTTTGTCCATTTATTGACTGCAAAGAGGAGGAAAGATTTACCGCCGTGACAAAGAACAGGGCACGGTGGCTTGGCAACATCTCTCAGTGTCCGGAACAGTGAAATCTATAGAAAGTCTTCCTGTGTGTGCTCCCTGCTATATTTTGTACATTTTGCACATGATGAATGTTGCCACTGATGCTTTTAAAGTGGTTAAAGGCCTAGTCTAGTCCTTTCTGACGCTGTTTATGCCTGTTGTCATGCTGTAACATTAAACTCCAATTATTTGATAACAAAGTAAAATTCAACTGTATTGCTTCACTCTCATGACAAACGATCAACCAAAGCACAAAAAACGAAGCCTCCTACATACTTGAAGGTAAGTTTCAAAGAAATGTACCTTCAAGTATGTAGGAGGCTTTGCCTAAGGGTAAGTTTCTTTGAAACTTACCCTTAGGCTAGTATAGTAAACTTAGCCCAGTAAAAAGCTCTTCTTGATTAAGGGTACGTCTTTGTCAGCGCTACTTGGAGTAAAGAGGTTGCTTAGCTCTGAGTAAACTCAAGTGAGCGAGTCCTGATGAGTCGAGAGTCAAAATGAGCGAGTGAGCCCATGTGAGTCACTTGTTGAAGTATGTCGTTAGTCGCAATGAGAAGTTGACTCTGATTATGTTGCACGTTAGAGTGAGTATAAGTGCGTTGCAAGTGAAAATGAGTTCACGGGTTTGATGAACCCGAGCGTGTGTGGGTCTGAGTTTGAGTGAGCCCACAGGTTGACCAAAATTTTGAGGGAGCTTTCATTATTTTGCGAGGTATGGTCTGTTGCATCGAAAGCTTGTACATTCGGAACCACTAAATTATTGGTTAATTTTGATGGCCTATTGAATTATTGCTGTGTTGAGATGTGACCTGCCTGGCAGTTAGTATTGTCCAGATATTCATGCTGAAACCTGAACTGCATGTTACATTGTTTCCTGCGCCCAGCCGTGATTGCTGTGGCAGTTGTGTTACACCGCATTGGCAGCGGTGCATTGCTTGCAGCATGCTGGAGGCACATGTTCATGCCAAATTGTCACCATCAAAGAAAGGTAGCGACTGACGCCACTTTCTCTGTTTGTGGGCTCAGTAAACCCTGCCTTTTGGCAGCTTCACACTGATATATATTGTTTGTGAATAATTATTTCATTTGGCTAATGAATTTATTTTTCAGCACAGAGTTTTATTTGTCGTTAATCCTTCCGGGCTGAGCAGCTGGTTCATATTTACGGTAGAGACACCTAATGTGCCTTTTTTACACTTGTGACATACCTGGAGACATTTGCGAAGAGGTCACTGTTACCATTTTTGTTTGCAGCGTCAAATCCGATGGACTCCAAGCGGCGAGCAGAGAGTTGGAAAAAGAACCGGCGGCAGTTGGTAGGTCCAGCCTTCACACCTTATTTTGTCAAGGCAACAGTGAATTACTCTGTATTGGGGAACTTGGATGCAGTCATTGAGAGAATGAGAGAAGCAAGCAACACACCATCATTGGCAATGCATTGTCCCTGTTCTGCCTTTCATTACTGCTACCTTCAACTGCAAACTCTGGAGGAAATGGCTGTTAGCCTTTTGCACATTCTGATAGTTCTGTGACCACACCACCACTCGAGTCATCAGCATGCTTCTTGTACATAAAGTACCGTATTTACCCAATTCCAACGCACACTTTTTTTGGGAAAACAAGTCTTAAAATCGCATGTGCGTTAAATTCGGGTACAAACTGAAACTGCCCCATAGCTGCCCATCGTCATCACCATAATACAATGTGGCAGCTCACGTGTTGCTGGAAACCATGGGAGCACGTTTGCTTGTCGTTATCTGCGTCGCAGGAGCCATTTGCAACCGGTGTGGTGCTTGTCACTACTTGTCATTCCTCTTAGCGAGCATGGCACAAAAGAATTCACAGGACGAACCGCCTCGCCTCGCTTTTGCTACGTTTATGGCGTGAGCTCGTCATCCGTAGCATGACTGTGGTATTATCCAGCAGCCTCTCCATACGATATAGTTTTTGAGAATAGATGCAGTGGCTATGAAGACAAGTCGTGTCTGCCAATAGAATAGCTTTAAGCATGAAGTTATTCTGCACGCAGAAAAGAGCAGCAATAGGCATGAAGCATGTCATTTTGGTGTGCCAGAGACTTGTGTTCGCGATTGGCGAAGACTGAAAACTTCAATCTTAGAGTGCAAAACGTCAAGAGTGGGGAGGTTTCCTAACCTTGAAGATGAGCTGGCCGACTTCGCAAGGCAGCTGCATGTGGATCACGTGCCAGGCACCACCAAGGTGCTCAAGGTGAAGGCCCTTGAGTTTGCGCTTAATCGAGGCCTCTCAGGAAGCCAATTCAAAACAAGATGGAATCTGATAACAAGACTCGTGAAGCGCAAAGGATTTTCACTTCGTAGACAGACTGGTGTGTGCCAGAAGCTTCCGGAGGCTTTCGAGGAGAAGCTGATTTTCTTTCAGCGATACATTCTATCGTTGCGACACAGCAACACGTATCAACTTGGGCAGATCGGGAACGCTGACCAAACTCTTGTCATATACCCGCCAATAACACAGTGGAGTCGACTGGGGTGAAACAGGTTCGAGTGATTCTGTCCAGCAACGAGAAGACCCGGGTAACCGCAATGTTGGCTCGTACTGCAGATGGTAGCAAGTTGGCTCCTTTTCGCGCAAGACACTCCCCAAGTTTGTGAACTTTCCACGAGGCATTATAGTGCATGCCAATGAGAAAGGATGAGGACACGGATCTAGTCAGACTAGATTGACTGTGTGTGGCGCAAGAGGCCGGGTGCTAGCTTGGGGCTCCGCTCCGTGCTTGTTTTGGACGCCTTCAAGTGCCACTTAGACCAGCGTGTCAAAGACAAGCTTGCAGTTTGCCAGACGGACCTTGTGGTGACACCGGGTGGGATGACTTCCCAGCTACAGCCACTAGATGTACGTATTCAACAGGTCCGTGAAAGACCGCAGTCGCGCAGTGTACAGTCAGTGGTTAATAAATGGCTACCACACTTTCACAGCAAGCAATAGGCTGAAGCGTGCCTCAGTCGAGGAAATGGCCAGGTGGTGGCTGAAGCTTGGCTTGGAATTTCATCAGTTATGGTTGTGAAGGCATTCAAGAAATGCGGAATTTCTAATGCCATAGACTGCACTGAAGACGAGATGTTGTGGTCGGAGAGTGAGAAGGAGATGTCCGAGAGTGACAGTGAATAAGTTTGAGTGAATAAATTGCCTGTTTCTACCTGAAAATATAGAAATGGTTACACATTTTTTTTGTTCGTGGAAATCACATTCACGTTAGAAGCGGGGCTTGCAGTTTTTTTTTTTTTCGATCCCCGAAATTGGGGTGCATTAGAATCTTAGTTTGCAATTTTTGTTTTGTTTTGTCGTAAATCGGGTGTGCGTTAGGATCGGGGGCGCATTTGAATAGGGTAAATACGGTAAACAGAACAGCATTGTTTTATTAGCTTGACATCTGAAGAGGAAGAAACAGCTTTATTAATGTAGTAGCATTAAATGCCCCGTTGTGCAGAAAATCCGGTGTTGCAAGCAAAGAATCACAGGCTTGGTTGGCACTGGCAGGTGACATGGCCAGGCACACCCTTTGTCAAAAGTTTAAAGCCTAGGGGGTCTACTTCTGAGCCATACTATGTCACTCATGATGCATTCCCAGGTTTCCACATTTGGAATATTTTTCCTCCTGCCCTCTCCAATGGCTACGATTTCCACGATCATTAAAGAAGTCATAATATACGGTTTAAAAGCAAACCTCCTGGACTCTTTTGACAAAGGCTGTACATAGTAGTTAGCATACATCGTGAGACCATATCACCTGGCAGTAGCTGCCAACTCGGGCAGGTGAGCACTCCACAGCTGCTGCCGTGTGTCACCTGTGCCTGTCACTAGCATGAATGATGCGTGTGCATAACGGGTTGGTAGTTTGTTTCCAACCAGTGGAGCTCAAGAAGGAGAGGCTTGCATGTGCAGAGCAGGTGTGTGGAAAGGGTGGTTTTTGTTTTGCTGCTGAAAATTTATCCGTGTCTCTGCATCACCAATAGAGTCAAGCATAAATGCATCAACAACTAGCTCGTGCGTGTTTCAGCTTGTACTTGCTTGATGATGATAGAGTTTACTTAACACACGCTCTGCTCACTCACACTATGTGTCTGCTTTGCCTAAAAAACAAATGAGCTGTGGACTTGAAATCTCTGGTATTCAGGTGTGCTGTGGGTGGTGAGCCAACAGTTGCTCGGAAAGCAGTGCTGAAATCTTGCTTACTGGTGAATGTTTGACCTTCCTCTCATTGACATGTAGTTTGGCTTGTCAGAGAGCTTAGCATTTGCCAAAGGCCTCTCTTTGGACTAAGACAGATGGGGTGGGGTGCCTGTGTGCTGTGCTCTGGTTAGTTTACACCTGCACTAGAGGCAGAGTTGTAGATGGACCCTCGTTGGAGCGTATGCGCATGCTGAGTGCTAAGCTTAGTTTGTGGTGTTGCCAACATGTCACTGTGTGCAGGCATACTCCACGGTCGGCACACCCGACTACATTGCACCCGAGGTGTTCCTCCAGACGGGCTACAGCAGCTCCTGTGACTGGTGGTCCTTGGGTGTCATCATGTACGAGATGCTCATCGGTACGTCTCACTTTCAGCTGCTGAGCAGAGCAGTTAGGGCTGCTGTCAGTGTGGGCAACAGTAGTGGGTCCATATGCCTGGCGAGACTGTGCTCCAGAGAACCTGGCATCTGCATTGTGAGGTGGTAAAGTCGAACCCAGATATATAGAACCCGGATAATTTGAATTTTCGTTATATCGAACTCACGGAATATCCCTTTAAAAACCCCATGTAAAAGTATAAGAAAGCTGTGTCGTATATCGAGCTCCAATTTCACCGGTCATTCAATATGTTGAACTCTACACCATATAATGGAAGGTGCGCCTTTCCCTAAGAAAGTAGCATCACCCTCGGCCGTTTGCCACATGACGTGTTGAAACCACACGTAGAACGAACAAGAGTTACCAGTTCGGCGACAGCTGGTCTAGAGCGGCGCCGCATGCATCTGCGGTGATCGTTTGCTGCTCGCCAGCATGTGATGTTTGCAAGCCATGTGCGTGAAGGAACGAGAGGGAACCGGTTTGGCAACAGTGGGTATGGAGCAGATGCAGCCAATGCAGCCAATGCAGCCATTGTGTTCGGAAGAGGGGGAACAGCACGATAGAGCAAAGCGCAAGGGTGTGTCCATTCTTCTGCCGAGCTTTCTCTCTCCCCTTTCTCCTCTCTTCTTCCCCGGTATTCGTTCGCAGCAGCACGCACTATGCATGCGCTGACAAGCCAGCCTGGCCCGTGGCAGACAGAACGTCGGACGCTTTCTCCAATGTATGTTGTGAACCCTCTGTGCACGGCGTATGACAAGCGATGCGCATCCTGTGTAGTGCTGAACGTGCAGCGTAGAAACTCTATGGCGGCTGCGGATATTAAGAAGTGGAAGATTTTTTTTTTTGCGGGAGTCGTTCATTCTTTTTGTCGTGCTGAATGTGCAACGTAGCGTAAGCTATGTTGGCTGCTGAAGTTAAAGGGGCACAGTGACGTTTGTCAAGCTGCTAAATCCAGCCAACTTCTAGGTTCTTTACACCGTGCCGACGTCAAAGAAGACTACGAGAATTGGCGCACGGATACGAGAGTTATTCGGTTTATAACATTCTTAATGCAAGAAAAAAAAAGAACAGTGCGTCTGAGTCAGTGTGAGAGAGAGCCCTTCTTCCATTTCGCTCGCCCAGCGCTAGACTTGGGCGGAACCTATGAGAAACGCAGCTTTCTGCTGACGTATCGGAAGCTAACCACCACGGTTGCCTGTCCAACTCAACTTTAGCTGCACTTTTTAGCAGCGTCGTTACCATGGTAATGACGTTGCGAAGGAGCTGTGCTATGGGGACCGGCTTCTCCGTCGTCCCAAAGCTAGTCTAGCCCACCAGACGCTGCTCCACACAATCTTTGCGGGCGTGTCAATGAGGTAGACCCGATGGTTAGCAAATCTGCGTCACCATTTTGGCCTTCCGCCGGCGTTCATCGCTGCTGCTGCTGCCATGGCTCACTCGAGCGCTACTTGTGCGAAAGTTCTAAAACAATTGCGAAAGGCGGCAACGGAGGAATGACGTACAGGTGCTAAGGCAAAGCCTACCCTGTACCTGTACAGGGCCAGCAAGGAGGTCATTTGCCGGGAACGACTGTATTACAACTCCTTGGGCAGTGGCCTGCTGGCGGAATCCCGCTGCGGACTCTGATGTGGCGAGTGCGCTTCATGAGCAATCTCGACAGTGCCATCTGTGGAACGTCGGCAGAAATAATCAGCCATGTGGTTTTGGATTGTCCAGCATTCTGCCGACAGCAGAGATCCAAGCATTGTCACCTGCCTTGGGATCCTTGGGATATGACGAGCTTGCAGGAGTGACCTTTGTACTTGTGACCGTAGTCTGGACAGCGAATTGGCAGACTTTTTTTTTTTTTTAATATTTGGCTTCACTGTGCAATTAGGCAGCACTTCAAGAACAGACACGGAATTAAAACACCTTTTATTTGTTTTCTGCTTAGTAACTTGAAGAACAGAATGTAAAATCTAAAGTGCTTGTTCAACCAATCAGCGAAGCAGCGCCCAAGTGAGAAGGAAATGTCGTATCAGTTAACGAACTTCGTCGTCGTGTGTCGCTCACATCGGTGCCAAAACGCTGATTGTTTAAGCGGATTAAAATATTAGGCGCCACGATTTCGCCGTTATGATTGGGCTTTGGGGCATCGGGAAGGTGTAAAAAATCTAGAGGCCGGCTGGAATTAGTGGTCTGGAGAATGTCACGGGGCCCCTTTAAGTGGGGACACGGGTCTTTCGGACCAAAAAATCATGAAAAAAGTCACTTCTCAGAAAATGCTATTTTCGAAATCAGTAGCTCTTTATCTACCTATCTGCTTTTTTCATCTCTACGATCAGTATATTAGTCACTGTGCCAATTTATATAACTGATATTGCCCGAATTTGGGCCGTAAACGGCCACCGAAACAACCATTTTTCGTGAGCATAGCTCCCACTTTGTGCGCGGCACCGGAAAGAGTCGTCTTTCATTTTCAAATTGCCGCCTCTGCCGTTTCCATTTGCCTATTTGTCACATAGGAAATAGCAAGAAAGAAAACGTGGCATTCGCAATCTCATTGGCTTTTCGGGTGCACGTGATGGCAGGGCGTCACTGCATTGGTGGAGCTGGCTGGCGGCAATTGCGGAGACGTGACGTAATCCATCTCCCTCTGTGCACACATATGCAGGCTACCCACCATTCTGCTCGGAGACGCCCCAGGAGACGTACCGGAAGGTGATGTCGTGGCGCGAGACCCTAGTGTTTCCTCCCGAGGTGCCCATCTCGGAAGATGCACGGGCACTTGTCCAGGGCTTCTGCTCGGAGGCTGACCGACGTGTTGGGGCACAGGGGGGCCTGGCCCAGATCCAGGCACAGCCTTTCTTTCGCGGTGTGGATTGGGAGCATATTCGCGAGCGGCCTGCTGCTATCCCCATGGAGGTCAAGAGCATCGATGACACCTCCAACTTTGATGACTTTCCCGACGTGGACCTCAAGATCCGTGGGTGTCTCTTCCATCTCCTCAGTTTTGCTCGCATGTGCACATTGGGTTGCTGTGCTGATTTCTTTGCTTTCATTTACACAAACTCTGTTAAACTCTGTTATGACGAATTCTTCGATAACAGAACATTGTGAGAGCATTCAATTAGTTTCTCGTAGGATTTGTTGTAAAAAAATATCCGCCTATGACGAACTGTTTCACATTTCTTTGATACAAACTTTTGCAGCAAACGCGAACCACTGTGACCCTTTGCAGGTGCTCATGAAGCATCCGAGTTGAGGAAAGGAAAAACGGACTGGCAGTCATATGATGTGATACAACAGATCTCCTTAGCAGCATTGATTGTGTCCTTGATTTTGCACTGGTCATCTTCTCATTTTGCCCTTGAATTTGATTTTCGTGCTGTTTTTTCATTCCACTGCTGTGTGTTAGGAGGAGGGTAAAGGTCTCTGGGTGGAGGCCTTTTCGAGTGGAGGTATAGGGAGGTGAGTGGTGTTTCGTAGGTGACAGATGCATTTTTATTTGCTGGTGGTTGGAGGTATCTTCTGGGTCCGGTGGTTGCCTGGAAGGTGCCCAGATCCCTGATCGGAACTCGTGGGAGGAATGCTTCACTCATATGCACACATTGACTAAGAATTGACTTTGAGGTATTACTTGCATTGCGTATGTGCTTAATGCGGAGAGCAGGTACAGTCGAACCTCATTATAATGAAGTCTCATTTTGCGCAGAAATTCGTTCGTTATATCCGATATTCGTTGTAAAAGTACATACAAATACCTACAAAAAAAAATTCTGTTCATAAACCCAAGTAAAGGCTACCCTAAAATGGAAAGCACAGAGCTGAAGAAAAAAGCATTTTTTTTTCTTTAAAGCATGGTATAAGCACGCGAAACCTTACCTTTCATTTTGCACTGCCAAGCAAAAATGAGCACACAAATCGGGATTTAGGCCATGCAGAACTGATTTATTTAAAAAACGACGTAATCTTCATTTGGCGGCACTTCACACTATTCATAAATTTCTCAACGAAATCGACACTGTGCAGCGCTTTCCCAATGTCAGCTGATTTGGCCACAGGTAGGTTCTCAAGGTACCTTCTCAATTTCTTCGCCATATCGGCGGCCTCGGTGCTGCTGAGAGCTCGCTCTTCGCCTTCTTCTTCACTCTCATCGCTGCTCGTAGCATCATCTGTAGGAAGCAGCTGATCGACAATTTCTTGGTCTGTCAATTCGGGCGCCACAGCCAAGTTGTCATCGGCAGCAATAAAGTCCTCGAACGTAACATTCGGAACCGCCAGTTGACGCCATCACGTCTCGTCGAAATTGTCCGCTTCACCTTCAGAATCGTGGGCGTCGTTGGGCTCAGTCTCGCTGGTGGATGGGGCTAGGCCAGCATCAACAAAGCAATTTCTTATTGTCGACTGTGCCACTTCGTTCCATGCACCGTACAGCATGTCCAGCGTAGTTTTGAGGTTTATGGCCGTTGATATGCCCCTGTCTACGTCAAATACGAGCTGCGTAACCAATCGCTTTCGGTAGCAGCATTTTAGTGAGCGAATGATGCCCCTGTCTAATGGCTGCAGCACTGAGGTCGAGTTTGGCGGCAAAAAAACTAGGCGGACCGCTTCAAGTGATACAGACACCTTATGGGCAGAGCAGTTGTCCAATATAAGGAGCACTTTCCTGCGCTGCTCTGCCATGTCTTTGTCGAAGGCCTTCAGCCATGCTTCAAAGAGTGACGACGTCATCCACGCCTTTTTGTTCGAGCGATAGTCCGCTTGGACATTCCGGGCGTTGCGCAGGCACCTGGGGCGAGCAGATTTACCAATAACAGTTAGCCGCCTTTTATCTGACCCGTCCATGTTGACACAAACAACAACGGTGACGCGGTCTTTGCTTTTCTTGCCTCCTCGGCACAGTTTGTTCTTCGCAACGAGTGACCTTTCCGGGAGCAGCTTAAAAAAAAGCGCAGTCTCGTCCACGTTGTAGACATTGCGCATCTCGTAGCCATCCAGTTGCATGCGGAAGCTTTCTGCCCACTTCTCGCAGTTCTCTACATCGACGGCTGCTTCTTCGCCCGACAAGGTGTGGCAAACAATCTGGTGGTGGTCTTTAAATCGCTGCAGCCAGCCACTGCTTGCATAGAAGTCATCGTGGCCTGAGACGCAAGCGAGACTTCTTGCCTTCATTTGAAGCACGGCACCAGACATAGGCAGGTTGCGCGCTCTAACGTCCTTGAACCACGCGAACAAGGCATCTTCAACATCCTGGTGGTGACAATACCTGACGCGCTTCCTGTCGTTCTTCACGGCACCTGCAGAGTGCACATTTTCTATCTTCTGCCTTGCGCTCAGTATGGTTGACAGAGTGCTAGGCGCAACGCCGAAGTCTGCGGCAATCTCTTTTTTTTCTTGCGCCTGCTGTCGACCGCTCTGAATATTTTTATCTTTGTTTCAAGAGAAACTGCTTTGCGTTTCGGCGCCGCCATGCTGCAAGATGACTGCACGACCTTGAGGAAAGTGAGCACACGCGCGGGTCGGCAAAAAGTAGGGGCAGGGGCACGCGGGCGGTGGTTCGATCACGTGCAGGTCACATGCCAGGCAGCCGTTGATGCTAGATTCACTCGCGGTCCCTACATGGCGTGGCGTGCGAAAGCGCGGGTGATTCAAACACAATTTAGGTGGAGGCAACGCGGGCGGTGGTTCGATCACGTGCCGGTCACATGCCAGGCAGCCATTGATGCTAGATTAATTCGCGGTCCCTAGATGGCGTGGCGTGCGAAAGCGCGGGTGATTCAAACACATTTTAGGTGGAGGCGATCGATAAAACTGAAATTTAGCGTTTTGAAAATTTATTTTTTTTGCTTCTTTGCGGATTTTGAGTCGTGAATACGAAATATGCTTCGTTATAACCGATTTAGTGTCAAATTTTCAGTTTTTCATTTCGTTATACAGATAGAACTCCCATAGAAATAAAGCACAACTTTGCTTTTACTTCGTTATATCCGATAATTCATTGTATCCGTGTTCGTTATAACGAGGTTCGACTGTAATTGATGGTCTGCCAGGATACAGAGCAACCTCGGTTACACATCCCCTAGTTATGTGATGACCTGTATTTTACGATTATTTTGTGCTGCTGTGACAAAACCCCCTTGAGATAATGTATTAAAAAAAACCTTGATTATACAACAATTTTAGATGGACCCCGCTTCATACAACAGCTGGCTTGTGCATCCGACAAAAAAAAAAAAAAAAAGACTTTTCAGGAAATGCAGGCCGTCATATAGGTGCACTGCAGCCAATCGATAACAGGTGCACTTTAACCCTTCCACCTGTAAAGATAAGCACCCAAGGTGCTGGAAATAAATTTTATTTCTTAGATACAAAACAGTCTCTGTTCGACCACACCGTACCACCACTCTGTGCTGACCTGGGCCATTCTGCTGTGCGCTGAGAGTGCTGTGTATCCAAACTTGATCAATATGTTGCGAAGCGAATGACATTCTGGGTTGTGAGCAGTGTGGCTCACCATGTCGCAGAGTCTAAAATCGCTGACACTGGGAAATAAGCTCCGAGTAATTGAAGAAGCCCAGAAGAGAATGGGTGGAACAAAAGCCAGTGCCACTTGCGACCTCTGAATTCAGAAGTTATTGTTGAAAATAATCCTGGCCAAGGAAGACAGCATTCTACTGAATGCAAACAAGTTTGATGCGAAAATGAAAGCTGCGAAAACTAGTTTGCAACCGTTAGGCAGCTCTCGTGAAATGGTTCCATTACGTTTAATTTTTGCTGGTTGGAGTGTTTCACCATGGTATTGTGTTCAACCGCTGCTGTGGAGAAAGCACTTCTGTGAACCCCTGAACGGTCAGCGAGTAGACTGAGTTGCTGCTAGATTTAATAATTCAGTACTAACAACCTGATGTTTCAACGCTGATGAGGACGGCATTTTTTATAACATGCAACAGTAGCGAATGCTGACCTTCAGGGGTGAAAGTTGCTATAGCGATAAGTGAAGCTAGGGGTATTTCATCGTGATATTTTGTGATAATGAAGATGGGCTCTGAGACACTTCCTGCTGTAGTGATCGGGAAGATTGAGAAGCCGCAAAGCTTCAAAAATCTGAAAAGGCTGCCTTGCCAATACAAACAGAAAGGCGTGGATGGCAACTGCTATTGTTTCATTTCTGCAACAGCTGGACTCTGAAGTGGGTACTAGAAACAGAAGTATCCTCCTTTTCTTTTGAAAAATGTCAAGGTTGTGTTCCTGCTGCCAAATTGCAGCAGCCAGCTGCAGCCACTTTATACTGGCATTATCAAATGCGTCAGACAAAAGTATTTGAAGTTCCTGGTGCAATGCTGGTTGAAGTTTATGTTGATACGATCACACTGTGCCTTTAAAAAAATCCATGGCAGTGAAGCTGGGCTGCAGGCAAAAGATAAAACAGGCTTTTTTGCCAGTCTGCAGCGGCCACTAACTTTTGCCAAGTTGAGGCTGATGACAATAATTTCGGCCTGCAGTGCAGCATCACTGAAGGGATATAATTTAAACAATGTGCTTCGCTGCTACTAAAACTTGTGACAAGGAGCAGTTTAACAATGATACAGAGGTTTGGATGCCAATTCCAACTTAGAATGTATTGCAGAGTGTCGACAACACCCAGCACTTTGCTTGCATGCACGAAGATGTTGGCTATCTGCTGCTAGTAGATGCGCCAGCGCTCGAAAGGAAATAGGTGCATGAAAGTTGCACAGAGGTGCAGAAAAAAAAGATTTTTTTTTTATGATGGTAATAAAGATTTTTTGCCAGCCTGTTCTAAACATGCTTGGTTTTGTCTTTGTTAATTTAATAATAGAGTAGGCTATTTGCCACACGCTTTCCAAGGCGGTCAACACTCCCTTTAAGCACAAAGCCAAGTTACCCTGCCGACATTTCTTTATGTGCAATTATGACCCCTGAATTATACAACGGTTTCACGGAATTCCCTGAAAGTCGTATATGTATAATCGAGGTTCCAGTGTAATAATTAACTGAGTATATTCGAGGGAAGCCAAATGTGAATATTATTGTGAAGTATGTGCACATGCTTATCTTACTTGAGGTACTAGCAGTTACCGGCAGTAGCTGCGATGACATGGCAACCTTGAATAAAGCTTGTTCGTTCTTCACTTGTCGGTTCACTTTAGATATACAGTGGTGTAGCTGGCACTGAAATTCACATCATCGCAAGGGCTGACAGCTGATGTATGATTGTCTCCTTGTGTGCAGCATGTGCCCCTCCTGCGACGCCCAACAAGGAGCATGTGGAAGCTGGCTACAAGGACTGGGTCTTCATCAACTACACCTTCAAGCGCTTTGAGGGGCTCACGCAGCGTGGCGTGAAGCCTCCCAAGAAGTGCTGACCTGTGCAGCCGTGCGACGACGCATTGGGCAGCGTGCACGAACACTCAAGGAAGAGTGGTGTGTGATGGGTGCACTGTGCGACTCCCAGACATTTACTGCTGCGCCTCTATTGCTCCTGCGTGTGTCGTCGCCCGTCTTGTTTTTGCTTGCCACTCGTGGATCTGTTTGTTGTGAGGGGGACGCAGAAAGCGTTTGCATGAGCGTCCCTCTGCAGAGGAAGAGGAGGTCTGTAGTCTGGGACGCGTTTGTGGAGGAGGTTGTCTGTGCATGTGTGTGTGTGTGTTTGTGTTAGGCAGGGTGATGTGCGGGTTGGCCACTCAACTGTGTTTACTAGGGTTTAAAAGTTGTGGGAGAGGAGCTACCAGTGGAAGATGTTGGAAGTCAACACGTGCGCAAACTTCGGGTCTAGCCTGTGGCACTAGTGTTCCCGCAGGGGCGTTCGGTGAGGGGGAAAATGGATGTTTCAAGGTAGGAGTGGTCTGATGAGAAGGCACCTTTAATGGGTAATGAAATTGTAGAAGTGCTGGTGGGTAAAAGTTGCATGAAAATTACGGGTTGAGGAGGGCTGGACTAGGCAGTCACGGCTGCCTTCGCTTGTGATGTGGACAGGAGCACGGTAAGAGCGCACGATCTCTCGACTCGGCCATGCACAGCCCTGCATTCCTTTAGCATAAGGGTGTTTTTGTGGCACTGTTAGTGCAAAAAGGGATTTGTTTGTGTGCACTTTTGTATTGCTGCACCGTTTATAGATGCAGGAACTGCAAAGCGGCAGCTAGAAACAGTAAAGAAATGTGTGCAGCGCTTGAGGTGAACGGAGTCTATCCCCACGCAGTGCACTACATACGATGCCTGTCACAAAGTGCAATAAGCATTGTCACATGCCCATAGGCTAAGACTATTTCGTTTTAATGAAGTCTTAAGTGGATCAAGCCTGAGCTTTGGGTGTGTGCTGTTCACTCTAATGTTGGCTAATCAATAGGCAATGGTGCCACAAAGAAGGGTGTAATGTTAAAGGTTTTGAGAAATTGGATTACATCATTGCCATCAGGCTCCTTTTTCTTGTGAGGGGTGCGGCAAATGCTTGCCACCCTTTTGTGCCACGTTTGTTTAGTTGTACCAGCCAGCTTATTTTTTTTTAAGCAGCACTGGCGGTTAAGGTGCATCTATCCTTGCCTCTTCCATTTGAAGCCAACCCTTGCCCTGCGTTGCCTTTTTTTGTCGGCTGTCAAGAGCCTATGTTGACATTGTGTCTCACTTGATGACAGTACTGCATTTGCCATTTAAGTCTTGGCTTGACATCACAAAGTCACTCTGTGTTTTACTGTGGATGTCCTTTGGCGATTAACTGTGAGTGACACTGTGACATCATGTCACAATTTCTAGTTTATGTTTAGCAGCAAAGGGAGGCATCCCTTGAAGCCAGCAAAGAGGTTAGGCTAACTCATGATTGCTTAGCTAGGTCTGGTTCTTTTGATCCGTGAAGGTCTATAGGCTGCACGGCGGGTTAATCTCATCTCTGTGAGCTTTCAAAATTAGGTGAACCATTTCGAAGTCGTGGGCTTAAACAGCAAAGTGTGTACCGTGAGTGCTTTGCACAGTTGGGTATTAGTGCCTCTTTTAGGGATTTACTTGCATTGCTTGGTAGTGGTGTAATCGTGCAAGCATGCTTTCCCATGAGTAAGTTTTCATTATGGCATCAGTGCTTCATCTGGAATTGCCAGTGCAGTGAGGTGCGATGCCTGCATTTTTCTTGGGTAGCCATTGCACCTCAGTATCAATTGTGTGACACCACCATCAGCAGAGCACAATACGAAGTTATTCGTTCTGCCATCTGTCACCTTTTTTTTTAACTGTATGCAAGGATCAGAAGCTAATGCTTGGGTAATGCAAGTGCTGTTTGGGTATGGTCTTTATCTACAAAACGCTGTTATCTGCTTTCCACAGTTTCTTTTTGTGCCGGCTGTACCATCATTGTTGTGGCCTGGTGTTTAATTCTTGCAATGATTATGCTGCTCAGTGCTTGCTGAATGGCTCTTCAAAAGATGCTAAACTCATTTATACTCTGCCTGGAAAGTCATCATCAAAACATGGGCATTCAATATTTTATTTATGAAATCTTGCATGGTAGACTCATTGTGGCTTGGCATTTATGTATCAAAGGAATTTCTTTAAATACTAATATTGTGCCCCGCAGATTGCAGCTCTGAAATCTTTTTCAAATTTTTCTTTTCCAAGGTGTGGATATGTGTATCCTTCCTGCGAGATCTTTTGCGTTCTTTCTGCTTGCTGAATGGCACTACGATTTTCATCTTGGCAAATTGCTGTTTCAGCATGTCCTTTGACTATGTCCTTTGAGCAACAGTGCCATCTTTTTGTTGATGGAAGGAATAGGTAGAAAGAAAAACCAAGATGTTCCATTGAGTAAGTGGCAATTTCTCCAGCTGGCCATTCATTGCATATAGGCTAAAGTTGACTATGGATTAGAGCTGTGCTGGCCTGGATATTTGCTGCTGCTGCGAAGCTCAAATCAGTGTGACAGAGGTACCAAGAATTTCATTAGGTCACTTAGTATCAATATGCTTAGTAGGAAAACTAATTTCAAAGAGGCTCTAAGTATTGCTCTTCAGTAGTTGTTTGCATTCAGCTTAGCTGCTTTTTGCAGTTGCTACTTTGCCTGCCTGGACTAGCTTCTTTGTTACTGCTGTTCGTCATGAAGGCTTCTTTCCCGTCGTGTCCATTCCTGCATGTGGTTCAATAAATTTTTAATCTTAGCTTGGTGCGCTCAAATAATCATGTAGCTCAAACGTGGATTGCATCAAAAGAACCAAGGCAGCAAGGTTGGGAACTTGTCGGATTTATGTTAAGCGCCTCATGCAGCCTATGAAATGTGTGAATCGGTCAGGAACAGAAGGTACCTTGAAAATGATTTAGGGCGCTTGTACTCTTGCCCAATTGCTTAAAGGGCATCTAAATTAGCAACAGTAGATTTGAGATTACTAGTCTCTACAGACTTCTCTCGCCATTATGCTATCATCATTAAGGTTCAGCAGTAACTTGTTAGGAACAAGAATGTTGCCGATGTTGAGAGCCTTGCAGGAATTTCAAAGTGGCTTCAAGTCTTGCAGTGGCTTTTGTGTTTTGCACTTCGTAAGCTGCGGCGAGACAGACCACGTATCCTGCTAGAGAGCCAGATCTGTTTTAGGACATGCATTTGTGGAAGTTCTCAGAGGTTGGGTCAAGGAAGGAGGACTGCTGGTGTGCCGTTGTGGACCTTCTGATGCCCTGGCTGCTTTCTGAAGATTCCTTTTATCAACCAAAGTTTTGAAGCGTTAATAAACTGCCGCTGGGTGCATGGAAGAGTTGTACATATGTTTTCCCCTGGCTACAACTCCTGCTGGTTGTGGTTGCAACGTGTGTTTTCCCTCTGTGGTGGTATTATTTATTGCATCTGCTCTCGTTAACATGATTTCTCTTTTGCTTCTCCAAGGTAGTGTGTTTGAATGTAGCCTTGTGTTTAGGTGTACCTTGCAAATACGAATCTTTTTTGATGGTTTTTGATGTACCTAGTTGCAATTGTTTTCTTGCAAATGTGTGCTCAGACGGTTGCCTGATGAGCAGTGCTACTTAATGCTGCTGTATGCGCTCAGTCCTTTCTTGTTTCTCTGGTGGCACTGCTGTGGCTGCAGCTGACTGGAGCAATCCTATGCTTTATTTCTACACTGATGATAAATGCAAGGTCTTGCTGGATCAACCTGCTTACTGTGCCGACACTGCGATGTGAAAGAATAGAGCCGGGTTGTCCACAACTGTACTTTCAAATTGCCATGAAATCTGGCGTGCAAGACATCTGCAAATGTTCGACAGCTGTGTACGAATTCCATGACCTTTAACAATTGCATTTGCAGTCTCTTAGGTGGTGCCACCGTGCAGTATTTGCAGCATTGTTGATTTAGCATCCGTTGGCATACAAAGTTGAGTGGTGTTAAATGTATCTGTGAATGTGTAAATTCTTCTTTGGCTGTGCCGAGTCGTATCGATTTTAGCGCGTTATAGCGTTCAACTTGTTCCCTGTGGCTAGAGAATTCAGCCATGCTGTTGTTATTTCTTTATTTTTCCTTTTTGGTGTTACAAATTTTTACATTGCGCATAGACTGTGTTTACTGTTTTTTTCCCCCATACACTTCTTTGTAAAGCGTGTCACTTGTTCCTTTATTTTGTGTGGTGTTATGTACAGTACCTTATCCCTGAAGAGATTTTTTTCTTCCATTTTCTGTCTTTAAAAGCAGCAGTCAATGTAACTGGTTTGCTGTGGCACTATGTATATCTGCGAGGTAGCGTTGCTTGTGTAGCAGCGTGTTGAACTTTTCCTTTACAATACTGGTTGTCTTGAAAACTGCAAGTATAGTTGACTATTAAAATTATGATTGCTGCATAGCGTTCTAGTTTAGGAGAAAAGAAAATGACAATAAAGATCATTCATGGAAGAGTCTGCCATTGCAATGGTTGTCATTATTGATATCCTGCATGCATAGTTGATGGGCCACTTATGCTATGTTGGCTCTACTGCAGGTGCCAAAATTGATATGCTTGGACTCTTTTGATATGGCTCACTCGCCCGTGATAAGTTGAGAGTGGCTTTTTCACAAACAACTATGAATGGGATGTATAGAATGATCTAATGGTACTGCTAGTGTTTGCAGTTAAATTGTGTTTTATTACTCCACATAGCTATTACATTGAGGCCATCAGTACTCTTAAGGCCGTTCCACTGGTGCTGTGCAGAATTTACTACTGTTATATGCCGTTTACCATGGTTCCATAAAGTTAAGAACACAATGCAGTACGCTAATGGCTCTTGTAGGCGGGACACTTTGAGGATTTTCATTTGTATGCATGCAGGTGCTCACTCGCACATATTAGTGATAAGGAAGGCGCTGCTGGCGCGCGTAGCGTGCGTACGCATGGAACATCGGATCCGGCGATTTTCGACCGTAGCGGTTGAACAATGCGTCGGATGTCGCAAAACTATTGGACGTTGAAGGACCATCAAGTCATTCGGCACGCAGGGAGTCCACACTCAACCCGTTGGGCCGAGTTTTCGACTTTTTGGAGCACTTCTGCTTCCATCCATTGTGGAGCCATGGCTCAGCCTATCGCTGAACGCCCGCGTTCCACGGCGGGGAGGCCGCTCCCGGCGAACATGGCAAACGCCAACCAGCAACGCGGCTACGACTCGGAAGGCATGAAATGGATAACTTTGCCGCAGACCAGCCGAGAGCAAGCCTGCAGTGAAAATGTGACCCTTGCTTTTGCAAAGCGAGCCGAGAAACTCGCAAGCCATCGCAAGGAAGGCCACGTCAGCACACGGAGGCCGCCACGTGCAATCCGACTCGATCGGAACCCGGTGAGCGCGCAGCCGGAGGCCCAAGAAAAGTCAGAGCTGCTGCATGGAAGCCCAGGTTTCTGAGAAAATTCACACCAGACAACGTGGTGCTAATCATCAAACCACTAACGACAACAAACTTGAACTTGCAACACGGCGAGTTGGCCTAGCACTACAGCGAGTCGGGGAGGCCGAAGAGGACAATTTTTATTTACTTCATGGTGTCCCCAGACCGAAACCTGATCATCGTCAGCACGTCGAGCATCCACGCGGCAGACAGACTGGTCGGGGACTTTGCAATCCGTGCGCAAGGGCAAGACCTCTATCTGCGTGGACACGTAAAGCAAAGTGAGGACAACGTGGTACACGGAGTCATCACTGTGGCCAATCTGGAGACCACCGAATCCCTGCGAGGGAAGGTGAGAAGCTTTCGCGGAGAGAGCAAAATCCTGGAGATCCGAAAGTTCGGCACTTCGAACAAAGCTATAAGGTCACCTTCGAAGGGAAGTACAAGCCCACAGCTGTGCTGTACAACGCGCAAGCTATACCGGTAGCCACTTGCCGTCTCACCGTACCAGCGTGTAACCTGTGTGGCACGGTGGGACAAAGGGCAGGCGCCTGCCCGACACCGAGGCAAGAAAACTGCGGACTCTGCGGAACGCAAGCTCCGTTTGTGGAAGAGGTGCGGACCCCTCACGAGTGCAAACCGAAATGTGCGGTATGTGGCGGCGAACACGCCACGAACTCTAAAGACTGCACTGCGAAATTCCGAAGGAACTAGCAGCAACAATCCAGCAACAAGAACAAAAAGAAGAAATATAAGAAAAATAAAAGAGGGAGCGGGAATCTCCCGCCCCCTTCGATTAACATGGAGCCAAATTCTAACCAAAACAGTCAAGAGAGGAACTGGGCCAGCATGGTCAAGAAGGAAGCAGCAGGGGAGTGGGGTCGCCCCTCGTCCTTCCAATGCTACCTCTCCACCCACACCCAACTCGGTAGAGATTGAATTAAGAAAACAGATAGCAGCCCTAAACACGCAGATAGAGCTGCTACCAGCCAACTAGAAACTGCACTAGCTAAATATCCCAGCCTCCTCAGCAAGAGGAGGCGATGGAAAGCGACGCAGAGCCTAGCATGGAAAGCAAACTAGAATAATTATGAGAAATATACAAGAATTCATTCCCTCCATAGTATCACGATAGACAGCGAAAGCGATCAATCTCCCCTAAACCACACCCACAACATGCGTATGGTGCTCAGTGAGGGCGAGAAGCGTCGGTAGCTTCCCCCTTCAGAATAACAATCTCCAGGCACAACATGGCGGGACGAACTAAAGAGAACCCTATAATTTCAACACAGTGGAATAGTCGAGGCTTTAAATGAAGGACTAATAGAGGGGACCTTAGGATGCGCCTTTCCATGTACGAGCATACTTCGGCAGTGGTGGTCTTACAGGAGCCAGGTTGGAACGCGAGCCTTACAAACTACAAAACTTTCCAACTCGACCCCCTAATGCATCATTCGTGCACAAACATTTCACATCTGGAATTACAAGCCAGCTTTCACACGCCATGGTGGCTCTCCTGCCCATAAAAAGATCTCCTAGGGACGCACTTGCGTGGCCTAGGAGTAGCGTTCCTTATTCATCAGCGACGGGCACTGGAAAGTTAGATTTCTATCTCATCACCAATCGCAAGAAAGAAGCCCTAGTTCGCAGATGATGATGATGATGATGATGATGATGATGGTGATGATAACAACTTTATTGTTCCACCAAATAAGGAGGCCCCTGATCCCCGCCCCTGGCGCACAGGCCTAAGGGATGGGAGCCGAGACGGTCATGGTTCTTTGCGGCTTTTTCCGCCAGGCGAATGGCTTGTTGCTGTGGAGCAGGGACCTCGCTCCGCAGCAGGGTTTCCCAGGCTTCTCTACAATTTATATTTTCTTTAGCCCCTGGGGAGCTAGCACATTCCCAGATTATATGGTCGAGGGTCCCTCTCTCCCCCCAGTGCTTGCGTTTATCGTTTTTTCTATCGTCTATCTGGGCAGAATATGTCCAGACCGGGTTTACAAAGTTCCCAGTTTGCAGGCGCCGCCATGCGACTGCCTCCCTATTATTTAGACTTTTATCCGGTGGTGGCACCAGTCTCCTGCTTAACCTGTAATTTTCAAGAATCTCCGTATAATTTTGCAGATGCTCGTCCATGTTCCGGCAGTTGGGCGGCTCCACAGTTACCCGGAAGTAGAGAGCTCGGGCTAACTCGTGGACCGCTTCGTTGCCAGGAACGGACGCGTGTGCAGGGGTCCAAATTAGGCGAATGTTCTTGTTTAGTTGTTTACTGGCCAGAATCCTTGCCGCTTTTGGCGAGACTCTACCCTTTCCAAAATTCCAAATGGCCGTTTTTCTATCGCTGATTATGAAATTGGCTTGCGTTCCGACGCAAGCGAGCTCTATTGCAACTTCTTCAGCCGTTTCCATGTTGCGGCTTCCAATGACGGCGGCTGATACCGGGGCACCTCGGCCGTCGACCACCAAGGCGACCGCCACACCCGGTTTGCCACTTGTCGCGCCCACGTACGCAACCGACTTGCTGTCCATCGAATGGAAGCGTCTGATTAGTGCTTCTGCTCTCTTCTCTCTCCTCTCTGTATTGAATATGGGACGCATGTTCCGAGGGAGGAGGATAATGATTAGACTTTCTCACTAGTCCTGTGGGATGCTTGCTGTTTTCGTAGTCCCCTATCTGTCTGCAGGCCTTCCATTTCGAGTGTAGTTTCTGCCCGTGGTTGTTCGACTTAATCTTTCCAGCTGCGAAACTCTGACAGCCTCCGCTATTTCGTCCCAGCTGCACTCCCATAGAAAGGAGCTTCTCTGTGGATGTGGTAATTGGTAAGCCCAGGGCCGTCTTTATGCACCGTTGAATGAGCGAGTCTAATCTCCTCTTCTCCTCCGACCTGATATATAAGAACGGCGTGGCATAGCTCACGCGACTTAACACGTAAGCTTTGGTTAGTTTAAGCCAATAACCTCCTTGGTTTAAGCAACCTTCTTTCCTTCAGACCTCGTCCTTTCAACGCGATCCTTCTGAATATGCTAATGGCTTGCGTGGTGAATCACTCTAGCTTGATTGTCCCATCATTATATCAATTCTCCCGAATGAATAGTCCTAGGATTCTGATTTGATCTACCTTTGGAACTGGTTTCCTTTCTACTTTGGTTTCGAATTCCCAGCTGCGTTTGCATAGGAGTGACTTTGGGTTATATGTTAATAGTTCCGATTTTTGCGGCGAGCATGATAGACCCCTACTGGCTGCGTAGTCTACAACAGTGTCCGCCGCCGCCTCCAGGCGCTCCTCAGTGATCGCATCCCTACCCTGGTTAATCCAGAGATTGATGTAATCAGCACAAATACTGAAATTTAGCCCCTTTATGCTCCCCAGTTCTTCTGCAAGGCCTCTCATCGCCACGTTGAAAAGGAATGGGGAGAGAACCGAGCCCTGCGGTGTTCCCCTGCTCCCTAACTTCACTGTGGGGGACTGAATGTCTTGAAACTTCATGCAGGCAGTTCTGTTTGACAAAAAGTCCTTGATGTACTCGTATGTTCGTGCACCTACTCCGATTTCTTGGAGACCGCGGAGGATCGCTTCGTGTTTAACTTTATCAAAAGCCTTTGTCAAGCCCAGGTCGAGAATCACTTTGGTGTCTCTAGAACGCGAGTTGATTATGTCGTATTTGAGTCGGAGCATCACGTCCTACGTGCACAAACACGGTCGGAAGCCAACCATCTAGTGCGGCCACAGGTTGTTTTTCTCCATAAAGCGCTTCAGTCGTGTCTGGACAAGTGCTCCAATTTTCCCATGCATGAGGTTAGAAAAATAGGTCTTAGAATTTTCTAGTTTCGGGGGTTTGCCTGGCCTTGGGATTAGAATTATGTTTGCCGACTTCCACTGTTGAGGCAGGTGGCCTTTAGTCCGAATTTCTTGCATATACTCAGTAAGAGCACTGATGGAGTCATCATCCAGGTTTCTTAAAATTTTATTACCTATCCATTCAGGGCCCGGAGCCAATTTCGTTTTTAGTCCCAATATTTCTGCCCTGACCTTCGCCTCCGCGATGGGTGCGTCCAGCTCCTCGTTGGGAGCTCCGTCATACTCTGGGAGAGGGGTACTATGAGTATCGCCAATGTACATGTTGATTAGTGCGTCCATAAATTCTGCGTCTGTACCCTTAAACGTGCGCCTGGCTTTTGATAATCTAATTCCTGATTGGGATTTTGAGTTGGTCGGATCTAATAGGTGCCTCAGCAGACCCCACTTTCTGGAAAGACTCATGCCCCTTTCCATCTCGTCGCATCTGCTGCACCAATTCTCTTCGCATAATTTGACCGCATAATTTTCAATTTCTTTGTTATGTCTCCTCTTAGATTACGGCTCCACTTTTGCTTCTTTAGTCTGCGCTCCATACCATGTTTTGCCTCCCACACATATAGCAGTTTGCTATCAGCTATCCCAGGGACATCGTCCCCTTCATGAGTCTTTGTTGCCTCTCCAACGTGACGCATGAGGGCCTCCGTCCATTTATCTATGTTTGTAATCCTCCGTGTGGCAGCCAATTCTCTCGCTTTTCCTTATATAGTTCCCATTGCGTAACCCTCGGTTGACACACACGGCGCGTCTTTACTCCTTTTTTAGGATCAAGGTCAGAATGAAATGGTCGCTGCTGAAATCTTGCTCCGAATTTTGCCAGTTCAGATCTGGCACATTTTTGAAGAAGGTCAAGTCAGGGAAGCGTCTACGCAGACGCTGTTATCCACCCTGGATAGAAAACTAGGGTCCGTGTGCAAGGTGAGTCCCAGCTCGTGCGCGTCCTCCCATAACTGCCTGCCTTTAGGATCTTGTTTAGTGTAACCACATTCCGGGTGCGCCGCATTGAAGTCACCGACTTTAGCAAGGGGTTACTCCCGGCTGTTATTATCACTTTGAGAAAGAGAGCCCTGAATCTCACCTTTCTCTGCTGTGGGGTACTATACAAATTTAAGAGGAACACGCTTGGCTGCTCTTTTTGTCCCGTAAGAATTTCCAAAAGCCCTGCCTCAATTTCTTTCCAGTTGATTTCGTGCACGATTGCCGCAATATTCCTCTTAACCAACGTTGTCACACAAGATTTCTCACCACTGTCACTTGAAAAAGATTGGTATCCCGAGAGCTTTGCTGCTTTACCCGTCTCTTGAAGGGCTATAGCTAGTGGTTTCTCATCTAATAGCGTCAAGTACTGTTGCATTAACGCCCGCCTGCGTTGGAAGCCGCGACAGTTCCACTGCCAGATTAAAGACTGTCTTGGTGCGCCCCTGGCCATTATGGAGCTGGTCCTATTTTTCCTCAACTTTTTGCTGACATTCTTCGATGGCAACTAATTCTGCCCTTTGCAGTTCTGCTTCGCCCGGAAGGGTTTGGATGTGGCTTTGAATCTGATTAATTGCTCCCATAGTTTGGGTCATGAAAGATTCGAATTTCGCTTCGATTTTGGCTTCTAATCTTTTCTCTAGTGCCACCAATCGATCAGCGTCTTCCCCTTTGCGTTTAATTGGGGGCGGTCTAGCCGATTCTACAATAATCTCTTTTCCTCCGGTGCCGCAGGCTGCGTGGGAGTCGCAGCCATAGGGGCCAGGGCAGTTGGCTTCGATAGCAATTTCGGTTGCGCTCTATGGGGGAGTGGGACCCAATACGCGCTTGCCCTTTTGATCTATGCAACTCTTGAGCGACCTTATTAATGATATCTTTAAGTTCCTCAACTTCTTTCCTTAATTTAGAGATCTCCTCGTCCTTCTTATCATTTGCCTGGGAAACCCCACTTCCAAAGCTTACATTTTTATAGTCCCTGCTCGGGCTTCGCTTCTTAGTCCACCGGTTCTCCGGGTCCCTGGAACTCGATCTCCTGCTGCGTCTGGGTCCTGAACGCCCCCTGGAGCGGGAACTGGACCGGACGCACTGCTGTCGCCCTTGGGTTCTCTCCTCCAGCCTAAGGAAGGAGTCGTTTCTGGCGCGAAAGTCCTCGTTTCCTCGCCTGACCTTGGGACGACCTCGGTGATTTTCCTCGACGGTTGCTTCGACTTGTTGCTGCTGCTCCTGAAGTTGCGGCTGCTGTTGCATGTTGACCTTACGTTCCCATTGCCTCTTTTTCACCTCGTATGGAACGCGGTAAAGTTGACACTTTTTGTCACCAAGCAGGTGTCCTTTCCCGCACAGTTGGCACTTGCACTCACAGAAATGGTCTCGTGGAGGTTGTTCCATGCCACAGCCACGGCATTTCACATTTGAGTGGTCCGGGCAGACGTCTTCGCGGTGTCCGAACCGGCCGTAGGAGTTGCAAACTTCAAACTTCTTGCGGTAGAGAACGCAGCGTTGCGACACGGGTATGAGTCTCACCCATCGCGGGACCTCTTTGTGTTCAGACAGTATTAAAACTGTCCTCGAGTTTCTTCTCAGTCGTCGCACACCCAGGACCGGAGGATTCCCGTAGCTCCTAGCTGTGACGTCACACGCCTTCGTGACGTACGTCGCACAAACCGCGGAACAATCTACGCGGCCATGTCACCTGACAATTACCACCTGCCATCGCCGTGCCCGTTCTTTTTTGGCTCACAACGCTAACAACGCCGACGACACCAAATCTGCGGAACGGGGTTTTAGCGCCATCACAATAATGCTTTGTTTAATCAATTTATACGAAGGTGCCTGCGTGGCTTACAAAAGGGTAGCAACTCGGAACGCAAGGGTTGCAACTCGGAACGCAAGGGTTGCGTAGGTTCACCTCTCATGACTGTGTCACAGAAATGCTGTGTCACAGAAATGTTAATACAACTTGCACGAGAAGCTGAAAAGATCGGAAAGTGAAAATGAAGCTATTATTTTGAGTTGAAAAGGCACTTTAATAACTGTTGTATCGGCATTTTTATCCGGATTCGCTGGAAATTGCTGTTCCATTTCCGCTTTCAGCTGGAAGTGGAAATATTCCAACTGAATGCGATTTACGATTTCATATCGGTGCTGGAAATAGGAATGTTTTCATCTGAAGTGCCTGGATCTAGGTACTCAACCTCAATCCATGAGACAGCTAATGGAAATCCCTACGGGGCGATTCAGGTGTCCAATAAACAATACCGAAATTCAATTTGATATTAGGAGTGCGTTAAGACGCTGCCTAATTGTAGAAAGGAGGTTTCATGTTTTCTTTTAACTTTCCTGCAGGATTCGGATCTGGAATCCAGATGGTGACAGAAGTAGTGATTATTGTCTTTTCCATGTGATTATATGTGTCCGACTTGTGAACACTAGTTATTATTTAAGTGGCGCTACGGTGGAGCAGTTGCCGGCATAACCCGCCAGTCGTGTATCGAATAAGCTATTTGCTTTCACATCCAAACTTCAGGCTCTAACATTTGCTTTACACACTTCTAATTTTATTTTTTTGTGAATACTAGTTTTGAGGGTAGGGGAGGCACATAGTAAGTGTCGCGCACTTACCGCTTGGCGCCTCAACTACAGTGCATTGGGAGGCAAGAGATGAGCGAGTGAGAAAGAGAGAGGCACCATGCATCGAGGACTCCCTGTTAAAATTGTTAACGAGGCGAAAAAAAAAAAAGAAAACTAGCAGCATATGCTTACTTATCTTTTAGGCTTTGGCTTTTGTGGTGCTCTTTTTCTACTTACTTCTTTCCACAGCTCGTCCATCTGTTAAGCCGGCTTCATCACATCATCTTTTCGTGCACGTGTGTGAGTGTTTGCTTCCCGGCCGCAGCTCCTTTATTCCGAGCAAGCTAAAAGCACTGTTCCTCGGTGGATTTCAATTACAGTGAACGATAAAGATCCTTATGATTTATACTCTAGAAGCTAGCCCGAAGCTCTCAACGTTGTACTGCACACCGGATGACTGTGTGGCACGCAAGCATCCCACGGCTCACTCAGTTTCCCCAAACCAAGCCCCATTCATTTCCCTCTGCCGTATTGATGGACGGGGGTATGTCTGCTCAATTATAACGCGGTCATTATGCACTGCTATTCATCACTTTATTTGATGTTAAAGCGAACATCGTCGACTCAATACCGCGCCGACCTCATTAGCCAGAGGAAGCTTATCCCGCCCATCCGGAAGCGTATTATGCCTTTGGCCAATGTGCGAGCGCCTTCTTTTCAAACCACTAAGGCAACTTCGTTTTCTCGTCTATCGCGAACTTCACTATGTATGTAAACCTCTTGTAAACCTTTAGTAAAATTTATTTTAAAAGTTGATAATTAGGGTTATTTCTGTCTTTTATTATTTTTCGCCTAGAAATCTTTTTCCCTCCGACTTCCGCACTCCGGCTACATTTATTTTCATGATGTAATTTTATTTCGAGCAAGTTTTATACACTGGACAAAAATCTGCTGCAGCTTCGTCTTAAGGCTATAATAATTGCACAAGGAATACACGTACACACTTATGCCTTATTCCTTCACTTCGATTTGCTGTAGACGTCCGGAGACGTCCGCGATTATCCGGTATTCGGGGCAAAATACTCTCTCGACGTCACTCTTCTGTTGTCTGATACATTTATTTCTGCGTGTAAATCGCTTCCCATGAGTACCAGACTGCCAGCGCAAATGACTCCCTTGGCAATAAATTCTGCCTCTTGCATGCCTCCCAGGGCAGAGGCATTCTGCTCCACGACTGCCGTCCTCACTTACGCTCCGTTGCTATCGAATTTTGTATTTGATTTTAGGCGATAAGCTGCAGCCAACGAACGGTCTGTCGAGTCGCCTTCACGCCATTAACACGAAGTGTGCTGCCATTAGTTAATTCTGTTTTACTTTCCGCAGAGCCGATCTTGTACGCCCACACATTATCGCACAAATGCTGTTATGCGATTATGTCCAAGCGAGCATGTCAGGGCGCCGTGGAAGTTTAATGAATGAGGTAGAAGACCAACTCTATAAAAGCAAAATGAACGTAGCGCAGTTGCCGCAGAGAGCAGAAATCCATTGAGCGTGAGCATCGTATCTGCGGGAAAAAAAGAGCGCGACGAGTAGGCGCGGCGAAGGCGACCGTCGTTTGCCCCGTCGCTCAATGAATTTCCGTGAAAGCAAAGAGCAAGGTTAATATAGAACGAAAAGGCGACAGTGACATAAAGAAAAAAAAAGCAATATTTAGACGAAGTAATTAGGAGCACGCAGGTCCTCTGATCCCCGCACAACCCCACTGCACTCAAGTGTTTTTGGCTCTAAGGTTCATAACACTGGCAGCCTGGGGTATGGCGATGGTCTGCACGGCCGGGCCTTCCGAACGCAGCAGGGTCTTCCCCACTAGGTCCCGTGGAGGAGGGTCTGCCGAGCTGGAGGAGAGAATTTGGAGGGAAGGAACAAATGGTTCCGGGCATAGGGTACAGGCACGAGTGGGGAAGGAGACGTCGTAGTGGGAAGGGTACTGGGTGGGGGAAGAGGGCGTGTATGTAGTCTGTGTCATAGTGTGGCGTGATTGTTATCCAAGGAATTATTGGGTGCGGAGTAAACCTGACGCGAGGCTGTGTAGGTTCGCGCCAGATCACTGAACGAGCAGAGTGTGAGGCAGTGACGCAAAAGAAGCACTGCTGACCAATGAGGACGATGAAGAGCACCGATTTCTCATACGCCGAGCTACAATGGCAGCAGGGAAGTCCGGCATCTTGGTCTGAGGATCGGCCACTGCGCAAAAGTGACCTGAAACGGTCACGATTCGAACACCTCAAATCTGTAGAAAATAGTTTTTTCCATCCATACACTGCTGAACGGATGCATGAGCTCTATCGTGAATCCCTGATTAGAAGATACCTGAGCTATATACTGAACTTTGGGCTAAAAGGTTGGAGGCCTCGTTCCAAGGATTCTCGGTGTGCACAGGCACCCATATCAGCTACACATGGCTGGGAGGGGGTGCATCGGGAGAGCCCGGCATGCCTCGGCCTCGTGCAAAATTTAGAATCGCAGTTTTCGAATGTTAAAATGTACTGGGCTTCCGTGCAGGTTATGTCTGGTGCAATGACAGCTTCCTCTGGGGAGGCGTCTCGGGAGAGGGGAGTGTGATGAGCGGGATGGGAGGAGGGATCTACCGTGGCTGCGTTCGCTTCGTCACCCGTGCTGACAGAGTCCACACATGCATACGGTTCGGACTCATAGTCGTAACATCGGCGGAGCGCCTTTGCAAAGGTTCTCTGTTGCTGGCCATGGTAGGATGGGTGCATATATTTCTTGAGTGGCTGGATAAGCAGTTCTCAATGGCTGTACGTGTCAAGGTGCACAAAGCCCTTGCAAAGACACTCTACTGATATTACGGCGATGAGCCCGAACCGCATACGAGTGGATTTAATATGCATGGGTGATGAAGCGAGCGCTGCCACGGTAGATCCCTCCTAATCATCCTCGTCACCCCCCCCCCCCCCCCTTTCCTCGAGACACTATTCAAGAGGAAGCTGACATTACACTAGACCTAGACATAGTCCTCACGGAAGCCTGATTCAATTTTTAATACATTCGCAAACTGATTCTAAATTTTTGCGCGAGGCCGAATCAGTTCCCCTGCCTTTGGTATACCGGGCTGTCCTGACGCACCCCCAGCCCGTCATGTGCAGATGTTATGGGTGCTTGCGCACTCCGGAAATACCGGGAAACCGATGTCCTTTCAACTATGCTCATGTGATTTTTGATCCGGGATTCGCGAAGGAACGCATGCACTCGTTCAGACTGCTGACACAAGCTCACACAGCCCAGCGCCAGCTCTCCCTCCTCCCCCCGCCATTCCATCGATAAAAATCACGCAACACTTCAGCGCATACTAAGGACACGCAGCCTTCCCTCACCAAGTGCCCTGTCCCACTACCACCTCTCCTTCCTCACTCATGCCTGTACACTACGCCCGGAACTGTTTGGTTCTTTCCTCTACCTTTTCTCCCGCTGCCTGGCAGACCCTCCCGCGCGAGGCCTAGTATACTTCAAGACCCGGAAGAGTTTGCTGGGATCGGAGGAACCGGTCGTGCGGACCATCGCCCCGGACCGGACTGCCAGTGTTAGGAACCTTAGGGACATAGACACTTCAGTACACTTCAGTACACTGCGGGGATCCGGGGACCTGAGTGCCCTGAATTTCTTCGTCAAAGTAAAGCTCTTCTCTCTTTCGGTCGCTGCTGCCTTTGCTTACATGTGGTCATGGTCATAATAAGGTGGGTGCATATTTTTAGAGAGTGGCTGGAAAAGCAGTTCACTGTGGCTGTGCCAAGGAATATACGAAGAAGGGTTGGTGGATTATACGGTATCCTGATTCTAAGGGAGTCTAAAATATAACGACTATGGAGGTCTGTACGGGCCTGATGTATTGTGTGCCTATCTGTGGGCCTCCGCGAGCTCCCCGATCGTGTTGTGGAGGCCAAGACCCAGTAATCTGTCTGTGGGTGTGTTGAGCGGAAGATGAAGTTCGACCTTGTATGACTTGCGAATCAAGGCATTTATGTCATGTCTGTTTAGTTGCAGGTATTGAGTAGCGTCAAGCGCGCGGCTGAGGACAAAGGCATAGATGAGGTGACAAAGGTAGCGCTCTTTCAGGCCCATATATTGACCCGAAACTCTTCGAATGAGGTGTGATATCACGCCTGCAACCAGCCGCAGTTTGCTGAGGGTTGTGGCGTTTTTACCATCGGTCTCTGTGTGCAATCCCATTACGCGAAGGATTTAAACCTTTGGTCTGTGGATATCAACGTACCCAGCGGTTTTGATGTCTGCGACACCCCGCAGTTTTGTACAAACTCCCGTAACCTGGTGTATTTAAAAAGTTTTGCGGAGGCAGAAGATATATATTTTCCCTATGGCAGTGGTGTGCAGCTGCGACGACCAAGCCAGCGCGCTTGGGAGAAGACAGATTATGACGCTCCGGTTTAGTAAACATACCTTTAAACTGTTCCTTGACCTTGTAGTGAGAGCAAACTGTACGTGAGAACACGCTACGAGTGATATCACACCTACATTGTAGTTTGAGCGCAGCGACACAGGGAATTGAGCACCGCTTCGATTCGGATATCGCAGCGGTGCGCTCTCTCCTAGTACGCTCAAATATTGAGCCCTCCGCTATCGGCGAGCACATTCTTCCTATAATTTCAATTTGGCGGCTACCTCATAGGTAATAAAAATTTGTACTGCAGTAGTGAGCAGCGGCGGTGATGGTCAAGATGGCGCGCTCGTTGAGGCGAACAAAGAACTCTGGGCATGCTCTGGGGAGGAGCTAGACTGCTAGACGGGACAAACCCGAAACGTCTAGCGAGAATGTGATTGGATTATCCGGCGTGCACTTCCCGGAGAAGAGCGAAATTTTCTATTTCAGCGAATCCGAGTTACGAGGCGAGCGCCACACTTGCCGCCGTCGCTTTAGCGTGAATTTTCGCGTACATGGAACTCAGCCTTTAATGCATTTATTAATCGTGCGTGTGATGCAGCTCTAATTGTATTCTAGTTCACTATAGCTCCAGTTAGGTGCCTGAAATGTATGCTCTTAGTTGAAGAAGGTGACTACGTCTTCACTGCCGAAAACATCCTAAATGTCGTTACTCAATGAATATTATGTTGATAGTTGATTTGAGAGCCATTTATTGAACAGGAAGGCTCATGACCATGGATGGGGGTAACGGATGCGGGTAGAATCTTCAGTGTTTGCACAGGTCGTCACTCAAATCACATTCCTTCGACCAGGCCACTAAGGGAGCCCTACTTGGGAAATATAATTTGTGTGTTAGCGTCAGTTCCTAGAAGTGAACGGTAGTTCAGGCGGTAGGGTTCGATTTCGGAGTGTCCAGTAGAAAAAGCAGCGCAATCCCAGAGAAGATGAGATATGCCGCTTAACGTTAGGGTCGTTCAATGGAGGCAGATAATCGTTTCCTCTGTGTACTGACGCCAGCGGGCCATAATACTTTTCGTGTAAGCCGCGTGGGTGATGAGTTTATTCAAGAAGACTTCTTAACATCGGGCGAGATGGGTCGCACACGTAAAAAGTGGGTCTGGTGCGGCCACCTGTATGCGATGCTGACTGAGGCTACGAAGGCTGGTCCGTGCATAGTGCATAAGGGCAAGAGAAGGGGTGTATTTCCCGCCCAAGGCCGAGTAAGCACGAAGCAGAGGGGGTGGGGAAGTAATGTGGACGTCCTGCCAAGGCAGCCGCGGCGTAAGCCGCTGCTTTGCCGCCTGATTCGTCAGTGTGACCTGGGGTCCACTGAATGAGTATAATTCTGGTCACGAGCTGGTGGCGCTTAAGGAGGCGCTGTATGGCAGTAGCAGTTGAATCTTGCGAACCCGGAGTAGCGATCTCCTTGTAGGCTTCATATGAATCAGTAAGAATATGTACTGAATCAGTTCCGCTGAAAGGCACTCCTCACAAGGCTCCCCAAATCTCGAGCTCAGCATGAAGAGGGCTACCTTGAGGCAGGTGGCAGGCATAAGCGCCTGAGAGGGAAGGGTTTTCATCGCATACCCAGGCCATAGAGGCAAATTTGTTAGTAATTGAAGCGTCATCATATATGTCAGTCGTATAAGGGATTCGATCTTCTCGGTGACGGGCAGCGAGGTGCTCCCGGTTAATTACAAAATCGCTTTGTATAGGTCGGCGATGGAGGGCCGTGACCACTGGCATCTCCTTAGATGCACATAGGGCTGGTGTGTTGTTGCGCTGTTGATCCTAGGCCAGCACAGTATCTTCAAAACAAAGAAGGGCGCCTGAAGTTCAGTCTGCATAGAATATTTGTCGACGTAATCCGCTGCCTCGATCAGTCCAGAGTAGTATCATCGGCAATACAGCAAATCTAGCGCTTGTACCGAGTTCCAGATTCTCGGAAACACATATCATGGCCAAGTTGAACAATATTGGTTCAAGAATGGAGCCCTGAGGTGCACCCCCATACAAGTAATAGGTTTTGGCACCGATCCCCGAGCTTTGCAATGTAGATGTCAAAAATTGCGGATCCAGATTTGAGCACGAGTACTGGGAAAGCGTTTGGCGAGTTCCTCCAGGATAACCTCATGGCGAACATTGTCAAATGCCTTGTGTGTATCGACAGCGAGGAGATAGGCAGGTAGAATTTTACGATGAGATCTATTCAGAACTCTTCGCAAAAGGCAAAGACAGTCAGGAGTCCTGAGGTTAGGGCGGTGGCCGGCTTGGGCTGGATGAAATCCAGGTCTGACGTATTCAATGTAGGGACTAATTCGGGTATGCAGCAGACGAGCGATGAGTTTATAGAGATGTGAAGTTAGGGCGATCGCACGCAGATTAGTAGGAAGACGAGGGGTTTTGCAGGTTTATGGATACGGAGAATAAGAGAAAGCTTGAGATAATCCGGTACCGTTCCGGACTTTAAGAATTAATGATGCCGTGAAGGACATCCTGGGCTGCCGAGTCGAGATTACGAGGTTGGTGCCTACTGACTCGGTCATGCCCATGTGTGGAGTGAGCTCGGCCTCTTCCGAGGGCTGCTTACAGTTCTCCCTTAGAAAATGGGCGATCGAGGTCTCGATCAGGGTTTCTGACTGAGTAAGTGGAAACTACTGGTGGAGGCGTTAAGCTGGCGTATGGAAAAAAAAGGTGCGTATAACTTCATTTTCCACATCAGCCGGCTTGTCACTGGGAGGAGCTTGGCGAGAGGTGGGCCCCGCGTGCCTTGCCATTTAGGCCACGAAAGATACGCCAAAGATGTGATAGGCCTGGTACTTGTCAAAGACGGTCGCATGTAGCGTGCCAAGCCTCACTTTGTAGGTGAAGCTGGTACGCCAGAATAAGCTTGAATTGTCGTCGAAGAAGTACGAGATCCTTGTGACGTTTTCCGCAACTCCGAAAATGTAGCGTGAGGTCATCTGCGCGATGCCAGACGTTAGCCAGGTGAGCATCTATGCCAATTGTGGGGTCGTCACAGGGGATATATTCGAAAGCTTGAGTGCAGGCCTCGCGGAGTACTGACAGGAAGGAGTTAATATCCGAGAAGGGGGTCGCATTATTGGTCCGAAAGTTGTCCGAGTTGAGAAACAAATGTGCTGTCCTAAAGTGAAGGTGTTTACTATTGAGAATGAGCAAAATGGGCAAATGATCACTGCCCTACGAATTAGAAAGGATTTCCCAGTGCAGAATAAGACACGATGATGAGAATGAAATGTGCAGTGTGGAGTCTGCTTGAGAGGGATGGAGACCGATACGGGTCGGCGTGTTAGGCTCGTTGCGTAGGGTAAGAAGAGTTGGATCGAGAGCGTCATATAAGTGTTTACCACTTTTATTAGGCTAAGATGAGCTCCAGGCTGCGTGATGTGCATCGAAATCCCCGCCCATATGAATCGGACAGGGGTGCTCTGCGTTTTCAAGGTCAGGGAGCCAGATACAGGGTTCTGCCACGACTTTGCCTGGCCGGAAAAAAGTCCATGCCACGAAAAAAAGGTTTTGACCAGGGGGAAGGTTTTTTCTGCAACAATTTCCCGAGTGGGAGAGCAAAGGGTTTGAAGTGAGAGCTGAGTAGAGGGACAATAGTTACGGATTAACACGACCGCCTGTCCATCTGAACGGCCGCTTTTGTTGGATAGTAGGTATGTGGTAAGTGCAGTAACTAGGAAGGTAACAAGGTCCGCGCGTTTCTTGAAGGAGTATGAAAAGAGGATGGCGTTGAGGCATAAATGTACGAAGGGCAGGATCGTTCTGAATGAAGTTTTTGCAGTTCCATCGAATCCCATGAGCAAGGGTACTCTTGATAGAATATTTTAGGGAACCCTCCAAGGTGGAAAACATTTGTAATAAGGGAGTAGTTACTGACATCCACCCAAGCGCAGCCTTACGGCTACAAAGGAAAGCTATTATGTCTCAATATACGCATTGCATCATGTCTCAAAAAACCGCTCTCGAAAATGTTCTTGCGTAAACATATCAAGCGAGCAGGCAATCAAAACCAACGACTATCCTAAGATGTTTGGTTTAATGGAAAACATGAGGCTCCACCGGTAAATTTGGGATATTGCAGTGGAAAAGGCGTTTGCGTTGCCACAACGAGACGTCTTCTCTCAATGCTAGAATTTAGTTAACTACGCGATACTTCCAATATGTGGGAAGCTGTTACAAAAGGGTCCGCCCTACATCATTCACAAGCGCAGCATTCCATCATCATCATCATCATCATCATCATCGTCGTCGTCGTCGTCATCATCATCATCATCATCATCATCATCATCATCATCATCCTGACTATACCCACTGCAGGGCGAAGGCCTCTCCCACATTTCTCCAATTAACCCGGTTCTGTGCTAGCTGCATCCACTTGACCCCTGCGAACTTCTTAACCTCCTGTTTTCCTGTTTGGCTAAAATTAAGAAGGCGAAGGCAATGGAGAAGTGTGATCGGTCCAATCCACAATTTCGGTTTTAGCCGTGGTTCACTTCAAGTTTCAAGGGTGGACTTCCAATTTCTTTCTGTGAATGGGCCCGGCCATTCTGATATTTCGGCGGATAACTCCCGAATTTTTGCTCTAACCATCGACCAGTACGGTAGGACAGCCAAATTTCTCGGGTGGGACAAAGTGCCGTTTCGAATTTTGCGCCAGTCCTTGATTGGCTGCCGGGATGATAAACGTCACAGTGCTGCTTAACCAGTTTAAGGCTTTCGGTGCTACGTTTGCTCACATCGCCGCAGCATTTTTTTCTAGCGATAAGACATACGCGCCTTCGGAATAAAATACGAGTGCTTTCTAAGAAGGAATTACGGCGTATTGGAAAACCAATGAAACGGTAGGTGATGTATGGGTGCTTTCAGATTGCCAATAATCAATACTACGTAAGAGGTCTTTTGCACGTCTTTGCTTGCATATATAAGGCAACGAGAACATGGATTTTTAAGGTTTCTAGACGAAGTCTAAATGTCTAGCTTTGTCTGGTGTTTGAAAATGTCTGAAGTACGCTTTGTTTGGTTCTTTAACACAGACTCATCTCAGAAGCGTCATTAGCATTTTGCCTCTCTCAAATTATGGAATACAGGACTAGATTCAGACTAGCGTCCTTGGGTTTAGTAGCCGAACATAGCTACAGTGGCGGGTGTTGAAACATAACTTTCGTAGATTTCTGGTGTTTAAAAATTTCACTTGTTGCCTATGTTTTCTTATATGCATGTTTCCAAGCTACCGCTGAGATCCGAAAGCATGCTTAATTACGACGAGAGCTCGACCTTGGCCAGGCCGCATCGCACTAACATTACGTACGAATAGCACATATGCATATATGTTTAGCTGGTACCTGGGTTTATCAGCGCCTCATATCGAACACCAGCCACGCAGCCGTGGTAAAACGATGAGCTTTATTTGCAGGGCAAAGCTGGAGACAGGGCGAGGGAGATGATAAACATGGCAACAAAAAGCACTACGTGTGGGTATCTGCATTGATTTAGGCGGGTCGCCACGTCCTGCTTTCTCTTTCACTTAAGCTCGACCACAATATACATATGTATTTCCCACAATGGGTGATCACTGACCAGCCGAATCAGCTTCGTTAATTTAGCTCACGGTAACATAACGCCACTACTCGAAGGGTTAATGGAATACAACTGTACACAACTACAAAGTGCTCTGTGGCACTGTGTGACATATCATGAGTGACATATCATGAGTGACATGAGTGACATGAGTGACACATCACTCATGTGACATATCACATGAGTGTTATGTCACTTTTTTGCACTTCCGATAGTGGTGAACACCAAAAACGGAGCAGCGTTGGCAGCGTTCACCCGAGAGCCATGGTCTCGTCATCTGTCTCCTGTCCGTTACGGTGACCTGCCTTCCTTTCGGCTGCTTGGATCCAGGGTATCGGTCGAAGAGGGTGATCTCGCTCGCTCGCTTTTCGCATCCAAGTGTGGCCCCAGTATTTGGGCCGCAGGCAGGCCACCGTCAACTTCGGGCTACAGTACAGAGATGTGGTGCCATGGACTGCCTTGTGCTGCTGCTCCAGCTCGTGCCGGTATGCATGATTGAAGATAGTTTCTGATGTGTAAGAAGTGGCTGTATATACTTCGATCGCAACACACCGGCAAGACAGGAACAAAGGGAATGCGTTTCTTTTGACGCATAACGGATCGCAATGCTGCAGTCATTGAATAACACTCTTTTCATCTTTGAAGTTTTCATAATTTTCCTTTCCTTTTCGTAGTGAGAACAAAAACTCTGCCTGGAAAACGCCTTCAGAAAAGTAATAATATTTGCTACGTATTCTGCTGGCAAACCCTGTGGTCTCACATGCCAGAATCGAGGACCTTCGGAATTCCGAAACAGAGTATTGCTTACTTTCAAGAGCACGTCGTGCGGTGCAGCAAAAACGATGACATGTTTTTGTTATGAAGGTAGCACAAGAGAATTCGTAAGAGGTTTCGGAAGCTCAGTAACGGCTGGCGTTACAGTTGCTATGGCAACCAGTGAGACATAAGCCCGATAACTGCCGAGTGCGTTCTGACTAAAAAGAAAACAAAAAGTTCCCAATGCTATATTTAAATTCGGTGGCTCTTTGCTTCTCACATATACCTACGTTCGTCATAACGGAAATCTCATTTCCCTGCTCTTGTCTGCCTAGTCGGCATAAAGCGTTTTCAGAATGCTTATCTTGACGTACTTTGGATATTACGCGATATGGAGTATAGAGTTCATTCTTTCGGAAAACTGCCGCCGCCTTCTTTAGAGCGAGTCTTCGAGGACGAGTCGGTAACGAGTAAGAAAACAAAAACTGCGCACATGATTCCGGATCAAACTTATGACGCAACTGTTCCTTACGCAGCGTTCAGTGCGGTGTCATACCATTTCGCTTTCAATCTAGCATCCATATGATAGTCCAATTGGAGGCATGTTTGCGATATGGCTTCAAATCGACGACATATTTAGAGTCTTTGTCAAAAGTGTACGGCCCAAGGACTTTTGTTCTAAGCCCAGTAACGAGGCTCCTAAAGCAACTCTAGCGTTCGAAATCTCGTAGATGACAAATATTGCCCTCATTCTCCTTTAGCTTACATTCATATTTCGGTATGGCTGTCAGTAGACGCGTTACAGTTTTTAGAAAAGAACCTCTTGGGCCATATACTTTTGACAAAGACCTACGCGTTATTTGTAGGTGTAGGTGTTCACCCATAATTGAGAGACAGATACCGTGCCCTTCCTTTTCCACAAAACCAAAGCAACTAAAGACGTTTAACACGTTGCCATCTGTTAACCTCTGAGGACCCGGTCCGACAAAAGATCGCCACGGAACGGGCTGCCGACGGCATGGACCACAGGAACGTGAACATTTGATTGTGTGCGATCATGCAGGGACGCAGGGCTTGCGTACCCAGAACTGCCTGTGTTCCAATAAAAGTTTAATAAGCTCGCGTTTGGATGGAGACGGAGCGGAGTGGCCACCGTGTGCTATGCGATGTCAGTGCACGTTAAACATCCCCCCCCCCCCGTTGTGGTCGAATTTTTCAGTCTTCCACTACGGCGCCTATCATAGCCTAAGTCGCTTTGGACGTAAAATTCTACACACCAATTGAAACCAAACCTTTCGGCCTTGTCTCTCTCCAATTGCTGAAATCCAGTAAAAATCAGGAACACTTTTCACATCGTCTGCACTAGAAACCTCATTTTGGTTTGAAACATTATTCAACGAATTTTGTCTTCGTGTGTACGGTCATTCACGCATCTGGCATTTTGACGCTTATGCACCTACCACCCTAGAGGGGAATATTATATACGACAAGAGTGGCCCTAGCAACGAACTTCTTACCACGTTTGACAGTGCACAACATTGGAAACTTGCTTTGCTTTTCTGCTTATGGTTGCAGAAAAGACCACTTACACACCGTGCCGTCATGCCACCTTTTTCAAACTATTGAAAAGACCGTGAAGATAGTGCACTGCTTGTAATTTTGCTTTCTCCAGTACTGCATATTTTGAGCCCTTCCTTGCATTAGCGACTTTGTAACTGCTCGCCGGAAATGATCCGCATAGCCTGCGTCACTTGGACGAACAATATGTTGTCGGAAGCTATCATTCACTGCATAGAAGCAGCTCTTCCGCAGGGCATAGCTCAGGCAAAGGCTGGCTTTCCTCCTTTTGACCAGTTTAACGTGCGAGAGGATAAACGGCAAACGGGCATTTTCTTTTTGTTGTGTGTCCGTAGCTACAGTACATATGGCCTTCGTTAAATATTAGCATCAAGTCTAAGAATCGAATCTAATTGTCACTAGGCATTTCATGTATGAAAGTCGGTGCACGTGTTCAGTAGTTAAAAACATTTAGCACATCAATAACGACTCTTGACAGACAGTTACCACGTGCTAGCCTCAGAATGTTTAAATAATCATCAACGTATCTAAATGCCCGAAGTACGCAGGCGCCAGTTTTGTTTCATCGAAAAAAATTGTCAAGTTTAGCCAATAAGAATTTGGCACAACACCACAGCTACACAAGCACCAAAGGAAACGCTTTTTTTTTGCGGGTAGGTTTTTCTTTCAAAGTCCGCTATAGTTTAGGACAAATAAAAGCCGAGAGATCAATGAAGGAATTTGCATGTAGTGCACTCGTGTTATGAAAGGGAATGGCGCCAACCTGTTCATTTAGTTCACGCACTGTACAAAGCAGTGAGCCTTGTCCGCAATTATTCGGGTGCAACTCGACTTGCAAGCCTAAGTGCCAAACCGAATTCAGGGCCGCTCTAGCCAGAAAAAAAAATTACTTTTTTTTTTAAGGTTTGACAGTTCTCTGCGATGCAATGGCGAGCACGTGCTTTGGGAGTTTAGATTCGCTGAAGACCTTTCAGTCATTCTGAATGTAGCACTTACTGACGCATATGTTTGATACGCATCCGTCATTGACGTGACAGCTTTAGAAGGCGTGTCAGCCGGAAAAACGTTCTTATCGGAAAGCGCACGGTAGCACCCGGAAGCGTTTCTTCTGCTCCTAAACCACAGTGGCAGAGTTACGAACGACAAATGGGTCATCCGTCTTGAGCGTGTTCAAGTGGGGCAGCAGATATTGGCCCACCAGCTTCTGCCAGGATTCTTACTCTGCAACGATGTCCGGAAACGGACAGTCAACTTTGTGGGTTTTGACCGAAATGAAAGCTTCGATTCTACCTCACCCCGCTTCCAACTTTGGCAGGCTGAAATCTTTTAGCATCGAAATAGCCTTCTATAAGTTTCAGGCACGGAAGTCTTTCCTTCGCCACCGCGAAGTTGTTGGAAAAGGCGTCAGTCGCATTTTTTAGAAAGCGCGCCTTCGGGCAGCACCACAAACGCACCATCCTTATCGGATAGCAGTAAGCGAAGAGTACTGTCAACGAAGTGCTTGACCATTTTATCCATTTGTCGTTTCCTTCCCCTGCCAGAAGCAGACTGATACCTTAATAGGTATAGTAGACCACTTCAGAGAGGCATCGCCCTCTCTTCAATGGCTGCCTTGTCCGCAATTATTCGGGTGCAACTGGACTTGCAAGCCTAGGTACCAAACCGAATTTAGGGCCGCTCTAGCTAGAAAAAAATCTCTTTTTGTTTTTTAAGGTTTGACAGTTCTCTTCGATGCAATGGCGAGCACGTGCTTTGGGTGTTTAGATTCGCTGAATACCTTTCAGTCATTCTGAATGTAGCACTTACTGACGCATGTGTTTCATACGCATCCGTCATTGACGAGACAGCTTTAGAAGGCGTACGTGTCAGCCGGAAAAGCGGAAAAGAGAAACCCTTCGATATATTTAGGGTAAGGATATGCTTCAATGACGAGCGAAAAAAAAAAAAAGACATCTAATTACGTATAGTAAAGGCGTGCTTTACCAAAAGATTTACAAGGGTTCAATGGTGCTGAACCAAATATTGAGTGAAAGCATTAGCTGCGGGGGACCGAGCGTTCTTTTCTTTTTCTTCTTCCTCAGCCCACATATAAAGCCCTGCTTTAACCAACCCGTATGAAAGTGGCCTATGGGGGTAACGTGAATGCCAGGGTCCTAGCAGGCTGATTCTGACATAACCGTCCCATGCGAAACGAGAGACCCAAGTTGGCAGCTCCTGTAAGCCCGTGTGTCACCTGGGGCATGACGTCACAGCGTCACGTGGGTAAGACGTAACTGCGGCCGGGTCACGCGAAGGCTTGAAAGTGCGAGTAGTATTGCTTTCGCAATAAAAGAGCAAACAAACATCTAGGACCAACAAGACGTATTCTTTCAACGAAGCAAGCGCATTATTGTTTGTATTGAGGGCAGGTCAGCGCAAGGTCAACGTAGTTGGAGCACAAGCTGGACAATCTGATACTCTTCATCAAGGGCTTGCAAAAAAGTTTCATCGAAGTCTTGAGAGCTGCAATATTATTGAAAAGTGGTGTGAAATTATTAAAGGCTTAAATGTAAAAAAGGCTCACTGTCCCGTATGATGGGATGCCCTGGCATATCCAGTTTTGCACACCTCTGGAAGAAAACGAAGCGGAAAATCGAAAGGAGCCTCTTGGCGGCAGAACATGAAGTGTTCAGTTTTAAGATATTTCTGCTAAAGGATAGCGTACAGCAAAACACACAACGAGTAGCAGATGTGACTGGAATATCTTATGTGCAAAATATTATGGAGCAACACCGCGCCTCATTCTGCGTGGAACTACTGCACGATGTGTACCAAGTGGGCTCACGCTGAGGGCACAGGGCCCGCTTCAGGTGATCCGAGTGCAAGAGCGAGCATTTTATGTTTTTTAAGCAGCAGCTTCACTACGCGAGATAAAGTAAAGGTCACCGTGTGCTTCCAATGACCTTCAAACAGCTGAGATGTCAAACCTAAGCCACAACCACGTTGGGTAGCTATGTTATCACCAAATGACACGATCAAGGTCAAATGACAACTGACGTGGGAAGTATCTTAACGCGTGAACAGCTGCGTGGCGAGACACATCATCGCTGACGGCTGTCATCACAGTGGCTGTCATCACAGACTCTATATCCTTGTGCTCGTTCCTCTCTTCTTCAGTGCATTCTCTAATTGTAAAATCTTTCCTCTCACTGCTCCCTCGACATTTGAGACTTGTACACATCTTATGGGTACCAGGTCATAGCAATGATACTTCAAATTATTTTTCTGGTAGCTTGGCAAAGGCGTTTTCAATGGCCCTGTGTTACTTATGTCCTTCCGGCTACAGCATGCATCCCAGCTGCGAGGTTTCGGAGAAGCATTTGATTAAACCTGCGAACTCGACACATCTTAACGTTTGAGGATTACCTGCATCCCAGATGTTCGTGGAGCAGGCAATTATGTCATTCACAGCAACTTGAAGTCTCTCTAACAAGGCTGCGCTTCCGTATCCCACCCCTAAGTTTCTATTTTCACAGGTCTGGTTTGGCACTTTCTCCCCCCTGCGCAATTAGCGGTGAACAGGAATCATTAGATCCTTTTAATTGTTTTGTCGCCGCTTCACCACGTTGAGAAGGCGGTTGTTGGAAAAGATATTGCAATAGCTTGGCCTCAGTTTAAGTAGCCCGATAGTCTCATAATTTGGTGCCGCTATCCTTGGGCACAGTCGCATGATTTTTACCGCCATGCTAAATGTTTTACTTGAATCACAACAATTGCCTTGCCAAATTTTTCTAATATTACTTGTTCTAAAATTCCAGCGTCAGTATCTGCTGTGCGTTATGACGTTTCCTTTCTTATTTCATTTACTTCACCTTTTCGTTTCTTTTCCTCTACCCGCCCAATAATTTTCCTTTAGACATGTAAGCATACACCTAAAACTCTCTGGGCTGCCCAATTCAGATTCCACTGTGTGGGTATGTGCCATACGTTATTTGGTAAACAGCAAAAACAACAACGACCTCCCTCAACCATCTCCGTCACTGAGGTGTTAAAATTTCTAATATCTCACTTCTACCGCATGCCATCTAAGAAATTGTAATCACCGCCTGGCCATGGCCAATCCCCATTGACGGTATGCGCCATTTTTATGAGGGAAACAGCACAACAACAGCGCTGCGGCGCCTCGAACCCCAACGTTGGCGGAGTTGGTACTTCTTCGCCTTAGCTCCGTCAAAGGTAATATCACTGCGTCCTATCGCATGCGAGCCACTCGTGCCGGGAGCCCTGGAGCGGCGTGCGTCCGAGTGCGACGTAGAGATTAGCCTTACTACTCGCGTGTTTGGCTTACACATTTTAAGTACACAAGGCGGGAAACGCTGCTTACACAAAACCTTCCACGCACCGCGTGCTTATCGAACGTAACTCGGCCACGAATGTAGGCCGACAACTTAAGGCGAAGGAAAGCAAAGAGCGAAAAGTACACGAAACAAAATTGTGGATGACACCTAAGCTCCAGCTTTAAGGGTGTGACGCGACAGCATAGGTTAGCACCCGACATATAAAGCTTTCGCTGTAAACAAGCCCTATGAACGTGCCTGCGTTGCCTATAGAGTATCGGGCCTGTCCTAGCACCCATATAGGTTGATACTTATCCCACCTTCCTGCCTTAAACAAGCAACCCGAGTTATAGTTCCTTCCAAGTTTCTGATATCATGGGGATCTCGAAAAGTCGCACAAACACCGTCGAATAATCAGTGCCCGGTTATGCAAGCTGCCAGGTATACTACCTGTCAGCGCCATGCCCATGATTTTTCGCTTTCAGTGCCGACATCGACGCCAGAGTTTCCGAGTAATGGGGCGTTTCATGCTTTGCGGTATTATTTCGGCTATAACATCATTATTAACATTATCAGGGCTGTGTAGTTGCGGAAGACCACAGCCATTCATTGCGGTAGTCATTCAGCAGAATGAAGGATCTAAAAGCCGTGGGCAAATGACGCAGCTGAGCGCTGCGTTCAGAGGACGCTGCAGTTAGTGGACATCGACCCTACGCCCTGACGGCGTCGCTGAGTGCGCGCGTAATTGAGTCTAAGTGATAATTGTAAATTTTGTCGTTTAATGTTCCGGATCCCACATGGGATATGAGGAACGCCGTAATCGAGGTTCTGGATTAATTTGACACACGTAGTTCTGGAATGTGCGCTCAAATTGGACAGACCGGGAGGCCGGGATTGAACGTGGGCTTAGTAGCCGAGTGCGTTAACCACTGAGCCATCCAGTCATTGGAATCTTTTCCAGTAGTACCAATGCGTACGCCTCTCCAGCGACGCCCTACACCTCGGTGAAGTCAGGCGATGCCTATAGTTTATATTTCCTTCGCAATAAACGGGACGGTGAGGCTGAACTGGAAGTATTAGCATCACAAGTGGAGATGATGAAATTAGCCTCTAGGTGATATTTTTATTGTAATGGTCGAGTGGACTTACAGGCCGAGGATTTTTTAGGTTAGGGCAATGATTGTGAATGCAACACGACACGAGTAACTTACATTTTAATTAAGCGGCACTATAGCTACCACGTATCGGAAAATGCAATGTGCAAAAGACGAGCACTCTTTACGTACTGTGTCGGATTCTTTGGGAGAACACGTCGAGGTTCAGCTAAGCTTTGCCTTTAATACGAGAACGCAGCTGGGTTGCCGAGTCCTGTGTGCACCGTACATTCACCAGGTCATTTGTCGTCCAGGAATGCTGTCTTCCATTATGGTTTTAAATTAGGACAGCTCACTGGCATTTGTTGCGCTCGTAGGCATCCTGATCTTCGGCTATAATATTTTCTAGGTTCCCGTGAATCCGGGTAGCCCCGCAAAGAGCTCTACTTTATAGGCCTTAAATATGTATACCGCAGAAGACACTCCGAGCGGCAGGCGAGTGACTTTGAACAGTTATCGATGCGTACTGATTGTCAGGAAATTGGCTCTGTTACTGTCGGCGGCAAGTTGTTGATAGGCTTGGTTGAGGTCTAGCTGTGACAATACAGTGCAACCAGTAAGGTTCGAAAAAAAAATGCTGATCAATGGTTAGAAGAGGATACATTCCCATTTTGATAATTTGGCTAACGGTGTTTTTGTAATTACTGCCGTTCTTCACTACGAAGACTACCCATGTCTTCCATTGTGAGCATCGTACGGGCTGGTAGATGCCTTGTTGTAAGAGAGCGTCGATGGCTTTGTCTACTTTTCACAATAGAGCCACAGAAACTGAGGTGCCTCTAAGACGATGAGAGTGATTTCAGCCTTGAGGTGCTGAAAGACGATCCCTTCCCTAGCGAAAAAAACCGTATGAGTTACAATAACCTCATACAGATTTCTCATATTAAACTCATACAAATCTCGTACAATCTCATATGTTTCTCATACGCTGAATTATATTTGTATGAGATGATATGAGATTTGTACGAGTTTAGTATGAGTTCAGTATGAGAAGTGTGCATGAGGTTATTGTGACTCATAGGGGCTTTTCACTAGGGTTGCTCCTCTCAGTCCTTCAGCGAATACTTCTGGATATTAAAAGACGCCTTTCGGAAAGGATAGTGGAACTTCGTAGGCGACTGTTCTCCATTATGAACGAGATGGTGACTTCCAATGACCCCGCAATACCTCGGCGTTCCTTTATGTAGAAGCACAGCTGCAGAGAACATGACCTTGACAGCCGAAGTTTCTGTATGATCCTCTCACTGATGCTACATCCGGTGTCGGAGTCAGCTTCCACGGTCAGATACCTGCTCTAAATTAGGCGTTCATGCAGGCTGCTGGTTAGAGCACCACCTGTTCTCTTGCGGTCTTAATTCCTGCGATGAAAACGGGCTGAAGCTGTAGTTTACGTCTTGAGCTGGATCAACTGATTAAGAAATTTCATGGTTGCGTCCATGCCAGTGTGACTCCCTTTCGGTGCTGGACAGACTTGGAAGATTTCCTTTTCACGGTCTTCTTTCGACAGGCCTTCTCGAAGTGTCACGTGTTGCCGCAGTAATGATAGATGGCGAAATGATAGGAGCAAGTGCATGCATCGTGCTCACCGGAGCAACGCCAACGTTGCTGACTCGGAGGACGGTTGGCTGGCTTGACATCCTGGAGCTTGGAATTTCTTCGCAGATGATTCGTTGATTCGTTTCAGAAGAAATGTTTGAAAGGCGAAGCTCTTCTGTCTTGACAGCTGCTCCTTCCACTGCACGTGAAAGAAGAATGATCTTGGACAACTTGAGATCCGCCTCAGTCGGGAGTACGTCTGTGAATCTTTGATTAGGTATCTGACCAGGCCACAGACCTGATGGCCACTGACAGTGGCGGGCAAGTGCCGGAGAGCGGCGAGGTAAGTCGGTACCGATTCGCCAGGTTACTTGTATCGTTTGTTGAAGCAGAAGTCGATTATGATGATGGTGATGGTGATGATGATATGGTCCACATCTGTTCAACGGTTTACACCGTTTACACGGAAACGGTCTACACCGTTTGAAGCCCCCGAAACAGTTTATTGCCTCTGTGGATTAAGGCACCTGCACTCAGTAATATTCACGCCTTGGAAGTTTTCCTCCTGTCACTCCGTAACCCCCCCTACCGCCCCCCTCTCGTCGTGACTAGTATAACCAGGCATCACTGTGTCTTAGCCGAGTCAACAGGACCCTCCCGACTAGTTTTGAACTTTATCTTGCGTCATCTGCCCCTTTTAGAGACCCCTTGGCGCCTTGCATCTTGATGCCAGGAGAATGGTTGTGACTACTGTTGTGGGCGCCACTGACTGCAGCGCCCCAAGCGGCAAGCTAACCAGGCGGACCGCCGGGAGACCCCGGTATGGGCCACCGCAGCAGGGCGAAAACGGGCGTCATTACCCGATGTATAAATAAACAGTTTTGCTCCTTATACCGGCTACGTCTACCACATGGTGGCAGCAGCGGGATAACCAACGCAGCGTGACACCCAGAATGACAGCGAGCTCAACGTAAGCGGCCGCAGCGTTATGCCAGACACTCGCGGCGCGAACGAAGAGCGCGCGAGCGGCACTCCGAGAATGACGTTCAACCCGCTCGCCGTGGAACTGCCGACAAAGCTCGATTTCCGCAAGCCCGAAGATAGGACACGATGGCACCGCAGATGGGAACGCTACCGACTCATCTCCGGTCTGACGGGACAGGACGAGACGAGGTGCTCGCTGCTTTGAAACTGACAGACGAACAGATGGCATCATATACTCCGCCGTGGTGAGTGCTTTTGAAAAGCATTTCCTACCTGGAAAGAATGTCATCTAAGAGAGAGCGCGATTTAACTCTCGGAAACAAGAGAAGCATGGAAACGTCGACGCATTTGCGACTGAACTGTTCAAGATGGCCGAAAGATGCGATTACGGAACTCTCAAAGACGAACTGATTCGGGACAGGCTCGTGGTCGGCTTGCGAGACGTAAAACTCAGCGAGAGCCTGCAGCTTGACGCAGAACTCACTCTCGAAAAAGCAATCACAGCTGCCCGCAATTCAGAGAGCGTGAAACTTCAACACAAGAAAATTCGCTCTATCGAACAGCCAGCTCTCGACATGGGAGAAGTTCGCGGCCAGACAAACGTCAAAACTCGCCGGAACGAAGCGAATGTGCCTCTCAAGTCGCGCCCTCAACGTACACACAAGACGGGAGACGAACGCTTCAAGTGGTGTGGTGGTGTGCGTTGTCGTGACGCTGGGACTAAGTCGACCCGGCCTTCACTTGGTAGCGTGCAGAGACTCGGGGTTGATGAAGGATTGAATCTTCGAAGTTGGTAAAATATATACAAGCAGGTTTAATGGCACTTTGAGAAAACTTATTTACATGATTATTTACATGAAAAGAAGGGTATATTAACAAAATGGCAAGCGTTAAGAGTTCATAGCGAGAAGCTTCTGGATGAGCCGTTTACCCAGGGCTCAGAGCGTCTTTTCGTGCTCTGCAATGTCCTTAAAACACCCTATGTCCAGCCCCCCCTCTGAAGATGTTGACCAACCAGTTCCAGGGCACGCCCCTCAGATATCGGCATCCAATCGAACACATCACTGCACTGATGGTCTGAGGCACTGACTGGTCCGGCATTGATTCGTTGGGCGTGATCACTAGTTGGCGGGAAAAGCTTGGGAACGGCGAGGAGAGGAGGTACATTTCTATTCTTCAGCAAAGAAACGATAGGCTGGTTCTGGCAAGTGGATTTCCTTCTCAGAAACCCAAGCACGTGCGCGCCACATACTGCTCCCAGCATTGTCCCTTTTCGACAATTGCAAATCTTTCCTGTATTCCCGGGAAATCATTTAATGGCCGTATGCGTCATGCTCCTTTCTTGTCCTGCACGTCAGCGGACGTGTCACTCTGTCGTCTTCTTTGGACAGTAGGCATTCCTCACTGGACGATAGGGCTTCTCGACGGGAAGGGTGAACAATTGAACCAAAGCACTTCCGGCTATTTCCCGCAGGGGGACATTTCTTTGTGTTTTTCTAGACATTCTCTTGACAGGGTCAATTTGGCATTTGCAGGGTGTCCACAAAGCAAAACAGGCTTACACAAAAGGATTCCTGGAAATAGGCTCACTTAGCGCCCTTGTACCAACAGCACATATCCACAGCACTTATCCATGCCCACAGGCGAACAATAGAGCGCGCAAGTGCGGATGATGCACGGTCGTAACAGCCTCCTCCCCCGCCAGAAGAGTATCGGAGGGCAGCAGTCGCAGCTGCTGCATTAAGAGACGACTTAATGGCCTGCACATGAACGCTTGAAGCTCGCTGTTGCTTGGCTGGAAAGCCACCGGCTGTGGAGAGTCTCCGTCCTATCTCCCTCACTTCTTGCCTGGGAAAACTCTATGAAAAAGTAGTCCACCTAAGGCTCCAAAATTACATCGACGAAAACAACATCTTTCCTTCCTGCATGCTGGGCTTCCGCAAGGACTCTGCACGCAAGATGCTTTCCTCCGGATTAGGGAAGAGGTAATCAACACCATACCCCGAAAAGGCGAAAATTTCATTCTGGCACTAGATCTCAAAGGAGCATTCGACAACATTGGCCACCAAACCATATTGCAAGAATTAAACAATATCAACTGCGGAGAGAAAATTTTCAAATACGTGAAGGCTTTCCTTTCAGATCGCACAGCCACCATAGGAATTGGAGAGATCCGATCACCAAAAGTACCCATGCCGAACAAAGGTACACCGCAGTGTTCTATAATCTCTCCAATGCTATTTAACATAGCAATGATAAATTTAGCAAAAAAACTGTTGACCCGCACTGATATTGGCTTCACTTTATACGCGGACGAAATCACCATCTGGGCTACTCAGGGATCCTTGGCGCAAAAAGAAGAAGCTCTGCAAGCCGCTATAGACCTAGTCGAGGAATTTTCCGGGGAGAGTGGTCTTCAATGCTCCCCAGAAAAATCCGAACTTATCAGGCTACACAGAAGAAATTACAAGTCCCCAGGAGAAATTCAGCTCTCTCTAGGAGACCAGATAATTCAAGAGAAGGACAAGATCAGAGTTTTGGGGCTGTGGTTGCAAAGCAATTTGAGAGTGGATTATACAATCAAAACACTCAAAACCACAGTCAACCAAATTTCCAGAATGATTAGAAGGGTGACCTGCCACCGGAAAGGGATGAGGGAGGAGGACACCCTACGCCTTGTACAGGCCCTAGTCGTTAGCAGAATTACCTACGGGCTCCCATATCACGAAATTAGATTCACTGATAAAAGGGTCATTGACACTATCATAAGAGGAGCCTATAAAACGGCCCTAAACCTCCCGCCAACAACATCAACGGAACGTCTTTGGGCACTCGGAGTGCACAACAACTTCGAGGAGCTCAAGGAGGCGGTTCTAGAGAGTCAGAAACAACGCCTAACAACAACGCAGGCGGGTAGGGAAATCCTGTCAAAACTAGGGCTATGGCAGGCACTAAGAACTTCTCAGATCAAATCACAAATTCCGACATCCACAAGAAACAACATCTATGTGAACCCGATACCCAGGCACATGCACCATGAGTTACAGAAGGGTCGAAGGAAAGCCAGAGTCAAATCATTGGAAAAACAATTGTCTAAAGACGCGGAAGTTGTCTACGTGGACATAGGGGCTTACGGCGAACCTGGCAAGTTCACAATAGCTGCAGTTGACCACAAGAAGAGGCCAATTATTCAGGCTTCGATCTATGCCAAGGATCCTGCGGAAGCGGAATCACTGGCAATAGCCATCACCATAAAAACACAAGACAACCAAAATAAGTCATCACACGTAGTGACGGACTCCCAACCAGCCTGCAGGGACTATCTGGCCGGAAAACCTCACAAAAGAGCGTGTGCAATATTACGTTCCATCTCCCAGACGCACACAATTACATGGACACCTGGACACGAAGGCCTACAAGGAAATGAGGTAGCGAATGATCTAGCCCGAGCTCTTACAAACCGGGCGGATCCCCATCCCTACCTCACCCCTCTCCTAGGACCCTACGGCGACAGGCTGGAACACCTACGGTTAGAAAGAAGAATTTTCTCACCACCACACAAACACCTTCCTTCCTCGGACGCTATAGACTGGAGAAAAATACAAACAAATACATTCCCTAATCCTCAAATTTTAAATAAGATAAGCCCAACAAAATACACGAGTTACTGTCCTTGGTGCGGTGCAAGCCCCACACTCTTTCACATCTCTTGGGAATGCCAGGACAAACCTGACCCAACGTTAATAGTGCCATGCCCGACACACGAGCAGTGGGAGGCGGCCCTGACCAGCGACAACCTGGACCAGCAAGCCTGGATTATCCAGCTAGTCCGCAAGTCAGCTGCTGCCAGCGGAGCCCTGGACTAGGGGCACCGACCACCCAGCTCCTGCGAATATTTACTGATTATATGCTCATTAAAAGTTTTCTCTCTCTCTCTCGCTGTTGCTTGTCGCGTTGTCTTGATTGTCGTAGGCCAAATTGCTTGAGCTGTCTGAGACTCAACCACATGTCCAAGCAAGCACTCGGCTCCCGTCTGAAGAGACCAGGTTAAAAGAAAACTGCCATCGTTGTTCGAGAAAAGCCCACGTATTCCTAGAAAACCAAACGTGCTGCTTTACATAGTCACTCATATACAAGTGCACGAAAAAAAAAAACCTGATTATCAATTTGGATACATGGTGAGGAACACCTCGGACCGCTTAGAAACAGCGGCTAAGCGCGTCCGCATTCCCATTTAATTTCCCCTTTTTGTATCTTATTTCAAAATTGTACTGCTGTAAAATCAAGCTCCACCTCAGAAGGCGTCTGTTCTTCGATGTCGCAGTTTGCAGCCAAGCCAGGGGACAATGGTCCGTCTCTACGGTGAATTTGGCCCCTCCAAGATAGCATTGCAATTTTTGAATGGCCCATACAATGCAAGCGCACTCTTTCTCTGACGCGCAATAAGCCCTCTCTCTAGAACTCAGTTTTCTGCTCAGGTAGAGCACGGGGTGCTCATTACCGTCGTCATCTCTCTGGCAGAGAACAGCACCTAGCCCTCGATCACTGGCATCACACTGGACCGTGAATTCTCGGTCATAGTCTGGAGCTCGCAATACTGGACGGCTAATCAGCACAGCCTTCAGGTTTACGAAGGAGGCTTCCTTTTGTTCGTCCCAGACTACATTTGTCGGTTCTGTCTTGCGGAGAGCGTCGGTCAGAGGGCTGGCCAAAGCTGAATAGTTAGGGATGTAGTGATTGTAGTATCCAGTCAGCCCCAGGAATGCTCGAATTTCCGTCTTCGTGCTCGGCCGCGGGTAGTTTGCTACCGCAGAAATCTTAATCTCGCTGGGTTTCCTGAAACCTTGACCTACATTGTGACCTAAGTAGTCCACGGTCGCCCTTGCCAGACAACATTTCTCGGCCTTTACGGTTAGTCCAGCTTGACGCAAAAGGCTCAGTACAGCTCTTAGATGTACCATATGGTCCGCCCATGAGTCGGAAAAAACCGCAATGTCATCTAAATAAGGCACCGCGAATGTTTCACACCCCTTTAAAACCCTATCCATGAGTCGGGAAAAACAAAATGGAGCATTTTTGAGCCCGAAACTCATCATTGTTGGCTGGTAGCTGCCCGTCGGAGTGACGAAAGCCGCGTATCTGCTGGCGCGTTCAGTGAGCGGTACTTGCCAGTATCCTCGAGTAAGGTCCAGCGTAGTCACATATGCCGCTCTACTGACCTGTTCTACTCTCTCCTCAATATTCGGAATAGGATACACTTGATCCCTGGTGAGAGAATTTAGCTTTCGGTAGTCTACCACAGGCCTAGGGTCTTTACCTGGAGCTTCTACTAAGATCATAGGCGAAGCATAATCGCTTTCCGAGGGTTTTATTACTCCCAATTCCAGCATGCGAGTTACTTCCCTATCCAGAATTTCTCTTTGCCTTGGAGAGAATCGGTAGCACCTTGATCGCACTGGCACGTCTGAAGTCAGCTCAATATCGTGCTCAGTCAAATCAGTCCTGCCTGGCCTGTCCACAAAGCAGGCCTCAAACTCTGTTATTATCTCGCCCAGATCGGACAGCTGGGATTTCTTTAGTTCTCTCTGCTCCGTCTTTTTGAGAAGCTCCTGAGCGTTGCTTCCTTTTCCGCTGAGGCAAATCAAGTTGTCCCCCATCTCCACGGGAAGGTTTAACGTTAGATTTACCACGGCTTGCTCCATAGCTAAGTCCTCTCGGGTTCCACTTAAAAGTCTCGTGAGATTACTAGACACTGGCGGCAAGAGGTTACTCTCAAGAACGTCCTCATTCCGCGTCTCATCAAGCTCACTTTCAAGTTGACTTATCTGAGATGCCTCGCTCTCAAAGTTTTCTGACCCGCTGTCTTTTGCATTGACCACTGTCTTAACTGCTGTTTCCTCCGCTGTGGATTTTTCTGGAATGAGCAGTGTAGCTAGTTCTCGCGCCTTTGAACGTGTTAAGGCTTGCACAACTCTGTCTCCGAAAAGAATGCCCCTCTTTCGCAGTAGCATGTCCGATTTGTTGGAGAACAAATACGGATAGCACTTAGGAAGCTTTCCTGAAACGGCAGCCTCGGTTGTTAACTTGCCGAAAGGGCCCTCGATGACCACGTTCGCGATTGGCAAGCACACACTCTGTTCCTCCACTACCTGGCGGATCCATGCACACTGTCCTGTATAGTCGGAAGGCGACACATACGCCGGATGGACAACATCCATCGTTGCGGCCGAATCGCGCAGTACCTTGCAAGGCTTCCCGTTGACTACTAGGTCATGCAGGTAGGGTTCCAAAAGCTGCATATTTTCATCGCAGTCACTGACATACGAGAAAGCAATCTTTTCTTTCCGGCAGTTGACGGCAATGTGACCCTGCTCATTACACCTAAAACATGTGAGCGGCTTCCTAGCCCCAAGCTTGTTCTTTGTGTTCTGCGCATTGGTCACTTCCCCACTTTTCTCACTGCCGTCCTTTCTAGGGCGTTTGCCTGAAGAAGCCTTCCTTTCTTCGTTTGCAAATCTAGCAAAGTGCCTTTTCTGACGGTTATTCACACTGAACTTGGGATTGCGGGGCCTATCCACTGCTGGGTTGCTGAATTGTCGGCGCGAAGCATACTCCTCAATGAGTTCGGCAGCTTCAGTTGCCGACTTAATGTCGCCTCGGTCCTGTAACCAATTTCTTTCTTTTTCTGGGAGGCAGTTATAAAACTGCTCCAAAAGAATTCGCTCGACTACAGCGTCCCTATCACTGTAGGAATCTGTGCTCTTTAGCCACTCGGCCAAATTGACTCTTAAATTGTACAGGAATTCAGGGTAACTCTCGTCCCTGGACTTAGTAGCGTTCCGAAAACGTTGTCTGAACGCCTCGGCGCTAAGCCTATACTTTCTCAGAAGGCAAGCCTTGACCTTCTCGTAGTTGTCCGCGTCCTCCTTGCTCCTTGCGTCCTCCTTGCTTGTCCGCGTCCTCCGCTGCCTCGCAGGGCAGAACCGTCAATAATCTCTGAGACCAAGTGTCTCGCTGGAAGGACAGTTTTTCGCAGGTTCGCTCAAAGTTAGCCAGATAGAGACCGATATCCCCTGATATCACATATGGCTGCATGTACTTTGACATCTTGAAATCTGCCTCCTTGTTGAGAAGAGGTACACTAGCTGGGGACAATTTCCCGACCTCTTGCTCAACTCTAATTCTAATTTCCGGAGCTCAATTTCTAGCTCCAGCCTTTTTGCTTCTCTTTCAATTTCACGCTTCTTTTCCTCTTTTTCCCTCTCAAGTTCACGCACCTTTTCCTCTTTTTCCCTCTCAAGTTCACGCTCACGCCTCTTTTCCTCTTTTTCCCGCTCTTTCTGCTGTCTGAGCTGCTCCTCCTTTTTTTGTCCGATGAGGTTCCATGCTTCACTGAGCTCCTCATCATCGGTTCCCAAATCAGTGATTGCCTATATAATCAAGGGTTTTCGTGCCAAACCACTTGTATCAATTCCCAATTCCTCACACAATTGCAACAGTTCCGGTTTCTGCAGCTTTTGTAGGTCCATGATCGCTCCGAGTGTCGGCTACTTCCAAAACAACTGTGCAAACTACCAAACCTAAAGGCGTTTCCACACTCTTTTTACCAGTTCTAAAATCTAACCCTGTTCTAGAACCTGGTCCACATCAGAAGAAAAGCCAAGCACTCACCCACACATGCGATCGATGTTCCGAGCTGCTCTCTAGTTGGCCGATTGCTGCTCCTGCTTGTTGCTTGGGATGCCACCTCCGATCACAAGATTGTGGCTTGTAGCTTCAGATCCAGCTCTAATCACCAGATGTTGTGGCTTGTAGATTCAGATCCCAGCGCTGGTCACCAGTTGTCGTGACGCTGGGACTAAGTCGACCCGGCCTTCACTTGGTAGCGTGCAGAGACTCGGGGTTGATGAAGGATTGAATCTTCGAAGTTGGTAAAATATATACAAGCAGGTTTAATGGCACTTTGAGAAAACTTATTTACATGATTATTTACATGAAAAGAAGGGTATATTAACAAAATGGCAAGCGTTAAGAGTTCATAGCGAGAAGCTTCTGGATGAGCCGTTTACCCAGGGCTCAGAGCGTCTTTTCGTGCTCTGCAATGTCCTTAAAACCCCCTATGTCCAGCCCCCCCTCTGAAGATGCTGACCAACCAGTTCCAGGGCACGCCCCTCCGATATCGGCATCCAATCGAACACATCACTGCACTGATGGTCTGGGGCACTGACTGGTCCGGCATTGATTCGTTGGGCGTGATCACTAGTTGGCGGGAAAAGCTTGGGAACGGCGAGGAGAGGAGGTACATTTCTATTCTTCAGCAAAGAAACGATAGGCTGGTTCCGGCAAGTGGATTTCCTTCTCAGAAACCCAAGCACGTGCGCGCCACATACTGCTCCCAGCATTGTCCCTTTTCGACAATTGCAAATCTTTCCTGCATTCCCGGGAAATCATTTAATGGCCGTATGCGTCATGCTCCTTTCTTGTCCTGCACGTCAGCGGACGTGTCACTCTGTCGTCTCCTTTGGACAGTAGGCATTCCTCACTGGACGATAGGGCTTCTCGACGGGAAGGGTGAACAATTGAACCAAAGCACTTCCGGCTATTTCCCGCAGGGGGACATTTCTTTGTGTTTTTCTAGACGTTCTCTTGACAGGGTCAATTTGGCATTTGCAGGGTGTCCACAAAGCAAAACAGGCTTACACAAAAGGATTCCTGGAAACAGGCTCACTTAGCGTCCTTGCACCAACAGCACATATCCACAGCACTTATCCATGCCCACAGGCGAACAATAGAGCGCGCAAGTGCGGATGATGCACGGTCGTAACAGCGTGACCACACGAAGACACAGTGTCCCGCGATAGACAAGACGTGCAACCAGTGTGGGAAAAAAGGCCGCTACGCCCGCGTCTGCATGTCTAAGCCGAAGGACGAGACTTAGAGTATCCGACCACGACCAAAAGATCTCGGAGAGCTATATCTAGGCGAAATCAAAGTGGGCGTGAACACGCCGTGGAGGATTACTGCTACTGTAGACAACTTGCCTTTTACCTTCAAGGTCGACACCGGCGCGGATGTGACTGCAATCGCACACGACCAGTACGACAGAACCGTCATGGGACCCATCAAGTCAACGCAACAGCTGTTGATAGGCCCAGGCCAGACAGCGATAGCCACTGTTGGATACATCGATGCAACAGTCACCTGGCGCAACACTGAAGTCCAAGAAGCAGTCTTCACCATCAAAGGAATCAAAGAACCGCTGCTCAGTCGACCAGCTATAAAATCACTTGGGATTCTACAGCACCCTCTTGAGCTAGACGAAACCCTCGCACAATCAACTGATGTCCCCAACTTCTTAGCGTCATACCCAAAGCTAACGTCTGGGCTTGGAGTCATGAAGACTGAGTACCGCATCAAAGTAAAAAAGGATGCTGAGCCATACGCAGTCAGTTATCCTAGGCGCGTGCCTCTTGCACTGTTTCCACTTGTGAAGAAAGAACTAGAAAGTATGGAAGACTTGGGTGTCATCCAGAAGATCGAGCGAGCAACCGAGCGGTGTTTTCCAACGGTTGTCGCACAAAAATAGAACAATGAGCTACGCATCTGCGTGGACTATGGTCACCTCAACCAACAAATAATACGCGAACGTGTGCTCATGCCTACAGTGGACGAGTGTCTTGCAAAATTAGCAGGTGCAACAGTTTTCAGCCGCCTAGATGCACGAGCAGGGTACTGGCAGGTGCCACTGTCCAAGGACTGTCGCGAATCCACAACCTTCATCACACCAGTTGGCAGGTTCCAGTTCCTGAGGCTTCCCTTCGGAATCTCCACAGCGCCAGAGTTCTACCACCGAGAAATGCTCCGTGTGCTCGAAGGGCTAGATGGTGTGAGTTGTCTGCAAGATTACATTATTGTCTTAGGGAAGACAACTGAGGAACACGACACCAACCTACTGCTGGTGCTGAGGAAGCTGGAAGATGCAGGTGTTACCCTCAACATCGACAAGTGCTCCTTTCGACAAACAGAAGTAACATTCTTAGGACACGTTGTAAACTGAACAGGAGTCAGCGCCGACCCGGAAAAGGTCAGAGCCATAGTCCAGCTCGACCCACCATGTGATGTGTCAGAAGTCAGGTTTGTTGGGCTCTGCAAACCACCTAGCGAAATTTCTTCCAGAGCTTAGCAGATTTTACGAAACCTCTCAGAGACTTGCTCCACCAAGACGCCGACTGGCACTGGGGCCCAGCTCAGCAGCAGAGTTTTGACAAACTCAAGCAAGCTTTAAGCAGGACGCCGATTCTCACTCACTACAATGCTCAGTCGCCTCAAACAGTGTCTGTGGATGCTTCCTCATACGGTCTCGGGGCTGTACTTGTACAGCAGTCGCACGAAAAGCTCCTACCTGTGGCATATGCATCACGCTCCCTTATGGGTACAGAACAAAGATATGCCCAAATCGAAAAGGAGGCACTGGCAATCACATGGGCTTGCGAACATTTCCGAAAATACCTGCTGGAATCAACCTTTCACGTGGAAACGGACCCCAAGCCATTAATACTGCTGCTGACGACTAAACGACTGACGAGCTGAGTCCTCGCCTTCAACGTTTCAGGATGCGCCTTTTGGAGTACGACTACACCATGTCCCACACTCCCGGCAAAAAGCTGTACACAGCTGACCTTCTGTCCCGGAAGCCATCTGGGAAACCAGCAGACAAAGAAAGAAATCTCGAGAGTGCAGTGCGCGAGTTTGAAGAATTAGCACTTGAACAGCTCCCTGCTTCAAACCAAATGCTGTACAGAATCAGGGCGAGCATCCAGTCAGACAAAACTTTCTAGGGTGGCTACCTTCTGCACTACATCATGACCAACAGTGCATGGGCTGTCACCTGACCTGAAAAGGTACGTCGAGGTGGCTAGTGAGATTTCGCTCGTTGATGGTCTGCTATTCAAAGGCGACAGAATAATCATCCCGCCAGACATCAGAGTCGAGGTTCTGGAAAAACTCCATACAGGCCACTTGGGCACAACGAGGTGCCGAGCGAGGGCAAGAGAATGCATATGGTGGCCAGGCATAGGCAAGCACATTGAAGACTACGTGAAAAATTGGCCAACTTGCAGAGAGCACAGAAAGAAACAGAACCCCTGCTTCTAACCCCATTGCCAGCACACCCTTGGGACACAGTCGGCATGGATCTCTTCACGCTAGAAGGGAAAGAGTATGTTGTAGTAGTAGACTACTACTCCCGATTTTTCGAGCTAGAACAGCTGCCGAGGACAGCTACAAAAAACATAGCCCTAGTCTTGGAGGCAATGTTTGCACGGTACGGTGTTCCACGGACAATACGCACAGACAACGGGCCGCAGTTCACTTACACAGAGTTCAATGAACTAGTGCATCACTGGGGAGCCTCACATACAACCTCAAGCCCTTACTAACCGCAGAGCAACGGTATGGCTGAAAGGGCTGTGCAGACAGCAAAGCAGCTTTTCAGGAAGTCTTCCAACATACACCAAGCGCTGCTTGCCTACAGGGCCACGCCCAGCGTGGAAGGGTTTTCACCAGGAGAACTCTTAATGGGTCGTCGTCTGAACACCACAGTACCAACCACTTCGAAGCTGCTAGCCCCGAAGTGGGACGACAGCGAATTCAGACGAAATAATGAAGCCTACAGAGCTCGTGCAAAACGATCATACGACATCCGGCACAAGGTACGGAGCCGAGAGCGCTTACTACCTGGCACAGCGGTGTGCATCTTCGCTGGAGCTGCATCACACGGCGTGGTAACACAGCCAACATCAGAACCCAGGACCTACGTTGTACAAACCAACAGAGGACAAGCAAGACATACAGCAAGACATCTGCAACCGTTGCAGGACACGAGCACACAAGAAGTGGACGTGTTTGTAAGCGACCAGAACGCCTGGACCTGTGAGATCAAACCTTTCAAGAAAGGGGGGTGTTGTGGGCGCCACTGACGACAGTGCCCCAAGCGGCAAGCTAACCAGGCGGACCGCCGGGAGACCCCGGCATGGGCGACCGCTCCAAGCAGGGCGAAAACGGACCGCATTACCCGATGTATAAATAAACAGTTTTGCTTGTTATACCGGCTACGTCTACCACAACTACCTAATATAGATATCCGAAGTATGTGACTGCGACACAGACGCTGTTCTACTAAATTCTGTCTCTTCTTGCTTATCCGTTACACTGGCATGCGCAGGCTTGCCGGTCGTCGTTCCTCCTTCCGAGGCACTCTACTATGTTGTCTATTGAAAGAGCAGTGGTGCATGTATTTAAAGAAAAGTGACTGCGAAATGAGGTTATTACTTTCATCGTGCGATAAAAATGGCATGCACTTGGTGTCGTACAGTATTGTAGCTTCAAACTGCAGCGTTTGCCTACCGGTATATGGAAAATCAATCAAGACTTGCCTGGCTGGGGCCGAAGCATCCGTTGCGGATGTGCGATCAAGCCGCTTCTGGCACGTGTGAGCTGCACGTAGTGTATTCAGAGTCACCTATCTGTCGCCCTGAAGCCGTCAGTCCGGTGCGACTAGAAACACCACTTGGTTGCGATGCTGAGCTTGTTAAGCGACAGATAGGCATCACATCCAGTCGACCTTGATTTCCTCGCAAATTTTGTGTACTGCACTTTATTTTTCAATGCTTGCCGAAGTCATAATAATGAGCAGGTTAAAATCAGCGAGCTTCTTGGGCAGCTTAAATTGGCCTGTGCAAATGCAAGAAAGCGCACTGTGACACCTTTTGAGTTAGTGGCCAAATGCATTAAAACAAAAACAGAATAGACGCGCACAAGGCCTGTGATACAAGCCCGATACGAGCAAAGAAACCATAAACGGCATCAGCGTGCAGCCGGCCAGACTTGTGGACGACAGAAAAGGCGTATTCCTGAAGGCGCAGGGCCCAACGCCCCAGGTGACCAGCAGGGTCCTTCAACGTAGAAAGCCAACATAAGGCGTGATAATCGGTGATAACGGAAAACTGGCGGCCAAACAAGCGAGGGCGAAACTTGGTAATGGCCCACACGAGGGCTAAACACTCACGTTCTGTGATCGAATAATTTCGCTCCGCCGCAGAAAGGAGGCGACTTGCATAAGCGATGACGCGAGTGCGACCTGTCTACTGTGGGGCGAGAATTGTGCCAATACCGTGACCACAGGCATCTGTGCGAATCTCCGCTGGTGCCATTGGGTTGAAGTGTGCCAGGACGGGCGGGTTGGTGAGGGCCGCAATGAGCGCAGAAAAGGCTTGAGATTGTTCTTGGTCCCAGCGAAAGGAAATATTGTTCTTCAGAAGAATGCTAAGTAGACGAGCCGTCTCCGCAAAGTTGGGGACAAACTGCCGAAAATAGTAGCAAAGCCCAAGAAAACTACGCACGTCACTGGTGCAGCGGGGTGTAGGAAGTGCACTTGCAGCACGAATTTTGTCGGGGTCGGGTTGAACATCACGGACGTCGACCAAGTGTCCCAGCACCTTGAGTTCACATCGGGCGAATCTACACTTCTTCGAGTTCAGTTGAAGGCCAGCTCTTCGGAAGACCCCAAGAATGGCATCAAGGCAATGTAGATGATTCTCGAACGTAGAAGAAAATACAACGACGTCATTGAGATAGCACAAGTACGTCGTCCATTTTAAGCCGCGCAGGAGAGAGTCCATCATGCGCTCGAATGTTGCGGGTGGATTACACAAGCCAAAAGGCATCACCTTGAATTGATACAGGCCATCGGGAGTGACGAAGGCGGTCTTCTATCGGTCCCGTTCGTCGACTGTGCCAATAACAGGAGCGAAGATGAATGGAAGAGAAATAGCTGGCACCGCGCAAGCAGTCAAGGTCGTCATCCATCCTGGGAAGTGGATAAACGTCCTTCTTTCTAATTTTGTTGAGGTGTCGTAATCAACGCAGAACCTCCACGTATTATGCTTCTTTTTAACAAGAGCGACAGGCGACGCCCAGGGGCTGCTCGAAGGCTCTACAATGTTTCTTGCTAACATCTTGTTTACTTCATCTTGTATGACGCGACGTTCAGCAATTGCGACTCGGTAAGGTCGTCTGTGAATTGGGCTGGCGTCTCCAGAATCGATGCGATGTGTACGGGGGACATTTTTCCCAAGGGGCGATCACCAAAATCAAAGATATCGCTGTACGAAGCCAGAAGGCTCGTTAGTGCTGTAGCACGATCAGGGCGCAAGTTAGGTGCAATCATTCCTGATATGCGGGCCTCCGGAGGTGGGGACGGTGCAGGTCGTGTCGACACTCTAGCAGTAAGGTCGGGTAAAAGAGCTGCCGATATGACGTCAGACAGTGGGGTCAGTTCGGCGAGAGTAATGCCCTCAGGAAGAACGGGCACAAAAAGGCCGAAGTTCAAGACTGGAATATAAGCGTTGTTATTTTCTACGTGCTCGATATTATGAGGGAAAGCGATTCTACGCTGCAGAATCATGTCGGTTATGGGGCAAACGACGCAGTCGCCATCAGAAACGGAGGAAAAAGGCAACATGAGCATATGTACATGTAGGGGAAGAACATGAGTAAATGTAGCGGAGCGAAGACGGAGCGCTGAAGTTTCAAAAGCCTGTTTGTCAGGACGGCAGGTCTAAATGAAGCAGTCCAGAAGAGCAGTCAATGAGCGCGGAATGTGCAGGTAAAACGTCGAGTCCTAATATAACTCCATGAGGAAAACTGATGAAGACTGTAAATAGCACGGGGATGTGGCGGCCGGCAATGGTAATTCTCGCAGTACACGTATACAAATCACAGTAGCTGTGTTGCCATCAGCAACACGAACGGTTGATGAGGAAGCGGTTGTGAGGACTTTGTTGAGGCGTCTACGGAACGAGGAACTGAGGACGGAAATGTGGGCGCTAGTGTCAATAAGGGCAGAAACGGAGACTCCGTCCACAAGAATGTCAATGAGGTTACGTCTGAGTGCGGGGCTCAGTTTTGAGTTTACAGTCCGGGCCGGTAATGCAGAGTGTCACTACCGGGCGCTGCACTCGCTAGTTTCCCGAGTAGGTGCCGGCGTATGATGGGGAGGAGCTGCGACGAGGCACCGGTGAAAGGTATATACGAGCCAGTGGGGATGGAGATCGGCTGGAGCGACGGGCAGTGGGGACGGTTTCGTTGCGAAGCTCATCTGTTTGAGGAAGATAATATCCAAGTCCATCATAGGCTGGGCAGGGCTCCTCTGGTTGGGAAGGGAAGCGTCCAGCGAGGGGCGAAGAAGGTACGGCTACGGCAATAACACGATGTGTGGCCGGCCCGACATCTGAAGTGTGCCACTCTGCAGGATTGCGACTAAGGTAGCGACGTGACGAATTGCTGGCAGTAGCAGCAGTCACTAGAGAAACAGGGTGCGATGGTGACGGCGGCAAGGAGCTGGAGGAGAGGCCGACGTTGGCAAGTTCCTGGCGAACAACGGCCTGTATCGTGGCCACGGTGTCGGGCAGTGAAGACGTGAGTGGTGCAGGAGCCAAGGCCTCGAGTTCTTCGGATGATCCGAGTCATGTTCGTTGGATTAGAAGGCGGTTGCAAAGGCGCCAGGTCAGCGCAGGATGATGCAGCCGCCGTGTTTCGGAAGGCGTTCTATCTTGTCACTTTCCGGCATGTAGCTGTTCACCTTGCGGCACAACAAAAGCACGTCTTGAATATAGGCAAGGTAGGACTCCGTGTGGGACTGGGTGCGAGTAGAAAAATATGTTGTTGCTGCTAGAGCCCGCCCAATCGGCTTTCCGAACAAGTCCTGAAGCTTTTGTTTACAGATTTTCTAGGTGACTAGCTCTTGTTCGTGATTGTTGAACCACGTCCGAGCTGTTCCCGCCAAATAGAAGATTATGTTCGCCAGCGTAATAGTCGCGTCCCAGTGGTTGTTTCTGCTGCAGCGCTCGTACTCATCCAGCCAGTCGTCAACGCCCGGCTTGCCTTCGCCGTTTAAATGGTTGGGTGGCGGATCTTCGTGAGTACCATTGGCTGTGCCGATGTTGCTGCGATGGTAGGGGCTACCTCGGAGGTCATAGTGGTCGTTGTGGACGTCGTTGAGCCCAGGTAGGTGGCGGCCACTGCGCAAATCCAGCTTTTTCTGTGCTATTCTGCTATTCTATTCTATTCTATTCTATTCTATTCTATTCTATTCTATTCTATTCTATTCTATTCTATTCTATTCTGTGCACACGGGGATCTTTAGTCCCCTCCACCAAGATGATACGTGGCAAGGTTAGTCCGAGATGACACAGCGCACAGCACACAGAAGCACAGCAGCGTCAACCTAGCACCAACCGTTGCTATCCCTTCGTCTTCTTCTGTGTCACTGTTGCTGATCGTTGTCTTCTTCAACGTCCAGCGAAACAGGTCATATAAGTTACAATATGTTTGAAATTGAATACAGAAAATTGCCGATGCATGACCACTGTTGTTACGAATACAGAAATGCTTCACGAATTTGCGTGTGAAGTCATCTTTATGTTTGAAAATAAGTTACGTTTTCTTGCAAATCGGCGCATATTTTCGCTACTTACATCTAAGTATTGTTTGGGAAATGAGATGATGTTTTATATTCTTTCTTCCGAGGTTCCTTTTCATGACCGCACTTGAATTTCCTGCCATAGCCAAATCTTGCATACAGCTGTTAGCTGAAAGAGATGTAAATGCGCGCACAGAACCACGAAGTGAAGTAAAAATAAAAGCACGATGCACGTTCCTAAACAAAACCTCGATGTAAGAAGTGAAAATGTGCTCCGATGTAGAAGAAAACACCTATTCTATTGCAACATAAATACAGCTTGACACAGGCACTCGTAGACGTTTTTTATATTCGTAACAATGGCGCAACTTGTATCAGCAGTCCTATGACCTTAGCCGAGGAAATACTCGAAATATTTTACCTCTCACCGGTCACTGACATAATCGTTCCTGCTACGTGTGGCTTTTGTTTTCCATGTGCGTCTACTTTTTCTTACTAATAAATTCAGTTAACAGCCAGCGCTTTACAGTGGCTTCATTCCAATCTGGCCTTAATGAGCTGTTTAAGCGCTGTGAATGTATTAAATTATCCTAATTTCAGTTTTACACCCTTCTACATTGATTGTCATGTGGAAGTCTCTAGCCCCGGCCACTTATTGATCATTAGATCTTTTTATCTCTATGTTGTTTCCGTTTCAACAGTTTAGCGAATAATGTGACGCGACAGTCTTGTAAAGGTGAATTTAAGGTCTTGTATTGCATGCTTAACTTTCGATGCATTAGCTTTTTGCTAATTTGTTGACTGAATTCCCGCTGAGTTGTTCAAAAACCTTAAAGATGACGCTGGTAAAGTTTGGACAACACTGGAGCGGCCACAGGATTGGAGGGGCCAGTTTAAGTCCCTTTCCAAAGAAAGGCAGTGCCAAAGAGTGTTCCAATCGTCCACAAAAGGCTCGACGTGGACGACCCGTTTGCGACGAGGGACTCTGCTGTATTAATAGATTACCTTAGGTCATGCGACAACAACGCTCTAACCGCTTTTTCAGTGGATATACAAGATTTGTTTTATTCATTGCCACACGATGGTCTGTTGTCCTGCGTCGAGGCAGTAATTGACGAGTACGGCGCGGTAGACTTTCAGAACGACTGTGGTGTAAGTGTGAGTGGTTTTTTAGAGCTTTTATCTTGTTACCTGACGTTTACTTTTGTTACCTTTGACAAAAGCATTTACCTGCAAAAGCAGGGTGTTTGCATCGGTTCTTGTATCGCACCGATTTTAAGAGAATTATTTTTGGCTCGTTGTGACAAGGCTCTTTTTGAGCGGATTGATGATCTTGAGATTTTAAAAGTGTTTCGTTATGTTGATGATTTTTTAATTTTGTTGGATACTTCTGTTTTTATTGACCCGTTTGACAGCTGTCATTCGGAAGAGTTTATTGCTCTCGGAGACCTTATTGTCTCGCGGATTTTAGCATATTTTCATGCATGTTTTAAACAACTCACATTCACCACCGAATTGCCCGAGCAGAACTGCATTAGGTTTTTGGATTTACGATTGTATTTTAAAGATCACACGTGTTGGGTGTATGAGCCAAGGGCCAACAAGCCTCCCCTACCGTATAGTTCGTCGCATTCTAAGCTGGTCAAGAGGAATATGGTGCTGTCCTTCTTGTCGAGTGCTATTAGAAAGTCATGCCAACACACCGTTGATGAGAGTCTTAGCTCACAGGTGGCTCGATTGGAGGCGGCAGGTTACCCCAGGCACATGATAGTTTCTGTAGCGGAGGCCCTGAATCGCAAACGGAAATCAGAGGCGAGCCTGAGTAACGAGAAGACAGCAGAAAATAGAAAAGAAAGACATGATAAAGAGAAGGTAGCTGTCATTCCGTACGTGCATGGTTTTTCGCACTATCTGAAGAAAGTTGGGCAGCGATCCGGAGTAAAAGTTTTGTTTTCGGCACCAAAGAAGCTGATGAGCCTTTGTAGGTTAAGTTGTCCCACAGGTACACAAAAACCAGCATGCAATATCAAACATAGGGATCCCTTGGTATCTTGCCAGAAGGATGTTGTGTATAAGATCCCGCTTTCGTGTGGTAGACACTACATCGGCCAAACTGGAAGATGTCTGAACGTTCGGCTGCAAGAGCACTCGAAGAAGGTCGGCAATATTGCCATAGACGGACAGCTAGCTGCGCATTGCAAAAAGTGTGACAGCGAGACACCTTGCCAGCCTTTGTTCGACAAAACTATTGCTTTGTATCGCCACCGTACCAGCCTTACTAGGGAGATTGTGGAAGCATCGCAGATAGCACGATCAGGGGATGATTGCGGCAGCAAACCGTCGGTGGCTCTATCAAAAACTGAGCTGGATTTCTTAGCTTAGGCGGCACGTGCAGATGTTTTTCCTTCTTTCTTTGTGATTCTGAAGTGTATATATATATATGCTCCGCAACCGCAATAAACATTTGTTGAAAGTGCGCTATTGTCCTGTTTCCCTCCTCGTCCTTTGTGATTTTGAGCGCTTCGCTGTATTGACGATGAACCAACACGCCCAAACATTTTCCCTTCTGAGGTCCAAACTGAACGCAATATACTTGAAAAAATAAATATAGTGATGGAATAGGCGCAGGTGAAGCACACGAGGTGCGCCAGGCATCGTTAGAAAAACGAGTAATAAAAAAAATCTCACATCGCTGATTATTCAAGTGATTGTAATATCTTGGTACATATTTCACAGAAAATGATTATAGCCTAAAAAATAGGATGACAAATAATCAAGTAATAAGGCTGAGCGCTGCACCTATTTCCGTTTTATCTGAAATAAGTATCGTAATTTTAAACGTACCTGTTTGTGAAAATAATTATGACAAGATGAGCGAACATCTTTGCTTATTAGTTTACGTTCGGAGCTAACTATTCATTTTAAATTCATAGTGAAAACATGGTAGGCGCTACGTTAAGGGAGAGGAGGCCTGCACAGTAGGTCAGGTAAAAAAAAAAAAAAAAAACTCGAGTTACTAACATTCTATTTGAATCAAGAAGATGTCCTGCCCATAAGCAGAAGAAAGGATAACCGACGGTCGCCGGTTACAAATTGGATTCTAAGAGAGGGGAAGCGTAGTAAAGAAGGCAGAAAATGAAATGGTAAGATGATGTTAAGAAGTTCGGAGGGGTCAAGTGGATGCAGCTAGCACTGGATAGGGTAACGCATCTTCCAGCGCATAAGGCGCGTTTTATAACAAATAGTTTATTTGTCCGCCCTGCTCCATCGTACGTCTTATGTAGATTTTTTTCCTTTGGCCCATTGTTCCTAGATGAAGCATAGCAGCTTCAAAGCTGCTTAAGTGAGTTCAAAATGGCTTTATTTCGGCGCCAAAATGTATAAATAAGATGAGTGCGCTTTATACAGTGGAAAATACTGCAGTTGGAGGGATATGGGAAAGTTCGTCGCCAAGAATTGGGTATAGTACGGTTGCTGCTGCTGCTGCTGCTGCTGCTGCTGCTGCTGCTGCTGCTGATGATGATGATGATGATTTGGATCATATTCAGAACCTATTTTCACATCCCTGAAATTAAATTATTGGCACCGATTTCATTTATGTAGTACCATGAGTAACTCACTTTAATTAAAAAGCCGTAGCAAGCTCCTGACAAAAACTGTCACACATATATATATATATATATATATATATATATATATATATATATATATATATATATATATATATATATATATGTATGTATATATATGACAAAGAGCAGCGACAAAAGTGGCTAAAATACAGGTATGCATACATTGGACTTTTCGTTTGTAGCCTGTTTCTCCGTTCTACGTTTTCATGACTCTCGTGTAGTCCTGCAATTAATGAATAACCTGGGAGTATATTTTCGCTGCTAATTTGACTTTCACTTCGTGATCTGGTTTGATTTGGTTTGTACGGTTTAATGTCCCAAAACAACTGAGGCTATGAGAGACGCCGTAATGAAGGGCTCCAGAAATACACACGGGCGCCTTGCTTTCCGCGTTGTGTGATCTGTTCGTTTCCGGAACAGATAACCACCGTTTATTCTACAATATGTGCTGAGAGGAAAGAACAGAGTTTTGAGAAGCAATAACAATGATGACGGAGCATTCATAAAAACTTAATTAAAAAATTGCGCCGGAATAAAAGCACGGAGCATTTCTAAAATGGGGTGTTCGAAACTCGACCGTTACTCGAAAGGCTCCAGCGGAAAGGTGTTCTTTTTTTCTTCAACGCGGGGCACCAGAACAACTGTTGTTTTCCCTATAGAAGATAAGACTTTGTGTAGTTGCACCTATTCGAGGGCGTAACTGCAATGTTTATATTTTCTACAGTTCTTTTATCGTTGCCTTCATGCTTTTCCGCACACGCTACCGTGTGCGGTGCACAATCCCTATAGCAGCAGCTGGAAAAAAACGCTTCCATCATGTATTGAACGGCAGGCTGCGCCGATGCTACGGAGAAGCACTCCCGGCTAAATGTTAAAGTTTTTCGCAAGTGCCGTCTGTTTTCATGGATCGAGTGCGGTTTTGTACGAAAGCTAAGTTTCACCGAAAACCTTACATGAACCGGTTCAGGAACACCCGGAAACGTCAACGCACGCAGCGTGGGTGAGTATAATGCAGCGCACAACATTAGAGTGGCTTTCTTTTTCCGCAGCTAAGATTGTTTTACGCATCGAAGTCGAGGAAGTGGCTGTGAGGCATGCTCTATACACATGCAGCTAAGCGCTGCCTTCGTCCGTGAAGAAGCACCTAGTGTACATTTACATATTCTGAGCTGTTTATAGCTATTCTGGCGAACCGCGAGCGCGCTTCCACGCCAAAAATTAAAGAGCAGCGCGAGAGCGACGATCGTGAGTTGTTTACGTATGGATGCACGGCCACGGACTGCACGTGCGCCGACGAGCCCGAATTGTATGCTTCTGGACGCTGTTAATGGCCTCAAAAACTGTGAACGTTGTACGGCAAACTGGTGAACATGGCACGTAGGCGTCAAACTGTCACCGAGAAGCCACACACGCGATCGCTTCGAGTTCTGCACCATACATGCGCGCAAAGCAATGATTCTAATCGACACCATAACGTCACCCTGCTCGGGTCATCTGCAGCCAGTGGAATTTTCGACGCCGAAGTAACGAAAAAAAAAAGCAAAGGCAGCTGCGCGCGGGGAGAAACAAAACCACAAAAGAAGTGCCATCAGCACTCGGTATTCTCCGGTGGTATCCCTCCCAAGTACTGACAGAGCCAAATGCTACTTAGCTTTGGTGATCGAACGAGAACCGCCGTATTCAGCATAATATGGCCGATTCTTTTTCTTTATTGCGAAATGTACATAATGAGAAAATATACAGTAAAAAATATTTACAAGGTTTGCAGGCCGCTTGCCGGCCGCGAACAATGGAGTCGTTTAATATGTGCAACATTTCTGAACACCACCTCGATTTGAACATCACAATCCGTATCTTTCAAAACATCATGTATTTTCACAATACTCTCGGCAAAATATGCATACACGGATCTGGCACCAGTGTCACCGTGACGATAATCCATAGCACTGGGCCACACAGAATGCAGGCCCATCAAGAATATGGCATCGTATGGTACTGCATCGTTGTGAATTGACAGAAACCTGATATCTTGCGGTGTAAGAGGAAGATCTTTTTGAATGGTACGCTGTAACACGTCCCAAAGGATGATAGCGCTGTTACACTCAAGGAACATATGTTCGATTGTTTCTGTCTTGTTACACAGAAAACAGTTTGTGCCCCATGGTACATATATGCCCTTTTCACATAACTAAGCTTTAACGGGTAGGGTACCAGTGTGTAGATGGAAAAAGAAGGTCTTGGTTGCGGGCATGACCCACACCTTTCTCACCCACTTCAACACATCTTGTCCAGCCGTAGCTCTGAAAATGTGTCGGTGCAAGGGCACTGGAAACATCATGTCAATCAGAGTTTTCGTTAGTTGCTTTGTTTTTACTGTGTGCAAGTACTCCCTGGTGAAACGCATGCCAAGAAAGCGATAAGACGCCACCACCTCTCGGAGATAGCGCGACACAGCATAACGACCCCCCTCACTTGATGAAACTATTAAACCCGGTAATGCGTCGGACAGCATGTATTGAATATAAGAATGGAGAAAGGGATGCCGTTGTCTGCGCAGAAACAATGGCCGATGGCGAGAAACAACCTTTTCGAGCAGCTTATGTGCTGTGTTTTAACGCCTCATTGACAGGGTTTCCACAGAAGAGTGGCCGCCGCAGCGTGAAATCAAACAACCCAAGTCTTGTTGTGTTATAACGATTGCCATATTTTTTAGGCCACCGCGACTGGTGATGCTTTTCTTGACTGGCTGTAGTAAAAATGCTTCCGGCAGCACAGAGACGCATATGTACAGCAGTAGTCGATCTAGCCTCATCGAATACAGTCACTTTATCATACATGTATTTGTGTAACCTCAATGTACCTGCAATAAGTTCAATGTTGACCGATGGTGCCGGGATCAATCGATATGAATTTGGTTTTCAGGAATCATAAACTTTTCCTGGCAGCTAAGCAAAATTTACTCATTAGGTGGCGAGATTTCTTCAGCGAAATGCCACAATGAAGCGATGCGCCTCCAAATTCAGATGCTCATGTTTTTTACCTTTCAAGCCAATATTGTGGAACGTGCGCCAGTAGCTGTAAATTTTAACAAGAACTACTTATGGAGCAAATGGTTTTAACGCTTCTTTTGGTATGTTAGTGACGCTCATAATTTGCAGCGACCAATGGCTGTGTTTTGGAATCTACTCGTGTGTGTGTGTGTGTGTGTGTGTGTGTGTGTGTGTGTGTGTGTGTGTGTGTGTGTGCGTGCGTGTGTGTGTGTGTGTGTGTGTGTGTGTGTGTGTGTGTGTGTGTGTGTGTGTGTGTGTGTGTGTGTGTGTGTGTGTGTGTGTGTGTGTGTGTGTGTGTGTGTGTGTGTGTGTGTGTGTGTGTGTGTGTGTGTGTGTGTGTGTGTGTGTGTGTGTGTGTGTGTGTGTGTGACACCGTTAGACGACGTCACGATGCAAAATTCCTGCGTTATGCTGCTGATCAAGCAGCGCGCCGTCTATAGGTGAACCATGGCTAAAAAGAACATGTACAATAATCCGGTAGTGGGATGTGTCGAGAGTGTCCTGGGACATGTCGGCAAATTGGGCACATCATAAGGGCACCGGCAGTGGGCGGTACAGATGTCGCTATCAATTATTTATGCCGACACAGAGGCAGAGTGTAGGCGTTGTTCTTGGACGGCGAGACTTGATCGAGAAGGCGCGAGATTCGGCTTCAAAACATCCACGCTGGTTTCGGAAGCTGGTTCGAAGTTCCGGCGACATGGTCACAGAACACAAACGCAGCTAACAGCAGAGGCGAATGGAATTGTTTTACTCTTTTCTGTTGACTACACAATATTGCGGCCACGATAAAGAAAGTTGCTTTAGTTATGGCGAGAAAGTAAACAGATGCTCTATACATGAAACACACTAACACAAGTAAAAAAATTGCAGAATCTTGTTTAAAATACCGATAAATGTTCACTCGCTTTGAGCTATATGCTGTCCTGTATCTTTTCTTTGTAGCCGTAAGGATGCGCTTTGGTGGGTGTTAAAAAATAATTACTCCCTTATTATTCTTTACTATACTGCATTATTTTTTGGAATCTTCTCGGTGCGACTATAGGTGCAGTACAACACTACAGAATTCTGCTTTAACATTATAGATTTATGTTGCTACTATAAAGTCGTGCTTAAACACTTTTAAAATATTTCGTGGCAAGCAAGCGTTTTTTTTTTACGTGTTTGGCAGAATGGGCATAAACGCCATACTCGCTCTTTATAACCACGTGAGCATGGTCATCTCTTTTTTTCGTGGGAAAGGTTGGTGGCGTCGACTTAGATTAACCGCACTGGGTCGCTATTTGTGAAGCTTTTTCGAGATGAAGGGCATGTTTGGAAGTTCGGGGCTAACCAGACGCTAATAGTTGTCTTCACGCAATACGAAACACCCGAGCTAATATGCTGCGATCTTGGAACAAACTTCGTTTCGAATTTGACTGAAAACCTCATGGAACAGCTATGAATCAGGATGCGCTTTTCCAAATCAGAACACCTCCAGAGCAATGAGATAGCAGAGAGGGGAAATATCACATTTAAAGCGATGCATTGGAATGCAATGGATGATGTGCAGCGGGAGTGGGACAGCCATGTTCCGTGTATGCTTTGGGCGCAGAGAGAAGTTCCCCGCGGCGTAACTGGGAGGTCACCCCGATTGAGGTGATGTTCAGCCGTACATCTCTCGGATCAAAGCCTGAGTGAACTCAGGAAAATAATGGATGAGGCAGCGAAGGGAGCCAATGAGCGAACGGAAGACATCCAGGGAACTTATGTGGCCAAATATTACCTGAAAGCGAGACCAAAGGAGTTCAAGTCTGGGGCCAGATTCATCCTCCAGAGTGGGTAAGTCGCTCAATTAAAACCTACGTAGAAGGGATAGGCCACGATAGAAGGGAAGAGACAACCACTACATAGTTGCGACAGATAAAGGAAGTAGATGGGTACATACTAATAGGCTGCAGCTGTACCGTTGCAAAAATCCAAAATGTGGGAGAATTTTTCCATTCAAAGGGCTAGTTTGGCGAGGTAGATGTGAAGAAAAGTGTCGAAATAGATCACCGGCCACTAGAGTAAGATTTACAGTGATGCGCTGAGAAACAAACAAACGGAGCCTTACGAGGTTTTGCATGCGGCTTGTGAGGTGTTCTCCGATCGCCCAGGTTGATTTACAATCGACTCGCACAAGATAATTCTTATTCCCGATGTTAAACCAGAGAAGGCGCACTTTTACAAGGTACCTTTCGCGTTTAGTTGAGAAAGCGTCCGGCGGAGCCACTCCTGGGATGGGATTTTACTGGTCCAGTAGACAGCGCATATGCACACTCAAGTGTGTGCGTAGCCAGGAAAGACGGTTGAGTGAGAATATGAATACGTTTTCGAAAACTGAACGCGATCACAGAAACCGACAGTTTTTCCGATGACAAATATGACGTAGATGCTTTATGAAGTCACAGTTGCCACTAATACATATCGCTGTTAGACGGGACTGGCGTGTACTTGCAGATTACATTGAACGAGAAATCGCAGAGTCTTACCTCGTTAGCCACCGCTCAAGGTCTACACGCTTGGACTGTAGTGCTGCACGGGTTGCTAAGATCGGCAGCGATCTTTCAACAAGACTATGAATGCGGTTTTGAAGGAACACACATCGTATCCCAGTCGAAAAAAACTACAGAACTGTGTCAAAAATAGGAGAAAATATTCTGTAGTTATGTCGTAAACGTCAGATTTTTCTATAGTGCTGTAGTACTTTTCTGCAGTTCTGTAGTTTTCCTGGAGAAGATTTTGAAGTCCCATGGGCTGTGAGAAATTGGAAACATAGTTATTGGGGGTTGAAGTGAGGGTCGAAACCGACCACAACAGTATCGTGGAATTGCAAATGAGAAACTCAACCTCCCTATCACGAAAGACGAGGTGTACGTCGCTGTCAGGATGGCTGCCAAGAACACGGCGGCAGGAGCAGACAATATAGACAACGCCGTTATAAGAAATCTAGAGGGTAAACAGATTGCGCACATTACAACATTTTTGAGTGACCACTGGGAGGCGGATACTGTGCCGGAAGAGCGGCGGCACGCAGAGATCATCACCATTCCCAAAGCAGGGAAGAAGCAGTTTTTGGAGAATCTGCGTCTTATCTCAATTACCTCATGCTTAGGAAAACTGTATGAGGGGATCGTTATGATCAAGCTTCAAAACAATTTAGAAGACAGTGATCTTATGTCACACACAATGTCTGGTTTCTGACCCAAACTATCGAAGCAAAGCGTCCTTCTTCTCCTCAAAGAAGTTCTTCGAAATGTGCCAAAGTATGGAGAGCATGTGATCGCGGTTCTTGACCGCAAGGGGCGTTCGACAACATTAGTAACGAGGCAATCTAATCAGGTCTGGATAACCTACATTAAGCGCGAAAGATGCACGGCTATGCTAAGACCTTCCTTAGAGATAAGATCGCGGGTATAGGGATGGGGGACATGCGGTCGGACATGGTCCACATGCCTAAACAAGAATCCGTAATCTCGCCCTTCTCTCCAACATCACTATGGTTGGTTTGGCGGAGAAGTTGAACACCATAGATTGGATTCTATGTACGCCGATGGCATAGAGATTTGGACGACGGAGGGCTCGCTGGGTCTAAAGCAGGAGACGCTACAACCGCCCGCTTACCGTGTCGACTGCTACGCAAGGCCTAAGAGACTGTCGTGTTCCCCCGAAAAGTCTGAAATTCTCAGAGTCTATAGACCCACATATGACAATATAGTAGACCTCACGGTTATGCCAGCCGAGGCTCGCATACCGAAAGTGGTGTGCTGAGTCTTTTGAATGTGGATTTAGTCCAAACAGAGGACGGACCACACAATCTGGTTTCCGTCTGGATCTGCGGCTGAGATAACGCAAATTACTACACGAATGACGTATACATAAGAAAGAGGATGAAGGAGGGCGACACGCTCCAGTTAGTTCGAGTGCTTGTGGTAAGCAGAGCCACCTATAGTGTTCCCTATCAACACCTGAACCAGATGGAGAAAGATCAAATAGAAGCGATACACAGAAAGCGTGGGATAACGCTGAGGCTACCAATAAGAACGGAAACAGCTAAATGGATGGCCCTTGGTTTAACAAATACATACAAAGAGCACAGGGAAGTGCAATTTCTCTATCTCTCTCTGAGAAGATGAGCCTACAACGCACTGCGACGGGACGCCCTTGTCATTCCTCAGTCTTTGCCTACTCTGTCATTCACCAGGGTGGGCACCGGACTAGCCCGGGTGCCTTGACTAAGACCCACCAGAACAAGATGGACACCTTCAAAATCTTACAAACAAGCTACAAACAAAATCTTATTCAAATCTTTCAATATACAATGAGATACACGGGACCATATACAGGTACACATACCCATGGTGGGTAGAGAAGCCCACTCTTTATCACACAACATGGTCCTGCCAAAAGTCGATGCAGTGCCAACAATCCCCAACGCCACGCCGGAGTAATGGCAGGTTGTGCTGACCAGCAGGGACTTCGAAAACAGCCTTTGGCTAGCTGAACGGGCCAGCCGGACAGAAAAGCCGCGGAAGTCTTGGAATGAGGGCCCAATCACATACGCTCTAAATGCTTTTGGAGTTATAAAGTATCTCTCTCTCTCTCTCTCATGAATTTATTGGACCTGATTGTGAGATACTTGCTGTTGAAATCTTTGTTGCGGAGTGTGCGCCTGTCATAGCTGCAAACATCTACTTCTCAGCAGGTGCCCGTAGGACGTATGGCTTAGATGCTTAACTGCGTAATAGCTAAATGTAGTTTTGGCTGGGAACTTCAATTAGCATCATGCTATTTGGTGCTTCAGCATAAACTATACTCGGCAGTTACTCTGGTCTTGGATGTCAACAAATAGAGTGCACTGTTACAACAGTTGCGCCATTCCTAATAGAGGGCAAATTCTAATTAAGTTATTAATTTAGTGTTAGGTACTAATGGTATTGGAGCATCCTACTATACTGGACACTTACTTTGGTCATTGGATGTCAACAAATGATGGCATTGTTGCAACAGTCATGCTAGTATGAGATCCTCATTCAGCTATTGATTTAACATTAGCTACTAATGGCATTGGAGTATCTTCCTGGTCTACAATTACCTGCGTACGTCAAGTGATCATTATCCAATCACTTTCACCCTTGCGTACAGTTCGCTTAGGCCAACTGGTTGCTCTAAAAAATACGTCAACACTATACTGTCCAAGAAAGCTCTAGACGAGGCCTTCTCGTCCCCTACCCCTTCTGATAAATCGAATCGCGGTCCTCAACTATTGTTTTCAGTGTTAGATGCAACTCGGTGATCAGTGTGTTTAGCTCAATCTGCCATTAAAAACAAGACTCCTTCGAGCTGGTGGAATGAAGAATGCGAAAAATTACGAGGGACTTTAATGACTAAAGTATTGAAAGGCGAAAGCCCGAGCGCCGCATTCTGCTACGCAACTGTGGCACATGTAGCGATGAATGCTGCTACGAGTAAAGTGAGCGACTACTGTTTCCCATTCTGGTAGTGCATTGAGCTGTCAAATGGTGACGAGTTTCGAGAATGTTCCAAGCATTGTGTACACAACTTCTAGAAACATCTAAACTTAGATCATTAATTAGGCATTAATTAAATGAAGTAGGCAATAAATAGGAAATAATTAATATCTAATAACTGATTATGTAGTCATGAGATTACTAATTAGTAATTGAATGAGCATACCTAAATTAATTAGTCAATAGTAATTGAATATTAGACACTCTTAAATAGTTATTAGATCATTAATTTACCAATAATATATATTAATCGGTCATTAATAAGTAATTGATCATTAATCATCGATAATTGATAATTACTCATTACTTTTAATTAAATTGGTCCATTTAGTAACTTATCATTGATTGGCATATCACCATATGAGGAACGCATTCGCGCATACTGTGGTGGTGCTCTGTGATTGGCCGAGACCTCCGTCCGCTGCAAAAGTGGGACACATTTTGTCCATGACAATGATGAGGGTGGTGCTCTGTGATTGGCCGAGACCTCCATCCGCTGCAAAAGTGGGACACATTTTGTCCATGACAATGATGAGGCATTAAAGGCTTTCGCCTTGAAAGCCTATTGTCAGAGGTAAGCCGCATGGAAGCGCCTAGCCGATAACGCAACGCGTTGGTACGTTCTATGTATCTACTGAGAGATTTCCGGTTGACTGGGCTAGAAAAATAGGTTTTCTGATTTGCATTATATTCATTCTTAGCCCTACATATTGTTCCTTTAAATGAAGCGCCTCATTTCCAGGGTGCTCCGCGTAAGCTTGAACCCAGAAGAGTTGCTAGGACAGCAAAGGGGTGGGGGGGGGGGGGGGGGGGGAGAAGGAGTGCTAAAGAATGTTGAGCGCGGAGGAATAATTTCTACCCTTTGCAAAGTTGCGGACGGCGGTCTTAGAGTCACTATATTATAAAAAAAGCCGGGGTGTTGGCAATGGCGAGGGCGTAGGCTGCTTTCTCTGCGGCAGTGGAAGTGAGAGAAGGGATAGTGGCGACGGAGAAGGGGGCTCGTGTATGAGAAGCAGTGGTCAGGGCATAGGCGGGGTGAGAGAGGTATGGTGCCGCATCAACAGACACAGCGTCGGACCGTGTATCGTACTGGCACCAGAGGATGGAGGCGCGGGCAGATCGATGAGTGGCGGGATATTCGGGGTGCATGTTCTTGGGGAGGGGGCTTCTCAAGAACACGTCTTCCTCGGCACGAAATAAAAAGAGATAGGGAAGGAAGTAGACAAGGCACTGAGGACAAGAGTCTGCACAAGACGACGCAGATCGTACTCGCGCATGCCGTAGAGCTGGTTAGTGATCCGCGGGATCAGCCGTGCGGTCTGCTGGAGGGTGGTAGTAAGGCGGGAAAGTACAACAGTGTGTTTGCCATTAGACTGGAGAATGAGACCGAGAATACGCATGCAGGAGACAGAAGAGACGGGGTGTGCATCAATAGTGACGTTAAGAGTGGGGGTTGAGGTAAGAACTATGCCTCGAACCAGGAGGAACAGGAGTTCCGACTTGGACGGGGAGCAGGCCAGCCCGACTGCGCGAGCATGATCGGCCTCCGCGACGGCCTGGAGACCGGCTTCCATTTCTCCAAGACTCTCGGTGGCGTAATTTCGTATCCTCATGGCAGCTAGAGCACGTGCTTTAGGGAAAAGGGTTATGTCGAAGAGAAGGCAAGATAGAACAGAGCCCTAGGGGTACTTCGGTTCCCAAAAGGTAAAACGGGAGAGGATAGGGGGTCGAATGAGGTCTCAGCAGTGTGACGGGAAAGAAAAGCCGTGATGTAACCATTGACCCGGGAACCAACGTTCATGCTGGAAGGGGCGTCTAGGATGGCGTTATGGAGGACGTTGTCAAAAGCTTTCGTCAAGTACAGTGCCATTATCGCGCGTGCGTTTGGCGTGAAGGTGTCTCTACCCAGGACATCATGCTTCTGGTCCTCACGCTCTTCACGCCGGGCTATGGGCAGCACGCCTTTCGAGTCTTTTACTGATTTATTCTTTAGGGTAAATGACTGCTAACCGGTTTTCACGTCTGCTTCGATGCGTATGTTTGCTGTTCAGATGTAATGTATTTTATTGTATTCATTATGCAATGTATTGAATTTTTATATTTCTTCAAACGACTGCTAAATACGCCTGTTAGGATGATTATGGATGGGTGATAGTGTCATCGTTGCCATATCGCTTCTGTTTCATTCAGCTAACGGATTTGGATTGGAAAGCCTTTAGTGTCAGGATTGTGCCCGATGTGGGCTGTTACGTTTCTGGGTGTTTCGACGAACGACGAGCAAGCGGCCACACTGAAACTTGTCAGGAATGTCTTTATTCCATCTCGGCAGCCGGGCAGGAAAGAGCGACGCAGCGCTCGGACGAGGCGCTTATATTGCTCCCGATATCGGGGCTTATCATACGCGTCATCATGAACAAGACGGAACGATACGTTCCGCGTGAAAGAGGGCGTTATCAGCCGAAGAACGTAACAGGGCATTAATTATACTAGATGATTTCCAGTAGTTGGTTCTTGGTGATCTTGTGAGGACATTCAGTGCCCAGGATTGCTTAAACGGGTCCGAACGGGCCAGTATAGACTCCCGACGCTCTATAGAAAGGACTGGTAGTAGGTTCGGCAATGGCGGTTCCTTTGTTCAGCTTCATAAGATAAGATCACATCGGACTATCTCGCCCCATGCATTGCAAGTTAAACTGTATTGCGTAGGGTAGATGTGTGCTAGTTTTCAGTAATATGCGTTGCGGGGCTAGCTGGTTCATGCTCGTAAACCTACGTAAGTGAAAAAAAGAAGACACACTAAACAGAAGGCTCGCGCCTGGAGCTTCTTCTCTGGTGGAGGATATATCCGCCTTTGTAGCTTAGTGTGGTTAGTGCAGTCGTAAAACGATATTACTGCATTTCTTGCGAAATTGGGAGATAAAACCTTGCTAACGGCTGGGCTGACATAACCTTGAGTTATAATGTGAGCCAACTCGTTTTCCCTGTTACCCGAGTGCGTCGGCACTCATATTACGTCCACCTCTTTTTGGTTCCAATCGATATCTTAGAGATCGTTCTGACTCCATGGAGACGATACCTCGCGCAAACTTGTTTTCTAGTGACCTCGGAGTCGCTAATTGTGGAGTCTGCTTTGGTGCTGTTCATTGCCATGGCGATAAGCGCCTTCTCGGCTTGTCTTTGTCGCCTGTTGGAGATGTACGTGCCACCTCGGGCCAAGGTCCGTGTGGGCTTCTGTTTGACCTTCCAGGTGGACAAATTTGCTGTACGGTTCAGGTCTCCACGGAGAAATATGTCATATATGCCGTGCTTTTCCTTTCCTATAAGCAACACACAATGCCAGCGCGGGTTACCTTCATGGAGCCACACGGTAAAATGTAGCTATAAATATACTGAGCCTTCTTTTCCCCAAAACATCCGGCCACTCGACCTTCATGCCCGCCGCGGTGACAGTGTGGTTAAGATGCACGACTACTGTGCCGGACCACCCGGATTCAAACCCAACCGCCGGTGGATGCGTTTCGATGGAGGCGAAGCGGAGTGGCGTCCGTGTGCTGTGCGATGTCAGTGCACGTTAATGATTTACAGGTGGTCGAAACTGCTCCGAAGCCCTACATTACGGTACCTCTTCCTCTCCACTTTCACTCCCACCTTCCTCCCCTTTCCTGTGGCGCGGCTCAGGTGTACACAGAAAACGTGTGATACGTACTGCGCCTTTCCTTTAATGTATTTATAAAATATGTAAAAACAGCAACCATGGACTAAATGAATGAATAAACTTGTATTAGGGGAAGAGGGCCTAAGGCCGTAGCTAAGACATGAGAAGGTTGAAGGCGTTATTTAGGTGAAAGCCTTTAATGGTTCACACTTGCGGCCATGACCCTGTCCGCCCGGCCACGAGATTGGCCATACTTGTTCTCGAGATTCCGCGGAATACCACGAGATTATGACGTCATCGGACATGACTGGATGTGACATCACGACGTCACATCTGGTCACGTATAAGAGCTCGAACTGACGTCATCACAACGCCCGGGATCGTGAAACGCACATCATAATTTTTGCCTACTGTGAGGAAGGCAGCTAAAAATAAATAAAAATTAGAGGGTCTTTCAGGCGTCTCTCAACAGCAGAATGGCGAAAGCTTAACCTTGCTATCCTATCGTTTGTCTCTTATCGGCATTCGTTGCACTGCTACATGTAATTGTGCTACATGTTTAGAGGGAAGGGAAAGCGCAGTATCTGCCACACTTTGTCCGGCAAGTGTGAGCTTGGACTGTACACCATCGTGCCTGCCTCGCCGGGGTGGTGCAGTGGTAAGACGCCCGACTACAGTGCCGGAGTACCCGAGTTCGATCCCGATCTTGGCGGCCGCGTTTACATGGAGGCGAAACGAAGAGGCGTCCGTGTGCTGTGCGATGTCAGCGCATGTTAAAGGTCCCCAGGTGGTCGAAACTACTCCGTAGCCCTCCACTACGACACCTCTTTCTCTCCTTCCTCTTTCACTCCCACCTTCCTCCCTTCCCTTACGGCGTGGTTGAGGTGTCCAGAGAGCAAGTGTGACCGATACTGCGCCTTTCCCTTCCTGTGAACCAATTATTATTATTCCATCATGCCTGTCGTGTGGAGTTCCTTGGCGTGCGTTCAAGTGTGAGATTGCAGACGGCAAGAAAAAATTGGTGGTGGCTTAGCTTGGTTAAGCCTGGATATCAGAAGCGAAAAGCGTTGTCAGTGTCACTCTGCTGGCTGCTTAAACTGGTGGTACGCACGGCTGACAGCCGCTTTTGAGACTCTCGCCGTCGCCGTTTCGCTATGCGCTCCTCTCTTTCCTCATAGGTCTCCGTCGCTCGTTTCTCCCGGAGCCCTTCATTCTTCTTTTCCTTTCTTCCCCGTGTTCCCACGCAATTAGAACGGACTGACAACATTGCGAAATGGACGGAGGCACTCAAACGCCACGTTGGGGAAGCGACAAAGACGCTGGTAGGAGACGATGCTCCTGGTATAGCGGATAGCCGACTGCTCCACATGTGGGACACTAGACAAAGCATGGAACGCAGGCTGAAGAAACAAAAGTGGAACAAGAATCTTAGAAGACGAATCGCGAGGCATAACAAGGAAATTGAAAGCTACGCGATCAAATTGTGCGAACAAAACTGGCTCAGCAGATGCGACGAAATGGAGGGAGGCATGAATCTCTTCAAGACGCGGGGCATGCTCCGGCACCTTCTGGACCCAACAAATTCAAAAGCTTAATCGGGAATAGGATTAGTAAAAGTCAGACACGCCTTCGAAGGAGATGACACGGAGTTTATGAATAAGTTAGTAAAACCGTACGTTGCAGACAATCAGCGTTCCCCCCTTCCGAGCTACGGTGGCGCGCCCAACGAGTCGCTTGACACCCCATCACGGAGGCAGAGGTGAGGGCAGAAATTGTAAGACTTAAAACTGAACCCCGGGCCCCGATGGGATCACCAATGAAATGCTAAGGAATCTTGACGATGACTCCATTAGTCTTCTAACGGAATTCATTGGGAAAGTTTGGGAAACAAGCCACTTGCCAGATCAATAGAAAACGAAAGCGGCAAACATAATACTAATACCCAAACCGGGCAAACTCTTGCAATTGGAAAATTTGAGACCAATTTCCCTAACCCCATGCGTAGGGAAGTTGCTGGAGCACGTCGTCCAGACGAGATTAACGTGCTTCATGGAGCAAAATGACCTGTGGCCGCACGAGATGATCAGTTTCCGACCACACTTGTGCACGCAGGACGTAATGCTTCGACTAAAACATTATATCATAGACTCGCGAGTGAGAGATGCCAAAGGGATCCTGTGCCTAGACCTCACCAAGGCCTTCGACAATGTCAGGCACGAGGCTATCCTCGAAGGGCTCAAGTTCTAAGAGTATGGGAGCGAATGTAAAACTACATAAAATACTTCTTATCGGGCAAAAAAGCCTGCATGATATTTCAAAAATTTAGAATATCTCACAATAGATTTGGGAAGCAAAGGCACGCCGCAGGGCTCAGTGCTATCGCCTTCCCTATTCAACATGGCGATGAGAGGCCTCCCGGGTAAACTTAACCAAATCAATGGGCTAAATTGTAGCATGTATGCGGACGATATCAATATCACCTCTGGATTAACCAGGCGAGAGAGGCGAGTACGGAGGAATGCCTGCAAGCAGTGACCGACATCATTGTCGATTACGCGGCTGAAAGGGGACTTTCGTGCTCCCCGCAAAAATCTGAGTTGTTAGTATATAACCAAAAGTACCTCCTCTCATAGTCAGGTAGAGGGCAAACCGGTGCCAAAGGTAGATCAGATCAGGATTCTATGAATGGTCATCTAATCTCACGGCCATAACCGAGAGGTCCTGAAGAAATTAAAGTTACGCGAGGCAAACCTTCTGGCTCTTGAGGAGGGTCGCCACTAAAGGAAGATGCCTCAAGGAGAGAAATTTACTAGAACTAATCCAGGCGTACGTAATAAACAGAATCAAGTACGCCACGCCCTACCTAGACATCAAGGCCGGAGATAAAGAGAAATTAGACTGCCTTATCCGAAGATGCGTTAAGAAGGCGCTACGACTGCCCATGGGTACCTCGAGCGAACGACTGCTCGAACTCGGGGTGCATAACACGTGGGCAGAATTGGCGGAGGCACTGCGAGTCTCCCCGTTAGAGAGACTAAGCACGGCCGAGACGAGCAGGGTGATCCTTGCAAAAGTAGGCCTCAACCCAGACAGAGGAGTTTAAAAAAAAAGCCGCAATTAGTAGGGAAAGCAGGAACGCCTTGGTAGTCCCCCCCTTTCCTAGAAACATGCATCAAAAATTTATTGTCGAAAGAAGGGCCAAACGAGCCGAAGCTCTACAGCAACGGTTCAAGAACTTGGGAGCGAAGGAAGTAGTCTATGTTGATGCGGCAAGTGGTAGAGCAGGTGCGGCGGTAGCCTCGGTAGTCGCTGGCCGAGGGGCGCCGGTATCCGCGGCAGCCATCAGAGGCCGCAACATAGAGACTGCGGAGGAAGTTGCAATAGCACTAGCTTGCGTAGGAACGGAAGCCAAGTTCATAATTAGCGAGAGCAAAACTGCCATCCAAAATTTTGGAAAGGGGAGGATATCGCCGGAGGCAGCCGAAATCCTCACCCAAAGAACGCTGATTAAAACAAGTCAGTTAATTTGGAAGCCCGCTCACGCTACCCTCCCTGGTAACGAGGCGGCTCACGAGCTAGCCCAAGCTCTCTACTTCCTGGTAGCCGTCGATCCCCCCGAACACTGGGCATACGACGAGAGTCTACAAAATTACGGGGAAATCATCGACCATTATAAATTTGGACGTAGACTGGTACCCCCGCCAGATGTTAGCCATGATAATCGAGAAGCTGTCGCGTGGAGGCGGCTACAAACTAATACCTCCATGAACCCGGTCTGGGCGTTTCACGCGCTACCAGACGTTAGGGACAATGATCTGTGCAAGCAATATGGGGCGAGAGGGACCCTCGACCCTATAATTTGGGAGTGCTTACAATCCCAAGAGATAGGACTAGATATAACATGTAGAGAAGTCTGGGGTACCCTGCTGCGAAGCGCGGACCCTGCAATACTGCATCGCAGCGTCCATTTTTTTTCTTCGAAGAGTTTGCCACAAGGCATAAGTTGAGAAAAGGAGAATGGGATGCAGGAGATAGAAAGTTAAAAGAAGTGAAGTCCAGTTGCGCTTATGTATTCGAGAAGGTTGGCAGTATAGCGATTGTCCATTGTCCATTTCAAATAATCACTATCGCGATTCCACCGCAGGCCCACTTTCATGATTATCCGTTGCCTAATGTGAGTCGTTGATGGACACGTCCACAACAAGTGATGCACATCGCAGACGTCAGGTGGAGTGTCACAGTGAGGGCACCTGTCAGTCACTGGTACATCTTTTTCCCGCCATCGATGTCGAACAGATAAGGTCAGAGCCGCCCCTGCCCGGATCCGGCGCACTGTCACCTCCTCCTGCCGAGTAAGACTACGGGGGAGAGGGTGCGAACACGGAGGAATGAGAGCGCGTGTTCGCTGGCGCAGAACTTGCGAATCGGAAACGTGGGACAGGAACGGATCTGGGGGAAGAGGGGAAAGGGATGGATCGACTGATGGGTTTATATGCGTCATAGCATCCGCTTGAATATTATGTGGATCGCGACCATGGCCGCGAATCCAGTGTATGCGCACAGGACATGGGTACTTTGAACAGAGCAAATGTATGGACTGTGTTATTTGGAATGTGCGTCGAACGGCCTTAAGCTGTTTAAGGGCAGTGAGAGAGTATGTGTAAAGATGAACTGCATTGAATGTAGGAACTGGCGGAAGGGGATGTATGGCATTGTAAATATGGCTTGAAGTTCCAGTGCCAGAGGGGTGCACGTATCCGCGGTATATGTCACGTGAGTGTTGAGATGCGGATGAGAGGGACTATACACAGAAGTAACTCCTCGCTCTGCAGTATGTGATGCATCGGTGTATAATATGCACCCTTCAGGCAGATGTGCGGATGATACCGACGGGGAAGCAGTGGGGCGATTGTCCGTGAGCTGGCAGTACGACCATGGAGGTAGTGTCTTTAAATTATGTAGTTGTAAAGACTGTTTGCGAGCTCTGTTTGCCATCCGCTGATCAACGAGTTCAGTGAGCGTATTTAGCGGGGAGTACTCCTGAAGTACTGGTATGGGAGTTAGGCGGGGAAGATATGTTATTGCACGCATAGCCTCACGATTGATGGCCTCAAGGGAGTCCCACTGTCTGCGGGTGAGACGTTGAAACTGTGCCTGGTAGATTATACGCGGCTGGAGGACAGAGCGAACAAGCTGGCGGGCAGTGTGAGCACGCGCGCCGCGAGCGCTAGCTATGCAACGAATGAGACCTAGAGTAGCGTGAGCGGTCTTACGAATGGCTGTCAGGCCCGGGTGCAGTCCCAGAGGAATGAAGAAGAAGACCAAGAATGCGAACGGTTTGTACGTGAGGTATTGGGGTATTATCTATCATAAAATTTATAGTGGGAGCTTTCCGTAAGCCAGCTTTATTTCCAATGCGAATGAAACAGGATTTTGTATGCGAAAGAGTTAGCGTCCATTTGGCAGAAGAGGTCGCAACAAGCCAAGGGCTACCTGCCAGCCTCCAATCCGCGTGCGCACGATTCCCTGTCTTCCCCGGCACGCGTGCCAGGGGTGGGGAAGACGACGCTTGTTTCCGATCAAAATAAAAGTTGTGCAACCAACCAATCAATCCGTGTTCGTACCCATTACCCTGTAATCTCACTCGGGAGGAAGAGGTATCTGTGTGCTGGAATCAGGCAGGAGTGGTTCTGACCAGCGCCATCTATATATAGCTGCTCTGACCCCTTCTGTGCGTCATCGGTGGCTTGACGAACGCTTTCAATTGACCGAAAAGTGCCCGCATTGTGGTGCTTCACCGGAACTGTGCGATGTGAAGCGTGTATTTTGGACCTGCTCAGCTACGGCATCCGTGAGACAATGCTATTTACGGAAAGTAGGCCTACGGTGTGACCTTGACTGTTACTGCAGGAAGCGGACGCTTCCTGTTTATCGGCAGCATATGCGATTATTTAAGAGACGCCTGTTTACACGCCTTCTTCTAGCTTCCTCCTACTCCCCGCTCCCTTTTCACTATGCCTCATGGCAAATGTCTGGAATAAAAGAAATGCTGAAGCCCCAAAAATATTTAAGGCGAGTGCCTTTCTAGACTCATGCTGAAAATCTCGCGTCGGCGATATTTGTCCGTGAGATGTGTCAGCGAGATTTTATGAGAGACATATGCTGCGCTTTTCCTTTCCTGTAAACCAATTATAGAAGGCCAGCGAACTTCGATGTGTTCAACGGAAACGACTAAAATGCTTAATAATGCGTAGTCATGAACAAAGTGACCTACTAACGACTGAAAATGACTACTAATGTCTTCTAATGACCAATATTTGCATGTAACGGCTACAGTTGGTTAAAAATGACTGAAATAATTAATAATGCGCAGTAATGGCTAAAATGACTTGTAATGACCACTAATGACTGGAAATCACCAATATGACTTACGATAACTTAACGAATACAATTGATTAGAAATTACTAAAATACTGACTAATGATCAGAAAGGACTGAAATGAGAGGTCAAGAGCAGAATGGAAAGAGAAACAGACGAAGATAAAAGAAAGAGAAAGAGAAAATGATAAGAGGAGGAAGAGTAGGCTTTCGACGCTTACCTTTTAAGAAATACCTCAAGAGACCCACCATTTCCAATCTTTGTTCTGTTTCCCCGTCGTTGTCTGAATGTGTCCATTTAGGATATCGTCAGCATATAGCTTAGGTTTCGTCCTTTAACAATCACAATACTGTCGCAATTTTAATGCCAAGTTGAAGAAGAAAGGCAAGAGCACTGACCCCTGTGGGGTGCCCTTGTCTCCTAGCCTAAATATTTCCGACCTGATGTCCCTTAGACTTATTTCTTCTGTTGGCTACAAATTTGATGCTTATCAGATAGAACGGCTAGTTTTGGCTAATTTTGGCTTCATTATTGGCGCCTTTTGGTATTTTCCCAACAGAAACCCCGCTCGAATTTGACCACGACAACGGCGACGCGGTAGATTTACGCTACAGCCCGGGCTACCCAACTGCCGGTGGCTGCATTTTAATGAAAGCGAAGCGGAGTGGCGTTCGTGGGCTGTGCGATGGTAGTGCACGTTAAGAGACTCAGGTGGTCGAAATTTTCGGAGTCCAAACCAGACAAAACAAAACCGAAACTGAAGCGAACAAATAATGTGCGCATTATGTTCAGTACAAACGCGAAGCGTCTGGGGGCATGTTGCAGCGGGCATAATTCCTACCGCCTGTGCCAGGGCATATCATTCTTTCTCTCTCTTTAAAAATGACCGCCATAAAAGTAGCGGTATCTACATTTCTGTTCATCAAGGGCTAATGCAAAAGAAGCGCACACTGTAGAAGAATGCAGGAATATCGATTTGGCATCTACCCATTAAACCATGCACAAAACTTGCACGCACCAGTTCCTCTCTTTCTGTTCGTGGAATTCCATATCACCGCGCTGCAGAACTTTAGAGCACAGATTGTTTTAACGAAAGCAAAGAAAAATTTGCTCAACCCTTGAGTCGCCCCCTCGACAATTTGTGCGTGAGGGATTGAAAACATGTGGAAATAAAGCATCAACGACTATGACGCACCACGGAGTATGGTGCCGTAGGGAAGCCGTCAGGCAGTGGCTTAAAAAGGACAATGTTTTCTTCAGAATTGTACTCCAGCAGCAACACCATACTGCGACGCTTGTAATACTCTTTATTTCGGGTTAAAGGCTTGGCCCTCAATCAGCTGAAGTGCGATGTGGGTAGCAGAACCATTACTGTCCCGGAAGGATGATGCAGGATGGCAGAGGGATCCTTATGGCCGACAAGGTGCCCACGAGATGGGTGACTCAGGGGGGTGTGACATCATCGCTTGCAGCGCCTTCACCACGGAGCCTGCGCAACAGCTCCACAAGCGTAGGGCAGCCAGAAACGACGTTTCTCTCTGCTTCTAGGGCCTCTGCGGCATCCTGCAGCAGGTTGGTCAGCTTCAAGACGTTGTCCTTTGCAGCACGGTAGTTTTGCTGCGAGGCTTCCCAGGTGTGGCGGAATTGAGATCTCAGGGCTTGCTGCTTCTCCGCCACCAGCTGCAGCTCCTCGCTCAGCCGCAACATCTCACAACTCAACTCTAACTGTACGCGCTCAATTTCCGACAAAGAGGAACCACCCAGTCTTGAGAACTCCTGCAGTATAAGACGCATATTGTCTTCCTTCGCGGCTGCTAGATGGCGATTTTCGTTCTCCAGTGTTTCCACCTCGTCTTGGAGTTCTTTAAGGTCTTCAAAAAAATCGCGCAGCAAGGCCATGGTACCTTCAAGAAATTCTGTCTTCTTGAGAGCCTGATCTCGTTCACGGCGCAACTTGACTGTCTCCATGTCACACAGGACATCCTCTCGGCACACTATTCCAGGGTTCTGCACATCCTCAGTAGCTTGTTGTTGGTGTACAAGCTTTCCTGGACCTGCCTGCTTGAATCAGTGCCCACCAGGTATTCCGAGAGGCCCTTCCTGTCGAGCACGGATATGTAATGGCTGCGGCCGCAGCTGCCATGTGCTACACTAGTTCCGGCCTCTTTCCCTATATCGGTGGCCTCGAGAGTTTGACAGAGCGGCTCAGGGCCCACGACCTCGTCATTGGCTGTTGAATCAGGCTTGCCCTCACACTGGTAGTCGCCGCTGTCAGAGGAGGCTACAACTCCTGGAGATGTTGGGAGTTCAGAGATTATTCCGGCCTCTTGCTCATCGTTCAACTCATCAGTACTGTCCATGATTTCGATAGGTTCTTGACAGCCCTGCAAATGAGATGCAAGAAATAAAATATTGTTTTAGGGGAAGGACTGCAACATCGCTCCAGGCCACATTGGGAATTAGGTTGCAAAAATTTCACAAATTAAATTTTCTTGGAGGCAGCCAGAGCACCCGTGGGGGTTCACTCACAGCATATAGAACGAGAAACTTCGCTAGGCTTGGTTATGTTTCCTTTTACGTTTAATCATAATCAATATCGCTCATATCATCACGATCAACTTATTGCGCCGTAATTGTCACCTCTACTGCCATCAATATCACTAACTGCAGCGTCGTTATCATCGCTATGATTAGTATTATTATCAATGGCATGGTTCTAGTACACCGATACTATCATTCTCACGCTGAAAAATGAGAATCAGGATGTTTTTTACTAGCCCGACGTTGAGCAGCGGTGTGCGCGCTCGACTGGGGATCGGAGACATAGTGGTTCGATTACCTATGGAGGCAGTTTTTTTTCTATAAATGTTAGTACGGTCTTCTCTTTTAGCTACACTTCCAGTGAAAGGTCAGTGGTGGTGCGACACTATTTAGTGGTGCAGGGTCTTTGCTGATAACCACACTTTATCCTCTGGATCATTGAAGGTCAAATGTGAGTCGCCGCTGAACTTGGCCCGAGGTGGGATAGTGAAGCTTTCGCTTCAAAAATATTTCTGCCATTTTCGGGGGTTGGGAACATATCGCGCTTATCTAGGTTTTCTGAGTGGTCTTATAATTTTTGATCTTATGTCCCTATGGCTCCGATTGTTCAATGTTGTAACTGTGGTCTCGTGGGAAAGCATCGGGGACAAACTGGAGCGGAAGAAATGAAAGGCGCCCTCACCTTCTTGTAGCAGATGGTAGCGGCTCTCTTGTAGGTATGAGCTAACCCTACAGCTGGTTCACCACGGAGGACTGAAAAAGCCCTTGGTACAGTCGTAACACTAGTGCCCCAGATGGTGCGGCTTCAGGAAGGAACACTGAGGAGGCAGTAAACGGACGCCTCCAACAATGAACGTTGTTGCCTCAACGTTCCAGCACGCGCTTAATTCACTGCCTTGTTCGTTTTCTTATTCCTGCTGCATTTCGAAAGCCATCGAATTCGATGTCGTGCTTGGCTATAATGCAAAACGCACGGAGAATACCAGCATGAAATTCAGAGCACGTATTGAGAATACAGACCTTCAAACCTTCTTATACCAAACAAAAGCATATAAATTGCGAATAATGATAATGATACAAACTTTAGTTGACGACGAAGCGGAGAGAATTAGTGGGGTAGTTGGTGTAGACGACGAAGTTGGTTGCCTGTAATCGCGTTCATACTGCTATGGCCCTGTCACAGTCGCTAACGTCTACTGCCCCACAGGTGTACGTAGCACAGACTATTTTGACAGATTACTTACAAATTCTAATAGGGTAGTTATTGCAGGTGATTTTAACTCGGACCATACTCTTTGAGATAACTACTCCGACGCATGTGGACAGCTGTTATGGACGTGGATGTCGTCGGCAAATGCTGTGCGCTGCTGCAATTCTCGGGCTATAACCTTCATGCGCGGAAATTCGCAATCTGTCATCGATTTATCCCTGGCAGCAGGTGGGATAGGTATAGGAGGATGGTCCACAGTAGACAGTGGTACATCTAGTGACCACTTTCCAATAACATTTACCATCATGATGAGCACAACACGAGATAGAACTTTGGACCGTAAACTAGTAAACAACGCCAAATATGCAGCTTCGCTACGCTCCTCCCTAAAATCAAACCTTTGTTCATGTAGGACCGACAAAGCACAAGAGGTATTTTCCTCAATTGCTAATGCTACTGTAGATTCCCAGTTCACTGTGCGGTCTACAGTAAACAATAAGTCGCCATCCCCATGGTGGAATGACGCGTGTGAGAAAGCCTTCCGCCGTAGAAAAGCAGCATGGAAAAGCTTTTCTTATAACCAGAGCCCAGTAAACTGGGTAAACTACAAATGTTGTTCGGCGTCATTCAAAAGAGCCATAGCGCAGGCAAAGGACGAGTACAACGAAAATTTAAATACTTATTTGTCAAACCCTAAGCACAGGAAGGCTTTGTATCGTTTCATGGAACGAAATAGAAACTCGCACCTTTCTCAGTCATTAAGTTCAGTAGTGTTGTCTCCACAGGAGGCAAAGGATGAGTTGGAACAAATTGCGCAAGGACTAGCATTACGTATCCAGGAGCAGTGCAGAGTTCCCTTGCACGCTCCCATTTCCTGCTCAGACTATGTTGAGGTTGATAGGTCAGAACTCCTATCTGTGATTTCTTCCATGAAAAACTCGGCTCCAGGTTGGGACGGGGTTACGGTAGGTATGCTCAAAATTTTAGCAAGTGATTTCACTCAGGATCTCCTGGATCTGATTAATGAATCATTAGAATCTCCATGGCTGCCGCACTTCTGGAAAGTGGCGAAAATTATATTGCTCTTGAAAGACCCTGGTAAAGGATTTCATGTTGAAAACATTCGGCCGATAGCTTTGACTTCGAATCTAGTAAAATTAATAGAAAGAATTGTGCATGGCCGCCTGTCAAAGCATATCTCAGAGGTTAATGCTTTGAGTTCTTCCCAGATTGGTTTCCGCAATGGATGATCAATATGGTCTGCACATGTAGGTTTAGAAAGCAGGATTCGCCTTGCAATGTACAACATGGAGATATCAGCGTTAGTGACGCTCGATATTGCTAAGGCCTATGACAGCATTGAACATTCCATTCTACTTAACAAATTGTCATTATTACGTCCTCAGTTCTACATTTATGCGTGGATTAGGGAATGTTTGAAAGGACAGGAATTCTTTTGCACTGATGGCTCATTAATCTCAGACACCTATGCACAGACAAGAGGGGTGCCTGAGGGCTCTGTGCTCTCCCCACTCCTTTTTAATATATTAATGTGCGATATTGCGGCTCATCCTGATGTCACTATATATGTATATGCAGATGATATAGCATTCTTCGCCTCTGCAAAAGATATTCATGACCTTTATCGTTCACTACAGGCTTACCTAAATGCACTTGAGGTCTGGTTGGACAAAATTAAATTGGTTTTAAATGTGTCCAAAAGTAGTGTGCTAGTTTTTAAAACCATAACTCCCTTATATGTTTCGTTAAACTACCGCTCAGATGTCATACCTCAAGTGGAATCTGTGCGGTATTTAGGCATTACGTATGATGCTAGTATGGATTGGAGGCTTCACATCAAGTATAATGTTCGGAAAGGTGAACGTGCCATTGGTAGACTGATACGGATAAGTAACAGGAAATTTGGTATGCGTCGAGATGTTCTACTTTTGTACAAAGCCTATGTGAGACCGATTCTGGAATTTGGCTGCATTCTTTTTTTCTGGGTGTCCAAAATATAAGCTGCATCCTTTGCTGCTTTTAGAAAGACGGGCGCTGCGCCTCTGCCTAGGGCTTCCACAGTCAGTCTCTACCACTGTTCTGTACTTGGAGGCCCGCATTCCGGACCTTAACTCCCGTTTCCGTCTTCTGTCAGATCATTCTTGCGATCATTTGAGACTACTCCCGGTGTGGCTATACCTATTTTTGTGTCAAACCCCGCCCTCTTTCTCACTCACCAGTGGCCAAGGGTCTGCAAGCCCCAGGTTGTTTTTACGCAAAGCATTTTAACAAACATTGGTGTGGACCTTGCTTCTATATGTCCTATTGGTTGCTCAACGTCCTTTGTGGATATAAATTATGATTCTATATTTCCATCTAATGTGAAGCACTTACCCTCAAGTCTAATATCCAGTCTCCTATGTGAACACCTTGAAAAGTTCCCTGATCACACTGTAATTGCCACTGATGCGCCTGTGATTGCGCACAAAGCTGCGATTGGAATTTTTTCGGAGCCTCTTTCCTGGAGTTTTTCGGTGCGTGTCCAGGATTACACACCGATATTTCTAGCAGAGTTTGTGGCAAGTGGGCTGGCGCTACTAAAAGTTCCCTGCAGTCAATCAAAAATAATTTTTCTGTCAGACTCTCTTTCTGTTTTGTTGTCACTGGAGTCAGCACAGGATGCTCTGTTGAGCCGCTCACTGAAGTATTTCATACCGGGGTGGGTGAAAGAAATACGCTTCATCTGGGTCCCCGGACAGAGCGGTATTTTCCAGAACGAAGCGGAAGATTTCCTGGCTAAATCAGCTCTTGATGCATCTGTTTCATGTACCATCCCTAATATAACCATTTTTGAAATGTCCCGTTTCCAGCGATATCAATACCTAGCCGCTACATGCAATGATTCTTTGCTATCTACAGCCGAATACCAGCATCTCATATACTCATGGAAAGTTCGAGCATGTAAATCACGGCAGTGTGCGGTAACAATGACTCTCCTGAGATGCAGGATTCCTCGCTTAAATCTTTATTTATGTAGATGCGGGATCAGCCCCACAAACCTTTGTGAGGCTTGCTGTGAAATTGAAAATATTGATCACTTCCTTCTCGCTTGCCGAAGGTTTTCACATCAGAGGAGGGTGCATTTAGAAACTCCAATTGCACGCTTGGGATTTACGTTGTCGGTCCCGATTCTACTCCCCTTCGGTGCGAGTGCGAAAGGATTTGCGTTGCCTCAAATTTGTCAGTACTTACATAACTACATCACAGCTACGGACAGATTCCCTTGCTAATTGTATTCCAAATTTACAAAACTCCAAATTATTGCTTCATATTTTTTCATTCAATAACTTTTGTGATTTTAAATCTTATGTTTTTGTTTTAATTCAGTTTGTGTAGGACATTTGGCAGTCCACACTAAACCCTGGCCAATCCCCCTTCGTGGGTATGTGCCAAATATCAAGGAAGAAGAAGAAGAATACCGCTCTTAGACTTATGCAGTCTTCAAGGGCAACTGACACCGCAACTGACGTCCACACTGATGCTAGCAACGATGGAGTTGGTGGGGTACTAATTCAATGGCAGGACGTTGCAGAACAGGTCATCGCTTACGCAAGCCAATTACTTACCCGCTCCGAAACCAACTATTCAACAACTGAGAAAGAATGTCTGGCGGCAATAGGGGCTCTCACCAAGTTCCGACTATACATCTACTGTCGACCTTTCCGCGTTATAAGCGACCACCATTCATTATGCTGGCTAGCGAGCCTCAAAGACCCCTCACGACGATTGGATAGATGACTTAGATTACTAGAGTATGACGTAACAGTCCTACACAAATCAGGACGGAACCATCAGGATGCTGTCTGTCACGCTATCCCATCGCCATATGTCCAGAAGAAACTGCCGACGATTTTCTCTTTCTGAGGGCTGTTAATTAGAACATCCCAAATGGCGCAGCCTCAGAGGATGGACACAGAGTTAGCGCCACTCGTCGACTACCTGCAGTGCGCCGATGTCTGTATCCCCCGTGTTTTTCATCGTGGGCTTCAAACGTTCACTCTACGTCGTAACGTGCTCTACAAGCGAAATTTTTCTAACAGTGAAGAGACGTTTTCTCTTGTTGTTGCCCTCCGAATTGCGCCCAGATATATAGAGTGCCTGTCACGATGAAGCCACCGCCGGCCTCCTATGGGTCAGCCGTACATTTGTACGATTTCGGCAAACGTATTATCGGCTCAAGTTACTCCCATTGGTGCGGGCCTATGTACGCTCATGCCACGACTGCCAACGTCGGAAGTCTGCGTTACTGAAACCCGCTGGATTTCTCAGCCTGTTGCTCCGCCGAAGATCCCTTTTCATCAAGTGGGCACGGACCTTCTCGGTCCTTTTCCGAAGTCTCGCCTGGTAACCGTTGGGTAGTCGTCGCGACCGACTACCTAACACGGTACACAGAGACCGCGTCCCGTGTTAAAGGCACTGTAGCCAGAGTGGCGTAGTTTTTCGTTCATAACATCGTCCTACGTCATGGCGCCCCTGCCGTGATAATCACTGACCGTGGAACAACTTTTATGGCTCGCCTAACCCGGCTGGTCATGACTCTGACTCACACTAAGCATTGACGTGCGACGGCGTATCACCCTCAACCAGCGGGCTTGTGGAGCGCCTCAATCGCACCCTCACCGACATGATTTCTATGTACGTGGACGCAGAACATCGCACCTGGGATGCGATTGTGGAATATATAACTTTCGCGTACAATACCGCCACTCAAGATACGACGCGACTAACCCCGTTCCAGCTTGTCTTCGGTCGCAAAGTGAGCACTCCGTTGGACGCCATGATGCCAGTTGGTCCTTCTTGCGGCTGTGACGCTAACTCTACGCCGACATCGTTCAGCGTGCTGAGGAAGCGCGGCAACTAGCACGCCTCCGAATCCACCGACAACAGGCAAATGACGCTGCTCGGTATAACCTCAGCCGACGAATCGTCCCTTACGAGCCGGGCGACTTCGTGTGGGTGTGGACACCTGTTAGTCATTGCGGCCTATCTGAAAAGTTACTACTCTGATACTTCGGCCCTTACGAAATTGTCCGCCGCATCAGTGACGTCACCTGCGCCGTTGTTCCTGTAGCCCCAGCTTCATCCCGAAGGTCACAGCGTCCTGAAGTTGTGCATGTGGTTCGGCTGAAGCCCTATCCCGATCGTGCATGACTGAACTTTTCGTCGACGCCGCTGGGTCCTTGTGACACTTTCGTGTACCGCTTCGCTAACTTCTTCCTACTAGCATCGCGTCGCATCGATTCGACGTTACAGAGGAAAGGAGCAGTGATACAAACTATAGTTGACGACGAAGTGGAGACAGTGGGTAGTTGGCGCAGACGACGAAGTTGGCTGCCTGTAATCGCGTATGTACTGCTCTCGGACTTCGGCAGTCTTGCAGGCTAGGGCGTTTCCTGGACTTTCGGCGCAATATCCGTTACAGTATAAAAATGAATTGTCTTTACCGGGTTTACCTGCCTACCCACCGTTTTCGTTTTCATAACATGGCCCCACACACCAGAACCGGCGTAAAAATTACCATTCCTAAGACAAAAGTTACATGGTTGCTTTTAAGAGTGCTTAAGAGTTCAAAATGCGAAAACCTTTTTATCTTCCTCTGTTCTAGAGGTGCACTTAATCCTGCTTAGGTGCAGGAACTTGAAATCATTTTTTCTTACTGAAAATACCGCTCAGGTGTGCTTTCACAGTGGGTTCACCCCATTTTTTGCTTGAGGCAAAAATAATTTAACCGCGTCAGGTCGATAAAGCGGCCAGGGCTTTCAGCCAAGCCGCCTCTGCGCGAATGCGCAAACTTCTTGGGCTGAATGGGCTTTGTCTAGCGTCCCACAGCTAAGGAATCACTGCCGTGAGAAATGATTTCCGTCACTCTGGCGGAACTCTGAAAATGAGTTCGTCATCAGTGTTTGGAACGGAACGGTGGTCGATAATAGCTCAAGGGGTCCGCGAAATAATGAAAGTTGATCAGTGGTTTAGCTTGTATATAAGCACGAGTATTCCCGGAAAAGCGCAGGTGACGAAGACGGCTTCTACAATTTGGATAGGAAAACATTTATTGTTAGCATTGAGCAATATGCGGACACTATACTTGGAAGGCCGCCTGTGCGTGGTCATCGGTGACCTTATGAGCCCACTCAGTGGCCCGAACTTGTGTCAACGGGTCTGAGCTGGCCAGTCCAGCCTCCCAATGCTCTAGAGAAGGGACTGGTAGCAGGTCCGCCGATGGCGGCGTTTTGCAGCTCCATATTATATGATCATATCCGGCTATATCGAAGCATTCTTTACAAGAATGCCGTGATCCTCCTCTGCGCAGGAGAAGGAACAACTTCTATGTCATATTTCGTTATCTTCCTGAGTGGAGCTTTCAGTCCAGGGCTCCACGTGCCGCCTCGATCCTGCAGGGCCGCCAGAGAAGCTGTCGCTGGTCCTGCGGATTGGTGCTAGTGAAGAGGTTGGGTTGGGTACATGTGTGCTAATTCTGACGGGCTAAAGAATGCTCACGTCTGGAGGCGAAGCCAAGTTACTTCCTGCCGTTTGTCAAGCTTCTTGTCTGGTGGATGATATAGCCGCCTTTCTAGCTTAAAGCGATCGGTGTAGTCGTGAAATGATATGATTGCATATCTCGAGCAATTATGCGAATCAACATGGCTCACTGCTCTGCTGACATAACCATGAGCCAACTGCTTTCCCTAGTTCCCCGAGTGTGCCAGCACCCATATTATTTCAAACTTCTTATTGGTTCTAATTTCGATACTGTTACGGGGAAGATACACGTGCGATAGTATTACCCACCACTAGGGTTGATGACAGCTCAGATCTGCCTACCCTTTGCCTCATCGTTTTTAGGCAGCCAGTCTCACTTCGTCGTCCCCTGGCGCACGACCAGCAAATACTGCAAATACCGCTAAGTGACGCTATCGCCCTCTGGAAAAGCACAGTCCCGGTACGTTATACGTTAGTGAAATAGAGCGTGAATGGTAGGGCTTGAGAAGAGACGCAGGCACAATTTCGGAGGCTGGCGATGCGGACGAGTACTTCGGATGGAGGGGTTCAACTTCGTATGTGGCGCCCGTCGTGGGGCGCAAAACACGGTAAGGGCCCGCGTAATGGGGGAAAAGTTTTTCGTGCAACCCAACTCGACGGCTTGAGAGCCACATCAAGACGAGAGATCAAGGAGTGTAGTGCACATCATAGTGGCGACTGTTGTACAGGCTGTTGTAAGATCCTTGAGATGTCGAGAGTCTGGCATGAGCAATCCAGCTGGAATCATGAGTACGGCGACGGTATTACTTGCGTAAGTACCGGGGGCGTCAGCCGCGGGTAGTGAGGTGTCGAAGGGCAGTGACAGGTGTCGGCCAAATAGCATGTAAAATGGAGAGTTTCAGCTGTAGGAGGGCGATACGAGTTGTAGGCGAATGTTAAAAAGGGTTGATGAACGTCCCAGTCCTGATGGTCGTCAGACACATGCATGGACAACATATTTTTGAGTGTGCGGTTTAGACGTTCCGTAGGACCATTGGTCTGGGGCTGATAGGCGGTGATCAATATTTAGCGGACGAAGCACGAACGGAGAATTTCGTTAATCACTCTTGAGAGGAAGCAGCGGCCATGGTCAGTTAGTAGTTCACAAAGGGCGCCATGATGAAGAATCACGTTTTTGAGAAGGAAGTCAGCGACGCCTGTGGGACAGCTGGTCGGAATGGTGTGGGTTATAGCGTGCCGCGTAGCGTAATCTGTGGCAACGACGATCCATTTGCTCCCCCCACGGAAACTTTGCTCCATTTGCTCCCCCGCGTCTTTCTCTCCCTCTTATTTTCCCTTTCGTCTCTAATTCTCTTCTGTCCGCACGAGGCAGTGGAGGTGGCTCAGCTACAGAGCCAGTAGCAGTCCCGTGCATTTTCTTTTTCTTCTTCCTACAGCCACAACAACAACAACAACATGTGAGTGCACGTTAAAGAATCCCAGGTGGTCAAAATTTCCGAAGACCTCCACTACAGCGTCGCTCATAGCCTTAGTCGCTTTGGCGCGTTAAACCGCACAAACCAAAACCAAACAAAATACCCTCAAGCTAAATCAGGCGACCGCGCGAGCATCGCGTACAATGGGCGGAGAGCAGACGGAGTGGCAGCTTTGCACGTCGTCTGATAGTCGGAAAACGCACAAGTGGAATCGTTGTCATTATTGCGCGTACACTAGCCTGAATCTTTTTTTTTAAAGATAAAGGTTTAAGATAAAGCTCCGCGAGTGTCGTTTTTAATTTGTCGTCTGCATATTCCCTTGAGAATGAGTCAACAGGTGCATGCAGACGACAAACCACGCAGCTAGATAACCAGTACGCTGACGGTACGACACACGGCATGGCAAACGTGGGAGAAGCGCATACTATGCACTGAGTTTTTTTTATACGCTGATGGTAGGGTAGGCGGAGTGTTTTGTCTTTGGCTGTAATTCAGGATACGGCGAAGGAAACGAAAAAGTCCCCTTGTTTCGGCTGCCATCTGATTTCAAGCTTTTCGAGCTGTGGAAGCGGAACATTCTCCAGATGGGCCGAGAATTGACTGAAACGCACAGGGTGCGCGCGCGGCATTTCAAGTATGTATTTATTTCCTTAAAATACTACAGCAGCTATAAAGGAAATGTGTTACTTGATGAAGAAAAACGGGACTCACCTAGTCAAGGACGCAATTGCCACCGCATTTCAACACAATCAAGAACCCTAAGCTGTTGTGCGCTCAGAATCAGGAGAAAACTTGAAATGGCGCTTGTAGTTCGCAAAATAATATTACTCTGTGAGAGTGCCCTAGCTATTCGCTATTCTTGTATGACAGGTGATCGTCAGTGCACACTGCAGTAGCCGGTTGCTTACCAAAATATTTTGTTGGGCGAGTTGGCAAACATCAATTATTAATTTAAACAGCGCGAACAAGAAGACACAGGACAAGATAAAAGGAAGCCACAGTAGAAGCGCTGACTCACAACCATGCCTAAGCCTTTACTCCAAGGCCCAGATAAAAACAAATATGACGAACACGAAACAATCACGTGAAACAACCCCTGGGTTCACCTGCTGCACAAAAGGCACTCAAAAAAGACATCTCTTTGCTTGATAGAGCAAGAGAGGTCTTGCTGACACACTTATTGTCCGTCGAAATAAAATATGATTCAACTATCTCTCTCGTCATCTTTTCTTTGTGGCGATACAAAATCCTTACCTGCTCAAACACAGGAGTACACTTCTTCTTCTCCTTCTTCATTGTTTAACATGAATGACAATGTGAGACCAGAGATGTTTTGTCCTGGCCACTTTCCAAGTTGTTCCGGTGTTCCAGTAGTCTGTTGTTAATACAGCGTCCTGTTGGTCCTATATAACAGGCTCCACAAGAGAGCGGAAGCCTGTACACAACACCAGTCTTGCATCCAACAAATGGGTCTCTATGTTTCACCCCACATTCTTGCTTCTTCGATTCTCTTTCCCTTTGAATAGCCGGGCAAATCCTCTTCATCTTGAGCGGGGCGGTCAATGCAAGGTCAATACCGTACCTCTTGCCTACATTTTTGAGGCCATGTAAAATTCTGTGCACATACGGTACCTCCGCAACCTTCCCCTTCTTCTCACCCATGCTGGGCAAGGATTTCTGTCTGAGCGTTATTTTAAGGCTCTTCAGTAACCGGCAACTGGCTTCAATAATAACCGACTCCCGATAACCGGCCTTTGCAATCCTTGTTAATTGTCTTTCAAAACTGTCGCCCGTGCCGTGGTAGCAAGATTTCTTCAACGCATTTAACAAGCATGTGTTGATAATCCCATTCTTCACTAATGTGAAATGCCCTGAATTGGAACTTAGCAAGGACTTCACCGATCTCGGGTTGTATTTCCAACAAACGTGATCCTCATCGAACAGAATCAATAAATCTAAAAACTGTAACCGATCTTCAACTGATTTTTCAACCGTAAATTCCAGCCCAGTACCACACTCAGTAAAAACATCAATAATCTCCCTCATTCGTTGATTGAATCTTTTACGGTCTGTGAATACTAAAGCGTCGTCTACATACCTGAAGGTGGAATGATGTAGACCCTCAAGTTATCCTTCAGATCTCTGTCCACGTACATTAAGAAGATGTCACTCAAGACCGGTGCAAGACTCGACCCAGTGCATACTCCGGCCTTCTGCGTATACAGCTTGTTCTTCCAGCCTGTGAAGGTGGTCTGCAGGTAGAACCTCAGAAGTTCGATGAAAGTTCCAACACTTACATCTGAGGCGTGAATGAAGTCGCTTTCATTATTGTCTTCAGTAATGCACATTTGAACACGCTTAAGGAGGCAGTCATGGGGGAGGCTATAATATAAATCCTTGACATCCACGCTGAAGCCATCACACTTACTTGGGTTGTGTTCTTCGAGGAATTCAACAAGGGCTTCAGAGTCGGGTAGCCTTAGGGTGTCTGATAAAGTCAACGAAGAAAGGTGTTTCTGCAAATATTTGGAGACCAGGTGCTGCCACGTGCTCTTCTCAGAGACGATGGCTCTGAACAGAACATCTCGTTTATGGGTTTTTGCCGAGAAGAATACTTCCAAATGTAATTGCTTGCATTGTTTCACCTGTTCACGTATCCGTTCAAGCCCAAGATCACCAAGTAGAGCCATAGCCCTCTCTTTTACCATGGTCGTTTTCATAGGAAACCTTTTGAAATTCTCAAACGCAGCCTCCGCTTTTTCTTGAAACTGATTCTCAGAAGAAATAGTAAAATACCCTTCTTTATCTGATAGTATAACTCTGAGGTCTTTCAAGGGCATCCATTTAGCAATATAGTTAACAGGGCACGGTTTCCCCTTTAATCCTTTTTTGTGTGCTCAAACACTTCCAAGCACTCATGGATGCACCGCGACCTACCAGAATTTTGAACTCTATTTGCAATACAGCGTGACATGGCCACCTGTTCAGCCTCATCAACTCTAGGCTCAAAAGCATGCTTAGGGCCCATCTTCAGCATCTCATCAATGTCTAGAGGTATCTCTTCATCGGCGAAATTTAACACCTTGCCTCACTTCGTTCATCTTCGTTTTTCGTGGAAGCCGAGGTAGAACCACCTTGCAAAGAAATTCTGTCAATCGTTCACTCAGGGCCCTCCACTCTGTGTACTTGCGACCCGCACGCTGCTTGCCACAAGTGCACTCACACACGAGTCGTAGACAATCCTTGAAGTGGCGGGCTTGCCTCCACATCTCAGACACCATTATATGGCAGAGTCTCCTGCAATGACCATTAGACAACCTCAGGAACCCAAAGGCCCTCAGGAATTCTGGAGGCACTGTGCCAAGCTTGAGGTACCAATAGGCCTTTCTTACTTGGCAGACACAAACGGCAATGACAGGCGCTAACATCTCAGGATTATTAAACGAAAGGTTCTGAAGGAAACACGAAGAGCCCGTTGCAGAAAAAATATGGCTTACCAAGATACTTTGTTGGGCGAGTTAATAAACATTCATTGTTAATTTAAACAGCGCGAGCAGGAATACACACGACAAGATAAAAGGAAGCCACAGTACAAGCGCTGACTCACCACTCAACCTAAGACTTTACTCCAAGGCCAAGATAAAAAAAAATGTGACGCAAACGAAGCAATCACGTGAAACAACCCCTGGGTTCACCTGCTACACAAAAAGTCACTCAAAAAAGAAATCTCTCTGCTTGAAAGAGAAAAAGAAGTCTTGCTGACACACTTATTGTCCACTGAAATAAAATATGCTTCAACTATCTCTCTCGTCAAATTTTCTTTGTGGCGATACAATATCCTAACCTGGTCAAACATGGAAGTACACTTCTTCTCCTTCTTGATTGTTTCACAGGAATGGCAATGTGAGACCAGAAATATTTTGTCCTTGCCACTTTCCAAGTTGTTCCGGTGTTCCTGTAGTCTCTTGGTGTCTTCCTGTTCACGCTGTTTAAATTAACAATGGATGTTTACCTACTCGCCCAACAAAGTATTTTGCTTCCAAGCTGTAGCGCACACAAGACAAGGGACTGAGAACAAGAGGACACACACAGCGCTAACTTCCAACAACTTTATTTGAAAAAAAAAAACGGCTAAAAAAGAAAGGTAGCTAAAGTCTTTAGATACGTTGACGATTTCTTGATTTTTATTGACAATGACCAGGATTCTTTTGAATCCAGAGCTTTTAATATACTTACATTGCTGAGACAAAGCTTCAATCCGCTGGTTTTAACATTCGAACTCCCTTCTAACAACAAGCTCAGCTTTCTGGACGCTAGCTTCATTTTTCATTCCGGTCATACCTGTTGGGCCTACGAACCACGCAATAATAAGCCACTGCTACCCTTCAATTCAGCCCATTCCAAGCTGGTCAAAAGAGCGATTGCGAATCTTTGTCTTCGCAATGCCCTTCAGAAATCGTGTCCTCATTTGATGTCCAGAAATTTCCAGCAACATTGCAATAGGTTATCGCTTGCAGGCTATCCTGTCCATCTGCAGGTATCTGTTGCTGAAGTATTGCTAAGAAAATTGAATAGTCAAGACAAAGCATGTACTCGAGTGCCGTTTCAAAAACAGAAAAAAGTGGCCGTGATTCCTTACATGCATACTGTGTCTCATAATTTGAAACGAATAGCAAAACGAGTATACGTTTCAGTTGTTTTTTCAGCCCCAGAGAAGTTAGACAGGCTATGCAAATTGAACAGTCGAAAACAAAACCCGCCAATTGCATGTAAAAAGAAACATCAAGTGCCTTTTGTAGATTGCAAAGAAGGAGTCGTTTATCAGATTCCACTCTCGTGCGGACAACAGTATGTAGGCCAAACGGGTCGCTGCTTGAATGATCACCTACGTGAGCATAACCGCAATGTTAAAAATAAAGATGATAGAGATGGACAACTAGTAGCACATTGTAACACCTGCAAAGATTGTATGCCGCTCCTTGACAAGTGTTTCGTTGTCGGGAAAAGTAAGGATAGGCGCACCCGAGAAATATTCGAAGCGGAAAAGATAGCCAGATTAGGAAGTGCATGCGTGAGTACCTCTTCTGTTAATCTTTCAAAAAAAAGAAATAGATTACCTTCGTTCCTGCTGATTCCGTGCATCACTTGTGAGATCACGACGATGTACTGTGTATATATAGAGGCGGCGTTTTTTTCCAAATAAAGTTGTTGGAAGTTAGCGCTGTGCGTGTCCTCTCGTTCTCAGTCCCTCGTCTTGTGTGCGCTACAGCTTGGAAGTATGAGCCAACAAGGCCATATTTCGACATTATGAAAGTATTTTGGTGATGATCAGGGGTTTCTGGTTGGGTACCCTGCGTTTTATAAAATGGAAACCGAAAGAGAGAAATGCGATCTGAAAGGCAGAAACCGCTGCAGCAGTGTCCTGAGTGCTGGGAAGGCTGCCGCATGCTGCGGCCTCAACACAGCATTCGCTATTCGACGCGAAATGACATTTGCACAACAAAGGTTGTTGCACGGTGAAGGAGTGCTGCTCTGCTCATAGGGTGTTAGCCCGGGGACAGCGTTGTACCTTTAAGGATGTACAACGTTTAGCCTGTATGGCTGTGGGTGTAGCGCACACATCTCTCGCTTTTCCCTGCATTGCCATATTTCTCTACCCCCTGTACAACGGGCGCCACGCCTCAGGAACTGACGCCCAGTGAGAGCAGCCACTCGCTACCTTCTATCGGCCTTCTTCCCCCACAACGCGATGCACGCAATGACTCTCCAGTGTCCGGCCTCAGCGACAAGACCGTTCATCCTCCCCACGTCGCCGCTTCGTTTCTCCATCGCTGGGAACCTATAAGTATTGCGACCAATGTCGCCGGACGGTCAATTTCACGAATACATCTGCCTATATCGCCATGCTAAGAAACAAATTATCAGTGTGTGTGGACAATGTTAAAACGGTTGCTTTGGTTGACACTGATTCCGCTGTGTCATCTATGAGCCTTCTATTTAAGAACCGCCTTCGACAGAAAGTTATGTTTGGGCGACGTGCGTTTTGTGGAGTTGGAGCTAGTTGGTCGAACCTCGCGTAAAAAGGCAACAGAGCAGATAACAAGACAGAAGAAGCACACACCAAAGAAGCCATCCTATGATTGTTCGTCTTCACCTCTTTGAGCCTTTCTACCTGTCAACCGCACCTACTAGACCCTCAACACTTGTGTGCAGCATTGTTCTTCTGTCTGTATGCGCTTCTTCTGCCTTGTTGTCTGCTCTGCTGTCTTTCTGCAAGATGTTTTTTAATAACGTTGTTTATTGCATGAGGGCATAATGGAATATGTAAAGAAATTAAAGGGGGATGTTCGACCAACTAGCTCAAAGGTCCACTTTTAATCAGAGTTATACCACGACCAAATTTTTTTTCATGAACACGCAATGCCAATGAGGTAGTGAAGAGTTTCAGAGATAGGGATGCTACTGAAGTGTGCCAGGCAGCGACGGACGCAGCAGATCGAAACGACCAAGAGGGTAGAGCAGCAGTCAGCCGCCTTCATGCATAACTCACCATTCCAGGAAAAAATATCATTCCGAGAAAGCAAAGGAAAACAGTATAACTGCTTCACGATCACTATACAAGGTATTCAAGTCGGAACATAATGGCCAGGCACACTAAGAGAGATATAAAAATATTAGAAATCTGGCAATGGAACTGCCTCGGCTTTCGTAGGAGGCAGAGTAATCTAAAATATTACAAGTAAAGCCTGATAACATAGCGTTAAGAAACTCGATGCTGTCCTAGGCCCGTATTCCGAGTTTGCGTCATTATAGAAGTGTCGCTATCTCACATGGCCTCGAGTTATCTGATTGGTCGAAACGCCGGAACTGTGTGTTGCCACTACGGAACGGGAAGAAGGGGCAACATCATGTTCCGGCGTTTCCACCAATGAGATGATTCAAGGTCGCGGAGATAGAGACACTTTCGATAACAATGCAAACTGGGAATACGGGACCTAGTCTACCGGGGTACGCTACGCATTCGTGTCAGACAAAAGGGAGTGCGGGAAGCCTGGTAGCCAAAGAGGTGGCGGCTATTCAACACCCGGCTTTCAACAGATATCAAACATGTGGTGACCGAGATCATACTGCGGAAAAGATGTGCGTTTACGCCCTGAAAGAGGTACGTCTTGATTGTGTGCAGCCTGCCGAGGCAAAGGAATGCTAACGATGAATCAACACGGGCCCGAAATAAATCGGTGATGCACGCAGGCACCACTGACTTTGCTGACTTTGAGCTACTAATCAAAGACGCGAGAACGGCACCCTAGAATAAAGGCCTGGTCGTGTTAGGGGACTTCAACGCGCAACACAAGAGCTGGGGACATGTTGGAGGAACCATGAAGGCCAATAACCTTGCGCAAGCAACTGCGCAAGCAGACATGCGTCTTGTAAGAAATTTTATGAAGCCGATTAGACTGGGGAACAGCGGCAGCAGGGATACGTTCCCAGACCTCACTTTTGTAAGAAACACTAAAGCCATTTCTTGGAAAAACGAACGTGATTCTCGGCAGTGACTATCTAATCCTCGCGATATTGTTGGCCAATGCGAGGGTCATACGAAGGTGATGAGAAGCGTTCATAATTGACTGAAATACGCTTAGATCATATTGCGACAAGGAACCAATTAAAGATAACCTGGCGTGGAGCCAGCGACTCCGACGGTGTATCAACGGGCCACGAAGACCGTGAAGAAGACGAACGCGGTCTCTGAAATTGATAGAGATCTTCTCCGGTTATGAGAAGTTCGTAGGAGTCAACTAAGAGGTGGAGGAGACATAAGGGCAAAAGTCCAAATTAAATTCCTGAAATCACGGCTCAGGTAGAGAAGTATTCGCTGGAGCTGGCGAAACAAAACTGGAGGCAGATGTGTGACTCATTCAAAGGAACACTAGGGACGGCCCCGACTTGGGCGTTCCTGCGAAAACTCATCAACCCAGTCGATTTTTATAAGGCAAAAATAGCCAGATACTTAATCGAATCGCCAACAAGTACTTGGGTGACAATACAGTTGGTAGACACGATCCGAAAAAGGTACGGAAGCGTATCGTGGAATCGCAGAATGAGACACTCGACCACCCGAACACAAAAGACAAGATGTACACGGTGGTCGAATGGCTTTCATGAACACGGAGGTAGGAGCAGACAAGATAGGCAACACAATTATAAGAAATCTATGGGGGGAATAGACTCTGTACATCACAAAATTTTTGAAAGACTACTGGGGGGCGAAGACTGTGCTGGAAGAGCGGCGGCACGCAGAGATCACCACCGTCCCCAAAGCAGGGAAGAAGCCATGTTTGGAGAATCTGCGCCCTGTTTCACTGACCACATGCTTAGGGATTGTTATCGTATGAGAGGATCGTTATGATCACGCTTTAAAACCATTTGGAAGACGTGATATTACGCCAGACACAATGTTTGGCCTCTGACCCAAGCTATCGACGCAAGACGCCCTTCTCCTCAAAGAAGTTCCTAGCAATGTGCCAAAGTATGGATGGCATGTGATCACGGCAATCTTATTGGGTCTGAATAACCTATACTGTGGGCGGAAGATTCACGGCTATGTCAAGGCCTCCCTTACAGATAGGACCGCGACTATAGGGATGGGGGACCTGCGGTTGGAAAATCTCGGAATGCCTAACAAATATACGCCTCAAGAATCGGCAATCTAGCCCCTTCTCTCCAACATCGCTATGGTTGATTTGGCAGAGAAGTTGAACACCATAAATGGGATTCGGCATGCAACGTACACCGATGGCATAATTATTTCGACGATAGAGGGCTCGCGGGGTCTAAAGAAAGAGAGACTACAAGTGGCCGTCGACTGTGTCGGCTGCTATGCAAGCGCTAGGGGAATGTTGTGTTCACCCAAAAAGTCTGAACTTCTCTGAGTCTACTGGCTCACGTATGGCAATACAGCATACCTCACGGTTATACTAGCCGAGGCTCGCATACCAGAAGTGCGTGTGCTAAGGGTCATGGTAATGTGGATTCAATCCAAGCAGAGGATATACCACACGGTCAGGTTGCAGTCTGGATCTGCGGCCCATATAACGCTAATGATTACGCGTGTGACGTGTAGAAAGAATGGGATGAAGAAGAAGGACACGTTCAAGTTCGAGTTAGTTCGGGGTAAGCAGAGCCACCGTCTTCCCTATCAATATATGAACCACATGGTGAACGATCAAATAGAAGTGATACTCAGGAAAGCGTATAGGGTAGCGCATTGGCTGCCAATAAGAACGGAAACAGCTAATTTGATGACCCTCGGCTTAACAAATACATACGAAGAGCACAAGGAAGTGCGATTTCTCTCTCTCTATCTCCTTGAGAAGATGAGGCTGCAACACACTGCGACGGGACGAGTTCTGCTCCAGAGACTGGGCAATGGTGTCGACATACAGAAGACTGAACGCGCCACAGACATCCGAGACGCGTTCCGGTCCACGTTTACAACAGCACTAGTTCCTAAGAACATGCATCCTGTCATTCATCAGGGTAGGAGCCGGGCCAAGGCGGAAACCTTGACTAAGACCCGCCAGAACATGATGGACACCGTCAATGTAGTTGCGGCAATATATTCAAACGAAAAAGATGCAGTGGTGGCGGTGATCGATTCCTAGCTAAAGAAGAATTTGAGCGCCTCGCCTCATTACAATGTTGCACCTTGTCTGACAATGAGAAGGCCGCTGTTGCTCTAGCAATCGCCCCCCCCCCCCACCATGCGCCCTCCACCAGGCTCCCTTTTGATGCCCGCTCCACTGTTGCCATCTTAGCATTCTCTTTAAGGAAAAATACACGTACCCTCATTCCCCCGTATACATTCCTCCTCCCTCATAACTTAACGAGATTGGAGGAGGTTTCCCTTAGAAGGATAAGAGCTGGGGCGGCCCTTACCCTGTCGGTAACATGCCGATGGGAATCTCAAGCAGACATCGGACCAACCACATGCCCGAAGTGTTCCACACCAGCTGCAGAAGTGGATGTTCGCCACCTGCTGTGGACTTGCGCAGGGACAATGGCATCAAGGACACAGATTCTACGCGAAGTGGGACTAACCATAACAAGGGAAGAGGACTTGTCTAAATGGCTCACCGACAACTACAACAGTGGCAGCCTGCTCCGGTTGCTTACCGAAAATAATTTACATGAGTTTCTATAATATGCCTTATGGCAAGCTTGCGTAAAAAAGGTCAGCCACTCACTATTCTGTTTGATCCGAAAAGGCAGGGCAGCGCGGTAGCCACTGCAAGAGTGCATCGTTGGCTCGCATTTTTGGCTAACTATCGCTGCCAGATAAAGCATAAGCCGGGATCTGCTCTCAGTCATGCGGATTCATTGTCCCGCTTGCCACTACCCGACTCGGGGGACCAGTGTGAGGAAATATTTTTCGTCTCTGAATGAGTTGCCAGTGACGAGAAAGGATGTGGAACGCAAAACAGGGCGATATAAACTGCCCAGCGCGGTTTGGGACATATGGCATGGCTTGCCGTGAACTATGTCCGATCAGTCAAAGCCATTTTTTTTCATTCGGTGATTTGAGCTCAGTATAGACAATGGATGCGTGGTATGGACAGTGGTCCTTCCCAATTCGCTCCGGAATCAGATACTGGATGTATTGCATGAACAATATCGGGGCATAACCAGAATGAAAGCTGTAACAAGATCTATGGTGTGCTGGCTTGGCATTGATCATGCCCTCGAGCAATGGGGGCGGAATTGTCAGATATACCAGTCTGTTCTCCCCTCCGCTCAGCCCTTACCCTGGCCCCCTGGCAACTGTGCCAAAACCGATGGGAGCGTGTACATTTGGATTTCGCGGAAGAAAAAGGGAAACTGCTCCTTGTAGCGATTGATGTATACTCCAAATGTTTAGAAATCAAAGCTATGACAGTGACAACGGCTGCCAAAACGGTTTAATGTATTCGTTCCTGGTTTGCTTCACATGGGTTGCCGGTAGAAGTAGTAGCCGATAATGGTCCGCAGTTTCGAGCAGCTGAATTCCAAGAATTTCTTAAAGCAAACGGAGTTAAGCATATGCTCCCACCGCCTTACCATCCACAATCTAATGGAGCGCAGAGCGCGCAGTGCAATATGTCAAGAAGGCATTGCTTAAGCAGCTGCTGGAAGATGAAGAGGCACTTCTAGGTCGCTGCAGCACAGAACTGACAACTTCGCTTTTTCTTGTAGAATTACATCAGATACTTTCACGGGAAGAACACCCGCCGAATTATTTCTGCGAAGAAAACTGCGGACTCGCTTGTCGTTACTAAAACCGAGCACTATAGATACAATGAGTACGAAGGCGGAATTAAAAACGTATGCTGATAAACACAGAGGTGTGCAGATGTTGTTTGCTGTTGGTGATCGTGTGCGGGTTCGCTCGGTGCGTGATGACGGGGGGAAATGGTGGCCTGGACAAATTACGCGAGTGAAATTGCCGACAACATATTTGGTGTTTGTGAGAAATGAAGTGCGGTTTGTGCACGCTGACTACCCACGACGATCCTGCCTCATGCATCAGACGTAGGGCTTCATTCACCGGAAAAAAGGAAAATCCGCTGTATCAACCCCGTCACCGTTGCCAGCGCAGCAAAGCGGCGATTAACCGGTGCCAATGCAAAGGAGCACCAGACAGCGACGGTCACCGGATCGTTTAGAACTGTAAAAGGAAGAGAGCGTTGTAGCGTCGTGCTCTATCGATAGAAGGATGCTCGCTAGGTATTGTCATGGCTTATCGCGTTCGTTATGTCTGTCTGCGCATGCGCCGGCAGCTCACGCAGATATAAGACAGCGTGCATTTTCCATGTACGTGGTTGTTGGTTTGAGGCTGCGAGCATGCACCTCGTAATAAAGCTTCCTGTTCCTTGGCCTGGCGTCTGGTTATAACAAAAACCACAGAAAAAAATTTGCTAATTTCTTAACTTGACCTCTGACCAAGCCTCGACACATTTGCGCTTGAGGGATTGAAAACACGTGGAAATCAAGCATCAAAGACTATGACGCACAACGGAGTATGGCGCCGTAGGGAAGCCGTCAGGCAGTGGCTTAAAAAGGACAATGTTTTCTTCAGAATTGTACTCCAGCAGCAACACCACACTGCGACGCTTGCAATGCTCTTTATTTCGGGATACAGGCTTGAATCTCAGTCAGCTGAAGTGCGGTGTGGGTAGCAGAACCGTGATCGTCCCAGAAGGATTGTGCAGGATGGCAGGGGGATCTTTGCGGCCTACAAGGTGCCCACTAGATGGTGGAGTTAGGGGGTATGACATCATCGATTGCTGCGCTTTCTCTACGGAGCCTGTGCAACAGCTCCACAAGCGCAGGGCAGCCAGACACGACGTCTCTTTCTGCTTTCAGTGCCTCTGTGACATCCTGCAGCAGGTTGGTCAGCTTTAAGACTTTGTACATGGCAGCACGGTAGTTCAGCTTCGAAAACTCACAGATGCTGTGCATTTCAGATCTCTGGGCGCGCACCTTCTTCTCCAGCAGCAGCAGCCCCTCGCTCAGCTGCAACACCTCACAACGCAACTCTATCTGCACGCGCTCGACTTCTGACGAAGAGGAACCGCCCAGTCTTGAGACCTCCTGCAGTACGAGGCGCATATTGTTTTCCATCGTGGCTGCTGGATGGCCATTCTCGCCCTCTATTGTTTCTAACCTTTTTTGGAGTTCTTTCAGTTCTTCTAGAAGGAAATCACCTAGCAAGGCCACGGTACGTTCAAGTAGCTCCGCCTTCTTGAGAGCCTGGTCCCTCTCACGGCGTAGCTTCACTGTCTCCATGTCACACAGGACATTCTCTCGGCACACTATGCATGGGTTTTTAGCATCCTCAGTGAGCTTGTTGTTGGTGCATAAGCTTTCCTGGACCTGCGTGCTTGAATCAATGCCCACCGGTTTTCCCGAGAGGCCCTTCGTGACGACCACGGCCGTGTAATTGCTGCTGCCGCAGCAGCCGTATGCTACATCAGTGCCAGCCTCCTTACCAATATCGGTGGCCTCGAGAGTTTGACAGAGCGGCTCAGGGCCCACGACCTCTTCACTGGCTGTTGAATCAGGCTTGCCATCAGGCAGGGAGTCGCAGCGGTCAAAGGAGGCCACAACGCCCGGAGACGTTGGGAGTTCAGAGGTTCTTCCGACCACGTGCTCATCGTTCAACACATCAGTATCGCCCATTATTTCGATAGGGTCTTGAGAGTCCTGCAAATGAGATGTAACACACAGAGCGTTGCTTTTGAGGAAACACTGCAACGTCGCTCCAGGCCACACTAAAATTAGGCCCGAATTTCACCTAATACAATTCCTCGGAGGGCATCTAGAACACGCATTGTTGTTCACGCACGACCCAGCTGACAGGCGAGAAACCAGTTACGTGAACAGACTTGATGCGCAAAAAATTTGTTGTGTAACTCTGCTAAAACCAGACAAAGCAAAAACTTCGCTGGGCTTGTTTATGTTTCTTTCTACGAGTAAAGAAGACAAAGAACAGAAAAACGCTGCGGCATCGCCATCACCACTGCTTGTCTCCGGCGCCCATCTCGCTCGCGCTGAAGCTGTGCCCTGCGGCTGGTAATTCGATCCTGCTGTGCCCAAAGTACTGCCAGCGCTAAACGTTCCAACCAACCATTAAATCACATTTCACGTCTTATCATAATGACTATCGCTGCTATCATCAATTAATTGCGCCGTAATTGTCATCTCTAATACAATAAATATCATAGTTCTTTTCACTATCATCATCAGCATTATTATTAACTGCATGGTACATCGCTAAATATATATCATCCTCACGCTGGACAACAAGAATTACGGTGTTTCTTTACTAGCCCGATGATGAGCAGTGGTTTTCGCGCTCAGATGGGGATCGGAGGGATAGCGGTTCGATTACTGATGGAGGCAGATTTTTTTTTTGAGGCCAGTACGGTCTTCTCTTATAGCTACACTTCCACTGAAAGGTCACCGGTGGTGCCCCATCATATTGGTGGTGCGTGACTTTGGCTTATAACCACATTTCGTCCTCTAGCTCATTGAAGGTCAATGTAAGCTGTCGCTGAAATTTGCCCGAGCTGTGGTAGTGAAGCTTTCGCTTCAATAATATTTCTAGCCTTTTGGGGCCTGGGACTTATATCGTGCGTATCTTGGTTTTTTGGGTGGTGATGTGAACGGGGTTCGGGGGCCTAGGCTTCACCATCGTGGGACCATGGGGAGCCGAGACGAAGGACCAGGAACAGGAACAGTCAGGGAGAGAATCGAAGAAGGACGTTTTATACACTTTTCACATGATGGAATATTTACAGGTACAAGGAAGAAAACGGAGCTCTCTGTGGCAAAAAATTTTCACCGCTTAAATACCGTCGGTTGTCCTCACTTCCCTAGCTGTGCGAACAAAGTTCAATCGGTGTGGTACAATCAGTGGGGCAGACCACCAAGCGTAATTACCGCGTGAAATTAGCACAGGCTAAGAGCTCGCAGCGTCGCCTTAAGCTAAACACGGTGCCATCAAAGTCGGGCCGTAAAGGCTTTTGTGGATTCAAACGCTCAAGGCCCCTTAGCACTTCGAACATATTTACCCATACCTCGAAACCGCTGTGTTGTCCTCGCTTGTCGGGTAACATGTATTGCTTGCTCCGAAGGTGCGTAGCTACCGCGTGAAATTAGCACAGGCTAAGAGCTCGCAGCGTTGCCTTAAGCTAAACACGGTGCCATCAAAGTCGGGCCGTAAAGGCTTTTGTGGATTCAAACGCTCAAGGCCCCTTAGCACTTCGAACATGTTTACCCATACCTCGAAACTGCTGTGTTGTTCTCGCTTGTCGGGTAACATGTATTGCTCGCTCCGAAGATGCGTAGCTACCGCGTGAAATTAGCACAGGCTAAGAGTTCGCAGCGTTGCCTTAAGCTAAACACGATGCCATCAAAGTCGGGCCGTAAAGGCTTTTGTGAATTCAAACGCTCAAGGCCCCTTAGCACTTCGAACATGTTTACCCATACCTCGAAACCGCTGTGTTGTTCTCGCTTGTCGGGTAACATGTTTTGGTTGCTCCGAAGGTGCGTAGCTACCGCGTGAAATTAGCACAGGCTAAGAGCTCGCAGCGTCGCCTTAAGCTAAACACGGTGCCATCAAAGTCGGGCCGTAAAGGCTTTTGTGGATTCAAACGCTCAAGGCCCCTTAGCACTTCGAACATGTTTACCCATACCTCGAAACCGCTGTGTTGTTCTCGCATGTCGGGTAACATGTTTTGGTTGCTCCGAAGGTGCGTAGCTACCGCGTGAAATTAGCACAGGCTAAGAGCTCGCAGCGTCGCCTTAAGCTAAACACGGTGCCATCAAAGTCGGGCCGTAAAGGCTTTTGTGGATTCAAACGCTCAAGGCCCCTTAGCACTTCGAACATGTTTACCCATACCTCGAAACCGCTGTGTTGTTCTCGCTTGTCGGGTAACATGTATTGCTTGCTGCGAAGGTGCGTAGCTACCGCGTGAAATTAGCACAGGCTGAGAGCTCGCAGCGTCGCTTTAAGCTAAACACGGTGCCATCAAAGTTGGGTCGTAAAGGCTTTTGTGGATTCAAACGCTCAAGGACCCTTAGCACTTCGAACATGTTTACCCATACCTCGAAACCGCTGTGTTGTTCTCGCTTGTCGGGTAACATGTATTGCTTGCTCCGAAGGTGCGTATCTACCGCGTAAAATTAGCACAGGCTAAGAGCTCGCAGCGTTGCCTTAAGCTGAACACGGTGCCATCGAAGTCGGGCCGTAAAGGCTTTTGCGGATTCAAACGCTCAAGGCCCCTTAGCACTTCGAACATGTTTACACATACCTCGAAACCGCTGTGTTGTTCTCGCTTGTCGGGTAACATGTATTGCTTGCTCCGAAGGTGCGTAGCTACCGCGTGAAATTAGCACAGGCTAAGAGCTCGCAGCGTCGCCTTAAGCTAAACACGGTGCCATCAAAGTTGGGTCGTAAAGGCTTTTGTGGATTCAAACGCTCAAGGCCCCTTAGCACTTCGAACATGTTTACCCATACCTCGAAACCGCTGTGTTGTTCTCGCTTGTCGGGTAACATGTATTGCTTGCTCCGAAGGTGCGTAGCTACCGCGTGAAATTAGCACAGGCTAAGAGCTCGCAGCGTCGCCTTAAGCTAAACACGGTGCCATCAAAGTCGGGTCGTAAAGGCTTTTGTGGATTCAAACGCTCAAGGCCCCTTAGCACTTTGAACATGTTTACCCATACCTCGAAACCGCTGTGTTGTTCTCGCTTGTCGGGTAACATGTATTGCTTGCTCCGAAGGTGCGTAGCTACCGCGTGAAATTAGCACAGGCTATGAGCTCGCAGCGTCGCCTTAAGCTAAACACGGTGCCATCAAAGTCGGGCCGTAAAGGCTTTTGTGGATTCAAACGCTCAAGGCCCCTTAGCACTTCGAACATGTTTACCCATACCTCGAAACCGCTGTGTTGTTCTCGCTTGTCGGGTAACATGTATTGCTTGCTCCGAAGGTGCGTAGCTACCGCGTGAAATTAGCACAGGCTAAGAGCTCGCAGCGCCGCCTTAAGCTAAACACGGTGCCATCAAAGTCGGGTCGTAATGGCTTTTGTGGATTCAAACGCTCAAGGCCCCTTAGCACTTCGAACATGTTTACCCATACCTCGAAACCGCTGTGTTGTTCTCGCTTGTCGGGTTACATGTATTGCTTGCTCCGAAGGTGCGTAGCTACCGCGTGAAATTAGCACAGGCTAAGAGCTCGCAGCGTCGCCTTAAGCTAAACACGGTGCCATCAAAGTCGGGTCGTAAAGGCTTTTGTGGATTCAAACGCTCAAGGCCCCTTAGCACTTCGAACATGTTTACCCATACCTCGAAACCGCTGTGTTGTTCTCGCTTGTCGGGTAACATGTATTGCTTGCTCCGAAGGTGCGTAGCTACCGCGTGAAATTAGCACAGGCTGAGAGCTCGCAGCGTCGCATTAAGCTAAACACGGTGCCATCAAAGTCGGGTCGTAAAGGCTTTTGTGGATTCAAACGCTCAAGGCCCCTTAGCACTTCGAACATGTTTACCCATACCTCGAAACCGCTGTGTTGTTCTCGCTTGTCGGGTAACATGTATTGCTTGCTCCGAAGGTGCGTATCTACCGCGTAAAATTAGCACAGGCTAAGAGCTCGCAGCGTCGCCTTAAGCTAAACATGGTGTCATCAAAGTCGGGCCGTAAAGGCTTTTGTGGATTCAAACGCTCAAGGCCCCTTAGCACTTCGAACATGTTTACCCATACCTCGAAACCCCTGTGTCGTTCTCGCTTGTCGGGTAACATGTACTGCTTGCTCCGAAGGTGCGTAGCTACCGCGTGAAATTAGCACAGGCTAAGAGCTCGCAGCGTTGCCTTAAGGTAAACACTGTGCCATCAAAGTCGGGCCGTAAAGGCCTTTTGTGGATTCAAACGCTCAAGGCCTCTTAGCACTTCGAACATGTTTACCCATACCTCGAAACCCCTGTGTCGTTCTCGCTTGTCGGGTAACATGTATTGCTTGCTCCGAAGGTGCGTAGCTACCGCGTGAAATTAGCACAGGGTAAGAGCTCGCAGCGTCGCCTTAAGCTAAACACGGTGCCATCAAAGTCGGGTCGTAAAGGCTTTTGTGGATTCAAACGCTCAAGGCCCCTTAGCACTTCGAACATGTTTACCCATACCTCGAAAGCGCTGTGTTGTTCTCGCTTGTCGGGTAACATGTATTGCTTGCTCCGAAGGTGCGTAGCTACCGCGTGAAATTAGCACAGGCTAAGAGCTCGCAGCGTCGCCTTAAGCTAAACATGGTGTCATCAAAGTCGGGCCGTAAAGGCTTTTGTGGATTCAAACGCTCAAGGCCCCTTAGCACTTCGAACATGTTTACCCATACCTCGAAACCGCTGTGTTGTTCTCGCTTGTCGGGTAACATGTATTGCTTGCTCCGAAGGTGCGTAGCTACCGCGTGAAATTAGCACAGGCTAAGAGCTCGCAGCGTCGCCTTAAGCTAAACACGGTGCCATCAAAGTCGGGTCGTAAAGGCTTTTGTGGATCAAACGCTCAAGGCCCCTTAGCACTTCGAACATGTTTACCCATACCTCGAAACCGCTGTGTTGGTCTCGCTTGTCGGGTAACATGTATTGCTTGCTCCGAAGGTGCGTAGCTACCGCGTGAAATTAGCACAGGCTAAGAGCTCGCAGCGTCGCCTTAAGCTAAACATGGTGTCATCAAAGTCGGGCCGTAAAGGCTTTTGTGGATTCAAACGCTCAAGGCCCCTTAGCACTTCGAACATGTTTACCCATACCTCGAAACCCCTGTGTCGTTCTCGCTTGTCGGGTAACATGTACTGCTTGCTCCGAAGGTGCGTAGCTACCGCGTGAAATTAGCACAGGCTAAGAGCTCGCAGCGTTGCCTTAAGGTAAACACTGTGCCATCAAAGTCGGGCCGTAAAGGCCTTTTGTGGATTCAAACGCTCAAGGCCTCTTAGCACTTCGAACATGTTTACCCATACCTCGAAACCCCTGTGTCGTTCTCGCTTGTCGGGTAACATGTATTGCTTGCTCCGAAGGTGCGTAGCTGCTGCGTGAAATTAGCACAGGCGAAGCGCGCTCAGCGTCGACTTAAGCGAATCATGACGCTATCAAAATCAAGTCTTAAAGGCTGTTGTGGGTTCAAATTCTCAGGGCCTATAGGTACTACGAAAATTTCTACTTCGAGGCGCAAAGATTGTCATCCTTCTTCGGGCATTATGCGTCGCTTGCTAAAAAGGGTGTGTAGTTGCCTGGCCAAAGCCGCCTAGAAATTCAGCCGGACGCCAAGCTTCTTCGGCGAACGCCTCCTTCACAAACTGTGGATACTTCTCTGCAAAGCACCAGTGCACTGGAGGCGAGCCGTACCAAAGGGACAGAAGCGACGTGTTTCAACATGAGCTGAACGTCCAGACAGCACGGCGCGCCGTGGCCCTGACGGTGAACCCCTTCTCGCCCCGCGGCATATTTGAAGCGAGAGCGCAGCGAGCTCTCCCATTGGCCATGCGAAAGTGCTGCCGTCGGATTGGGCAATTTTGAGCGTCAACGGTTCTCGGCAACGGAGTCTCAAGTGCTTCCGTTCGAGACTCCGAGTGTGAGTTCGTCACGAGCGTCCACCGGGAGCAGTTCGCCCCCTGACAGTGCGGACGCGGCGGAATCTCCCCGGCCGTCGCTGCGCGAGAACAGTCGCGTATGGCTATGTTAGCTTTCGGCCAAAGAGCCGATCTTGTTGTGTAAATGCATGTAAATAGTGTATAAAGCCTTTTCTTCATCTCACCAACGCCGACTCGGATTCATCGCTACCGCCCATGGAGCTGACAGCCCTCGTTCACGAAACGGGTGACGAGCGCTGCGTTACCAACTCCTTGGCACAACCCTGTTGACGGTGGGCTACTGTGTGATAACCCCACCGGCACAACATTGGATGGCAGCTGCGGGATCGACCGGTGTCAGGCACCTCGGCGCGGTGAGTACCTGAAGTTTCCCTCAAACGCCAGACTTCTCTAACACACAGGGTAGCTTAGAGAAAGGCTGAGCGTAGCATTGTGTTAACCTTGCGTGTTTCAAGCCTACAGGAAGTGTTTTGAAAACCAGGGGATGCTGAGAAGGGAATTAGTGTGAGAAAGGCTTGCGCATCTCTTGCTAGGAGCGAGATAGCGAACGTATAGTACACTATTCTAAAAAGGCAATCAACAAGAGGCCGGTGTCAAAGATGGAGAGTTACAAGGTCAGAGAACTTCTCCAAATTTGTGATGAGTTGGGCATCGATTTGGGCTCAACAAAAAGAAAAAAGGAAATTCTTGAGATCATGCAGGCAGAAGAAGTGACGGTTGAGGAAGCCGCAGAGGCCTGGGATGATATTCAAGAGAGAAAAGGGAAGGAGGAGAAAGAACATCGCGAGAAAGAGAAGGAGAAAGAACGTCGCGAGAAAGAGGAACGTGAACGTAGAGAACGTTACAAAAAAATGCAACGTGAACGTAGAGAACGTCACGAGAAAGAGATGCGTGAACGCAGGGAACGTCACGAGAAAGAGATGCGTGAACGTAGGGAACGTCACGAGAAAGAGGACGCCCGCGTATGGCAACTGATGCAGCTGGAGGTTTCAACACATAGAATGAGCGTGGAAAAGATTAAAGCTTTTAATGTCATTCATTGTAACGGTTCAATACCGCGAGACTGTCCACCACCGTTCCTCATCGCCGAGGATATGGCAGTGTATTTGGAAGATTTCGAGCGTGTCTGCAAAAGTAAGCGCTTCGAGCGAGATACTTGGGCACAACAATTGGTGGCTCTTCTCTCCGCCGAGGTGTCGGAAGAAATCAAGCGCGTGTTAGGCGTTGACTTGAAAAACTACGATTACTTGATAGAGTCTTTACTGAAAAGACATCGGCTGTCACCAATAGAGCTTGGGTACAGGTATCGGCGTGAGAAAAATTGTACCAAAACGTTCTTGGATTTGGCGTATCAATTGAAAGCCGATGTAACCGAATGGCTAGACAGTCAGGAAGTCTCGGAGCAAATTGTGCTTGCACCTGAGAATGAGACACAACTTGGGGAAGCGGCCGAGCAATGCGACCGCAGCAGCGAGCTGATCGAGTCTCGAACAGAAGCGTCTAGGGTTACCTTGGTCGAGCCACTGGCAGCTGAGACGGTTGGAGCCGACTCCATTGGCGAGAAATCCGCAGTGACACCGTCCTGCACGCATTCCCACGTAGCTGTAAGCATTCCACCAATCGAGAGTGGGGAACTGGCTGTAAATCAACCGCCTGACAACTCAGAAGCAGAAGTTGTCAAGCGTGACGGAGATGTAGTCAGGCTGGGAGACGACAAACTGGCAATGTCCGAGATCAGCGTTGTCGTAGATCATCACTCGCGGAAAAACGAAGTTGCGCTCATGGAAATTGCGCAGCTCACAAGTGTTGAACAGCTAAGGCAGAACCATGACGCGGACGCTGTCGAGAACCACACCTGTGAAGTCGACAGCGAGCGACTAGATAGGAGCCATGAATCTTCCTGTCCTGACGCGCTCAATTGTATTGGCGAAAACAACCTTGGTGCGAACATGGACCTCACGCGATCCGAAGCCCCGCAGCTGTCGGACGAACGTGATCGTGCGCCGGTTAGCGCTGAGCGATGCGGCACACCGGCAGATCAATGTAACTTGAGTGGCGAGCCTGCAGAGGATATGCCTAGCTCGGGGGCTGGCGTGAGGGAGCCTTGCCCTTGTTCGGACGCGACTGGCAGTGAGTCATGCGCTGCTGGCCGCGACGCAGGCGCGGCGCCGCACTCCGACGATGGCGGCGCCATACTAGCTCCGGTTACCGGCAGCTTGAAAGAGCTGGCACCAAAAGAAAGAAAGCAAACATTCAAGTGCAGCCGCCGAAACGAGCGGAAAGGCAGGTGCATGAAAGAATGCTGTCACCGAAAGGTGAGAAAACGCAAACGATCGCGAAAGGAAAAGAAGCGGCGATCTAAGCGGCACAAATGCACCCGTGCTGAGAAAATGCGCGTTTGGTGCGCAAAGCGTAAGGAACGACACAGATCGTTCAACAAGGCGAGTAACTTCTGCTCGTCTGTTCTTTCACACACAAAGTGGAAAGAAAGGTCTCGTAGAGAAATGGACAGCCGAAGCTGTAGCGGAGGTAGGAGAGTCAAACCGCCCGAATAGCTGCTTCGCGTTTTGCCGCTTGCGGAAAAGAGCAGCACAATGCGAAGTCGGATGCTTTGAGTCATGCACTCGAGACATAGCTACCTTCGACGAGCTTCGTCGCTAACGGTAATGCTGTAGGCAGATCGGGGCAAAATTGAATGACCTCCTTACTTCCTCGGTTGTGCTTTACGGCCCAAGTGATTTCAAGGAGACTCTTTTCCATTACTGATTGATAATTTTCCTTGCTACTTAATGTATCTTTAATATGCAAAATTGTTGTTTGAATCTTGTGTACTGCATCCTATACATTTGTCTCTTGTTGTAGTGGGAGCAAAAAGGGGACAACAATTTAGCTAATTGAATTTGAAATTTTGCCTCTGTCTGGTGTTTGACGGGTGACCGAGGGTACTTGCTTGTGTTGGGTGTTGCTTGTTGTCGGTCAGTTTTGCAAGCCGCAGAAAAGTCTACCGTTATCAGTGGCGAGTGGCAAGGGCATCGGAGCGACCCGAGCGAAGTTGATCGGCGTGCCCCGGCAAGAAGGCTGTCGGCAGAGATGCTGACCTGGCGAGTGGAACCCGAGGCACGTGAGGCTACCTGTCGCCCGGACACTGTACGTGAGCTTGGAGGAACCTGGCGAACGAGCGCGCCCGGCATCCGAGCCACATGCGAGCAGCTCGTCTTCCCGGCGCATTGTCTGATGGCGGGGGTGCTGTTGTGCCTGGCCAAAGCCGCCTAGAAATTCAGCCGGACGCCAAACTTCTTCGGCGAACGCCTCCTTCACAAACTGTGGATACTTCTCTGCAAAGCACCAGTGCACTGGAGGCGAGCCGTACCAAAGGGACCGAAGCGACGTGTTTCAACATGAGCTGAACGTCCAGACAGCACGGCGCGCCGTGGCCCTGACGGTGAACCCCTTCTCGCCCCGCGGCATATTTGAAGCGAGAGCGCAGCGAGCTCTCCCATTGGCCATGCGAAAGTGCTGCCGTCGGATTGGACCATTTTGAGCGTCAACGGTTCTCGGCAACGGAGTCTCAAGTGCTTCCGTTCGAGACTCCGAGTGTGAGTTCGTCACGAGCGTCCATCGGGAGCAGTTCGCCCCCTGACAGTGCGGACGCGGCGGAATCTCCCCGGCCGTCGCTGCGCGAGAACAGTCGCGTATGGCTATGTTAGCTTTCGGCCAAAGAGCCGATCTTGTTGTGTAAATGCATGTAAATAGTGTATAAAGCCTTTTCTTCATCTCACCAACGCCGACTCGGATTCATCGCTACCGCCCAGGGAGCTGACAGCCCTCGTTCACGAAACGGGTGACGAGCGCTGCGTTACCAACTCCTTGGCACAACCCTGTTGACGGTGGGCTACTGTGTGATAACCCCACCGGCACAACAGTGTGTAGTTGCCGTGTGAAAGGCCACTACGGAGTGCACGGCGGTAAGAAGGGAACGAGGTATGCGAACAGAAGCTAGGAAAGGAGGATTAGCAGGCCATTCGTTCGCAGTCGCTCGCACCTGTCTCGAGTTCGGCTTTCCAAGTGTCGGCCAGGCTTCGGAAACGGGCAGTTTGAGCGCGAGACAGGCCAGAATCGCGAGCTAATGTTCCTAAAGCTTTGTCAAATCACACCATCTACAGTTACTGTAGGATCGCGGCCGCCTAGGGTACGGCTGAAGCAGTACATTTGCTAAGATTCAGCGGAACCAAAAAAAAAAAAACAAAAAAAACGAACAAGCCTTGCCACAAAGCTGCTCTTGCCAGTCAAGCAGTTTGAAGGTGCCGAACTACGACAGGTGGTTTTTTTGTGTGTGCTGCAGACAAAGACCGCATGTAGGGGCCATCCTATTCAGACAGGTTGACAATGGAGGGGGAGCACCCCATGGTGTTTGTGTGAGGGGCAGGTAGTGCGTTCGAGATGATATGCACCCTCTTGCTTCAGCGATAAAAAAAGACTGCAGTAATAAGTGACAGCATTAATTGGGCTTCACTATCGAAAGAAATGGCGCTTGTTTTTTGACCTGCCATCTTAACTATGTCCATTGCATTAATTGCAGGCTAGCTTACTAGCAGTTCGCATTTAATATGCATTACAGAAAAGGGTGTTGATCGCCTCAGCCTAAGCTTTCCTCGGCAATGCTCTCTTGTTTACCTCCTAGACGGTAATTGGCTAGGCATATAGTATTTTCGCCTTTTTTCATGGCATGCTTTTTTTTTCTTCACGCTCTTCAGTTACATACAGCTCCACCTCATGATATCTTCTCACAGGAAGTGGCTGTCTACAACATCTTTCATTTACGACATGAACCAAATCTAAGTTAGCTTTTTCGCTTTGAACAAAACTTCCGCTCAGGTTTCTTGTTTACTCTCCCATGGGTTATTTCGGAAGAGGATTAAAAATTCTCCGAAAACCATTCAGTTTATTTTCTTTTGCAACGCCGGCTTTTGCTGGTACTTCCCAAAGTTGGTTTTGCGCTTGCTATTTGCTGTTGTGGGCCTTGCGTGGCTGAGACTGCTAAAGCTGTCCAGCCAGCAAGCAGGAACCAGAGGGCCAGGTTTAATACGTGGCCGGACCGACCATGCTGAACCGACTCCAGGTCTCTTCGGGGAGCAACGTCCGCTAGACCCGTGTCTGTCTTGAGCTGCTGGATGCCCTGCATGGGCTTCGGCCGGAACCCCAATCACAACAGTGGACTTATTATTTTTTCGCCGTATGTCCCTAATACGGCTCCGATTGTTCAATGGTCTAACTGTGGCATCGTGGGCAAGCACTGAGAACAAATTGGTGCGGAAGAAATGAAAAGCGCCCTCACCTTCTCGTAGCAGATGACAGCAGTTAGCTAGTGGCTACGTGCTACCACCGCAGCTGGTTCACCACGGATGACTCAAGAAGCCCTCGGTGCAGCCGTGACACTAGTAACCCTGCATGATGCGGCTCCAGAAAGGAACCCTGATGGGACAATAAACTAACGCCTCCAACAATGAACGTTGTTGCCTCAACGTACCAGCACGCGCTTCACTGCCGTCTTCGTTTTCCTATTCCCGCTGCATTTCGAAAGCCGCAGAATTCGATCCCGCTCTTGGCTGTAACGGAAATAAGCCCGGTGAATGCCCACATGCAATTCAAAGTAGGTATTCAGAATAAGGACCTTCAAACCTTCTAAAACTAAACAGAAGCATATAAACTGCGAATAATGAAATAAAAATGGAGTGTCTTCTCCGGGTTTAGCGGCCTCTCCATCGTTTTCTTTTTCTTAACGTAGCCCCGCACACCACAACCGGCGTAAAAATTCCCATTACTAAGACAAAGTTGTGTGCTTGCTCTTAAGACTGCTTAAGGGTTGAAAATGCGAAAACATTTTTATCTTCCTCTGTTCCAGTGGTGCACTTATGTCAGCTTAGGTGCAGTAACTTGAAATAAATTTTCTTATTAAAACTAATGCATAGAGTGTCACGTGTGCTTTAACTTTGGGTGCACACCATTTTCTGCTCGAGGCAAACAAAAATAACTTAATAAAACTTAATAACTTAATAATACCTTAAATAAACCTTCGATCGATCTTGGAAAAGGACATGCATTTTTGATTGATCATTGATGCATTGTGCAAAAAATGTCTACTAGTTGTGCAGCCATAAACAATCCATTACGAAATTTGTGTTGGTTTCTGTGGAATATGCCATTGAATTCAACAAATTTATCGTAAATTTTGATATAATGTGCTCCAGTATTTCGGAACATGTTTTGAGGGAAGTCGGTCGATGATTAGCTGCGCATGAAATATTGCCAGATTTATGCACCGGAAATTGATATGTTTCCTTCAACCGGAAGGCTACACTCGTTGTTTGGTTTTGATATATTAGTATATACTAATAGGCTCGTCATACCACTTGAGAAATATGTTTGAATTCCAACTGGTCCATCATATTTTTTTTATCGTCAGTGTTTAAAAACATTGATAGCACTCTTGCCTCGGATACTGATGGAGAATATGCCAGTGTGGCATGAGAGGGTAAGGTTGGTACAACAGTTATCACGTGTTAGCACTGAACGATTGAAATTGTTTGGTAAAGGTGTCAGCGTCAATTCCTTCAGTGAATTTTGTCTTGCTACGTGCGCGTTGGGAACTTAAATATCTCGAAAACCGGCTGGGTGCGAGTTTTGTGAACAATTAAGTGTGGTGTCGCAATACTTTAGTTTAGAAGCTTTTATTTATCAATGGCTTAGAGTGTGTAGGCGGGTAAGAAGTCCACAATCATCAGTATTTTGTTTGATGTTTTCAATCGTTTCATTTTACGCTTGAGGTGAACAGCATTATGCGTAATCCACGTACTCTTTAGAGTGTAAGTTGTATGTCTAGCAATCTTCAAGGTCGCATTGTTCCGTGCCATGGGCATTGATAGAGGGTGCAAAAAGGTGCACTTGCATCCCCCCCCCCCTCCCTCCAAGCCACAACAGCTCTTGCCTTCCCCGCCTTCTCCCCTCGAAAACTGCTTCCTCCACTTCTGCTTGTTTTTTTTTTTTTTTTTTTTCACGTCAAGATCTGTGCGAAGAAACGTTCTGAAATGTTTATCTCGACCCCAACAGCAAAAACTATGGGGAGGAATGTTTCTCCAATGTTTGATTGCAGGTATGTTTCGAAAATAGTGGCTACGTACAGACTCAGCGCTATCAAAGAACCTTCCAGGCATTCCAACTTATTCACAATATTTCGCGCGTTTAAATTCAGTATGGTTACATTTGTTGTGACAGCGTGATTCCGCGATCTATGCTAGACTCTTTGTCGCTTGTTGGTTTTATTTTGACGACATTATCGCTCTCTGCGCCCCTCGCAACAAGTCGGCCAGCTAAGCGAACTATATATCCTACGATTGCCTCCTCTTTCCGGTCACGATTTTCTTTTTTTTTTCTGTTCTAAAGCTCTTTCCTACAGTCTCGAACGTTGCGTAAAAAAACTCTTCACCTATAGATTATCTGGTGTGCTTCAGCTTCTTGTAGTATTTAAGAATGTTTTCTCTGTCTCTGTGGTCATGCAGCTAAAAAATGACTCTGGGTTTGGACTCCGAGAGAGTGAATTCGATTTAGCTCAGTAATGTCAGCGTCAAGAATGTCTTACAGAATTCCATCTACAACTGCCTCGTGAAGCGTTTAAGAGGGCTCTTCCTCGGATTCGCTTAAGTCTTAGACAACCTGCTTACATCGACGACTTCTGTTTTCGAGGCCATCAACTTTCTAGGCCATATTTTCCGCGCGTTGCTCGAGTTCGGCCACCCTCTTCACAGACTCAAGCACGCCAATCCTCTATAGTTTTTGTCCATCGCTGATAGTCTTTGATTGGTTACTGTTTTGCTCTTTTTTAATTTACTATATGTTTGCTGCAATAGCTTTCAATTGGGATTCTGGCGAGCTGTCTCTTGGACTCGGATTCAACATCCCCTCCAAGAAGCAATAAAAATCGCCGGTCACAAAACATCTCAAAGGCAGACCGTAGACACGGCAGCACGAACAGGCAGACATCATTACTGCGGCTAGAACTGCCCATATCGTCTGCTCACCTGGACGAGAAATGGATTTATGTTGCTGCCGTGCCTACAGCCGAGAGCTGCTTGGAAGCCGCTGTTTATACTGGCTGCTGTCGCTGTGGGTCGGCCTTGCAGTTCCAAAGAAAATTTGGCACAGCTGGGACCCTTGGTTTGGTTCTCGGTAACAAGCTTGAGCCCTGCAGTGGGTTTAGTCCGGTTGTTGTTGTTACTGATGATGATGAACAAGATTCAGAATGAGCGGTCGAGTCATCTAGTCGCCTCCACAATTCGGAAAGTGCATCAGCGGTGTAGCGTGCTTCATTATCGGTCCTGGCATCGGTAACAACACAGCGAAAACTTGGTCAGGGGACAGACATGGATTTGAGGCCATCTTCCTGTCGTAGTCGTCTGCCAACTGCCTACGGCAATAGCAGATCAGTTAAGGCAGCTTTGAATTTATAATTATCATATATTCCGAGAACATATCCAAGATGGTAATTCAATCTTTGTGATTACTGGGAATGAATGAATTGTAAAAATGACTGGCGGCAAGAAGAAACCTTATAACAATGGTAAATGCGAGCTGAAACGTAAAAAGATGGGGTTATTAGTTTTTTTCTTAAGGATGCGGTTGTCGTGACATATCTTTTGAAACCGGCAAAGACGGAATATTTTTCGACGTTGCGATACTATTTCCAATGATAAGCTTGCTTTTATAGCAGTAACGCTGGAGTTACGATGATAATTACAGGGGATGAAGCGAGATGTCATGTTGTGGACAGACCGACGTCGATGGATGAGCACCTACTGACTGTTGTGCTAGCAATGTGCAGCATATTCCAGTTTGGAACGAGATTTATAAAGAAGTAATGTTACAGGATTAGAAGACGAATATTGTTGCGTACGTTGCCCAGCATGCGATTATTGTAGTTCGTTGCATGGCCCCCTCCATCTTTTAGGAGAGATTCGCAGAAATAAATTAGCCTCGATATCTGTAGCAAGGCACAGAATCGCAGTTGCTAGTGTTATCCTGATATGAAGGCAAAGTAGCATTAAGACGAGAAACACGCATGTGCTTGAATTTCTAAATGTTTAGTTCCATGTTCCACGTGTTCACCGAGTAAAGAAAATGGTTGATATTGAACTGAAGTCTTTCATCATAGTCATTAACAAATTCGCGATATATGGCGCTGTCATCTGCAAGAAGGTTAACTGTTGAACATAAGCTATTGGGTAAATCTGTGTGGATGAGAAAAATCTAAAATCCCAGCATGAAGCGTTGTGGCACACCCGAGTTAAGTGGAGAAGTGAAAAAGAAAGTGGTATTAGCTGTGGCAAATTGCGAACAGACGCCGAGAGAATAATGCAGCCGGGCAATAATGTAAGCGTCAATTTTACGTTGATGTAGTTTAAAAAAAAGCAGTTGGTCAATAAACTTATCAAACGCTTTTGAAAATTTGGGAGTATACAGTCAACAATGAAAATCCTGTCAAGGTTGAGGTTTAGATCATGTGTAAACAATCAAAGTTAAGTTCGACAGCAAAATGATTTGTGGGATACGTGCTAAGGATGTAAAAAGGCATTCGACCGTCGGAAACATTCTGGGTGAGATTAAATGACATGTTCCATGATCTTATGTGGAATGCTGGTAAGTGAAATGTGTCGATAACTACGAGGCAAATGGTCATGACAAGACTTACACAGACCTTGCAGTTCTCCGAAATGCAGGTTGCTGGAATAGTTTAAAAAGCTTTATATGACGGTATATACTTTGCCCTGATCAAAAATTTATAATTTATGATATCTATGCCAGCGATATCAAAGACAATTTCGTTCACTGAAAAACGTCAGTATCGGAATAGAACGGGATTACATGGCACATATTTTTAGAAAAAGCACGAACTAATACAGTATTCAATGCATTGGTGCACTCATTAGGTTGAATTAATTGGTTCTTTATTCTCTGAGGCTAATAGCTCAATTGCCTGTTTTGTTCATTTCGCGTCTAAATTGCCTCCGGTTAGTAATTAAAACAGATGCTAACGTAGCATTGAAAAACGAATCTTTGGCCTACTTGAGTGCTTTTTTTTGTATTTGGTCGAAGCGGCCCGATAGGCAGATCAACGTTATTCAGTGCCAGATTGTTTTGCAGCGCGAAAAAGGCGTTTGTTTTGTTATACAGCCTTTTAACCATCGGCTGAACCACGGCGATTGCATTCGAACGCGATTACTGTAAGTGGGAGGTAGTTATCAATGAGAGATACATATTTTAAAAATACATTTCAGTTAATATTTATGGAGCGATCATAAAACTTTCGTAAATAACCATATATAACCACCAATCTCATGATAAATAGCATCAAAATTAGCCTGTTTATGTTTACGGACACATTTTTTATGGATGAGGCATGGTAATGGTCAGGGAAAATTAAAATAGTAAATGGTTGCCTCGCACTGGTAAATATGATATCGGATTGAAAATACAAGGCGAAGTACTAAACCTATGGTGCTGAACGTAGTTGACGTAATAGAGTGGCCTACTTTGCGATCTGGGACGAGTTAATATCATCAAAAATATTTCTCCTTCACTGAAAAATCAGTGACGATAGTGAAGCACATTAGACCATATTCTTCGTTAAAATTGAAGTCGCCTAGAAAGGAAGGAACGAACCAATGTGATTCCGTACACTGTAAGCATACGAATGGCATCATGAACATCATCAGGAAAGGTGAGTAAGTATGATGGTGGATAATAGCAAATGCACAATACCGATTTCTTAAAGCATGTTAGAATTTTAACAAAAAAAAAAAAATATAGTAAAGGGTGAGTAAAATGGATAGGAAAAGTAGCAATACCGAAAACAGATATTATTAGCACACCTTCCCCACACCGAGCACCCCAGCAGCAACGATAAATGTCGCAGTGTTTTGTGTAGTCGAACAAATAGCTTGTATCAGTCTTCGCAGATGGCCAAATTTCAGTCCACAAGCGTCGATGACAGACCAAATACTGCCACGTTTTGGACGTAGCCTTTGATTGTTGGTGAATCAAACCTTAAGTTCGTTAATTACCGGTAACTTTGACCCATTGCCCGTCACACAATGCTGTTCACCGGGGGAAGGCACAAACACATTCACAGTTCATGAGCGGAATCAGTAGGCTTAACCGGCGGCGGGAGGGTGCTAGAAATTGTAGGTGCAATATTTGTGTTTTGTGTACAGCGTGTTAAAACACAGATGAAAGGCTGATGGCTGGTTTTTGCCAAATTTGGCCAGCTTATTTCTAGTTACATGGGTAGGGGACGAATCGTCATCACTTATAGCTATTGAGGAAAATATGCTGTTCTAGTTTGAAGGATAGTAATTTGGGAATTATGATCGCGTAATTGATTAGATGCATACTTGCTCTTCCTGTGTGCTCTGTCGAAAAGAAATTCTGACGGGAACATTTCCAAGCAAGGTGAAAGCACTTCGCCTAGTTTCCCTCTGAGTCCAGGACCTGTACAGGCCGGGTATCGGGTGGACCTTAAACGAAATATTGTTTCGCCGCTGCACGCCTTTAAATCCAGCTAGCTCAGAGCGCAGCTGAACGCTAACAGCTTTAAGTTTGTACAGCCCCCAAAGCGACAGTTCTAAGCCCACCCTGCGTCAACCTTCTCTATATGTGTTGGATTTTCCTGAACATTCGCTTGCTCTTTGCTAAGATCATCAACAGATTTGATTCAATCGAGCTGGTCCTTCTCCATTTTTTACAGTTCGCGTGTTTAAATTTTCTAATATTGGAAACAAACATTTAAGCAGCTCGCCCAGGCTAGGAGTCAGATAAAGCACGTACTCTGTAGCTGGTTTCTCGTGTTCGGCTCGGAGTTAAGCTTACGTCCCCAGACAGCACGATCAGATGGATTGCAATGTCAATGCATTCAAGAAGTCAACAAAAAGAAAAAAAAATACTCCCGGACACACGAGCACGCGCGCGTGCGTGTTTGAGCAGCAGAGTAAGATCGTCAGTTCTGTGCTTTAGCGTGGTAGAGCGAGGAACCGAACTTTTTCGCAGGTTTACTGTTATACCGTCCTCCGACAAGCACATCGCTTCCCCATTCAAAGTTAGCCTAGCGTCATACCCGACAAGCTCCCACAGCGACATTTCAACCGTAGATTTCACGGGCAGGGAAAGAATAGAACCACCTCCCTGTTCACGTTTATTCGGTTACTCTTCTTCAGTCGCCGCTTCGGTGCCCAGCATTATGCTTCGCCCGCCGATAAGGCCCCCGGGCCAAAACAAGTAGGCAAATAACGAAAGCTCCGGAAGGCCGAGCCGTCCAGCGAAGCGGCGCAGAGGAAACAGCGACAGCGCCTTGTCCGAGTGAAATGTCATCGCGCAGATCGGCTCGCTGACCGACAGCGGCCAGAGAGCAGACGAAGCGCCTTGCAGCGGGAGATATATGGCATCGAGAGAGAGCAACAATAAGCGGAGGAAGGAGGACCGGTCGCGCTTTGCACCTGACCGCATCGTTTTGATGGGCTCGAACACGACGCACCCTCGGTAGGAGATGTCAGGACGAGGCTCCCGCCGCGCGCACTTCCTTGTTGCTGCTGCTGTTTTGCCTCTTGTTCGTGCACCGGCGCCGCGGCTCGTCAGTGTCCGAGTGTCGCGCTGGTCTTCGCCGGCGGACGCAGAGAATGAGCCCGGGGTCCCGTTGCTTCCGCTGCTGTGGTGGGGAGAGGATGTCTGGCGTCATCATCGGCCGCCGTGGCCGCGACCCAACGGAGCATCTACGGCCCACGAGTCGTCACATTCGTCGCCAAAGGTGCGTCAACGCGGACGCTCCTTTTCCGGAGTGACCTATTTTTGCAACCGTTTAGTTAAACTTCCACTATCATTCTTGCCAGTGCATATAGATACAAAAATATTGACAAGGAATCCTGAAGCCCCTGTCACAAACCACGAAAAAACGGCGGAGAGCATTAATACTTAATCAACAAAAGCAGCGTTGGTTTTCTTCCTTTCCCAGATGAACAAGAAAAAAGATCTTTGTTGTAGAACGCGGGACTAACGTGGCATTGCAAAATGTTGCACTGACACATGGACGTGTTCTGGCATATTCGTTGCTGCGACTAGGTAGGACATCCTTTCGCCACGTGGTGTACAGGACGATGCCGGAGATGCGAAGAGGAAGCTTTTCAAAACCGTTGGCATTTACACAGCCAGTATTTTAAATATTCATCGGGGATGTCCGGTACAGGCTGGATAATGCAGTTTAACAACTCATGGGGCATGTCGTTGCTTTACCATGCATGTTGCTTTCTCGTCGCATGTTTCCGTCACAGCGCATGGAAAACGCGTTTTCTGATGCGTGCGTTCATAAGGAAGTCCTGCTCTCTCTACGGCAGATGCATTAACGACGGTTGTACGATTGGCCGGTACACCATGCCGCACAATACGTTCTGCTTACAAGAACAATGCAATACAATAGTAGAACAATACACTAGCCAGTGGTAATGGATTTCTGTATAATCTGGGTTACGCGTAGGTGGCGTTCATATTTCCTCGCATAACAGCTGGGTAATTTTGGACTGCGAGGCGCCGGCAGATCGGAGTATCCCGAACATACTATGAGGAAGCGCGCTGCGTTTTATAGTGACTTTTTTGTAGCTTAGTTTTGCTTACAAGCTACGGCGAGCGTTTTCGAAAGAAATATGTCCCGTTTGTTCTCAGCAGCAGGGGGCGGCAGAAAGTTAGGTGGGCGGATGAGGTTAAGAAGTTCGCAGGGGTCAAGTGGATGCAGCTAGCACAGAACCGGGTTAAGTGGAGAAATATGGGAGATGCCTTCGCCCTGCAGTGGGTATAATCAAGCTGCTGCTGCTGCTGCTGCTGCTGCTGCTGCTGCTGCTGATGATGATGATGATGATGTTCTCCATCGTTTCCCTAAGAAATATTTTCATCTCGCACTAGAAATGAGGCAAAATATGCCTTCATAAGCTTATTTGTTAATTTCGAAATCCTGGATGTCCCCATGCATAGCTCTGCTTTTTTTTTGTATGAGGTGTCAATATTTTATTTTTTTAATTGTTATTAAAGTTAAGTGAATGGCGGATCAGTCCAAGAAGTTGCGGGGACAACAGTGGTTACACCTTGCGCAGTACAGGATTCATTACAGGTTCTGAGAGGCTTTGTTTTCACCTGCATTGAGCGCGCACATACTTAGGCCGAGAAAAGCTTACTCGAGTTTGCACTTAGGCAGCGAAACTTGTCGGGGCTCATAGATTTTTTTTTTTTTTTTTTTGCTGGCTTCTTTCAATGCATCGTATACCTGGGCACGCTATCACTGCCCGTATCACCTACATAGCGGAGCAAGCCAGCGCTCTGCGAAGTGTCTGGTCGGAAGTCGGACTTGCTGCCTTTCGACTATCGCTCGAAGAACGGACGAAGAACACGTGAGCTCTGGTGCTTGTGAGTCGCAGCATTTCAGGTCGCGCTCTCTGTCGCATCCTACGCTCTCCGGCAGGGCAAAGAAGCTGCAGAGTTGTTAGCTGTGATTCTCGTCTCGCAGTCACATGAATTTTACGAGCTTAGAATGTCCCCCTCTGGGAGATAACAGAGAGCAAACTATTTTGTTTCGTGCCCCACTCACATGTCCCTCAGGAAGTATATGCTGCGATGACAGCTCTAGTGCAGGATCGGGAAGTCGCAATCAGAAAGTTGAATTTATGTTTGTGTCAGAACGAGGTGTGAACGAATCAACATTGCAATTCAGTCTTTAATAAAATATTTTTTGTCAGTGCTGTGCCTGCTTGAAGGAAGGCTGGCGTACTCACTATTTTGGCCGGACTGTTACTGTCTCGTCGCCCACAGGAACTTCACGGTATAGGGATTGCAGACTGTAACGATGGCGTCTTGATAATCTTGGAAGCCAAATACAACTATGAAAACATGGGTCTGGAGAAGGCTCTTAGTTCGGAGTCTCGGCATGTAGAAAGAATTTAGGCGGCAGCCGGGACAAAGCTACATCGACCCTGACGGCTCCTCCGAGCCGCACTGCTGTCCGTCGGTGATCATCGGATGACAAAGAGAACTTTTTGTCAGCCAACAGGCACACATTCCACGGGTTGCCCCTTTTTTCATCAATTGTATTGCACGTTACTGCGGCCAATCGTTGTGCCGTAAGGATCCTCTCCAAGCCGCACCATTGGTCTAGAACTGGGACTCACTCTGGGCTCCCATCTTAATAGCAGTGATCAGTTCGCGGTGCATTAAGGGCGAAAGTCTGAATAGGCTCATGAGTGTCGAGAAGTATCGCACTTCTTTGCGAGATTCCTCGTGATAGCGCGAGGTTGTGATCATCATCTGGCGATGTCATCGGCCATGACCGGACGTGACGCCATATCCAAATGCATATAGTTACCGGAACTGACGTTATCATGACGTCACGTCTGGTCATGAACGATGGCATCACCAGGCGGTTCACGCTTATACAAAGCTGACCTCGCCGGACATCCGATCGAAGCGTCCGTGCGGCACCTTTCATTTGGCATTTCCTCAAACGCCGCTGCACACAGCCCACAGAAGCAGACGCTGTAAAGCAGCAGTCAGCCGCGTTACAAACTAAATATTTCGCATCACCGTATATTAGTGGTCCAAAGTGCCACAGACACCTCGCCGTTGGTTCTTGCCGGGGTCGCTAAGTCTCTCAATTGGAGAGGTTCGCACCGCTTCCGCCAGTTCCTGCTCCACCAACTGGCTGAAGAGGCTGCTGGGACCCACGACCTCCCAGCCTGCATCTGAGGCGGCGGCACCCGCCACGTGACCTGCGGGTTGGGGGGGTGGGTAGATCAACTTATCCGTTCGATATTAAAGTTTGGTCTATCTATCTGCCGGGCTTGCTGTTCAAAGCAAGTGTCAGCTTGGTGTTATGGCTGTCGGCGTCGTTTAGGCCGCTCTGCGTCTGCACCAGGTCGATTGTATGCAGTGAGAAGGCGTTTCGTCGGAACGTCCGAAACCGAACGTCGGCACCTTTGACTTGATTCCCTAATGAGCCGGCCATGCAACATCGTGGCGTCCACCACCGCTGGCGGAGGGGAGGGGGGAGTATTCTTCGGGCTTCTGCGCGGCAGCTGCCCCAATGGGTTACAACGCGCGCCGCCTTTAATCTCAGAAATGCCAAAGTCGTCACACTACACTCGTCTGAAATTTCATGATTAATTAAGCCGTTCATTGTCGACTTAACAGAGTCGAGATATTATTCGGAGCGTTGTATTACAATGCAAACTGCGTCGCCTGCAGCATACTTCCTCAAAGTAAAGGCGTAAAAATCCCTTTATCTGCCAGTGTATTAAATTTGAAGCGGTGCACTTAAGTCTGCTTACTTGCGGAAATGCGAAAGTCCCTATAGATCCGTCACTACAGATCTATTATAAGCTCGTTCTGCATTTCGCTGATTTTCAGACGTTTACAACGTTGATTATTATTTATTTTTAGTTCTTAGCTTCGATTTTTTTATCATAATTTTTTATTTTATATTTTTATATCGCACTGTTTATTTTTACTTTCATCAACTGATTATATTTATAGCTTGTTTCTCTTCATTAACCTCTCGGTATCTGTGTGGGTAACAAACTGGATTCCAAGGGAAGGAAAGCGTAGCAGGGGCGGCAGAAAATTAGGTGGGCGGATGAGATTTAGAAGTTCGCAGGGGTCAAGTGGATGCAGCTAGCACAGAACCGGGTTAATTGGAGAAATATGGGAGAGGCCTTCGCCCTGCAGTGGGTATAGTCAGGCTGATGATGATGATGATGAGGAGGAGGATCTGTGATCACGTGACTGGGACTACTTCCGGGATACAGATAACTTCCGCCCTTAGATTTGGCGCCACGTGAGCCATTATAGCTTTCGCCTTTATAAAGATGTTTTTTTGAGCCAGCAGAGCAAGGCATTGATCACATATGCTGCTTGATTCCCCTTGGTGTCACTAAAGGTAATGCTCCGGAGAATACCGTGTCGACAGAATTTGCCTTTATTGCAACGCTCAGCGTTTCGGGCTTAGGGAGATTATTTCTTAATAAACCAAACAAAAGTTTGCTTAGAAGTTGTTAAACGCTTGTAATGTTGTAGCACTATGCTCAAAAGGAGTCATTCTCGGTATGGATGGATTTAGAAAAAGAAATGAACGCCCGATTATTTCCTTCAATATCAATCATCACATTGCAACAGTAACGACGCGAAGATATATACTACGTCGTAAAAGACGCAGGCCTGTTGATTTATGGCCGCTCGTCCAAGCAGCACCCTGACCTGTGGGTCACTTCGGTTAAATCGCGCTGTTCCTTTTTTCGCTGTGATGGTTAACCTCGACGCTTTAGTTTTTACTGCTTGTTGACCGCAGAGTTTTGTAGCAGCTAGAGTGGGTGCATTGCCGCTATTGATTCTCTTTCGCTTCTTCGAGACGGTCCCTTATCTCAGTTTACTGCGACCTCACGTTTCAATCGTGTCGCACTCTGCTGTTTGCTTGATATATCGATAACCAGAGGTACACTTTGTGCTACGTTGAATAACGTCTCTCTTCCTCTTGGCCGTGCTTATCATCGCGGTCAAGCGCATTGCCCGCTTTTGACCTTTCAAAAGGAGAGCGGTCGATTATACCCTTCCGCCATTCGCTAGTGTGTATTGTGCTTTCTTCTTTCTGGGCAAAGCTTTATGTTCGTTGGCTCCAGTTCGGCTCTCCCTGCCCATTTGTGCGTGCATACGGTTTGTGGTTTAACAATGCGTAGATGTCTTTGTGGAACGCATGTCCATAGTGCTCGCGAGTAAACGATCTCCTTTCTTACCGACTTGCTACTTGTTTCCTATTATTTACTGAAAAGGGACCCCCCAGAATACAGGGGGGGGGGGGAGTTCTGGCGCCATAAGGAGGGAATTGTCTCTTGGAAGCGTGACAGAGAGAACAAGCAGGGCCAAACTTAGCGCGCTTGCACCGAAATGAATAATGAGAAACCGCTACTCCTCGCACTAGTTAGGTAACACAGGCAAACAAGTTTTCGTTAGACACTAGGATTAGTTTGAATGGTTACATGTAAGTCAGACTTAACAGAGAACTTTTTAACACTGAAGCGGTGAATGAAAAAAACAAAACAAAAAAACCTTGCGACACTGGAAGCATCGTCATTGCTTTTTTTTTTATCTTTAGTTTCATTCTATTTCTAATTTTTTATTCATTTTGTATTTTGTCTTTTTGTCCAGTTTCATTTCCTTCATCGATCTCCGGCGTCAATAGTAAAAGAGAATTATGGACACAATCGCAGAAATTCAGGGTAGCGACTTGCACGCTTGGCTCACAATACGGAGGAATGGTGGTTCGAATCCTGCCATAGACACGATTTTTGGAATGGAAATGTAAATCTAGTGCTTGTATGAATTACTGAAAGTCCACCCCTGTTGCAGATTCGCGCGTGAGTCTGCAAGCGGAACGAGGTGCGCGAAGGAGACGGAATCGCATAATAAAAGCCGGGGGACCATGTATTTAAAACAGAGGTGGCTTGGCGTCTGCCCCTCCTTCTTCTATAACCCTTGCATCTCGGCTGCTGCAAAGTCCATCACATTTCTCGTAACTGCCATACTCCACGCTGTGATGATTGCCGGTGTTTCGGGGAGCGTATACGGGGGAGTGCGCAGTGCCCTATGCTTACCAAATGCATCCTACTGATAACCCAGCGAAGAAACATTTTATGGATGCAGCTAAAGTTCTGCATACATTTGGTGGCCTTTCAGTCCATACGCCTATCGAAGCAGGAGATGACACGCTGTCACATCAATAAAACACAGCTAGTGCAGCTCGACCTACTGCCGATAGGATCTACGTGTTTCATTGTGCTCAGAAGACATCGTCGATTAAAGATACCGCTGTAGAGAAGGGCCTGTCGCAAGCACCTTTCTGAGCTGTTGTAACTTGACTTCGATTTCCGTCTTAATATGCCGAGATGTACGCTTAAAGGATCTCCAAATCGGAGTATCACAAATGTGTTCTGTCGTTCTGAACTTCTGATTGTGCTGAATTGCTTCGTGACGTCATTGTGTACCAAATGCGTAGCCAGAAATATTTTCCAGGGGATGTGACACGCCGCTGGGGAAAAAGAGAGGCTGCGCTCAAACAGCACTTAGTTATTTTTCTGCTCAATAAAGCCGAATGGTTAGTTGTTTCGTGCACTGCAATACGTTCATAAAGATACGGTTGCACACAGAAGTCCGTGGAGTTGATCTGTGAGAACATTTATTTTCTCATAGCACAAAAAAAATAAAAAATAAAATAAAAGCACTCGTAAGAAAAATCGCTGCTCGTTACAATGCTGTGGATGTATCGCTCAGAAAATCCCTCAGGGTGTTCTGACAACGATGCACACCCCTGGCTACGTGCATATGAGGTGTGCCATAGCTCTGATTGGCTAAGCTATTTCATGGCGTGATTACTGCAAATGACTTTGGCACAACTTTGGCCGTAGCATCTTGCCCCCGATGGTTGTCATAGCAACCAATGAGACTCTAGCACCCTCCGTTTAAAGCTCGCAGCCAACAAGAAATCACCAGCATGCATCTGGCACATGTTGGTTCGCGGGTATTGGGGCACTGAATGGTCGGCGGGTTTTAACGTGACGGAACCAGATGACACGATCGAGATGGAATATGAGCTACCAGCTTGGGTAGCTGCTTCCATAATTGGAAAGAAGATGACAATCAAACGCCGTCGAACAACACGTACTGTCGCTCTGATTGGCTAGGTTGTTTCGTGACATCACAACTACGTGGACTGGCGCGAGTTATCCAAACTAAGGCTTCTATAGCTCAGCCTGTTACTGACCAATAACTGAATATGACCTAACCCTGACATGACCTTTGATTTACTCTTTGACCTTCACCAAAAACTATGAGCCGAACCTGTACTTCCCAGCACACTGCATTTCGTAAGCGGTTTAAACCTCTCAAATGTTTGTTTACTTCATGGTCCGCTTCTCTTCCATTGTCTTTTTGTCTTAGTGATATAATTTATTTTTAAGGCCAGACCTCTAAGTACCAACCTACAAGCTTTAGTTTTCATTGCATGAAAATTGAGTAATCGGGCCGGCAAAAAAGTGAAGATGAATTCTAGGTGACTTTTGCCGCTCAGCAGTACCACATGATATTGCCTAGAGAAAACTGGTATTTCATTTCTAAAAAAAAAAAAAAAACAATAATAATAATATCCGCCTAAGAAGAAATGAAAACTACGTTCTGAGATATACGCCGAAAAATGCCAGCCGAAGTTTGGGATAGAAAAACCGAAAATACTATCCGCTACTTAAATACCGTATAGATTGACACACACGCTTAATCCGGCCCACTACAATGTTTCGCTTTCTATGTTCGTAATCGTACGTCAGTGTATAAGTCCGTACCTACAATAAGGGTAGAATGCAGTGTTATCAGTTTAACTATTTTGTAGCTGGATTTAGCTTCTCTTTGAAGCAACGAGTGGCCTAAAATTTGCTCCAGAGTAGCTAACTTCGCTCCTCTCCGAAATTGTGGCTCCAAATTTAGCTTTATTTTCCTAATTATAGCTTCATTCTAACGAATTTGGTGTACCAGCCTTTTGGCAAATGTTGACCAACTCAGGTATAGTGCTCTAGCTCAGGTGAGGACAGAACATTTCAAGAAAATACATGCCCGACCACGAAGCTACGCCTATGGAGATGGAACGATGCAGTTGGAAATAGGAAAGAAGAGGACATTCGCTTCCCACCTCCCCTAGGACAGCGTCATGGGGCAGCTTTTGGCTCGCGTTTTTTGTCTGGACTAGTTCTTTGTCAAGTGTATCTACATAAGCGAACAATATGTTGTGAAACAGACGGAAGAAATGGAGAACACGCTGAATGTCTACTATCTTTTATTTCTCAGCAAGTGCAGCGCAAAACGACTAAGGACGTTGAAGGTAAACAGCGACACGATGTGTTTTAATAAAGGTTGAAGCCCTGCAGATCCGGTTTATTTATGTACGCCAAAGCGGCATGTCGCCTATGGAAAGCCGGAAGAAATTTAAAATTTGAGAGGAAAGGAAACTATAAAAGAGGAATATTAATAATAATTGGTGCACCACACTTTTTCTGTGGACACATGACCCGCGCCGTAGAGGGAGAGGGAGGTGGGGGTGAAAATTGAAGCAGAGGAAGATGAGCCGTAGTGCAGGGCTTCGACCATCTGGGGATTTTTGACGTGCACTGACACCACACAGCGCACGGACGCCTCTCCGTTTCGCCTCCATCGAAACGCAGCCGCCGTGGTCGGGTTCGAACCCGGGAACTCCGGCACAGCAGTCGGGCATCTTACCACTGCACCGCCGCGGAGGGGCACCCTAAACAAGGAACAAATGAAAACGTCATTCTGAATCAGACGAAACGAAAATGAGCGAGGAGAAAACTGCGAGTTAAAAATATTTAGGCGGCGTTTTAGCTTGGGGGCTAGGCATGGATACACGCATAAGCAGTAATCACAACACGTTTAACTAACTTTTGCTTTGTTTATCTTTTCTTTACCGCGGCTCGCAGTGTTTAGCTAAGCATTTAGCTGTGGTTTAGGCTTTACTGGGGCGAAGGAGGCCTAATTAGAGTCTCTAATGAACTCTGTCAGAGGAGACGAATACGAAAGTGATGGCTACATTTGGAGCGCAGCGTGAAACACTCGTAGTAGCTAGTGTAGAGACCAAGATGACCAAGCGGTCTCATGCAGTGGCCAGACAGCGCGATCTCTCTGCGTCTGCTTGACTTCGAAACCCAATGGAGACAAGTCTGTTTTCTTTGAGCAGTTTCCTTGAGCGGGACTTCACAGCCTACCCGGAAGAGACCAAGAATTGAGGTAGCTTAGATCTGCTTAAAAAATACGGTACGCGCAGACATCTAATGGCGCAAATATGAAAAAACGGTAAGATTTGCCACTGTACGCTTCTTATAATTGCTTTTACTTTATCCTGGGCCTTCACACGCGCAGCATAAATGATCTGAAGGAGGATGGAGCGCGAAAGCGGATCGATGATGGCGGTGGGTGGGATGCTTTCAATGCTCCGTACACAGTTACCATAACAAACGCACACTGAGAATTTAGGGTATTGTTATGGTCATGCAACTTTTTACTTTATTACTTACTTTG